>NC_134185.1:6567056-7931401 GCF_964188355.1 Buteo buteo
AGGCTCACTGCAAGAACAGACCTCACTGTTTTCAGAAGCCTGAAGCAGTTTCAGTCCAAGACTGAGCAACAAGTTGCTCAAAGCCATATACTGTGTTTTCACTTTTCATATTCATTTGTCTTTCACTTCCACTGCAAATCTGCAACATTTCCAAACATAATCCCACTGGAGCAAACAGGACTACCTGCAGAAAGCTTCGTTTTGGAAATATCTCATTGCCAGAACAACTTCATTAAAACTGAGCCAATGAATCCCACTTGGCTTAATGACAAATGGAAATTAATATCAGCCTATCTGAAAACAACGCTTACAGTATAATAAAGATTCATCAGCTACACAGACTACAGAATCAGAGGGTACCACTCCAACCATGAAGCAGACTCTTAGATATAGCTAATAGATCATGTAATAGAATTCCTTTGTGTTGTGATTTTTTTCTGATTTTAATTCACAGTCTTGGGACTTCCCATAATGTTTCTGTGGAGACAATTCTTTTTCCATCCTAACTCTGCATCAGTTCTTATAATTTTACTCTTCAAACCAATTTTTAGCCTCACAATATAAATCATTACAATTGGTGGCAACTTCTCTTCAAAAAAACATTGAGATACAGAGGTTTTGGTAAAGTTCACTTGTTTATCATTTCACAACAATAGCAGTTGCATATAGTGAAAAAGTTATAGTGAAAAGCCTGATTCAGCTCGAGCTTCATGAAGTCTCACCGAATTCAGTGACTGCATTAAATGCAAGCCAGGGCAGAATCTAAACTCCAAACACCAATTTTCCTGGAAGCCTGAAAAAAAGATTTGCCTTCAAAAGTAAATTACACCAATTTTTCTGTCTGCTCTTAAGCTTCTGCTCCCAAATCTTGGCTTTTTCATACAATAAAAAAAAATATTAAAGCAATCCAAATGGAAAAAATATGGAAAACCTAACTTGATAGAATGCACAGATGTCTCACAATAAAAACCTTTCTTTCCATATTTTAATGTAATATAAATATACAAGTCACTTTATTTTGGCTACTTTAAAACATGGCTCTGCCACAACATGATTTCAGTATTAAAGTATCTGCTACCACAGCACAATTTTTTGCAAGTCTACTCTTGGACGCTACAGCTAATGATATACATTGGAAACACTGCAAAAATAACTGCATATTTAAAACCGTTATTGATTAAGTCATTACTGAGGTCATTAAATAACAGAGGAAAATACTTGTTTGGAATGGACTGTAATGAACACCAGTTACTGTAATATGTTGGTTCTGAAAGAAATATTCTTTGGAACTAAATGTCTTTTTTATAAGGCAAGGTAAGAGAGGGAAAAGTGACTGGGATTACTACCAAACCACTAGAACTAAATGGAAAATTTTTACTTCAAATAGTTGGAAACTGCTGACAAGACAACTTACCTACTAAGGGAAATTAGACTTTTTATATGTTACACTGCAACGAGAACATTTCTTTAACATAACACACTAACTTGATTTGCACCTCATGTGTAAGGTGGAAGCTCATGGACAGCTTTTCTCTGCTTCGCTGGATCTCCCACAAGTGTTTTTGTATTAGGGGACACAGCTGCAGTCCAACTGTAAGTCTTAAATTATTAGGATTCCACCCAATATTATCTAAGCTGCTACACTCAGAGTCAAGAAGCATATTTATGCTGCACGATAACACTGGTATAATGTAGTCACTAGCAAACACACAATTAGACCTATGAGATATTTTTCCCTTAGATTAAAACAAAATACCTAGTTACCTTGCTTACATTTCACAAAAAAACCAGAAAAATATCTACAACTGTAACACCTAAGCAGTCATTCTGTTCCTTGGTCCACATGTTCAGAAACATTTGTTGTACACCTGCTTCTTGCTTGCTTGTTTAAATTGGATGGATAAGGAGCAAGGAAAGACAATGTACACTGCAAGAAAGAAAAGTGCTGGCTGGCTGGTTCACAAGTGGTTGTCAAAAGACTCCTGCTTTTTCCTGACTTGAAATGGAAGCTAAAGTATGCTCATCACTTCTTACAGGCCCCAAGTCATGAGCAAGTGAGGAAGCAGTTGGTTTTTGAAAATTATCCCCTAACAGACATTGGGTCTTACGATGCTCTGGAGCACCAAACCAGCTGGTGTAAGCACAGCTGTAAGCCATGGTGAGTACGTACGCAGTAAAACAAAGTGCTTGCACGGACAGGTCAAACCTCTGGGCGAGCAAGCCAGTCACCAGTTTCAGGCTATTGGATTCTCTTCAGCAGTCTTTAGCTCAGAGCTGGTCTGCCGACAGTCCCTTGTACATCTCTACCATCACTCAGTGCAGACACACAAAAAAATTAACTTGGTAACTTTCAGTCAGGTGCTTTTACACCCCATTCTGGACTTCGGCAATGTCCAGTTTCCATATTAAGTTTTTCCACTATAGTATGCCAGAGACACAATATAATATTAAAGCAGTTTCCCTGTGTCCACTTGGCTCACTTCCCATAGCTCTCCAGCAATCACTGTTGTTATTGAACACAAGACTGTGAATCAGCTAAAATTAAAATGTTGACATTCATAAAAATCAAATGGCCTTATTCAGATGGCCTTTCCCTTCAGAAACATTTACACAACTCCAGCTGATTTCAGTGGGAGTTGTACATGCAGTTTGGGTCCAAAGTTTAAAGAATTTTCTGTATGTGCTCTTAAAACCAGCTTTCAAAATCAACCTGCAGTTGTAAATTTCACGCACAGCCATGTTGCACTTAAGTTAAACATAGGATTGATGTAAGCCAGTATCCTAAAAGGTCATAATCAACTAAATAAATTAACCTTTTCTTGCAGAGGCATATAACCAAAATTTTATGGCCTGAGTCCTGCCTTGTTTACAATGAGATACGTCAGGAGTATCCCATTAAGTCAGCAGGCTAGGTCGCTGCAGCCAAGGGTCCAAGTGCATGCATCAGGCGTGATGGTAGCAGAATCACTTTAAGGTTTTACTTTACTGGTCAAACTCTCCTCAGCATTGGAGGAGGCAGTCACTTCAGTCGGCTGATACCCTTCCCTCCGAGCCTCAAAGTAGATGGTTATTCCTGGAGTACCAGCCCTCAGGCACGTAGTGAGGGGATGTGGACATGGTGCAGAGGAGAATCAAGGACTTGCCACGCAAAGAGAATGCTCACTTGACCCTGTTAGAGCAGGTTTCTGGCTCTTCTGCTACTGGGAATGCAGAAAGTGAGAAGATGCAAACCAGGAGAGTTCTGACCCAAAACAGAGAGACTTTGGCCAGAGCACTCCTAAGTCCCTGCTCTAGGATAAAGCCAACAGGAATTCATACTCAGTGCCTTTAATATTTTGTCTGTCTTTTTCAACAGTTAATCAGTTAACACTACTCTCAACTGTCTAGAAATATCTTTTTATTATTAATTCAACCTTCCCCTGTGGTTTTTTTCTGATATATATATATATTTCATTTCCTATATAAAACTAAAATAACTTTCCACAGATTATCAGAAGTCAATTTCAAATGTCAGACTCAAAAATCTTGGAATGTATAATTTTAAAAATGCATGAAACAGCATTAAATCTCCTGAGGACACTGAGTCCTTGTTTCTCTCAGGACGGAAGCAGCACTATGCAGTCTGAACATTACGTAAAGTCCCTGTGATATGCTAAAACCCTCATTGTAAGAAAATGTCACTTGAATTTGTGCTATTCTGCCTGTAGGAGGTCATTCATTTCTAAAGCAATCTTACGTTACTATAGAAACAGCAAAAAGGAATCATTTATTTACCAAAGAACTACTATCCATTCTCTGACCAAAAAAAGACACCCCCCCAAAATCCCCAAACCTAAGCTCTAAGAAATGTATACAACAGAAAACAAAACTGAAAAGTGACTCAGTCATGACAACTTTTTTTAATATATTGCTTCAGTACAGCCCAATTCTCACAGCACAAATAGCTCCCTGTCAAACAGGATGGCAGGATTGGACCCTATATTACTGAAACATAAAGATTCTCTTTCTAAAGGGGAAGAGACTATGACATAACTCTCTCAGATTTATCTTCTGCATATAATACACTACACCTCTTGTTGTTTATTCTATAATGTACAAAGGTAATAAATAAAATGGGTTGACATCTCTGCTACTGTAGACTAGCAGTCTCATTTATTTCAAAAGAACTATGTCCATTTACACCAATAGTGTTTCTAGCCTAAGAACTTTACTGGTGAAATAGTTTGAAATGTCTCAGTGCAAGCAAGATGAGAATCTTTTTCTGAAAAAAAAAGCCTTTTTTCCTAAATTTCTGAGATCCATATTTTAAAGTGTAATGACTCCCCTGCTTGCAGTCAGTAACTGAAATATTCTTAAAGCTGTTCTGAAAAATATATAACTGCCAGCAAAAGGACACTCATAAAATAGATCTGCAGCTTTCAAACTTTTCAGACATTCATTAGGATTAAACATTTCTGTGTAGATTGCTTAATCTAGCAATGAATTTGTTTCTTTTTAAAACAACTGCAAATTATTAAAGTTAATCTATTTAGCAGCTAATGTACAGTATGTTCTTTTCATCTGACAGCATGCCTTTGGGCAGAAAACCAAATTCTTGCCAGACTTACAACCACCTCTCTTATTAAAAAACAGATTAGAAAAACAGTAGCTCTCGCAAACTGCTCACTGTCTGTTGCATTTATACTCACAGCCCTCACCATGTTTACCATTGTATTTTATTTCTGGTGTATGATGACTTGGGTAAGATCATATGATCCCCCCAAAAACTGAAAGCCAAATGGTTTGTTTGGGGTGTTCAGCGATAAGAGGGAGTCTTTTCCCTAAGGCATTCCTGTGGGTGTTTCTTGCTTGTTCTTCAATCTGTATTATATATCATCAAATACAACCATCAGTGCTAATTTGTTTAGTTCCCCCAGTTGTCACAAGCCTTGTTCCACCACACGGCAAATGGCAGCCTGCACTGATTTAATTTACCTTAGCAGTTTCAACGACTTTGTGTGAGCTGAGGGGAATCACAGCCAACAAAATATGTCTGAGGAAAATTTTTCCATGGCACCTTTTTAGAAGGGTTCCAACCAAAGCTGCCTAGTGATGGATCACCATGCACTTTTGAAAGCGAGAGGATAAAACTGGAGGGTTTTCTACAGCACATATTTTGCACGTGCAGTTATGTTTAATGCAGTATGAAATACAAAGCTCCAGAACTTTCACCTCTGGATGGTACTTCATAACAGTAGACAAAATCAGCCAGTGACTGAAAGAGGCTGTATAAAAGATCACAGCACTATAAATTTCCTAAAATCTGGATTACTGAAGAAGGAAAGCACACTCCTTCAACAAAGGGGCAAAAACATTGTTTCCCTTTTCCCACTTCACAAACACAAAAAAGAAATAAACCCATTCTTTCTGAATAACAATTACTTGGATGGTATGGAACAGCACCCTCAGAAATGAACAATCTGGTTACTCATTTGCTAAACTCTCTATACCATGTTGTCTGTGAACAGTTCATAAAATTCTGATCCTCTGGCATGTGTTTATCTTTGGACTGGACCAGATAGCTATGCAAACAGTTTATAGAAGAGATTATCTACAGTTACTTGGGGGAATATTTGCCCTCTCTGTTTTATGCGGAGAAACAATAAGGGCAAGCACATACTTAGCAAACAGAAAAGCAAAAGGAGAAGCAGAGATTACCCAGCTGGTAAATGATACCAAGTACACAGAATGATTGCTGGGTTTGTGTGGATTGATTTTCCCAAGTAACCTGAAACAAACAAATCACTTCAAAACATGGAAAAATTGCCATGTAGAGCAAAGCAGAGGGAGAGGAGAAACTTCCAAGAGCAATTTGTGACTGCTCCAAGATACGTTGCAGATAACATACATAACTGAAGGACCTTCAATGAATACCTGGGCAGACATGTACTTGCAAATCTTGTTAGAGCAGTCTAAAAAATTTTCATTTTCCTCTCTCTGCTGAAGGCTACTCTTGCAACCGAGATACAGTAACTGCCCATGTGAGTTCTACTACATGCAGAGCAAAATAAATCATTACTGAAGGCAGTAAGAATGTTTGTCTACACCCTTAGTCACAGGGGACCATTTAGTGACTCAGTAAAATTCCATAAACATCTGAGAGCTTGGATTTTTCATTTCCTGCCACTTGACTATACAATAGCTGGAGAAGCTACTGTATCCGGCTCCTCTTTTCTCACTTTCCTATTAGTGTTGAAATGTTCACCATACCCAAACTGATTTCTCTTAGACTACAGATCAATACCATAAACTAACAACTGTCCCAGTTTGAAAGGCAATCTCAAGCCTAGCTCTTGATATGATAATGAAGTGGCCAGCAACTATGGCATCACTGACTGAATAGGTTTGGTGAGAATTCATATGGTGAAGACATCAAGTAAGCCCCACTGGGATTCCTGATACAGGAAAATACTTAAGTGCTCAGTACTTCAGTGCTGTTGGCAATGAAAAACATACACCACACTATTTTGTTTCTCAGACACTATGGCTCACGGAAAAACTAACTGAAATACTAAACACTTTTTTATGCTTCCTTTCACAGCTTTTTTGTCATTACTGTTGATAAGTTTATTTCTCCAGGAATTAAGATCTGTCCCATTCCCAGCCTCAGTCAGACAGGTTATTTCAGCTAATAGTTAGTCAAGTATTCACTTCACTGACCTGTGTAACTTTTCAGCCAAGTCCAACCATATTTATTTTAGTTCATGGGCAGCATGACTTCTTTTTCAAGTAAACTTCTATACTAAGCTTTGAAGTTTGAATGTTAACTTTCAGTTCCAAAATTGCAAACTTTTTATTCTTAATTGTCTGTTTTTCCTCAAAGATTTTGTGGTTTTATGATTTAATGAGGTAAGACAACACCATAAAATGAAATATTGTCTTATATGTACTTCGACAGATATTCTGAGAACGTTTTATACCATTAGTCAGAGAGTCTTTAAAAATATCTATGAACGATGTCCAAAGAGTTTTGGCCTAATTCAAGTATTTTTATTACCCCATGAAACTGCAGATATGCTGGTTACTGAAATACACGGTGGATGTTCCATGAGGAAACATCACGATTTAGTCCTCTGCTGTCATGCAAACAGACATTTGTGTTCTATTCTTTACCTTTGATCACCCAGTAATGACTGACATCTGTATATGCTCTTACTAACATTTTACCTAACCATGAAAAATTTAATAGACAGCTTTCATATGAACAGTAATGTTTTCTGGAGTGCACTCCGATAGGGTTTTCAAATCCAGTTGAATCTTCAAAGGATATGCATTTGAGTCACAAAGCTATACCTGTCAAAATGGTAAAAGTAATTTTTAATTTGGTTTTCTCCCAGCTGAGGAACAGAATAAAAAGTAATTCAGTTAAGTGACAGGATGCTCACTTATTTGTATTTGTCCCAAGACAATATCTGTCACAATTTTTTACATAAGGTTTTAATTCAGTTGCTTAGAGTAAAACCTCTTACAGGAATGCTTCTGTGTCCTTTTAAGTGAAACATCCATTTTAAACTCCATCTGGTTGCATATAAACCCATTCCTGAGCTATAGTCAACTATCCTTTTTAAATTCTTTGACTCTTTAACTAATTTTTCAGAATGTTTTTCTTATTGACAATTTATCACTGCAGAAAGTCCAAATCAGAATCAGAGCCCTCCTGGACAGGGGGAAGCACTGAAAGGACAAGACAGTCTCTCCCTGAGACGGAATTCTGGTTTTCTGATGACTCTGTCTTTTCAATTCTGCTGTATTTCATTCACTTCTCTCTCTATTTAGAATATGTTTTAACTGAAGCTCTAGGCAATGCCTTAAAAGACTTTTCTGTTGCTCAAGTTTTATGATAGGGTAAAAAGCTAAGCTTATTTTATTCATTTGAAAGACACTTGATCTCTCCAGAGCTCCATGTTAATAAAGGGTCTCTCATGGGTTTACTACAAAGATACTCAATTAAAACCTTTCCACCAAATGTAAACAGTTAACTCAGTCAATGCTTCACTAAAATATGAGGCATCTCCCTAAGGAAGTGGACAATTCAGTCTGTTTAACAGAGAGACAGAGGCATTTCGAGATTTGCAAAGGAAGACCGAGGCATTCCTCTCTCCACTGACAGCAGGAAGAAAAAAGCACAAATGGTAGGCTCCTCTGTCCACTTGGGACCCAGCCTGCTCTTGTTCGAGAGTGAAGTTTGCATTCCTGGATGTACAATGGCTCAGGTTCAACAGAAAGAGTAAAGGAGACTCTTGCCCAGCATACACTACAGCCTTATGAATCTGCTGGGATGTGGGGATGTAAATTCAAGCTCTCCCAGACTGAGTAAGGCCTACATCTCCACGCTCCCTCTTCCCTCCAAAAAAGTGTTAGACCTAGCAGAATACCGTACAAAAGGAGGTAGCAGCACCATCACCAAGAGGGAAGTTCATTAAGTCCTGATCACCTCTGGCTTTTCTGGAGGATGTGGGCAGAATCCAGCTACCTGTTCTCCTTTACCTGGATCTCAGCACTGTTCTGGGAAGGAGACAGGTTCTTTTCTCCTACAAAAGGATCATTTTGGATCTTGCATTGGTAGTGAAAGCAAGGGAGTTAGGGAACTTTCAGGGTGAATTGCAACGTGCCTGATTCTCTGATGGCTGCACCCTGTCTTAGTGTAAGCAGGTGGATTGGATCATTGTCCGAGACCTAGATAGTGGGGTAGGCGGGGAGTTGGTGCCTAGCTCTCAGTTGGTCCTTCTATAGTTAATGGACAAAGAAAGGTTCCTTTGAAGGAAAAATGAGATCTCACATGCACTACCTTCTGGAAGTATCTGCCTTCATCAATCACAGAAGGATCCTAGAGTCCATGCTGCAAACTGCAGTGTTCAAATACATGCCTAAATTTTTAGTGGGATTAGTTTAGTACATTGGTGACTCATTGGAACTGATTTATTTTTTTTCTTACAGTTTCCTATGAAAATAGGTTTTCTGGTTTGTTTCCTAACCTATGTCATAAACAAAAAGTTAAACTGATGGAGAAACTGAGAGCCAAATATATCTGTACTATAACTCAATTAGCATCAATGGAGGAGTTTTAATTCCACATAATTAATCTGTAAGATGTTTTCAAGTGCCGTGCCTACACAGCTGCAGTGCCAGACTTTAGCAATACATACCTGGCCAGCACAGAGCACAGTCACACTTCCTTTCATGGCCTAGGAGGCAGCTTTCCCTATCCTCTGACAATTAACAGATGACACAGAAAATGCTCAAGAGAAGTAGTCTGGGAAATTCTCCACTTGAAGGCAAAGCAAGAGCAGCCTCCCTTCCTTATAAGAAAGTCTTTGGCTCCAACTTAATGCTTTTGCCAGCATTCTGTTAATGCTCAGCCTCAGGTCCTTACTCCTATTAGTTAAAAGCAGGATATGATTCATTATTCCTATGCCTAGACTAGATGTTGCTTCTCTAATGCAAAAATTGTCCCTGAACATCTTTCAGTCTCAGTACAGTAGAAACCCTGCAAATTTTCAAATGGATTACATACTTTAATGCCATTAATTAATACTGTTACATTAAGAGCAATCTGTCACTAAAACTGCTCAGAAGTTGCAAGTCGTAAGACAAAATATTTCACTGAGGTTGGTGTGGAAGTACAGTCAGTTTTGGCTGATGCTTCTGGCAATACCCCTTTCAAGAAACCCAGAATCCCCTCCACAACCAACGATTTGATCCCACTGTTTTCTCTGATGGACAGTAGGTTTGGAAAAATCCCTGTAAAGTAGGAGAATGTCTTTATGCCTATTTTTCATTCAATTACTTCTACAGAAAACTCAGGAAGACAGTACACTTTAAGACACCTTAAATATCAATCAAATTATATAAATGGTGAATGACTGTACAGAAACAATAAATAATTACCTTCAAGTGTTTCTCCCTCTCCAGAAAGGGCCTCTCCTGCTCCAGAGGCATACAAGGCAGACACAGTCAATGCATACCTAGTGGCTTGGTCTAAGCCTTTCAGCACTTTAGAGGTGGTGTCACCTTTCACAGTCACTTCCTTAGTTTCACCTCCTGCGACTGGAGTGTATGTTATAAAGTACTGCTGCACTTTGCCAGGAGCAGCACCCCAAGACAGCTTCATTGTTGATGTTGTAGCATCAGAAACTCTCAAATTTCTTGGATTTCCTCGGACTGCACATGTCAAAAGATGTTGAAAACAAGTTGAAGCAAGCTTCATTTCTTGGTTTATTTTTTAGGTTACCACAACATAGGACTTAATGCTGAAAAAATAATTCCTGAATAGCCTGCACAAACACTGCTACAGTATAACTTTACTGTAATCAGGATGTACAATTCCATCCCCACCCTCCTTAGGCAAAAATGCCCAATAAAGTCTTTTTGCTCCTATTTTTTTCTGTTAAAACAGGCTGAATCCTGGAACACTTATACATACTAGCACCTGAATATATGCTCAACTTCAACACGCCAATATCCGTGTTGAAGTCCCTGTCTGCAGAATCAAGTCAAAGGTCACCAACGAAATGTGAAATTAACACCTTATTGTTTCCTACAGAGTTCTTTTTTATGACAGTTTTTCTGGCTTCTAATATTTAAAATCTCAGTGAAGTTTCACTAGTGCTCAGGACATTCATACTGTCTCTGTACTCTTTGGATTTTGTTTAATAAGGCATGATACCTGTTAAAGGATCATATATTTTCATACAAGTTAAGGCTACAGTGATAACTTTAGTAAATTAGATGTTTCATTCACTCCTTGCTAGCCATTCAGAACAAAGTGAAAACAGGGTCTGAATTTGCTGAAAAGAAATATAATTTATATCATTGACAATATGAAGAATCATGAGGACAATTAATTAAATATACAGGTAGATTCTTCACCCAAGTTACCTTGCCATATTAGGTGTTGCAGGTTCAATAGACTATATTTTAAAATTAAATATTAAAATTTTGACAAACTATATTGTCTTAAATTACCTCTCAACAAGGTTTGAGTAATTTTATAATTCCTTGTTCATCTGGGATAATACATATGGCCAATATGGGTTATTCTGTTTTCAGTATGAATATGTCAGCATGCAGGGAATTCTTCTCAAGCTTACTACATTCACAGCACTGATCATGTACCTTCATCAGTTTTTGCATATCCATTCAGCGAATTCCCAGGCCCAGACTGATACTCAGGAATAACAGACACTTCATATCTTGTATCTTGGAATAGGTTCTGCAGAGTAGTTGATCTTTCATTTGCTGAGACAGTCACTTGTCTCCTTTCTCCTGCAGTAAGTGGTCTGTATACAATCCTGTACCGTAGGACATTTCCTGGAGCTGCACTCCAGCCAACTACAAAGCTATCTGTAGTTTCATCTGTTATCCTTAAGTTTCGAGGAGCACCTTTAACTAGAAAAAATACATACATATAATTTTTAAATATTTGCTTTTAATTAAGTAGTATCTGAAGTGAAACCATTCCAACCATTCTGTTAGCTTATCCAGTTTACCAAAACAACAACTTATATTGCCCTCCCATTGTTTTAAGGTACAAAAACCATTAGTGATTTCTGAAAATTTAGGGCCAGAGTTATTTTTGAAAATTTATGGCCAGAGTTACAACCAGCAGTGTAACACAGTTGTCCCCAAAAGTACATTAATCCCAGTTTATACAACTGCTTCTGAAACTTAAGACAGTCTGACTGTGTTTAGCAGTAACAATAGAACTGAACTGTGTTAAGGGACATTTGGGCATAGTGGGAAAATTTCTTAACACAACAAATCGTATTTGTTTCTTTGCTGTGGCCATTGGCTTCTGCACCACCTCCATTTACAGATAGTTGTCAGATACACCTGACTACACACAGGCAGCTCTCCTACTTTAAAGAAACAACAAAGGTAGATGCAACAGGGAAAAAAACACCAAAACAATTCTATTCTTCAAGTTAGATTTTCACAACAAAAAATACATTCATTGCAATATGAGTTGCCTATAACATTTAAATAAGGCTTCTGAATTAAGTCTCAAACTCAAAGACAAGAAATAGCTTATTATCCCAGAAATTAAGGGAAAACGGTGATGAATCATTTAACCTAGCCTACTCCTTGACAAAAGACACAGCAGCTCAGGTTATTTCATATAAACTCAGTGGGCATGCCAAAGAAAAACTTGAAACTTCCAACATACATTAAGATGTACTGTACTGCAAGTCACCTAGCAGTATGTAGCATTGTCATTTAGGCAAATAAAGTTTTGGGTTTTGTTGTTTGCTATCTGAAGTATAATTCAGCTGGAATATTATATGCCAAAAGCCTTGCTCTTCAGCGTTAAATTACAAACCTGTTAAGGGTGGAGCAATTAATAATCCTAGTTTTAAAGAAACTAACTTGTTTTCTACTAATCAGAAACACAATACTCAATTTCAAATTCTTTAAAAGCCTGCAACCAAAGTCAGTTGCCAAGAAAGCTGTCTAGCCCAAATTGTTAGCTAGATCTGCACGGAGAGCTGCTGACGTTTACATGATTGCAGAAGAACTTTGCCTTCTCAGACATGTTGGGATTTCATCAGATCAAGATGCTGACAATTATGTAAGGCAGTATCAGTTGCAACATGGGAACACTGATTATTTTTATGAAAGCTATTCCTTCTCCTGTCCCTTACGCTCACAAGCTACATAATATATCAGCCAAGAGTTTGTCTGTTTTCCTAAGGGAAAGTTATGTGTGGCCAAAACATTCTGACTGGTACAGTCATGGAAATATGCACACCAACAGCAAAACCTGTATCTTCCAAACTTAACATCCAAACTAAGCTATTTTATAAGAGTGCATTTCTATCAGTTCTAAGAGGAAAGAGCAATTAACAAATTTCCATGCTGTTTCTTTTGCTCCCTTGGAACCATTTACATCACCAAAGGTCACAAATGACAGCATGGAATAATGAAAAACAGTGGATCAATATTTTAAAAAGCATGATTTAGACAAGACTGACTATTCAACTACTGGAATAGAAAATCAAGTTTACCATCATCCTTATACTTTAAATCAGTGGAAATGCATTGTGGCAACTCTATCAAGAAAAAGTATAGTTACCATGCTTAAATTTACAGCCATTGATCATATAAACTCACACTGACATCAATGGAAGTTTTGTCAGTATTGGATCAGACCCATGAAGTTCTGATAAGAAACAGCTGACCAAAACCTCAGCCCCCTTTAAGCCTATGTTATATAAAACAGAATTTCTATTAATGTAAGTTAGATGTAGACACAGCAAATTACATGGGTACATGCTTGACTTTAAATGTATTAAAGTCAATGTGCATTCCTGCATCAGTCATAATTATTAAATAGAATAGTTCAGTTGGAAGGGACCTACAATGATCATCTAGTCCAACTTAAGTGTATATTAAATTAATACATGCCAATGAATTTATTATGGACAACACACCACTTCGTTCAATAATAGGCCACTGCAGAAAAACACAGGTTCCATCCAACTTTCAGGGAAAACAAAATCCAACCTTAACAATTTAACGTTGGCCTGTTCTTGGAATTTTATATGTTTACTAAATGCATTAAGAGACAATAATGTTTATTCTCATCCTGCATACCAGTACAGCTTCTCAGCCTTAGCTGGCTGTTCCACATATACCCATTCACTCAAAGAAAATTTTTATTTCAACATATGACATTTTGGTGTCTGAGAATAATGGGAAGCCTACCTTCTAAGGTGGTTTCCTCTCCATCCAAGGGAGGGCCATCACCGTCTTCATATTCAGAAATCACACTGACTGCATAAGTAGTTTCAGGTAGCAAGTTGGTAAGAACTGAGCTAGTACTTGAAGCTGGTACTGAAACAATGAATTCATCTCCACCAACTGCTACTTTATATTTAATGAGATAGGACAAAACCTCAGATCCAGCTGGAGACCAGCTCACTTTGAAACTGTCAGATGTTACATCAGAAAAGACCATATTCTTTGCAGGTACATAAGCTGTGTGGAAATAAAAATGCATAGATGAGGCATACTTGCTAGTATCTTTTTTAACACAAAATCTCTAAAATAAATTAAAATTGTCCCTCAATAATTTGATTTATTCTAATAGAACAGATATTTTGTTGCACATGCAACAGTATTTGTTTTCTATACTTGCTTATGGCTATCAAATATTCATGAAGATCATATCTGGGTTGTCTCAAATCATACAACAATGAGTAGAAGCACCAACTCAGTGATTTCTAGATCAAACAAGAACAGTCCATCTAAAAAAATGTACTTATGAAAACTTAAGTTAGAATCCGATGATCAAGCTGGGTTCCCTCTTTCCTATGCCCCATGAACAGCAATAACATTATGCCCTCAATGGGAACTAAGAATCCTTGGGGTTTTTTCAGATCTAGATTAGAAATAGGACAAAATAAATCCCAGTATTTTTTCAGGAATGGAGTCAAAGGGGAAACAAGGAACTTGACATGAGGCACAAACACAAACCTGACATCCTGGGCTTGTTTTGGTTGGCCTAGTCAGCCTAACAGTGAGGATGTTAAGACTGCTTGAGCCCTCTAAAACAAAGGCTGCTTTGCTGGTTTGTTCCTCAAAGCTACCCTGAAACAAAAGGCTTATTTTTAAAGACAGTGGGGTTTTCAATACTGGGGACTATTCAATGTTAGTGTTCTACTAAACATAGGTAGGGACACTGAGGGTGCAACTAATCATAAGTAACTTTAGCTCGACCAAAAGTTGGTCATTTAGAAATCTTTTAAATATTAGACATTATCCAAGCTCACCAAATTTGGATGCATGTGAAGTCTTTTATGTGCTACTTCATTTCAGCCTTTACAGTTAGATTGAGATGAATATCACCTAGCGTCTGCTGTCTCAAATTGTCTTGTCTAAGCCCATTTCAGAGGACCATTCATTTACCCTAAAAATTAATCAAATCACACTCTGGAAGTACCGGCATTGCTCCATTGCCTTTGAAATTCTAAAAGACAAGCTTAGACTAGCTACCACATTTTGGACAGCTAAAGAAGAATGGCCCTAGTAACTGTTTTACTCAAGACACTGAGTGTAAAAGCAGAGTACATCCACTAAGGTCATTCCAGATAGACATACACTTTAATAGCTTTCTAGGTACCTAGGAGTGGAGGGAAAAAAATATTTCTCCAATAATTTTTTCATCTCCATTTCTCCATTAATTTCCCCCATTGTTTTTAATATGTTTGAAAATGAGAATCAATCCCCAGTTATTAAAATCATCATTTGTATATGGACAATTTCATCAATATCAATTCTTCAGGTAACTACAAGCACGAAACATTGGTTCAGATCTATTTTCATTGCACTCTCTACATTTCTCTAAGTAATAGTAATTACTTACATTTTTTCCGTATAGCAGCCAGTTCCTGCTCAATCCGTAGACAAACAGACTGTGTTAGTTCAAATGATATTCTTTGAAAAGCATCAAAATCTTCCACTGTGTAAACGTGGGTTTCAGCAGGAGGTGATGCAATTGCTTCTAACTCTGTACGCACTGCATCCTTCACACCGACTGCAAATATTTCTACATCTGCATCCCTCAGCTTTATTGCAGGTTCTTTAAAAGCATCTGACGATTTTCCATCAGTAATAAGAATCATGACTCTTGGCACATTTGGTCTTGATCCTTTGCTGGTAACAAATACTTTCTCCCTCACATATGTCATTGCTTTGCCTGTGTTGGTAGATCCACCTCTGTAGGGGAAGGTGTTAATAGCCTGAATTATGTCTTCCACTCTGTTGTATCTGTTCAAAGAAAACTCCATATGGGGATCTCTGCTGTACTGGACAAGACTTATCTGTACTTTTCGAGGCGATATCTCAAAGCTTTTAACTAACACTTCCAAAAATGCTCTTACTTTAACAAAATTGGCGATACCAATGCTGTAGGAACCATCCACTAAAAACACAACATCAGCTTTTACATCCACACCACGTGAGCATTCTGTAAAGAAAAAGAATCGCCACTATAAACAGATAGTCAATAGCCACAGAATTACAATTGCATCTGCAGTTCATGTATCATACCCAGTTGCTTATAAAGAAAAGAAACCACACTAAGTAAAGTTGTTTCTCACAAATATTAAAGGTATGATATTAAAACAAGCATCAGAGGTTTAAGCAACAAAAAGCTACCATGTGAAAATAACAGTAGCTCCTAACTCACCCACTTGAACTTTTACTTGTTGTGTTTTTTCCATTATCGTTATTGGCTCACTGGGGGTCAGTCCTTTCATTGCATAAACATTAATTTGATACTCTGTGTCTGGAGAGAGATCTTTAACATTCAGAGCAGTAGTCTGAGGACCCACACTCAGTACATGTTGTTTTCCACCAGCTATCATTGGAATGAACTGCAGCCGATAGCCAGTTATTTGACTTGTGGATGGATCCCAAGTGATCCTAACAGATTTTGAGGAGATCTGAGTGGCCACCAGATTTGAAGGAGGCTCCACCACTGAAAGAAATGAAAAGCAAACCCAAAATATTAATTACAATTAAAAACATATTTTCTTCCACATTTTTATTTCTGGAATAAATTTAGTCATGTTTGCTTAATATTTACTAAAAATCACTTTTTTTTTTTTTTTTTTTTTTTTAGCATAAGTGAATTACAGGACAGTCCAAATGAGGCACCAGTGAGAGGACAGTAATATGAATAATGCATTTGTGGTCCCCTGAGCATAGCAGAAGTTCCAGGAGAAATGCTGCCTTGCTTTAATATTGTTTCAACCAGAAGTGAAAGCTATCCCCCCCAGAAACTTAGCAGAGAGTGTGAACAAATGCAGACCTGAGCAGAGCACTATGACAGTGGAGTCATCTCTGCTGCCATTTTGATCAAAAAATAGAATCTTACAGGGCCAGAAATCTACAACGATACAGCTTGACGTCTGTTTTCTCAGCATTCTCCAGTTTTTATTCCTCAGTTCTTAATGTATTACATATTCTGCCCGTTCACCAAGCAGGTTTTTTTCCCTCTAGTACTTTTTTCTATAGAAGTGATGCCTGCATCCAAACTAACTGTATGAGACTCTGATAAATGCACATCATTGTGTTGTCTTTGAAACTACGGAATAATGGAGCTATTCCAAATCTACTACATCACATGTTCTGTTCTCCTGCATTTAAATGCACAAAGCTGAGACCTGTTTTCCACACTTGCTGAATGAGGCAACAGATCAAACTCCAGAAATAAAGCAAAGGAAGTAGGGATAGCCCCTTAAATACGCATCAGAATAAACTGAAGTCAATAAATACATTTATAGAAAGTATCTCACCTTCTTCTCCACTAACCAGTTCACCTAGTTGTTCATCAACACCAGAGCACACTTGCAAGATAATTTCATTCTGTATATCCACAATTCCATCAAAATTAGCCACATTGAACACATGCTTCAGTGAAGGCTGAGATGCAATTAGCTTGAGTTCCTTTGCATCTGCTGCTTTGATTCCTAGAAGTTGCAATAGACAGGACTGTGTTAAGTGGCCGTAAAATTCAGACACCTGTGAATGTATTCATAAAGTATCAGAACATCCCGGGGTAAAGCTGAATTTAATTCTGTTCTGTCTTCTGCCATTATCAATAATCAGACTACAAAATAATGATTAATGAAATGAGGTGACATACTCCATTTTCAACCTGAGAAAATAATGTGGTATCTTCAATAAGGCCAAGGTTGAAGCTATGTTTGTCAGTTGTCTTAATCTCCATGAAGGAGCTACAGAATTACTATCAAATTAACACAATTGGTATGTTCCACTCTGGAGGATGCAAACAATCCATTTCAAGGCATCCACATGGAAAGAGTGGCACAGTGAAATTCTTGAAACAGAGAATCTGTAGAACATATAACTTACTTCTTTAGGAATGCCAATGTCTCAATCATTAGAAAAACTCAACATACCCAAAGAAAAAACTTCAACCCCTATGTTGCGAAGCTCTCTTGCAGGAATTTCGACTTCGTCTTGAGCTTTTCCATCCGTAATGACAATTGCTACTTTGGGAAAACCTTTTCTTGCTCCAGCAGACTCAGTGAAGGTGTTTTGAACCAGGTAATCAATAGCCTCACCTAAAAACAACACCACAAGTTGTGTTTTATTAGGCTTGAATAAACTAGGATTTAAAGGAAATATGAATTATAAAATGAAATGCTGAATAAACACATATGTGGAAAATCTGTACCTGTCATTGTGTTGCCACCTTTGTAAGGTATCCTTTTAATTGCATCAATAAGATCACTTCTTCTGAAATACTGATTTAAATTGAACTCTGTTCTTGTATCTGAACTGTACTGAACAACTCCAACTCTCGTCTTTTCTTCCCCAATGTCAAAAGCTGATACAAGGGCAACCATGAAGTCCAGAATATAACCGAAGTTATTTCTCCCTACACTCCATGAACCATCTACCAGGAAAACTAAATCTGTCATTGCACTTATGGAGCATCCTGGATCACAAAAAAAAAAAAAAAAAAAAAAAAATCTCTGTTAGCAAGCAAGCAATTGCATTCTTGCAAAGCAGTGAGAAATGTCTGACAGAAACTTAATAGGTAAAAGCCAAAGCAAACAGATATTTAAATGTTTAATACATTGATATTCTTATCTGGAATAACTTACTTGGGCAAGCATTATTCACTTAAGAGAACACCCATACAAGCCTTCTAGCTGCCATTACCAAAAGGGTACTGTGACCTGAATACTCAGTTTTGAGACACCTGTCACACTATTCCACAAGATCTGTTAGACCACAGCAGATGAAAACTCACATACAAAACTTTCTACAACAGTTTGATGTTATAGGAACATTCCATTTTTGTTACCACTTTCGCTTTCCATCTTTATCTCATCTCCCCATAATAGCTGCACAGGTTCTTCTGCAATGCCTTTTATCCACAGTCTTTTGTTAATAGGACTAAGACACTCATGGACTTGCTTGGGTTTGTTGAGTGAAATTCCTAGTTTCAGTACCAACTTTGCACCTTATTCTTTCAAGGCAGCTATAAATTTCTTCCACCCCAGTCCCTTCCCAAGTTTTCTTAACTCTGGACAATTTTACAAGTTAACTTCATTGCTAGGTAACACAGGAACACAGTTTAACTTTATGGGGCCCTAGAGCTAGTCCTCACTTATCTCTAAAATGTCAGATAAGTTGAAAGACAAAACACCTTACTTTGTAATTGAGCCTCAACCTTCTTTTGCTCTGGTATCCCTGGACCACCTGTCTGAACTGCACAAAGCACAACATAGAGAGAATTAATGGAGAAAATCAGGTTACATTTGTAAACATCAAAGAAAAGCATGTAGAGAATTAGAGGCACAAATCTGACAAGCCTCAGAACATGAAAATATAAGTGCAAGTAATGAATACAACACCTGTACTTACAGATTTGACAGCATAGCATTCATGGCAACACAAAATACAGAAAATGCAAATAATTAAGAATCCTCTGTATTTGTACATCTTGTACAGTAATTTCCTGAAAATTAACTGCAACATCCCTGGATGAAATACCAATATTACCCTTCTCTAACACATAGGAGAACTCATCATAATGAATTTTCCCATGGTTGGCTGGGAAGCCTGAGACATGAGACAAACTGTCATAGAAGATAGTCTGCTGTGCTTAACATTTTTATTTAATTAAATTTACTTTATGTTTTAATTATTAAATATAAAAAATTAAAATCCATATTTTATTATGCATATAGAAATATTGTGTCACATTTTATTGTCTGATGAAGGTAGTTAGCTTTTTTTCCCACACACAGAGGAAGCCGGTCGGACTCATTTGTTACTGAGGTCAATGAGAGTCCTCCCCTTGACTTCAGCAGATGCAGTTTATAGGAATTAGGTTTAGCTCAAAAGAGCTAGTGGCTTCCTGCAAAGAATTCTATATGTCTGTTGTCAGACATGATATAACCATGTCAGTCTCCTCTTATCTCTTGCAAATTATCTCTGTTTCTACTAGGAATTATGCTTAACAGAAAAAGGCTGTTCAGCCAACTACATCCGATCAGAGTTTAGGTATGTGGCAATTTTGTTGAGGAGCTGAAACAAAGCCAGGTTTTGAGAATGACCATTCAACTATCTTACTTGGTTTTCTAATTGTATTACACGTACTTACTTGTCAGTTGGCCAAAAACAGGTAGACTCTCCTCTCTTTCATCATATGAGGCTATTGATACAACATACTCTATATCAGGTGTAAGATCCGATAAGACAGTTTGGGTAGTGCTAGGTGAAAGAGTAAATTCTTTAGTAGGCCCATCTGCAATAAATACATAAAACAGTTAGTGCAGCCCTTAAATCGAGCAATTTCAATGACAAGTTGATCATAAGAAAAATAAAAAGGCAACAAGAGAATAATCTATCTAAAATCCAAAGATAATTTTAGAATGATACACTTTCTTTTTTCTTGAAGTATGAATTTTGAAACGTGAAACTTCAAACTAACCTCTTTTCAATGTGAACAAAATTACCAAAGTGTTTAGTAAATTCCAGGAAATTTGAAACTTAAAATGCACACACAAACTATACTATCACCTAATAAATCATAGCCCGGTTCTGATTCAATATCACTTTTACAGTGATTATTTCTCAAAGTGAAATAGAATAATGGGTGTCTTACACGACCATTATCAGGAAGTTATATGACATCGCTGCATCATTACCTGACACGCACAATATTTCCCCTGGGAGAAGAACTTCAATGAAGTACAATACAATTCTCTAACGTTAAGGTAAAAGCATAGAAGAGGAGTAGAGTGATGATTCTACCTTCTTTTTGCTCCTTGCAAAGGAAAGGCGTCCAAAACTTATTAGTTGCAGTCCCCAAAGGGGAAACGCTATGGTAAGAAAAACTCTAACTTGGAACAATCACTGCTTCTTCCTGTGAGCCCTTTGCTTCCACCCAGTCTAGATCACAGACTTCAGAAAGATGTTAATGGCTATTCTCATAGCTAAGTTAGAGATAAGTGAAAATAAACCCAAGTTTTCAAAAAGTTTAATGACATAACAAAATTTTACAGAACTCACCATTTGTTGGAACCACAGTTATCCTGTAACCCACTATTGCATCTGGTGGCCTTTTCCATGACATTTGAACATTATGTTCATCTATAATTGTAAAATTCAAGTCTGACGGTGGATTAACTGCAAAAGATTTATACCAGGTGGATGTTTAAAAGTTTGAACAAGCTTTGGCAAATGAATAAATAAAATAATGTTGAGCAAAGCTTACTAAAATTGTCTTTGCATAAATTTGTTTCCAACAAATATAAAGATATGTTGTTGGAAAAAGAGTAAAATAAAAGCTGACAAAATATGACAAAACATCAAAGAGTATACGCATTACAGAGGACAGCACAGAACGTATGTTTCTTGAGTTGCCAAGACATTCAAGAATGGCCAGCAAAATCAAGCACAATAGAAAACACATTTGAATACATGTACAATGAGTTCACAGATAATCACCACATATGCAAACATTTCACATAACAATTAAAGGAAATTTTTTTACATGCTGGGTGCAATCCGTACAAGCATGCCAAATCACAACCTGCTTACAATATCATGAGATCATTTAGGACATTGAGAACACAGTACTCTTCTTAATTAGACATCAAAGAATTGATCAGCTTTTTAATATAGTCTCTGCATAGTCATATTTCTTATCAATTTCACTGAATCTAGAAACTTGGCAGAGAAAAAAATATTTTAAAGAATACAGGAAAAGATTGGGTATTTAATGTTCAGCAAAACAATTTTTGTTAGGGTCTAGATACAAATATACATATAAAATGTATATCAGTAATAATGATATACCGATGTATCATTTTATTTCAAAATATGGAGAGCTCCACCCCTTTGTTCCTAGAAGCCACAAAAGTGATGTACTTTGCATATGGCTGCAAAGGATTCAGGAACTAAGGGGATAAAAAAATGGGGTTAGTAATGGTTGCAATTTGCTGAAATATTTGAGCTGATGCAAAAGTTCACAAAAATGAGATTCTACCTGTTTACACCAGATTGCTGTACAATTTCAAAGGTGTAAACATTGCTTTCATGTTCCCTTTGCAGCAGGTGTACCCATACTAGTAGTGGCATTTTAACATAAAATGCCAGTATGGTTCCAAACAACACAATGGTTAATTATGAAAAGACAACATCAAAGTATATTTATGGACATTTATTTTACAGAATTTATAGAAAACAGCAAAGAGGGCACCAGTGATCTGAACAAATGACTGCAAATAAAACTTGTAGGAGCTGATGACAGAAGTAACTGAACAGTACAGAAAGAAATAGTTTACATACGCTATTTTGCAGCATCATGCATATGTAAATGAAATGTTGATTATTATTTTTTTAGCTTCCCACAATGGACAAAAGCCTCCATGTACAAGGTTCATTACACAAAGACGTTTCATAAATATTTTATAATGATATTCTCTTTCTAAAATTGTCATGCTTATTCATGCAGTATTTTACTGACTCACTGTCAGTGCATGGTAGGTGTATTATATATTATTGTTTAAATAGGTCTACTAAGTAAGATTAGATTCAGCCATACTTTCCTTAACTACTTGTGAGATCGGTTTGCAGGCATTTTTAATAGACAGATCTTCTCTGTTTCATGGAAGATCTCCACCATACAGCAAAGTTTGTTTCAGTTTTGAACATAATTTAAAGAGCAGATAAAGAAATGAATGCTAGAATGTATACTTGTGAAAACACACTGTCCAATTGCAATAAGTAATATTGAGCTCAAAAAAAACTTGCAACCAATTGTGTAGGCCTTTTTTTCTCCTTTTAATTTACTGTCATTTCCAACCATAGGATAATATGGCTTTGTAATACTGATACAATAGATACGCTAGTACTGAAGTAAATGTTATTTTTCCTATTGTCCATACACAGGCAGTGAGATTAGACCATTAACCTGCATGCATAGTTTATTCATCATTCAGTTTATGAGTATCACAATGCTAGAGACAGCAGGGTAGTTACTTAGTATCAAAATCATGCAACGCGTGTTAATAGTAAAATACATTTAGGTGATAAGAATATCATTATAAAATATTGTTTCAGTAGCAATGGCTCAGGACAAATTTAATGCAAAGGCAGAGACAACTGACCTGAGCATGCTTTTAAAAAAAATTCAGTACATGGAAAAAATAGCACCACCAACCTTGCAAGTAAATTGGTATGTTGCAGCAGAGACTTTAGGCTTTAACTGCTGAAGGACAGCAGCAGCCCAACTTGTTGATATCCAAATGACCGGATTCCAGATAAACTGAAAAAACTGACTGTGAGGAAAAGTCTTTAACATTTTAAAGGACTTTAATCCATTTTATGCAAATTCAGGTGTGGATCTTGGCAGGTAACAAGAATAGTAGTACATCGACACATAAGTGACGTATCCTTTCATCCAGGTGTTCACAGCCTTTGAGAACAATGGCGTTGCAGGGGACTTCAGAAAGTCCCCTCATCCATCCCACGGCCAGGACATGATCAGCCACCCCATGCCATTCCTGACATGTTTGCTCAGATCATTCCTAAAGAGCTCCACTGTTGACAAGACTGCCAGCTCCCCACAAAAATTACTCCAATGCCTCACTCCCTTTATCATCGTAAAGTTATTCCCGACACCTAACCCCAATCTTCGTTGCTGCACTTCAAATCCATTCATTCTCAACTTGTGGCTGGCTTATCAAACTCAAGCACTGAATACTTCGCCCAATGAAATCCAAAAAGGAACCTTGCCCGAGTGAAAAAAAGCCATTTTGGATCCAATGTCATCAAAATGTCTTCCAGATGGCCTGTGAGCTTTTGATACTCAAACAGAACCTCCAAAACATCCATGGACCTTCACATGGGTCAGATTTCACCCATGTGAAACCAGCTGCAGGGTGAAGACCAAACCATGGGCATATGACTGAGAGCAATAAGTTGATCTGAAGTACAGAAAAATGTTTAGATGACAAAAACCTTATTGTGATAATCAAACAGGACAACTGTTACTCCACCTTATTAAAATTCTTCTTCCAGAAGGGAACTCACCAGTGGAAAAATAATACATATGCAATACGGAATCAGACCAGACTTCTAGGAACAAAGTGCCCCTAGTTGTGGTGGGAGTTTGTCCCGTTACAGGGACAAACCTTAAAACTCCACTCTACAAAGGCTTATGTGTGAGCGCAGCTTTACTCAAGCAAGCAGTCTTGATGGCGGGCTACTTGCGTAAGTGAAGCTGCATCTATGCTTAGAGTGTAGTGACTGTGCTGATTAGTCTGCTCCTGTGCCCATCAAAATCCATGCCAAACCTCTCACTGACTAGTCAAGGTACAGGATTGTGATTGTAACATGTGATGGTATTGTAGCACTGCCTTAATACAGTGATTCCATTGTTGATGCACAGAAATGTATGGCTCCCCTACAGGTTTCCAGTGTAGTAAAAAAACATCTTGCTGTATGGCAGTAATTCACACCATGTTAGTTTTCACCACTCTTAGAGCTATGATATGATAACTTCCATGATTGGATACCCTATCTTATGCACCAGAAAAAAAAAAAAAAAATCAGACATAATATACTTAATTCATTGCCACTCCTTGTATTACATACATGTATAATAACAGTATATTTTCTGAAACAAAAAATATAAAGCAAGGCAAGGCATCTTTCTCATGCTATGTATGTCTTCTACTAGCTTGTATTACTTGACAGGTAATACAAACCTAATATACCATAAAAGTCTACAGCTTTTTAGAGATAAAACAATGTGACTGCTAGAGGGTCCCAATGAGTACCTTCACAAGACAGAAGTAAAATATAATCAGAAGATCAAGCAATTTAAATCTAGCACCAAACTTAAAAGTGATAGAACTTGGAAGTAGCTGCCATCCACAATCCCTATATGAAACAAAATCTGTAATTTCATCACTGGAAAAGAGTCACCATAATTAGCATATGAAATAACATGTTAGCCCATGTTAAAATAACATACAGGCCACAGAAGATGAAGAATAAGCCCAGCCTTGCTCTCACTGAGATAAGCCTTGCTGAGGCTGGAAGAGGCCAAAACTCCTCATTTACTATTTTCCTCAGAAATGGCATGGATTTGACACAACTAATGAGATCACAATGCCATTCAAGCTCCTCTGAAGTCAGAGTTGCCAATGTGAATGGGAGAAAGAACGAGCTATAGGCTAGAGATCTCGTAAAGAGCACCTTCTCAGCCTGGTTAGATGTTCACTGCCAATCACAACACAGAAACATTGGCACTGGTATGTTGGCATTTTTTTTATTTTATACACGTATATGAAGTTTCTTCAAAATATGAGATCTATAGCTCATAAGTGTATTTTGAAAAAAAATAATTTAAATATATACACCTATACATGTAAAGATGTATGTAACTAAAGATAATTGCATACATATATATACACACACTGCATGCATGAATATTTACCAAATTTTACATGTGTTTGTGCATATATATATGTATGTGCGTGTGTGTGTGTATACATATACACACACATGTACATTTTGCTTCCAATTAGCAGTGGGAAAAACAGAGAGTTATAGTCACCTTCATGTATACACAAATTTCAATTTCACACATCAGCCTACATGGTTCTCTCTTTAGGAACCTGGAAATCAACAGCTAGTTTCTCAAAAATAGAAATCAGACATCAAAAGGTAATAAAATAATGGTCCCACCAACCAGTTCCAAAGCTGAGTAGTTGGTTAACTTCAAAAGCTTCAGCTATCCCAGAACGTCTCTAAACCATTCAGTCGATGAAAATTAATGTACTCAACACAAGCTTTATTACATGAGAAACTTTCTAATCCTCTGTAACTGCTGTGCTGCAATTATTTGTCACTTACTGCATTGCGTGTCCTGGAGACAGATTTTTCACCTGACAAACCTTTTTCTGCACTACACAAAGGTCCCACGCTTGGCTCAGTGATGCCCTCCTTCCCTACCTCCAGCCCAGAAAACAGACTTTTCTGGGTCTGAACCAGTTCCTGAAACATTGAGAAGTTAGCACCTTCCAATGATTTCCTCATTTCTTTCCTGTGCCTTTGAAAATCCCTCTGTATTGGGAAACACAACACACTACACAAGCCCTGACATCATCACAGCATTACCTTGAGATTATAACTAACAGGTTATTCACATACTAATCTACTTGGCTTAACTGTGACTAGAATAATGCAAAAAAAAATCTTATCTACCGAAAGGACATAGATTTCCCCCTGGCTCTTTGTGATCACAGATGGAAAAAATAGTGACAGAAAGAAATCTTGACACGAGGACACAGAGGGAATGCACTGGAGTATTGCAGTGCTGGACTAAAAAGGCAAGAAACAACTTAAACAGAGCATAGAATATAGCATCATGCACAAGAAGTTTAAGCTGAGAGAGAGACGTCAGCAGGACTGCAAAATAAAACAAGAAGAATTTCCCTGTAAAAGAAAAGAGAAAAAATGCTGAGCATGAAAACAGATTTGCTTCCTTGTCCAGAGTAAACAAACAACTTCCCCAGTGAAATGCCATGAATGCATTCAGACTATATGTTGCTTTTACCCCCTCTACTGCTACAGTGATCATCCAACTAGAAACCACCACGTTGCTGTATCTCTGTAGAAAAGCTCTAACACCATTACTGCAGCTCACTGCCTTGCCAACAGCAACAGAGCACGGCTCTCACAAAGCAGCTGGGATGCTGCTGAAGAACCAGTTTCATCCTGGAAGATTTAGGAATCTATGAACAGCAGTATCAGATAAACACCAGATCTACTCCCATGGAAGACTGAAAAATGAAAGCTGAAGTAAGGCAGCGAAACAGAACCAAGCTTTTCCTTTCCTCTGCTTTCACTCCATCCTCCCACACCATATCAACAATCTTTACCACATCAGATGGCCCTCTCCCTTATCCTCCTCTCACTTTTTCATCCCACCAAGTGTCTACCCACACCTCAGGGAAAGAAAATTCAAACTGCATCTCTTGTGAACACCACAGGGAGAGCCAAAGGAAAAAAAAAAAAAAAAAAGGACTGAGTGATGAGGGGAGAATGAGGGGAGAGCTTTGCCACAATGTGATCTGAAAGTTGGAAAAATAGACTAAAGGACAAATCACCACAGGAGAAAGTCAGTTCAGCAGACAGGATTTCAGTTGTAATGATACCAGAACTAAATGAGATCCAACATGCAATTTACAAGATGACGCAAAATTGAAGCACAAAATTTAAACAGTGCAGAAGGATAACCAGTATAGTGCAAACAAAAAACACACTGCAAAAAGCTCTACGAAAGCAGTTCCCACCAGAGCAAGTCCAAAGGTACTCCTAGCTTTGAACTTCCATTTTCAGCACCACTATTTCTCACTGCACTTCCTACTCAAGACACTTTTCTGCTCTTACTTTAAAACTCTAGAGCTAGGAGAAGTTTCTTGTAGAAACCTGATCACTGTAAACTAGGTATTTTATTTAATACACATTTCTGAATGCACAGTAATGTAAGGCCTGTCCAGGAGCCCTCTACAACTCACAAGGTCAGGCTTTGTCCGCTCTTTTGCTTAGCAATCGCACATCCTTCAACATGAGATCTAAACAAGCTTGGCCAGCTTGTCTGGCAATGTGTCTAGTTTCGCTGTTATCAAATAACCGTGTGCTTCTCCAAATACATTTTTGTAGCTTTCATTAACAGTACTTAAGCTATGACTGGTTTAGTCCCCACTATAGCTAAATAAAACGCCCTCGCATTTTGAAAAAACCTACTCCATACATGTAATCAGTGGTGCAGGACAACAGGAACATTACTCCAGCTGCGAGCAAGCTCCTAAGATGGGGAAGAATGTGCAAACACATCCACTCCCTTCCTCCATTAAAACTGTACACTTTCTCTGCTTTCTCTGGCATGGCGGTCCTGCATTTCAAATGCAACTCTGAAATGACTTCAAATGACCTTTTTGGGTTCCTCAGCCAACAACAACGCAGCGCGAGAGGGAGGCAGCAGGCCGATTCTCTCCTAGGGTGACCAGATGTTGCACTACTGGCAGAAATGTCATCTTTTTCCAGAAAGCCAGTGTGCTTCACATCTGCGTGCCCAAAGCAAGCACCGCTGCCAGGGGCGGTGGGGGCAAATGCCCCAGAGGCATCTCTGACACACCGTGTTTTTAGTAGCCATCAGCCAAGGTGGCCAGGTCCAAGCACGGGAGCTTGCGGCAGGCCACGATCAGAGAATTGGTTTCAGTTCAATAGAGAAAGAGAAGGAAAGGAAAAAACCTGAATTATCAGATGCTGGCTTCTGGTTTTGTCCAGTAAATCCGGGGGAGTTCACACCCAGGGGTTCGGTTCGGCCTACAATGGCGTCAGGTCCCAGAGGTCAGATCAAGTCATTTCAGCGCAGGACGTTCAGCATCTCTGTTTCCCCTGGCAGCTGCTGCTGGCAGAAATACTGTCCCTACGAGCAAAGCCGTGCAGCTCACGGAGAGGCTGCCCCCACGCTTGCTGTTAATCCGCCAGGGAGGCAAACGCACCAGGGCCAGGCCATTTTGAGCCAGGCCGTGGCGAGTGCGGTGGCCATGATGGGTCTTCACCCCTGCAGCTGGAGGCAGGACACTGCCACAGGCTGACAGGGACCTCAACCTCCAGAGAGACGGGGCCAGGGCCCTGCAAGGAGGAGGAGGAGGAGGAAGAGGAGGAGGAGGAAGGCCTCTGTGGGGGTGTCGGAGCCACATGCGTGCCAGAGCCCTGGGCCCCCCACTGCCACAGCAAGGCCCGGCCCAGGCCCAGCCACCCCTCAGCGGTGAGCATACATCATGGCGGCGGCGGCGTCTTCCCGGGGGTGCCCCCAGGTCAGACCCACCATGGAGGCCGAAGCGTCCCTGAGGGAGGGTCCAGCCAACCCAGGGCTCAGCCGGGGGTCGCCTGGCTGAGCAGGGGAGGCCGTTGCGCCGGCGGGGTGTAGGCGAGGGGTCCGACTCAAACAAAACACACAGGCGCAGACAGCCAGACTCTGTTGGAGCATTTTATTTTCAAAGCTGAGGGTTGTTGGGTGGTGGGTTTTTTCGTTTCCTCTCTCAACATAACTAAACGGGCACTCTACAGCATCGAGCCCGGCCGTTCTCGGTCCGTCAGCAGGGCAGTGCCGCAGGGCCCCGGCCGTGCCGGGCTGCCCGCCGGCGGCGGCAGTGGCAGCGGGCTCCTCGGGGCGCTGAGCCCAGGCGGCCATGCCGTGCCGTGCCGTGCCATGCCGGCCGGTGTCCTGTCTGTGGGGATGTGTGGACAGCACACCAGAGAGACAGAGAGAGAGGGAGCTACAGTCCGGCTGACTAGCCGGGAGAAACAGAGCACAGAAGGAGCTGGGCAAGGAAGGAGAGGCGTTTCTCTGAAGGAGAGAAAGAGAGAAGGTGAAGGAGTTACACTCAAAAACAGAGAGGGAGAGAGCCGGTAGCTCAAGGCTGGTTGGGAGGTTTGCTGGTCAGCAGGGCACTGGGGGCAAGGGGGCAGGGAGGGGAAGGTTACCTTCAGCCTCGATGGAGGAGAGGAGGGCGGCTGCACACAGAGCAGCGACTGCCGAGCACAGCGCTGTCTTCATTTCTGCCCTTTCAGATCACAACAACATGAAT
Organism: Buteo buteo; assembly: GCF_964188355.1. Taxonomy (NCBI): domain Eukaryota; kingdom Metazoa; phylum Chordata; class Aves; order Accipitriformes; family Accipitridae; genus Buteo; species Buteo buteo. Next base: position 6,596,759 of record NC_134185.1, read on the forward strand.
GAATCTGCAGTGATGGGGGTGGGGGGGGAAAGGGAGAAAGGAGAAGGAAATGATACGCGTGGATTAGAGGGTTGCGTGGGTGTATTCATGAAACATAAAAAAGACAAACCGTGGATTTCACTTTGTTCCCTTATCCCCAGCCCCCACCCACGGGACCAGGTTGAAACCTCCAGACTTGAAAGCCGTCCAAGACAATGACAGATCTGCATGACTAACTGGAGTCTCATCTCACAATAATGTGCCTTTTGTTGCTGAACCCTTTCCAATCACGGTAAGTACATGCGGCTTTAACCTAGTTGGGGTTAATTTGATCAGGGAAGCGCGGTGAAGGTCCGTGCCTCTGTACGGGCAGGAGCCAGGAGGGAGCTCCATGACTTCATCACCGAGTGTGATGATAGCTAATTCAGAGGTCATTCCTGCCTTGGATCAACTAAATGTCTCTTTCAGCTGGGGATTTTATTCGGCTCCTTTTTCATAACTGTTGAAGCACTTAGTTAGCTGTGTTTTAGTGGTCTCAAGGCAGTTTGGAAACTGTAATAAAACTTTTTTTGAGGGGTTCTGCCTACGAATGTGCTATTCTTCATTTCTCGAAGGTCTGAAATAGATTATACAGAAGTGTGTGTAACACACAACTGAAACCTGACACGTCTGTCTAGCCATGATGTTTCAACATCTGATAATTCATTTACACGTCCTGAGAGAAAAGAGGTTCAAAATACACTACAAAAAGCAGGCAGGCGAGAGAGTCTCGCAATCGCTGCAGGTTGTCTGACAAAATAGGTGGGATTAGGCCAAGTTAGTGGTTCCTAATTGCAAGTAGCTATACCTTCATAACTATATGCTCTAGTCACACCAAATTCCTCCCAATTACCCCAGCAAAACTTCCAAGTTATTTCTTTGTCTAAGTAAAGGCTAATATGAACAGTCCTCATTGCATATACATATAAGTGTTTCTAAAGTTCGGGTGTTTCTATCTCGGGAAGTAGGGGAGGAGTCATTTCTTTGAATAAAGTCATAAATGCATCATATATCATAATTAGGCTGGAGGAAAGAGAATTCCAAAAGCAATTAGGCAACAGATTTTATCAGGAAGGTGCCAAGAGCAAAACAAAAGAAAAATACGTAAATCATTATTCTGCAGAAACAGCTGAAGGGGAAAATAATATTCTTCTACCATCTACAGAACTAACCAGCAAGGCACATTTAGCGGGTAGGCGCTATGGAGATCCAGGAATTTCCCAGTTACTGACACTGAACTTAACAGGCTTCTGCCGGGCAGCTGTATATACTTGCCTTAGCCAAATGCCTTTACTGCACATAAAAATACCAAGAGCTCAAAGGAAAACTAAGCAATGGTTTCAGTCCAATGGTACCTCCAGCGGGTAAACAGAGGAGTAATATTGACCGTAACAACTCCCTGACACTAACACGAGAAAGACCAAGGTTAGCATTAAATTGTCCTGAAAGCTCCAACATCGTGTCACTGCTCTGCGTGGGAAACGGCTGTCCCTGAGCACATCTACTGCACTCTGCAGCGAGTTAAAGGATCACCTAAACTCAGCATAAATGGACTTTTGTCCCAGACAGCTTGTGTGGGCTTGGAGTGCCATCTTTTGATCCTTTTGAAGAGCAACAGAAATTAATCATCTCACAAAGGCATCTAGGAGTTCACTACTGCTGCAGGTCTACCGTTCCTGAGACTCATTTTTCTTTCCTGAAATAAAACGTCTCAGCCGAAGCATTCCTTTGCCCACCTAGAAACACTTTGTTTCCTTCTTGCAAACTTAGGTGTGTGAAAGAAAGCCTGGAGGTGACGGAGGAAAGGTCCTCTTGCTGGCTCAGCAGGGACACAAGCAGACTGTCTCAGGACTAAAGGTTTTCCTCATTGATCCTTAGAGACCACTTTAAAAAGAAGGGGGGGCTTCCACCAGTGCCAGTTCCATCTCACACTAATTCAACCTGCAAAAACCTTAACCGAAGCATTTCCAAACTGCACAGTGTGCGACAGCTACCCCTTCCAAAAAGAAAAAATAACCTAAACGAAGAAGAAAAAACCCGACACCACAGGGAAAAACCCACTACCTACCAAAGGCACAGAAAACGGCAAAGGGGAGAAAGCATCACCGGGAGCTGCACCCGCGGGAGAAGGGAGGGACGGCGAGCTCCGGCCCAAGCCGCAGCGGCTCCAGCTGCCTGCGGGCGCGCTGGGCGCTGACCCCGGGCTCCGCCTGGAGCCTCGGGCCGGGACACCCACCGCGGCCGGGACACCCACCCGCCGGGTTCCCCCGTGGCCTGAGAGCCAGCAGCCCCTCGGGGCTCTCCGCTCGGCGCCTCTCCTCCACCCTTTCGACCTCACGCCTGCAAGCCGGCTCCGACATGCCCGACACGCACACGCGGAGACCCACGGACACACTCTTTACCGCCTTCAGCCCGGCGCTGCTAACCTCAGCCTAGAGTGCATCGGAAGGGGCTGAGTGCGTGGTGGGTACGGACAGGCAACGGGGGTCGGCCGAGGGGAGGGAGGGCAGGGGGTCCCCGCTCCTGCGCGGGCACAGACCTTCAGGGACGGCTGCGGGGTGCCGGGGTCGGTGGGCTGCTCCTCCGGCGGTGACTCCGGCGGTGCCTGCAGCAGCAGCAGCAGCAGCAGGAGCCGCAGCCGTCGGACCTGGATAAAGGGAGGAGGAGAAAGGATGAAGCTCCGGGGGCACCTTGTGGAGGGAGCAGCAAGTAGCAGCGGCGGCGAAGGAGGGGCAGAAGCGGCGGCGGTAGCTGAGCGCAGAGGAGGCGCCTCGGTTACTGTAGCTCCCGGTGCGAGGGGTCCGTCTGGGAAGACTTGCCTTCTCCAAGTGGGAAGAGCCTCTTCTCAATCTGCTACTTAATAGAGGGCTGTTCCCAACTCTCAATTTACCCTCGTAAGCGGTTACGAAACTGCAGGGAAGGTGGACTGCTGCCACCGGGTGATATATGCGCTGCTCTGCTCCAGCAAAGAAGGGGATCCACTTCTGGAAACTGGCGCATACCTCCGCGCATTCCTGCGGCATGAGGCGGGCGGCCGCCCCGGCAGCGCGCCCGGGGGGCAGGGACCCGGCCCGCCGCCCCCTCCCGCCCCTCGGCTTCCCAAACGGGGCGGGGGGGGGGGGCGACGGGACGGGGACACGGGAGGGCAGTGGAAAAACTGAGTCCCCGGGCATGGCTTCGAGGGACGGCGGTGCGGAGGGTGTCCCCCCGTGGGGGTTTCCACGCAGTCCCCGTCCCACCCCCGAGGGTCCGTTCGCCCTCCCGGGGCCGGGGCTGATCCCCGGGACAGCCTTGAGGTGCGGGCAGCCTCGGGGGCAAAGAGACCGCAGTCATTTTGACACAATTCGGGGCTGTCTGGCCTCCACCCTATGCAGCCTACATACGTTAAACCACCACCACCACCCCCCCGTCGCCACACAAGGTGTTTTGCTTCGAGCACAAAACGCCGCCGGTACCGGGTACTGCCTGCAGCGGGCGGAGGGGACGGGACGGGACCAGACGGGACGGGGGCGCACGACCCCCACTGCCTCCTCCCTCACAGCCCGTGGGCAAACCCGTGGCTCCTGTCTGAAACCCTGTGCCTTCCCAAACCGGGCCAGCCCGTTGGGCGAAAGGCTCCGCCGGGGTCTCCCGTTGCTCGCTCCCGGGAGCCTGCCTGTGGGGAGTCGGCGTGTCCCGGCCTCCGCAGCGCACCGTGCCGGAGGGTGATGGGGCGGGACACGCGGTCCCTTCCCTGCCCGGGGCCGGGTAAGGCTTCCAGGAAAGCGGGAAAACGGCACCCCTGGTAACGCTCTCGAAAGCGGCTCCTCGGGCACCTTCGGGCTAAGCTACGGGATACCACCGTCTCCGCGGAATGCCTTCCTTTCCCGCCCCTTCGGAGCGGGTCCGCAAACTCGGCGAAGCGGAAAAGAGGATGGGCGAGGAGCGGGGACAAACGGGCAGAGAGAAAAGCTGCGGCTCTCTGACAGCCGCGGCCCCGCTCCGCTCCCTGTCGTGTCCCGTGTGTCCGTCCCCCTCCCCGCCGCCGCCGCGCCGGGCCGGCGCCATTCGCGGTGTTGTGGCGCCCCCCAGCGGCGGCGGCGGGCAGGAGCGGCCCGACCCCACGGCCCGTGTGCCCCGTTCCACACCCCCCACACACACACACCCACACCCCGCCGGGGCTACCGCGGGGCTCCCCGGGTTAGCAGCTTGCGATGTGAGGGGAAAAGGGGGTGAACAAGGCTGGGGAGAGGGGCAAAGCCTCGGGGAGGAGTTCAGGACCCCCGTTTCGGAGCTGTCTTTAAGGTGTCCGGGTCATACCGGCCCCCCCACACCGGCTTTATGCACGGACGTGAGCTGCGGGGCGAGTTCCAGGCTGGGTGGAAGTGACTGAGAGCGGAGGTGAATACCGGGGTGACGGCTCCTGGGCACTTTTCCGCAGGATTGGGGACATCGAGGACGCGTCGACCGGAGGACTTGTCCCCCCTGAGCTGATGAGGTTCCCTTCGTTACCGTCACAGACCCGTCATCTGCACGAGAACCCGAACGCTGACAAGAAAAAGCGATGACCAGAAGACGTGCGCTGACATTTCCAGACGCTTTGGAAGTGAGTCAGCTGCTCTTAGGGACAGGCCACAGCTTCAGCCGTCTGGTATTGATAAAATGCACTTCCCAAAAGCAATGTCTCCTCTGCTGATAAACTTTCAAATACTCTCGACCTATCAACCCTCTTGCCCAGCTCTTGAGTTGGATTTTCTCTTTTGGCATTTTGGTGTGAGGAATTTAGTTCCTTCCTGTGCAGATCTGGTGTGTAAAAGCAGTATTTCTAAGAAATAATACTTTTCAAAAATTTTAGTTTAATTTCCCGAATGAACACACCAAGAACACCAGTATAAATGTGGTGTGAACAATAGTTCCGGAAGAATGGACATCAGGGATTATGATGAAATATCCTTCCATAGGAAGTGAGTTCATGCAAATGAGGTGTTTTTATCACTCGTGAGCTGCAGCAGTATTTTTTTTACAGTGTACTGTGGATTTTTTCATCATAGGATAACCGAGATTTTATGTTAATAGTTAAAATCAATTAATGCAAATAATGAGGATGGAAGAAAATATGTAATCTTCTACTTAAAAATTAAATCACTTGGAACAATTATTTTAAAATATTTCAGTAATTTGGTACTAAATCCACAGCTGGCTTTACATGAGTGGAAACTTTGAAACCAGTGTGTCTCTCAGGGGTGCAAGAATCTCATAGACTCTCCCTCTTAGACCTAGGTGCTGCTGAGGGGACCGTCTCCCATTCTGACCAGCTTTGCTTAATTTCTTGGCATGAAATAAGACTCAGAGCTGGCAAGAGCAAATAATTCATTGACTCCAAGGACAGCAGGATTTCATTCTTATCTTTAACTCTTTGTTGTAACCATTCTAACCATGTTCCTCCTAAGACCTTTTAGATGTAAAATGCACCAACAAATTGCATTTAGAGTGTGTGCTTCCATACATCACAGTAATTAAATGAGTTGTTTTTAATCAGCTCTGTTGCTATGTACATTCATAGTCTGAGTACATAATATGTGATGCAGAAAGCATTTCTGAAATGCATAAACATTTACTAACACTCTCCTGTCTGCTTGTCTCTCAGACAAGTGTTAAACACATTAAGACCATGCACTCCAGCTCTGCAATTTTCTTTGCTATCTAAGCTGAATAAATTGAAACAGTGACAAATTTAAACACAAAAATCAAGCTCTGAATTCATATTTATACTTTTAATAATATTGCCCATTTCTGCTGTAGGTATGTGACAGTACTATTGCAGGTAACCAGGAATCTCTTAGAAATTTTGAACTGGGTTTGGGTCTAGAATAATTCAAGCTTCTTTGTGCTTCTGGCACCTTTTTTTTGTTTCCTCGGGCTGCATTGCCAGGGTAGAATAAAACAGGACGTTCTGCACTTCAGCACTGTAAACCTCGAATATTGTTTCCATGTGGATATCACACTAGATTTGGCTTCCGTGGCTTCCTGACAGTTGCATCTGCTTTACATATGGATACGGTAAATGCCTGATTCGTATGTAGATATGTAGTTGAGTACATGTTTTGCACAGAGGAAGAATCAAAAAAAGTGTCAGCTCTTTGAACATTAAACAATAAATAGATTCAGCAATAAGTGTTGTTATACAGGCAAAACTGCACTGCTACGAGTGACTTTTACTTACATCTACCTGGGAAGTACTTTGCTGGTCGGTCTATCACTGCATCTATCACTACGGTGTATCTAAACAAAATGTTGTCTTAGTACAGTCATTTAGGAGGCTCATTAGCTCCTTACAACACAAAGGACAGCCTTTCCAGTGTATTTTTTATTCCTTATTAAATCAGTCAGAAAGCGAATATTGCACAGTATTATATCTGCATCCATAAAATGCAGAAGGACAAAATACAGCAAACTGCTTCCTTCAGGTCCTGCCTTCTCTGAGAGATTTCCAGTCAATAGCATGAGAAGAACTCTGTCTGGTGTTTATTTATTTGGATAATTTCATTTCAGAGCTGGTATTCAGAGAGCAGTACTAGTCTGGCCTCTCATAATGAGGCTTCTTATATTAGCAGTGTTCAGAGGACTGGTTCTAGCTGAAATCTACTCATTTAGTGGAACAACTATGGAAGCAGCATCCCTGGAGAGTGTTACAGCCATAAAATAATTATCTACCTCACCAGGTATGTTTTCCTTAGCAACTGTTTATTTCTTTAATTTCTCTAACTGATTTTTCCCATCATGTAATGTTCTGAAAGTAAAAAATGATTGTGGCTCCAAATAAGTAGAACTGGAAAAGAAAATAAATCATTCAAAAGCAGAGGTATAAATAGAAAGGAACTGGCCTTTTAATGTGATTTGGGACTCTTACAAAAGCCAGCTAATTTGTAGGCAGTCATTTTTTTAAAATATCAGATCTTTAATACTAAAATTGGAAAAAATAAGATGCAACGATCTTACACTCCCTTCCATATATATACACAAACGCACTTTATCTTAAAACATTCCTAAATTAAGCTGCTTTGTTTCAAAGAAGCTGGTTTGTAACTTTGCAACAGAATCCTGATCTAATCAGGAAGCATTCCCCAATGAAGCCAGTGAAAATCTTGCTTGATTGAAGAGGGCGAGAAAAGAAATTAACTGAAGACAGTGACCCTGTATATTTGTCAGGTATCACAGTAAGTCTTAACACAACCATTCCTGTCACAGCATTGGACTAGCCATAAAGACTTGCGGATGCAGGTCTAAGCATTCTTCTTCTCCATGTGGCTGAGGGGTCCCCAGTGAAAGAATGATGATCTACTGAGGAAACACATCATTTTAAAAAATCAAAACACTTTAAAAAGTCACGAGTCACTAGCTGCTACTTGCAGAATGTCATAATACAGTGTTCTCTGAGTACCTAATTGGATTCAACATATGATGAAAGGTTAATAGCCATGGGTTCCCCTACATTTGGTAACCCTTCAACTATTTCAATGTAATTACTCCCTACAAAGAAGCACACAATATTAATTGGCAGTGAAGTCTGAAATGGTGCAGTGCCAAGCTCTGAATAAGGACATTTTGCTAATTCTTCTTAGTACTTCTGTATCAAAAAATATCAATATATACTGTGACAGCAGCGTCTGTGTGGGTGGTAGGTAGGCTTATGGAGAAGATAAGCTTGTGTCTGAATGGACAAAGTGTTCAAAGTTCAAGTTGCATTAGCTAACGAGTGACCGGATCCCATTGTTGCTGACAGTGGAATAATTAATGACAGTGGGGGAATTTTAAGACTGAATACCTTGTCATTAGGCCAACCGCTGATGCTGTCCTTCTCTCCCCCACAGCACAAAAGGCACTGAGTATGGAGGGATGCTGCGATTCCCCTGACTGAGGAGCAGGTTGGAGGAAAGCTGTCAACGGGGAATACTCGGCTGCTGCTGCGCTCTCTCCCAATACACATCTTTCCAAGAAGGTTTTAGAGGACGTAAAGGTCAGCCCCAAACTTCCTGTCAGTTCAGCAGGACAAACATTCAAAAGCTTAAACACTCTAACAAGCGAATCTGATGATACAAATGCACAGAACCATAATAAATGATGCTGGAAAAGATCCTGAGAGGCCATATAGTTCATCCCCCATTATTTAAAGTACACCAGGGCTTCAAAGAGAAATCCTCCATACCATACTTAGTACTAGGAGCATACTTTGGGGAGCTGTTTCCTAGTGGCTGAGAATAGATAATAACTTGTTTTAGGTGAGTCGCATGTTGTCCATAGTTGGATTATGAGCACAGCAGACAGAAATAAGTTGGATCGACAGAGTAACAGTCTACTCTGAAGTGAAAGAAAAAATTATCTACGAAAAAAAACCTACACCAGAGAAGCCTGTATCTTTGGATGATTCCACAAAAATAGTCTCAGTTTAGTATGAAAAATTGTTTGCTTAACTGGCATTTCTGCAAACTCTCAGCCTGAGAACAACCAGGACTGGGAGATTCCCTCCTGCATGTGAGTGCCAGAGGTACGGACCACACCAGTCTCACCAAAACCCCTTTTGCTGTTACAGTATGTCTGCACTTGACAGTCATGTAATTTTTTGACCATTTCTAAACCTCGGAGGAGATGGACTCTATGGTCATCATCCCTGCTCCCCTCTCGCCCTCTGTTGAGGTTTTGTGGAAAAAAGAGTCAGGCAAGAACTTAGCTCACAGGCATTAAAAACACTGTCGTGGTATCACCTGTCAGGACATTTATGAACTCCATATGAGCTAACTTTAAAAATGAAATTGTTTCTTTTGCACAAGTCATAATTGGCTAGTGACTAAAGGAGAAAATACACAGAGCAAAAGAATGCAGACTTAAATCAGCTTTTCTTATTGCAGCCTTGTGGCTGCTGCTTCCCAATATGTTGAATGCTGACAGTTCCAAATACCAGAGCATAAGATTTATTTGGATTATAAATAGATGTTGCCCTGTGCTTCAGTATCAGAAGTACTCTGTTGTGTAAACAGAAAACTATTGGTTTTTGTTTCTACTTTTAAAGATTACTTGAAAGCTCCTACCCACTCTTTGCTGACAGCCTTTTTCACCTGTTGGAGTTCAGTGTCTCTCTCGCGTATCAACACCTCTACAGCCTGCAGAGGCTTCACAAGAAGCTGTTAAAATGTCTCCTCTCACATGCCCTTTCCTCTGCTCTCTTGGATGCTTTCCAGCTGGCCTCGCTACTCTGTTAGTTTTTAGCCACCCCAGTTTATTGAACATGTCTTGGTTTTGGTGTTGTCCTGATTTCTGTTATAATGGATTCTTCTCCAGAGAAATATGTTTGCTACTGGCTCCAGTGCCTCTTGTTTGTGATTGTCTGTTTTTTCATTTTTGTTTTTGTTTTTGTTTTAAGAGTATTAAACAAAATCATTTGCTTAGGATTTTTAAACAGGTTTTTAAGCATAAATTACACTCTGAAACACCACCCAGGTTCTTTCCATCCTTTGCAATTACATCTTGTAGAGTGTAAATGTTCAGCTGGTAAAGCTGACCTGTTGCTCGCTCACCCTCTGCCCAGTGCTCTTTGAAATGTATTTAGGTGATGTGCTGCTTAAGGCACATCGCAACATGGGGCTTTACTACATCATGGTCTTCTTCCCCAATTAAGAACAGCAGCGGCTGCAAGATGAGGTCCCTTTCTTTATGCTAGGAGTAGCTGTTGGGACCTTATTTTTTAATAAAAACTACAGAATCTGCTTCTCTAACCTCCAGAGAAGCCAAGAAGGCAGAGAGGGGTTGTGCTCCTTGACACATGCCCCACCGTCGCAGCTTTGCTGCTTGAGAACATCGGCTGTGGCCATTGCTCTGTCCTGCAGGGTAACCTCAGGCAGCATTTGGCTCTGGATTAAGATACATTTAGGTGCCTGCATGTGAGCCCAGGATCTAAATATCCACGATGGCTGATGAAGATCTAGTTAACGAGTGGAGCAGTGCCTGAGCAGTTTGACCGCCCACCATTCACGGGGCTTGGCTCAGCTGCTTTCACATTGGGCTCTAGAGCCATTTGAGTGCCCACCAGCATCTGAGACCTCTTGGGAGCTGCCAGCTACAGCCCAGGACCCATATACCCTGGCACATCTCAAACTGTACTAGACCACTTGGGAGGTAGAGGCGAGCCCCCGGTGCTGTTTTGGGTGCCACAGGCATCTTGCAAGGCCCCCAGCTGCTATAGCACGTGTGTGCGAGTCTCCTGCAGGTCCTCTGTTGTATTTGCCAGCCCCAAGAAAATGCCTCAAATATAGCCCGAGATGGCGTTAGACAGCCAAGTTCAGGCAACTGGGTTGAACACTTTTACTTTTCACCTCTGGTATTTGTGCCAGCCAAGTCTTCTGCTGGTGCCAAACTTTGTAGTCTGCTCATGTAAATACCTATTTACTGGGGACCAGAATGAGACCGGCAAATGTGCCTGATGTTGATCAAAAGACATTTAGATGGTAGTGATTTCCAGTCTCTACCCCTCTGCTTTTGGATCTCAGACCCAAACAGAGAGGTAAAGATTGTGACAGAGGTTCCTAACTCTGTAAAATACATCATATGCAGCTTTTACTGCCTAGCCATACAGTTGATGTCTCTCCTGCACCAGTCCCAAGTTTTGTGAGTTCCTTTCAGAAACTGCATTTACACCCCATATTTAATTAAGCTGGGGTAACCAAAAGTTGTGATTCCCCTCTTCTTTTCCCAGAAATCTGGCCATATATTTAAGTACTATTTCCAGAACTAATAAAATCTTTCCGTTGTAAGATTTTTTTCTATTTTATGATTTTAATAGAAGATAATTTCTTGGTATTGCTCTTCTAAAACATCAGGCTATTTAAGTAAATGTCCGAGTATGGATTTAGGAGTCTAAGTTTAGGCACTTCTTTCCAAAAATCTGGGAGAAGGTGTACTAACCTCCCAGTGGTCCCAGTGCAATGCTCCACACGTAGCACATATTAGCACACCGCACTATATTTAGAAAAATGTGCTCTACTGCTCCTAAGAGATGACTGAACAAACCTTGATAACAAAGTTGGCCTGGCTCCTTTGGGACTTGTAACTTCCCACTGAGTAATAGAGATCATTAAAATATTTTAATTATATAATTCCCTTTTGCATAGTGTTATGACAGATAAGATTGCAAGTTTGTGTCAGCCTTTCCATTATAAACTTCAGGTCCCAGGGCATTAGTCATCCAGAGTAAGTGTTCATGTTGAGATGAAACAATGTGGAACTATTTTGATATTAAACAAACACATATAACTCAATTAGTTAAAGAACACATTTGTAGCTTAGAGGTCCTGGTGGAATCACAAACACCTCCTTGCACCCATGCAGGAACAGAAGCTGCTCACAGTTCTTCAGAACAAACTGTCTCAACAGGTGAGACAAGCTCTAGCAGCACCGAATCTCCCTCTCTCCCTTTTATTCCAAAGAACATCTCTAAATATCTATGCATGATGTTATGGTCACATTGATGGGAATGATACCAGGAGATTTGCGCAGAAACTCTTAGAGGAACCTTAATTTGGGAGTAAGAACATTTTGGGCAGATCACATACTTCAGGTCCTGCACAGCCCAGATTTCTTGGTTAAAAGGGAAAACTTCTGTGAAAAATGAAAGACAGCCATCTACAAGTAATTAATTTTTTTTTTTTAAGATATTGTTAGAACTGGACAAACAAACATATGGCTCTTTTAGCCCTGAGAAGTCCTCTACAAAATTTTTAACCCAAAGAAATTAAAAGACAGTTCAAGTTGTTTCTGGATCCTTGTGGCAGCTAAAACACATTTGGATTATCACATATAAAGTATCTCAGTTGAACACCTTACTGCTCTTTTCAAGGAAAACAGTCTGCTGCTGCTGCTGGTGAAATCACAGGGAACTGCATCTCTAGGTGAACTTCACAGACAGCCTCAAAAAGAGAGTTATTCCTCGATGCACCTCTAATGGTAAGAATACCATTTTATTAGACTGACATATCACAAAACACTCTACTCTCTTACTTTACACCTCTATCAGCAGTCAAATGCATGTTGCTCATAGAGGAAAGGGACCACCTACGCTACAATACGTTTTTAAAGCAATACCGTGACCTTGTTCGTTTCATACTTAGTTTGTAATAATTCTGTTTAGGAAGCTTTAATTTAGGTAACTCTAAACCTCCAAGCTTCCTGTGATCTTTTCTGTTGTAGCTCCTTCTGTGTTCTGGTATATGTAAAGCTTAAATGTTACTGGATCGTCCCTTTCCAATTTATTTCCATCCCCACCAGACAGCATCTTGCCTTTTCTGCAGCCAGCAAAGACCCAACAAGACAAGGGACAGGCAGATTCACCAATGAAAATACCAAAGCTTGTAACATAACAATAAAACAATAAAATACTGGGGAGGGAGAGGAAAGAGAATTACATGCACCGCATAATCCAGACAGAGGACAGGAAAGATCCCTACGTTTGAGAAAGCTCAGATTGGTGGATTAGGAACTCAAAGAAAGAAACACATTACCGAAGGACAAATTCATCCCTCTCTGGCAGTTTTCTCTAGGACATAGCAGGCTCTGTGCAATGGGAGTGAATACTTTGTGAGCTGAGTGAACTGTATACAGATACTTGTATTCCCCAAGGAGCTAAAACCAGGACTGCCTGACTGGGGACTCGGTGGGGTAACACCCTTCTCTCGAGTACCTCCCCAGCCCCTACAAGTCAATTTGGCTTGTCACAGCATTTATAAACATGAATCCCAGCCAATTACCTTTTTTTTGTGAGGATGTATCTTTTTGAGAAAATATATACAAGTGTGCTTAACTTTACATGTATTTCGGGGAAGCCTGTGATCAGTTGGTCTAATAGAAAACCTGTGAATAATAAAAACCGTTCTTGAGAAATATTGAGACAAGACCAAAACGTGTATCACAGATTGCATGTGCTGCCCACCAAGTTTGAAGACTTGAATACACACATTCATAAAAAGTACAGTACAGCCAAGACACTCTCCTCAGATTGTGTTTCTGGACAAGCCATTATTTTTACAGCAGAATTGACTGAGTACTGAAAAGATAAGTGGAAAGGCTCAGGCAAGTTAGACTAGAGAAGGTGGTGTTATTATTAAAAGGAACTTATTTAAAAAAATAATCACACAAGCATGCACATGAAAAGATACGTTGGTTCTGACTTACTCATCCCCTAAATACCTTATTTAGGGTCAAGTCAGGTCGATCAGTTTGATTTTGTCTCTGAAAGTCTGATTCACTCTAGCAACTATGAAGGTCAACATCCAGCTCTTTGATATGTAACAGAATTGGGAAAGAATGGGAGAGTAAGAAAGGACAGCTTAATATGAAAGATGCCAAAAAAATTTCATCATGCTTTCTCATAGTTCAGAGCAGTGATAGCCAAGGTGAGCAATGTTAGAAAAGTGGTATTTTTACTCTGGGATCTGGAAAAAGAAAAAAAGTACAGTTAAGATCATACACTTAGACATCTCTCTGGTGTTTTCTTTTTCTTCTGAAAGTTTCTGAACTTTTTTCATGGTGTCTTTTAGGAAGCCTGTGCTGCGATATTGTGTATTATTAATCCTCAGACTGTTACTGGGGAAATTTTTGTGTGTGTCAGGCTAATTGGATCTATACATATATTCAGCAGCCAAGAAAATGTAGCCCAGGGCACAGTTCTAAGAGTAGATAGTTCTGAGCTACCTTCCCAATGGAGAAGGTAAAACATGGTCTGTACGCCTGGAGTCTCAGAAAGGATTGTGTAACCTAGAAATGTAATAATGAGAATTTAATTTTCACCTGTTTCATCTGTCTGCTTATTGTTTGAATAGTCATTTCTCTTACAGTAGCATGAACAATTTTTTTTTTCATTCTGCCAAAGCTGGCACACTACTAAGCTTTCTTTGTTAACCTTAAAACCATATAAGTTTAAAACGCTAAAATAATGAAAAATAGAGTGGCAAGGGAAGTGGAAGAGATGGAGTGCTCATTGCCTGTCTAGCAGAAAATGTCCCCCATATTTTTTGGGTGACATTTAGAACAATCCAGCTCAGTGGAAGCCAGGATAGTGTTCCCATGTCCTCAGCTCCAGGAGGCTTTCCCATCCTTTAAAGCAAAATATAAAAAAATCATAGCTACCATTTCTAATAACAGTAACTGGAAAATAAATTTCACATGAACCTGAAATAGAAAAAGAAGTTTACATGAAATCTCTGCTGGGGAAAGATACCTAAATTTGTGTATTGCCTAAACACAAATCAAAAGTAGGGCTGCAGTAAGGTAGCAATATTGTACATCAGTATAATACCTAACTCCAGAAAACATTGATTTAAGGATGGTAATTAAGCACTACAGTAATAGAATCAGACAAGAAAAGCACAGTTTTGAGTGTGTTAACTGCTAGCAGTCCGTGACTTCATATTACCACTTCATTTTCTAAAATTTATCATTTTTTCACATTAGTGAGAAGTAATAGATGTTGCTCATTTTATTTTCTTATAAAATACCCATAGGGAGAATGAAAGAGATCTTCAAATACTTCCAAACACTTTCTGTTAATTTTAGCCCTAGAGAAGATGCGTAGCTCTCTTTTTGCATTTTCCTAGAGAAAGACAGCATAGGCAATATAGGCACGTAGTTGACACCTTTTGGCAGCTCGTGATGTGGACGTGCCTGCAACAAATCACACATACAGACTGAACAGCAGATGGGAATTTCCCTGTTACCTTTGTTAAGCGGTCCCAGAAATCGGTGCTAGCAGCTGACCGTGGGTCTTGTTTGGTTTCATCCTCCTACTGCTCCTGCAGCAGAAAAAAATCCAGAATTGCTGGCAGACCCGTGGCCTGCGTACACCGCCCCGTGAGCTCTCGGCAGCAGTGCCAACCTCCAGCCTCCAGCTGCAGGCTCCAGGGACACATTTTGTGGTTACCCTGCCAGAACAATCTTTTGTCATTTGTTATGTGTTTAAATAACATTTCAAGGCTCTGTCTATAAATACTGATCACTTTGTAGTACGAAGCTCTTTTTCCCAGCTTGCATTTACCCCACGTGCCCTCCCACCGGGGCTGTCGCCTGCCACACAGCCCACAAGCTGCCACCGCTGCCGAGACAATCAGCGGACTCTGAGATGTGGTTGATTGCGAGAACAAGAACGGCTGCACCGTCTGCTTCGGTTGCACAAAGAAACGCACGTTTACCGCCTAGCTCATCGCAGGATTTTTATAATTTAGACTATTTAAACCACTGGCCTTCCTTCAATATTCTTCATAATTCCTGTGGGTGGGAAAGCATGTGGGCGGGAAAGCATGTGGGCTTTTAAAAGATTTTGATCGCTCCTTATGCTGCCTTCCAGATGCCCACCACTTGGTTCACATCTTGGTAGCAGCCCCAGGCACATGGCAGCAGCAGACGCCTTACCAGTGTTGCAGAGAGCAGACTGATTTCTTCACATGCTGTAAAGCATAGTTCACTGTGCTGTGAGGTTTCTCATCCTTGTAGGCATCAATATTCATCTCAAGCTAAGCTGTACCCCATTTCCCAAACCTTCTTCTGAGACATCCATCCAGGCAGTTCTTACTCTTTCAGTCATGCAGCTGGCCAAACCCACCTATGCAGAAAGGCTACCACCGAGGGCTACTCCCCCACTCTCCTTTTTTTTAAGATTTTTGGTTCTACTAGAGAGTTATGAGTATGCTGGCCCTTCCCTTCCAGTTTGTCTCAAATTTAACAAGCATACTATGGTTCTCCAGGATAGCAATGAAAAATTCCAAACAAACTTAATATACAAGAGGCTTAAAATAGTACTGTAGTGGGAAGCTCATTTTCACATTTTGGAAAACCTACCATTTCCTTGAGAAGAGAAACAAAAGGATTATTTTGATGGAATTTCTTTTTTTTTTTTTTTAGCAGCTCTATTCGTTACAGAGTCAACACCAGACCATCAGCGTAATAACCCACAAGTAGCAACTTGACAGGAAAGCTACAAAGGCACAAATCGCCTTAGGAACATAAAACCTTACTAGGAATGCACAGCTACCACTGGTTCCCAGAGATGTTCTTCCCCACTAATTGCAATAGTCAAATTAGTAAGAGGCATCAGGGTAGCTTACACGTGGTTCTCATGCTCACCAGCTTAGAGATGCTTCCTAGAAGCGGTTCTCATAGAGCAGGCATTTTCACTGACAGCACTAGCTACTTTGGATATAAGGCTTGTTCCTAAATACATGACAGCAGCTAATAGTTATTACTGGGTATCCCTGCCCAATTCTAAACCACAATCAAATTTTTCTCCCCCCAAGACAACTGTGGATCTCCAGTTGCATTTGTGGTTGTCCATGTCACAGCAAGCTGATAAACACCACCTCAGCCACTGAAAGAGAAGGACTTTGGAAAGGATCATGATCAAACCACTAGCTTTATCAGCCATTTGCTGTGTCTCTGCATATGCAGAGAGCTGTCATACAGTTCTGCCACTGAAACAGAGCAGGTGAGCACTCCTCAACCATGTTATTGCTAAGGCACATAACCTAGTTTAAGGCACACAGTTCAAATTGCTGCCAGAAAGTCTGGAGTGACCCAGTAGAAATGACATTGGAGCAGAGCTGACAGCTCTCCCAGAAACCAGAGTATTAACTGAGCTTTAGAAGCAGCAGCTACTGACACCCCGACATGAAGGAGCAGCAGCAACTTAAAACTCAGCCATGCCTACAGCTTTTGCCTCATTTTCTGAGAGAGATCTTAACATAAGATATTGAAAGATACCCACCTACCCCTTTAAGTCTGTAAAAATCGTGGTTGTCTAGGCGGAAGTGGTCATGTGCAATTGTGGCTTCCTTTAGAGCTGTGTACAGGAATGCTAACAACCATCCTTTAAACACATCTATTCCTGTATCCCAGATGAGGAAAGACACTCTCCAGAGAAAGGACAGTGAAACCCTGGAGCAGGTTGCACAGAGGCTGTAGAATCTCTGTCCTTGGAGATGCTCCCTGTGTGATTGTCCAAGGCCCTGGGCACCCCAATGTAGCTCTGCAGTGGCACTGCTCTAAGCAGAAAATTCGACCAATTGACCTTCAGAGGTCCCTCCCAACTCGAATTATCCTACAAGTGTTTGAAACCTAATCCACTTAACCTGGCATGTACTTCTGAACTAGATCTGCGCCCACCCTACAGACATGGGGCAGTCCTATTTTCAAACTACGAAGAGTACAATTCGTAGAGACATGCAGTCTCTATGCATTTCGCCTGTCCTCGAGCTTACAGAGTGTGCTGGAGAAATTATTCCTAAAGACTGTTAAAAACTGACAAAAATTAGTAGGAATTTGAAGCTTTTGTAAGCACTGCCTTTAGTATCTTCAGTATTTCTGGCTTAACAGGGTCCAGTTCAGCCTAGATCAAATTAGCAGTCAACTGTCAGAGTATGTCCATTTAACACTGTAACATTTTTCAATTAGTAGAGAAATTCTAGCACTGCACTAGTACAGTTAGCGTTAACACTTACTGTGCCCCTCCTCCACTTTACTATTTGCTCTAGAACACGCTCAAATTCTCCAATAAAATTTTTTCCTTATTTTATGCTAAAGAACTGATAGCTTTATTTATCCTAATGACTCAGAACAAGCTGGCTTTAGCCACCTGAAACAGGAGGCAATGTTGGAAGATTACCAAGTCTTAATCATGATTAACATATATATGTTGATTTCATGGGCAGCGAGATAAATACACAATCACTTGCTAACCATATTTGCATGCTTAGAAATTTTCATTCTTTTCAGGAAATATGATGTTCCATTAAGCTGTAGCAGAGAAAAGCCACTGGAAAAAAAAATATCTATTAGATGAAGGTGCTGAGTTCAACTGAGAGTACTTCTAAGCCCCTGAAGCTGCAGAGGACAATGTTACCACTTCTACATAGTAAAACCTGTCACCTTTGGATGGCGATCAGGAACCAAATTCCTCCAATTCCAGATGTATTACAGTCAACTTCCAGCAGTTGACAGCAAAGATACAGCATAACCATCAAGTCCTCAACATTCATTTCCACACAGGTTTAATCTAATCCTAATAATTTATTACAAGATTAACTTGCTCTACTAAAGCAGGAAGAGGAAATTCCTATAATAAAGACGAGTTATCACTTTCCCATAGGGATTCAGGGCATTTAACTCACCTTTGAATTACTAACATAAACCACATACAAAGAAAAGAGGCTCAAAGTTCAAAGACCTGCATATTAATCAACTCAATATACATTTACTGAAAGTAAAGGCACTCTGACGTAGAACACATGATACAGTACAGACCACAACACAACATAAAAACTGCTTTATTGATTGCAGTTAACATGTTACAATTGAATCATTATTCCAAGCATTAAGCTAGCTGCTTATAATAAGTATAAGCTGCCATTGGAGTCACATGGAATTGGACGAAGAGATGCTAGTCACTGAGGCGTCTTGAACTGGAATCAATTCTGCTTCTTGGGCATTGAAACGACAAGCAGCTTGTAAACAACATAGGCTGTTCCTGAATTAACAGACAGAAAAGAAGTTTTCAGAATGGTAAACAGAATTCCTTTCAAGTCAGCTTGCCTTTCCCAGTTCATTCCAGAAGAAATATTGACAATAAGCAGCTGCAATTCAGACGTAACACATTTCCATAGCCACATCTCAATGATTTATTTTTTTTGGCAATACATATTTTAGAGAAAAAAATCCTTAAATACCTCTCCATAGACTGCATAAAAATACAGAAACGGGAAAAAAAAAAGGGGAGAGGCATGTTTGTAGAACCTACACAGACGATCATAAATTAATGGTTACTCATTCTTAAAGTAACTGAACTGAAAATCTGTTAGATCAACATCTTTAAATTAGAGGGTATTACAAAATTATGTAACAAGCAATGTAAAGGTTAAACATATACAGTATCATGAAGTTTGGATATATTCTGCTAGATTTCACAGTACGTGAAACCTCAGCACAGCAAGTATCACCTAGCACTAAAAGGAGTCAGGCTAGTGAGAAAACTGATATATGTATGTGCTATAATTACATTTTACTCCTTTTCAGAGTAAGCTTTCTAAGTAGTTCTAGTTTTCTCTCACATCATACATGAATTCTGAACGAGTATTCAGCCCATAGTAGAATTAGTCAGGGCAAAAAAAGCCATCTGAAAAGCTAAATTTGAGAAAGCACAAATAAATATATAGTATGCCCAAATGTGGGGGGTTTTCCCCCACTCTATGTGCATTTTGCATGTTCTAAAGAACAGACTAAAGGAACTGCATAACTAATTTACAGAGGAAACACCAGTCATGTTGGAGATTGTAGAAGAGAAAAAGTATTTTAATATTAGCGCATTGGAAATCGTACCAAAGCATAAATATTTTAGTATTAGCCTTACCAAAAACCGTAAGACCCATGGTGACTCTATACAACAGAGCATCCATTAAACCACCTTTAAGATGCACCGGGATGCCATTATCCTCCTAATGGAAACAAGTGATAAAAAGAAACTATTTAAATACAGTCCTTGCAATATTGTGTTAATCTAACTAGAATTACGCAGAACAAGAATTACTTCCCCAAACTATCTCCCCAACTTCCAAAAGATACTGAACCTTATTTAGATTCCACTTTTTCAAGCTTTCACTCTGGTATCAGGTGATACTAGGGTATCAGGTGATATACTAGGGAAGTACAGTAAATGATGTGCACATTCATTTCTAAAGCAGTGACTGGTAGATGCCTAAGCACTTCTGACGCCAGTTGCCAGCCCCCTCGGCTGTACAGGATATAATTACCATCCCTAGAAACTTCCCATCGTCTCCAGCATAGTCAATCCCTGCTATAGGGAGCAACAAGGGGAGGAGCCTCTACTGCCAGCTGGTGTCATACAGGAAATTGTTTTGCTCCACCTGAAGTAAAACTCCTAGACACCAGACCCACATGATCTTTACCCTTGTCAGCAAGTTCACGCTGCTCTGGAATTCAAGCTGGCCTCCAGTGCCGGGTGACCCGCAACCCAGCCCAGCTTAACTTGCTGCCCCACAAGAAAGGAATGGGAGGAAGAAGAGATACGCCTAGAGATCTCCACCAGCAGAAACAAAACCTCTGACCTCACCCATCACCAACATCCCACTTCCCCTTGGCTCACAATGAACACTGTCCTCCTTGGGCAGTGTCCCAACAAGACTGGCTTTCTCTTTCAGGGGAAATGAAAGCAACAAGACACAAACACTATTAAACTGGGGCTTCTAATATACTTTTTCCCTTTCACATCACTGAAGCCCAGGCTAATCTATCCTCAGTATGAAGCTACTGCTCCAGGTTATGGCTCACAGTTGGGAGTATGTTCTTGAGTATCCACTGCTTTGGCATTTGAAGAACCACTAGTTCTCACTAGGTGGCCCTATCAATCAGGAAGAGAGTAATTCAGAAATTATTTTTAAAGATTCAATAATTTTCTAGGAGAGAACCCAATCCCTTAAGACCTTCACTGTTTTCATAACTGAGAAGTACAATAATATATCCTCATTAAGAATTACAGGGCTCATCTATGAGCTATGAATATAACCGTAAGATTGCAGGTTTAACTGTTCACTGTACTTCTGACCTCTCACTTGCTGTTTTTGTCTATTTCTTCTTAGGACATACTCCCCAATCTCATCTCATTTCAGAGTACTTTGTCTTTATCTTTGTACAGTATCTACTACTCATAAGAAACTCAGGTACAAATCATTTCACAGGGTAAAAGAAACCCCTAAAGAGTCAGCAAGTCAAGTATGCAGGTACAAATACTCTTAATCTCTGTAGAAAATAACTGCAGATTTCAAACACCGTAGTCATACAACTGATTTCAAGGGCTCACCTCAGATGTAAAGAGGACTTTCACCAGTTCTTTAGAAACAAAATGTATGCAATTGTGATCTACTAAAACCTTGTTACTCTACTAACATCATTCTACTGTCAGTGCTCACTTAATACCTGAAAAAGCTTCTGCTTCTCATGAACTCTATTTTCAAACTGCCTGCGTGAAGCAGTGCTTATGGTCCTCTGGGAAATTTGGCGAAGACCCTGAAATAAAAGATAAACAGTGTTTTAAAAAGTTGACATTTTTCAGCTATATCCACACTGGGTAGAAATAGTTTCTTTTATAGGTAAGATAGAAGCAGAAGGTACAGGAAGAAAGGAAAGTCTTTAAAAAACAAACAAACAAAAGTTCACGAAAGCCCACTGGTTTTGAATTCAGTCAATCTTTCAACAGACTATGTAAAAGACTGACTGACTGGTTACCTAAAAAGGAAAAACTCAGGAAAATTACTTTCAGTTAAGATACAACAGATTTACGGATCTGCAGCGTAACCTTCGCAACCAGCATCCTTTGGGGGGAAAACTTGACCTCTGCCCCTTAGATCTCAGTTTTAGTCACCATTCGCCATGTCTGCCCTAGCAATGGGGACAATAATATTTAAGACAAACATACTTGTGCAGACAAGGACCTTCTGCCATAGCTGCAGTTCACCTGCTAGCAACCAACACAGGAACTTCACAGGGCTGAAGAAGGCACCCCTCCACCCCCCGAGTTTGAAGACACCCTGCTGTGTCCTAAGCTAGGATCTGTTTCCATAGTCAGATCATACGGGTGCTCCTTAGCACAGGTCAGGCCACCAAAACCAATGATCTACAATTCTTCCGATACCTCCAAGTCTGCCTTCGCTGACACGCCAAATCTCAGAGCGAAGAACCAGCCGCACGTCTAAGCTGCCAGCAGTCTCCTTCAAGCAACACTGATAACATTGATCCTCTCCCCCAGAATTAACACCGCTAAAAACGCAGCCACGGGGCAAACATCCAGATGACGCAAGCTGCAAGTAACAGAGCCCCACACCCCCTCCCCTCAGCCACCCCCCAAAAAACACGCTATAAAATTTATCTCCTCACAGACGGGCTCAGCTCCCACCCCTTCAAGTACCTAACGCTCAGCACTAGGTGGAGCGAGTGGGCCAGGACCTGAAATGTAACACTGTCGCGTGTGTGTGTCCCCACACACCCCCCCTCCCCTCCCCTCAGCCCCTTCAGCAGCACCCGCCGTTAGCGCGGCCTGCAGGGAGTCACCGGGCGGCCGAGTCCCGCAGCCCGGCCGGGCACCGACAGCCCCTGAGGGACACCCGCCCGGCTCGGCAGCCCCGCGGTGGGCTGACACAGCGGTAGCGGGCTCCTCTCCTCTCCTCTCCTCTTCTCCCCTCCCCGGTCCGGCCCGGCCCGGCCCGGCGGCCTCACCAGCAAGTTCCGCCACATCTCGGCTCTTGGTCCCCTCACCTCCCGCCGGCAACAAGGGCAGCGGAAGCGGAAGCAGCTCCCCCCTCCACCCGCGGTACCACAGAGGCAGGCGCCCAGAGCGCCGCCGCAAAGCCTACAGCGCCGCCCCGCCCCGCCAGCCGCGTCAGTCCTCCCGGCGGGGGAGGGGAGAAGATGGCGGCGGGGTGGGCGGAGAAAATGGCGGCGGGGGGGCCAAGATGGCGGCAGTGGGCACCGGGGAGGAGCGGTCTGGTGAGTGAGCACGTCCCGGCCGGTCTAAGGCAGGCTATTCCCCTCCTCACACTCCTGCCACAGTCTTTCGCGGTGCCGCAGCGCAGAAGGGTCTCCGGCCCGAGGCGGGGGAAGGCAGCGGGAGGGGGCCGCTGCGCAAATGAGCCGTCTGCGGGCGGGTGAGGGGGGTCAGCCCAGGCCCCGCACCCCCTGCGAGGCAGGAGTTTTGTCCGGTGGTCGGTCCGATGGGGCGTTCGTCCTGTTTGGGACACCCGGGAACCAGAGACGAGCTCCCCACAGAACCGCGGGATCCTGTGGCTGCCGGCCGCTTCCCTGCCTCCAGAGGAAATCCGTGAGAGAAACATCCCTCAGAGCTGCTGCGTACAGATTTTAACATCCCCTTTCATTAAAAACTTCCAGAGGTGCGGAGGGGCTGGAAGCGTGTCCTGGAGGGTACCACGGTGGGTGAATTCTGTTGACACGGACTCCCCCGAGGTCCCCTTTGGCCGTCACTGGGGCTGGACGCTGAACGGGGCAGAGACTGGGTCTGACCCAGCCGAGGGCTCTTAGACCCTTGGGAGAGATGTGGCATCCCTTGTTGAGGCACTACACAGAAAAAAAACCCAAAGCTGAAACGTGCACCTGCCCCCAACTCCGTTAGTAGCAGCGATACAGAGCACTCAGCCTGTGAAAAAAAGAAACCCCAACTTGAGTTTTGTGTTTTACAATATGTAATTGCAGATGGTGGAGTAATGCCAGATTTGTATGAAACACAAGCCTATTTGATTCTAAAGGAAGATTCTATTTGACCTTCAAGAAAGTGCTCCGAGAAACCCGTATTTCTTCTGCATTGCAGATCTAGCCCTGTAATTGTGTCTTCTTGTGCTTCAATGTTAGGCTGAAATACAATGCTGTCAGGAACACTATTTCCTAGCTTTGCTGCAGTTGCAGTGCACTCAGTTTTTGTCATTACGCTGCTTTTGTACTGGTGCCAAACCTCATGATGAATAATGTGTGTCAAACACAGCAAATCAGTGCTCAATCTAGTATGGAAATAACAAGGATCACATCTTAAAGCACAGCACTTCTCAATCTGATGAGCTGCCCCAGAAAAAAACTAAAAATGCAAAGATGAAGAAGTATTTATAGGTATAGTCTTAGCTGAGTAGAATATTAAAAATTCCATTTAGAAAGCATAGTCATGGAGAAATATGTGTTGTAACGAAGGAGGAAATTGGATGCATTATTTAACAAATAGTTTTCAAACACTCAAGCAGTGCTATTACAGAGTAATACTTAGAATACATTACTACTACTGCAAGATAGATTTCCATTCATTCCTCTTGCAATCTTTCATCTTACAAGTGCATATAATATTTCTATTCTGATTTTTATATGCTCAGTTGTATTCAGATACTGGTAAAAGGATCATAATCCCCCGAGAAATTATTACTACTTCATTTCTGCTGTGTGGACTACTTCCTGATATAGCTGAACCTGTGCTTCAGTGCTATTGTCTGTCAAAACACACTTTACAACAGAAAGGCCATACTTAAAAGTTGTCATGTGGGTTACATACCAATCAAAGCTACAAGATGCCTGCTCAGAGCAAGCACAGCTGGGGTCCTCAGTGTTGATTAATTTATGAAGAAATGAAAACTTGAGGGAAAGGGAAGTGGCAACTTGCCACCTCAGGGTAAGGGTATTTCACTAGAAGCAAACTCAGACTGCTTTTTCCTAACTGGACAGACTAACTTTTGCATGTATTGTATTGAAGAATAATAAAATTGTTAATCAAAACTCATCATTAAACAGTTTTGTTTACACCAGAATGAAAACAAGGCTGTTAATCTATATGTTAAAAGGCATTCAACAACAATAAAAAAATTTTACCTCTTAAACCAATAATAGAAGGGTACATAAACCCTGCTAAAGAGATCACAGAACAATTAACATTCAACCCAACTGTGGAAGTGGAAACCCCTGGTGCAGCAGAAGAGCTGAAAATGACAATTTTTTAAACCTCCTCCTGAGTCTTGCCTGCCCACTGGTTTAATTTTTTTTCTTGCAAACAAAATAATTGACTAACCCAGTTAAAACCTACATTGTGTATGAAGAGAAAACACACTGTATTCTATCTTAGTATAACTATTTTCCGAGTTCTATAGTACAGTAAAGTTGCATTAACAGATTGTGCTGACAGAAAGAACAAAGATTTCTTCTGAAGTTTACAAGCGTCTATTGTGAAGCACACACTAACTTCAACCACGTAACTCCAGTCCTCAGCAGGTAAGCCTGGGGACAATCATATTTTCATTTATTCCAAGAATATCACAGTCCAATCTTTCCCATTTTCATAACAGAATTGATGAGGTCATTAATTACATTCCTGGCCCTCTAACACTACTTAAAACATCTCACCATTTTATTTGGCAAAATTTAGGCACAGTCCTCAGGTACAAACTTGATTAAACTTGTCCATAACTCTGGTATTCAGTTTGCTTGAATTGCTTCTTTTAAGTCATCTTTATCTGAAATCGGGCTCTGGTGAGAAAGAACTCCACCTACTTTCTTTGAAAAAAATTTTTTAAACTTCTTGAGCTTCATTAATTATTGATTTATGCTTTTACTCTTCTCTATTTTATTCCCAACAGGAAATGAGAAAGATAGTTTTCCAACTTCAGACCTTCTAGCAGCAGTTGGTATAACTCAAGTGATGGACAGTATTACTTTATTTTCAAATGCAAGCTGAGCATGTTTGGAATCGGAGGCTTACAGGAAGGTAGTTTCTTATTTGAGACTTAGGTCATGTAAGGATCTGCTAATTCTTATCAGGCCATTTCATAATGGACTTTAGTCTTAATTGAAACTGTCAAGTAAGATTAGACTTCACATTTAGGCACAGAAGGCAATACTGTGATCAGAACAGATTCCATGAGGTAGAAGATAGGGTATTTCTACATGAGAATACTTCTGCTGATCTGAGGAAAATTTACTACTACTACTACAAAAAAACCCCAAACAACGAACTTTTGCAGCTGGGCTTTATACCTCAGAGTCCATTTCCACACTGCTAGAAGCAACCGCTTCCATAAACTGGCCACATTGCTAAGAAGAGAGCAGGAATCAAATTGGCTATGATTTTCACATTTTTTCTCCTACTTTGAAAGGGAGAATTTTTGGCAGGCTGTTCAATAAATACAGACAAGTATTTGTTATGTGGAACATTTTGGGGTGTTGGTTATTTTTGTGTTTGGGTTTGGTTTGTTGTATTTATTTTTAAACTCACTGACTAGGTCAATACAAAACCCTCATGAGACTGGCTTGATTTTAAGATTGATGTCGCAGACCTTCCTGAAGGCCTTTGCATTGTTGCCCTCTTCATTTCTAACCCATTATAACTAGTTAGTTCAGTTACAGGGAACAACCCCAGGCAACACAAATATCAAACTTCTACAAAAAACTAACTTATGAGGTACCAAGCATAGATCACAATTTTTTCAGGCAAGATCAGAAACCACATTCTTGTCATGGGAACTTTGAGGATCAGAATAATTTGCAATGCTTCCAGATTACTCTATGGTTACACCTTGTTCTTTGTCTTCAGTGGTTGCATTCCAATCAATAACTTTTTTTTTTTAAAGTAACTGTAGGTACATTCTCGTTTAGACTTAGTCACGTTTTTCCACCAGACACTCACTTCAACTCAGTCTTGGACACCTGTCTGTCTACAGACATTGTAACCCTGACTTTCGCACTGCAAGTAGGGCATCAGAGAGAAGTAACGCCTCTGGTGAATCCAATCCAAACGCCAGCCACGTTCATCGCTCTGTTTGATGGATTCAAGCCGATACATACCCTTGCAGATGTTACTTGACCCTAGACTGTCATGGCTTTTCCTCCCACGGAGATTCTCTAAAAAAAGACAAGGCTTGCATTCTTCAAGGTTTAATTAAAGCAAAACCATGCTGCTGAGAACCTAGTTTCAATACCAGTGTGACCTTGGAAGGCAAAGGCTGTGAAGGATCCTTCACATTCCAGTTATAAACTGGTAACTCTTCCCTCTGACTCAGCAAAGCACAATCGACAGCTCCCCAAATAGCCTGATGCAGTTAAAAAAAATACCTGAGTTGACAATCTGCTTTATTACCGGGATGTAGATTTTTACGAGAAACCATAAGGAAGTTGGTTTCATACTAGAGAATTTGTTTGGAGAGCTCTTGCATAAGACAGGGACATACCCTAGTTGCCCAAATTACTGTCTCCAGGAAAGATTAATTAATAAGCAGACCCTCGTAACAGCAGCAGCCTCCAGAAAGCTTACAGTCTCTCACACTTTGGGCACTGCCTCAGTTGGGTAAGACCTGGAAAACACCTAGCTGGCACTCAGAAAGCAGAGGCATTGCTCTCTGTGTTTTTGAGCCTGGTAGTGAATACCCGTGAAGGATGCCACTGAAGTGCCAGGTCACAGGTGGTCAAATCCAAATTCAACACACGACACTGAACACTAGGACAGTGACACTGCCCTGAGAAGTGTCAGACAGGGACGCCATGGTTTCATCTTTGAACGCGGCACATATGGGCAACTTGTAAGAAATACAAAATCTAAGGATCTCCGTAGTTCTCAATGTGACATCAAGACAAACGAGCGTGAGTGAAGGAAGAGTTTACAAATTTGACCTAGTATTTTAAGCTCTTATAAGCATTTTAAGCTCCTCAGGCACACTGTCCATCAGGCATAGTGCCTGGCAAGTATTTACTGCTACAGGCTCTCAGAGAAAAAGCTTAATTGTAACAAAAACCAGACAGCAATTCTCATCCTGGTGTACTTCATTAAGAAGATCAAAGCAGCACTGACAGCTATAGTCAGTAGAAAAAAGGTAAGGCATTTAAAAATATTTTAAGGTAAAGACGGAAAAATACTTTGTTTTTAATTTTGAACACAGCCCCAAAAGCAGCATTTCCTACTTGGAAAAAGATAGGGATTATGAATGAAGCAGAATATATTTGCAATTCAAGTGACAAAGTTTAAAACTCAAAATATTTTAATAACCAGTAATTGGGAGACATCCCCTTGCTCACTTACTGCATTCTGGACTAGCAGCTACTCTACAGGTGAAAGCCAGTTTAACAGTTTGTGTGAGTCTTCTGCCTTGCAACATACAGAGGTACATACCCTTATTCTATAATTCCAGCAACACAGATACAACACTGTAAATAAAATCTTTTGACTGTTTAAAAGCCCTGGGCTGCCACGCTGTACTATGCTAACAAATTATTATATGGAGTTACAGAAAGCTAGCACACTGGAAATGTTGCCTCATTCCATAGTTTATACAGACTTGAACTGCTACTTTAAAAAGATTACACAACTAATTCAGTAAAAACAGTCATGTGTTTATGTGATAAATCAGTAGTGTTGTTTAGAGCTGCCTATAGATTAAGCTGTTGGACCATGAATAAACAACTTGCAACAAATATGCGATCCCAGAATACAACTCACTTAAACTGCATTCACACTTACTGAGAATACATCTTTTCATCCAGATGAAAATAAATGTACATTCAAGAACAAAATAAAATCTCTTATTAAACGGTTTGCAGAATTTATTAGGTCTTTTTTAATATACTCAATACTTTCTCAAGCTAGTTGCATATAAAGTGATCTCCACCATATACATTACAATTTCTGTGCATCATCTAAAAAAAAAAGTAACCAAAAAGTAATATTTTACAGGTTACAGTTAACTTTTAACTAACCTAAAAGTGAACCCTTCTGTAATTTGATTTAAGACACTAACCTGCACATAGCTTCTAACTGCAATATTTAAATTAGGTTTCACAGCAAGCTCAACCTGCATTTCAGTGAAAAGAGGTCACTGCCATCTCAACTTTTGAATTTCTATAGTTTACTACCTTAACACCGCAAAAAATTAATGTGGTGTTCACTCCAAATAAGGAAAAAGTATATGACAATTCCTTTACAACAAGCCTGCTCCGAATTCAAGAAAAATAGGAAACTCCTTCAGTAAAAGGAATTCACCCAAATTTGTGAACAGAAAAAACATTTTAGGTTCTTCTTGACTAATGCTTGGAGCTGCTCACAAAAAGCAAACCCAGCAAGGTAAACCAGTACTGGATATGACTTAAAGCAAAGAAAATTAGAAAAAAGCAGATTCTACCTGCAACAAACATTTCCCAGTTTAAAACAATCTTTAAAAGGGACTCACGCAGATAATTAACCAACAGGTTTTCTGGTATTTTCATAGGATGCTAGTTTACTGGCCAGGCGCATATATTGTAAATATACAAAGAATCCAGAGTGCTGAAGTTTACACAGCACTTAAATTCTTTAACATAACAGAGGTGGGTAGGACACAGGAAAAATATTTAACAACTTATATAAATATATTAAAATCTCAGCAAGAAGTGTAAGAGCCCATGCACACAAGACAGTAAATTGAAAAAACAAGTATTTAAGACTTGACTTTTCCTTTCAACAGCACTGACACCTGAATTCCAGAAAGTTAACAATTTACAGTATCTTATAACAGTCTTTCTCCACACAATCTATATGTACTGAATCATACCGACATTACACAGCACATGAACAAGCAGCAGATGCATCAAGGGAAGAGGAGCTATATGCATCATGGGGCCTGCCCAGTTAGAGGCAAGTATCAGAAAAATTGTTTCTGACATAGGCAGAGATACAATCAATATAGCTAATTGTATACCCGTCATTTTCAAGAGTTAATCCACAGTATGGGAAAGGGGAGCTTTAGATAAAAATTATGTATCCAGTCTCGGAAGTGACGGAAGCAGAGATTTATCTTTCAAAAACTGCATCCATTCTGGACTGGCCTTGATGCACATGCAGTACATTTGTTTTCAGAATGCAAGATTAATTGGGAATGTCTGCACTAGTGTTTCGATTTCCGTATTTGTGATGTATGATCAGCAATACAACTCCTAAGAAGAAGCATATGGACCCAACAGTGATGTAAGCAATTCCCAGAAAGGGATTTTTGCCTCCCATCCACGAGATGGTGCTGAGAATCATTCTTTTTCGTCCATCAAAACTGTGTACAGGATAATCTGAAAAACATTTAGGAAAACAAGCAGCACGTTTCCAAATCTAGCTTTATGTGGTCAGGCACATCAAAATTTTGGGTTATTTCACTCGGGTTCCAAATACAAACTGCTGCCTTTGAATACTGGAAGTACAAATATGAAACTTTTAGGCTAAGGCTAGTCTGGGCACTGTCAGCCACTCCAAGAAGAATGCCATGTTAGAAGATGTTAACCCCTTTTTAAGGGAAGAGTAAATGCACGATTTTGTGGGTTTTTGAAAGCACCTTCAATAAAGTGAGGGAAATCTAAATTTTAATTCTTGAATATATTTTAGTACAAAATTTTATGTTCATTCAGTTTTCTATGCACTCCCCACAGTTTTGCAGCAAAGGAAAATACTGCAGTAGCTATTTAAAAATGATCATTAAGTGCTTTTGAATTTTAAGAACTCAGTAACTATGACAACCCTCCTCCTCTTGTCTCCTGCATTTCTACCTAGTCTTTAGTTTGTCCAAAATAGAATGACAGACCCCCACCTGATCCACAGCTCTGGCATTTTTCTGACCTCCAAAGTCAGTCTGCCCTTGATTACATATTGTCATTACACCTTGAAGTTAAAGTTCGCAATTTCTAGGCTACCAGCTACCTCTGTTTTTTCCCTTTTCCTATGCTTCTCTCAATTCCTTTACAGCACCCAAGCAATCTGGTTTCCCTCTCACTATGAAGCTAATAATTCTATAAAAACTTGCACAGAAGTAAAAGATTCTCACTACCAGTTTTCAACCACAGCTCAATAGCATCTTTTTTTAGTGATGGTAAGAAAAAAGGCTAATTCAATTTGAACTTGCACAAATACATGCCCATGCAATCCAGCTAAGGCCCTTAGCCGCTTTCAAAGGTTTTTTTCAAAGGATACTGTATGCAATATCCAAGGAATATTTTCCAGCTTGTAAGGTAGGCTGTAAGTTATCCTTCCTTTCAATGAGACGATACAGCTTGCGAAATGTTGGCAGAGCAGCAGTACGCATCCACACAATGAAGTCTTCATTGATAAAGCCATTGTTGTCGGGCTCCGAGTCCAGCATATACACTGGCTTGGGCCAGTTTACAGGTTTTGTTGTGCCTAAGATTAAACAAAAATAACAACAATAGGTATTTCAAATACTAAGTAACACAGTGCCTCATCAAAATTCATTCTAACACTACAAAAAAAATTAACTTCTAAACAGTATGAACAGACAGGTTGGCTCACTACTATTGCAAGACACTGGGTTGTTGAAGAACTTTTTATTTTGCAGCATTGAAATAGTAGCACATATCCATTTATTCTCATGACAGCATTGTCCATTTGTTTAAACAAATTTGCCTCCCCTACATATTTATATAATTAGGAAGTCTTGTCTCAAAACATTACTTAGTGAGCTAGTTCTCTATTATGATGGTAGCTCCTCTGCTCGCTTGCTCAAGTTTGACTACTACTTCCTGGACCATGAGCAAATAAAATTATGTACAATATTTTAGATGATGCCATACTAACGCTTTTGCCAATTTTATTGGAAATACAATTCTACACTGTATTAGGATAAGGTATCTGCTTTTTCAAGGGTAGCATCACATTGGCAACATGTAATTTGGCTGTGACTAAGCAAGAAACCCACATCAGGTTAAACCTGAAATTATTATATACCTTGCATAAACATACACACACCCCTTAGAACCCTGAGGAAGATTCTTTTCAGACACTAGTAGCCAAAGAAAACTTTGATTTACCAAACTGTATTTAACCTAATAAATGAGACACATCAGTCATTTCTAATCACAAAAAAGAATCCGATTTTTAGAAAACTTTGCACAATCTAGCAGTAGAAACATTTAAATGAAAACTGTATGAAGAGTTTGATTAAACAACTGCAGGATTTCTTTTCAAGTTAAATCCAAGCATTATAGCACTTGTGCTGGTTTTGGCTGGGATAGAGTTAAATTTCTTCATAGTAGCTTGTATCCTGCTATGGTTTGGATTTGTGATAAAAACAGTGTTGCTAACACACTGATGTTTTATTTACGGCTGAGCAGTGCTTACACAGCTTCAAGCCCTTTTCTGCTGCTTAGGCTGCCCTGCCAGCAAGTAGGCTGCGGGTGGGTTAAGAGCCTGGGAGGGGACACAGCTGGGACAGCTGACCCCAACCGAACAAAGGGAAATTCCAGACCATACGACATCGTGTTCAGCAATAAAACTGGGCAGGTAGAGGTAGGCAGGGGCTGCCATTGCTCAGGGACTCAGTTGGTGGTGAGCAATTGTTTTGTTTTACATCAGTTGTTTTTTGGGGTTTTATTTTCCTCTCGCTTTGTTGGTTGGGTTTTTTTTTCCTTACTTTTTTTTTTTAATTGTTAAACTGTCTTTATCTCAACCCACAAGTTTTCTCACTTTTACTCTTCTGATTCTCCCCCGCATCCCACTGGGCGGAGGCACAGTTTGTGGTGAGCGGCTGTGTGATGCTTAGTTGCCAGCTGGGGTTAAACCACGACAGCAGTGCACGTATTAGGCTTTTCTCAGTATTCAACGTGGAAAAAAACATAAAAATCAGAAGTTAAAAAACATAAATTAATTATTACAGTAAAGGTAAAACCCAAACACTTTCACATGAAATTTGCAGCTTTCATTATTTAAAGACAACCTTTCTAGATAGCAGAGTAGTCCTTAGCTTGGATTTCTTCAGAGAACAATATTTTTAATTAGCATGTTCAGTAAAATGTTGTCAGTGACGTAAAACTCACTGGAATCAGAATGTGTTTGAAGTGGTTTGTTTGGTGTTTTTTTTTACCTTGGAAAAGTGCAGTTAAGTTGTTTCCATCCCCTGTAGGATTCCTGAACTTTACATTTTTATCTGTCCACCACGCAATGCCTTTTTTAATCAAAGTAATAGGAGTCCTTGTGTCATTATCAATGCGGTATAATTCCAATGTATCTAAAGAGAAAGTCAATTTAGAAAATCAGCTGAAAACTTTCATTAGACAGCTGATCCTGATAGGCAGCGAAACAATTACCTTCAGGAGAAACAAAACAAAAAAACTCGACAAGGCATTCCTGCCACAATCAGAAGCTGTTCTGTAAGAATCAATTTATATCAGATAGCAGTGTATTATCCATACATGATATCTATGTTTCTACTCCACACCAGTAACAGCTTCTCACAACAGGCATTTCCATCCTTTGTACACCATCAGCTTAAATTAATTCTCACAGCAATTTTGAAAAAAAGCAACAGCAGTACAAGATATTTATTTTATTCTGAACAATGAAAATGTGTTAATTCAAAACAAAATGCCCATGACGTCTTTACTCAGAATAATTTGCAACTCAACACAAAACATACACTAGATCACAAAAACGCCTAAGTGATAGCTTAGAAGTGTTACCATACCATTAAACATACTGTTGGCAATAGCTCCACAAGGAGCAATGGGCTTGTCTTCATTTGTGCGGTAAGGCTCACATTCCTTACTTGGATTCTGATAGTTAGAAAGAAAAAACGCAAATGAGTCTGTGTAAAAAACCTGGGTTTTGCTACAGTACCTCAGTAACGTGCTCATCTTAAATGTACCACAAAATAATCTTCACAAGTCAGGTTATTTACAACTACTTCAGCATTCAATACCAGTTAGCATGATTGATTTTTCTTTTACAAGCAGGAATAAAATCTAAATAAAACATGAATAAAGTCAGAATCCCATCATGGTCATACTAAAAATAAGGCTTTTCTTGGAAGCTATTAGAACTTTTTTCCTTTTATCTTTTAATAGAAACAGTTTTCCAACATGAAGTACTCAAGTATTCTTTTATTGAAGGTTTTTTTAAGTATGCATCAGTGTCATAGAAAATAAGACTATAATATGAAACCAAGCATAACATAAAAGGCAAAAGGTTGCAAGGACTCCAACAGCACACCAAAAATGCAAGCAAGAAAAAGCACACAGCCCCCCCCCCCCCCCGAACCCTGTGTCAGTCATCAGATGTAGCCTCCTGAAACTTGCCCCTTTTTTAAAGTTTACAGGTGAAAAGGGAGAATCATTCTTGCTGAGGCAAGAACCTAACTCTACTTCCACTCCTCATAAAAATTAGGAAAAGGAGAGGTTTGGCCCTAAACATTACAGAGTGCCTTGAACAGAATACACAGTACTGATATTTTCCAATATCACTAATGTTCAATATTGAACAGGAGTCTACAAAAATGGATGCATTTAGCTGCAATATCCAAACCAGGTGCTAGGTAAGCAAGTATTATTTTATACTGAAAATGAAAACTTCAGACAGAATGGATACAGATAGATACTACTGACTGAAGATAACATGACAGTTTAAAACTATTCAAATTTGAGAAGTGATTGAAGTAGTGCATTGCTGTCTGCTTAATGAAATGACTGACATGAAATTTTACAGTATTTTACAGTTATTTTCTGTAAACAAAATATGAATTCCTTATGGTTGTCTTCTGTTATGCAGAAATTCTAGTACCTCGTTATTATTAAAATAAATACTCTATTTGGCAATTTATGCAGCAGTCAGAAGTTAGTTGCTTATTAATATCCAAGCATTAATACCTACAAGTAGCGAACTGTTATCTCCATTTAGTTGGCTGTCATCTCGAGATTTCACATAACGACGATGGTTTTGATAGAAGTTGGAAAGTCCGTAATACATGAATACATTGCTCTACAAGAAGCAAGATGGGGCAAGCGGGGTTTTAATTCACACAAAACTAAAGTTTTAACCTCTTAAACTCTGTATTTACTTTACAGCAACATCCATAAAGTAGGAGCCTCAATTCTTTCTTCACATGGAGTATGTAAGAGTACTATCCTAACATAAGCTGGCATCCTGAAGTCCAACAGTGTAAACATGCCATAAGCTATCTGAATGATACTCACCAGCACTAATCCCAACGCCTATCTCGTCCGATGTTAAGCACATAAGCCTCATTATTTGCCTCCAATTTGTCAGAAAGCACTTATCTGGCATTTCCAACTCCTGCTGAACTGAGTTTTTCCAAGTCAGGCAGGAATAGCTGACCTACTCACCAGCTATAGGACACATACAGTAAATCCAAATGTGTAAAACACAAGCATTCCATTTAATGTTGTACATTTCCAGATAAACAGAGGCATTAAAACCCATTTCATCCCTGCTACTGAAAAGGCGCACAAAAATCAGATCTATGTTCATAGGAAAACTAGAAATAATCTTCTAAAATAGAAAAAAAAATTATGACTTAAGTGACACAGCTTTCCTATCAATTATGAAATAAACCATACAAACTGTTCTAATTTCACTTTGCATACAGGATAGCATACCTCAAATGAATGTTCCAGTGTGAAATTGATGGTGCAAGTACAAGGTGGTGTGCTGTCCCAGGATACATTTAAACATTTGTTGCAGGGACTAGAAGGCTCCGTTCCTGTATAGTCAATCTATAACAGAAAAAAAAGTCATTAATTTACAATGGAAGAGTAAAGAAAATTGATTAATAAGCCAAAGAGCTGATGTGGCATTTATTTTGCAATCTTACACCTCAACTCCAAAAGCCCATTCAGGATGATCTCAAGAGGTCACTTCCAACCTAAATGATTTTGTGATTCTGTCCATATGCTCAATTTCAGCCTCAAACAAATTTTAACACCGAGGTGGGCCATTACTGCTGGGGGAAACCAAACCAAAACAAAAAACAGAATAAACAAACAAAACAAAAAACCCACACACCAAAACACAAGCAGCAGATACTCCTGACAACATGATGTTTCCAAAAACATACACACACCATATGACAAGCAGATCTGAGCTTTTACATGCTTTCCAGAGAGGTCAAATTCTTAAAAGTCTAGATATTTAATAAAAAAGGTTTGCATCCGAAAACTTGCTTTGCTGACCATTTTTAGCCATCTAATTAGTCAGAAGATTTAAAAAAAAATATATATTTTTTAAAGAAATTAAAATCACTTAATGCCCAAGAACTGTCCTAAAATAGGGAAGATGAAGACACTAGTACTGTTTTAACAGGAATGGTAAAATACCAGTAGATGGACAAGAAATACCATCAGTGTTAATCTGGCTTACACAATATTATCTGTCTTGAATAGCGTAGCTCAAAAAAAGCCAGTATTTGAAATCTGTACATACAGGCTACCTGGACAGTATGCATAGCATATCTGTAGCAGCTATGAGCTCACCCTACAGCCAAAGCCAACTGAAGTCGCTTGACCACATTAGCTCGCTCACATGTATAGCTCCAGCATGTGAACAGCAGGAAATAATTAACTTGGGCTCAGCAGGCTAGCTCCAAGTGTAGGAGGAGAAAGCTTCCATCTGCCTATAAGCTATGTATTTCTACACTTACTGTGAACTTCCCATTTAGAATTTAGACTCAAACTGGTGCAACATAAACCAAGTTACGGCAACAAAACGTTTAACAGCAGTATCATTTAAACTACAACACCTGTATAGTTTTATGAAAGGCTGCTGCAAATGGTTTGCCCTGATTTATGCTTGTAGTGAAACGCACTATCAAGCATTAAGAGTTATTTATGATCTGTCCTAATACCTTTATTCAGGTTAGCTAAAACAAGCATGCAGTTTCAAGGTTCAGGGAACAACTGAAGCCTCTTTTCCTCTGGATCTTCTTCAAGGTCTCTCTTCCTGCGATTTCTTCGATATCTATTAAGCAGCAACCCTTCTCTCAGCACTTTTATTAGTACCTGCTCTGCTGCCAGATTTCTGACAGATGAGACCTACACCTTAACGAGCCTAGCTGAGACAAGTCAGCTTCAGAAGCTATTAGCTTGCAGAGAAAGG
Organism: Buteo buteo; assembly: GCF_964188355.1. Lineage (NCBI taxonomy): Eukaryota > Metazoa > Chordata > Aves > Accipitriformes > Accipitridae > Buteo > Buteo buteo. The sequence goes on from NC_134185.1 coordinate 6,633,237, forward strand.
GTATCACATAATCTTTGCTTCCTTCACTGAACAAGATATTGAGTTTATGCTGATCTAGAAATAGCACTGCTGCAGCCGTCCTGAACAGTTCTGTTTAGCTACAGCAGACAGACAGACCACCACTGCTCTCAACAAACAACACACCTCATTTGTTCAAGGCTGACTCAGTGAGGTTTTCTTCCTGCTAAAGTAAGCTTAAGCAAGCACTTCCTTTAGAAAGAACATAAACCTCCATATTCTGAGCTAGTTCTCCAGCATGTGGAGAAGTTTTAGATCAAGAACAAACTCAAATACTCCAAGGCTGCAAAAGATCTAAAGACTTCGATTTTAAAAATATAATTGACTAAATTCAGTGGAGCATGAAACTGATGTATGTTGAAACAGAATCATGCTTTTGACTACTGCTATCAGCGTCAATGCTATCCAAGAGCTTTCCTGTACAGTAACTGCCAACGCAAGTGGTTTTTTTTCTGCATCCACATTTACGGGTTACATTCAACAGAGAGCTTATTTAAAGGGATAGAGGGACCTGTCTTCATCTCTCAACAAAATAACGAAACCAGGACTTTGAGAACTGAAGGACTGACTTTGGGGTCTGTGGCAGGAGCCCGCCTGACCCAGCGTTCTGTCCCCAGGGATGGGCCAGCAGCTGAGTACGACAAACGCACACAGGGTGAGCCCTTCCCAATAACCCCTGATCTAAGGACACTGGGTATATCCAAGTTATCCGGCACCAATGGCTTTTCAGGCTGTCGATGTCTTTCCCAGTTGATTTACGTGTTCGCAGTATAGAAATAACGTAACTATTGCATATACATATTCTCCAAACAATTTATGATTTTGTAGAGTTCACATGCTGTCACATATTTATAACATACACACTGCTTGGCCACTTCTTGTATAAAAGGCATCCCGTAACTCTGGTCCTCTTTGCTATCCCTCTCTGTAGGTTTTATTAAGTTTTGTATCATTTTTGAGATGGGGTTACTGGAACTGCACACAACATTGAAGATGTATTCAACAGTCATCTACTTGTTTTCCCTTCTTCTTTCCTAGTCAAGCCTGAAAGTCTATCTGGCTTTTTAACTACAATTATGCATTTCACAGCAGCAGCCATAGCACAAAGACCTCTTTCCTACACAATTAATGTTCCAGATATTCCTCAATTTTTATCACGTATTAATACGCTCTGTCAATGCTTCTTATCCATTCTAAAATAAAATAAAATAAAAAAGCCAGGAAATACAGAACTCTTACCCTTTAGTAACAGGGCAAAAAGACACATTTACACAGCTGATCCTCATTTTTCACCCAAATGAACTATTTTCATGATAGACCCAAGATAAATGGCTGCTTATACCCTTTGAAACAGTGAGAAAATGCTATAGAAAAAAACAACACAAAAAACCTATAATTCTAATACACTTAAGTTGTTGGAAATCTTCCACATTTGAATTCAAGACAGCTTATAACGGAAATCAATGGAAAAGCTACACTTTGCTGCTCAGTCCTTGCACCTGTATGAGAACAGCAGAGTTCACAGAGATACTAATGGCTGCAGTATCTAGTTCCAGGAAAGGATAATGTGAACTGTAGATAAATATGTATTTCAGGAGCATAAATTATACATCCTATTCAATTCCAATACACTAAGTTTACAGGCAGCTATATATATATATGTGCGTGTATGCACACACACACTTAACAAGTATGCTGCTGTCTAGAAGGTAGGTGTAAATAACTACCTCTGCTTCCTCCCCTGATTACATTTTTAAAAGAGCTTAGTCACTGCACCTAGCTTCTAGATGTCTTGTCTCCCAGAGCTAAATTCACAGCTATTGGTGAATAACATTTGGAGGTTACTAACAAAAGCCAGCATACTAAGCAGGGACATATCTCAGCTAAGCATATAGGTGATAGCAGTGTCTTAAAGTGCATCCCTCAGTGTATTCACAGCCCAAACGTTGATCTGTAAAATGCTTCATCTACTTTTTGTTGCTGCAACTGTAAAGCCTTTTTTGATTGAAACTTTTTTCTTCCAAAATTCAGCTGCCATTAAAATGATAATCTCACTCGCAGAACTTCTGCATTGTAACACTTGATAAAACACCTGTGCGGATCAGAGAACAGAAGCCAAGTTTCCCCATTCTCACTTGCCTACCCCAACTGGCTAATCATACTCTCATAAGTCAAGAACTCTATCCCTCCTGTTCTCACAAAAGCCTAATGATCTGACTAAGGAGAGCTTCACACGAGGTGGATGATACAAGACTGAACCCACAGAGTAAAACAAGCAAATGAACGAAACACTTTCCAGTCCTGAGTATCTTGAAATTAGAAAGGGTAGAAGGCCAGCACCTGCTAGCTGGTTTCCAAATATATACAGCTACTACTGCTTTACATATGTAATCTGATCGCGTAGGGGAGCATCAGTCATGCTCCCAGCTCACCTATGGATTTTTGTACTGCATGTTAGGTGAGAACATCTGGTTTTTGGCTCCTACTGGAACTTATCAGGAGTACATGACTGAGCTGCTAAGGAACAATAGTATATAAAAATTCTGTATACACATACAGCAGCAATATAGGCATAAGAAGTTGCTTATATTTTTGGACTCATGAAACGCTCTTACAATCATCATGTTCTAAGACTTTATATTGCTTTACTATGGAAATGGCTATTATAAACACCATTGTCAAAAAAAACCCCAAAACCCTAGAGTTAACACGGATTTTTTTTTTGACTTCTCTCCACTGGGTGTCCTGTTGAAAATATGTGATTGTATTTACCTTAAATATGACTATAACATGACAATTTAAAAGTCTACATGCCCATGACAACTTGGCAATGTTCTCTGAAGCACTAGTGTCAATCTTCAGATGTTCTGCATACCCTCAAACCTTGACACAAGAAGCAATTGCTTTTCAAAAATATGCTTACGTACAACCTTTGGACACTGTAAAATACACTTCAGCTTTGTTTTTTTCACTTCTGCTTTTCTCCTTGACTGGAATTTTAGTTCTTAACATAAAAGGAAAGTGAACCTTAAAATGGTTTTATTATAACATAGTTTGCATCTTAACAGAAATATGAAAATATAATAGCATTCACTGTCTGCCTCAGGATTTCTTTAGTAAATTGGGCTTCACTGCCACATTGCTCCCACTACCCAAGCCACTGTCTTGAACACTACTTATCTAAAAGTGACAGCTTACTCTGATAACTAGAATGACTCGATCCACAAAACTTCATATTCTCCAATATAGCAGTTCAGCAAACCACCACGCATTTTTTTTTCTGCAATCAGTCCTGGTCACATTAGCTCCCTGAAACCAACCATAGCCATCAATTTGCTGTTCAAGGTTGTCCCTAAGCCCTTTGGGTTGTTTCCTTACAACACAGAGCGATTCTGTTAACGAATGGGCCTACGTGTGACACGGTTTAGTTTTCAGTTAACGCTCAGCGAGTTTTCGCAGCGGTGGTGTGGCTGATTATCAGATGTAAATGACTCAGTTTTTGTAAGCATCATTAGAAAAAGCCACGCTCTTCCATCTTTGTTTCCAAGTTCACTCTGGTCTCCCACAGAGCACTTAAAAAGTTAAATCCCTAGCGCACTCAAGAGTTACGGCAACACCTCCGCCACAGAGTTTTGCCCTGAAACTGCAGCCGCTCGGTAAGATTTAAAGGTGTCTAACCCACTGCCACAAAGCGATCCCAAGGGTGATGCGCCTACTTTCAGAGAAGGCAGCTCGCACCGGGCCGTGCCGATTAACTTCCCCGGCAGCTGGCTCAGGAGCGCCGGCAAGGCTGACAGGAGGGCTCCGAGCTACGCGGAGGATGCTCCCTGTCTCCCGGGGGTCGCCGAGGGACGGTTCGGTAAAGACTACCGGGGACCGGCGGGAAGAGACGGCGGCAGGTTTCCCAAGGAGGAGCCGACCCCCGAACGCCGGCTCGGCCCGGCTCCCCCCCGGGCGGCCTCCCAAACCTCGGCCCCGGCCCGCCGCTGCCCTCCGCCCCGCCGGCGGGGGAAGCCCGTGTGGGTGTCCCCGCCGCCCACCTCGTACTCGCGGATGTTGTTGGAGGTGACGAAGATGCCGATGCCGATGGGGATGAAGATGAGGCCGATGATGAAGAAGGCCGGCAGCACCGTCCCCGCCGTCAGGATGGGCTGCCAGGCCGGCAGCCGCTGCTGCTTGAACGCCGTGTTATCGGGCTTGCGGGTCTTCACGGCACCCCCCCCGCCGCCACCGCCGCCGCCGCCGCTGCCGCCGCCCACGGCCCCGCCGCCCGGCACCCCGACTCCCCCCGAGGGGTGCCCGTCCGCCTCCTCCTTGGCGCTGTAGTTGACCGCCATGACACCCCCCGGCCCCGGCGCCGCCGGCGACACCAGCAACCCCGCCTCACAGGCGACGCCCGGCACGTGACCGGAGGCCACCGCGCCTGCGCGCTCGGGCCCGCGGCGGCCGGGCAACCGGGAGGGCGCGCGCCTGACGAAGGGCTTCGAGGCGCGCGGCTGATGACGCGAGCCCCCTCCTTAGCCCCGCCCCACCTTTCCCGGTGGGGCGGAGGAGGCTGGCGGGGCCGCGCGTGCGCAGAAAGGCGGCGCCCGCGCGCTGGGGAGGGCGAGCCGCGCCTGCGCGTTTTCGCCTCTCTCCGCCGGCTCGCGGCGGGGGCGGGGTCAGAGTCGCGGGGGGGGGGGGGGCGCATGCGCAGTAGCGCTGGGCGGGAAGGGAGCGGGCGGGGGAGCGGTGCCGCTGAGGGGCCGAGGGCCGCCCCGCTCCCCGACACCGTCCCCGTCCCCGTCCCGACACCGGTGCCGTCACTTTCCAGCTCCCGCGTCTCCTCTGGTGAGGCAGCTGGGTGCCCTCCGGCTCTTTGTGCCCCGAGCGGCGGCCATCTCTGAGGGGAGGAGGCCCGGGCCTGCAGCCTTGTCACCCCCACTCAGTGCTTGAGGGGGAGCCCGCCCGCCCCCGTCTTCTCACGGCGTCAGAAGAGGGTTGCTGGAAAAAAGGCAGCATCCGTTGGATCGGAAATGGAGAAGTGAGCTTAAGCTTCCTGCTCTCCTGAGTAGGAACAGCATCATTGCCACTGTAGAGGTGTAATAATACAGGGCGATCTCTCAGCAGTTTTAAGAGCTTCTCTTAATGAAGCCATTCATACTGACCCTCCCTTCTGGGAGTTGTTTTGCGCTGCGTTCCTGCTCCGTTGCCAGGAGGTGCGTGAGTGAATCGGTGCAGTGAATGCAGATAGCGATGTTGCTGCCGGAGCTGTTACTTTTTGTTTCCCGTAGGAGCTAACCTGGCTTCAATTCATTAAATAGTCACCTTGGGGAAAGCGGTGTGGGAGTGTTTATATCCCAGAATACCTGCTTTATCAGGCATTGCTCAAGCCAATGCAACATTGCAAGTCTGTATTTCTCACTTTAGTGGCACTTTTACATTAAAGCGTGTTTTGCGAGGACTGTGTAGTTCTTCCTGAATAGAGTGTGGCCAAAATCCACTTTCAGCAACTATTTACTTATTTACTTGATTTTAGGAAAAAACAATTAAAACTATTTAATTAAATAATTTCATAAGCATGTAATCCAGTCTTAAGACTTTTTAGCTGCCTGTGGAAGTTTCCCTAAAATAAATGCCTTTTAGTTCTCTGAAGAAATCGAGAGTATGAACAAAGACCACTGGGGGGAGCAAATGACTTGTGCAAACGCGGTTTGGCTGCGGGGACCCAAAAAAACTCTTCATGAACAGCATAGGAAATTTGGACATTTCAGCATCTAAAATTTAAGAACGAATTTGGTGCCTAAATAATCATACAGGGTTCAAAAATTAATCGTATTCCTTGTGCTAAAGCTATATCTCATTCCTAATTTAATTAATAATCCTTTCCCTTATCTTGTGGGCTCTACCTTTTGCCTGTCGTTCCCCCTAGCTAAGTCCCTCGTCCCTGTTATCACCCTTTTCTTTATTAGCATTTGTTTTCAGTTACCACCTTCAGCTACAGTAACTTTTACTCCCACAGCCTCACGGAAAATCCAGTGAGGTGCAGCCTGGGATCCCAAGGGAACAAGACTGCTTGTATACCTGTTCTGTGAGATGGCAAGGAATTCTCTGGCAGCAGGAGAACCGAGGGGCAGGATCGGGAAGTTGCAAACCTGATGCTGCCAGGTATGAGAGGACTGGCAAGAAAGGGCACGTTAAATTTGTGTGGGAATCCGTTCTGCAATGATTAACTGGGCACAGGCACTGTCCGCTGTTGGGGAATAGCCACGGTAGTGGTGTGGGGCTGTGGGCCAGATGGTGGAGACGCTGATGTGGTACTAGCATTTGTGTGAAATGGGCAGAAGAACAGTGGGGTGCTTCCTAGGGGATCTTGCCGAAAGGCCCTCAGTCAAGCAAACAGGTTGATGTGAAAGTTTTCCTTCAAAAAATTTCAGAATGACCTGCAGGGGAGACATTTCACCGGGACAGCCAGGCTAAATCCAGTCCAGGAAAACCTCAGATTCTGTCCGATGGAGATGCAAAGAGCCCCAGAACTTTTTATGTGCTGACCTGCTCCATTTGTATCAAATGATGTGCTAATGTAGCCGTAGCCAAAAAGGCCTAGGATAAATCTGGGAAATGTGGAAAAAGGAGAGAACAGGAGAATTTCCTCCTTTCCACCCAGTGTAATCAGCTGCTGTCCAATTGTGAACTGGACAAGGGGTGGTATGGTACTCATCCTCATGGCCAGGTCCTGGTGCGGCGATATGTGTTGCCATATTGACAAAGCAACAACTGCAGTGAGGTGTCTGAACTGATCTCTGCTTGCTATTCTGCGTGATGTGAAACAGAAAAAAAACTATTTAACACATACAGATCAGATCCACTATTAGCTCTCTTCAATTAGTTGTATCTCAGGCCGTATGTTCGTCTGTAAGCTTGGCCTATGCATACATGTTGCACTGTAACAACTAGATTAATTAGAAGCATGATTTTTCTATTTACCAAAATAATTACTTCCTCGGTAACATAACTGGGTACAATCACAGAGTATATCTTGCTTCTGTTCTTCAGAGAAATAAAGAATATCAGCATAAATACTTCAATATATTGGTTTTACTTTTTCACTGGTAAGCTAAGGCCTTGGTTGGATATTATTTCACAGTTTTCTGCTAAGGCAAACTCATTTATATCCAGGCAAGTGCAACCAACAAATTTCATGTTCATGAAATAATACAATGAGGTGCTGTGCAATGTAGTGCACTTCACATTGGTTTGTGCAGTTGTAAGACAAATGGGTACAGGAAAAAAAAAATACTTATCAAAACATACCTTTATGTGAAATAATGGGGGTCCTGTCCACCTACTGCCCTACTTCTGATTTATATCTTAAGTGCCCTGTTCCGGAGTGGTGACATGCAAAATCATGTCCTCTGGGTGAACTTCGCTCATTATAATCTCATCATAATACCAAAACACAGCTCCGTCCCAAAAACTACCTGCCTCCAAGGTGTGACCACCCCTCACTGAGCATGCGGTCTGAATTTTCTCTAGCGTATATCTTTAAAAGTAAAGTGAGGCGATTTTACACCAATTATAATAAAGGTATGTATGACTAGAGTCACTCAAGCTCCACCTTAAAATAAGAAAATAGTATAAAAGGGCTTAAGGGAGGAGGAAAGTTAGGGAAGACACCATCATGGACGAGTCAGGAGGACATCGCTGACTTCTGGGATCAGGCAACGGGCTGAACGTCTCTCCCCCAGCAAAGGGACGCCTGTTGGGTAAGACTCGAACCCTTAGTTATACCAAGTGCTTCCCCGGGAAACTTAGAAGCCTCTATAGGTTTTTCTGTAATTCAGTGTGCTTGTAGTCAACCATGTTATTTGGATGTGTTTTGCAGCCTGTATTTATCACCGGCAATCCAAAAGAACCTGTACTCCTGTTGCTTTAATAAACCGTACTGTTCATTAATCTAGCCGGGATAGTTCATTGAACGTGACCAAACTCCTTAAGTCTGGCCATTCTAGTTCGTTCAACGTGACTAAATTGAAAGTACAGTGCGCTATTTGTGCATCCGTAATCGTGAAAGTTCAATATATTGAATGGGACCAGACTTAGAGTGCCAAATTGGGCATCACTCAGAATCTGAGCCTAGCCACCCCCAGCCCCTCTGACACCTGAGGGCGTTTATTTTCTGCCAGACTTCTTTACGCCTTAACACAGCAATGTCTGTAGCCCAAGGTAGCCTCTACGTTGTCTTAGTCTGAAGGCACTTCCTGATTACTTCCTTTAAAATGACAATACTTGTAGAAATTAATCACATCTTTATATTAATAGATTTCTTCCTGAGCGTCCCCAAAATACAGGCTAATTATGTGGCTAATGCACTTTCTTTACTTACTTGCTTTAGATTCATATCCAGATTAGGTAATGTAAAAAATTGACCAGGAACATAAATGCACTGAAGATGAAATACACCTGTCAAAGCACCCTTTGCACACGTGAGTTTTACCCTCCAGGCATTTCTATGAAATACTTGAGCTGCTTGCCATGTGTCAGATCAGAATTTATTATTCTACCTGTATAAACCATTATCAGCAATGAAATAGTGTATATCACCATGGAGCTTTTATGACCAGCGTTACCAGCCTCCTACTCCAAAGTGCTGCAGTTCATCAAAAATATTTTAAAATCTAAATGATTTCAAATACACCACGACTGTATTTATGCTTTAAACAAACCTTTATTTTGTAAAGCTTATAAACTTAATGTACGTGTGAAATCGTAAATGTTTATTTGTTTAGGAATCGTAAACCAGAAGGGGACAACTTATACATATACTCATACTGAATCGGCTTTATATTAAAATCTATACAAGGAAAAATATTTTCTACTTTGATTGGGACCTTTTAAACCTAGACTCCATTTCAGAATAATATTTTCTTTATATCTTACTCATATTTAAAAGCTGAAGTTTATTTCAGGCGTGTCATTGTCACTTTCAAATAGCTGGCAATTTCATTCCAGATGAGCTCAATGTAGTTCTTAACATGGATAGGTTTTGATTCCCAAGTAACGCTTTGAAAATAGAAGATCTGGGTCATTACAGTGTTCATTCTACTGCGCAGTAAATTGAAATGTGGCACATACTAAACTTAATTCACCTCAGCTGTATTACGCTCTGAAAGCTGGAATTCTCGCCTCACTCTAAAATATGATCTACAGACACAGCTATGTTATTGGCATACATTGTCTGCCATAAGAAAGAAAAAAAACCCACTCCTTAAAAAACTGGATGTACCAGCTGAAGTATAAGCTGTACCGACAAAATGACTCCTTTGCAAGGGTAAGCAGCATTTATTTTGATTACTCAGTATAGCTGTATTACCAAACTATAATGCAGATCAACTCCAAGAAAGTTTATACAGGTCCCCGAATATCCTGCTTCTCTACCATGTCAGCATTTGCTGCAGAACTCCTATCTAGAAGGAAAAGCAGCTCCCATGGCTCCCATGAAGATCAACTTGACTACAGAGCCGTGCGATATTACAGCTTCAAAGATGAACTGACCTCGTCATCTCAGTGGGACGCCGAATTAATGCACTCGTTCTGGCGTCTCACAGCGTATGTCCTGCGAGCAACACCTTTTTCCCTTCCAAAAAGTAGCTCCTCCCAGTAGCTTCTGCAATTAAACAATCTGCAGGATTTTAAATATGTGCCAATGACTTAGATTAAAAATAATTCATTATGAAACATATAAGAAAAAACCCTGCCTGGCCTGTATCCAGCTTTATATGCAATTCATTAAAAAATCATTTTAAGTGTAGCTGCCACAGAACTCTCTGGATGCTATTTGCAAAGCTACAGCCACCAGTGTAAAATGGGCCCTTCAGCGTACAGCAGAGTGCGTGGACTCTCTTTGACACGGTCCTACCAGCCCAGGGCTACTTCTTCTTCCTGATCGTACCAGTCAGACCTCTCTGCCAGTACAGTGAAAGCACAAGGTTAGAAGCCATGAAGCCGTTAAGGCCTTGGCGATAGATCCCTCTCCGCATCTTAACATCTGCATCAGTTTTACTCTGTACAGCACTGGGATACCACAGTGCGACACCAGTCAGAAGAAGGAACTTCAAAGCCATACATTCTGTCCCTATAAACAAATACATATATGAGTACTGTCAACCTTAGGAAACTGGAGTTAAAATTCAAACACTTGATTACATTTGCATAGTTGTGAAAATTTATTAGTTACAGTGTAATGAAAATCAACTTTTTTGGTACAGGCAGAAGTAAAAACATACATTATATAGAAAAAAAATCACAGCTTTAAAAACTGGCTTACATTGTTTAAAATGAGTAAATCTGGTTGTATTTCAAGGCATTGGACTTTAATACTTAATTTTATGCCAAACCATCACACAGTGCAAGAAATATTCTGCAATAGTACAAATTCCATACAGCAGTCTTCAGAGTATTTAGTCTCACAGAATCTCATGGTGGCAAAAAAATGTGCTGAATATTTTTCCATTTAAACACAAAACATTGCTGAAGTTAGTTTTTCTTTCTTTACATACTCTCTATTACAAAAATATCAAATTGCAAATTTGACAGTGTATTCTACAAATAAATGCGCCATGGACGACAGGAATTGCAACTTTGGGACAGTTACTTTACAAAGTGTATTATAAAAATAAATTATATGGCAAACATCAAACAAAATCAAGCACGCGCCTTAGGCTTTGCAAATAAAAGTGAAATTCAGCTGGCAGAAAGACTGCTTCTCCCTCTCTGACTATGCACTTTCAAAGTATCAGCAAGGCTCTTCATTCTTAGAGCTCTACCAAGAAAAAATATATAAAACCTAATGGAGGCAATAAATACTTCCACGAATAATCAGTAGCACAAGTGACCCTGGTGTTGATGGTAGAGAGCTTCTACAGTGATCCGTCCAACTGGCGAGGAGGGTAGTGCACGCGGAGAGCGTAGAGTGGGGGTGGTAACTCATCTGGAGTTCATGCGTAACTGGTGAATGATGACACTCTCTAAAAGAAAAGATAGCAAAACATTTGGTTTTATGAAACTGCAAATATGTTACAAGTTACTTTAAAGAAGAACAATTACAATGGCAGTGCAAAGCATTTTTCTTCTAGAAATGTCTCACAGACTTACTCCCACATCACTGGTCGATAAAAACTGTCCTGGCTAATGCTACAAAGGGAAACCAAATTAGTACCAGGCGAGGGCTCAGAGGCCCTTGGCTTCCACTTCAACGTCAGGACCATCATTTGGTCGTCCACGGGGAAAAAGAATAATACAGTTGAATGGATTAAACCACAGGGACACCAACGTTCCTCTCCCACGCCAGAATCGGGTAGAGGAAGACTTGGAGTTGGGTCTCCTGTATCTTGTTTACGCAAATCCATCATGGATCTGCTGACAATTCTGAAAAGGAGATGAGGAAGAGGTATGGGGTCATTCCTCATTTTTTACTTAAATGTGGCTTAGAAACCTATGCTGGTTTTATTCAGCAAGTCTGCTTGAATTTTGCTAATGACTTCAATGGGGATAGATTTCAGCCACAGCGTGCAAAACTAAGAGTTGGCATTGTCTTTGAAAGGCTGGGTTTAACTTTGTCCTGCGTGTAATGTAGCTCTCTAATCCTGATTAATCTCTGGGCTCTTCTGAAATACTAATGACCTGGTCTTATGTTCTTCTATCTATATATACTGCTCTTGCAGGCAACTTTGTTAATATAGGAATTTAGCTATCAATGACATTTTTCTCTGAAAAGGTGTATTTTATGCATTTCAAATAATATAACTGTACCAATGCTAACTCGAAACATACAATTATACATTTTCAGAAATATTCATTTTCTTAATCAAATTTATTTTCCTTAAGATTCCTTCCTAATCGTCTGAAGATTTTTCAAAATTTACATGACCCAAGAAATGACATTAATCCCGTCATTATTCCCTTTTACATTTTTATTGACTTCTGCCTTTGTCTGCTTCCTAACTAATATTTGCAAGATGTTTGGTTAAGTTACATTGTAAGAAGAAAGAAAAATCAAAATGTTTTCCATGTACTCTTAATGCCAGAACTTTGCCACTAGATGGCAGATTTCAGTGATGCTCTTCATACATAGTGAATCACAAAAGCAGGGCTCAGGAAACATGCAAGAAAATATGTTAAGGCAAATGAACTAGTAGAATTTCCCAAATAGAAAGTATTTCTTTTCCATGTCGTTTATCAATAACAAATGATTTTCAACAAGATATGTATACCAGTTCTACCAAATGTACGCGCCAAATGTGAAAGAACCACAAACTACAGTAAGATTTTACCTTACAACCAGTGCTGTTGTCTAACTTCAAGCTCTTGTGGTATATGATGTAAAAAGCTGCATTTACTTAATATCAGATTGTAACCTCAGGCGAACTCTCCCATTAACTTCAAGGGGAGTCACATGAACTCCATATGGAACAATTTTTTTCTTAAATTCACTATGCACTTTATATATTAATACGGAGTTTGGATACAAAATTCTAAAAACTAAATGGGTAGCAGAAAAATATCATGCTCCTTGTAAAGGCTCAGTCACTGAATGAACAGCAAGACTACAGCAGGTTTCTGAATCAGTCTTCCTCCTACAGACCAAATATAGCAATTATGCAGAAAAGAGCAGGAGAAATAATTAAAAAATCAAATATTATTTCCACTTCTAGTATTCATTTGTTCATTCATTTCTCACACACGTATACGTATGCTCTTAGTTTGTCCATCAGTTGTTTTTATTTGAAATGCTTATATGTAAAAATATATATATTATATACACACACATATATACACACACACGCTCTAGTTACTAAAAGAGGTGTCTGAGCAGTTATTAAGCTAAAATTATAGTAGGGCAGATTTTGTCAGAGTTCTGTCGGACCACCCTCTGTAGGAATATGATTATATCTGTAGGATATGATTACATAAATTTTTCTAGGGTTACAGATGTGAATATTTCAAGGAGCTATGAATTCACTTAAACAAAACTATTTTAATGATAGGAAAAGAAAACAAAGTTAATGTAAAACTGCTAGTTCTGCTTTCAGTCCCACTGATGTAAATCAGAACTTCTCCAGGAAACACATCATTAACAGCTGGTCTATGAAAAATACTGGTTCATATAATGAAGCACGTCAACTGACATTTTAACATATGAAGTTTAATTTCTTCTTACAATATAGAAAAATGTATGTACCACAGACAATGCATGCCCAAGCAACAGAAGAAAATCATGTATCAGTATTTCTATTTTTAAAATCCTGAAGAGAGTTTTTAAAGCGAAGACCCATTCATACCTGAGTGATTCATACCTGACCCTCAGAGCTGATAGCTCTGCATGTGAGAATGGTTAACCCTGATTGCATCTTCCAAAAAGCCAAGTAAGAGCAGTGTGTAGGGAGTAAGATTCAAAGTGAAGTTAACATCTGTAATGAGAAATGTTGCATGTAGTTTTGCCTGAAAGAGCTCAGGCAAAATTAAGAGAAAGAGGGTAACTCACACTGACATAGGGGAGAAAAATATTCCCCTAAATGAAAACAAGTTCGAAAGATGAGCTCAGAGAAACTCCTGCCAGCAAACTACAGGTTTCAAAGCGACTCAATGAAATCGGCCACTGATGTGTGATGGGAACATATAATTGGCCTGAAAATTGTCCTGACTCTTGCAGCTTATGCCAAGCAAGCACCTGAAACCCAGCAGGACAGTAGCTTGGTCTCTTTAAAGACATGCTCTTCCACATCTGATCAGAATTACTGAATATTCATGTAAATATTGAGGATGTTTTAGAACACGTGTAGCATATGTCAGGCAGTAACATATGACTTGGCATCCAACTGGCATGAATCAAAATATTAACGTGACTTTAGAGATTACTCACATGATGCTAATTACTGTGTGCTGTAAGTGGTTTGAGATTTACATATGGTAACATGCATACTCTATGGGCATATTCATGAGAGTCACACAGTGTTATTTGTTTTTTAAAAAATCACACTAATGGGTGTCACGAAAGGAAAAAAAGGTGGGCAAAATAAGTCAAAAATCTCTGGTTTTCTTCTATTATTTACTTAGCATGTTTACTGGTCTGAGAAACTCCCCCCCAGCCATTAGGATTGACGGTCTGTGCTCCCCCATTTTCAGTCACACTTACTTAAATGTACTGCTCTGCTAATGACTACATTAGCAATACGCACATTTAACAGTAATTCAGGTGATGGGTTCTAGTCTGGGGAACACAGTGGAAAACTTAGTAGGAACTAGATTTAAAATCACAGAGATCATCTGGAGAACTGAGGCTGCACCTTCTCAGTCCACGTGTGCTGCTCATGAAAGCGTTGGCATTTTCCTCACTCTTCCCTCTCTCCACCTTACTGCTGGCCTAAGCCAGATGTTCCAACTGCTGGGCTTGAGTTATCACGACTGCTCATATGGCCACGCAGTCAGCCAGAACAAAGCATCTCTCCAGCTGACACTGAATCCTACCAAAAATACAAAGATCAGTTCTCAGCCAGCTCGGTTCCTGATGAAGCACTGTAACTATCATTATTACTCTGAGTTGCATGCTTTTTGCTACTGAAACTGTTCCACTTTGTTAAAAAAAAAATCAACACAGAGAAAAAGGTAAGAGAGAAAGCAAGAGGATGACTCATTCTAGATGATGACCTGTGCAGAGGAAGGCTTGGTTTCTGCATTATAATCCAGTAATGTAGAATACACAAGAAGCCCTGTAAATAAAGGCCCTAATATTTTCCTACGGACTGGTGTATCAGAGTTTGATTCTTTGGTGCCTAATAAAATCTGAGGTCTGAACAAGGCTTGTCCTTGTGGTACTTCTGACATCAGTCTCTTGTGTTCATTCTTTGATGTTGTATGAAGGTGTATGTAGCTTAAGCTGCATTCTTCTGCGCAGTGCGGTACTGCTGAGGTTCTTGCTCCTCTTCCCTGTTGCCCTTTTCATTAAACTGGAAGAAATTCTTATTCTGGAGACCCCTATTGCTTTGTCAGATTTGGCTGAAATTGGTTGATGTGTTCAATGTTATTCATCAACAAAGGACAGATGGAGGGATGGATGAACACAGACACTTCATATTACAAGCCTTCTTTTCACAAAAGGCCAGGCTCAAAGGCAGCCTTTGGAAGAGGGACCAGAATCCGGGGGGTCTCCCTCCTCCTCGTTCGATATCCTGACCACTCAGCTGCCCTCTTGTTTCTACTCAGTGAATACTAAAGCCCTCCACGCAGAACAGCACAGCCTTTACAGGAGGGAATGAGAATGCCACCTTCTTCCCCCTCAGCTGTCGGTGCCATCGGTGAACCTGGCTGGAGCTGATGTGGGTTTGAGTCTCCTCAGATACCGGTGAGAAGGGGGGACTCACCTCCTACCATTGAAGAAAGGTTTCACTCAAAGGTTTTTAAAACAAGCAGCACTACCCCTACATTTGTGTGGTATTTGATCTGCTAGGAGGCATTCATGATTCCACAGTCACTTTAAAACAGCCGCTGGTTTCCTACGCCTGCCTTCTTTCTTTTTCTGCCCCGAGAGCCTGGAACTAAGCTATGTTAAAGCTATCCTTTCTGCTTTTTGCCAGATTCCTTTTAGTTCAGATCAGTTCCCCAGTTAAGTTCAAACACACACTTGTGCCAGCTCAAGGGACAACCACATGGAAGCGAGTACTTTCTTGGCTGGAGGTGACAAAGACAGGACTACAGCTTTTGACTCCAGTGTGGGGTTACATCCAGACTTTAAGTGACCATGAAATTGTGGCTTGACTTAAAGCCCTGAGAAGAAATACAAGAATACCTCGATTATGGATCTTGATTAGGTTCAGAGGCTGCTGTGCTAGCTAAGTCACAACTGAAACACTGACTAGACCAGGGCAGTGGAAGAACTTCAGGAAGATCTTCAGGATGCCTCTGGGGCTTAGGCACCGTCTTTAGACTTGGTTGTCTAAATTGCCTTCTGGAGCTGACCTACTGAACGGAGGACCTTACTGTAGTCACTAAACATAACTGTCTTCAGAGTCAGAGGAAATTCCAATATAATACAGTCACACGTCAACTTTTAAGACTTTTGAACTACAGGCTTTCTTTTTCCTTTGTCTTACCCTTCTTCTACCTTTAAGAAACAAGAACCTCGGGTCAGTTAAAACAGACGTTAAAAATGATTAGTACAACTAAATACCTATTTTTAGCTAACGGTTAAACCAGTTGCCTGATTCCAACTCTTTAGGCTTCTGCTATGGAGCAAAAGTTCCTTTCTGTTGTGTAGCCCCTGGGAAAAATAACATGACCCTTGGTCTGACCTGTCTGGAATTTCTTGAGTCCGTCTCATGAAATCCTACTGACTACAAGAGTAATCCCCGGCTTGTGCCTGCAGTTCTCATTCAGTTGCGCTAATTTGTGTGTCCTGGATTTCAGGTACGGTAAGGCTGGCTTGTTTCTCCAGGTGAATTAGTTTCTTAGATCTCAAACAAAACAAACAAATTTTCAACCACAGGCACACATAGAGTATTGCCTTGGGTATAGCAACAGTTAACTAAGGAACTAAGTTTCTTTGAAACAAGGATCTGAAAAGGAAGGCTTAAGGCAGCTGTAGTTCATCACTGTATCAAGCCACATTAGCTTGGGGCTCATGTTCGCAATATTATTTAAATGACTGTTTTGACCTGAAGACTTGCTTCAGTGCCAGTATTTAGAGTGAATATCCAGCAAAAAGCTCTTAATAATGTGTTTTCTTCAAACATCTGTTGAAAAGTCTATGTTACAGTACGAACAGTAAGATCTCGGCAACAATTTAGTGACAAATCAAGGCTTTTAAGTGATAACAATTAGTTGAGAGGATCTGATGTATTTCTGGCATAGTCACTCACATTGCTGGCTAATTCTAGTTTCCAAGTTTTATCTGAAATACTGGGAATTGAGTGTTATGAAAAATGCTCCTAATATGAATCTGATTTTCAGATGTCATAGGAACCAGAATCTTAAAATTAACAGGTATTGCAGGTGTTACATGTGTAAAAATTGAAACCTACTTCTTTTCTGATGCAGCAGCAGCTTTTACACCACAGACAAAATGCCCTTCATGTGAATAATAAAATGCCAGCTTTATGCTGGGATAATGGCCATATCTGGATCTTAAATTGGAGAGCAATGCAACGTGCAGACTGAAGACTAAACATTGCTTGGAGTGACTATAATTTTGTTGACCTTCTGTGGCAAATTCTTCCATCAAACCTCTTCTCCCAGACAGAAAGCCATTTAATATTTCACCCACTGGTGCATTTTCTTTTCTGTGAATTGTATTTATTATTTATTGGTGGTCTTCCTGCCTCGCCTTCTGAAAGCTATTCCTAATCACTGGGTCCTTTACAGCTTGCTGAGGTGGTTGAGGTATTATAAAAGCTTTAAAACCCTCATTTATCAGTCTGCTCGGCTCCATTTCTTTTCATTGTGACTTTCTTCTGTGGAAATTGATCACTTAATAGAGACACCCTTTAATAACTTTACCATTATTAATTAAACAATCATAACAATCATCGGCATCCACACCATTTCCATGCTGGCACAATTCCGTAAAACATGCTTAAAAATGCAAACATATAAAGGACGAAATCACAAAGAGGGAGAGAAAAACGATGAATTGCCATGGTATTGTGAGGCAGTCTGTATTTAAGAGAAAATATTTCAAACAACTGAGAATTGAGAGTAACTTCCATACCAAACCCTGTCTCTTTCACTGTCTGTACCTGAGCTGTGCCTTTAAATAGCAATTTCTGCCACCAGCAGTCTGTGCTGTCTTCCCCTCTAAGACATAAGGATGCTTGGCAACTAAGGTTTAAATATAGCACAAGTTCATCCAAACAGGAACACTGAAAACCTAGTGAAGGCAATGGAGTGACTTGCTTCTGAGCCTTTAGTGGTCTTTGGAGCAGGCACAGATGGACTATATCGATTTTAGCCAGACCAATGTTTCTCAAGCTTTTTCTAAAGACTAAACACCTTTTGGCTCCCTTGCCTTCATCTGACCCCTGAGCTGGCAGTACGTGTAAGTAAGCTGGCAGTGTGTGTAAGTCAGGGACCTAGTTGTAAGCACTGTCTACAAGTGTTAAGCCCCTCTGGAAGAAATAAGCTGCTGTTAGCAGTGCTGCTGCTGAACACTGTGCAACCTCCCTACTCCCTTGAAATTTGTAACCGCCTTGAGAAAGCAGCTCACCACTGAAAAACGCTGATTTGGATGGGAGAATCCTAGAGAGAAGACTGGTCACACGGTGCCCATCCTTCCTCTCTTCCCCTCCCTCCCTCCCGCAGCTGAGGTACTAGCTTTCATTAAAACAGGACCCCAAGTGCGCTGTCTCCTGGCATTGCTTCCCTAGGCATCGCGGCATCTCGATAATGTGATCACAGGCAGGAAGAAAAGTGCCCCGTGCAGTAGTGAAGGTGGAAAGTGATTCGTTAAGGTGGAAGACAATCTAGTAAAAGTGACCAAATTTCCTTCGATCTATTAAAAAGTGACCAAATCTATCATTAAGAATTCCTGAACTACATTAATAAGCTAGTGCAGTTGCCCCATTCTCACTTCCTAGGCTGAAGATCTTCCTGGCATACAACTGCCTTTTTGATGGCTTTTTTTTTTTTTTTCTTTTTTAAACTGCAGTAAGAAGACAAAAGGATGTTGTTACTTAAGTAGTCAGTGCACACACTTATTAGTTTGTTTAAGTGACAGCTGCAGGACTTCATTAGTACGGGCAAACGTGAGCAACTACACAGACAGGGGGCTGACTCCCATGGTAGCAGAAAACCTGCAGAACATACCCCCTGAGCCACCGCCATCAGCCCTGACCCCCGCCCAGGGAGGCAGAGCTGCTGGCTGAAGATTTCTTCAGTTCTATTTTCATAGACTGAGTCTCGGCACGAGGCTCGAATTTTGTCACATTTCCTGCTCCTGGGGCTGTCACTACTGGCTTTCCTGCTTTCATACCTTTTGACACAGGAATGCGGGTGGGTGTAGGTCTCGGGGATGACCCATCCTGTCCTGTCTGCAAAAGAGAGAGAGAGAGAGAGAAAGGACATGAACAGAGGACTTTTTCTTCTCGTATATGCTCATCTTATACTTTTCATCGGTTCTTCATTTACCTCTCAAGCAACAATGTCCCAAATCATGACTCTTAGCAAATTAATGTTCACATTTGGAACCTGGCCATAGCACATACTGCTAGAGTAGGGCCAAAGGTACAGTCAGGGTCAAACGAGTGTCCCAGAGCTGAGGTCCGGTGTTTCGGACCAAGACGTCATAGGGATGGGAATCCCTGCAAAACTCTGATTCCACAGCATGACACAGTGCAGGACGGCTTTAGAGGCTACTGACATGCTAGCTTAGCTGTCAGACCGGTACAATATTAGCATCTTGCACAGACTAGCATGGGCTCTCAGAACCGTATAGCCACGTAACTGCCCTATTTTCAGAGCTGGGGCAAGATTTCTCAGCATTATAGATAAAATTGAACTTTGCTTCCCAAAGTATGCTAGGGCCATGGCTGGCACCACTTATTTCTGTACCGGGAAGCGTAAGGGACTGGAGGAGAGAGACAGAGCATTGGATTTCGTTCTCGTGTGGCTGTGGGAGGAGGGATGTGGGAGAGGGCTCTCCCCCTCCGAGCCCTAGCCACAGCTTGATGAACTCTGGTGAGGGTGAAGCAGGGAGCCCAGATTTCCAGGGATACCTCAAGGCGGTGCAGACATGGTCATTTTACTATCCCTGCCAATCTGCTGCCCTGGACAACAGCCTACCAAGCACACTTAGCCTCAAGTTTGAGGACTTTAGAATAAAAAAAAATAAAAATGGCCTAAGTGGTTGAGGACCTACGCATGGGGCTGGCAGACCCAGCACGGCTCCTACCAGGTGTCTGTGCCCTTCTGGAGCACCAGCTGGAGGCCAAGCCAGCTATCCTATAGCTTGGGAAATGCAATCAGTACATATGTTTAGGCAACTGAATCCCACTGTGTAAATGCACGAGGAGCACTTGGATAGGACAAAAAGATTCAAAAGGGCCAGCTGCTATTTTCTGTCTCCACTGGCCAGATAATGTGGCACGTACTCTGCAAAGCCAAAACTGGAAGCTATCCCTTATGGGCCACAACCTAAAGAAAATACTTATAACCATGACAATTCTGAAAGGAAAATGTGTTTTATCTTCTGCAGTGTACAATACAGACACAAACGTTAATGGTGACAACTTCAGTGTCTCAGCTGAATTTCATATGTGACTTTTTTCTGTTCAGATAATGAATGAAGACTTTGAGCTCACAAAAGAGAACACTTCTCATAAGATCCTGGAATCCTAGCTAGACCCATCTGCTAAATCACTAAATTCTGCAACTTATGACATTTAAGCAAAATAAAACTAAACTGCTGAAATAGATTGGATTAGTAGATCGCATCAACTGCAACATGTATTTGCACATTTACTTAAAAATGCTCTTAAAAAATGCTCCACAAAGGAGCATTTTTCTCTCTCGAAGGACTTCCAGCCAGTAGCATCAGAGCCTTCTGTCTGCATCCTGAGTATTCAAAGCAAAACCATTCCTTAATCTTCTAAGAACAGTTCAAAACCTCATGTGTACACAAAAAAAATCACAATTGGAAAACTTGAATGCTGTCTGCCTGGCAGGAAGGAAGCCATTTTCAATAACTAAAAGCAACATTTACAATGGCAGTCTAAAGGCTAATATGGAACTCACATGTAGATGTCAAAACAAGTTAGGCCCATACAATTCTGTAGGGCAAAACATGCAAATGCATTCCATCAGCCTTGGAAAATATGTCAACATCCCAGGGAACCCAAATGACAAACATCTTGTACTCCCTGAAAGAGCTCCACAGTGTGTAAACATGAGGCAATCAAATGAAGTAGCTGGAATCTCAGGCATTTCTTCAGCTTTATTCACATGTAAATTATTAACTAAGGATTTGGGCGCTTTCAAGTTACTCATTTCAAGCCTAAATCACTCAAAGGCACTTTGAAAAGAACTCTAACTTGCTTTAAATTTCTTAGTTGCCTTCCTTATGGCATACTAACGTGTTGATCATATGGAAGCTAACGCCTGCTTCACACGCAGCTGAGAAAGCGGTTTGTGTTTGCTAAGTGAAATGGCACAAAGGTGCCTCTTCAGCAAGCAGTCCCCTTTGGGGAGAGTGCCGGGGTACGCAGCAGAGGACCTGTCCGTAGTGTCTGTGGCAGAGAACCCACACGACCGTCTGTCTCTTGGTCACTTTGTCCAAGAACCACGCTCTAAGCAGTTCCCTCCAGCCCCGTTTGTCTGCAGGCTGCTGTCTTCTGGTCGATACAGAAATGCGTCTCCAACCAGAAAGCCAACTCGTAGGCAGCCGGCACGGAGCGCCCGAGACGCGGCCCCACGGGACACATGCAGAGTGACTCTGGCTGGCTCTGAGCTGGCAGGACATGGTGCTGGAACAGCACAGGGGGCCAAGCGAGGTTAATAAATATATTACTGAGAGTGAGATAAATACATGCAGCCACTAAGCTGGTTAGGTTGATAATCAGCACTCACTGCAGACACTGGCAGGTATATTAAGCTGTAAAGTTGGACAGTCCCATTAAAGGAAGAAAAGCAATTTGCATGTACAGAACATTTAGCATGTTTTAGTGGTTTATAAAAGACCCCGCTTAGTGCATTTTATTGACACACAAAAAGCGTGCTCTCACGCACACATTCACTTTTGGAATATTTTAATAACAAAGGTGCTTTTTCAGCACTTGTTCCCGATCAGATCAGGGACCAGCTTGCCCTGGACAGAAATGGTTCGGTTCGGTGGCTGACACAGATATCTAGTGCAATTTGAGATGCCCTAGGCTACTCAAGCTGTCTGCACGGGGCTGGTAGTTAAGACAGAGGACCCGAAGAGACCTGCAACCTCTGATAAAGCAGCTGGAAGTTAGGTAGGCTACTTGACAGCACTTAAAATGACACTGAAGAAGTGTGTTTAGGCTGAAATCCTGAAAGGGTGGGACTTGAGATCTAGTCAATACAGTCAGTGGAGCCCAGTGGGCAATTCAGCTCACACTGAAGCTAGCGGAGTCTCCGCTGAAACACCCTCTGGTCTCCGCTGAATCACCCTCCACTCTCCACGGAGCCAGCACACAGGGCTCAGTGCTGGCAACGGGACTGATGACTAGGGGCTGAGTCAGTTGCCCGCACCAAGGCACCCTGTGCCATCTGAGGTATCCCGTCAGCTTCTGCTGCAGAAAGGCACAGGTCCGTGTTATACGTACCAGCCTCACGCACGTGTCTCAGCTGCCACAGGGCATGCAGAGAGCACCGTGCACCTCTATATGGGCAAGTGAGCTGACCCCTGGACCCCTAGTAACTCCAACAGAAGCTCAGAGCGTATATGGGACATGTACAAAGAGCTAAATTTAGATGCCGACCTCAAACTAAATGCTGCCCAAATGAAAGTAGCCTTATAGCTGCTTTAACGTGTGCCCAGCTAGCTCTGGCACCCACCAGCCTTTCAGCTGTGCCTTGCTGCCTCCGTCACAGGACGCTCTGCATGGTTGGTGCCGTGCCACTCGCTACTCTGGCTCTGCTGCAGCGGGGATTCCCTCTGCTCCCTGCAGATTTGAATGTCACCGGATTTGCTCTGTACCCTGGCAGCATAAACAGCTGGCGCTGGATGCCAGGCTTGCAGGAGGTGGGGAGCACAGGGGTGAAGGGATTAATAGGACTGACACCCATCCTGGTAGCCACAGAAGGTCCAAATTCACAGCAATCCTACAGCCAAATGTAAGGCCTAAATAAAAAAAAACAGGATATAGGCACCACAGTTGGGTTTTTTCCCCAAGAATATTTGTTTTTATTCTGTGGGTTTTTTACTGTAAACTGTATGAACTGTCCTGGGAACAGGGACTTGGGCTAATGTGCTAAGGCAAGACTAACAACCAGGCTACAGTTTCAGGCTCATTTTGGTCTGCATATCCTCTGCTCTCATAGTCTTGAATTTTTGGCTGTGCTGTGGTCCATCCGTAAAAAAAAATTATCTGCTAGGTCTGCTAGGGTAGTCCGAGTATTCTCCTGGGAGTGGGTTTGACTCTAAGCAAGCTAAGGAGGACCAAACCCCATTTTTTCCACTTCTGTGGTAATGACCCAAACCTGTAGGCTATTATATAAAAGGCAGTTACCAGCTTAGGGTTTGGTTCTTTTTTTTTTTTTAAATCAAAGTGGCAATGGTTCTGTTAAATGCTGAGTTCAGTCCAACTAGTCAAACAGTCTCCATCACATCAGCTCCTGCTGTGTAGGCTCCTGTGAGACTGGACTATGCCGGGTGGCAGCACTGGTGTGACAAAGCCAGCTGCTCGGCAGCTGTGCAGCAGGCAGAACATGAAGTACCTCCCAAACATTTGGGTCCAGTGATTTCAGGTGCCAGTGGAGACACAGTCACTGACCGGTGCCTTTTTTGGTTCATCTCTCTGGTTAAATGCTCAAAAATTTCCCAAGTTCTCCTTCAGGTGCCCGTGTCTTTCTTTGGATCAGGGTCTCATTTTATCTAAATCAGAACTGCTGCAGACTCAAAAGAGGGCTTCGATCAGGGGAATATAAATCTCTAGCTACTCTAGAGTGTATGTATGTCAGTATAAATCAACACAACCATAACAGCCCTTAATCCATGGATTCGTGGGTTTCAAAAATCATGATGGTCCATCATGAAACCACAGTCTCTGGTTTTGGATTCACATATGCAGGCACACACCACAGTTCAGCTGAACCTTTAAAAGTGCCGTGTGTGCACCTTAAAATTAACTTCACCTGCAGTACTGAAGATAACTCTATAAACTCAAACTGGAAGAAGAGTTAAATGTTTTCCAATATGAAAACAGTAACTGCAAATTTGTTATAGCAACAGATGAGAGCTAGGAACCTCAGAATTATTTTCCCCTTTGTAGCTTGGCACTGCATTAGTACACTGTACAGAGCATCTTGTATGAGGAGAGTTAAGAAAAAAATTAAAACCAGTGAGCTAAGAAAGCAGCTGTGTATCAGTTTGATTTTATGAACTTAACCCCTCAAAATTATATCAATGTTGGTTTCTTCCAGGTTTACAGAGTAAATGATCACAACTTGTTTTTTTCTGACTGGTGTATTCAAATGTGTTCATAGGCATTTGCAAAACAGATGGTGGATATACAACTTCTATTTTTTTTCCAGGGGGTTAGGGAGGATAAGGCACGTTTGGGCTTGTTCGAAGTTCCCTGCTCATCTGACCAGGGACCTTAAAAAACAAAGGGAAGCATAAGATGAAGTGAATCTTATGGTTGAACTATTTTCCTTACATTCCAAATCAGGGAGGATGAAGTGAAGAAAGAAGCCACTTTTTAACCAGATGAAAACAAAACAAAAAATTTCGTCTGCCACGGTTCAGTGCATCATCACAGTAGAGAAAGACATCTAGTAAAAAAGAATTAGGAACTCTTAAAAGCTTCCAAGCTTCTGAGAGACAAAGGAGCTTGTAAATTAATTAATTCAAGACTTTTAAAAAAATGAACAGTTGCCTCTAGTATGTAGGAAAACACTGTACAGTAAAGTATCTACAATATATTATATTTGTGGGGGCAGAGAGAGTGAGCACATGTGCAATCCCAAATAGATCTGTATGACAAATGCAAGTTTTCTTAAGTCAGAGGGCTTAAATGGGAATGGCAGCGTCTCTCCAAAAGTGTGGAAGTGTATCTTAAATACACTTTGACATTTCAGCTTGGAAAGAGATGGCTGAAGAGGCATGTTGTAGGGGTCTGCAGACTCCTGAGCAGCACGGACAAATGAACAGGGGATGACTATTCAGTATTTGTCAAGATACAAGAAAGAGGCTGTAACCAATGAAGGTATTGCATAAAAGGTATCAAACAAAAGAGCATTTTTCCCAGAGCCCGCAAGTGAATTCAGTGCCCCCTGATGTTGTGGAAACAACAGTATAAATGAGTTCAAAAAGCAATTAGAAGAATAAATAGAAGAAAACTCCGCCACGGTCTATTAAACACAAAGATGTGGCTACAGGCCCTGGTTCAGAAAGAAATACCCACCTATTGCCAAAAACTGGGAACAGACGCTGAGGGAAACATTACTGTGTGTTTACCCACTTAAAATAATCTTCCCCTAAGCATCTGCTGCAGGCTCTGTCTAGCTAAATAAGCTTTTGGACTAATACAGTACTGCTGGTTTTCTATTTTGGTTAAATTCTTCTTTCCAGGGTATTTCCAACTAAAGTAATGCAAAACCATGTCCAATAATAAACCTGGGGGGAGGACTATCAATAAATATTGTCCACTATGTTTAAAGACAGAGGCAAGAGACTGATTTAAGTAAGAAAAAGAAGCTGGGGTACCACCACAGAGGCACAGAGAGAAAGCAGCAAAAAATATGTTAGAGGAAGCACTATTGTAACAACAGCACTTACAGAAGTTGAGAATTTCAGAGGAACAGAAAGAGCTTTACTACTCACTGGCTGAAAGAGGCTTGGAGCTGTAAGCAGTGATACCATGTCTGCCTATTTATTCCTTTGGAGTTCAGTATTATAGCAGATATTAATTGAATTATAACTATAATGGGATTATACCACATAAATACTAGCCTTCATGATCAGACTCTAAAGACCTGCCAGCTGGGCCAAAAATCATTATGAGTTATTTTCAGAAGTCAGAAATTGCACTCACCAAAACCAAAAATAGTTTCCTGCTCTGTCATCTCCATCATTCTTTGTCCCTCCCAGTCTCTCACTTGCAATTTTACAGGATTGTCATTACCAAATTAACTTTAAAGGAACTTTGAAGGGACCTCTTTTGAAAGTTACTCCTTTGGGAGATAATGCCAAAAGTACACCAGCATCCAACACCGGTACAAAAATATATGAATCAGGTAAATTCTGATTTTATAGTTAAGCTTGTATCTGAAACAAATGTAGGGAAGTCAAGAGTTCCTCCTTACCCCACCCATTTTCCCTGCTGGTGTCTCAAACCCAAACCATGGTTGCCCTTCTCCTTACCATGAAAACTACATCATAAGACTACACTGCTTACCACTGACTGTGTTCCTCGGGTGGAAGACGTTGTAACAGGCGTTATAGTGATAGTACTTGTCACCTTGCTTGCTGCCGGTCGCGAGGACAGGTTGTTCCGGGGCGATCGAAGGACGGTACCGGTCACAACTTCTTTCTCTGCTGCTATGTTCACTGGTCTGACTGTTATCACAGGACTCGCACCATCGGGTGCAGCACTGGGAGAGCGTTTAAACTGGGAACCCAAGTGGATGTGGATCTTATTGTCTTCTGTTGTAATAATGTTGGCATTGGCATTGTACTTGCGGATTGGAGTCGGGACTGTTTGTTTTTCTGGTGTTACTTTGAAGACGGCCCTTCCCATGGTCATATCTTGTGATTGTGGAGAGACAGAGATTTCTGCCGGTGCTGCGGATGTTGATACTGTCATAATCTGAATTGGCGATGTAGGTCTGTCGGTGAAGGGTGCTCTCCCTCCCTCTGGGGACTTTTCCCTGGAGAATGTTGTTATAGTGACTGGAGACATAGAACGATCCGGGCCCATGGGGCTTTCACTGCCTTTTCCCTTTTGTGGCATAACGTTTGGAGAAGGAATGATGGTTATTCGTGGCTTCTGATTTCCCAAAGTAGGAATGACAGTGGTACTTGAAAAGAATTCCTCTGAGGTTGGACTGGTTATCTCCAAAGTAGCTGTGCTGTTCTCGTGGTCTGGTGTCACCCGAATATGAAGAGGTTGACCCTGCTTTGGTGAAAGGACAACCTCCCCGGGATGCGCTGGACTACCATGGGTTCGGGCTCCTTTATCAGGAGTTGCCTGAGCCCCAGTTTCCCTCTTTCTCATCCATGGTATCCAAGATTTCCTCATTGCAAGTTCATTTGCTGCTGGAGGATATCTCTCAAGCACTGAAGAACGCTCCATGGGTTTTTTCAGACCTACCTGTCGCAGATTGCTCATGATGTGATTCTCCTCCTGGAAGGATTTCCTTATAAACACTGCTGGAGTTTCTTCTTCTGCTGCTTCGCTATTTACAGCATCTGTTTGCACGCCGGTGGACGTCACGGGAACATCAACCATTCTTCGTCCATTTATGCTGGGCCTCAGAGCACGGCTGTAACGCTTAGAAAGCTCCAGCTCTCTTGTTAGGTTCAGAACTTCCTGCCCCATGCTCTTGTTTTTGTTTTCTTCTTCCATAAACCTTTGCTGCAGAACCGAATAATCAACTTGGAGCTGAGAAAGCTGGTCTTCTTTGTTCATCAGCTCATGGATTTTTTCCTTAAGAGCTTGAACTTCTGCTATCAAATCTCTGCTTTTGGCCTCTTCCAGACGAAACCTGTGCCTCAGCTCTGCCTCCTGGCTCACTGCTTCACCTTTTTCTATTGCTTTGGTTTTGGCAATCTGGAGTTTCATCTCCTCCAGCTGTTGAGAAAGAAAGTTAGCTTTATCCTGCTCTGTCCTAAATTTCTGCTCTAGCTGATCATATTCATCTTCTGTCTTCATCAAATCTCCTTCAACCACTTCCAATTGTTTGAGACGTTTCTTCAGTCTTTCAATTTCAATGGTAAGTTCTTTAATCTTGTTGTCCTCATGACAACCATGCTCTGGTCCTTTCCTGGTTCGACCTCTTGTAATTTCTCTTTCTACTTCCTCCATACCATCAATTCTTTTCTTTAACAGATCAACTCTACAGCTTAGTTCAGAGGATTTTTCTTCTTCACTTCTCAGTCTGCCAATTAACTCATCCCTTTCCTTTGTCAAACTAGACACTTTCTCCTCCATTTCGGATTTCAGTTTCAAAAATTTCTTACTTTCTTCTATCAGTTTCTCTGTTACATCCATAACTTTCCCTTGTTCAACTTTAAAATTCTTGTTTAGACCCTCAACCTTTTTTTCCTCCTGTTTTATTTTTTCCATCATATTTTTTCGTTCATCAACCAACATTACAGTAAATGACTTCAGCTTTGTAAGGTCATCTTTTAAGCTTATTTCAGCCTTTTCCAACTTGCTTTCTGATGCCTCAAGGTCTTTCACTCGAGTCTTCACCACTTCCAACTCATTTATCAAATCCTTAGTCAAATTCTTTTCTTTCTCCAAGTTTAAGTGTAGCTGGGTGCATTCGGACTTACTTTTACTGAAAGCCTCTTCCAGCTTCTCTAGTTCTGACATTCTTTTCTGCAATTTCTCCACTTCAAGTTTCAACTCTTTGCTATGGTGCTCTTCCTCTTGCAGTTTATTTTTCAGCTCTTTACACTGGGATTCAGTTTTTGTGATCTCTTCATCCTTCCCCTCCATTTCGAGCACACGCTTGCGGAGG
Source organism: Buteo buteo (assembly GCF_964188355.1). NCBI lineage: Eukaryota > Metazoa > Chordata > Aves > Accipitriformes > Accipitridae > Buteo > Buteo buteo. The sequence continues at coordinate 6,661,653 of NC_134185.1, forward strand.
TTTTCTACTTCTGCCATTAAGCTAGAGTTCCCACATTCCCCTTTCGCTATTTTATCTCTTAGTTCTTGGAGCTCCTCCTCAGCTTTTTGAAGATTTTTGTTAGTTTCTTCCAGCTCCTCTATTCTGCGAGTCAACCCCACTAGCTTAAGTCTTAGCTGTCTATTATGTGACTCTTGATTAGCCAGTTTAGCAGTCATCTCCTCATGTTCTTGAGAAAATGATGATGTTTTGTGTTCCAGTTCCGCCTCTAACTTCATCAGTTTTTGTCCATCTTCTTTTGTTTTTGCACTAATAATTTTAAGCTTTTCTTCTTCTTCCTTTAATTTTTGGTTTAAGTCCTGTATTTTCTGGCTTTGTTGACTAAGTTGTTCAATATGCATTTGTCTTTCATCCACCAGCATGAGTGCAAATGATTTGAGCTTGACTAGTTCTTCTCTTAGTTTATTGAGTCTCTTTGTGTGTTCCTTCTCCTTCCGGGCTTGATAGATCTTCTCCTGCTCAAGAAGTTTCTTCAACCTGAAACAAGTTAGAAGAGATGCATTAAACTTATATATATATATATGTGTGTGTGTATTTCTCTATTTTCTAAGTCACCTTCATTTTATCATTTTTTTTTCATTAATAACCCAGGTAGTCTTTCAAGAAATAACTACCTACTAGTAGTAGGTTATGTTCCCTACTAGTTCCCCTACTAGTTATGTTCCCAAACCTAGTATTTTAAATTGCAAAAGTTAACTGAAAACTGTATAAAATCATCTAGAAATCTGAAAAGCAGTGAAATTTTATACATGTATAGATAGCAAATACATCAGGTTTTAATTCCTTTACATTTATTTCTCTGCTAGGATCATCTTGGTAAAAGTATATAATATCCCAACAGGACAGGTGTATCTACTCACCAATCCATTTATAACAAACCTGTTTTACAAGGTGGATTCCTCCTTATGTCTTGCACACATAAAAATGTGTAAAATCGGATTAAAAAATGAAAACTAATTGCTATATGCAGCCATACATAAATGGATCAATCCTAGTTATAAATAAACCAGCAGGACAGAAGATTACATTAGCACACAACTGATAACCATCCAGGCATCACAGGCATAAGAAATTAGCAGGAAGATAAATTTGGCAGCACGGTGACTATTATGTTAAAAAGTTTCTTCTTCCAGGCACATTTCCATTTTCAATAGTAGATTCTGTTGACTGAAAGGGTCAGGCTAATGAAACCTTTGGCTACAGCTAAACTCAGCTGGAAAATGCTCTTCTTTATACAGTCTGTAAAGCTGTATTTTCAGACAATATAAAAGCTCGCAATACACAAATTAGCTGTATCCTCAGAAAGATAATGAAGACCTACATTTTCCAGCCTTAGCCATGCAACATTTCAATGGAGAAGTTAATAGCAATGTAAGTATTTTATATCTGTGATTTATATTCAGGATATGTTGACATCAGCACAGGAAGCTCCTGCACGTGGTGTAAGCACAGTTTTATGAGGATGGTGATCCTCAGCTGACAAAAAGGTACAGATAACACAGGGATATATTCCCTACTAATGTAAGAGCTTTACTGTAAAAGCAGCAAATACAACTTAGAAAAGACACAGGTATGCACACTGAATTTACTGTGAAATGACATGTTTTTCAAACCACTGTCAAAGTACTTGCAACTCCCACATCCCCTATCAAGACATGTATGATGACTCAAATCCACTTGCTTTTCTTACCCTATGTCTGAAACTTTTCGACTTCTTTGCAACTGAGACATGCAGTGAAGTGATAATAGCAGAGCAATTTACTACCTGCTAACTAACTTGCAATAACTGGAACATCCGTATCTTAGCAAAGATCGACTTTTAGCAGTATTTTTATCTTAAATGCTGGACTGTAGATGGTAGTGGGTGAAGCACCTATATACATCCCTCTTGCTGACCCAGCAATGAAGTGCCGCAAAGAGCTCCGGGGCACAATGTCGTACAAAAAGGATGTCTCCCAGAGCCCTCACCTGAACTCTAAACTCATAACAACAGCCATATTAACTTGGTCCTCCAGCAACTGTTAATGTTTCACTCCTTGCTCCTCGGGGACCAGAACAAACAGGAACTGGAAAGAAAAGCTATAAGAAAAGAGAAGGAAGTCAGAAAGCAGAACACAGGATGCAGTAGGTAGGGAAGGAGAAGGCTGAAGAATGCATTTGAAAACATGAGTCGGATGGGATGTGGGAGTAAGAGAATAGTAGGAACCAGCGGGAGAGAGAAAAACAAACAAACCTTACAGCCAACCTTGCTGGGTCACAGATTATTCTCAAAAAAATCTCTTTAGTTTTGGCAGCTCTTTGGAAAGGACTGAAAAGGCGTGCTGGTGGATGCCTCATTATGGGTCAAGTTAGAATGTCAAAAGGTAAAAAAAGACCCGCTGCCACTCACAAAGCATGCACTTTTCACACTGAAGAAGGAACTTTATTAGCATGCAATATATTCCCTGGCTGCTCTATCACACTGCTTCATGCAAAAGTTTCTGCCAAGAACTCTCCGTCATCTGCCCCAGGCTACATTTTTAAAGACATAGTGTGCACCCTTCCACAAAGTATTATTTGCCGTGACAGAACGGTGTGCCCTAACCTGGTGGTGCTCTAAATGACCCACCTCCCAAAGTCATGAACTTATATACAAGAATAAGAGATCTTCAAAACAGAGAATGTTTCCAGCCTCCCTTGTCCCACAAGAAAATTTTAAGGTGGCCCCTATAAATTCAAAAAACAGAAGACAGCATTTTGTTTTCTTTCTAACAAACTTGCCACTTGAAAGCCTGTCCAGAGATGCTCAGAAAACTGCCTATGCTTTTGAATTCCTTGGCTGTTCACAAAGGGCACGTGTGATTTTCACCCAGCAGTTGCTACAGGTGGTACACACCAGCCAGGCTGCTAAGCAGAGTGCAAAACAATTTCACTGGCTCCACGATTACCTGAGAGTCTACTGGGGAATACTGCCAAGAAAGCCACTAAAAAAACCAACAACAAATATCTGTCAAACTACGACAAAGAAATGCCAGGGATGAGACTGAGTAACAGGAGAAGAAAGCACGTTAGCACTGTCACTGCCTTGCTGTACCTAGCCTGGCCCTTCTGGGAAAAGCAAAAAGAAAGCACTGTAACTTGGAGGTGAATTTGCTAACATGTCCGTGCTGAACAAGGTAGGAAGCACTGTGCAGCATTTTATCATGCCTCAGCTTTTACACGGTAAAACTAGACCGCCTAAGATTTGACAAGTGAGCTTCCACAGAAGATACTTGACAATACTTGTGTTTTCCATGTTCAGGGAAACTGCTTCTAAAATCTGGTTCTGTGAAAGATGGATGGGAAAGCAACATCCAAATCTGTGCAGACGCCAAAGTAATACACAAAATCTACACCTTTTCAGTGTTTCTTCTAAACACTAAAATAAAGCTGAGTTTCAGCTTGCTCCCGCTTTTCCATCCTTGCACAACTCTCATTCCTCAGTGGTTAAACTGGAATTTCAGCAGGACTGCAAGGTGGTGATGTCCGCTCTTGACCCTCACAACTGATTTATTATCAGGCTTCTCATGTGACTGCTGCTGCTGATGTTTGCTAAGTAAGGCAGACCTGCATGGGCTCCGATGCAATGCTAAAAACACGTGAGACTCACAGCATGTGCGTCTTCAATGTGTTATCCAGAGCAACTGCACTCTGGATTGTCAAGAGGTTGAAAGCACCTGCATTCAGGGTCAAAATAAGCAAAAAAAGAAAAGAAAAACAAACAAACCCAAACCAAACCTTTACTAACGAAATGTGGGGCTAGATAAAGCCAAAACGCTGACAAGCCAACAACTTGGTACCACCAGTCCAGTCCCTATATTTGCTGTCTTGGTTTAGGTTTTTTTTTTCAGAGATGGGGAGAAATATTTGGATACAATTGGATAATGTGCATTCATCAGTAAGATGGCATCCAGAGCACAGCAGGGAAGCAGGCCAACCCGCTCCAGCTCCCTGTGGAGAGGGGGACCGTACCGCCGCCTCCTCTGCGGACAGCACTGCTGAGGTGCGTGCAGCACCTCTTCTCCCCACGGGTTACCACACGTATCATCACGTCAGAACACGCAGCCCACGCCATTCCCTGAATACATGCTCTTCTGCTGCCACGAGGGTCTGGGTGGTCTCTCCCTCTCCTTGCTATCTGTTCTCCCCACGGTATTTGAAGAACAGGTGCCCTACAGCTCTCCGGCATTCAAGATGATCACGCTCCCCCTTGCAGTCCATTGGATAAATGAAATAGCAAACCCATAGGTATGAGTATGTGCAAACTGTCTACTGCCTCAGTTAAAACCAAGCATCTCAGGACAACGCCGTTCCCCGATTTTGTACCACAAAGGAAGGCGCCTGACTGGCGCGGGGGCAGGACGCTGGACTAGAAAAGCTGCCGATGCGACCCCACGCGGTCCCTGCTGCGTCAGGGAGCCGTGTCTCCTGCATCCCTCCACGGAGCGCAGCGTGGGCTGCTCACAGCCACGGCGGGCAGCGCGAGGGCAGCAGGAGAGAGGCCTGCGGGCAGCCACGCCGGGGAGTTAGGAGTCTGAAAACTTTGAAGAGCCCATCGCAGCTTGCAGAGCGGGCAGGCACCGGAGTGGAGGAGGAGCAACTATGGGCTTCGTTTTAACCTCCTTCATCAGCGGTGTGCTGGAAGCAGGCAGCGAGGAGGAAGGTAACCAGCCCCCCCTGTCCTCCTTCCTTTGGGTTCGGTGCTGAAGAGTTTCATTGCACAAGGTCTTTGTGCTTCTCTTTCCCTCCTCCAAGCTTTGGATTGATCACCAGGAGCACGACAGGATGCCGACAGGTGCTGAACCCTATACCTCCAGAGATGTGGCTTCATTTCTTTTATTATGGTTATATTCCTGTGCTTTGTCCTACCAGTTCTGACTGCCTTGCTCAGGCTGGGGCTAGTCACCCCTTTGGGTTTGGATGGCAGTTTTTCCTTAAAGCAAACCTGGCAAATACCATATTTTTTCTCCCCCCTCAGCTACATGCCAGCTGCCAGAAAGTCCAGTTATCGTGTCAGTGTATTTGTAAGAGACAGTTCTGGGTTACGGCATAGACAGAGTTTGTAAAACAGCACATTGGGTATGTTGGGAAGAGGTGTCCAACACAGGCAGGGCTTTGGTCTGCTGCAAGCGAGTCCCTGAGTTTGCCCTGAAGGGCAGGTGACAGAGGACACGGATGGCTGTATCTCCTGCTTCCGATGAGAAATGCAGGGTGGTTGAAGGGCTTCTTGCTGGAGACTGCTGGTTAGCCATCAGGGTGGTTTAACATTCTCCTTAAGGCTGATCAATTCATTGAATCAATAAAGCTACAGACCTCGCTTAACCACATACTTACGTTGTTTTTCCTGTTTTGTTTCTGCGTATGTCAAGTTCAGTCACTGAGATGCAAAGGAGGAACCCCACAATACCATTTTCACAGCGTCTCTTCTCAGACCAGAGCAAGACTTCAACATGAATTACAACTTACAGCTGGAGGATAATGTTTTCATGTTTTTGAAAGACATTGCAATAGTTTCATACCAGGAAAGCTCCAATGGGCATTTACTGGATTTTAGATGGCATTTATTTTATTTGTAAATAGTAAAAGCAGTAGCAGCAGCAAGACCTTAGCTAAAATAAAGCATTAGTTCTTGTCTACATTTGCAAAAGAAATTACAAATAGAGGTGAGTAGACATTTTCTTGTCTTCTGAAAACTTCATAAACTTCATGACTACATTTGAAATACAATAAATGTAGCAAACTGGGAACTATAAAAACCCTGCTTAGCACTGATAGCTGATAGGAGAAGCTATTCGCCAAAGTGGCTTACAACATTTTAAGAAAATACAAAGAAGCTTCAGTTATCAGGGAAAGATGCTCAGTGATTTCCAAAAACCCACCTCTCCCCTCAAAAAAGCATTAACTTCAGAATGTTTCAAACAGAGCATGAAAAAGTGAAAAGCCCCCAAAACAGTTATTGAAAGTTATACTAGTGTTTGCATTGCCCTTTCCATTTATACTTCCATCAAGATAAGAAAACACCACCAATGCTCATGCGACCTTCTCCATCTCTGGCATAGAAGTGGGCACTCACCTACACGAGGAAATCCTGGCAAGGCAGGGTAAGCCAGAGTATGACCTGAAAGGACACGAGCTGCCCTACGCATGAACATTTTGGGACTACATTTCAGCTGCTTTGGCCTGAGTTAGCTCCCTGCTTTGCAGGCTAAGCCAAGCTTCCCAAGGTGTCTCCCAGTGTTTAAAGAAGCACTCACAGGAGGGACTAATGTGGAGGGCAATCTGGAGAGGTGGAGAGCTATTTCCCCTGCTATCCAGACAGGGGCAGCAGGTAGAAGGAAGAGGATGGGAAGGAGGGAAGCAGGTAAGGTCTCTGGAGGACCTTTTAACTAAGTTCGTGCACAGCCTGGAGGTCCACAGAGCTCCTCGTTGCTGCTCTAGGACAAAGCCACGGCAAACGTAATGCTCCTGTGGTACCCTATTTTGCCATTTAAATTCCAAAAAGTTTGTTGCCATGGGATGTAATGACCTCTATCCTATCTTGTGGATGGCCAGTTAGTGGGGGTTAAGAGAAGCATATCAAGGAGGACTTGGTCACTCTAAGGATGAGCTGACTGATGGCTGATGAAGGCTGCTTCCTCCCTGGGGAGCCAACAGCATTTCTGCCACTCACACAGCAATCCTAAGGAAGCACTGGGAAAGCAAATACCTTCAGAAGCTCGTCTTTCCACTTCAACCCTAAAGAGTTTGCTACTGCATATGCAGAGTTAGAGAGACTGGACAACTTCCTAGTGGTAGCTAGAAAGCTGCTGCCCATTAAGTGATGTGAGAGGCTGCTCGCTAGAATCCTGGGACAATGAAAACCAGCAAGAGGTGGTTTAACTTAATAAAGGAGTTCCCTCTTCTTTTTTTTTTTCCCCTGTTTAATGTACAACAGCTGATTTTGAAGATTATTTTTACAGCCGCTGGGAAATCCTGCACATGTCAGGACTATTTCTCACTGCTTCTGTGTTTGGGGCCAGGCTGAGATACCCAGAAGCTGAATTTCACCGATTCTGAGCACTTATAATTTCAGCTAAAATCAAAGAGAGCCAAAAGGCAGTCAGGCTCTCTAGGAAGCAAAACAATCAGGCCTAACACTCAAGTTGGGCAATTCAAAATTAGGTAACACTTTCAAATCATCAGCTTCAGTCCTTCCCTCACATCCATCTCAACTGAGAGAAGAAAGATGTAAATGAGATCAGACCCCATGGCAAGAAAAAGGATAAAGCACATCTGTGTTACTTTCTCCTTTCTATCCATTAAAATTTAAAGGCAAGGAACAGAGACAAATGTTTGAATGACCTTGCTACAGACTTCCCGAGTTGCTGTTCAGTTTATCACAGGATCAACTCTGAAAACAAATAAAGACTTTTAAAAAAAAAAAAAGTTATCAGCTCTAGTAACTCTAAAGACAAACTTTTGTGGCTATCTACTATACAAAGTTGAAGTGTAAAAACCTGCCTATTCTTCACTGCTGAATTAACTTTTGAGAAGTGATTGTATCAAATTGTATCAAAAGCAAATTAATATTCTTGCTACTTCAAAACTACATGACAGTTCCCAAATTATACTGAAGGAAAGAAAACATTTTCTTTACTTCGGAGGACACATTGCTTGTCTTCTACAACAGTTTTTCTTCCTCCTTTTGTTTCTAGCACAGATTCTGTAAAAGTTAAAATCCACTTTGCTGAAAGAAGTTAATTTGTGTTGAAACTGTCTCACTTCAACTGAACAGTGACTAAAGGCAGTATTTTGGAATAAGAACGCTTATTAGATTCAGTGCCCCAGCACCTTTGCAGCATCTTGTTCACCTAAGAAAAGCACCAAAGATCTTTAAGAACACAAAACACAACCAAAATCCCTTTCAGGCTACAAAACAGCATTTTACAACGGGACGGGCACTTTTTTCCAGCCCCCCAACTAAGAGATCCACATTAATTTCGCAGGTCAGCGGAGGGGAAGGGGGCCGAGCAGAAAGCATGCAAACAGCATCTGCGAGAAAAGGAAGCAGCAGCAGCGCTCAGCTGAGAGATGAATTTCGCCAAACCTGTTTCCGAGCCGCGGTTATCCTTCCCTGACCCCTCGATGCGCTGTCCGGACGACGAAGCCCAACCCTCAGCACAACCCCACCAGGTGCACCTTCAGGGCTCCGGCCAAACATTAAAAAAAAATCAGCTCCGGCTCTCTCCGGCCCCTTAGCGCTGTTCTACCCCGTCCAGCCCGGCCGGAGCCGGAGCCGGAGCCAGAGCGGCGGAACGGGGCTGCGGCGGGCGGGCGGGCGGGCGTACGGCGGGCATCCCGGTCCCCCCCCCGCCGCCCCCGGAGGCAGACCCCGCTCCAGCCTCCCGCCGGCGCCTACGCTTATGCCCAGTCCATTAACTAGTGAAGTGCGCATGTACGAGAACAATTAGCACCGCTCGAATGGAAAATAAATAAATAAGAAAATCCGAACGACCTTACCTTAGAATAAAACTTTTTTTTTTTTTTTAATCGTTGAAAAGGAAAATTTTGCCGCAGGACAGACCCCGTGCCGGCTCAGCCCCCCCCGCCGGAGGGACGGCTCTCTCCCGTCGCTGCCGTGGCCCCCCCCCCCCGGGGCGGGGGGGGCCGGGGGCGCAGCGCGGTGCCGGAGCAGGGGGAGGGGTGGAGCCGCCGCGGCCGCCGCCGCCGCCGGCGCGCCTCGGCGGGGCAGGAGGGGTGGGGGGAGTCGGAGGGAGGCGGCGGCTCGCTTGTGGCAGCGCTTCCTCTCAGCCCCGCTTTCGCGGAGTTTATTATTGACAGCCCCCTCCGGGGTTACAGTTTATAGGTTAACGATTAAGAGAGAATAATTTGATGGCGGAGAAGCCTTGCGAATTGCTTTCGCTTAACGGAACTAGGATGCACAAAAGCCATGCTACCCAGCCCGGGCTGCCAATTCGTTCCTCTGACTCAGGAAAAGTTGCTCTTGCTTTTCTCTTGTCCTCCTGGGGTTTGAAGTGACAGTGCTACTGTTGGTGAGCACTGGCTGATCTGAAGATCAGTTGATAAAGGCATGAACACGTGAAGAAAATCCCCTGTGGATTTAATATACCTGCGTATTTGGTTTTGAAAACTCATGCGTAGTAGCAAGGCTAACTCAGAGAGTCGGCGTGAGGTCTGAAAAGCACCATTCTGCTAGCTTCCTGCATTAAAAAAGTGCTAAATTAGCCCTTTTGTTCCCAAACCAACATAAAAGGATTTGGGGATTCCTTCTATTTGCCTGACCATTCCCTAGATTGCCCACGGTCACTTTACAGTCAAGGGGAACTAGAAACCACTCTTCCCTTTCCCTTCTCCTTCCCTTTCTCCTTCCCCTTTTCTTTCCTCTTTCCCTTCCCCTTCCCAATCATCTTCCTCTTTTCTTAAGAAGCTTGTAATATCCAAAAGCACTGAAAGCATATCATGTCAAATATTATTATCCACAAAAAATGGACCAGTGTGTGTTTACATTTTTGAGAAACTATCTAATTTTGTGTTCTTTCGTTATTTTTCTTTAGGACCCTCTCCTCATTCAGCGTGCAGGCTGGACAGTGCTTATGTGAAAAGCAGGTGCTTGATGATTGATTTTATGCTCTTTATTCAAGGCCCTATTTACCACACACTCTTCAGACTCTGCTGAGAACAAAATTATTCATTTCTGGGTGGGAGAAAGAAGCACAAAGGGACTAGGGTTTTGGTTGGGACCCTGCTCCGGGGTACACAGGATGGGGTTTTCGGAGCGCTGCAGGGTGGGTGCTGCTGCGTGTGCTCAGATCACAGCCCCATTTGCCTCTAGCTTAGGAGTGGATGCTCCAGACTCCTGCATGTCAGACCCCAGATCTCCAACAAGCTCCCCAAAATGAGAATCAGTCTTGGAGAGAAAAACATTCACAAGCCATGTAAATTAGCTTCACATGACTTAATTAGCACCATGTAGGAAATCCGTCACACAAACTCACAGGGGTAGAGTCACATTTTCCAGGGAAACATATACCAGCCTTAATCATTCTCTCTCTTTTTATATTCCCCTACTCATTTACTAAATACTTTCCAAAAGATGATGTTGGGGTCCTACAGAGAAATTGTTGCCTCCTGTGTGCAAAGCTGGTGCATCTCAATATGTTTCTGTTTTTCCAGTGTCAGACGAAAGTTTTTGGTACGAAACTTGTGTTTGATTATGCAATTACAAATGATCACATGCATCAAGCAGACAAATGTTCTGCTTGATCTACTTACCCTGTCCTTTGAAATCCTAATAACTGTTCTGGTAGAGCTACACATTCTTTAAAAAGAGAGATTGCATGCACAATGGCAAACACTAAAATAGATATCCACCATCAAAATGTAATGATGTGGCATTATATTGGCACTTAGGGAGATTGTTGGAAGAATTTAGATCCTTTAGATTGCCTGCATAAAAGTCTGCACTCTGAGTTAACAAAATAATTGATAGCAATAGCAGGTTGTCAGCCTCGAGGCAGTTTGATACTAGAAAGGCACAGAGCACTTTGCAAGCGAGTTTCAAAACTATCTGCTGACAGACGGGTTTGACTGTGATCAGCAGCTGAGAGCAAGGCTCTGCCCCGCCGGCGCTGCTGGCTCTGCAGGAGGATATCTGGTCACACACCCCGTCCCAGCTGGCTCTGGGCTCTGAGCTCGTTGTACAGCTCGTCCCAGTCCTGCTGCACCCAGCGTTCAGGCCCAGGCTCCTCCTCACCTCTGCACTCTATTTCTAACCCCCACCTCTCCCAAATCCACAACCCTCCTAGACGTCCCCTCACATCTGCTCTGGCTCTTCTTTCGTCCGTGATGTCGCGCTTGGGCCAGGCTGGAACTGCAAGCGACACATCTTCCCTCGTCTGTGTTTTCATGGTCTCGGCTCAGAGCAGAAATTTCAGGGATTTCAAGAGGATCCTAATATTTATATTAGGAAATCAACTTTGAGTTTGTAACAGTCAGCTTGGTACAGATGTGACATGAAGAAGGGAGGGGACGCTGGGGGTGCAGGCCAGAAGGGAACACCTGTCTCAGGAAGTCCAACCACTCACAACCACAGCAGCCGTGCAGTGGACTCCTGCCCACACCACAGACCTCAAAGGATTACCTCTACCCATCACAAATTTGGCAGCAAAAAAACCAGCAGCCAGAACTATGATGTTTCATGAGAAGACCAGAGGGTGACTGAGGGCATTGCCAGTGTCCCTACATGTCAAGAGATGTGTTAAAGGGAATGCCTGGAGGACAACACAGAGCCTGGCCCAGTCTAAGCCACTGCCTCTCGCCCTGGTGCAAGCAGAGTCATCAAGAAATGCGTGGTGTCCTCCAGAGGATGCCGCATCATAAAACCACAGAATGGTTGAGGTGCAAAAGGACCTTGGAGATGTCTAGTCCAGCCCTCTGCAGGTCCAGTTAGAGCAGGTTGCCCAGGGCCTGCTCAGCTTGAGTCTTGGACACCTCCAATGACGGAGACATCACAACCTCCCTAGGAAACCTGTTCCAGGGCCTGACCAACCTCACCTTGAAAAAAATCTAAATTAGGCTGGATCGCTAAGACAAGGCGATATAAAGTTGCTTCATGATAGTCACCAGCGGCACCTGGGACCACCAGTGATCACCAGAGGGGACTTACCCAGACTGCCAGCTCCCTCAGCTTACTCTGCAACTTAGAAATAAAAGCACAGGGAACATGATCTACAGTCACTGAAGTTGTCTGGATGTGAGCCAGCAGACAACTGGCTGCAAGACTTGGTAGAGAAAGTGCAGCATGGTAGTGGTGAGCTTACACACCTTGCACTAGCTGAGATACATCTGTACCACCACCAGACTTCATAATTAAAGTATTCTCCATCACCCGTCCAACCACTCCAGGTACCCACCACTATGGCAGTACCAGAGCTATAGAGGACATCACGTAGGATGTCACAGCTAAGGTAAAACACTCCTTTATCAAGAGTACCTTCACGTTTAAGTCATGTTAAAGGCTGGGAAACTCTAACTTGCTCCTCAGAATTTCATTAATCTTTTTGTTTATGCTTTCATTGGGATGAAGTAGTCCAAGAAACACATTCCTGAGTAAAGCAGCACTTGCAACATTGTGAGACCAGATAAGAAAAACACCAAGAAATAAAAGCAGGGAGGGAATAGATAGGAATCTCAAACTCCACCTCACCTCTGAAAGTCAGAAATTGTACTGTGCATCTGGCACAGTTGTCTGCTATAGAGGAGAGTAACCGGGAAGCAAAAGGTGGAATTGGTTTAGCTATTTAATGATGTGCTAATAGACTACACATTTCTTTGATAAGTTGCTGCCTTTAAAAATTCACTAAACTCTGAACAGCAATGGATTCCTCTTGTGGATCTTAGAGACTTGTAACAAATGATTGCCTGATTATAAAATTCTCTGTAAACAGGGCTTTGTAACCTTTCCAGCAGACCGCCTTGCTCTCTGTTGGCTCTTTATCTTCAGTGCAGAAACATATGTAACGTTTATAGCGAAGGCAGCGCTTGCAACTCTCTCCAAGTTCTCTAACATGTTACGAAAAGCCCAAATATTTCTGTTTTTGCAAAACAAAACTTTTCCTAAATTTGTGTTTACTTACATACATGAAAAAGTATACTGTGTTGCTTGCCAGACTTAATTTTTTTTGTTTGTAAAACCTTCAAAGCAGTGAAAATCTTTCATCATTATTTTGGGGTTTTTTTTCTCCTTTTGGCAAGTCAAACTCATTTGGTAAGTCAGACCTGTCCTCCGCTTTCTACTTAGCCAGTTGCCTACTCTTAGCGTAACGGGTATTAATGAGTTCAGTAGCATCTTGATAGAATGTGAAAACTTTGAATATTGCAGGAGGGGAGAGGCTGATTTTAATTTGCTGCTGAAGATATAGTGAACAAGGTGATCCATTGGGCCTTTTGGAGACAAATAAATAATGAAGATAAATACAGTAAATTCTTGAAACATGACTGTAGGAAAAACCTGAGAAAAAGACTTCCAGTTGGACTCTGTGCTGTTATATCTCAGGCAATACATTTTATATAGCATACGTCATGCACTCTAAGAAACTTCATTTGGTGAGCTGCACTGACAACTGGCTTTGTTCACCTTTGTTCTTATTTGAAACAGGTTGTTCCATGCAGCTGTTAAACAAACTGTGCACGCACACACATTTGCACACAGGCTTTTTTATTACTCCTCAGATCTTTCTAAGTCAGTCATGCTGCCTAGATTTTAAATTCTTTTTCTCTTTGCAGCATTAAAATTGCCCTACGTTAGGATCTGCTGCCTTTTATGGAAGCATGATTCAAAAGTTTAACAAAAGTATTTCTGGCTTTGTTTTCCTTTTCCACTTTTTTTCCCCCTTCTGGTTTTCTGCTTTCTTAACACTTGTGTGTATCCTTTTGATCTCTGGGAAAGCTCAGTATCTCCGATACTGGTGGATCTCCCAAAAGTAAAAGTGATTACAGCTGAAGTAGAACCCACCTATGTCAAGGGTACTGTTTTATAGTACGATTTCATCGTCATTTTGTGAATAAGCACCAACAGTGTCATAGAAGCAGGCTGTGGCCCTTTGACCAAAGCATCTCTGGAGTCAGGGGAAAAGGTGTCCAGGACCTCAGAGAAGTGCACATGGCAGGATGGTGCCTTACTGCCCGCTGTGGACCTGCCATTTTTAGCATTGGCTGCTTCACGTATCCGTGCTTTATCAGAGCACCCCACTAATGTTGTCTTTACCTGTTCTGGTCTCCACCCTTGTTTTTCTAAATTACTCACTTTTGATGTGCTAGGTGTTCATGTGGAAAAATGACGTGGAGCAACGAGCTTGAGGCTTTGAGGGCAGGGAGAGCTGTGCCTGTTCTCAGCTTACCAGGAGAGACTTAGTCTTTTGGCAGTGTCTTGGCCTCTTTTGCACAGCCTGGGCCTGGAACATGAATTAAGCCCGACTGATTTTCACCTGTGTGATGCTTTTGTTCTGTTGGCAGCTGGCTCTCTGTTGTTGCCCCTTCTGCTGCCTCCCCCTCACCTGACTTCTCTGACTGTGGGTTTATAGAACAGAAATACTCCATCTAGAGATAAGAGTCACATTTTTAAGCGTGACAATAAGTAACTCATAAAGAACAGTGGTGAATACTCCCTTACTGGAAACTGACAATCAAGGCAGAATTACTTTTTTCCCTAAAGCGTATCATCTGTTGGTGCAAACAAGTTCTGGGAAGTCCCAGTGCCTGTGCTCTACTGCATTAAGCAACATCATCAATATCATGCCTTCTGCTTCATTTTTGCTGTATTGTTCTTTATATGTCTTCTTCTGCTTGCAGCTCGGTCTCTTTTCTATCTTCTCTCTTCACCATCTTTTTTCCCTCTGTCATCCACCTGGAAGGCTCTACAGTGGTCTACTTTTGCCAACAGCTAGTTCCCCTCACCACTCCTTCTGTTTTCATTAATCTCTTAATTCAGATCCATTTCCCATATTCTTTGTCTTGTGGCTGCCATCCCCTGCCCTAAACCTGCGTCTTTGCTATTCCTAATCCTTTACCTTCCAGTTCCATCAGTTCAGTTCCTGCCCCGTCGCTCTAACTCCTGCTGACCTTTTCTGGACTTCCTTTTTTTGTGTGCTTCTTCTCACTGACCTCCTCAAAGCAAGGTGATCCAGTGACTGGGACAGAAAGGCACCTGAGTTCTGCATCTAAAACTAAAGGTTGTCCACCTCACTGCTTCCCATTTGATACACCACTGAAAGAATGTATTTGATAGAGTGAATAAAACAAGTGGGCAGGAAAACCAAGAGAAAACAGGGTCCAAAGAATCACTGCTTTGTTTTAGCATCAAGCAACCCAAGTGATGGTGTCTGGAGTCACCATGACAGGGTCTCAAACATGGGAAAGTGTTCAAAAAAAAAAAAAAAAGAGTGAAGACATTTAAAAACTGGATTTAGGAAGTATTATCATTCATATAATTGCATGCACTGGGCTAGTCAAGTGTGGAAAAGCTCACACAGCAGTACAACAGCAATGCAGCTTGAGAGCAAGAGTCTGCTCAAGTGGAGTCAATATAAAAACTCCATCTCCCTCAATGCAGGTTCTCAGATTTTCTTAGAAATACAGGCTATGTGTGCACTGGTTTATATCATATTTGGCCACCTCAGTCACAGCTTGACATAAGGATTAAACAATGCACACTTATAAAAGTGGAGAAAAATAAATAATCTCATGAAGATTCCTTCTTGATTTTTAAACATGACTTCCTGTGAGCACTGTATTCAGTGATTTAACAAATAATGAATCCTCAGTAAAATTTTCAAATGCTGTAAAAGAGCAGTCAGTGGCTGCTTTTATGAGCTAAAGAGAGACTGATGGATTTTAACAACATCAGCACTGAGTAATCCTGGCTGTCACACCACATCCTAATATACTGTGTCCCAACCATCAGTCTGAAAGGCTGTGGAGGTATTTCTGTTAATTTTCATGCCAGGACCATCAGCTCTTGCCCTGAACACAAAGGAGCACACAGCTGCCCACCACATCCATCTCACAGCCCCACCGTTGCCAGTGCTTTTTGCCCCTGTGTTCTGGAGGTGCAGCATAAATGGACACCCCACCCCCTACCCCCCAAAAAAACCCCAAACCCACCACAACCCTGAAAAAAAACCCCAAACAAAACCCCCTACACCTACACAAAGCTTTTCTACTACCACATGGCTAATTACTACAGCTCATGCAATTCTTAGGTTTGCTGCTTGCATTAGAAGATTTGTGTCTATTGAGAAGCAATTGTAGAAGAGACTGTCCCCACAGCACTCACCCAGGGGCTAGATTCTCCCGAGATTTGAGCCTGCTATTTTAACCTCCTGCTTGTAATTACTTAGAGCAGGATCCAAAAAAGACTCACACAGATTTTTGGAATGCAATTAATGACTAATTTAAAGAGGGACAGATAAAAAACCCCAACCAAACACCACCACACATATAAATCTGAATGTTCATAGGCACCTGATTTTGGGGCAGATCTGTATCTTGGTCATCCAAACTTGCTGTTGCACATCCTTGGAAGTCCTATCATCTTGCCTGAGCTGAACATCATTCCCCACCTGAGGTTATTTGTGCCTCATGAAATACATGTCTTTACACACGGAACAGCGAAGGGAGGACCAGGGAGACATGGGCTGACCACAGCCACTGCGCAGGGATGGGAGCCATAGGTGCTGCCATTCAAAGAAAGAGTTGGAAGGGGGCTGCCTCTTGCACCAGCACTTGTGGACCGCATTACTTGCCCAGGGAGTGGCATACCTGGTTTTATTTCTCTCCTCAGGCTGAGATAATTCCAGCTTGCGCTACCTCTTTCCAAGATGATGTCCTGACCACCAGCCTGTTGAATGTTTGGATGGCAAAAGGGAAGGACGGGGAAAACTTATGTACCTAGATGGAGAGCAAGCAAGGAGAAACTGGGCCAGTTTCATACAGCAAGTGTGAACTAAAAGGTACTTTTCTTGTCTCTGCTTGCCTTAAAATTTCTTTCTGCCATGTCTGTGTTGCCCTCTGAATAACTGCAGGGCTTATGCATCCTGGCCCTGTTGTTTTCTAATCAGGTATTTGGTTGTCAGCTGTTGACTTCCACTGAGCATCCTTGCTTACAAATCACTAATATTTTTTTAAATGTTATAGTGACATAAGTGTAAATGATACCTCACACACAGAGAGAGGCAAAATCCATCTGCAGAAGCTTGCAGCCTCCTTGGTAGAATCAGTAGGCAATACTGACCAAAAATAATTCAAAATACAAAGGTGTTATTTGGCTGTAGAAATTATGTAAAAATAATGTAGTAATAAATTATTATCATCATAAACAGAAATGCATATAAAAGTTATATAAAAATATAGTCATACAGGAAATAAATATTGTTGATAAGTTATTTTGCTGGAGAGCAAACTCTTATCCAGGAGCTATAACTCCACTCAAGAAACTGCTGAATGTAATACATTTTTATATATATGTACTTCTACAGGTACATACACACACACACACACACACACACACACACAGAGACTATTTTAACATTTTCAGCGTTCCTACCCTGGTTCTCATTAATCCCATTAATCAAGAAGTGCTCTACTGACTTCAAAGGAATTGCAACAATGCCAGCTTTGTGCTCATAAAATCCAGCGTCAAGTTGGCATTTTTACGGATTAGTTATTTCCTAAGACCTGAAGAAGCTGGATGTAGACAGCTCAGTGTGCTAATGATGGGCACAAAGCAACAGTGCTTGCCACTGAAAGCAAGTTGGGCCAACAGTACTTGGTCTGTCAGGTCAGGACATGAGCCAGTCAAACCAGGACACACTCTTCTCCATCGTAGGATTAGCAGTGCCCACAGAGCGTGAGCTGTGCAACAACAACTGCAAGCAGCAGTGCCCTATCCTCCACACCACCCGCCTGTCTTTCACCAGTATGGACACTGTTTTGCCCCTACTGTTTTTGGAAACCAGGGTTGTATCCCAGCCAGTAATTTGCAAAATGAAAAAATGTTGAAAGCTATGCATCCTTTTAAAACAAGTTAAGTCATCTAGGAAAAGCCTGATATTTAAATGATGAAAGAGAGTATGTCTACCCCTTTCCAGTTTCTCTGAAAATAAACATTTTAAACGGAACTGTACAGGAACTTTCATCCTGTAATATATATACTTGCCACCAAGAGATACTTTTTCACCTATGACATAATTGCTATCATCAGAAAAGCAGTGCTGTCACTCTGCTATAATTTAGCCTCATTTTCTGCTGATTTCTTTATCTTTTCTCATTAGGGCATTACATATTCAGCTACGTTACTATTAATCATTCCCTAATATAAACAACTGGATAACAGAGCTGTGTGAGTAATTGATTTTTCAGTTCCAGAGCTGAACCAAAAATTAAATAAGAAATTATCAAACAAACAAAAAAAGCTTTATTTTTCTCTCTCATTCAAGTGAAAAAAGTTTCATGTGGATTTCAGTGAAACATTTGTTCATCTTGAACAAGTAATTTCATTTCCATCTTTGTCATTTTAAAAAAAGCACCACATAGAGAGGACCATATCAAGGCACTGTTCACCAAACCAACAAGTGAAAAATCTTCACTTTTTGGAAAATGGAAAGACCTGGCCCAGTGAATTCCTGTGTCTGGGGGAATTTGAATACCCAGGCACTGACCTACAAGAAGATTGTCATCCTTTTTGTGAAAAGAACTCAAAAAGTGTGTGACTTGTAAAAGTGGAACAATTTCACCTGGGAAGAGTGGGAAACAGACACCCCAAGAGACCCAGTGACATGCCCAGGAAGGCCTCCTCAGAGAGGTGGATTCAAGTCTCAACAGGTTGACGGGAGAATTGAAAGTCTCCCATGGTCTAGGTGAGGGGCATAATCACAGGGTTATTTGATATGGGTTTTTGACTAGCTGGTCTTGTGAATTAAGCCACCAGATTTTCTTTGATGACATTTATAATAATTATCTTACACCCAAAAATGGCATTTTTAATGAGTTTTTAAAAAATTAGTCGAAACAGTAGTTATGGCAACACATTATTATAATCACAGGTGCTTTACAAATATATGCTGAATTATACATTTTGCACTCTGCATTTCTTCCCCTTCACATTTGCACAAGCTTTGGCAAATTTCACAAGAACGTTTGGTTTGGATTTTTGCACCACCTGGGTTTTTTCTTCTGCCTTAAGATTTTTCCACATATAAGCCTTAAAAAGAAATGAAAACTGAAACGATGCAAATATAAAACTCGTTGGTATTCTCCACTGCTGGTGGAGATACTGCAGGAAGGAGAAAGGATGCACAACGTAGCACCCATCTTGGGAAAGAAGGTGGAAAAAGCATCACATCTGTTTAGGGTTAGGAAAGCTTCTATATAGGCTCACTGAGTCAGAATAACCCGCCCCCCCAAGTCAGATGACATCTTGAGGTTCTTCACACAGCTTAGTGGGAGTTATCATCTGACAATGTAGAACAGGTCTTGAATATTTGTAGGGCATTAATCAAAATAGTAAGTCTTATACTTTGCTAATCAGTCTGTACATCTCTGCACAGGTAAACTTCCATTTAAACATAAAGCAAATATCCAACATGTTCAAGCTTGAGTGACTATTAGCATATATTTATACTTGTAAATAAGTGGCATCTATCTAAATTTTTTAGAAATTCACTGAAACCTGGCACTTCAACTGAAACCTGTTTCTAATCTTTCTGAATGAGGAAACAATTTTCCCTACATGACCCTGATTCAGTTCTTGTTTTCTTTGCCTAAAAAAATGACAACTTAGAAAGATGGCCTCAGTAGAGCTGTGAACTGATATTTATTTCAGTAGTATAATAACTCTGAAACATGCCAAAAGCCCCTTAAATTGTTACCTATTGCACCCTGGACAGAGTTTGGGTTCGTGAGTAGATTTTGAATGAAGTAATTTTTTCCCCCAATCTGACCCTGGGAGCATTTGAATTGATGATTTTAGCAAGCAAACTTGCTAGGAATAATGAACTACATATAGTTTTGTATAATAATTCTCTCTCAAGGGCTGTGAAGCTGATGCCTACTTAGAAAAAATTTTGGAAGAATAGCTGAAACAACACATGATGCCATTTTATATAATCCCAGAAGTGACTGAAAGACTGGACAGTTTTGAGGACTATCCAAGTGTGAAGAGATGGATTTGGATTAGTCCCAGCTCGTGGCAAGCCTTACATTGTATAAGACTCGCAATACTTTCATATTGTTTCTCCACAGTCTGATGTGGCTGTTCTTTCGTTTTTAAATTACCTTTGGAGCCGTTTTGTTGGAACTTGGGACCATATTCATTAGTTAAAACATAAACTTTGAGCAGTTGCTGTCTTGCAGTCAGCTAGAGCTGTAAAACAGGACCTGCAAAATGGATGATCTTCAGATTTTACTTAACTGTGCAGAAATGGTATTTGTCATTGCCAGGTTTTTTCATTTATTTCTTTTAATAGACGACCACAGAATTTGTGATCCGTGGTCCTGTCAATATATCACATTGACAGAAAATAGCCAGTGTTTCCAAACCATACAGATAGCACATCAGTGTAAAAGAAAAGAATAAAAACTGTACTGTGGGCCTTGTCTTCTACATTATAAGATTAAAAGTTTAGAGATGCACTTACTGAAAAGTAGGCAGAGAGTGACTCAGTGCTCTACTACAGCCAGTAATGTGCAGTAAGATGAGTAACTACTGTACGCAATGGTGAATTCCCACAGTCCCATTGGGCTGGCTTTTCCTTTTTTTGGGTCACAATTTGGAAACCAAGACACAGAAACAATCACCATACGAGAAAAAAGTCAGAGTACAAATATGGCTAAGAACTCTTGGAGAAAAAAAATAGCAAAAATCTTTCTGTAAAGTAACTTGATTTCCAGACTTTAAAGGAATCACCAACAGGTTACATACACAGTTACAGGCCAAAATCTGTGCTATATGTTTGCACCATACACCTCACCCCAATATCTCTGTATGGGGCTATTCTTACCACAGAATTTGGCCTTAAACTGGTAAATCACAGAGATTTATTAGCCCTGAACACTTCATACTTTTGGCTTGATTGTTCTCTAAACAAGTAACTGATGGATACTCTGCCCTGCTGTCTTCCTGCCAGCTTCTTTATTTTACAATCTCCATAAAAATCAAGAGAAAATGCAAACTGGAAAGGTAACGCAGACAAAATCTCCAAGCTGTGTCACACTCCAGCCTTTACACTTGCTTTGGTCCATGAAATAAAGGGAAACGAAAAGGCAAGCACTTCCCAGTGAAAGGTTTGGTGCTGCCGTCTCGTGGGAAAAGGGAGAAGGGGAGCTTTGGTAATAAAAGCAGAAGTCCAAAAGGGAAAAAAAAAAAGATTTTAAAAACTTGCTAACATCAACACTCCCATTTTTGTTTCAAGACGGCTGTGTGCTTTATTGCTCGCAGATCAGTTTCCTTTGCAGGTGATGTGGGCCCAGAATTACATCACCAGCAGAGCAGCCAAGAGCATCTCAGTGCCAGGATGACCGAAGCCGAGAGGAATGTATTATCACAGACCTCCGAGGGACTTGCCAGTGCATTCCTTGCTGGGGGTGCTGCGATGGGGGAGGCAGAGAGGAGACAATTTTACACGAAGACTGAAAGGAAACTTTGTGGAGGAAAGATCTGGGGTCACAGTCCTGCTGTCTCCTCTAAGCAGATCTAATTATGGCCATGTACTTCAAAAAGAGGGTTTAACCAAAACCAGATTTAGCAGGGCACTGCTTAGGAAGTACAGACTGAATCCTTGGCCTTGCCTTTGAGGAAAATGCGAAATGCTTCAGCGCACTGGGAACACTGTCGATGTGGTTGTAAAGAATAATTTGAAGCTGCAGCAAGGAAAGCAAGAGCCAGTTTAAAATCCTCATCACTTCGATGAAGTCTTACAATCAAAGGTGACTAAACATAATACCGATGCTTTCAGACAGACAGTACTTACATTAGATACTGGGTGTGTGTTTAGTGACACATTGTGTGGTGGGGTAAGAGAGTCTCGGCAGTCTCAGGGATCTTGCTGGAAATGATCAAATTACTCACAAAAGACTTGCACAGATCTCCCTTAACGAGCTCCAACAAAGCCTTTCTGCCACATCGCACCCTCTATCCGGCAAACCACGTCCCATGCATATGAAAGCAACTCCCTCCTCCCCCCATTTCTGAAGGCTTTCAGGCGATTTCTGCCCATCCCTCCTGCAGGACAGGCTCAGTGGTCCTCACCAGAAGCCTCTTTCTGAACCATTAAAATCAATGAGAGCTTTCCAGCGCTTTTAATAGCAGCAAAATGTGCTGTCAACAAATGGGATTAAAAGAAGAGTACAAGACAAATTGTTCGGAGATTAGCACCTCTAAAAATGTCAGGATTTTAAACCCCATCTCCTAGGTCGATCGAGAGGTCAAAGCAGTGCCGAGGTTACAGTGAGCTCTCCCCTTTTCCACCAGAAGAAAAAGCCCTGCTGTTCAAATGAAAAAGTTTATAATTGATCCTAAAGATTTCTCCCCTCCCTCCCCCAGTTCCCTAAAGGAAAAGGCAAGAGGGCTAGGACAAGGCAGAACAGAAAACAACCGAGCACCACTTCAGGTTAAGCCTGCTTTACACAAGAGCTTT
Source organism: Buteo buteo (assembly GCF_964188355.1). Classification (NCBI taxonomy): domain Eukaryota; kingdom Metazoa; phylum Chordata; class Aves; order Accipitriformes; family Accipitridae; genus Buteo; species Buteo buteo. Next base: position 6,683,900 of record NC_134185.1, read on the forward strand.
TTGGGGTTGGGATGCTGCTGCATGGTCTTCTGCTCTTCAGGTGTTCACGGCAAGCCACGTAGTCAGTGCAGCTCCAGTCAAACCCCTCATTCTCCACCTGCCGGACCAGAGACTCCTTACCCCACCGACTGCCACCAAAGGTCTCCCTCTAAGGGGGCCTAGGGGCCTCCAGCTCTTCTCCTTATTCCTCCAGGAAGATGGTTGCTTTTGCACTCCCGGGAATAGGAGATGCCCAAGGACAACTTGATGTTATGGAACCGCAGCTGAGGTAGGCAAGTGTGGAAAAGGGTAATTTTCGTCGAATTGTAAAAAAAAGAAAATACTATCCCTAACTTTCAAAACATTCCCATCTTTAGATATAATTATAGCGTACTATAGGGAAATCAGCAAAACACTTCAGACACCATGTCTGTGGTGGTCTTCCACTAAAAGTACCAGATTTCTTTCATCTCCATCTGGCAAACGGTTGTCACTACTCTTTTCCTGTAACATGCCAACCTTTTCCACAACCTTTCTACAGCTTAGTTGCACTTGGTGTTGCAGAGCCAACACCAACAGTCAGGCCCTCCAGCTTTCTCCATTTACCCCTCCTCGCTGTCTACAATTTTAAAATCCCCATGTACAATTTTCTCTTTTTTATTTTTTATACTTTTCATGCATAATTATTCTTGACAAATCATGTTTTCCTGTTACTTTCTTCCTGTGCAAGGCTGAAATAATTAATCCCTCATAGGGACTGTTTGCTTTCATATCATGTTGTTGTGGATGGATTAGAGACAATGTATGAAAGTGTATGTAAAAATATATTCCAAAATAAATACATTAAAAGAGTGCTAGTAATACATTAGAACTGAGGCGTATTTCTGCTCTTAAAGAATTTCCCTTTTTATCTTGTTCAGACTTTCACAGGACAGCAAAAGCAGATGTGGCCTCTAAAAGTTGGTGTGGACAGTAATGGTTAGGAAAGATTGGTAAAATACTGTGAGGAAAGAAATTACTCAAATTACTTAGATTCAGCACAGAAATTATTACTGCTCTCTTTGTACCAGACTGCTGTGAGATGGCCGTCCCACAGGACTGTTCTTCCTCCTGCTCACCCTGTCTCATTAACATTATAACTGCGAGTGCAGCGGAGTGGCTGACGGGCAAAGTTCACCTCCGTGTCCCTTTTCTGTTTCATGGAGACTACAAGTCTGTTCAGCTCTTAATAAAATAACCCTAAGGCCTCAAAGCACCACAGTAAAACAGATTATATATAAAGTGGTACTCATAAAACAAGAATGCCTATGCAGGACCCTGAGAAATGCTTTTGGACAGGTCAGTTCTCTGTCCCAATATGCAGATTAAGTGAGTATGGGAGGTTTTTTTATGTTTTAACCTATTGCAATTTAATCTTTCCACTACAGACTCTTTCTTTTTGACAAAAATCTATTGCTGATTGCCACTGTGGGACTTTCCTGAGAAGTCATCCCATCACCCTCTCTTTCGCTGTGAATATAGCCCTCAAAGGATACTACTTCCAGTTTTTAATACCCACAAATGTGTGGGTGCAGCCTCAGTTTCATGTGCACACAGCAAACAAAGATGAGGAGTTGAGATCATTTAAGACTATACACTAATGAGTGGTTTCCAGCCCATCCTGATTTTGCTAATCTGCTCTGCAAGTGATCGGGGAGGAGGACCCTGAAGAGGGAGCGACACGCATGCTTCGTTTTCTATGTTAAGCTACCTGCTATGTTCTCTGCTTCGTCGCTACTAAACTTGAAATTAATTTCCTCATTAGTGCCTTAGACAAACAAAGTGGATTAAGTAGCAAACATCAGGTTTCTCGTGTCACTCAACATAAATCAAGATTGCTTCAGCACTGCAATTCTCCCCCCCGCCCCAGGCACCAGTACAGAGGCACTGGCAACTAAAGCCGCCAGATTTAGTTGCTCTTAAAGATCGGCTTTCAATAGAAGTTCAAACTCAAATTCTGCTTTCTTTATTGCTGTTTTTCCAAAAATTGTAGAATGTGGAAAACCTGAAGTTTAAAAGACATGAAAGAGCAGGAAGAGTATGAAAAAATGCCCACAGAGATGGGACTTGGTATCTTAGCAGTAGTAATGTGAGACAGAAAGCTCTTTAATCAGTTAGTTCATTGAAGGAAGTCAGTTTAAAACAGGTCATAATCTTAGGCTATTTAATGGCCTTCACGAGTTGAACTGGAATAATAAGAAGGCACCAATTGTCAAATTAAAGTGAATATAAAATGTAAAGACAAATGTAAATGGTATTTTAATACCACTTTTGTAGCATTTTAGTTGCCTGCATGTCCACACATACAGGGATACTGAGCACAGAGAAAAAATGGCATCTATGAGAATCAGATGTGAAATTGCTCCTTACTTGGAAATACAACAAATTTTTTATTTTCTGTTAAGAGAATCAAATTGCTAAGATGCAGAAGTATTTTTGTCCTTTAAAGTTTGCCAATCAACCCAAGAAAACAGAGAGACAAAAAAAACCCCAGCTATTTAACCAGGAAATATGGTCACTGTAGCTCATATGCCACCTACTCAAAGTTGGCACTGAACTGAGCTCAGGAAATACACTAAACAATTTAGCTCCTGGCTTTTTGCAAATGTCTGCCACCAGACTGTGGTTTCCTCAAAAGCATTTCTTCTTTGAACTTGCCGTATTTTTCTCAGAGCTTTTTTTTTTTTAAAAAAAAAAAACCATTGTGGATTGATTTCAAGCAGTTTGGTATGTGCATGAAAATTTCATATTGAAAAACTGAGGCTGTTAGTGAGTGCTCATTCTTGCTGGTAGGTGCTCTTTCTTTTCTTAGAGACTCAGAGAACAAATTACTCCAACAAGGAGGACAAACACTTGAAGAAAAAAACCTGGAGAGTATGAGACTGTGAGATAAACTCTGTAGATAGTCCATCGCAGACTGGGCACATTTTAAAAAACATGAAAATATTTTCTTCCAGGGGAACATAGATCTTGCCTGAGGCATGCATCTTCAAAAATATGAAAAATAACGCAAATGGTTTGTGACTTTGCCAGCCTAAATGCGTGGGGCATGGCAAAGTCCCTACCACTTGTGTGCCAGTATCCTAATGTGTGTTGTGGTTTTCCTTACCCTGTCCTCCTGCTGTGACAAACAGTGCCCTGTCCTTCACAAAATGCGGTGCTTAGCTAAGCAAGCCAGCCCCAAACTTGGCCAACATAAATAACATCTGATCAAAAGCTACCAGGAGGTGAACCCAAAATGGGTATGAGTAATTCATAACAAAATCATGCCTTAATTCAAGTGCACACTACAGGAACATTCAATGGTATTCCTCCAGCTCTAGACTTGCACAGTAAGGTACTTACTAATAACATGAGTGGACCGACATTTACAAATGGTTTACACATAAGTTTAGTGTCATTTAAACACAGAAAATACCAGACCATGTCACTGCTGAACCACAAGCACTGGGACACTGGGGATACTCTTTGCACCATCGCAGGTACTCACCTCTCCCGCTCCTGTTCCAAGAGGTTGGTAAAGTCATCGCTCTTGTTCATGTAATCTGTATGTTTATGTTTCTCATTTTCTAGCTCATAAACTGTGCGGCGATGGCACTTTTCTGCCAACAGGAGCTGTTCCAGCATGCGCCGATACGTCTCTTTCTGCTTTTCCTCAAGTCTGTCCAGCTGGATTGTAGGAAAGGAGAATAGACTGTTTTAAAGGTCTCCTTGCTTACTTCATCTGATTTATTAACCAACAATGTTGTGTTTGGTAAATGCAAGTCCCATAATTTTATGTCTTGGGCTTTACATAAAGCAGTGACTAGAAATAAGAGTAACTGTCCTGTAAAAGTAATGATTTCTTTGGACAGCGTGTTTGCCATAAACATTTGCGCGGTTTTCAGATACACAAAGGACAGAACTCCACTTAGTTTTAGGGTAACAAATAATATTGTTGTAGTGCAGAATTTCCCCTGTGGTGAGGTGCTGTGTACACTTTCCTCATTTCGCATGGGAAAAGCTGTAGCAAATGCCAGGGCAGGATACGCGCCCTTAGACCCTGGGAGGCCGAGTTCACGCACCTATATGGGGACTAGTCACCTATATGTGGAGCGTAAGGTGTAAGCTCAAGGCTGAAATTTGAGTTATGCATCTTCAATGCACCTGTAGGACTGCTGAGATAAAAAGTCTAAGCTATTTAGATTCAGCACAGATTCAGTTTCATATTACCAAATACAATTCATTATAAGCCGTAGGCTTTTCCCCTCAGCCTGTTTTTTTGACAGGAATTTCTCTTTCTTTATTAGAAACACTTTACCTTTTTTGTCTTCTGGGTGTTTTTTATTACGTTAATATGCCAAATGTTATTCAAACAAACCCTAAGGCTAGGGACGTGTGTCTAAAATGTTGCCAGGGCGCTCTGAAGCCGTCACGGCTATTCATGTTGCTCCTTTCACCGTTTCTTGGGAGCAGATGACAAACTCCATCCTCCTCCCTGCCCAAGCAGCCTGCAGCCCTGGCATTTCTCTGCTTGCCTGCCCTTGGCACGGCAGCTGGCAGAGCCTGCTCTGCCCAATTCCAGCCCTTACCCTGTGGGAATTGCATCTTCCTCCTCCCTGGCTGCACCGGGCAGCTGCTGTTTCACAAGGTCCCTCAGCCTTTGAGAGTAGATCTTTTGCACTTAGGAAATTTTGTCACCATCCTATTTTAGGTCCAACATAACCCCTGTGGACCTACACATGATAAAAGTTTTACACTGAGGTCCCCATCAAATTATCAGCTTCTTTAGACAAAAGCCCTGCTAAGCTCTTTTAATCTTATTCAACAGTATTTCATGCATGCTCCCACATGCTAATGTTTGCTTTCCTTATTTACTATCATCCCCAAAATTCCAGAAGATGCTTCAATAAGAATACACAGTATAAAGGTAACCTGTGGTAGACACAATTCCTGGTGACAGACTTAAATGTTCTAATAGGAGGAACGATGAAAATTTGGACAGGCACTACGGTATATTATATTGTATGTTGTTGCATGCTCTTTCTCCATGCCCTGGACTGTTATGAAACTATAAACATGAGCAGTGGCTGTTTATTTTGGCATTCATGCTGGCCTCAGACATTCCCAGGTCTATTCTACATTCATTTATTGCTTAGATTTTAAAGCAAGGGATCAAGTCCTACAGGTCTCTTTCAGGGGCTGAACTGACTTTGTAGTCCTAGAGCTTAAGTGATGTCAAATGATCGCAGATTTATGATCCCATAAATACGGTCAAAGTCAATCTCTGAAGGTCTTCTTTTCCTAACTACCCACACGATAGTGGTCCAGTATGCCAAGAAAATCAAAGAGTGCTTACCAGTGCTGCAAGCAGTAGAGGTTGGAGCCTATAATTGAAAGGAATATAAAACCAGAAATGTAACACCCAGAGATTTTGTTCTTGCTTAATGGCACCAGCCCTAAGGAGCATACAATCTCTTTATTGTTTGTGTTCAAACCGATGACTTTGCTTACAACCTATTCTGCAGTCAAGTGAACAAGAATATTCAATTTTTCTTTGATTTCTCGTCATTTCTACAAATGCTGTGTTATCCTCTTGCATGCTTTGCACACATCTAAAATATGTAGAGTCTTACTTCTGGTTAGGATTCTGCCTGCACAGACATAATGATGTAAATCAAGAAGTCATTACCTCTGAAATTGGTTTCTCATACACGTCTTCCCCTATAGACTTTTCTTGGGCAAGGATGGCATCCCTGTGTAGCACTCGGAGCACATTCTCTGGAGCTGCAGACCCATAATGAGCTTCTAAAACTTCAGGTTTGGTTTTCTCTGTCTTCAGCATGTGGATCACATCCTCCCTTGCCTGTAACATTGCAAATCACTACCATAAGCCAACCTATTAACCAACAGGGAACACAAGGAAAATAGGGGCATTTCATATGTACAGACTGCATACATAAAACCAAAATAAATTAGAAGAATGCCAGGGTGGCCATGCAAATATAAAAACTTTGGGAGATATCAGAGTAAACATGATCTGTGCAATCCAAATGTTGTCCTTGTAGATATTAATTATTCTATTCCTGCCTGCCATTACATTTGAATGCTATGAATTTTTATCTGGGTTGCAACTATAGCCAGGGAACATCATTACTCTTCATATACTTTATCTTCTTCACTGCCCGTGCTGTTCTCTGACTGAGGTAAGAAGGTGAGTACAACAAAGAGCACAAGCGGGCTGAATTAATATTTCTCAGACAGCCTTGAATCAAGTATTTCCTAGTCATTCTCTACCTGACTTTATGACCAAATTTTCTCTTTAAGTAACTTTTAAAATAAAGTTTTCTAACTTTTGTTTGTTTAAACAAAACCCTAGAACCGTTGCAGATGCTGGCTAACTGGCAGCAGACCCAAAGAGGCTGAGCAAACCCCCCCGAGCAGCAGAGGAGGGCTGCTAACGCTGGAGCAGGGGCCGTCCCTGGGAGCAGTGGTGCTCCTGTGGCCGAGGGGAGCGCGGGTCCCAGTTCCTGCTCCCTGGCCTGAGTGGGAGCCCCCAGTTTCAGGCAGCACGAGCAGGCGTCTGGGCATGATGAGACTGCTCTGCAAGGCCACCTGGCTATGAAAGAGGGGCAATTTAGGGCTGTGCTGCGGACAAATGCTTAATCCTGAGCTCTGTTTCTAATGATACATGCCAATATCTGTTAAGCCATCTGTAAAATGAGGGCAGGGCACTTGCTTGTCCTTCAAGACAGGTTTACAAGGCCATGATCCAGGCAGCAGCTGTAAAAGGTACAAGTTTTCGGTGGGCAGGAGGGAGCTCCCCAATTTCCCTGAAGAGCATCTCTCCCACAAGCTCAAAGGGAGGGGGGGCAGAAGAGTACAGGCATCAATTTTTCTCTTGCCTGCCCTTCCAACACTCAACCCATGTGAGCTTGGGAAGCAAATTAAGGGCTAAGGAAAGGTTCAGATATTTTAGGAAAAATCCCTTGCAAATCCTGCCCCTATGTAAGCAATGACTGTTTAGGATTTATGAACTGACCAACGCTTCATGCTTTTCCACAGTGTTCATAATGGCACTCCATATTATCCCTGTAGCAAATCTTAAATCTTTACCTAGTACCACAGAGGCACTGCAGCTCTACAAAACCACCTGCTTTTAAAGTGAGCAAGGAAATAATTTCAGGAAATGGTAAAGACCCTTTAATCTTTTTTTTAATAAAAGAGTAACACGAAAATAAAACAAAAAAATGAACTTGAAGCAAAGATCATGCCACCCAATTGAGAACTAGCCTAATTATAAACAGCTAGCTGTAGGGGCTTACTCAGTACATTTTGTAACCTTAAGTAAAAGCTTTGCGCATGTCTGCAAGATACAAAATACAGATGGGAATGGTATTAATGTTGTTTCAGCATGAGTGTGGGAAAGGTGCATCACTCATGGATGTCAAAACTACAAGTGAATTATGTGGGCTATTCCCAAAGAGTGCCAAAAGAGCATGTGCACCTCACTACATCATGTCGCGGAAATATACCACTCTCAGTACAGGAAAAATGTTATTTTAGGAAAGTTTTAGACAGGTTTGAGAATATATCATTTTTTATAGCCCTGTAAAAATAATAGTTATCTTAGTGTCTTCTTTACTATGAGGCCAATGCTTCTATACTGAAGAAAAAGCCTTTAAAAAGTCTAATAGCATAGCATGGGACTCTAGGGGGATTTAAAAATATCCAGATTTTATGATGTGTTGTCTTAGGCCCTTTTAGGAAGAGGCTGTTTCATGGCCATATCTGTATCCTGCCCCAATGAACGAATTCGGTGTCCCGCTGCGTGCCTCGCAGCAAGGGCCCTGTGCTGCAGGCATGCTCCGGGAGAGCACTGTGCAAAGGGACCACCAAAAATAGCAGGATGAGGGGGAAGCTCCCTTCTACCTCAGGCACCAAGGGCCACAACCAAGCGCTGCTAATACCTCGATTCACTTTGGTCCTGAGCACAGAAAGCTTCAGGCCCCACATAGCCTATTTCTCAGGGAAGGGCACACCTTGGACCCTAGGCTATTTGGGAAGGGAGGAGGATGAGTTCATTTTCTCCTGCTGAAGCTGTCGGGCCTCAGATGGCATAATTAAACATTGACAGGGCCAGGCAGAGCAAACAGAGACAACTCGGGCTCTATGACTTGGAAGAGCAGAGCTGGACTCCAGTCCCTGCAATGGTTATTTAATATAGTACTAGCTGACGGAGGGACCGAACGCTGCTCTTCCCAGCGAGTGCCCCAGCTCCTGCTCAGTTGTGCACTGCTGTGCATACTTTCCTTCCAGACTCATTAGCCTTTAATCATCGATGATTAAAATGCAGCAACTTTAGCAGGAGGGAATAAGAGCCCCTGAAACAGCTTATAACTTGCCAGCTGAGAAAGGTTTCTGGAAGCTGTGAGCTTGGGTCCCCTGAAAGCCAGAGGAAGCCGAGCCAGGGGAGTGGGTGATGCTGAATGGAGGAACTGGCACCCCAAGCAGGAAAGAAGGTGCCCAAGTTCAGTTCAGAGCTTTGAAGGAAACCTCTATTCATTGTTTCATCTTTAAAAGGACGGAGTGACACACTTAGCTCCAAGGGACAGGGCAGAGCTGTCAGCCCTGAAGACCCTCCGCTACAGCCCAAGGGGAGGGTACCCAGCCTGGGGACAGCCTGGGTGGCACCATCCCCAGGACGCAGGCAGCTCCCCACTCACGTACCCCTTCTTGGGCACCCCATGCTCTGCAGACACTTGGAATCTGGATCGCGTTAGCATGGCAAGGTGCCTTCTGCCTTTTCTGGGCTTGGCCATCGCTCCCATCATTATCTTTTCAAGGGTATCAGCTAATTCACCAAGTACTCTGTTTCAGTGCGCTTATGATAACAGTTTGTGAAAAGCAAACTTACAAACAGATACTCAGGTTGCTAGGAAGCATTGGACCAAAAAAGGGGCCTCGTGCTAATAATAAACTGGAGAGAAATTTGCTTTCATTTGGTCAGCAACAAGCTCCAGCAGAGGAAGATTCTAAAGTGCAGCTAGCCTAGGTCGGAGAGGGGCCCGGGCGACATCCTAACCTCCCATCAGCCTCAGGATTTGCAAACTCCAGTTAGTCTCTCTGAAACTCCTCAGGATAATATAGAGGGAAGGAGCTGAAACAGCAGGTCTGTGTAACTCGTGATTTCACATTTCCTCCAAATGACTAATTTTCCACTGAAACAACTAGAAGAAAGCTCAGGTAGAGATGTTTTCTTTCAATGTATAGTGAACAACTATCACTATATTAAAACTGCATGATACAGACCATTTTCAGAAAACAAGTCAGAATAATCCTGTAGAGTAATACTTGGGCTACTTCAACACACATACCTGGAAAGACATATGAGAGGCTCAAAGTGGGGGGTCCTAGCTAAGAAGAGAGAACCATACCAGCAAGCTATTTCTACTGATGGACATCTACTGTAGGTGCCTCCCTTGTCTCAGAGCACAGTTAGCATAAATCATAAGCTACGAGAAACACAAGGAAGAGATTTCAAATTGGAAGTAAGCTTGTATATAAATCCCAGAAGAAAGTTGTTAGCTCTTTTGGTAGAAAGAACATGGTGTGTTTGGCACAGGAAAGCCATCTCTCAAGTCCTTTTTTTCATTTTGTTGGTGCTCTGATGAGAGAGAGTATTCAGGCGTGAGAAGACCACATATTGCAACAGCTTGTAACACAATGAAACTTATTTGCGTAAGTCCAGAAGACTGCAATTAGTCAGAGAAGCTCTTTAAAGTCAAGACACAGAACTGACAAAATACATACATTTACTTTTATTGGTTTTTCATTACTTAAATTGTCCTACAGAAAACTCCAAGCTAACTTTCTATCTATACTGGTTGGATTGTAGGTTCTTGAAAATAAACAGACTTTTCTGTTAATAAAGTGCCCCCAAGTACCTGATTCTCTAACAGTAGAAGCAATAAAGACACATAAATGAAGAGGCCACTTTTACCTCTTAGTAATACTCTCAAGGCAAGAAACACAGAAGGCCAGGTATGTTGAGAGGAGTTTTTCCACGCTCATTTTCCCCAGGAGCAAAGCCTGCTTAGAGACTCCCTGTCCATCAAACTCATAGAACCACAGAACAGCCCAGGTTGGAAGAGACCTCAAAAGATCATCTGGTCCAGCCTCTTGTGGGTAAGGAAGCCTAGATGAGATCATCTAGCACCATGTCCAATTGTATCTTGAAAACTTTCAGTGATGGGGACTCTACCACATCCATGGGGAGGTTGTTCGAGTGATTGACTGTTCTCACTGTAAAAAATTTCTTTCTTATGTCGAGATGAAACCTCTCCCAGTGCAACCTATACCCATTGCCTCTTATCTTCTCCATGAGAGCCTCCATCTTCTTTGTAGGTGTCCTTTAAGTACTGGAATACTGTGATGAGGTCGTCTCCGAGCCTTCTCTTCTCCAGGGAGAAAAGACCTAATTCCTTCAGTCTTTCCCCATAGGGCAGGTTCTCCAGCCCTTTGATCACCTTCATGGTCTTCCTTTGGACCTTCTCCAGCTTGTCTGCATCTTTGTTGAATTGTGGGGACCAGAACTGGACACTGTGCTCAGTTAACCCCTTCAGCTGTCCCTGCTGATAGAGGAACTGCAGAGCTGAACTGTATCTAAGCCTTGCTTTATGCTTACCAGAGGTGCCAAAATCTAAAGGCTGATGACCTCAGAACTTGAGTACGTCCATGGAGGGGCTGAAGTGCCATGGAGCACTGCTGTCCCCCACAGCTTTGCCCACTCTCCTTTTCCTCCTCTCTACTACCCACTGATTAATGCACTCACTTAAGATGCGGGGTCTGGGTTTCTACCTGGGAAATACAAGACAATGCTCCTCTCCCCTCGGGAGTGCATGCTAGCCAGCCAGCTGGAAGGCTGACGTGAGGCCACTCTTTGCAGGGCTACCCTGAAACACTTTTTGGCAGAATAAAAGAGAAGGGCTTTCTTTTGCTCACTGGCTTGAGCAGAGCAGGGGTCTGAGTTCCAAACCTCACTTTACTACATGCCTAGTAAAATATTTAAATGATATAGAAAGGATGTAAAGAGGTCCCTGCATAAAATTGAAACCATTTAGGAAACAATAGCATGACTCTGCTGCTTGTAAAAGGGGACCAGCAGCCTAGCAACCAAATTCTTGGTCAATGGAAAGACTGTTACACAAGCCCGGCGTTCGGACGTGCTTCCTCCTCGTGCCCTGCCCTGCCAATTTACTACAGCCCTCTCTCCCCATTCCCACAGTCTTTGGCCTCTCCCTTGAGACTGCTAACAAAACTCAGCACCCACTAAATGGGGATTTTTTGCCATAGGCCATTTGTCACCTGGGAAATGGGACTGAGCTGACCAAACTCGTTTCATGTAAGGCATCTAGTAAATCGGAAAAAAATTTCAGTTGTATTCAAGATGGGCTGAATAGAATCAAAGTAATCACTGTCAGCTGAGAGTAAAATCCAACTCAAGATCCTTCGCCAGTACATCTCCTAAACTCTTCCCCTGACTTTTGTTTGTAAGTAGCCTTCCTGAAAATTCACAGCGTGTGTCTCTCGAAATCAGTTACCAGTAACTATTTTCTTCATAGGTCCATGTTTGGAGCCATCTAAAATACATCTAACTGCTTCAGAGCAATCTAAATATTTCAATAACATGATGACAATCCTCTCAATTAATTGAAACAAGCTTTGAAAATTCAGGAGCAGGAGTAGTATTTACAGGCATACACTTATCTAATATTTGGAAGAACTGATATTTCCAGCTTTTGACTATTTCTTTTCTATTTATCATGACACGTTGTTACTCCTGCACAAGTGAAAGCACCAAGTAATAGAGGTTTAATGTTTATGAAGTCATATTTTTCTTGCCAGTGATTAATGGCAAGAAATAACTACCAAACCACGGACAGGAACCTGTACTTCTACTTGTGTTGCTGTTACTTGCATTGCACACAGTTCAGGTTATTTATAGTGCAACAGCTGCTCTGTACTGCATCAGAAACTAGATAAGGTCACAGGTTCTCCATGTAATGTTGTGGTCTTACCAGTGGCTGATTTCCTCAATTCCAGTAGACTTTACAAATGTTTCACCTAGAGCTAACAAACATCACACTCAAGGCATCCTTCTGAGGGAGATCAGGAGGATGTTCTCACATTAGTTTCTGCACTATCCAGGACAAGCTCATGCTGTGTCAACTCCAGGGCAGGAATAGTCTTATTTCTGAAAATTCCCATTAGAGACCTCAGAAGGTGAATTCCGTGTGCTTAGTTTACTTTAATGAAGAAAGCATCTTCAGGCAGGTGTCTGCAAAACTTTCTAAACACTAATCCCTGTTTAAACTCCGTAACTTCCCTTCTTTTCTTACTTAGGGGGAAATTCAAATAATTAAAAGGAAAGTGCATGTTCTTCATTTTGTGTCATGATGCTATGAAGATGAATAGAGAAAGTAATAAAAATTACCCCTGCCTACTGGAATGACATTTTTGTTAAAGGCCTGATTCCTCAAACTATCCCTACGCACTGCTACAAGGACTGGGTAGCAATTTGTCTTCCAGGTCAGACATACTTAGTGTACAAAGCATGCTTCAAAGCTGGGAAGTTAGATGTTCTGTTGCATCATACAAAGCTCCTTTTTGCTAAAAACTCGAGAAATATTTTTCTCTCCTATACCAGATGTCTGAATTCGCCTTGCTTATATCATTCACTCAGTGATTCTAGCCATGCAGAATGCTGGCTAATGACATGTATACGTAGTTTTTCTTGCAAGAAAGACTCTAAGTACAGCAAAGCCTTTTTCTTGCCTTTCATTTCAGCTTAATTTCCTAATACTTGAAACTGTGGGATTCACTTGCACAAATTTCTTTGAACATTTCTGGACTCGGGTCTATGTGCGTGATTTACTTTGGAGATGACTTCAGTGATGAAAAGTGACCACTGGTGGTTTTGTACAAAAGTTTAGTGAAATATATCCAGAAATGCAAGTGATCCCTTGTGACTCTGGGGATATGAAACAGAATTGTCCTGTCTTCTCCACACCATGCAGAACTTTCTGGCCTTGTTTGAAGCCTTTGGAGCTATACAGCATATTTCATTTTGTTGTGTGTTATCTTACAGTGGTAACAGAAATTCCTTCTAAAATCAATACTGGAGGAGATGCACATGATAGACCAGCTTATCCACTGCACAAACCCTCTGAACTAGCTCCAGAAAAATTACATCAGAGATTAATGTGGCCTCTTATGTTTAAAAAAGTCCATGCTAAAGATCGCAGAGCTGAGGAGAAGCAGCACTGAGCAATGTATTACTTCTTACAGCAAGCTTCGAAACAGATCAAATGAGCACTAGAAGACATCTGTCTGTTATTTCCTGCCCACACAGCTTTGTTCTGCTTTATTGCCAGAGAGCTCCATGGATGATGTCACTTTTTTTCTGAAGAAAACAGGCCACCAGAGCCTTTCACTGACATAATTAATTATCTGTAGTCTGGGCCACAGCCAGAAAATTCCCATGGCAAGGCCCCGAGAAGTATTAACTCCACACTGCTTGATGTTTTCAGAATTATTAGGGTCTGGGATATCCTGTCTTTCTTTTTCACACTGAAAGAGTGCTTTGCTCAATATTATTGAGCAGTGGGGCAGTTACTGCAGCATATAGAATTACAGTGTCATGATCCAGTCAGCACAGAGAGACCAATGCGAGGGGTCACTGTCAGTTACACGCATGAATCTCCATGTTGGGGATATGCTCTACATGCTTCAGCAATGCATCACAGTGGCTAAAGCCACTGTTTTGGGTTTGCCGTATTCAGTTATATAGTTTACGTCTCAGCCAACATTAACCATATAATAACATTTTGCACATGACCTGAAGCCTGGCAGCAAGTAGACACAGATTGATCCAACTAGCCAGCACGGAGAGGAAGGAACATCTGTTAAAACACCATTTTGGACACCTGAGCGGGAAGAAACATTAACAACAGCACACAAATGACTATATTCGCAGTTCAGGGCAGTTTGCATCCTAACAAATGAGGTAATTAACAAAGCAACTTTAGTTTTTTTTCTCTGACCAGCACTAGTCACCACAATGCTTGCAAAGGCAGAGGAGAGCTCCCTAGTTCAGGTACTCCAAATCAGACATGAAAACCCAAATGACTAAGTCCCTATTCTGGTTTATTCATGCTAAGGAAATAATCTGCAGCTTTCCATATCCCAGGTGAATGGCCAATCATGAGCTACTATAGCAGTATAGGAAGTCATTAAAATTGCAGCACATTTCCCACACATTGAGGTGTTTTTACATTGCTGGAGTCGTGTAGTAAGTTGCTGTGTTCCTTGTCTAACCACAACTTATTTTGTGATCAGTTAGCACCTCTTTATGAAGAAAAAAAGATGACTAATGAAACAGTAAAAACAGAAGAAGCATTTCTTTTCCTCTTTCTTGTGTTATCATCTTGTGTTATCATCTCCCCCTTAATCTTATGTTAACCGGACTGAACCAAGACTCAAGAGATCCATGCTCTGTTCATGGACATATTTCGCATGCTTCACACACAAAATTAACCTCACCATGCTCCAATTTCCATTCCATAAAGGAAATGATACTTCCCAGGAACACTGTGAGATTTAATTCATAAGTATATATAAGATCTAGGTACTAACGCTATTAATACTACAAAATATATGGCACTGACATCAATATAGTTGCTCTACTATTCATTTTCCCCCATTCATTATATTCTTTTATTTCCTCCATGCTTAACTATCATCTAATTTGTTGAAATCCATTGGAAACTAAAAAGTACCTTCATTAGACATGTAACTCAGGTTGTCTAAATTGCTCTTTGAAAGTCCTTCATTGACTCTATAAGGAACTGAAGCAGCTGAAATTTGGTGCTGTGGCCTGAACTTCAGGGAGGCACTTGAAGCTGCTGGCATAAGTACCCCCCCTCCAACAGGAACAAACCTGCCCTGGTAGTTTTTTTCCGCTGTGATCTAGCTGTCTTATGGCATGAATGAGCACGCGTGGAGCAGGACGGAGCGAGAGACAAGCTGGTGCCAGCAGGGCCGTAGCTGTCAGGATGAAGAAACGCGGAGGAAATCCTTCTGCTTCCTCTGCGGAGATGTGAGCATAACTCAAGAGGGATAGCAACAGACGTACGTGTGTATACATGTGTAATAAACTGTATACACAACTTTCTCTTGTCCAAGCATTTTGTTGGCTTCAACAAGCTGTTTTTCAGTGCTCTGTGCTACACGGATGTGCATTCAAGTTACTGATGATTGATGAATGGGCAAGAACAGTAGGACTGCATTACAGCGAGCACTTACCAGTGTAGCCAATTATTTGAACAGAGGAGTTGTCAGAGGAAACGAGGCAAGTGGGGCGAACTCTTAGAGTGAAGTCACTTAGAGAGGACAGGCAATGAAAGGCACAGAGCGAGAGCTCTGGCCATGCCCACGATGATGCCCTCACAGCCTCCTGCCGTCTCCAAAATCCCCCTGATCCTCCCCAATGTCTGTCCTTCCCCTTGCCCTCCCCAAGACCCACTTGGACATCCTCTCCATCCTCCAATTGCATTCCCAGGAATGATTCTAAAGCCCTTCAAAATGCCATTTTGCCTGAACTGTTGAGACTGCCTGAGCCAATACTGGGGAAATGGGTTTTCCCTATGAAGCTGACCACATCAGTACTTCTGTTTCTGACTCGTTTAAACTTTAAGGTGACAAATGACTGGAAGTTACCATGCAACTGTACTTGGGTTAGTCAGTTCCACTCATTTTGCTGGTATGGAAGAATTGATGCTAATTTTTTTGCAAAGAAAAACAATCATTTCCAGGATAAGAAAGACTTCTCTTGCAAAATCCAAACCATTCCTGTCTTAGGAAAGGATATCCCTTCATAGCATCTCAGCAGTGCATCATTTTGGGTGCTGCATGTGCACAGCCCTCAGAAATAAGTCACTGAGTTCATTTTATTTTGGATATCATACAAAATTCTACATTGAAGACAACAATTTTGTAGAGATGTGGCAAGACACAGGATGTTCACTTAGGCCAGCAGTTTTCTGTGTGAAAATGTTACATTTCTCTCATTTTAGTCAACCAATAGGTGGAGCCTTTAACCCTAGAAAAAAGACACTTTCTCAGATAGCCATGTTCTAACAATTATTATATAAAGACTTATATTTGCTTTTATTAAAGCTCATTTTGGATGGAAAATGATCTGTTTTGCTCTCAAGAGCTTATCTGATCCTCAGCTGGAGCACAGGAGACACAAACTTAATAAATACACAACTGGGGCAGCAAAGTTAATAAAAACAGACTCAGCTACAACTGCAATGTTAAATTAACAACTGGTGACTCAGAGTACTGGACAGCATTATGACACATAAGACATATGCTCATTGCAAGCTCTCCCAAGAATCCCAGATATTTTAAAGCCTGAGAGTCCATGCATCTAGCATTTATTGCAAAAGAGTTGGCCATGTCCTCTCCCACAGAGTGAGCCTTCTCTCAAGAAAATGAGAAAAGATACAAGCTTTCTCGTTACTCTTGCACTGAGTATACAATTTCTATTAAGTAAATGAAAAAAAAAAAGGAGTCAAATGACATCAGTTGATTAAAATTATTTTTAAAAGATTGCAAAGGAGGATCAGTTAAAGACACTGATTCCAATGGGAACAAGACCAAAACTTAAAAGTTGATCGGGGACAGTCCTTACTGTTCTGTTTTGGACAGAAGACCAAGAATTTTTGAAAAAAACCCAAACTGAAACCAAGCTGCTCATACCCTTCCCTCCACTCTAGATGAGATGTTCAATAGATCAGAGACACCTGCCAATTATTCCTCTCTCTTCTAACCCTCCAAGCCTATATAACATGATAGATTTAGCTCTGTTAAAGTATAGCTCAGGCATTAACAGAGAAGGATGTTAAAATGTCTTTGTGAAAGTGATTTTCAGCCTACAGCTGTCCAGTGACAGCGACATTTTATTGAGGATAATTACTTTGAAAAACATGTAATTCTAAAGCAATTTTATTACCAAAGAGATGGCTATCATCACTATGGTTGATAGTACCACGGCCCTTAATTTCAGAGGGAGCAGGAAATTGCCTGAATAGCACAATTTAACTATATTTCAGTATACTGTCTTTTTTTTTTTTCTTCTCTCTCATAAACCAGCAAGGTTCTATTTTAAAATTCATAATTCCAAGACTTGCTAGACAAGCCCTGCTTACTTCCCATGGCATCTCCTGCACTTCACACAGCAAGGATTGCAAGCTATAGAAAAAAACATAGTATTCTGGACAAAAATTTATCTCTCGTTATAAATTACTCAATGAAAACAGAAAAGAGCATCTGTGGTCTGAAGTCTACCCTAACTTTTTTTTTTTTTGCCCTGCAAAAGCCTGCTTCACCAGGAAAACACAAACAAACAAGGGGTCAGTCAGAGGGGAGAGAATTTTTTAACAAATTGTACTGATACTCTTATGCCAGATATTTTCAGTGATTTTTTTTAGGTTCTCATTTTGCTACAGTGTGGTTACCATCTTTCTCTTCATTGTCTTGCCTTTTCTATGTCCCCTTTCCATGTTTCTAGCTTGGCTCCATTTATCATTGTTTTATTCCCCCTTTCCTTACACTCTTTTTCTTCTATTGCTCAACCTCTTTCCTCTCATTCCATTCTCCTTAAGTCACCTCTCCCTCCTCACATTAACCCTATCTTCTCTTTTTCCCTGTAGCTCTGTACATGCCAAGGATTTTCTCTTAGGGAATTTGGATTTAATCTGTATGATATGCTCAGAAAATCCTAAACTATTTCAATCCAATTAACAAGACTTCACAGTTATAAACACTTATGCAAAGCTACTCTACATGCACTTTTCTCTGGCTTTACCTGTTCTTTCCACTCTGGCTCCTCTTCAGCTTCTCAAACTGTGAGATATTGCTAATGACCATTTGAAAACTCTGTCTCTTCACTCTGTTATGTACTCTGTCCTCCAGTGCCAAGGCATCTTGTCTCAGCTTTCTCTTCTGACTTTAATATTACCCAAAAGAAACACATTTGGTTTCCATCCACCTATCTATCCCATATTCCTCGCTTGAGCTTTCAGACAGCTCAATATTTAATAATATTAATGCAAGAGTATCAAGAAAGGCACTGAAGAAAAAATATAGGAGTTTGTATGGCGTTTTTAACTAAGCAATACCTAGAAGGCTATCACAACATTTCAACATCTCAGGAAGTCAAGATCAAAACAAAAGCAGTTCAAGGCTTTACATGAAAGTTTACACATTGCAGCGAGAAGAAAAAGAGACAGAGGGAAAAACATCACAACTACAGCTACAGAGTCAAACTCTCTGGCTTATATCAATCAGACTGACAAGTAACGGGAAGGCCAAATAAAGCCATATCAGCAGAGAAAGGGAAATATTAAACTCAATGTACAAGGCACCAGTGAGCTGTCTCCTACTGCACTGTGTACAGTTCCAGCTACAGATGTTAAGAAAGATGAACCCAGGATGTAACTGGCACTGATCAAGGGGTGATGGAACATGTGGAAAGCTTATTTTGCTAGAGGAAACTAAAAGGAGGTGGCACAGCTAGCACAGCAAAACAAAGGCTCGGAGGGTGTGAGACTGCTGTCTACAAACACATCAGGCATTAAGCAATAGGGAGAGAGGTAGGCTTTTCAAAGAGTGATCAGCGTATAGCACAATTTCATAAGGGTTTCACTGGACAATGACAATTGCATTAGAAATTAAAAGAGAGAAATTTTCTCATTAAAGCCTTTCAGTTCTGGAACTGTTTTGTAATAGGAGTAGTCAAGGTAAACAACCCACCTAATCTTAAAACACAACTTGATAAATTTATTACAAAGGTTAAGCAAAGTGGTTGCCTAAAGAATTAGCTGCTGGGACTTGAGAAACAGTAAAGAATTTTCCTTTCCTTTACATTTACAAATCTTAGTTTTCTGATAGAAAGACAGATGGTAAAATACTAAAATACCTTTAAAAATGTTAGAATGCAATAGGTAGTATATCACCTATACCCATGTGGGTACCTGTTAAATGAGTTTGTTAAGAGAGAGGATTTCCCTCGTGGCAGGATGTACAGCCACTGTTATCCAAGTGTTTCATAAGGACCTTACCAGAGAGAACAAAACACGCAGCCCTTACCCACCTCTGCTAAACCTTCCCTGATACTCCCAGGTCAAGAAGAAAGTCTTGCAGCCCACCTGAAGGTGAGCTCCTCCTGGCTCTGTTGGATGAGAGAGCTCCTTCCCTCCATGATTACCCTGCTTCAACCATCAGCAGCCAGTCCCCCATATCTGCCCTACAACAACCCCTCCTGTAGCTGATGAAGCCACCAGTGCAATCTGCAGTTTGGTAATCAGTGGCACAAATGCAATTAACCTGCTAACCCCAGGCTGGCAGTCTTAAACTTGGAATGATGTTTTCGCTAACAACCTCATCAGAGAGACCAAATCAAACTGGACATGATGAGAAGTGTTGGCTTTGAGCCAGGACCAGAGATACAAGGGGAGCACACCTTGCCATGGGGTGTGTTGCCTGCTGCTCCCCAGGCAAGGGGAGATATCCTTCCTGGGGAGCCATCACTCTGAAGCCTTGCATAAGCACTCAAATTAACCACTAAATCCAGTCTTAAATAAATACAGATTAAAGGAAAGGGCTTCTCTGTCAGTGGAGTCATTTGGTCTCTCCCCTTGAAGGAGGGATGCTATGCAAATAGGTTTACCTCTGAATATCTGCTACCCAGTGTTTCCTTTCAAAAGTCAGTCCGAACCCAGTGTTACATTGGACCATTTGGAAGTCTGAAGACTTGTCAGGAATTGCGGCTTGTGATTATTCTATATATAACATATAGTATACATACTGTTCTCCAAGACATCACATTTCACATATTGCCCATCCACATCCTCAGGCCTGCAACAGAGGAATCGTACAGCTGATACCTTAACATGTATTTCATTTACACCCCATGGCTGCCCAGCTCTGAGGAGCAGAGCTCTGTTCCTCCACAGCACCAGGCTCTCAGGAAACATTTCCCTCAGCCCTAAAGTGTGCAAGGGACCTCGACAGGAATGGGTGGCTGAGCTGCAGCGAATGAATGCCATTTCTGCACTGGAGAAACACAGTGAAATGCCAGCTATAATAAAGGCCTCGAGTGGAAAAGTTGCTCCTATTTAGATTGGTGTGAAATATAGGAAACTGTCTCCCAAGCTTAAATTGTCACCTGGCAATAGGCACAGAACCTGGCTAAGAAATTATTTTTCTTGCAAAACCCAATGGTTTGCGGTGGGATGCTGTCTTCATAAATGTACTTTTATTATTGTGGGGTCTTTTTCCAAACATGCAGTAGAAGAGTGAATGGTAAACATGTATGAATACTGCCCCTCATTTCCTTTTGGGCCCCTAATCAGGAAATGTTGAAAATCAGTGTTGGTATTGTTGGAGATTAATGGCTGCTGCTCAGAAAGTGTACAGGGAATAAATTGCTGCCAGGACAAATACATAGGCCATTGGACAAAAATCTGTGAACCACAGATATAATTATATCATCATTGTAAAGATCCACACTGCCTGTGTTGCTCTGTAATTAATAATATCCACATGTTGGTTTGACTGAAATCACTGTAACAACCAGGCAAATTAATGCCATGCCTTCATGGTCCAATTTATTCTACTGCTGTTTGAAGTTTTCTTTTCAAATCAGTTTTGCCGTATTTAAAAATTAGAATTTTTTTCCCCAGGTATAGGAAGAAATCCTTCATGGATTTTTTGCCCCTAAATGTTCTATATGTGTTTAAAGGCCATGTAATCACTGGGTTTTTATATGAGCAGTGAGATCTCACAAGAGAAAAGACACTCCACTGAGCTATAAGGCCTTTAAAATCAATCCCTGTCATCAGTTCATTTGTTTCCCACTCTCCTTCAGAGAGGTTGTACTTAAGAGCTCTCCTGCCATGTGTGTTGGGATACATTTTCATCGCCACAGCTTCTGTATACTTTTTCTCCCCTTTTGTTTTCTTACAAAATAAGGCCTAGGCTACGGTGACCTCAGCCGTTTATGAAAACCTTTCCTTCTCTATAGTCAGTAAGTGCACAGGGCCCAGCCAGGAAATCTGACGACAGGCAGAGCTGAGTCCAACTTGGCCCTAGAAGCTAAAGAGCAGGCAAGCTACCTGAGGTCATTATAATTTAAAAAAAAAAAAAGACCAAAAAAAAAAAAGACATAAACATCACTGCTAGGGCATGTCTCCACAGTTCACTGGCAAGTTCACCTTCAAAATGAAGAGCTGGGAGCTCAAGTCCCAAAGTAAGGACTCAAAATTGATACCGACAGCAACATGGCATAGGTCTATGTTTGCTGTGTTGTTAGATTATGCGAGTAGTGAACTAAGCATGTGAAGCATATGTATACATTACCGGTTTACCCTGCTAACCCCATGGTTGCCATGACCAGACTACTTCCCATGGTTGAGCTCACTGTTTGGGGTTTACAAGGCAGCGTCACCGTGCTCTGCATTTGGTCACGCAAGCAGAAGATCCCCTCTGCTCATGGCTGCTGAGCAAATAGTCATGGTATTTTATGCCATTTTTTTCTTCAAAAAATATTGGATCTCCCTACAGGTACAGCCTGCTGTTACTCTCAAAACAAAATTTTCTTACATATGCCTATATAATCTTTGCTTTGCCGGTATTGAAATAGCTTCAAAATAAACCCACAGTCTGATTTGTCAGTCCAACAAAACGCCAGCCAGCCACCAGAGATGTCCGAACACATCTGAAAATGAAAAGCCATGAAATGACTCAGTGCATTAGGTCACTGTGACAGCCAGGAGGTAATACCAGAGTATTTACTTTGGCTGGAGTCTTCCTTGGCTCATCTCCGTTTGTACTGTCAAAGCCAGGCTCTCATCTCAAGCCAAAGTGCTGTAGCTTGCCCACTTCAGTAATGGTTCAACACAGGTACCAGGTAACTAACTAACTAAAATGGGGGGGTTGAAACTAAATTAAAAACTCTTACGGAATAAAACAAATAATAATTCTCTTCCCTGCCTGGCAGCAAGGAGCAGAAGAACAGACGCACTCTACGTCTACCAGTGTGGCTGTCCTCACAATCCTCCCGTGATGCCGGGAAGCTTTAGTGGTTCCTAACATCTCTGTGGGGTCTGTATGTATGAACATCCCTAAAAGTATTGTCCAGGGCAGTGGCAGTACGGTCTTGGTGAGGATTTTCAGCCCATATTATGGTGCAGATGGCAGCTATCCCCAGCATCGCCATAGGGGTAATGCAACATGGACAGTCCTTTAAAGGTTTTGTAACTCCCCCCCAAAGTAAAAGACTATGGTGAAGAGCCACATTTCCGTGTATTGAACAGGAGAATTACTCAGAGATAAGAATAAAGACCACATTTATTGCCACCCAGGAAACATTAGTGACTTTCTTTGCCTCCCCTTTCCAGACCACAAAGGTGACTTCAGGGTAAATCTTTCTGAACAACATGAACATGATACATTTCTAATGAGGTTTGGCTCTATTCACCACTGAAGCTGCATGCTAGCTCCATCTTTTAGGAAATGACATATACAAGTTTTTGTATAAAGTAAATGAAGCACTATAAATATGGATACTGTTCTGCAATGATAGAAGGTTTTTTCCATTGCAAAATTGCATTCAACAGATTTTCTCACTTTCTTCCCCCGTGCAAAACGACTCTTCTCTGTTTTGTGACAAAATTACTAAATTTGAATGCGTATTTCCTGAAACTTGAAAGGACTTTCTGACAAGCTGAAGGTAAATGATGTACAGGAAGAGTGATACTTAATAAGATGAAATTTCAGCATTGTGGTAATGGTGCAACTTGGGTGACTCATATATCAAAGAAATTAACTAATCACCTCCAAAACCATTGCTTCTCTTAATCAGGTAAGATGGTAACAAGTCCAAAATGAAAGTAAAAATATTATGAATGTGGGTTTCAGGGAAAAAATTCATATGAAATGCTAAATAATGAAGGTTAACTAGAATAAAGAGATTGAAATGTAAAACGTTTTCACACAGGTTGGGCACTATTTTTCTGCTTGTCCATGGATTCAGTGAAAAACATCATTAAAGTGCAAACAGAAGAATGTATAAATTTGACAAGCAGTCCCACCACAAAAGGGGATAAGTTTTGAAAAGTCAGAAGTCTTCATACTGACTTTTTGAAATACCATGTTTCAGCTCTTTATTTTGAAATCACATTTTCCCTGAAGGCTGAGACTCCCAAGAGCTCCATGATTTATTAGCAATTGAGAGAATCCTCAAAACTGGATCTAAATTTGGGGGATGTGAGTTAAGCACAAAATCAGGCTCTCTGCCATCAACGACTTACTACTGGGCTGAATAAACATGCAAATCAGGACAACTGAGAAAACTTTCAAGCGAGCACTACTCCAAGAAATAAAACTAATGAGTCTTTGCAAGGCAGGGAATGTGCAGAGTGCTGGAGGCCAGGTGGGACAGGCAGAGCTTTGGCTGAGCCCTGAGCAACATCTGAATATGCAGAAGGTTCAGGGGCCATCTTAAGTCCTTTTTTTCAGTATTACTGACTTGCAGATTTGTCCCTTGAATATTTGCATTAAAGATTGTAATTAGTCTCACTATATTTGCTTGCCTTTTTCCAAACTGATCCATCCGTGGTTGGTTTTTTCCTCTTTTTAAGTGTTTAAGACCTTCAGATCCCCCTTTCTCTGTCAGCTGTGACAGGTGTTTAGAATTTCTCTTGCTTTGGTAGCTGCAGATAGAGATGGTAAATAAAGCAGTACTTAAAACTATGACTATCCTGTTAAACACCAGCTAAACACTGCTCTATCCTTATGGTCCTTTGCCTTAAATTTGCATGTCACTGTTAGTTGAGCCCTGTACATCTTGGACAACCTAAAAATAAATAGATACACAGAAAATATCCTAAAAAAAAGATGTTTAATTTACCTGCAGTTCTCCTTCCATTATACTGAGGAGTTTTATCAAGTCCTCTTTAGAAAGCTCTATGGACTTCTTGTTCTTTCGTTCAGTAGGTCCAGGTGACTTTGAGTGCCGTTTGACAGTTGCTGAAACCATGACCTCATCTTCCTTCTGATGGGGTTTGTTCTTTTTCTTGGCATCCTCCTGAAGTTTTTCATTCTCTGCATGGCTGATGACAGGCTTGGAACTGGAGAAGTGCCCGTTAGACGAGCTTTCTCCACCTTGGTTTCGGGATCTCATCCCTACCTAGAAAGAAACAAACATAAAGATGCATTTATAAACAAAATTACTTAGAAAAAGCTGCAGTGGAAATACTGCCTTTTGGAAGAACAACAAAATTGTGAAAAATGAAAAATACTGTCATGTTCAAGAGACGGCGGTAGAAGGCTCAACCATTTCAACAACTCTGTGTGCGGCAGACAGTGAATCCAGGGCATTAAGTATAAATTTAACAGAGTCCTAAAATAAGGGTAACCATCTTTTTCAGCATGCCAAGATGTTGATATGAGTTAAAATGTATGGAACTTAAAAGTGATACAGGAAAATGATAAAGAACATTTTCCAGTGTTCCCTTTCCTTCAGTCAACATTTTGATCATTCACAATTCATCAAAACAAAGTAGGTTGTTAAGTAGATCTTATTTTAACATGAAGTTTACTTGAGAGATGGGAATGCAATTAAATTTTAGAAAAGCATATTTCTTGCGTATACATTCTCTGTGAGAGTGGAGTGACAATGCATGACAAACAAAGATCACTCTATACTTTTTCCAGAGTGAAGCAACGGTTTTATTCCAGGTAACCAAGAAAAATTGAGAATGAAGACTAAATCAAGTGGTAAACTCCATCTTAAACTAAACACTGCATGAGATTATTAGACCGTAAGTGCCATAAAGGAGAGTTGAAAAGAAGTTTGAAAAAAAAGCACAGAGGGAGTGAAACCACTAAGAAGTAAATGGGCAACATCAATGCAGTCCTTCCAGAAGATTCAGGGCTTCTCCAAAATGTCAGGTCATGGTTATTGAATGCTCACACTTCTGCCCTCTTAAGCACCTACACTGCACTCTTAGATGATGTCTATCCTAGGAAATTAAACAGTGACAGCAAATGTTCCTGAACTCTGGCACTTGACCTACTGTATTACTAAATTTTTAGCACACTCCTTGGCACACTTCAGGTCCAGGAAAGCTACCACTCTGCCAACCAGTTCCTGGGCACAATTCAGGAATTAACCCAGCCCAGGTCCAGATGCAGCCACTCTGTTCTGGAAGAGAAGAGCGTTTAGTAGTACAAGCATGGCTGGATTGTGCCGCTTGACCCTAGGGGCAGAATGAGGACCCTGGCCCTGTTTAGTTTATGAATAACATAGCCTTGGTGTCACACAAAACATAGCTGTGAAAATCATCCTTCCCGTGAATTATCTTCCTCAAACAACAGTCTTCTCTGATTCCCTCTGCTGAATGCCATTCAGCAATATCAAATTAAACCACTGGCTCTTATTTTCAAACCTTTTCACAGTTCTTCTCTTTCTTACCCATCAGCCCTTTTCAAGTTGTCATCCACACAACACATTCAAATAAAATTAGCTTAATCTGCCTGTCTGTTCTCTTCTCCTATAAACATCTCTCCCCTTACTTTGCCCTTGACCCTGCAAATTGGCCAGGGAGGCTGCTAGCCCTTAAAATCCCACTTACTCTGTAAGGTCTTGCCCTGTGTCACTGACTAACAATGGCACAGAAGACAGGATGGGTTCATCAGTGTGTATTTCATTACTAAACAGATTTCATTACTAAACAGATGTGCATAGGATATTCAGACATGTTTATATATGGACCCATATTGCTATCCTGTCACCTTGCTATTCTGTCACCTTCCTATATTATGTTGAAGTAGGTTTTTGTAATTATTTTCAGTGTTTAACTGTCAAAGACCTTGATTGTTACTTGTAATCAAGGTATTTGTCATACACAGTACAAAGGCAGCAGTGAATTTAGTCTTGGTTCACAGCCAAACTCAGATGTAAAAAGTAAGCTGGTCTCCTAAAAGTTGGATATTCTTCATCCTACTTGAAATTGCTTGTATAACAGACAAGGGAAACCATCAGGAGTTTGTGTTGCCTTACTCCAGTTTACTTTTGTATATGGTCATATTTTCTGGTACCTTGATTTTTTACTTAAATCCGGTTTACCCAAGATAGTCTAAGAATACTAGAAAGCAAGATCTGCACAGAGAAATAGCTAGGTTTAGATCAGCTACAATTTGAACAGACAGACTGAAGAAAGCTGAACAAGGGTCTATATGTCTGAAACTTGCCTAGTTTCTATCTATAGGTCTAATGAATAATATTCCACTGCTTCCAAATCTTTTCGCTCACTTAAATTCATCTCTGGATTTAGTTTGCAGCTTGTTCATTAGTCAAGCAGATGCTTCTCAACATCACTAACATCACTTTTCGGATAAGGATCTCAGAGCAGCAATTCACTAGCAATGGGGCAAAACCTAAAATACATTGACTAATCAGCTTGGCTAATGTTATGCTGGGCCTGCTATGGCTTGCTACTTACTTGACTCGGGCCAGTGTTATAAATCTCTTGCTCACATTAGCCTTGCATTTTGGTAGTTTCACACTCAGCGGGAAGATTGTCTTTTTATTATCATTGGTTACTCATGTCTTAACTTCATTAATTCAGTGGAATTCATCCAGCAGCATAAATGGGGAGAAAATTAGACCCAATGTTTTCGAGTGAGAGAGTTTCATGATGAGATTCCTTGCATTGTAGGTCTGCTCCTTTCCAAACAATATGTGATACAGGTATACAATGGCCTTTAACTTCCTGAATGCTTATGCAGTGTGTTTTTCATCAAACAGTTTGGATTAAACACATGAATTACGCTTCCTAAAAACAGATCTCCATTATAAACATGAACAATACCTGAGAACCTCAGGAAATCTTTTAGGTCTCAGGTTTGTAATGGAAAAATAAACATTGTACTATGTTTCCTCTCAGATAGGGCTTTTCAGTTTGTTTAACTTTAATGGGTTTTAAAGTTTCCAGCCATACTTCCTCTCAGGAGAGAGCACTCGGGATTCAATCTGTCTCTATTTTCTAAGTGTTTCCTTCTGAGTCCCTGTGGGTCACAGCCTCCAGCCACTTTCATCTCTAAACCAAACCTATTTTTCATGGCTTACAGTGAATGTCTTCATGGCTCTAGAACATCCTACATGTTTTAAGAATAAATATTGCAAGCCTGTCTTACATATGTTTTCCAGTGGAAAACAGATTATTACATTACAGTGTATTCTGCTTAGTAACATGCTGCGTTAGCGATTTCTCTATAGTAAGATGACTCAACTGTTAGACCTGAAGGTGCACAATTAATTTTAAGTTTAACTCATGACTAGTTGAGACAAATCATCCACCTCAAGCATTGCATAATCAACCAGATGCACTTAGCTGGATATAGTAGACTTCATGAAAGGTGGTGTGTTACCCTGTCACATCATAACTCAAGACAGTCACTTTGATCCATCTGTCCCTGTGGGAGCTGAGATAACAATTCATGAAGCCATGTAAGGGCTGAGTAGTTGACTATATGTTTATAAGAGTGCTAACAGAGAAATAAGGAATGACTATTTAGAGTGTGCTTTTACATGATGTAAATAAATGTAGGTCCACAAAGGACAGATGCAAATTTATTTTTTTTTAAATTCATTAATACAGCAGCAGAGCAGCTTAGCCAATTGATCTGGAGTTTTTTATCAACTAGCTAATTAGGATATGATTGTCACTATAGGAACTAAAACTTGGCCTTTTAAAAAATTTCTTTAACACTTGTAGATTTATTTTGCAGCATGTCTTACATCACAGTAAGTGTGGCAGACAGTCTGTCACTCTCAGGGACATTGCCCCTAACAGCCTTTCTTTGTGTAAAAGCCTGCCAAAATCAGTGTAACGCTAACACCTACTCTGTCTTCAGTTACAATGTTGATACTTTTCCAAGATGTTATCCAAATGCGAAGGTGTTGTGTGCTGAAGCCAGAGATGCAGGTGAACTCAAGCTTAAATAGTGACAGAGAAGGCCAAAGTTCTGATATTCACACAGTAATTTCCAAGGAGTTTAAGGGCCAAAATCAGCGACATGATCCAGCTGTTGTGCAGTGCTCTAGGAATACAAAGCAGCTGTAAGGATGACTGAGTTTTAATTAGAGCAGCGTGAAGTAGCCAGAACATACCAGTGATCTTGGCTGAAATATGGTGTACTGGAAAGGAGTGCTTAGTATTATCATTTTGGACATCCGTCTGTATTTCTGATGGCATCATGATAAAGAAGAAAAGTTTCTGACCAGTTGCACAGCATTATTTCGGTATGCAAATACCAAAATCCCAAAACATTGCCTATCTATTGTTTCACCAGGGTTCTGAAATTGATTCTGGGGACACTGCCAGTCTAACACTGGTAACAAACGTCCTCCTGCTGTCTGCCCTGTTCACATCTCTATGTCTCACAGCATTCCTGATCTGCTGAAGGGATTGTGTTCCCTGAAGAAATAGCTGGTATGATTTATAATGACTTTAGCATCTAATATTTAACTCTACTGTTCTTTTTTTTTTCACCCCTCAACGTATTGCATATTAAACTGGAAATCTTTCCTAACAGCCTTCAGTCAAACAAGAAGTCTTTATATGATCAGCCACCTTGATTTCGACATTTATTGGCTACTCGTTTCAATATGTGCTCACAGCATTGGTACTTGGCGTGAGAACTCTTCAGCTTCTCCTCTGTTTCACTCGTTTGTTGAGCTTTAAGCACAAAGGACAAATGCTATGATTACTTACTCGAGTCTGTATTGTTGTTCTGGGCATGGGTCCTCTGGTTTTCACAAGTTAGCAATCCACACAAGATTTTATGAAATAACCTTTATGTTAGTTTTACTGACATCAGGACGAAATCTGTGCGGAATTTGCTGAGTAGGATGTCAGGAGAGGACAGGCTGCATGGTGTTCCAAACCTTTCCCCCATTGATGGCAATTTGTTCTCCCTATAGCTCTTGAAATGACAGGTTAGATTAGGCTCTGTTACTAGTGCTATTAGAATCAGATAACGCAAGTTCTTTGAACTTAATGTGTAGTACCTCTTGCTAATTGGACATGCTGATTTTGGCCCTGTAGTGCTCTCCTTAAAATAATAATAATAGTAATAATAATAATAATAATACACACGCAAACACACAAAAAAGTTGATTTACAGCCATGATATGGTTGTTGCCTTTGGCTATATATTTGTAGTCTGGAGTTCAGTTGCAGATCTAACTGATTAAGATATCACATGAAAGTGCTGGGTTTCTGACAGGCTAACAATGTATTGCAGGGTCGCTGCAATTGGGTTATTAGTGAGCCAAAACTGGAATTGTTTCTCAGCTGTGGCTTTGGGAACTGTATTTTTCAAAGGCACGTCTGCGCAGGCATTTGGAGTGGAGCAAAGCGCTGTGCAGAAGCGCTTGGTACACAGAGGAGATTGCTGAGAACTCAGGAACTGAGCAAGCCAAATCTCTGCCCAGTGATTACCAATCAATGTATAGCACCAGGAGTGAAAATAATATAAATATACTCAAAATGGAGACAAAATCATATAAAACCTCCATCAGACCTGAAACACCCCATAAATGAGGAGGAGAGCTGGAAAATTTTTAAAACAGTATCAGTCTGTATCTGCAAGTAGTAGATACCAAGAAAAAAACACCGAACAAAAATACAAAAAAAGAAGACACCTTCTCAGATGTCAGGAAGAGAGGAAGATAGGGACACCAAACTGACCTTGTTGGCTTAGAAGTCCTCAACAAGAACCACCCCGGATGGGGATGGATGGCTTTAGCCCCAGGGATCTGGATAGCCAGAACTGAGGCTACATGGCCTCAGTGGTGTGGCTTTCCCAGGACAAACATGTAGACATGCAACTGGTCACACCACTTCAGAGACTGATTAAAATGATTAGGTTTATCATTATCAATTATTCCAGGCTGGTTTCCTGGACTCTGCAAATGTTCCTTATTATTGGTTTGTCTGACTTGAAGAAATAAAAAGGAATCATGCTACCAAGAGGTTGTCAGAGGCCCAGGTAGGAACTGATGGCTGCATTGTGCAGAGGTGCATGCTGAGCAATGCTGCCCAGTTGGACTTGGATGCTGCATGAAGCAGACATGTGTCACACTCCGGACTGTGTGATAGTCGAACAACACTGTGCCAAAGGAACGCACACCTCATTCTTCATTTTGCTTTTGTAGATGACTCCAGTGTTTGTTTCAGTCATGCCAGTCAGAGGAGAATGCTAAACCAAATGACTAATAAGGTGAAGAATGGAAAAAATATCTACCCATAGCAATTCTGGAGTTTCCTGTATTTCTAAACATTCATGCCTAGAGCACTAATCCATTCTGCTCTCTAACCCTCCCCCAATCTCTTGCCCTTATATGCATCATGACTTATCTGCAAGAGCAAACAAGAAAAGGTCTTTGTTCCTTCTGACAGTATTATATGTTATCCATGTGCTTTTGTGAGAGCATGTCTAAACTGCTTGCCCTTGTTGTTGGAGTATTGGCACTTTATGGATACTTTATGGATCAGGACAATTCTCTACTCCATAAACAGCTTGAATAACCAAGCCACAGGGCTGTAATTCTTATATGGACTAGGAGAGGACTTGTGGCTAGTCTAGCTACATAACACCACTACTGCCTTCATCCTTTCACCTGGTCTACTTTGCAGTGCTGGAAAAGCATTTGTCATACAGGCGTTAGGAGGAGCAACACCCAAGCACACGTGCTGAGCCCCATGCACTGAAGAAGAAAAGTTCACGTCATCCTGTTGACGCTGCCTCCGTAGTGGGGTTTGCACCATCTGCATTGGAAGCACTGCTCTGTGGGGTCCCTCCCATCCCGTAAGCCCTTTGCCAGATGCAGCAGATTGGGCTGGTCCCTGGGCTGCACCCACTGCCTGTGCTCGAGTGAGGAGGAGAGGGCATGGCATTGCTCAGAGGAGCCCGTGCAGGAAGGAGATAGTGCCCCATGGCAGACAGATGTCACGGTGTCTCCCTCATTTTGTCATACCGTGCACGGAGTCTCATCTATGGAAGAAACTTGAGTCTTTTTAATTACGAGAAAGAAGAATTTGTCCCCGTTAAGAGTATCTGACAAAAATGCAGTGACTGTTTTAGATGTAGGATAATTTTCTTTTATCAAGTCACCGCTATCTCATTATTACCTAATGTATTCTGGTGAATAGAACTTTTGTTTTTATGCTGCTTGCAAATACTGTAGAAAAGTAGCAACATTATAGCATACACACTTGTTGAGGTACAGCACAAGAATCAGCAAACCCTTTTTGCTTTATCAAAGATTTATTTTATAGCTCCTGAAATTGATTCTTATAACAGTGGAGCATAGTAGCACATGGATTATATTCACCAAGCATTATCTCAACAATAGTTCCTTTGCTTTAAAAAAGAAATGGGAGGAATAAGCATACATGTATTCTCAAGAAGAAAAGAAAAAGATTTCTGAAAATTCCATATCGAGGTGCCATTCTGAACAGGTATAATCTGCATGAAAGCAGAAAAGGATTTCACAAAACTAAAAGAGGAAAGCCAGTCATCACTAAGGCAGATTTATACCCCTTTAACACCATTTTCTTAATTCCAAGATAAACTCTCCTCAAGCTAAATTATGGCACAGATTTACAAAGAACAGAGTTTATGCTGGTATAATTCCATTAATTTTGTCATTTTCAGGAAAACTTGTGGTTTCAGCTGGAATACTTTTACTTGAGTAATGCTTGCTGACCAACTAAGGAGGAACATAGACTTGTTTCACAAAGATTCATGTTTCCCAGGCTTCATCTGGAAAAACATCTTGGATGCATGAGGCATGAGGAATGATAAGCTATTAGATCATCATTCAGTCAAAAAAATAAACTTTTATATATCACTCTACCGATGTTTTGATTACTCTGCTTCCCAGCTGCCAGAAAGTACAAACGGGAGTCACAGAGATGAGACAGCTCAAGTAGCTGACACCACTAGACAAACATGCCACTAGGTCTGACGAGGGTTTAGATATTTATTCTCCAGAGTGGCTATGTGGCTGAAAGGGACTGGCCAGGAGCAAGGTAGGTGGCAACAGTGCTAACTGCCAGCAGTGCAGCCTTTCTAGCACGTTTCAGCTGAGCTGGGAGACGTGGGAGTATGTTGGTTCCTACTCATCCCTCTTCCCAGCCTGTTTCCAGCCCACTGGAGTGTCCTGTGCCCAGGACTACTCCTGATTTGAAGGAAAAGCATGGCATGGATCCTTGGAGGAAAGAAATGCCCCTGCTTCCTGGGACCGTGTACTTCACACCCAGTTGATGGAGCGTGTCTCGAGACACAGCCACCCCTCAAGGGCTGGATGAGCACTGTGCCCTATCATGATTCTTCACATATTGTTTTACAGCTTTCTGCCCTTTTGAGTTATGCCATTTCAATTGAAAATCAAACTGTGAACTTCACATGAAGATAAAGCTAGCACTGTCACCATTAGTTTCAGTCCAAACCCACTAAACATTTATCACCTGACAGCCAGAACGTGCCTGGAAAATGATAAGAGAGGTGATGCAGATTAGCTGGCCTACCAAAGATTTTTTGTTCCTGCAGATAAGTAATCTTTGGTGTTAGGTAAGCATTAGTCATTTCTTTTTGTTGACAGCATAGAACCAAGCTGATAACCTGCAGGATCAAATATACTGTGGACTTAGGAACCATGCTGTACCTCTTCTAAGTAGTTGCTAAAGACCACTGCTCCTGTAACAATGCGTTTTCTCCTTCCAAGATGGCAGGAAACTGCTGAAAGCAGCAATAGACAAGAGCAGGCTGATAATCATCACAGCTCTTGCCTCTGAGTCCCTTGTCCCTATCCTTACAATGACCAATCAAAATACCTAAAACTGATATATCACTGAGGGAACGCAGCATGGAAAGTAAAGTCATTCTGTCATCCTTGCAATCCTGCTTTAACCTAGGAATGAACCACAGGGCAAACAGGGAATGCAATCAGGAAATGAGGAAACTAACTCTTACTAGCTTTCTACAAAACCTATTTCAACTTTTCACCTTAAAATTTTTTTTTATTTCAAAATTGACTTGGATTTTAACAAGTGTGAGACAAAACAAAAAGATAAATGTCCCAAAAGCAAACTTCAAGCTTTGGGTCGAGGGAAGTATTTTGCTGTCTCTTGCTGACCAGACGTGAATCGTGAATCCCGTATTCTTTTTGGTAGCCATGATTTGCACAGCTCTGATTTTGCTGAAACCAGTAAACAACTATAGCTACATTTTACATTTGACTAATTTATCCTTCTTTTGGTTTCTAAAAATAACAAAAATAACAAAAAATACTCACGATGTAAATACTCTTACATATTTTACAGCAAAGGGAAAACAAATTATACAGAGAACCTGTATCTTCTACAAATATTGTCTCCAAGAGACAACAGTGTAAAAACACATCTGCAGCATCTCAAATTTCAGCTGTCAACTAAGGCAGGGAACAAGTTCCAAATCTCTCTCAGTGACTCCTTTGTAGCAAGTTTCGGTTGTTGATAGACACAGAGTACCAGCTTGCACATGAATGCCTGGTCGTTTGGTGAGAGGTGAATTTAACCCCCTCCGTTAGACTGGGCTGCCTTCCACCTCCCAAAAGGTTCCTCCTCTGTGAAGTTTAACTGGTTTCAAAACAAGGAGTTAAAAATAGTCTCTGATACTAAACGTGCCATTGAGTTTCACTATCAATTTTGGTGGGTTTACAGTAATTTTTCCCATTGGGAAAAAAAAAAAAAAAGAATTCTCTGGCTACATGTATACTGGAGATTAACCATGTCCAGGACTGCTCTCTGACTGTGAGGCCAGCTGTCCTGGAAAATCCTTCAGGCTCTTAAGCCCTCTTAGCATCCATAACATGCTGGCTGCATCAACACTGCCCACTGGGAATTGCTCCTAGCCCATGCTGACTCCCAAAACACACTCTCAAATGGTTCAGGAGGGTGTTAAGTGGCCTGGCCAAAAGCATGCCGGGGACCACTCCAACAGTTTAATAAGACTACAGACATTCACCTTCTAGTATCTGTGCTCATGCCCTGGCACTGTTTAGTTTACAGCCTTTCCTTTCCACAGCCTGCTCCTTTACAAACAAAGGAAATGGAAAACTAATCAGCTGTGCAAAGGGAAAGTGCAATTCACCATAAATACACAGTCTGCAGAGAGAAAATAAGCGGAGGGTGGTGGGAAAACAGAAAAGAATCTGTATTTTTTCAAGTAAGTTAAGTCAAGGCATGCAGAAGTATATTAGTTATTCTAGAGGCGTATTTTTAAGTGGCTACTGAAAGATGGTCTGGAGATAGAGCAGTTAGTTCAGCAGGGGTCAGGAAGACACAGGGCAGCTGAAGCAGAGCGAGGGGTTGCACAACATCCCCACTTCACACCAGGCTTCTCCTGGCTTTTGCTGGGCTTGGTGGCACAAACTTTGAGCGCCTCTGCTTCATGTCACTGATAAGAGGACTAGCACTGTGAGGCTCCAAAGTGGCCCTTGCATTATTCAAAGCCCTGGCCTTCACTTGTCATTACTATTTGTAAAGAGGTAAAAGGAAAGGAGAGTCTTACTTCATTCCTGGCAGTGCCAGCCCAGTGACTGTCATTATTTCCCAGTAATCCTGCAAGCTTTCCACTGACTTCAGAACTTGTGGCAAAGAAAGTAAAGAAGTAAATGTCAGCCTGATTTAAATAATACCAATGCCTCACACTGACAGGGAGCAGCACAAAAACCTGCAGATACCTGGGCATTGAAAACCATCTCATCCACTATAGTAGCTTTCATTTATAGAAACCATATTTCTGTGCC
This sequence comes from Buteo buteo, assembly GCF_964188355.1. Lineage (NCBI taxonomy): Eukaryota > Metazoa > Chordata > Aves > Accipitriformes > Accipitridae > Buteo > Buteo buteo. The sequence goes on from NC_134185.1 coordinate 6,718,890, forward strand.
TCTTCTAATGTCTTGGTTTCAAAATCCCTAGACAATTTCTTCACTTGAAAAGAGTGAAGTCAAAGAGTTATCCTGCATCTACAGGTTGAGCTGGTTTTGATCTTTTTTTGAACAGCCTGTCAATGTTAATCTACTCACATCTTCACCTGGCTTTTTAGTTCAGAGCAGAATGTGACACTAAGCTGAAAACACAGCATGGGTACTTTGAGTAGTGAAGGAAGAGAGGAGGAAGAAGCAAATACATATCTCTGCATGGGCTTGGTCTCACATTAACATAACTAAAATTACCTGCTCCCTGATCCAAGTTGCTTTAATGTCTGTGACTTCTTAAAATCCAATTTCAACGGGGATCTAAGTGAATTGTGTTTGTCTTGTTACAACTAGCCAAACACCCCACCTTACTTAACTTTTTAAAAAAGGTTGCATTTTCCTTTTTTGCACTAGGATAGAGTAAAAAATTCTTAGCTGCTTTTCTTAGAAAGTAATTTCAATTCAGAGCCATGGAAAGATATTAAAAAGAGCTCCTACAAATGGAGTGGGTGTTTTACAAGCCTACATGAAGATAAAATCATCTGCACTGGCACAAATTCACAATGTTCAGCTTTAAGTATCTCCCTTGTGTGACTGAGCTAGGAGTTTAGGTTTCATCCATAATCTGCAGTTTCTTTGAAATGGAGCCCGAGCTCTCTGAGGCTATGTTAAGACTTCAGGCCTATCCTTGTCCTCAGTCATGCAGCTCCAGTGACCACTGCTGAAGCCTGCCATGGCTCCTGTCTATCAGGGAAAGCATCCCCTGATTTTCTTTCCATGGAAAAAGGTGCTGGGCAGAGGGTGGTGTTGCTCTAGCCTCCCTGTGAGAGGACATGGCTGGAAGACACTGCTGCATCCTGCCCCTGGGATGTGCTGGGAGGTCTCAGTCTTGCTTCTTTAAAGAGGTTGTGCCCTTAATTTGGGCACATCAGTAAGCTGACTCATAAACTGGCACTGGATCCATAAATGCATCATTACAAAGGCCAATTTTGCTGTTGGGTGGGGAGGCAATAGCAGGTGTCTGGCACCTTGTTATCAGCATCTGACACAGTGCCACACATGGTGGCAAGCGTTAGGACATGACAGAGGCGGTGGGACTGCATCCACCCCTCACAATCCCTGCTATAACCAACCCTGCCAACTTGGTGTTAACGAAGTCGCAAACTCAAGTGGCTTGGGCTGTTGGGATGGATTTTCTACAAGGCATCAGTACGCAGACCGCTGCCGCAGGGACGCTTCTGGCTGAGAGGAACCGAGAACCCTGTATTTCTAAAAAGTACTGAAAAGAGTCAAAAGCTCACCCTTACTGAGCTGCCTAACTGGGAAATGAACTCATTTGACTCTCCAGCCACAACTCGTTGTGCTGAACTCTCTCTTTGGGAGAAAAAGTGGAGGGAATTTGGCCGTTATTGCCCAAACCAAGTAATTTAAGAAACAGCAATAAACAATGGATCAATGTTAGCTTTCTTTTAGTTAGAGCAGGTGAAACTAGAAACTCATTTTGAATAATTAAGGTAAATTTGAAAAAAAAATCATAAAATTTTCAAGTTCCTATTTCCTATCAGGAAGTGGATGACAGAAAAGCAATGTGGGTCTCAATGTTGCTGAAGGGAATTGGTGGGTGGCTCTAAATATTAAGGCATCACTAGGTCTCTCAATACAAATTTAAAAGTCTGATTTGACTTTTCACAATAATGCCAAAAAGTTTGGTCATCATCCAAAAAAAAAAAAGAGGGGAGGCATATACAGATGGTATACAACTGGTAAATCAGGTAAGAAAGCAGCATATAAATAGAGAAAAGACTGTTTCTTTTTATTTAGTGAAAAACTGTCTGACCCAGCAGTTATGTAATGTCTCAGCATGACTTATTTATTTACTGAAATATTTTTCAGCTGCCTTCAAGGAAGTTTAGGTGACTGAGAAATTAGTTTGGGTTGCTTCTCCTGTGCATGTGTGGTGGACCCATGGCCTTGGCAAGAACCTGCTATGGTCACTGTTGGCAGCTCCGTCACATCTTGGGGCCGCGGGGAGCAAGTTGGACCCTGTGCTGCCCAGGCAGCTGCTTTCTTAGGTCTGAATGCTAGTTATGGTCAAAAGCTTAATCTTTCCTCCTGCCTCTGAATAGCTCAAAATGGTATTGTTATTGCTTTTTAGCTTCTCACCTGTGGTTTGGGAAAAGGAAGATTAACCAGTTTTCCTCCTGTGAGGATGTAAATTCACCTCTTGTCTTATTGAGGCGCTATGTTTAGTTATCTTAAGAAACAAGATGTAACAGAAAGTATTCTCACATGCTCATCTCACATTTCACATATTGTTTTACTCCCAGTGAGAATAAACCTCACTCAGGTTTCTATCCCCAGTGACAATGTCTAAGTGAGCTTTGAGTACCACCTCTTTACTCTTAATATTCCCTGCATAGGCCACAGATAAGAGCTCTTCCTTATCTGTATTTGTCCACATGCACACTGCAGGAATTTCAGAGGTGAAAGAGTTTTTTTCAGATCTGTCCAGCTGAAAGTTAAAGGGCAGCTCTCCAGAGCACCCAGTAGCTGACTGGTAAGCACAACTGTCCAGAAAAAGTAGGCTCAGACTAACCAGCTGAGTCTCCGCTGTAGATATACTGAGAGTACTTCACAAAGCTTTCAGAGAAGTCAGGAGAAAGTCCTCAAGTTGAATAAATATTTCCTTACTGAATTATTAAGAGTATTTTATACCTTTAAACCTGAAAGACTCTGCTAAACTAAATGTAATTTGAGGAATACATACATTTGTTTATTATAATATTTATCAGCTAGGAAACCAAGTTAAATTCATCAGTTCATGTACATTTCTATTCAGTTGCACCTTTAGATTTCCTTTTATCAGCACAGTGCTTTAGGATTTGTATATCACTGTCTCAGAGAAATTATTAAACTCAGTCAAAACCCCAAAAACTATTTGTCTCCATATTAAGTTCTGTAACTCATTTAATCAAAGTTAATTCCAAAATCTGATACCCTACTATATCTTTTAAATTCATCCCGTACAACATCGTTGACTGCATGCCAAATAAACAACATAAATTAAAAAAAAAAAATCAGTCAGCAGTTTGTCAGTCGATTCTTGGACTGCAAAACTGACCTGGTATGAAATGGCCATATTTAGAGAATCTCGGTACAGCTGGGAGTTTGCCATGTGCTTGACCTAAGGTAGCTGTCATGCTTGCAAAAAAATCTTTATTATAATTGTACTTACTGATACAAATGTTATTACTTTTTTGGCATCAAGAAAAAACAAACGCCTGCAAGGAAAAATGCTTGGCAGCACATACCAGCGTGGTAGTGTGGCTCAGCTGTAGCACCGGCCTTCCAGGCACTAGAAATCACCAGGCCATACCCCACAGAAAGCAGCAAACACCAACAAATCTCGGACTTGAAATAAGCATATGTGTCAAAGACAAAGGATTATAATTAGAGGGACAGGAAAGCCTAGAAAGTAAAAACATTGTCAGAACCCAGCATTTAGCGTTATGGCACAGATGACGTGAACTGGTGTGCCAGCAGCAGGCTTAGCTCCCCCGCCCTCTGCTCAGCCAAGGTATGAAGTAATGTTGCGCAAACAATTTCTGCAGGTAGGCAAATACATGACATTATCTCTATTTATGTAAGCAAGAACAAGGCTGGAGAGTTCTGTATAAACCCTTGCCACTGACAGATCTCTTATACCTTGACGATGCATTTCATAGAATCATCACAGAATGGTTTGGGTTGGAAGGGACCTTTAAAGATCATCTAGTTCCAGCCGCCCTGCCATGGGCAGGGACACCTTCCACTAGACCAGGTTGCTCCAAGCCCCATCCAGCCTGGCCTTGAACACTGCCAGGGATAGGGCAGCCACAGCCTCTCTGGGCAACCTGTTCCAGTGCCTCACCACCCTCACAGGGAAGAATTTCTTCCTTACATCTAATCTAAATCTACCCTCTTCTAGTTTAAAGCCATGGCCCCTTGTCCTAGCACTACATGCCCTTTAAAAAAGCTCGTCCCTGGCTTTCTTGTAGGCTCCCTTTAGGTACTGGAAAGTTCTAAGTACTGGAAAGTTCTAGAAAGGAAAAAAACCAGAATTGTTCTTCCCATTGTATCTTCAAAAAGCTGATAAGTGCAATTTTATTAGGCTTTCTGAAACCTCAGAGAAACTTTTCCAAATGCCTATAAAGGTGGAGGATTAAATAAATGGTTTGTTGAAGTAAGGGAACAGTTATTGGACTTCATAACACATGCATATTTTTAAATAAAAAAGAAAATACTGTGTGTTTTTTTTAAATTTGGTTTAAAAATTCCATAACTAGAAACACATCATTAGCAGTTTGTACTCACATCAACTTTGTATCAGAGAAAAAATAATGTTTTGTTTGTGTAACATTGTTAGGCAAAATAGTAACTATACAAATTTAAAAAAGAAAATAATTTATTTATGCCAAGTTAATGGAAATGAGCATTATGAATGACAATTTAAGGAGGATTATATGATGTATTGCAGGTTTCAACCAAGTAAAAATAGAAAAGCTATACAAGCCATAAAAATTGCACAATGTACAACTTTCAGTTCCAGGAAGATTGTGTTTGCAATCCTTGACTACAAATGGAGTTGCTTTCTGACTGTTGAGATAGAACTTCTGGGGCCATAATTAATATAGACAATCCCAAGCTTTCCAAATGAGTCAGACATCTAAAAATATGATATAATATTGGGCTTAAAGTTGTGAAATTTTTATAAAATCAGTTATTGATTGCCTTCCAGTTTTTGAGCTGGGTTCACAATTTCAAAGTATGTTCCAGCACCGTGAACCAGGCATTTTAGAAATGGAAATAAAGATTACTCTATAACCAATGTGATACTAGCAATAGGGCTTTTAAAAGACAGGCAAAATCCCAGATGAATATTGTGAAATACTCATAAAGTCATAAAAGTCAATAGGTGCCTGCTGAAGAGCTCCTCGTTACGCTAACTCATTAACTCAGGATGCTTATTATTAACTCATCAGGCTAAAAAATTTCAGGGAAAATAATGTACATTCAGGATGTCCTTGGTAATCCTCAACAGTCCCTGAGGGCTTTGACAGCTCTGCAATTCAGATGAGCCTTTGAAAGACAAGACATGACATAAGTCATTTTGGTCACCTCCTGGAGCTGACACGTGCAGGAAGCTCAAGCATTGTTTTCCAGCCATGCTATTGCAACGGCATCTCCTGAACATTGTTAATTTAGGAGCGCAGCTCTACCTGGAAGCTCCTGCGTGTCAGCTGGAAAAGCCCGTGGTGTGCAGTAATACCTGTGTCGAGGGATGCTTCCAGAGCAGGGGCTTCGCTAGAATCTAGGTCCGGAGGGGGAAGGAGGGAGTCGAGGGTGGAGGTGTCCCTGTGCCATTGCTCTGCTGCTCCCACCTGAGGCTGACTGGGGTCCCTGCTGCTCCCTAGAGAAAAGATAAGGCTCAGGGGCTGCACACGAGGACAAAGCGAGAAGAAGCATCTTCTGCTTGCTCTGCCTGCCAGCCAGCAGGCCACCTAGAAAACACAGACTTCCAGAATTAAAGTGGCTTGAAAATACTTACATTTTTTAATTTAGAGATTCCCATTTACTTCCTCCATGTGTCTCCAAAGCCATGACACAGCACAGCAACCTGAAGAATCCAGAATACACTGGGCAATGTGTTTGCAGGTATGACACAGTATACCAACCCAGGTAGTAAAACCTCGCACTCCTGCTGCCTCCTAAGAGCTGGTGCCACAAGTCGCAGCTTTCTGCTTTAATTCAGCAATCAGCACCAAGTAACGCCCTCCATCCAAAAAAAAAGCAGCTGTTAACAAGGGAAGGAAAAAGCTGGTAGGTAATGTGCTGTGTTCCTCATTGCGTACACTACTTTTGCAGAATATGTGCAATGCAATGCAATGCAACGCAATGATGAAATGACAGCAGAGAAGTAACATGTCCAGCTTGGCCCATCTATTTAGTCACACTGCATGCAGTCTGCAGAATTCTAGCTGCTGAGTGAGAATGCATGACTCCCTTGGCTGGCCAAACTGGACAATCTGCAGCAGAGCAAGAGCTGCAGACCAGTTTCTTTCACAGCCCACAAAGCAAACAAAGGAAGGCTGGGGACACGGTGACAACTCCAAATACCATGGAGGTATAGCAGACATGGAGGGAACTGGGAGCATTGCTACTGGAAAGCTGGGGATGTTGCAGGGCATAAAGGGAACAGAGCTGTAACAGTAGAGGGAGGCAAGGTTTCATATTGATAAAAGCTCATTCATGCATTTGATTAGTTTGCATATATGAACAGAATTTGAATTCACCTTGTGGATTCCCTGAATTCTGCCCTGACCTTCTCAACTGTGCAGCATGATTATGGTACAAGCAAAGTTTGGTAGGTCAAACCCACTTCAGAGACAGCTAGCATGGAAAGATCAGAGCCAAAGGATCTGAGCAGTGATGTCTCCAGGCAGGCTCAGTGGCAGGACTGGTGGTGCCAAAGAGCTTCTGAGGGCTGTGAGACCATGGAGGTCTTTCCTTTGGCAAAGCATTTGGTCAAGGAGAGCATGGTATTCTGGAAAGCTCTGATCTTTTTAAAGAAAAGAGTAACAATTTTGTTCAGCTGTACAGGCTGTATGTTATTTAAATCATTTATATAGTTCTCCTAACAACAATGTAGTCATATAGGGAAGATACCATTTAAGGAATAAAGCAGGACTACTACTGTGTCAAAGTTAATAGCAGCTAGAACAGTGTATGGCACATTTCCCCATTATTTCTTAATAAACTGTATGTGAATTCTTGCAAAATAGTAAATACCAACCTGGTATTTGTAGAATTTTTTTGTCCTTGCTCTGAATTGAAAGAATGAGATTTATTGGATTATGAACAACAGAAGGATAAATAAAATAATGAAATCTTAACCAGCTGTAATCACGGTTAAATTGGTGCAAACACATTAAGTAAAACTTGGCTTTACAGGAAAAAAACCCAGATTATTTTATTGATAAATACTTTAATTTTCTTGAAAATTTGTTTAGGAAACTTCAGTCTTGAACAGCTAGTTCTAGGAGAAAATTGAGCAATTATCCATCTATTTATTTATTAATAGTAGAAAGTATTTCCTACAAGTGCAAGAATTCAGGCTATCAGACTGTTACACCCCCAAGCTCTGAATCACATCTGGCATGACAGTTTACAAGAAGAGATAATTTGCATGAGGCACATGGGAATTACAGAAATTAATTCTTTGACCTACAAAAAGTCTGTCCTTCAAAAAAGTCAGTGAGAGTTTTCTCATTAATTTGAACAGAGGAAGGATCAAGACTATTGTCTTTAAAAGTTAATATGCAGCTATCTAGAGCTAATAAAAGAAAGTGAGCCATATTTTGGCAGTGAAGAGCTTTATTTTCAGTGCAAGTCACAAAGTATAAGAAACAAAGAATAGTTTTCTGTCAATCAGCTCATACTAATTATGAAGATTACAAAAAGGGTGGACCAAGGTTTAATGGGTCAAATTCTGACCTCATTTGTCTTGACTCTTCTGAGTTTAAAGAAGTTACTCTGGATTTTTGTCAGTCTAAATGAGATTAAAACCTGATGAACTGAATGCAAAAGAAGTGGTGTTGTTCATGATTTGCAGAAACCTTGTTCACAGGAGACATGGTTTAAAAATAGGCCCTTAAGAAAACTTTCCCTCCGCTATATATTGTTTTAAAGTCATCTTACAAGTGTAGTAACTACACCTAAATCTTCCCAAGTGGAAACATCCTAGAACACAGTTAGGGCTTGAGTAATTTAGATCGTCTGATGTTTTACCAAGCAGCAGGATAAGGTAGATGTTTTGCAAGACTCTGGAAAACCTTTTTCTTCATTAAACTCTAAAATATCTAGAGATAATATTTATGCCTACACATGTCTTATTCCCCACTTTAACTAAGTGATGCCACAGTAAATACAGTGAGCAAAAGAAACAGTCGGGATAAATATCACTGTATTTAATTAAAATACTTTCCGTTACACAACATTGTGTTGTACTGAAAAGCCCATGAGATTTTGCCACTGACTTGAATAAAGCTGGTATTTCACTCACAGCCATCACACAGGTACATCAAAAATGCTCCTAACCACCTGTTAAGCTAATGAAAGAAGCAGCTTTACTTGCAGACTTTGCCTCACTAGCGTCTTTAACCTAACTGGGCTACAATAACATCACAGCCCTTTGCACAGCAGGATGCCTCTTGGGCTGTTTTTTCCATGCCGGTTGTTGAGAGTTTTAATCACGTGCACTAAATAGAATCATTTTTGTTTGTTACTCTCAGTGCAGTAATACAAAGCTATTGATTCTCTGCAGATTTGTTTTGGAGAAAGCCTCTCAGCTTTCCTCATTCACATACCCATGTCCCCTTTCCCCTGACACACCACGGATCACGGAACCAAACTTAGCAGAAGGAAAGCTGAAGTTTTCTTTGGCAGGTTGGCCAAGATACCCTAATGACAGCTTTGACGAAAGTCCCCATCTTCCCAGTGATCTACAAGCCTCAGTTCCCAGGACCCTCAAAGGAACAGCCAGGGAAAACAAAGAGCTTTCGAAGCTGCTTTTCACTCCCTTGCAGTTCCAAGCTCCAGCTGTCACAGTGGGGATAGTACAATAAAGGGCAAGTCCTTCTGGACGGACAGTCTGGTGGAGCACTGTGAAGGTCTGGCTATGCACAACTTGACAGAAAAAGACACAAACTGAAGGTGATTTTGGCAAGCACCCTACACCCCACCAGCATCACTGGAGAAGGCTTCAGGATGCATGAAGGGGTACCTACTTCCCACAGCCCACAAGCTACCATGAGGGCAGGTGGCGTACAATGGCTTCCACTAGCAAATCAACGATTTGATGATGACTCTTATTGTCAGAAATGTTCGTTAGAATTACAGTTCCATTTAATTTACTGTCAGGGCCCTGAGGGTCCAGGACCCCATGCCAGCTCCCCTGGGGCCATCAGTCCCTGCCCCAGCATCGCCGCTCTCCAGCTGCCCACAGCCCACAGCCCACAGCCCTGCCTGGCCATGGGCCCCACCAAGCTGGGCCCACTTGTGGGTCCACAGCCCATCCCAGCCTTGGTCCATCCTCAGGGAAGTGCCTGATGCTTGGGGCTGGGGTTGCCCCCTAGCCCACTAGTCCCCATGGGGATTCCCCCTGCTTCCACCCCCCCAAGGAGCAGCCCCCCATGCAGTGCTCTGACATGTATTTCCTTAATTGTGTATCTAATTGCTTGTAATCACAGCTGGGATTCCCCTTTGCTCTTGCTTAAGAAATTGCTTGTATTTTAAAAGCTTTTCATTTTCATTGATCTTTGTATGTGCATATATCGGCTTAAAGTTGTGCTTCTCTTTTCCTACAGTGCATTACAAAAGCTCTTTTTTCCTTGTGCTACAGGACAGAGAAAAGCTAAAAAAGAAATTACTGAGTTTATTCCTGAGAAAAGAAGGATTATAGAAAAACAAATGCCCCCCCCAACCCAACAATGTCTCTCCTCCACACTAACAGAAGCATCCTACACTCCAGTGATTGTGGCCCCAAGAGCTAGGATGGCAGACTTAGCACAACTGGGAAAAAGTTTCTGTATGAAGCTACCCTTGAAACTTGATTGAACTATCGACTCACTAAGGATTAAAAGTAAAACAGCTAAAAAAGATTGCTGTTACAGTCTTAAGAGCTGGGAGTCAGGAGTTTCCTGGAGTTTTCCTAGAAGCTATGGCACAAGGGACCAGGGGATGCTGGATTTGCCCAAATATCCTTTTCTCTGGGGTCCTGGGAGGTAGTGCGATCAGATGTCCCTACATTCTCTTCTGCTTTCCAGTGGCTCTCACCTACAGGAGCACTCTGCAGAGCTAACTCCAGGGAACCAACCCCCTGAACACTGCCACTGAAATTTCTTAAAGACAACATGTGAATGCAATTGTGACTTCTCCAGGAAAGATTCATCACATACTACACAGTGTTCATAGGAATATTCTCAGTCATTGTTGTCAAACAAACTTTAAAAATGCCAGACCCATTTCTTCCATGATTACTGTCACAAATCTAATCAACTGCATACTATGCTGGTTGAAGGTCTCAACCAAATCATAATTTTCATTGATTTCCCAGCTTTTGATTAAAACCCTAAAACCTTTCATACAGCAATTTCAATCAATAACTTAGGAAAAAAACTCATGTTATTTCTAACAAAGATCCCCGTAGAAGATTTCAAAACCTTTACTCAACCTCCTAAATATTTGGCACAGCACATCCTTGCAAGCCTGAAATTATTACTCTGTTTGTTATGGTTTCTTTTATTATGCTATTATACAAGCCTGTTGTACCTTTTCATTTGTAGCACATTACCTCAGACTTGTTCAGGTACAAAGATGGATTTCTAGGATGATCAGGGGAATAGAGAACCTATCATATGAGAAGACAGAATGAAGAGCTTGGCTTGTTTAGCTTAGCAAAATAAAGGCTGTTAAGGGATTCAGTTGCTGTCTATAAATATATCAGGGAGATGGGAGAGCCGTTTAAACTAAATGACAATGTTGGCAAGGAAACCCATCAGCACAGATTGGCCAGAATTTAACCTATGCTAGAAACCAAAAACAGGTTCTCACTTGGAGCAATGAGATTTGGGAACAATTTTCCAGCTGGATTAACAGCAGCAAAAATCTTAACTGCACTCACAGTGGAACTTGATAAGTTTATGAAGGGGATTATAGAATGGGATTCCTGCAATATTAGGACAATAGATTTGATGACCCATTAGATCCTTTCCAGTCCTGTGTTCCTGTATAAAGCTATAGAATATCATACAGATTCTGTAACCTTCAACCATGCATGCTTCAGAATAAGATATGCCAGCATATTTTATATGTTTCAAGCTATTTAAAAACAAAACAAAACAAAACAAAACAAATCAAAACCCCCAACCAAATAGTTCAGTTTATTAACTGTATTTGTTCAGGGTGGTGGTAAAACTTAAATAATTTTCTCTCCCTCAGTGAGGATAAATTCAATAAGACCCAAATGTATTACAAAATAAACAACTTTTACATTCAGTTGTCCATCACTGAAATTCCTAAGATTATTGATAATTAGTTCGACTTGTCCTCTAGCACTGTTTAAGGTTTATTACAAATTTTATACAATATTTTATCCATGACTTTAAAACCTTTGCTGCTGAAGCTCAACTGTTATTTACGGTATTCTGCTCTAAGCTATAAATTAATTAAGGACAAGTACATTTTTGTGCTAATGCATTTTATGTTGGAGGGTATCCAAAAGATATAGCCAAAGGAACAGAATTATGATTGTTTCTCATTTACTTTGGTCATAGCATGGGTTGTCCACGTGAGAGGAAAGACATTTTGTTAAAAACAGAGCCATTTGTTTTTGGAGATACTTTATAGAACTTCAATTTTTTTATGGTTAAAAGATTGCTTATGCTGAGCTTGAAGTAAAAACCCATGAACTTCTACAAAGCAGAAAACTTCCTGGGCAAAAAAAAAGTTTGGAAAAAAATCTACTTTCACCAAAAGCAGTAAAAAGTTTACACAAAAATCAATCATTTACAAAAAGTATTTATTTCTCAATGCACACACATACACATACACACACACAGAGCCCCCCCAAGTGGGATGAAACTATGGCCATGATGGAACTATGTGTATTTTCACTTTCCTGTAACTCCTATTTGAAATTTTGATATAAATATTAGCATGCTATCTTCACATAAAGTGTACTAGCACAGTCAAGGCAATTTTAGTATGCAGATGCCCAAAACATTACTATAAGATACAGGTAATTAATAGTATCTTAACCTGATTCACTCTACTCCCACCTAAGATGGCTTCATAAATATAGTAACAGTTTTGCCAGTTTTGTTATTAGCAGTTCGCTTTCTTAGCCAGTGAAGTTAAAAATCTCTCACCAGTTTCTTGGGAACAATGCTAATTTCAGCTCTTCAGATTCAGCATTAGATGCACAGGAAGAAAGGATCCAGTAGAATGGAAAACATCTCTCCATTGTCATCAGTTAATGGGTGGCTTAGGACCTGAATTACTGACTCCTAATGTCTTTTCCTACCTTACATAAAAATTCTTTTGAAAGCATCCTAAGCTTCTGGCTTTAATCAAACATGGTGAAAAGAACCCATTTACATATGTGTTCGTCTACATAGCTTTGCATGTATTTTTTTCATTTTAATTTTGTTGCCTTTTGCTTTTAGCATATGCACATTCACTCAAGCATTGTGAAGGAGCATCCATCCATCTTCTCCATCCTCTTCTTATGCAACATCCTTCCTTCATGCCTCCTTTACACTTTCTTCTCTCAACTAAGCAATCACAGTTTCACTTTTGACTCTGACAATGCTAGTGATTTTCATCATAGCCTCAGTTTCTATTCCCATTATATATTTTTAAGGATTAAGTCAGAAGAGATATGCATTTTTCAAGTTCCTGATTTACCTCAGCCGTCCACATGATGTATATACATCAAAACAGTCTTGTTTCCTCCTTAAACTGCTACTTTTGTCACAAGCAAAAATAGTCCTTGACTTGAACAGAAACTGTCCACATGCGCTGAACTCTTTCAGGAACAAATTGGTCATGAATAAATGGAGACTGATGAGTTTTCAGAAGGCTGATGTTCTGAAACATATTTTCATACATGGGGGGAAATGTCCTCACTATTTTTAAGAGAAGACTTGATCCATATTCAAAAGAAAAGTTATATAATTCCTGACACTAGATTCTGAATTTACACATCAGTAATTCAAATTTTTTTTCAAAAGGTGCTCCTTTGATTTGTCAACATTTATTTGCCATCAGACTGCTAATTCTTGTGTCACCATTGTGTGATGGTAGGCCAGGTTGGTAGTAAACAGGAGCCTGTATTTTCTCATGACTTCTCTGCTGTTTATATGGAATAAATTAGTGGTTGTGGTGGGATTCCTAATAGACGCTTATTCACATAACAAAAGCACGATGGTATCTTGCATGCAGATCCTGTGCAGAGCTGCCGAACACTGACAAGGCAAAGATCATGAACTTATTTCACAAGTGAGTCAATAAAGAAGTGTCGGGCCCCTGAAAAGTGTCTGAGAAAATCCTAATAGGCCACATCATTTTGTTCAGGTTTGTTTATCAGATACAAGAGATTACTTCACTAAGGAATCTCCAGCACTGTAGGTTTTAAGTCTCCGTTATGACTGGTTTAAGTATAGTAGAGCCTCCCTAAGGACTGCTGGTTTCTCTGCTCCTCTGAAATATTAGGGAGGAACAGTCTAGGGATGGTCAGATAGTTTATGGTACTAATTCTAGATCTATACCCCTGGGCAACAATTTCATGTGCAGGTTTTTTATTCATTTGCCATGAGAGGCAAACCTGTTCTCAAGAATCTCGAGTATTATAAGATCATTTCTGTGCATTGTGGCAGCCAGAGAGTGTTTGCCTTCACCCTTCCTTGCTCGTCCGCAGCTTGGGGAGCTGGGCTCTCCAGTGTTGGCTGCCTCTCATCCTGGCTGTGTCTGGGAAGGAAGCTGGAAGGTGGGTGACCTTGGCGTCTTTCAAACCCATAGAGTTCTAGTAGAAAACCAGTTTGTGCTCCTGTCATGCCCTGGCACCAGCTCTCTTTGGCTGGTTATTTTTCCTTTACGTGGGCTTTGAAGCAGTCTCCACCAACAAACAGAACGGGGTAGTCCTTCACACACTCAACAGCAGATCTGCAGAAAACCTTGTCCATGGATGCAGAAGTTAACATGACTTGGAGGGAGACAGTAGAAATACTTGGAAGAAATATTTATGATCACTAACCAGATAAACCATATCAGGTTCCGACATTCCCTTAAACTGTAGCTGGACAATAGCTGGAGGCAGGGCGAGTGCTTAGGGGAAGTTTCAAATCCTCATCCTGCACTTGCTTTCCCCTGCTAGCTGCTTTCGGCCAATAGTTTGTGTGTTGGTTGGTTTGTTTGCTTGCTTGCCTGAAGCAGAGCACAAATGCAGTCCCTAGCTGCCGCAAATTATGCTGTGGAGTTGCCTGCAGTTGACTGAATTCCAGGAGTTGGCACAGAAAGAGTGCAAGGCTTAAACCTCACCTAGGGAAAACTAGGCGGTGGCTTACTACTAATTTAGTAAAATTCTCTCTTTTCATCTGATTGCTTATGACAGGACATGGAGCTACAACTGAAGGACCTGATGCTCAGCTATTTTAAATTACTATGGCTTGGCTGGGGCCCTTGAAAGCAGGCTTCTTTACCCCACTGTAGTTCTGACATGAAAAATGTATTGTTATCTCACTGAGGATGCTTTTATTGAATTGTTTTGAATGTATATGTTATGTTTCCTTTATTGTCCAAATGCGAAAGACTTCTATTTTTAGAAAAAAACCTGTAATTCATGCCCAGCAACAACACAAGCTAACTGTATCCTCAGCTGAAGTACACAAAAATCATAATATCTCCCAGCAGGTGCTCTGGAACTGGCTTATGTTAGTCTTAAAACACAAAAATTTGTTGTCATTACTGAGCAGTTCAAATGAGAAAGCTGTTCCTGCAAAACAGTATTTAATGGGCCTGCAAATAAGAACAGAGCAGCAGGGAACTGCAAAATGTTATCTCAAAAGCACTTGCCTCACCCTTAAATCAAATCCAGAATCAACTCTTCCTATGGACAGAAAGAAGGGCAGAGCATGCTGTTTGTCACTGGGCATGTGAATGAGTTGCATGCCATGGCTCAGATGTCACAGCACTCTTTTCAGTAATATTTTTAAGCTTTCAGTAATGCCTCAAGTACCTAAAATTAAAGGTGAATATCTTGAACAGCAAGGATCTTAATCTTACATATATTTAGAGATTTATGTTTATTAATGTGACAGTTGTTCCTCAGAAACTTTTCTGCTGAATTAGTGCTGGAGTTGCAAGTTTTTAAACAACTGGTATCCAAATTTTTGTTAAGCCAGAAAGACTATTTAAGATAAAAGTACTGGAAACATAAATTACATTTTCAGAGCTGCAATTTAAAACTGTATTGAATTGCTTCTTAATTGCAGAATAGTCTGATATCTGAAGTCATTAGCAATGTTCTAGGTGCATGTCACAACTAAAATTCCACATAAGCATATTTTTAAAATGATCTCTTCTTTCACTTAGCCATTCTGTTCAAGAATCTCCTTCTCATGGATGAGTTGGTAAAATATGCATCACTCAAAGCTCTGTAAAGAATGCAGCCTCTGCTCTGCTTTATGTCAGATGATTTCATAGCTCTTGGAGAAAGATTTGAACGGGGATGTTGGCAGATAAAAGTCCTTTTGGTTTGCTTTAAAATTGTGATATATTCATTTCTAATTTTAACAAAGCATGCATTGTACACAGGGCATTGGAAACTTATGCAAGAAGAGGGGGGGTCTTTTTTACTTCATGCTAACACTTCAGGACAGAGTTGCCTCTCAGGTTCTGCTTCACTAACAGGAGGAACAAATCCTGGGGCTCTAAGGCACGAGCACTGTCCTTTCACAGGAGAGGAGGGCCAAGGGATTCAGCCAGCATCAAATCTTTATGAGTTGCTGCAAACCCCAATGCTCTACTTCTGCATGGAAGAGTGTAGAAAGCCCTGCATGGCCTGATGTTCCCACTACGTAAAAGTTGTGTGGTCCATTCTGCTGAAGCCAAGGGTTCAAAGCAGTTATTTGAATTTCTGGTTGGTTTGTTGGCTGTTTATGGATTAGCCATTGACGCACCAAGAAATTCTTATTATTCTCTTCTCTGACAGAGCTTAGAATTGCCTGTATGAGTTTTTTATGTTATTCATTGAACTGCTGTTCAATAAAAGACAGTCCTCCAAAACCACATATGGTTAAAATAAGTTTTTTTTACTGGCATGTTTTTCCTTGCTCATGTTTCCTTTTGAAAAGGAGATAGTCCTGTGAAACCCTGTGCACAATTGTGCCTGTAGCTCTAAGCACTGTTTGTCCATGAGGAACTAAGAAGACCCAATGAAGTGTTATTAGCTTTGACTCATCTGACCAAAGTATCATCTGCTATGCTCATTAATTACGATAGTTCAGGTGGAAACATTGGTCCCCGAGCTTTATTCAAATTGTCTGGGTTTGTGTTTTTTTTACTTATCTAATGAAAAGAGAACAAGGAAACAGACATTTGAAGCAGAACAGTAGAAAGCAAACAAAGGTGCGTGCAGAGGAGATACTAAAATAATGCCTAAGGAACCAACTAAAAAAAATCAGTTTAAACATGTGTCACAAAATTTTTTCCAATGCTAGAATTTTCCAGCATTGGAAGTTCAAAATATTCTTGGAAAGCAGTCACTCTGTCTGTAATCTTAGAAAAGTCTGATTCAATAATAGTAAAATATATCTTTATAATGCAGAAGAGGTTTTGTGTGATTGTTCAGATGATCCCAGGCATTTGATGTGTACAGATGAGTATGAAATGAGGGTTATGTCTAAACTAGTAGATTAAACAGGGCCAGGCCTCGGTCAAAATTTTGGCAGGGACTAACCAGTGGTCCTCCTGGAATGGTTCAGGAATTAGCCCTGGCTGGGGACCAGCCTAGCCAGGGGTTGCCAGCTTGGACATAGCCAACCTGTCTTGAAGGCTAAGAAAGTTTAATAATGTAGGTATGACCAGCCAGTGGCAACTGGACTGAAGGTCAGAGAATCAGCATTAGCATTGTCTAATTTCCTGAAAACAGACATAGCCAAAGTGCCACCCATAAATTCTTGACAGTTTCTGTATGGCTGTTGCCACATTGCTTTCAAACAAGGACAAAACTGTGAGAAGTGGAAACGTGTATTGTTGCTCTAGAAAACTGCAGCAGAACCACAAAGCCCTGATTTTTGAGAGGAGAGCTAGCAAATGAGAAGTAGTCAGGCAGATGGTACAGTCAGATGGAATGAATTCATGAGGGGGAGTGCAGCAGAGAGAAGAGGAACAACAAGCATGGTAAAAATATGGGACTAGCAGCTGCCATATCTGTTTCCACAGAAGTAAAGCAGGTTGAGCAAATTGCCTCAGAAGCCTGCCCTGTGCCCAGATCCAAAGGGAAGAACTAAGAAGACAGCTTTTCAAGGAAGTGTAGTGCCATGCAGATCGGTGAGGTTGGATTCTGCACTGTTGCAGTGGTTAGAGAGGGATCAGAGATGATCACTTCCAAAGCTCACAGCTGGAAGATCAGCTGAGGTGGACACTGGGACCCAGAGAGAAGTCCAGCTTGCCTGGCAGGCAATGGTGAATGCCAAACAGAGCAATGACACAAATCTCAGACCACAGAGAGACATGAACTGAGATAATTCTGATTCCAAATGAGTCAGTTGAATATCCGGATAAATTCCTAATAAAAGCATATTTACACTGGCAAAGTGTCATTGCAATTGTTGATTATCCTCTGCCTTCCCGAAGGCAGCGTTTCTGTCCCATGGCAAGGGTGATGGACAATACCTATCACTGGCAAAGAGATCCTGACTGACAGGTACAAACGTTTCATACACGGGCTTGTCACAGAGCTATTCCTTCCCTGTGTCCCTCCCTAGCAGCACGAGCAATCTTGCTGTCCACACATTTTTTCCCACTGTGGCATAGGCTCTGCTGAGGAAATATTGTTGAAGCGGAAAAAACAAGAGCCTTCACCTCGTTTCTTGCGCTGTAGTGCTGTAGCATCAGATGAATAAGTAACTGTGGGAAGATTATTGCTTAACCCTGTAACCCTGAGACGGAGGTGCTTTCTGGAAATGGCATGTGCATAAGCCAGCTGCAACAGGCAAGATATGAGGAACTGGGACAGCACCAGCATGTGTAGGCTATTCTGAGAAGTTAGCTACAAATCTCTACAAGGTATCCTTGGTGCAATACTTATTTCAGTGGCTCTTAGCCTGGCATAATTTTCACAGGGATGGCAAAAGTCAATTCACTGCCACAGAGCAGTTCCCTGGCTGAATTTCAGTAGATCACTCTGGAACATGGAGACATTAAAGCTGTTCAGCAAAATGGTTATGGGATTGTTTTCACATGGGCAAACAACAATTTTCTCTCATCTCATTCTTGGAAATGCTCAAAGCATTCTAGTTTAAACTTCCAAAAACAATTCAGACTCAGCCAGACATCCAGCCTGAACAACTGAAGTTTGGCAAAGCTGTAAACAACTGGGCTTCATACAAGACTAGATTTTTTAATGAAAAATGTCAGGCAAACTTAGATAGGGGTCTTCTTATCAGCTGGTTCTATACTATGTCTTCTCTTCTATGTCCCAGCTTAACATCGCATTGGTAAGTCAACTGGCATACCTGACTTTTAATATAGCATGTAGTATCTGCTCACATTTATACTTCCCCTTTTCATCTATTGTTAATTCCCAGTTGATTAGCTATATTTTGCTAAAACAATGACAAAACTTGAGACTAACAGAAATCCTTGAGATGCCTCTATAAACAGAGTGTCAGGTTATTTTCAAGATCAGAGAAATCTGTGTCAGTCTCAAAAGTATCTGGGTGGAACATCTTGATTTTTCCCAGTTTTCTCATGACTTTAAGGAAGGACTCACAAAGAAAAGCAACTGAAGCAGTTGACTTAGATCAACTAGTTCTCTTTCTAGAATTAAACAGATGAGACTCAGAATGTGCCTGTTGATAAGACTGCTTATCAATAAACCCATTCCCTCCCTTCTGTATTCAAGAAGAAGCATTTTTAAAGATGCTAAAAATAAAAACAGAGGTTTTATCAAATAAATTAATATGGTTTTGTAACTGAAACATCAGAAGTAGTGTCTCTTCTGACTTTCACTACCTTATTCTTACTGGATTTCATGGTTTCTTAGAGAGTACATAAAAAAAGGAGTTGGTCATGATTGGTGAGCTGACACACAGCACATTCTCAAAGATGCCCTAAGAAATTTCTAAATATTCCTTACAATAGTTTCAGCCAAACTTGCTAAGTTTTTTCCTTTATTTGATCTGCAAATGACCTCTTTTGGCAGCACTCTGAAAATATACAAAAATAACATAACGTCTACAATTTATGTTTTCCTGCCTGCAATGCTCTATGACAGCATTTTTAAGGTGAACCTGACAGTCTGCCAGACTTTTCTGCAATGTCCTTGGGAATTTTGACCTATTAACTACAATGGAGTTTTAATGCAAGCTTTTTAAGGCAGGCTTGTTTCCATAAAGAAACTGTTTTGATTTTAGGGGTTACGCAGATGAAATGCTACTCCTTAGAGTTGGAATCCAGAGGATCCCACTGAACTGTATGACAGAATTGCAAAGTTTTTGCATTCCTTGAGAAGCTTGTAGAAGGAGAGTTGTACAAAACAAGACAAAATAAAACAAAATCAAAATACAACACTAGGTATTTCTTAAACTGTCAAAGGCTACATAATCTAGTATCATCACTGGACTCACAGAAAACCTAAGTTTGATGCTTTCTTCATAGTATAGTGACACGATATTATTTATTTGTACTAGTAGATTTCTTTTTCAATGATGGCTTTGTGCTGGCTTAGGTTGTCTCTATGGAGAGAAATGGGAAACATGAGGTTAATACCAATATTCTCCAGCACTTAAATCAGTTCCTGTGGCCTAGAGAAGGGCTGGGACACTGGGACAGTATCTATAAAGGCTCAAGGATGTGCTTTTCTCACTTTGCCCCCGGTGTTACAGCTATGCATCTGTCCTGCTGCTAAGGCTTTGCCCTTTGGGGATTCCCACCACAGGGGGACTGGAAGCAGGACAGTCTGATTAGAGCTTGCAGCTGAAATTATGCTGGGCAATTTCTTCTAGTAAACAATTCATCTCACCTAAAAGCATGGGTTTAAGTACACTGAAGCAGATTTGGGTCAAATTCAGTATGAAGTTTCAGTGAAACAAAAAATGAAAATGGAATGTATGAACTGCAGAAACAATTCCTTTTGCTATTTCCAATCTTTTTTTTCCCCACACTAACATCACAAGAAGTCAGAAGTACTATCAAAGTGAAGCAGAAAAATGATGAGAAAATGGTTTCTCTGCCCTCTTTTTCCACATATCCAAATTCCCTGTCAAAGCCCGGCAGTGTTTTAAGTTCTTACTATACACAAAGAAACTGTTCTTCAAATTGTCTGCATGATACAAAATAGGTATTTGAATACAAATGAGTAAATTTTGGGTCACAGGGAATAAGAACAACTCCATGACTTTGCATGTAGCTTCGGGTCTTCCCAAGTGTCAGCACTTGCTCTGGTGAATATTTAAGTATTTCATACAAAGTAGACATTTTTTTTCTGCAAAGAGAAAAGCAGTCATCTCAGAATACCTTGTATTTAAAGTATTTTCCTGGGAGGTGGAAGACTGTGTTTTAATCCCTATATTGTAGCAATAAAGTATTCTAACCTTTTCCTTTCTGGGTTGTTTTGGGTTTTTTTCATGGTCCCAAACTCCCACTTGTCTTCCTGTTCTTTAAATTTTGCTAGAAGAGCCCCATAATAAAAACAGTATTTTGCAGTCTAGTAAAATATTTAATCCAAGCAAAACCTAGTGTGCCTTACTGTAAATCCTGAAAAAATATAGCAAAGCATTTATTTGTTTTTATTTTTTAGATTCAGCCATCAATCAAAAAAGTATATATATATGCACAGTCTTAATCATAATTAATTTTCCTGGGAATACCTTGGAAAGACTAACTGAGCAATGCCTCCTTCCCACTTTTCTCTTTGGGTCTCTCTCTTACATGCTGGCTATTTCTGAAACCTGTCCTCCACCACCTTTTTCTCCTCGCTTACAACTTCAGAGGTTTAGGGGCAGAACTGGGAGCACTGTGAATATTCTTGTTTTCTTTCTGGGAGGAGAACAGTGCTGCATTTGTGAAAAGTTCCTTTTGTGGGTGAACCACCACAGTATTACTGAGTGATTGATTATTACATGAAAACTTTTATGACCAAGAAATCAAAGCCTGTTTCCTAGGGGATTATACATTAAGATGGATCAAATATTTTTTATATTGAACATGTTAACAAATATAACTAAAACAAAGATATAAGGCGACAACTAATATAAAACGTAAAATGTCAACGGACATTATTACATAGCTCTATATGAAATATTATTTTTATTGCCAGATTCAGGTGCCTATTTTCTTACAGCATGGGAGAGGAGATGAAGGGAAAGAAGAGGAGCTGTTGCTGTGCCATTAGCAACTGTGGGATGGCTGATGGACTCCCCCAACACATGACCTGACTGCAGCCCTATTTCTGCTGCTCCATTACAAGTGACCAGTGTGAATAATTGCATAGTTACAGAGTTGCACTGTGATGCAGGTAAAGCCACAAGGAAGGCAGCATTTTTAGTCTGAGTAAGGGAGCCTTGACATAGGGTTGATGTTGGGGTGAACTGAAATGTTATCTGTCAGCTGTAGCTGTCAGCAAAAATATTAAAGAAAGAGCAGCTGCATCATGCCACAAGCAAGGGAGTGGAGCAGTCGTAGCTCCAAAATAGACTTTAGAGTCAGACAGAGTTTTCTTTTAATGAACCCTAGTAATAGTCATGGACTGTTTATTTTCAACCTGCTTTGAGCCAGTTGATAATGCTACTGCTTTTAAAATGTTTTAAACAAGTGCTTGAGATGCAAGTAAAGAAGAGCTATTTAGAATAGGACTTACTGAAAGGTATGTTACTACTCCTATACAATGCAGTTTTTCCTAATTATCTTCAGCTTCTGTAGCTTTAAATTTACCCTCCCCATTTTAGTGTATAAGTGCTGATATAACAATAAAATTGATATGACAATAAAAAATCATAACCATGTTTCTCAGCTGGAAGAAAAATTATTGGCTTATTATAGCTTCTGTAACATTTATTCTTCCTTTTCAGAACATTTAATTAATAAGATACTAAGCTATCCTGAAAATATTTATTAAAGAATAACATCTCACAGTCTTTTTGGGTTGCCATTAAAGAAAATAATAAGCAGCAGTCTCTTCTGGATCTCGAATTCCAAGATAAATGTAATAAAGCTTGTGGCAGGGTGTTATTGTTTACTGCTTGGAAAAACTTAGGCAACAGCAGAATACTGTTCTGATTTTTGAGCTGCTGCTAATGAAGTACAACCAGACAGGGTACATTGCCATGAGTCAGGAAATCTGGATGTTCCTGGACAGAGGCCAAGGGAGCTTAGACACATCAGAGATGTGATGTATATGTATCCTCTGGGGGAGATACACTGAGTTGTTTTCAAGCATCTCAAGCTGCCTGATTCAAGAAGCAACCAAATGACCACCCTGAAATGAAGTTACTAGCTGTCTGTTTCTCAGAGTCCCTTGTTTTTACACCAGGAAAACAAAAATGAAGTAGGCTGTCCAGGGGAGCTTAGAGATTAGATATTCGGTTCAGCCTTGAGACAGTAGGTCCAAACCCCTGAGGGTTTAACTTTGTTCTTTCACCATAAAAAGAAAAAAGAAAAAAAAAACCCACAACACAAAAAAAGAACAAAACAAAACCCCCTAAATTAAAAATAAACCCTGATGTGCTACAATTTGCTGTGAGACTTTAAACAAACCTTTTGACCTCATGGTCTGCTAAAGAATGGCATGACTTTTTTCTAAGAGAAGGGGTGCTACCATTTTACACATGGGGAGAAGCTCCACTCTCCACAATGCTAAATCGTTTGCTGAAATGCTGCTATGTTTCTGTACAGCACTACGGTACGTATGCAACTCCCGAGCATTTTTTGAGCCTTCGCGATGTTGTTACTGTGGGACCCTATTTTTCCAGTGATATTAACTGGTTTCCTGAAGCTAGTTGGGATCACATAAAAGGGTGCCACTGTTTTTTTTGCTTTCCACTCACTCCTCTTTCTTGCATCTTAACTTAACCACCCCAGAAGACTAATTTTTCACTCTCCCCTACCCTTTTTTGGTAGGTGTGTTTTCCTTATCTTCCCACAACCCTTCCCTGCATCACGCCCCAAGGGAGGACTACAGCTTTCACTGCCTCTCCCAGCAGAGCAGGACATGCAGAGCAGTTTTGTCCCTACGCAGCCTGTGCTGGTAAACCCAGGTATGTGGGTGGCTGCTTGGACTTCCACATTTCACCCCTTTTATCAGGGCAACCTCTCACAATAAAGACCTGACCTCCCTCTCATGAAATCCAAGGAAAAGTCATTTATTACCCCATTCTTTTCCCCCCTAGAAAGGCTCTCAAGTAAACTAAGAAATATTTTCCAGACCTCCTACTTTGATCTGGACTGGTTTTGGGCCCGTCTTTGCAGTTGCTGCTGCCGTTACACCGTGGCAGGGCACGGTGTGATAGACCTGTGTTGCCTTTGATGGTGTTTCAACAGCTGTGGCTGCAAACTTTGGCCTGCCTCTTCTGTGTTGGGGCACATATGTGAGCATGGGACTCTGTCCTGCTCTCGGACCCACTGTCCCTTCTGCCTACTGGCATTGCCAACTGCACATATTCAAAATATTGAGATAATCTTCCAAAGTGTCAGTCTTCCTGTGTCTCAGGAGATTTTAAAGCAATACATCATGGCATCAGATCATCTAGAGCTCATAGACTTCAACTCTCTTGAAGCCATCAGGACTGTTTCTTTCTAATTTTCTCTGGTTTTCATTGAAGCTGAGAGTCATGTAATGGCAACCTAATCCCTAGGGTAAAATCCTTATCAAAAATCTCGGTTGCCAAGAGAGTCACCTGAGCTGCCACCATTGCTTTAACAAAGCGGGCAGGACTAGAGACCTTGGCTGCTTGCTGAGCCTGCAGGAGACAGGCAGCACCGCAGGACATTTCTGTCTTCCAGGCACTCTCTCCTTCCCCAGCCAGCATGTGGGGTTCCTGTGGCCTCCCCCCAGCCCCACAGTGGCTCCGGGGCTGCCCCCCCCACCAGCTAATTTGGGCAGTCACCACCTGTGCACCCCTTCCCTCAGAGATCCTTTTTCCTCCAAGCTGTTTTTTTCCCCAGCAGCCTCCTTCTTGTACCAGGCAGCTTGTCCTGAGCATTCCCAAAATAACAACAAACAAGCTCACAAGCTGACAGCACCATCTTTGCCCTATGAATTACTTCTTGTACAACTGAACCTGAGGGAATGGTTTTGTTTTTCCTGAAACATCTTAGTATTGGCGCTAGGTTGGTTTCTATTTTGGTATGGTTTTGTTCTTGCAGCTTCCTGGTCACATCTCTGGTCCTCCTCTTTCCTTTTTCTGCTGTGCTTTACCAGTATGGTTGATTTTTTGCTACCCATAACTCAGGGCATAGCTATGCTTCCCTCTGGGGAGCTCCTCTAAAAATACATATTCTTGTCATTCAGACTAATTCAACTTCTTTTCCTACTTCTCCCAGCAGAATCTGGTTTCCAAGGGGGGCTATTTAAGTCTCCTTATTCAAAGCTGTTGACATGATGTTCAATACTGCAACATCTCAGGGTGTCAAAGTCACTACTATATTTATTCTTGTAACATCCCAGGTGTTATTAAAAGTGTAGAAGTAAATAACTTGCAGAGAGTCATACAGGGAGTCACGGATGTGAAAGCCAGCCATTTAACCAGCCTTCCTCTCCGCCGGTATGATACCTAGCACCTCACATTTTAAGGTAACATGATTTGAAAGGGATAAACAACAAAATTCAAACATGGCATGAATATTTTGGAGAGGAAACCTGAATTTATCGAAGTATTTCTGATTAATAAGCAATCCATCAGATGTCCTGTCACTCTTGCAGCCCATTCCCTGCAGTGTGATTTAGTCTTTGTTTATACAACTAATGCTGGAAATAGCTAAATTAACCCTTCCTTTGTGCAGTTATGCTTGCTTCATTTTTAGATACTCACTGCCATCTTGGAGAGATTTTTTTGAGTTGACAGTGGTATCCTGTAGAATTGTTCCTGCTCTACTTATTAAAAAACTATTACAAAATATTGTGTTGTGTTCACGCTATTCACTGAACACTTATGTAGATTATTCAGTTTATTTCTGATATTTTCCTGTGTTTCCTTTGTGCTATCTAAGCTTAGGAGAAACTCATTACACTGTCTATAGCTAACATCACGTATTTTTGTAGCACTTCATTAGTTCTCAAGACCTATGGTGATACAGGTTGTGTGGTTGGAAGTGATACTCAACTACTTAGTATCACTGCAGGGAATTTGTTTTCTTGGAGCCAGGCAGCTTGTCACTGTCAGACATCCTCCTGGGCCCCCAAGTACCACAGTAATCCTGTTGTATATTTCCATTTACAAATAGATCAAATTCTGTATCAAAAGCACTTACACTGTACCCCCTCCATCTTTCTAATAAAAAGCTGTTCCAAAATAATTTGGAGTTTAAGAACGTGTTCTCTGAAAGTGGGAAAATCAGTTTAGTTATTTTTTTCTCCAATCTATAAGCTACTTTTAAAACGACTGCCTATATGGATTCAAGGCAGGGTAGTTAAGGATGCTGTTATCTGGTTAACCCATGGTTTAGAGGCCCCTAGCTTTAAAACACCAAGCTTCCTGGCCTCCTGCTGAAGCCCTTCTTCTTGTCTGTCCTAGCCTGTTCTGGCATCTTTCAAAGCATCATCCCTTCTTCCTAAATCTCACTAACTTTCTCACTAACTTAACCCCCACTGGAGCATATGGCAGCTTTTTTAATTAAAAAAGCTGCAAGAGTAATTTGTATGACCCGTGTGTGTGTGCAAGTCATACTAGTTCCTCAAGCTCCTCTCTGCAGTGGCTGCTGCCTTTGCTCTCGATGAGTACAATGGGATCTGAGACCTCTATACTCCACCAGCTGTGAGGATTCCCTAGCCTTTTTCCGCTCATCTCTACTGATGATGACAAAATTTTATTTACAGTATCCAGTTTTAGGAACATTACTTGCTGATTCGTCTAAAGAGAAGATGAATACCTGTCTTCAGTTGTTATTCTTAATAGGTATGAGAAATCCTGTATGGAAAGACTGCCTGCCACATCCCTTTGAGTGCCACAGGGCCACTAGTTTATCCTTGCTTCATGCTACAGAAATCACCACCAGGTAAATTTAGATGCTTCCACAACCAAGGGCTTTTCTAAACCAAAAGAGCCTAAGCTACTCTCAGGTTAACCAGAACTCCATCTAGGAATCCTGTTTGCCATATGTGTATCATGCTCTGTTCCTGATTAGGATACAATTGGAAAGAGATGTTCAGTAAGAAAAGTGAACTCAGCAGTGGAAGCAGTCTCCAGGGTTTCCTTCCTCAAAAGCAGCATCTCTGTTTTCCTTCCTTATTTGCTTATTATTTACAATCTCAATGCTAGCCTTTCAGCTTACTGGACTACCTGGAAAGACACAGATAGAATATACTTAACCTTTTTTTCAGAATTCTTTTGCAGAAAGATGGCACCTTAATGGCATCCTAATTCTAAATGTTTGGCTTTCAAATAGAATGTGGCAGGGAGGAGGAGGGTGTGCATTCTAAATGCTGGAATAAACAAGGATAGAAAATTACATACAAGATTTTTCATTCTTATTACGCTTATTTGAGGATATAACACATCAAACATAACAAAATAAAAAAAACAAACCTACAGATACTGCTTCTTTTGCAATTTTGGAAGTGCCAAAGGCCTGTGATTTATGTTACTATCAATTGTCTCTTCAGCCATCTTTTATTCAGCATATGGATTTCAATACACTGATTATCATCACCAGCAAAATATTCCTCAGCCAGCCATGTTCAAAACAAATTCTGGTTCTTTAACTCTGTAAGTGGCACGTCTCATTGAGAGGACATGCTACTGTGACCCTGCCTTTTACTATTTGCAATGTGATGCCTTTCGTGACCCGAATTCTAGCTTCTGGCTCCTGCTACTTGATGCGGCAGTGGTTCCCACAGCCAGCTGCCCCGTAACACGTAGTTCCTCTGGCACTCAGGAGCTCTGTTGCCATGTGTGTCCCTCCGTGCAGAAGGGACATCTTGTTCTGCGCTATGTTTGACATGCTTGAGGACATCTAGCATGGCATCATTCCCTTCCTTCTGTCTCCTGCCCAGAGTCAAAAATTGGAATGTTTATTTTTTTTTCTCTAAAGAATTTTATCAGATTGAGGAACTGAAATCCTTATCTACTGGAATAAAATTTGTGGTTTTTATTACAGAAGTCCTTGGAGAAGAATAGAAGAAGGAGAAATAAGACACTATAGAAGAACTACTGTAACCTTTACCTTAAAAGTTAGATCCAAGAGGTTTTGTGATTACAGATGGTGGGACAAGTGAAATTTTGGGAATAAGCATGAATGACAGACATAGGAATTGAATAGCTTTAGCATGAGAAATATATGCTTTTTTTTTTTAATTTTAGTCAGCCCAACACCAAACTAGTCATGGTTAACCACGTGCTTTGCCACCCTTACATTTATGTCCTTGCTTATGGCTTTTAAAGGGATAATTTTCAACAATCTGGATTATATATTTTAAAAGTAAGAATGTTCTTTGAGTCACATAACTAGGTAGTGTGAGGTTTTATGAATATCCTATCTACTAGATTCACAAATTTGAACTTCAGAATAAATTGTATATGTTTTTCTTTAGTGTATACTTGTTGTCACAGTAACTGCAATTTTCCCAATAAATGGAAATTGCATCGTTTCCTTAGCATTCAGGTTATTGCACTGAAATAGCACCATGAACTCACCACCACTTCTCCCTTCCTGTTGTCAAGCTAGATCTCATTTAGTTACAGAAACAGGCACTAAAACAGGTTAGTTTAGATATGTGCACAGTAGAAAGCTGAAGCAAGTCTGCTTAGCCCCATTACATCCTATGACTCATGCATGTGTGGGAAAGACCTTATTTTCACAGAGATCTCTTAGATAAACAAGGCAAGTTGGCAGCAATTCGATTACACCGATGTTAGCAGTCTCCTGCTTTCTGTTGCATTCATTTGCTTTATATTTTCTGAAAAATGCAAGCAGTCTGATAAACTCTAATGAAAATTCTTGTACCAAGAACACATGAGCTTTCATTTTCAATTACTTTTTTTTTAATAGGAGAACCCTTAAAACCACTTTCTAAAAATGCTTTTCTGTTATTACAATAAAATCCATTTTTTTCTCAGTTTTTTTTTTGAAGTTTGTTAGTGAAGCTGTAGCTCTTGCTATCCACAGCCATAACACACTAGTTAGTTAGTTACCTCCCCCTAACCAAACATACAAGCCTCTAGATACTGTGGACTTCAGATAGAAAATGGATTTAGCCTTCAAAATATTACTTTTACATATGCACTGGAACAAACTTTTGAACAGCATAAATCACAAAACATTATGCTGTTTGACACCATTTCCCCAAAAAGGAAAAGCAAAGAAAGCAACCCTTACTGTATTAAAGAGCTCTTAAAGTATATAATTCAAGCTGGAAAAGTTTATTGCAAATTCATCGAGGTTTTTGCTCTTGTTCTGAAACCCCACCAGTTTATATTTGAATGAGTCTGGCCACATTATAGATAATTAAGATTTTAATTGCCATTTTATCAGCTTTGAAATGCAACTCATTTGGACAATGTACAGCAATCTTTTAGATTCACACACCCCTTTGCTTGTGTCAGCTAACAGCAACTAGACGGGTTGCCCATTTAAGGGAAAAAGTACAAGCTCCAGCCTATTTCCCTGTACTTCGGATGTGTTTGTCCCACTCCTTCAGCAACGCATTCTGTAATGCCAAAAAGCATTTCTTTTCTTACAAAAGGCACACACACGTGTGCGCACATACGCACATTTCTGATGAAGTTTCAGCTCTTACAGAGCTGCAAAGTTAAGAAACTGGATGTTGGAATTCTTCATTATCTACTCAGTTTTCAGCAATTTTCTATTAAGTGGGGGGAAAAAAAGCAATGCCATTTCATTGCCTCAGAACACTACTCGCTAAACAGCCCAGGATAAATCATGTATTTTAGCAGCCGTATATCTATAGAAGAATGATTTCAAAATAAAATGGAATTACGCTTTTAGGATATATGCTTTTAATTGTAGAAATTGTCTCTTTCTCTATATTTGTGACGTGTGTAAACCATTTTGGAGGAGACCGCAATCTATATAATCTTACATATCATCTTTAGAGCTAGCATTTGCATGATTTACTTGTGGAAAAGATTTAGAGATATAGTCCAGCCAAAGCAGAATGAGAATGATAGGGCAAAGCCATCTTAAATTAAAAAAAAAAAAAAAAAAAAAAAGCTGCCCCAATCTAGGAAGACTTTGTATTTGCATTGATATTAGTACTTATTTTGCTATGATGGTAAGAATAAAAAGTAATACAGAAAGTGCAGATTATCTGCAGAAGCTGGAGGAGTAGGTGAAAAGACCCAAGATAAAAGGAAAAATCTAATCAAGTATCCAGAAAGGCAAAATTTTCACAAATACATTAGGCATCACACAATCTTCAACATGATTAGAGACTCCCACTATCTCTCCCGAACAGGAAATAGGCACAATTGTTCCTCTCCTTTGGACACCAATATCTCAAAGAATAACTACAGGACTGTGTTATAAAGGCTTTATTTTTCTAATGTCACTAACTTGGTACAAATACTAGCTACTAAATGAGAAAAAGAGAGGTAATTTCAATTCTTTAGGAAATAATTGTTTCCTTAGTTATCCAATATCCTCCAATATCAAGAAAAGCCTCTATTCCCCAAATAATTCCTGGTATTCTGTATAAAATTAGGAAACAACTTTCATTAGAAAATACTGAGAGAAATTAAAAGAGAAAAGGCTAAAAATGAAAAGTGCCAGAATAAGATGATGAAGCTGAAAAGTATAGGTGTTTGTGCTTCTTGTAAAGAAATATTTAAACTTTTCTATACAACAGATTATAATTATTTTATCACATATACTATTTTACCTTTCTAGCTTTCAGTTCTTATCTTAGGTTTTATATACTAAATATTTTTGGTGAAATAAGAAGATTATAGCTCTCTTTCTCCAAATGGCATTTTAGACATTTAGAAGGACAAAAACCCTGCCCCAAAATTCAGTTTATGTATTAAAATAGTATGGCAAACTGCAACAACAGACCTTGAGAAAGGAAGGGAACAAACAGGAAATTAGAGAAAAAGTAAAATGTCTCTTAGGAAAAAAATTATTTGGACAGGAATATAGATGATCCATTTTGTTAAATGCTCCTGAAGGGACTGGAAATTTATCTGTTAATTATTGAACACTAAGACCTGATCTTATTAAACTCAAAGGAAATCTCACCCTGAATTCAGTGGCATAAACCTGGCCTCTGACTCAGTACAGCTCTGAGGCACATTCTTAATTTATGCCTGGGGGCACATCAAGTGAGTTAGATGTGATTACCAAAAGCCTTAAATTAAGCATGTGTGGAATCTGTGCCAACAGAAAGATCCTGTATCAGAAGGAGTTTTACTGATACATCTGTATCAGTAAAAAGCTTTTAGTATGGAAATAGCTACACTGGTGAAATTGTGACCCAGAGGAACAAAACAGGGCATACTAGTAAAAGTAGATATTTCCTGATATGCTTTCTCCACAAGTTGCTTCCAGGAAGCACAACTATGTCTTCAGGAGTCCTACCTTGGTCGACATAGCTCTGTTAGTAGACAAGTTTAGTCTTTCCATGACATTAGTGTCAGGTGCTACAGAGAGGCACTATAGAAAACTAACAACTCGTATGTCATTAGGCCAATTTCAAGCTTACTAAAGCCAGTAGCATAGAGGATGGACTAGTGAACACCGGAGCCAAAGGTCAATAGCCTACCAGATATGAGCAGGAGGAGTATGGGAAAATCAGGCAGATGTAGGCAGAGACAGAACAGTGCTAAGCTTTGAAGATGAATTTCAAGTCTTTGAATTTGATGTTAAAAAGAACCAGACGTTCTATAAAGAGATTGAAAGACTGAGGTGATGACAAAACCCTCAGTTAAGATGATGACTTTAGCTGTGGCTAGATTGGTTAAAAGAGGCCATAAATTATCATTTTGCTGTAATGAAGGTGAAAGAACAAGCCATAGGCAGCATCTGGAAGTGGATTCAGATTGGGAGGAATACACAGTCTTTAGCACCATGAAAGGCACCATTCATTACACAGTTAGGGGAATATAAACAAAATCAAAATAATACATAAGGGGGAAAATAAATGGGTATGCTATGTCTACTGGTCTTCCAAGAAAATCTCTACAATGGAGTGTATCGCCAAAAGCTAAATTACTTTGTGATTTGATATAAAATTGAGCTTGGTTTCACTGTAGTCATTAGTAGAATTGGCTATTCTTCAAATATGAAACCATCTGCTGAATAGCCACATTACATATTCCACAGATTTGGTTGGAAAATCCCAGAGCCTCTTTGTGGACACCTGTTGAGCAGAGTAATTTTAGCCGCCTCCTCCATTTTGAAGTGGAAAGGAAGACAGATGTATGTAAAACCACAACTCCATGTGTTAGAGTTGGAAGTTGCTATCAGACTGTTCAAAAGTCACTTCATTTGATAGCATTCAGGCTAATAAATTTGCCTTTTGCTTTATTTATTTTATTAATTGTGCAAGAAAAGTAAAATTTTATAACCATACATTATGCTGAGCAACAACTAAAACTCAAAAGCAGTCAATAAGTAGGATAGCATACAGATTTTGTCATCCCTATGTATTCAGAAGGTCAAATTTGCCATTTCTTGACAGTTTATTATTTGCCAATTAACTCAGTCAAAATATGAAACAGTAATTTTCACTCTAATGTCAAGATGACAAAAACTGTTTTAGTTCTTACTGAACAGCTTTCTTATGAAAAAATAACTTTCTCAGGATATACCTATATTAAAAAGTAATACCAAAGTTTCCTTTGAGATTTAGGATACCATAGTGCTGTAGTAATTCCACAGTAATGATTATCACATTAAATCACGGCCACCAAAAAGTATTCCTATCTAGTGCTTAAGTAGTGTGCCCCTTGCTATGAAATAAAATGTAGACTATATTATCTTTCCTTTTAAGAATTTTCCTCCATCCTAGTACTTAATTTATCTTATTGTTTCACAGGCAGTTACATTCTCAGCCACGAAGTCAAAGTTGCTTCAGAGTATTTTGATTTCATCCAATCTGTAAGCATGTCACTGCTAAGATGTGGTATTGATGTCATTTATATAGTATGCAGGGATGAAACTAGAATTATTTAGCTAAAGCAAGACCTTCTCATCTTCCTGAGGCAGTCCCAGAGTCCACAGACTAAGTGTCAAACACCACAGACAGTCTGCGTAGACTCAGTCAGTCCATTCCCTCTTTAGGACAAATATTTTTCATCTGAGACAATTCTACATAAATCTGTGAACAGGGTTTTTGCATGGGTTAAGTGCATTCTTTAAATCTTTGCCTTTGTAACTGAATTCATACTGCATATGAATTCATAGTACATGTTTTAAAAATTCATGCATACTAGATTTCTTTTGTTTGGAGAAAATGGCTTTAAAAGATGGGGTGGGGGGGATTCATTCTTCAATTGACCAAACAGCTTTTGTCAGTTTAGACAAAAAGTAAGTCGTACTAAGCAATTCCTCCCTTAAATTACATGACCATTATGGGACCATAGGATATGCATTTCCAACAGACAAACAGGCTTCCATTCTGCTGTCAGGGTAAAGCATCAGAGAACTGGTTTCTCATTTATTTTGCTGAAAGAAACACACACTGACGCAGCTTAAGCACACTTGGGTACAACAAACATAAGGTCAGTCTTTAGGATGGTTGCATTATACAGCTAATTAATCTAGCAGAGATTAATATTTGTTCTATGTAAATAAGTACAAGAGGAAGAACCAAGAGCTGTTGTCACAAGGATAGTACGAAAGGCACCAGGTGTGCCTGTGTGCTAAAAGTTAGTAAGGAAACAAAAAGTATAAATGTGCTGGGTCACAAAGTATTCAGTTAATTCAGTTACTGAATGGCTATTTCCTCTTACTTATAACACAGGCTGTCACTGTTTTTAATAGTTGCTAGACTATCACTGGTAAGGGATGATATGTATTCTATTCTTAAATGTTGGTTTGTCGTCTGTCAGCATGTAAGCAGATATAAGCAAAATACATGTCAAAATCTATACAGATTTTTTCATATTTCTACTAGCTACTTGATTTTGCTCATTCTAGGAAATACAAAATTTATTTAAGCCATGTTTTTCTGTGATGAAAGCATAAAAAAAAATCTAAAACTGTTAACCCAGCTTTCATCTACTGATGTTTCAAAATCATGCAGAAGATTGTTCACAGAAGAGAAGAGACAATAGTAACTACAAAAGAAAATAACTTCTTCTAAAAAGAATGCATTGAAGTGGTTAGCTCAGTCTTACCTGTCAGCAACACGAACCTAGGAATATATCCTTTACACCGCAAGACTGCAGTAGCTCGTCCCACAGCACTACCACAGCAGTAGACTGATCCAGCCCAGGAGAACACAAAGAGAGAAACTTTTCCCACTTTTCTAGGTCTACCAGCAGCTGAAGTAATGAAGGAAATGGGGTAGAGAACAGAAGACCGGAGCTGCTTCTCGCAGAAATCCCAGGCAAGAGAAGTAGGAGGTATACTCTGTCTGTGTCTCACCCAGACTTTTGTTTAAAAGTTTTTTCAACTGTTGCTAGGTGGTGTTAGGCTTTGGCAGTTTAGTTCTCAGATTGTATTTCCCCTCTTCTGGTCTCTTCACACAGTGTTACAGCAATGACTTTGTTGAGCTCAGCTCGCTTGTGCTATATTTAACCAGTGTTCTCAGCAAGTCAAGCCTGTCAACAGCTGAGAAGTTTGGAGCAGGCTTTGCTGAGTTCCTCAGCTGCTGAATTATCAGTGGATGTAGCACTGCACAGCCCAGCTACTACATTCACTGAAAGATTGTGGGGAAACTGTCAAATCCTTTTAAGGGCTTCCAGTGACTTCACGGGAGTAATTACTATTTAAAGCACTAAGTACAAGATGTGTATTTAGGCATATATTTTAGACTGCTAGAGAAAGAATACTTGTGTTCACAGCAGATGAGTTCAATTATTTATACAGTGAGGATTTTCCTAGGACAAGTAGGAAGTTTATAATTTGAAAGGTATGCACTTCACTTGAGGAAAAATTACACGTGGGGAGAACTTTTTGCAGCATAATTTTTTAGAGTTTAAATATATTAAGATGACATGGAGAAATTAATGAAAGGCTTAGGCTGGAAAGTTTTCAGTGTGATATTCATTCCAAAGACAACCTTTTTCTCCTAGACCAAGAGCTTTCTACAGTAATTCCTACTCTGTCTCTAACTCTCACTGAAGAAGAAAAGGGAAGCCACACATATCCCGAGTTGTTTGAGATGAGTATTAGGAATACATTACTCCAGGGCTGTATACATTCTGATGTATCCACACTTGCTTCTGGATCTAATTACTGTCCCTAATTCTAAGCCATAAGTCTCTTAATCAACAGACCAGCAGTAACACTGGGCAGCTTTCAGCCCACAAACCATCATGATATCAAGATTCTCCAAAGATGTTGCAGATCTCAGACTCCAGAGCAAAGTTCTACCACCTCATGGCAGAACAGTCCCTGTAAATGTATCTGATGAGAAAAATTCCTTACCACAACTCTGTTCTCATCTGAGCTGTGCTTCAGAGTGAAATGCAGAATGGGCCTCCTTTGGAAAGCTTTTCCCTAGTGATGATTTGCAATATTCATCTAGGGTTAGATGAAGAGGAAGGAAAGAAAGGAGAAAGGGAAGAAAAAAGTAGAAAGATGCTAAAAAATTTGCTTGTCAATACTTATAGATGGAGGCCCTCCAACCTTTCAGAGCAAAAGAAGGTTCAAGCAAATCACAACAGTACCCTTCAGTGATGCTATGTCACTGTGCAAATAGTAGGATGGGTAGTGAAAAGGTATCACGATCCTTGTGAAAATTTCAACATGCGGGAACCTAACTGGCCACAACTATATGAGATACCAGGGGTTGAATACAAGCCCTTATGGGAAGCAGCTGTAGGATTAGCTGTAGCCTGGTGCTCTAACCCTATCCCTGGAATGACTTCTACTTGATCTGTGTTATTATCTAAACAAGCAAGGAACAATAAAAAAATACTTTCATTCCCAAGGAGCTTATATGGAGAAAATGAAGTGAATATTAGGTACTAGGTCAAGTAACTGATATTTAGACATTGATGATACATTTATAAATGCACCAAACACTTCCATCATGTCAAATATATTTTATTTTGGAGAACAAGTAATAATCACTAATTTCATGTTGTCCATTTCAATATTTGACTTGGACAGAATAGCTAGAATGTATAAAAATGGAAACCCTTCTATTTTACAGAAACAGCTATTTGGAAGATTATTGTAGAGACAGATAATATATTGGCACAAATGTTGGTGTTACATGCTTACAATTTGAAATGAAGTGAGTTACGTATATCCACATTCTAAAAAGAACATCTAATTTTGTTCCCTCATATAAGGTACTCCAATCAGATGAGTAATGTTTTGACTATTCTGGCCTTAACTTCTTGCTCAAAGTGCAATATTAATAGTACTTTATCCATTCAAATATAACAAATCAGGCAAACAAAACAATTAACTTGACTCATAAATCTCAGAAAACCCAAATGATTCTCAGTGTTTCTCTCCCATTAGTTAGTGGCACATTCACTGAGTGGAAAACAATACAACTTCTTAGGAGGCAATCTCTGCTGCCAGCCCTTGTGGGTGGGTTTCAATAGTGACCTGCTGATGCAAGTCTGCTCATTTTTGTACACTTGCAAACGTACTCCCCAGCTGTGCACCATAGACATTAATCCTCTAATACAGTGGGAATTTCAGCAAAAATTTGGGGAAAACAGAAGATTTTGCAAGTGAATCAAAGAAAATGTAAGGACTTCCAGCATAGGAAAGGGTGTAATTACTCTGCATTACTGGAAGTGTAAACCTTTTAACTTTATGCAGTATGAAAATGGTTCACATCTAAGTATTTCCCCTACTGAATGATGAAGAAAATGGTTATAAATAGATAGGTTGCTGGGGAATAAAAGAAAAAACAGAACCACAAAAGAGACTTTTTAGTTTGGCATCCTCCATTGGGTCCTAATGTCAATATATAGCATCATCCTAAGTCCTAGTTACATCCTACAATTAAGTCTAAAAAGTGACTTTCTTGTAATTTCTGATAATTTTGTTATTTCTTAATTAAGCAGCCAAGATCCTAGAGTCCAAAGTAAATACTTCTGAGAAAATTTTTAATGGAAGCCAAAGCTCTCAGCATTATTTCAATCAAAACACCAAAAAACAGAGCAATGCAAAGCAAAGGGGACAAAATGTGGCTCGAGAGAGTGAACAAGAGCAGCAGCAGGACCTGTTGTCATTTTTGGAGATAATGTTAGTCACAAATACAGAAGAGGGATTGTCATTGTTCACATGATCATATTTCTCTGTACTTACTTTACTAGAAAATGGAAGAAAAAATTTTATGACCTGAGCTGCTCTAAAGAAATTCCAGGCTTGAAGCAAAAATTACCGGCAGAAAATCCATGGGGTTTTTTTAGAGAAGAACAAAACAGATGTCTTCTCCTGACCTTACTGGTCCTTCTTGACCTTAAAATGTGTGCCTATAAATAAGCTTTTTCTGGAACACATACAATAGTATTACTATATAATTTTTATCTCAACTATCCATCACTGTAGTGTACAAGTATATCTCATTCTCTTAAGTCACAGTGGCATCCAGAGATACAACCTTCTACCTTTGTCCTTTTCAAATATTTTACAACATAATTAACTGGACCAATATATGAGAAACAAATCTATCTAAATGGGCTTTGTTTCTTAACTGTATGTCTTGAGGGGCTCTACTA
The DNA here is from genome assembly GCF_964188355.1 of Buteo buteo. Lineage (NCBI taxonomy): Eukaryota > Metazoa > Chordata > Aves > Accipitriformes > Accipitridae > Buteo > Buteo buteo. The sequence goes on from NC_134185.1 coordinate 6,755,765, forward strand.
TGTGTATAATTCTGTGTGAGCAACCACTGTCAGTTCTTCATTAAGTTGCTCCTTAAAATGCACTGAAGTAAGAGTCATCAGTATTTTAGTTTCTAAAAAATTAATTTTTCATTTGCTTGAACGGTAGTCCACCAGTCTTCTGACACCCTGCTTTTGTAATAGTTATTGCTCACTTCCATAAAAGCTTTATTATTTTAGATTCTGCTACTGCTTTTAGCTTTGTTTTGGCTTTACAGCATAACTTGTGCTGCATTACAGTATGTTGGAAAGGAGGGTGTTTGATCACATTTTGATTAATCTGATCTTGGCTACACCCCCTCAAACCTATATTTTGAGAGGGTTAGGTATTTATTTTTTTCATTTTTCCAGATACTATTGTCACCTCATAAAAGCCGATATTGCTTTTTAGATATTAGGTCTGCTATATCTTCAGGTCAAGCACCTGGTTTTTTAGAACCAAAGGAAAAAACCACATTTCTGCCATTTAGCTCATAGATTTAGTTTAGTTGTCTATTTTATAATCTTGCCAAATTAATGAAACTAAAAAACTTTGTGATGTTCTGCAATCCAAATATTTTCCCAGATATGTAAATTCTTTTCCTAAGAAAACCATGTAGAATTAAAAAGTGAACTGCATAATTAGCACTGCTATTTATATTTTCCTTACACTATTTACTCCCTTTTTTGACATCTACAAAACATATGCCATTAATCTCAATTTTGCTAGTGGTAAACATGTCAGATACATAAAAAAAATCAGCGCCTTAAGATCCTTGTCACAGTCACAAACCTCCAGGAACACTTACTGGAGTTTTATAGTCTTTCCTGTAATAGTTTTGCATGCTTTATCAATGAAATAAAAAACAGGGTGTCTCCTTTTGATTCTTGATCTTGCTGTCTTGATCTATATTCTGTCTTGAAAGAGCATTTTTGGCTTTTTTTTTTTTTTTTGTAATTTTAATGAAAGAAACGTATTAAAAGACTTGGCCATTTCAGTTATTTTAAATTTCTTATTTCTCCATTGTGCCAACAAAAATATTAGCATTTCATAAGTCTTCCCCAAATGAAGTGAGGTGCAATTCAAAGATGACTTGAGGCAGTTAGATACATGGCCACATCAAGAACATTAGATAGCTCATCAGACTTAGAGGGTCATAACACTGTCTACGAAAAATGATAGAAAAAACAGTGATAACTTTAGAATCATGTTTGGACACTTTTGAGTCCAAAGCCCCAGAACCTGGCTCGCACTTACAGTTGGGTCAAATGGAGACAGTCTGAAAGAAAGTGCCAACTCAGACCTCTGGAAATGGAGTAAATCATCTCACTTGGTTCACTGCCACACCCTAGGAACGGTATGCAACTTGCTCAAAGACTATGATAAAAATGAGCTGAACATGGATTAATTGCTTTTAAGGCCAGAATAAACTATTTTCATTATCTAATACAGCCTCCTACATGGGAAAGGCTGTGGAATGTTCCTCATGCAAAACAGCAAGTTGCATTGAATTAAAGCACAGCTTTTAGAAAGATTATATAAATCAAATATGGATAATTTGCCACAGCAATGTATAATGCAGTCCAACAGTTAATTACACTTACTGTTTCAAGCAAACTGAAATTTTGCAATTTATTTCCAGTTTGATGTTGGCTGACATTAGCTCCTAGCCCATGAGATGGCTAGTCAGTGGCCTTCAACCTCTCTCAATTTGTTAAATTCCAAAAATGTTCCTGTGGAGATTAACAACCCTGCAGAGAAAATCTGAGCCTACAGGAGCTAGCTGTGTTTTCCCCGGGTTTTGTGGCACCCTTGGAAATAGTGCACAGATGTCCTTGGACCACAGGCTGAAAACAGTTCTACACCACTTTTCACTAAGTAGGTAATTAAAAATCATTATCAAGTCAGTTCGGAGCCTTCTCTTTTAGGGACTAAATATAGTGAGCTTCTTACTGTCCCTTAGCAGATATTTGTATACTATGAAAGAACGCACTCAGATTACCTACAGTTGATAAAAAATAATCAAGCAAGTAAGCAAGCATCCTACTTGTCTAATCCTGTGACATTAAATTATCCATCAGATAAATATGGATAAATACAGATAAAAATAGAATACTATTTTGATGCTTAAATATTTCCTTGAAAGGACACCTAGAATATGATTTATTAATAGTCCCACAATGAGATGTTGCAATGAATGAAGATAGTCCTGTATTTTCTCAAGATTTGTTTGTGTACTCTTCAACCCTGAAAGGAGTCCAAAAGAAATGCTACAGATTTTTGTAATGAAATTGAAATACCACCTTCCATTTAATATTAGCATTAATCTTACTTTTATAAAGATCTATCTAAAGGAAAAAACACTTGGAAAGGAACATGAAGATATCAACTACAGGTAGGTAATTACCAGTAGCACAGGCAAAGAATATGATAAACACTTGCTCTTAATGAATGAAACACAAACTTCACTTACACTTTTAATGGAATAAGACCAAACAAAACATTCTTCTCCTTGTAGCTCAGTTTAATTGTGTTCAACCCACTTAGCACCCCAGTCTTTTCAGAAAATCTAACAAGCTGTGAAACAGAAAACTGTAGCTTAATTGCAGTCAGTAGATCAACATCTATTTTATACCAGTGGAGGGTCTGGCCATTTATCTTTAAGATGGCTTCAATTCTTTTTGCTGTCTTGCCTTCATTAGTCCAACAGCTTGCAGGAAAAGTGGAATTATCAAATAGATACAATTCCATTATTGTAATTATGTAACTGTACAGATAGCAACAGAGCTTGGTAAAATCCCTCTGCTGTAGATGTGCTCTTTACCAGATCTCTCCCCTCCATACAAATGAAACATCTTCAAATGAAATGCAGCAATCTGAGGTGAAACATGGCAGCCTTTGTAAACTAAGACTATTACACAATAAATACGCAGACCAGAAAGAATAGGATATTTTCTCCAAACAAAACAGATAATCTGAATGTATTATTAAAGCCACGACACCTAGGGACTAGATGACCAAGAAGAGCACCTCTATCCTTGCAAACCGTGTCATGCACTATTGGATGTCCATAGGAGGTGAAGCTCTGGTTTTGACTTCTCCAGGAACACAGTGCCACCTATCTATATGTTAGGGTTAATTCATGGCAGGCGGTGGGAGAGGATGGGAAGAGGGGGCTGTGTTCCTTGCACTCAATTCTGCACCATCCGTTTCTTCCTCGCTTGGTTTCTTGCAGGCTGGGGAGAGGCTTCTTCCACTGCACATCCCCAGATTGCAGCTGCATTTCCTGTAAGACACTGGTTTCTGTCATCAACTCAGTGCCATTTACATGTTTCAGTTCAAGTTCTGACTGGTTATACCTTACTTCACTTAAGACATTGTAAGCTAACACTCATACCATTAGTACTCCTGCAGGTTTTATTGACAGAAGCCTAAACTCATTATTACATTATCTGTGGACCTCTAGAACTTGAATTGCTGAGGAGAAAAGAGTGGCTAAAACATGTATAAGCATCCTGATAGCTTCAAAATAGGTACCTGCCTGGAGTTCTCTATCTAGGAAAGGGTAGGCTAGCAGGAGCAGCCTTTCCTAATGTTGTCTCCCTGGAAGCTTCAGGACAAATTGCCCCAGAGATGAACCACAGATGTACTCCAGATGTAAATAACAGTCCAACTAACTGTCATTAAGAACTGTCTCCAGTCCCATGACCATACTGTACAGATACACCTCTCAAAGACAGCCATAGCATTTGCAAGAACAGTTTCTGTGGACTGAGCAAGAGAACAAGAGGGAAGGGATAAGGTATTTAAATTCAGGCACAAATCCTTGCTTGAGGAACATCTCTGCAAGGGGCCAGAAGCAGGGTTTTGAAATTCAAGATTATAATCTCCATGAAGTATCAAAGACGTGCCATTTTAAATATAAAGAAAAGAGGATATATGCAAAATAGGTTACTTCTGTCAAACTGTTCAGCAAACAATAGGCCCTGTTCTCCAGATATCTCTGAACATTTGCCATAATTTACACTTTCAGGTTTTACTTCCACAGATGTGGGGAAGAGGAATCTGCTGAAGCACTTCTCTCTACTTCCTATTATTTAAGAATTTGGTGAACAATAATGAAGAGGGCTCAGTTAAATTTCATTCACTTACATGAAGAGACATTGCTTGCCAGTGATAGTCAAACATAAATGCCTTTCAAAATACCTGGTTTTCAAGCAGTGAACAGTCCTCTAAGCACACAGTTTACTGTGGAGTGTTAGGAGAGACTTGTTTTGCCTTTTTTATTGACTGTTGAAAGGGCAGGAGAATTTAGATAACAAAATTTTAACAGTAACAAGTGGGGATGAAAATAGGAAATGTGGGGGGAAAAAAAAAAGTTTTTATTGCTTTAGGGCCAGTTTTGCCCCAACTTGTCCATATTAGCACACAAATATTCTGTATATTTTGGCACTAAAACTGTACAACTAGTTTTGTTGTAGTTTTTTGTTGTTTTGGTTTTTTTTTTCAAACAGCAGGAAGATTTGTATTTTTAAAACATATCTGTTGGAAAACCAAATGCTACTCCTGTTATTACCAGTAAGTCACCAGCTGGAATAACAGAAAATGTTTAAACTGTAACATGTTTGGACTGAATATAAAACCTGCCACCTTCACTCTGACTACATAGCACCATGCTAGAAAATCACCCATGAGAGAATTTAGCACTGAAGTATGAAAAGGAGACCAGGATCACATCAGTACGTGACTGACTTAAACCGTATGCTCACAGTGCTAAAGAGCAAACTGACCCTTTTCTTCCATATATAGTGACTATGCAACTGCTTAGAAAATCCATCTGAATCAAAACCTACAATGCATATCTGATAATCTCACTACAGACTGGTGTCCAATACCTGTCTACTAACAAAAATTACTGACATGAAGAACCCTCTAAGTTAGAAGAAACTATCTGAGTTTCCTCTCAGTCCTTGTAAATAAGAATGCAGTTTTTTAGAGAAACCAAAATAGTGATGGGAGGTGAGATGAGGAACCCCTAGGCAACAGGGAAATGTGTTACTGCACAGTGCAGAAATCAACAGAGGAGATACACAGAGGAAACTGAACCTGCAGTAGCAAGAGCACTGCAGAATGCCTCCTCGCAAGGCATCTCTTCCTAGAAAATGAAAGGGAGACAAACAGCGAAAGTACCTTAAATGTTCTGTATCCACTAAACTGTTGGCTTTCAGGGTGTAGGCAACCTCAACAGAATGAGGTACATACTAAGTCAAATGCAAGCAACAATCACCACTGATAGCCATGTAGGTTTTCTTTTTCATTACCTGGCTAATTTAAGCAGATCCATATTCAGCTAATTCCTGAGTATCCCTTCTTTCAGTTCTCAAAAGCATAACAGCACAAAGACTGCTGAGCAGTGAAGCCAGAGCTAGTACTGGCTGAAGAATTTGTAAGGAAATTATATCCCACTGTTTACTTTATTAGGCCATCTTTCTTTTTACAAATTAACAATATTGCTACTTTCTACTTGCAATGTCATCTTTCTTTAAAAGATGCCACAGAATCAGACAACGGTTGAGATTGGGAGGGAACTCTGGAGGTCATCTTAACCAGTCCTTCTGCTCAAGCAAGGTGACCTAGAGCAGGCTGCCAGGACCATGTCCACACAGCTTCTGAATACCTCCAAAGATGGAGTCAACACACAAAATGAACAATATATCAGAGCAGATTTCATCTCACCTAAATCAGCCATGAAGGCTGATTAGGTATACAATCTGAGCTGGTTGTTTATGCTTCCTCTATAGTTAATCAAAGTGAATCATTTCATCCAGAGGAGATGATTAAACATTCATTTTTGGATAGTCCAAATAATGTAAGAAGAATAAAGTCTGCAGCACAATTCCACATCTTATATTTATCATTTTTCCAGAGTAATTATTTGTGTTATTTTCATGAGTGTATTTAGTAGCATTAGTAGCATTTTTCCTGTGCTATTTTATGTAACACATTGTTAAGAAGTAAATAAAGTTTAGGTTCAACAGGAAAATAAATAAAGCAGATAATCCCCCCCCGACATTCCTGAAGTTCTGATTATTTTTATGTTTTCAAGACTCTAGTGTGTCAAGACCTAAGTCTTCACAGTTACCTAAATAAAACAGGGCCAGGCAGCAAGTTGCATTGCTGGTTGTTCAAACCGATAGTGCTCTCCTGGTCATTTAAGTGCTACAGGTCTTCCAATGTTGAAGAGCACAGGATCTAACTGCCTTTGAAAGTCAGAGTTTAACTAACTAAGAGAAGTCCGAAGAATTTTGAACTACACATTTAAGTGATAATGAGGAAACATATCATTCAATTAATATTCAGAGCTGATGAACTTTGTGCTACTTCTGTTGTATTATCCCTAGAATCTATATTAAGCCTAAGATTCTTTTAACCAGAAACAGATCCCTTTTTGGCAAATATTACCCTGACATTCCTCCTTTTACAGAAGGCGGGAGGCCAAGATTTTTAAGTGTTTTGTGCTTCCCTCCCACATATATACCTTTAAAAATTGAGGCTTACTTTATTTTGTCATGTTTTTCCCACAACTCTTTCTTATTAAGCAGATTTTCTTTCTCTCTCAGGTCTAAGAAAATCCTTCTAGAAACTCAAGAAGACACTCATGAATCTCAAATTATTCTTCTATATTTCTGGCAAAAGGATGCCCTCCAGATCATCCACTAAGTGCTTCTGCATTTCTTGCTTTTTAGTGTTGCATATATGATAGGCTGGGATATAAAAAGTTTTCAGCAAATAACAAATCTCCAGGGCACCATCACTAAGACTCTTCTAGGGACAGTTTACCCTTCAGAAAACAAGTAATAGATAAAAAAGCTATTACTCTCCAGACCATAGTGACATAGCTGGCAATTAATTCAAACAGAATAGAACAACATGACCATTTTAAGTTAAAAACAAGACAAATCAGAAAACATTGCAAAACAAGTAAAATAAATCATTCTCAACAGAGGGTAACAAAGTACTGAAGCAGAACCTGAGCACCTGAAGAAAAGATTAATTCTGCTGTAGCAGAACCAGCAGGATATGGCTGGTTTGTCACATGCAGCTGTAGTGCTCTATAAGACAAAGAAACCAAAAGAATTGCTTGCTAGTCAAAGAAGGAGCAAAATCTGATGAAGAAGAGCTCTGTATCCTTCACGTTAAATATTAGTAGGAATTGTACCTTCTCTATTAAGCAATAAACTGACAAACCTGAGAGAAAAATCTCTTCAGAAACAGCCAAACAAATCATCCAACCAGGAAAGGGTAGAAAATAGAAAATTGTCCTGATGCAGACAAGAAAAGAAACCAATGAAGAGGTGGGATGGCCAGTTAGTGTACCCAATATATTGTAGCAGGAGTGTAGAAGTTTCAGTGATGAGTGCAGACTAAGAACCTAACAAGACATAAATGAGTGTTTTGTGCAATCAGTTTGGCTTACGCTGCCAGCTGACAGACATTGTTAAATGTGTCTCGAAATCCAAGAATAATAAACACTCTTTAGTAGGAGTATGAGTTTCAAGCCTTTACCTGCACTGAGGTTTATTTCTAACATTCATAACAAAAACAGGGGCCATCACACAGAGCAAGAGACGGCCATCAGGATAGACCTCTAGCTGCAAACATGGGGATTTGATTTTTTGATACATATATGTATATACAAAGAAATCTAAAGACATCTAATAAACCAATTTGCCTCCAAACATCTAAATGAACTTCAGCAATCATTAAAGCAAAAGACATGCTCATGGATTATTTTAACATCAGAAGAGAAATATGATGAGAAATAATAAAGTAAAATGTCATACAGATGTTGTGTCTTCAAAATGTTTTCTTTTTAGAAGGGAGCAACAGGAAGGAATGGGCAGCCTGTCTCCATGTACGGTAAAGGTGACGGGCAGGCAGCGTGTATGCCTTCCATCTGTTTCCACACATATAAGCATTTTGCATCTTGTCACTCATAGGATCAGCCTAATCACTGTGTTCAAACTGCAAAGGAAATATTCTCTGCAATCCTTCAGGAAGTACAGAAAAAATAGAGAAAAATACAGACAACAACTGTTTTGCATTTGCTAACTAGAATGTTTGGAGTAGGTCTTAGGGATAACAGGGTACACCAGGCAGCTGCACAGAGACAAGCACTGGAGCTGTAAGTGGGACCTGCACAGTACAGCAGCACATCACAGGCCTTTCACACCCTGTGAAAACCTAGAACTGATGGGACAAAGTGAACCTGGACAAACACTGCATTTAAGTGTAGCTGGTAATCTGTGTGACACTCCTGGGCAATCAAACTACTGATCTCAAATCATCAGGATGCCAGAGGTGAACCAAGGTGGGTGTAAAACAAGAGCTGCATATGAGAAGTTTTATTGGGATGGTAGGAAAGGATGCAGCTCCTCACCAGCTCCCTGCTATACATTTTTCCTCTTGAATACAAGGGAGTTACCACTAGTTGAATGTAGTAGACTCACAGAAAGGCCAAGGATGGCCAGGATTTGAAGTTACAAATAGCACTTGACTGCGCCAAAGAGATAGAGCCTCCACCGTGCTGGCAAGGACACAGGCAGGACTAGTCACCCCCAGGAGAACACTGCACCCTAAAGAAAAAGGGACTCGCTTCCCAGTGAAGAGCAGTACCTCCTTATTTTGAGATCTTTCTCCATCAAACCCAGTAAAACCTTCACAGAGGCACTGTGGGAAGAGGTCCTTCCACTACTGTCTTCAGGTCATGGACAGAAGCAGGAGGGGTTTTAGTGAATACCCTCTGACTGTTTAGTCACTCTTTTTTTGTTACCACTGATTCCCTGCATTTTTGTTTAATCCTAGCTAATGCATGTCCTTTTATTCTATTCCAGATTTTTTTCCTGGATACATTACAAGAATGAATGGAAAAATAGGTTACTCCACAAATACTAAGATTTGTACTTTTGAGAGATTCCACATAGAACACAAGCTAGTCCAAACATATATGGGTCATATAAACTTTAAACCCATTTATAGAACTGAATATGAACATCTTCCTATTCTTTTATGTAAATATTTCTGACATCCTAGATCTCACCTCAGGTTTCTTCAATGAATAAGTAAGTACAAGAGAAAGCAGCAGAATAAATTTTCCATGTTTTCAATAATTCTCCAACATCATTATCTTCACAAATTAGAATTTTATCAATATTACAAAATTATCTCATTACAACAGAATAAGCACAACTATAGCAAACCCTATTTATAAAGAACAACTTCAGAAACAAAGACAATAGATTTTTGTTTTCTATACTCTTTGAATAAAATAAAAATAGATGACTAAAAGCATATAAAAGGAAAAGGAGGAGCACTGAAATGTTCTTCTGAAAGATCACTAATGAGCAAACCCTCCCAAATTCCTCTTCTTTGACTTCACCACAATCATGAAATTAATTTCTCTGGAATGTAAACAGGTTTGTCTTCTGTTCAGCTACCAACAAAATTAAGCCAGCCTTCACCTGACCTTTGCAAAAAATGGAATCATAGAGATATACATTCCCCTGGACTGCCCCCAGCTTCTAAAGCCTCTTATTCTTTCTGTGGTACACCTCATGGCAAAACAGCAATGCACTATTTGTTAAAAAACCAGCATGGCAGTTCCTTGATTAACTTTTGTTACTTGTCTAGCTCCATCAGTTTAACAATCTGTATATTGCAACTTTTCATTGTATTATAATTTGAAAATATTGCTTAAACTTTATCCCACGGCTCTGAGACTAATTCAGGATGCTAATAGTGGTTACACAGTAATACAACGTTTTATTACTGGTCAGAAGAATAAATCCCATAATTGCTCTTCGTACAGGGAGTGTGGCTGTGAGAAATCTGTTACCCGAAGAGAAGACACCTCAGATTAGATATTCCCGTCTAACACAACTTCAGGGGAGTTTCTGTAACTTTGGGCTTCAGCCAATTAACTTCACATTAAATGGAAGGAAAACACAACCATAATGAGCTTGAGATAACTATGCGTTATATGGTAAGTGGAAAGATGTCAATAAATTGCAGTTAAAAACTCCACAGTTTATTCATTTGGTATCAAACTCCTATTGGTTTAAAAGAGCTTTCCATCTAAAACCTGAGGAATTTCTAGAGGAAGGAGGGGCAAGCGGGGGTAGGACGCTCTTACCCCCATGCTCTGATTTGAGCAGCAAGAGAGACCCGCCTTCATCATTATATTATGATGTCCATACCATGGATCATATACATTATGATAAGCTTGGGATTCAGTTGTACTAAGATAGAAATCTGTAGTGTCCATGAATGTTTTTGAGCTTGTTGCCCAGTCTCCCTTTGCTGTTGAAACAAGCATTGCTAACGTGTAGTTCCTCTCCTACTAATACAGTCAGTGAAATCACACCCTAGAAGTGTTTCTTTTTCTCCACTGATCATAAGATGATGAGGTTAAATCAGATGTCCCTGACACCTGAAATTAAATGACAGGATTCTCACCCTTACCATCTTAACTGTTGCTTTGAGATCCCAGCTATCTGTCTATACCCCTGAAAAAAACCTGGATTTCCTTCACAAATCTGAAGTTTTCATGCAAGCAGCTATTTTAAACAGCTAATTTTCTGTTCTTCATTTTCATTATATTAAGCAGCCCTATGTTTTCCATTTTTCGTTCAGCTCTTCTCTCTAGTCAGAAAATCATGCCACAGATAGTGTAGACTACTGAGACTTACTGAATAAGGGTCAATAGAGATATGTACCTTGGGAATAAATGCACTTAGCTAAGCTAATAATGTTTTTCTCCAAGTTTCAACCCAACTTTTCTACTTGAACTGAGCTTGATGTAAACTGTCTCTGTGGTTGTGCTTACATCAGCTGAACCCAGTATAAACAAGGAAGGGCATAGCACAAAATACCAAAACCTCTTGAAAGCATCCTGATTATCTCAGGAAAGTTTAATGAGTCTGATCCAAGCCTTATTTACATCAGATCTTTATAAAGAACACTACATCATACTCAGCGTGTACAAAACCAAAACCAACCAAACAAACAAGAAAGAAAGAAAGAAAAAAAGAAGCCAGAAAATAATTAAACTGCCTCAGACAGACCTAATGTTGGTAGCACACAGACTTATCATGATATATTAGTTAACTTCATTTGTATATATAGGTCCTAGCATGCTATATAGTAGATGTTATACTACTATACTATTCAGTGTAGAGTGAATGAGTGTGACTTTGGCAGCCTCCTGGATCAGGAAGACAGTAATGCCACAAATTCAGGTTTTCCACCATGAACAGCTCTGAAGACTCTCCACTGCCTGCTGGCACCGTTACCAACAGGTAATTTAATACAGGTCAGAAATAAGAATTTTTTTAGGAACTTCTTGTGGTTTAATCAAAACCTTTGTTTAACTAAACCCATGTAGAAACAAGACTTACAGATAAGTAAAATTTTAATTTTTATCACGATTCTTGAGAAATTTAAAGACTAAATTTGCCCTAACTTATAAAGGTGAATCAACAAGAGCTATATGCCTGTAGAGAAGTGGTCAGAATTGGGGCCATTACTAATAAGACAAGCCTTTGGGCTACAGGCATTGTCTGCAGAACTGAGGCATTTGAAAACCAGTTTCTCATGGATATTTTCTCTCATTATGAAGCCATCATAGCAAATGGTAAACTGAATAGGCTTTGTTAAAAAAATCCCAGGGGCCGCAGTACTCTTGGTAGAGATATACTGAGGCTGAAAATTTTGGATCTGAGACTGGATTTCAAGCACACTAAAGTTCATGAATAATCGGTTCCAGGAGTTAGTCCCATTCTAAACATAGGGAACATTTGCAAAATTCCTAACTGGAAATGAGTGTTGAACATCATCAGGATTTGGAGCTACTCATCTCCAGGGTTTTAACTGAGACCAATCTGTAGCTGTAAGTCAAGGCTGGATACAAATGGAGGAAGTGCAGAAGAAACCTTACATTGTGTGAGTGCATTGCACTCACAATGCCTTTGTCATCTGTCCCCATTTTTTATATTATTAAATTTTCCAGAACTCATTTTAAGTGTGTATATACTGCTAGGCTGAGTTAATAAGCTAGCAATTATTGGCATGCTGTTACAAAACCAGTATTAAAATATAATATCTTACATCCTGCCCTTACAGTGATACCATTAAAAATTTTTATTACTACTTGAAAACAAAAAGATTTATTGTGGTGCGGTAATACCGGTTTTCACGTTATCTGTACGGGTTATTAGTATTCGGTGCCTTTCCATAGTTCCTAAATGACTACATAATGCCATCTAGTGGTATAGGGCTTCAGTTCGTTTGAAAATGCTAAATCTAGATTAAAGTTTGTGACTTAGGTTGTTTAATCGTGCGACTTGTGACCGAAACCATCACAATTATGACTTGAGTGTTTAAAATAAACTGATCCTCTAAACTCAAAGATTTCAAAGCTTATTATTATCCATTTAGATTTCAAAGCATATTATTACCCATTTATAACAAGCACAATAACTAACCAGTTATTTAGAGTCTCAGGGTAAATATATAGCACCCATTCTCATGACTAATGCAAATATATTTCAGCTATTAGCAAAAGAAAACACAAGGTGCATAGCAAAAAATAATAATAACAAAGTGATTATATATTTATAACTCTTCACATTTAACACATACGCTCCACCTATTGAGGTCACACCTCAGAGTTGGTGCAGGATGGGCCATGTGGTACATGACCCCCTCTTCTATGCCCTATAAAGCAAGATGAACCACAGGGGCTCTTATTCTACCTTTATACAAATCCTTTGGAAATAAACCCTTTCCTGCTAGCCTTTAAATGTCTCCATTTTACCGGCCTCATTAACATGGGACTGGGTTTCTGGCTTCACCACCCCTGGCTACACCTGTATTAGTAAATAATGCTGTCCCCTCATGGCTCTCCTTTACCTGCTTGCAGACTGCCTACTCAGAGTAGACCCTGGCCTGTGCTAACCTGAACCTTTCCCAAGCACTATCTAGGAAAACTCCGGTTGGCACAAACCAAAATTGTTGCAGGTTCTGCTCAGATAATTTAATTGTATGGTCATGTGTCGGTGCTCATGCCCATAGTTTGGACCAGTTTAATTTTCCAGTAAAGATGTACCCTCCATTTTTTCATAGCTGTTCTTTCAGTTACATCCATAAAACTGAGTGTCTATTGGAGAGCTTCCCACTCGGTAGGAACACAAACCTCTGATGTTCTGGGAGATGATGGGGCAGCCTTTTCAGAAACAGTCTGCTGGAGCAATAAACGGTATTTTAGAGTATTCAGATAGGAATGGAAAGAAATGGTTTATGAATATTCCAGCAGCTTTACGTCAACCTTCTCAGGCCTACAGCGCTGTTAACCACAGTGCCACTGGACAGCAAAGTTCCTGTTTCAGAGACGACTCAGAATTGAAATCTAGGCACCTGGAGCACTGCATGTGCATTTCCTATTTTCTTTCCAAGGGGACATTCTCTCATAGTCCATGTATACTAATACAGTCCTGAATACATGAGCTATAACCACCTCTCATTGCCCATTCTTCAGCAGTTATCAACTCTTTTAGTCTTAGATCATGATATGAAAGTAGGTGGATAAAATGAACCATACTCAGAAACTCTTCTCCCTTTTCCACTTGCACCCTGTGGTCTCCAAAGAGATCACAGAGGGACCAGTTTTGATGCTTTGTTACACGATGTTTCCTGACCAGCCCTTTTCAGTCTAAGCTTTTCTTTTAAGACACTGTATTTCTAGTAATTTTCACTGCAAGACTGAGTAACATGTAAAGCACATGGTACCCTTTTCAGTTTGTTAATGACTTTTTTTAAACACTATAGTTCCCATTCAGTTGTGTGCCCTCTGCCTTCTTATAGAAATGTATAATCTTTTGCCATGAGATCAGTAAAACAGTGATAAAATTACCTTCCCAAAAATTAGAAGCTAAATTATTTTTTCTAACTGTAATAAACTTACTAAATATCTTACTATCATACACCTTACCTATGCACCTGTATATATAAGTATCTATTGCCAAAAAATTGAAATCAAACAACATAAACTTTAACAACAGTATAAATGACATCAGGTCTTCTTTCATACTGTGTTCGGTATGGGGTCAATATTTGAAAAGATACTAAGCAATAGAATCCATTTATCCTCTGAATTAAGATTCAAAATTAATTTTCCAACATTTTTATTCTAGGACTACTATAACATAAAACTGAATTTAAAAATCCACTTTCTTACCATCACCTTTGCCACTGTTTTCCAAAAGTTTCTGGGCATTCTACTTTGTTACTGAATTCAAAATCAAAGAGAAAAGATCAGACACACATCCTGAATGATGTTTTAAAGTGCATAGAGAGTAAAAAGTCCATTCACATCCAGAAAGATTTCTTAGAAGGCTCAGCTGAAGTTTGCAAACACAGTATGCTGAATGTTTGCCATCTGGTCTGTATCACCAGTTAGATTCTAAAAAATGTCTTAAAGAGTACTTTGATTTTCTTTAAGTGTGGGATTACTGTCCGCAACAACATTATGCATATTTTTCCCTTACATAATGTCCTGGACACAATGAATAAGGTCAGTACACACCAGATTTACCAGTAGGAGTAATGGCAGCATGTAATAAATATTTGGCATAATAAATACATTTCTGTTTCTCTCATTAACTATTACCATGGGACACTTAAAAACACAAGAAGTATACATAATAATTATAGAAATTTAAATAACGCTGTTTTGACGTAGAAAAGGCAAAAGCAAGTTGACATCTTGTTCTTTTAAAAACAGAGCATAAATTTCAACAACAAGGCTTTTTAATGCCTTTCTTCTGATCTTAGAACAACCACCACTCTGTACTTCATCCCACGTACATATGACCTGCAGACTGAGAACAGATATCTAAGGCATTTGCTTATTTGCAACAAATCCTGACATCTGAAGATGCATTTATATATATATGAAGATATATAATCCAATTTACATAATTTGTGTTTAAATTTGGCATGAGAATTTAATATGTCAAATATTTTAGTCAAATGCCATTTCCTTTGACAGGGTTTTTATCACTATACATATACACAAATATATATATATGTACACATATATATAGTATGCGAAACTACTAGCTAGTTTCTATTTCCTATAGTTTTCTCATACCTTAAACATCTGAGCTGAAATTTTCTACATGTGACCTCGGTTTCAGGCTCAGGTTATTTTTATTTGGTTTGAGATATTTTATTTCAGAAAAAAGTTCTTGCCATCCTCTAGTAAAGATTGTTTGCAACTCTACTAAAATTAAAGTTCTTTTTTTTTTTTTTTTGGTCTTGTCTTGTCTTACATAATAGACCTGATACTTTTGAAGGTGGGTTGCTTTTACAGTGTAAAGCCACCATTTATTATGAAATTATAACCTTC
Source organism: Buteo buteo (assembly GCF_964188355.1). Classification (NCBI taxonomy): domain Eukaryota; kingdom Metazoa; phylum Chordata; class Aves; order Accipitriformes; family Accipitridae; genus Buteo; species Buteo buteo. The sequence goes on from NC_134185.1 coordinate 6,771,229, forward strand.
TGAATTATCTTATTTTGCATGTACTTAAGTGGCAAATGCTTAAAACTTTGCCTGCTTGTTAGAGTTTTGCGGATAGAAGATTCTGTCTGTATAGACTAGCCTCCATGTTGGAGTCTAGAAAACAGACAGTATTTTGGTGAAATTACCCCCTGAAAATCGGTTAGGCTTGCTTTCATATCATCATCTGCCTTCCTTTTATTTTATTTTCACCAGGTTACACTGGTAACATTTCTGTTATAAGTGGTTAGAAGTGGAAGATACTTTTATCTTTCTCCTGTTAGCAGCTTCTTAATATATTGATATGTTATTTATATATTTGTTTTTCTAGAATCACAGGTATTAAAAACAAGACATTCTTTAGTACATAAATATGTTCTAAAAATACTTGCTCAAACAAAGTACTACAGTGCATGTTCAGTCTAAAACTTCTCAGCACAGGAAATATTCTCACGCTACAACAGAATTTAGCAAGAATTTTAAACAGAAATACATTTATTTTTTTTCCTATTTACAGCATGCAGTAAATTCAATGGATTTGTTACTGTTTTTCTCTGGTATACAAAGCAAATTTTTGTTATTTGTTTTCTAGATCAAAATCCAGGGGATCCTTTAACAGCTCATTTCAGTCAGACACTACCTTGTGCAAAGTATTTAAGGTCTTGAGCACAGCCTTATCTTGAAAAATCTGTAAGCTGGAGCACTGTTCCTCTTTCAGTATATATGTAAACATAGTGAGGCTCAATCATAACACAGATAATTTTGAATGCTGTTACTCTGAATTCAGTAAATATCAAAAAAGGAAACTTAGAACGTTACTTTTCAGCAGCAAATTAATAGCTAAAAATAAGTAGACTTCACAATGGAGGTAAAAAGGAGATGAGGAATATTCAAGTTAAATTGGTTTACATCCTTCAACAGAGTGGACTATTGAGTTATGCTTGCAGCAAATAAAGAGAGAGGGATGCAGCTTGAGGTAAGAATATACTGTTTGAAAACTAAAGGTAAAAGAGAGAATAAAAGTTTGGGGTTTTTTAAGAAAGGGGTTTATGGAACTAAATATCTACCATTTTAATTTACCTTCATAAAAAAAAATTATTTTTAAGGGGTACTACACACTATTATCACATGATTACCAGAAACTGTGAAGGAGTTAGAAGTTTTGGAAACAAGCTTTAATGAATCAAATCATTCTAATTTGCATTTATAAATTATAAAAGTTACAAAAGTGGCAACAGCTAATCATTTGCAGCGGTCAACTGAACATTACATGAGTAGTGTGATAAGTAGAATGGAAAATCCATTACACTACATTGTTTAATTTTATTTCTTGCACTAAAATGTTACAAATACAATCCCCCAGAACAAACATTCATTCTGTGATTGAAATATTTAAATAAAAACCTCATCATTCAATAGTGATAAGAAAATCAAACTGTAGGCAACAATGTATTTCAAGATTTCTCAAATGATGAGTCTGAACATATGTCTTCTTTTATAGATTGCTACTGCTGAGTGCTGGAAAAAAACTACAAACTTAACAGTACTAATCTGCCCCCTTGTGACAGACTAAGAAAAACTGCTAGATCAGTAAAATCCTGGAGTCTTTACACTAAAAAAGTTAATTGAGAGTTCAGTAAGTGAACCTGAAATCAAAGTTGGGCTGGCTCTATCAAAGCTTCTTGATGCTGTTGTAAGAACACAGCATCACTAAATGCAGTCCACTAAAACACATTCACTAACTGCCAGTCATAGAAGAGGTCTGTCATCAAATGGTGCTATAACTCCTGATGTCTTATACCAATCTGGGCTACTTTTATCCTAATATTGTGGTTCCTTGTGTCACAGAGTTCAGTGATAAGACAGGGTACTTTATAAGATCTGTAAATTCTTCTGAAAAGTGAACTGTTCATACATACTTTCATAGTTAGTTTAGCCTATTTTTAAGGTTAAGAACATCAAGACAGGGTTTTTGTTGCTGTTTTGTAAACAAAAGTATGTTAATGGCACAATCTGGTCAAGACTAGCTTCATAAAAATGAAATATTTTCAGCTGCAAATCATCTGACTAAAAGTATAGTTCTAAAAGTATGATTTGAAAAGGTGACAAAGTCATTTTCAAGAACACTTGCTCTTTTATTCCTGCATATACGTAGTTTAGAAAGCCAAGTCTGTCTAACTATTGACATTTACAGGAGCTGTAATTCAGCTCACTAATTAGAACACTCCCTCAAAACCTTTAAGAGTCATTCTTCAGTTTCAACTTTATAAGGGAATGAAAAATCAAAAGAACATAATCCTTTCACTTACTTTGTAAATTACTTGTGGAAGGACAGTGTTCCACTTTACTCTGAAGCATGGACAAGTAGTCTAGAAATGCTTGCTTAAAACTTTGTAATTACATTCATCAAATGTCAGCACTATAAAACATTGCCATAACAACATAATTTCATGAGATAAAAAGTTGTGAAGAAATTTTCGTTCCAGACATGACAGAAGAGAAAAGTCCTAACTAAAATTGATTAAAGGTGCTGCTCCCACAAGTAAAATGACCTCTGTGTGAGGCAGGATAAGAAAGAATTTGCTCCAAGTTCCCTGTTCTCGGGAGATAACACAACAGTTAGGAGAAAATGTCATATAGCTGCTTCCACAGTAAGTGATGAAGCTAAGGAAAAGGGAGAATAATACTGTGGATGCAATGATTATAGATGCAGACCGCATGAGGTGAGGTTGTCACTTGAATTTCCTGGAGAGATTAATGCATCATTTTTGTAAAGGCCATCTCACCGGAAAATCTCAGTCTTACTACACCCCAATGACTGTACATCATATCCTTTGACTAGCATAGGACATCCGCTAATCTTAATTACTCTGATGCAAGTTTAAAAATAGCTCTTGTTAGTTACTGGTTACTGGTTACTTACACTAGTGTAACACTAAATTTTAGCTCTTCTTATCCGGAAGACTGGACATTCTTTTCTTTAGAGTTTTCCACTCAATCAGACCACACAGAAGAAAGAAGCAGCTATACATTCCACAATTCCAAGACATAATTAGATCTTCTCTATTTTACTTATATGCAATGATCTACTCTATTACACAGTCTTAATCCTAATCAGATGACAAGCAGACTGTGCAGCTGCAAAAAAGCAGATGGAAGGGTTGTAACCTCTCTGCAGCTCTGTCTACATGGTTACTTTAGACACGCCCCAGATCATCCTGCCTATGTTCTGTGCTGATCAAGAGATGCGTGAGTGCAGTAAATGTCACACTATGCTACAGCTAACAAGGCTGCTATGCGGCACAGTTAATTAGCCAGGGCCAGGCACTGAGTGCGCACACTCTTAGCTCAGAACACTTGCAGTGTAAGGTTGTATCAGCTTTCAGCACCAGCACAGAAAGACTGTGTCTACTCACAGCATGACATGTAGGCATATTCTGAACATAAATCAGGGTCCAAAAGCATTAGAGAAGACAACCTGCCCAGAAAAATCAGTGAGGAAAGGAACAAAAAATTAAATTAATGTTGAGACACTTGGACAGGGCATAGAAATAGAACATTACCCAGTACTTTCCTCTTTAAGACTAAGGATGTATGTGTGCTTCTGGAATTCAGATAGCCAGCTTGTGTTTTCTGGTAAGTCTCTCAGGATACAATTAATCTAATCAAATAGGGACGCCTACACTATAGAAATCTACATCTGAGCTAGACCCTTTATAGCTACCCTTTATAGTTAATGGAAAGAAACAGGAGATTTCAGGGAGAAATTCATCTCATTCTAAAGTAGACATCTAAAAATATCTCAAATGAGTCATACCTTAAAAGTGCCTATATCTCTCCATTAAACATAAAAGAATGCCAGACATCTAGCTCGGATGTAGACTACAGTTCTGAATTCATCTAAAGACAAGAAAGATGAATCCCACTGTCTGTGCCTATGTTCCTTTAAGTGAGGATAACTGTATTGCTTAATTTGTCAGGAGAATTTTAAGGCATTAGAAGCTGTGAATGGTTCAAAGACTGACTTCTCATGGGCGAGGTAGCTATAACAGAATTTTATTTTTATAATAGCATTTATAAAAGAATTCTTACCTCTCAGGGTAGGTATTTTGAGACTACATATATGTGAGATACTTTGTTCTTAATAATACCTGGCTTCATCTGCACAATTTACAAATATCAGTCAGCATTATCTGTATTACGCAGCTGTTTCCTAAAACACAAACTAAGGCCAAGTGCTAATTTTCTGATTACATATTTAATTGCCCAAATAAATTGCCCAATTCTCCAAAACATTCACCAGCAGGTTCTGCTGATGGACTTAAAAGCCTGATTTGGATCTCCTTGTCCTCTCTTACATATTCTCATTCTTTTTCCCCTCTCAGCTTGAGCTCTACTCTTTTCAGTCCTTCAGACTCCTTACTGCCATAATTGAAAGAGTTACTGTATTCAACAACTTTTGTCTGAAACATGAATGAATTACCTTTATCAACTTCTTTCAGGATCTTGTATTAGCGACCAATTTAAAATTGAACAAGAGTAAAACTGGGTTTTCCTATCCCTAGCTGACTGCTGATTCTTAACTTTCTTAATGGTGCATCAAAGCAAAAGAGTAGTAATCTAAGTGTTAATTTATCTTATGCTGCCAGGTTAATGTACCTTTCAGCATCGATACTGCATTGCTAATCTTTATTGTTTGGATCTATGAGAAAACAACTGATTTAAAAGTCATGTTATTGCTGTAAACAGAATAGTAATTATTGCACCAGAAGCTCCAATTAAGAAAAAGGTATGCCTCAGACAATCATAGAAGGTAGATCTCTAGCAAGCTCACCCTAATGTCTGCTGCGGAAGGGCATCCACAGAATTTTGCCTCTGAAATGTAAGTTGCCGGTTTCTGGGTTCATTTAAGTTAGAAGTGGTAGTTATTTCTTAAACCAGAGAGATCTGTATCAGCATGCTATTACACTGCTCCAAAATGGTTCTATGGTATCTTACATGTTGACACTTCCCATGGCATTATGGCTTGCAAATGTCCTGCAGATTATACATGTGGAGTGTAAAAGCATCAAGAAAATCTTCATGACCCAAGGAAGGCAAATGTTGACAATAAAGCTAACTTTATCTCTTTGCACTTACCCTTGGTGGTAGGCTATTCTTACAGGTACACGTACATTGTGGGTAACTCAACATACCCTTTGGTATAGTTTTTGCTTATGGGTTACTACTGCTTTACAGAAATTGAAATATTGTATTTGTTATTTGCCATGCTAGTATCACATATACATCTCAAGTGTTGCAAGACTAATATATTTACTTATTTTAACCTAAGTGCTTATTTTAACCTAAGTGCTATGACCAGTATACTTACAAATATCGTACATGATGAATAACGGTGGAAGAACGTAGGTGTTTATGAAGTTCGTAACAAATCGGTCGAGCAAAATAACAACGGTTTGACCCACTGCCTAAGGGAAAAGGCTTGTAAGTTTGCCGGTTGAAAATAATGCTCATATTCACTAGATTTGTAAATTGCTTCCTTAGAATAACACAGTGTCTAAATTTAACTCTAGCTGTAGCCCCAGGTTTCATTAGATAGACACGAATACATTTTTATACCGGGCCAAAGGCATTTCCTCCCCCTTTTTTGTGACCGGCGCGGACAAGAAGTCTGTCAGAGAAGAGAGTGATGTCAGAAGCCCTTTGCGGGATGGCTCCGCTACCAACCTTTACCAGGTGAAGAGAGGCCGTACCTTGCAGGTGTGGAGCCCTGCTCCTCCGGGCAGTGCCCACGCAGGGCAAACAGCTCTCCTGCCCTACAGCCAGGGCTGGGCTGAGGCGGCGTTTGCCTGGGCTCCGCCGGCTGGGCGCTGAGGGGGACACGCTGAGGCGGGCGGGCGCTGAGGGGGGACGCGGGGAGGCGGGCGGGCCCTCAGAGGGACGCGGGGTGGCGGGCGGGCCCTCAGAGGGACGCGGGGAGGCGGGCGGGCGCTGAGGGGGGACGCGGGGAGGCGGGCGGGCCCTCAGAGGGACGCGGGGAGGCGGGCGGGCGCTGAGGGGGGACGCGGGAAGGCGGGCGGGCGCTGAGGGGGGACGCGGGGAGGCGGGCGGGCGCTGAGGCGGGCGGGCGCTGAGGCGACGGTTGGGGCGACCGTTGGGCGGGTCCGGGCAACCGCCAGAGAAGCTGCGCGGCCAGTTTTGGCCGGGCGGCCGCAGGCTTTCCTGCGGGCTCTGGAAGAGAGAGCTGGGCGGGAGGTGCTTCAGGAAACGTCACCAGAAGTCTCTCCCGACAGGTGACTGTTGTTTCTGGACTAGATACGTCTTTTTTGGTTCTTCCCACACGTCAAAGCTTTTCCTTTCTCTCCGGACACGTGGGCCTTTCCCGTGGCAACGCAGGAAAGATGTTTTGCTGTCCTGTTTCAAAATCCACTTTCTCCAAGCAGTTGCTACAAGCCCGTAAGTAACCACGTGTGAAAAAGTTTGAAAAAAAATAACCAACCTACAACCCGATAAGAAAACAACATTTTTGCCTGTGGACCCTCAGGGCTAATGAGGTTCTTGTCTCAGGATACAGTTAGTTCAAGCGTATGGTGTTCCTCACACGCCGGCCAGTGCTGATGGTCAGGTGCTGCTCTCCTCATGAGTGAGAAGCTGCAGTTATTCCTGTCGTAGAAGAGGAAATAATATGCTGTTGTCTGTGAACTATGTAATGTAGGTTAAAGTTATATTGACCCACTATAGAGAACGTTTTGAACTGTTTCAACTAAGAGAACAAATTGGTAAGGAGGTCAAATATTCTTGTTGCTGCTGTGTTTACTTAAGAGAATTTGCAAGGCTCTACTTCCCTGGGTATTAGAGGATTTAGATAACTTAGAGTTCCCCTGTTCACAGCATCAGAAACTGTGTCAGCCTGTGCTCTGACATATATGTCTTGACTTCTAACAGCAGTCACACACCCATACTCTTCAAACTCTCAAGCTTTTTTTCCCATTATGTTTCTATTTGTTGTTTACATATTTTCATCTGAGCTACTACCCCACTTGGCCTTCCTGCACTGTATCTAGATGAAAGCTTTTCATGAAAGCTTTTCATTCAGAGCATTCAGATCCACAGGATCTCATGCATTTGCTTTTTGTTTGGGTGAAAAAAATCTTCACTTTCTCTCACTACTATCTTAAATGAAGGTTTACAATTAAATGTGCTAGTTCCAACAAAGTTTAATCCAGCATAGCACAATATGATTACTGCCTTGTAACATCCCTGTGCAAAAGAGGATGTTAGTTGAATAGTTCCTCATTATTATTTCTCTGGGGAACTGTTCAATATTTCAGACTGCTACACGCTTTTATTTGGACACATTGTCTCATTGTTGTCTATATATTATTACGGGAAAGCAGATACTTCAGGGATTTGCCAGTCATCTAACTGAGTGTCAGATTTCTTCAGAGCTAACAGTAGTTGAATGCCAGCACTATCCACCTGCTTAGCTTCTAACAACAGTTGGAACATTAACCAGGTCTGTAGGTCTTTTTTACAAAGAAACTGAATATGGAAAATGTATTCTGCAGCCCAACTGAGGAAATGGATGACATTTCTCTCTTTTGTGTCAGAAGTATTTCTTTCAATGTTATTCCTTGTTTTACTTCATCATATTATTCTTGTTTTAAAATCCTCTCCAAATTAACTGATTGCCATCTGGTTTGCCAGAGCTTTGTATCGGTGTCATATAAACCACTTCCAATTCCAAACATACATTTCGAGGGTACAGATAAACTATCAGGGATCTCAACTTTGTCATCTTGCTCTAGATCCAACAAAAAACTTAGGGTTTGATTACTTCTGAGCTGCAACGCCTAACTCAGCATCCAGAAGTAGAAATCAAAACTCATGAGTTGGGTGCTGAGGTACCTTATCCAATGCCTGTAAAGATATATTCCTAGGTTCTCTGACACAGTCCTGTATCAAAAATGTCACAGCTGAAGAATGTAAAGTGCTGAATCAATGTTAGCACATTCTGCTGGTTCAAATACACACACACAAATGAAGTTAAGTTCTTCCAACAGTCTTTATATATAAATCAGGTATTACTGTCTGCATCTTTTTAATATTAGGTCAAATAAGGTATAATTTGTCTTTCTGCAGTCAATGTAAACCCAGAATAATCACAGTACTGTTCTATATGTACTCAAAAGAGATGGCCTGTGTTGTCCTACCTAATCCAGAACAAATATATACTGTCAAGTGAACGTGAAGTCATGGATTTAGACATTGACATTGGTGTAGTCTGGGGAGACTCCTGCATCTAACCCATAAGACACATTAAGTACTCAGAAATGTCTGAAAATCTCAATCCTTTTTCTTGGACAATACAGCTTGGATTTATTCTACTTTAAGCAATAAATTGGGCTAGGAGGGAATCTTGACTGGTTTCTCCAGACCTACTGTATAGTCAGCAGAGTAAGATAGGCAGAAGGCAAATCACATCTTAGGAGGACTGAATCATCCTCTGGAGATGCTCTTCTACCTCCCTCAACTGTAGAGAAATTACAAGGTATATATAACTTTGGCCCCTTTATTTAAGTGCTTACAGTTAAATGGGATGATTTCAGGCCCTGAAGTCTGACTAAAGCCTGCCTCTTTCGAATTCCTATATGCTTTTATGGAGCTGCCTACTCTGGAAAATAATCACTTAAAATTGAAGAGTCTCCTTGTATTATTTTTTAAGAAATACCAACAGGTTTCCTCCCATAATTATTTAGGCAAACTAAAAGCATGCCAAAAATTCAGTTGCAGGCAGGATTTATGTTAATGATATTGTAACATCATGTTGAAGCTTACATGAAAATTTCTTCTAGTATTTATATATGTACGGTACCTCTACAAGGCACACTGATATAACTTCCTTTGAAGACATATATATAATTTTGTAAGTCCTTGTGTTGTTAACTCACCTATTAAACTGATGTTCTATTTATGGAATAATACAGCACATTCTCTAGCAATATGTGGTCATGTAAAAAAAGACCCTATCACACAGACACAGGAGGAGATAGAGTAAGGTTGCTATGGGAACCTTAGCTCTAAATGGTCTGGCTTTTGTTGGCTTAAAATCTCAAACATTGCGTTGCATTAATTATGTTTTTGTTGAGGTTCTTTGCACTGAGTATGAAATTTGTTGTTGGATTGCTGTTTCAGTTGCAATGCAACAAAAATGTATGCAACATTTTTAAAAACAAAATGACATATGTTAGCTAATACAAGAAGAGAAGAATGTGTTTTGTTACCTGACTGAATTATGGCACTGAAGAAAATATACTGAAGAAGTAGGGACAAGATTTTCTTGTTATTCATCTAGCTAAATTTCAGCTATGACTATCCTCAGTTATTGAATATGGATCATGGATCCTAACAAACTAATATAGCAGAAGCAGCAGTGGGAGGGAGCCACAACAAAAGGCAGGAATGGGGTGGCAATTGTGGGAGAAAAGGGCTGGAGAAATCTCTGTTGGAAGCATGGGAGGGATTTTGGTACTGAGAGTGTAGACGGGAATAAGCTGAAAACAGAAACTGAATGCAAGGAAAGAGCTAGAGAAAAAGATTTTAGAGAGGACTGAGGGATGGGAAGAACTTGAACAATGACAAACAAGAAGTTGAAGGATTACATTTAGTACAGGAGCCACAGGGAGAAGTGGGACAGAAGTCGATAGAGACTCTGAAAACAAGGTGAGTCTGTCTGGGGAGGAGGAGAAAGATGGTAGCGGATGGGTTGCTATTAAATAAACTGATGAGGACAGTAATAGAACTCAAAATGCCCCCAAATTATTAAAATATTGTTAATCAGATCCTACAAATTAGAAATCACAAAACCATCTTAACATAGTTTAATATAGATAGCATATATGTTGTTCTAAGGCCTCTTCAAATCTTCTGCTGCATGAAAACAACAAAGTTTCACGCAGTAAGACAGGAAACATTCTACAGCATTGAATTTCTTCCCAATACATTTCAAGTGTCATTTGATGATCTTCCTTTTGGAAAGCTACTTATGAGTAGTGACTAAGATTTAATTTTCCTTTCTCTAAATTATATTACCTATTCTTAAGAAGATAATATTTCATTTGTTGAATTTTCCGAAGAATGATTACAATCTTTATTCATCGTTATGGGTGGTACAGAGTCTGGAATTTTTATGATGAAAACTGATACAGCACTTTAAAACTTCTCTATGCTGAAAAACAATACATTTAGCTTCTATACTACAAGGCAGCAAACAGGACAGACATTAATAATAGGTCACCTCCACTTTAAGTGTCCTTATATGGTAACTGTAATTTAAACAGTCTGCTAAAATTTCACATTGTTGTAGCAACCATAAATCCTCAGTCAAAGTACTTGTACCTTCCAACGGATGGAAAACTGATCAGTTTTCATCTCTTTAGAAAACAGCGCTTGTGATCTAAGTACCTTTTATAGAAATGTACAGAATTCTATATATTAAAGTAAGCAAATTTAATCACAAGTCACAGGGTTTTCTTAAAAAGAAATAGAGATGAATGTCTTCATAATACTAAAAGGAACAGTATCTTTCTTCTGAGCACTAAACAGTCTGAGTAATATCCTCACATATGTTCACAATATGCTTACAAACTGCTGTGGACCTCATGCTCCCAGAAAAGACAAATAACTACCAAAGTGACTCTCAAGATCTTTTAGCAGAAGGAGGAGTGGAACACCAAAACCAATCTGATCCACTCCTGTCAAAATCTGCAGGCCAATCCAATCACATACCAGTTGTGCTTATGGTAGTTAACATCTTAGCTTTTGACAAAATTCAACAGTGATACTAGTGACATGTTTATGTGACATGAGTGTGTTATTATAGGGGCTCTAATGATTTCTGACAGGACTCAGAGTGGCAACAGCTATTCCCCAACCCCATTGTCTCCTCGCATCTTGGCCTCCTACTTTTAACAGCTACAAGTGACTACTTGAAGAAGGTGACCTGATGGTACCCATTAGCAATAATACACCAATGACAACCAGATTCATCTCATTTTTATACATGCAGCTAACGATGACATATGCCTGGAATGACTCAAAGACAGATACATAATGGCTGACACTGTCATTTATCAAAGAGCATAAAGACTTGGGGAATCTTTAAAGTTAAAACAAATGTTTGTGATAGTCTGCTTTATAAACTGGGACAGCTTGTTAACAAATACTGCAGAACTCACAAATCACTATGAGTTAGAACATCCCCTCCCACTGAGATGTCCTTATACAGTATGTGAGCACATGAGACAACTCTCATTTCCTTAACCTCCCCTGTCTCAGGGCCCATATCACTTACAGAAATCAAAGTTCTCTGCAGACTCCATCAGGGCCATGGCTCTACTTCATGACTATTTCTTACCTCTTATTTCATAGGGATTATACAGGGGCTAGTTTCGTTATCTATACAATTCTGGAGAAAACTTCATCTTGCCTTAAGCCTTCCAAACGCACATTCCATCATTTGACAATTATTATATGTATAACTGAGTATTTCATGTGGACTGGTGCTGTTAGGATATACCTCCATTAAAGAATGTAAATGACATCTCCAAAAATAGCAGTGGATGTCCACATCCTTCTAACAGAGGAAGTAATGTCCCAGAATGACATTCCTTATCTTGTGGAAGAGAGGAAAAAGACTGAAAAGAGCAAAGACCTTTGGACTTCTACACAGATATAAAGGTCTTCTTACACATCTTGTACTTCAGTCTTCTGAGAATCACTGGAAAGCTCTGATGTCACACTACAGTTTTGTCCACCCTCATTGGAATAGTTGGCATGCAGGATAAATAGAGAGAGCATGCAGGATAAATAGAGAGAGCATGCAGGTGATACTGACTCTGGTAAGACATTAGCTACTGTCGTGTATGACTTCTTAAAACTGAACCAGGAAATAGGCTGAAAAATCCACTCTCAGTATTTCAGTGACAGTCTGAGAGAGGGTCTTGATGCTACACAGGTTTTTCCTAGCCATGATTCTACTATTATTTTCACTGCAAGACCACAAGTGTTGCAAGCACCTAACAGGTGGTTAGGTTAAGCACAGGATTAGAGTTCAAAGTGGTCTGGATAAATTAAAAGAAATTATCTAAACCAGCAAGATGATATGCAGTGAAGGCAAGTAGAAAATCATACACTTTAGAAGGAGAAATCAAATGAACTAATCCAAAATGAGATATAGCTGGCTAGGGAACAACAGTACAGAAAAGGACCTGGATTTATATTGGATTACAAATTGACCATGATCTAACTGTAATTTTGTTGAAAAATATTTTAAGATATATTAAAGGGAATTGCAGCATGTCAGAAGCAGAAGACAGTCATTCTGCTTTATTCAGCTTTGGAGAGACCTACATTAGTACTGCATGCTGTTTTGAATGCCCCACTTTAAAATACAAGTTAAAGAGACTCCAGAGAGATTAAAAATAATAAATGAAGGAAGACTGGAGGAACAGTAGAACAGAAAAGACTGAGAAACACAAAATCAGTCTCCCAATATAGAAAAGTTACTCAAAAGAGCACAGTGAACTCTAACTGAGGTAGAAGAAGAAACTTATTTGTAGAGAAGATTATTTAGGTTAATATGGAACACCCCCCCACCTTTCTAATACACTATCTGTGGAGACTGGAGATCAATCTTAAACAGAGATTTTTAAGGGCATATGCCAGTGACATTTTAAGTCTTTACAACTTAACTCTATGCAGAAGGACAAATGAAATGATCCCTTTACATCTTTCAAATCCTGTACTTTGTGGATTCTATTCTTTGCAGGACAGTTATGCCTACATATGCTTTTACTGGTTCCCCTTCACAGATGAGACCGAGTTCACTACTGTACTTAACCACTGAAGTACACAGGCAGAAGTGCATCCATCATTATAGTCCAGATCGCCAATCTCCTTTTACAGTCAGAAAGAGGTTTCAGAAGTTTTTCTGATTAGAAGGGGAATTTATAAGAAACAAACTCAGTGTCTTAGCCAGCAGCATGAGTAGTAGGGAAGCATCATGCACACTGACTAGAGGTAGGATGTAGTGATTTTTTGCCTCTGCTTTCATTATGATTATGATACAACCCCTTGTACACAAACCTGACCTTTTTCTTTGCTTTAGTAGGTATTTTTGCTTGTATGTGTATGGGTTAATATTTGCTATTGTATGTGTCCTTGGTGTAGTTTATTTTTATAAACATGATTTGGATACATGCAGAAGTTTCCTATATAAAACGCGTAATAATTTTTGCTAAAAGATTGCCTTAATTGCTCTGAAATCTAAGTATTCTTAAAGCTTTAGACAGGCATCTAATGAAACAGGGGAAAGGTGATCCTCCTCTAAGACGTGTGACCCTGCTGAAACAATTTAAATTATATGCATTATATGTCTATTATATACATTTGTTTAAATTGGACATCTCTACTAACGTAAAGATCTTCAGGCTAATGATTATTGGCAGAGTATCTCCAAGGATTTCAGCTGCAAAACAGTTTCCTTTTCTGATGGGTGTGAGACCATTATAAAGACAGACAATCTTCAAGTTCTGTTTTGTTAGCAGGCAATTAAGAACACATATTTCTTTCCATGTGTGATTGTGAGAGTGACAAGTATAACTTCATAGAAAAAAAGTTTCAATATCTATTAAATGTGTTTAAAAGTACTTTAGAAGTTGACTTAGGCATATTTCCCATTGATTTGAAAAGCAAGAGATTAGAGACAGGGTCTGACTGTGCATATATGCATAGTATGTTTTGTATGCTGGATGTTTTTGGATGCCTGACATGCCTTAAGCAACAGTCTGAGTCTTGCTGTGCTTTTATTTAATTTTTTATTGTGGTAAAAATTTCTATTATTTTATTTTCTTGATTACACAGTCTTTGATTTTAATATTTTGTGCTGTAGATGCATTCACTATACTCTTTTTGTTATAAGATGAAAGACTATTGTGATTGTGCCATACTATTTATGTTGACAAATGCAACATTTTATATTTTTCCTGCTTTACATCAGCTAGAACTTCTGCTCTTATTAGTAAAATGATGAAAGAGTTATTCTGAAAGACAAACAACAGATTTATACTGTTGCCTAATCATAAAGCTTGGATTGCAATCAGTAAATGTATTTCATCAGTCTGCATGCAAAAACATATTTCCATCAGAGTACCACCATAAAAATATTAGAGAAAAGGAAAAGTTTATTTCAGATTAACAACAGAGTTGCTTCAGGAAACTTACAGCAAATATGATAAAGTGCATCAAAATATACTGAAATATTTTTTGTACAGCCATTTTGAATATACACTGGGAAGTATATCCTAAATATCTCAGATCTGATATAGTCTCTTGAGCCTTTTATGTGCTCCCTTTTAACACTTACAAAACAACTGTCAAGTTTTGCTTTTCTTTAGTTAAAGATCAATCTTTGCCTCAAAATATGTTATAAAATAACTACCCAGTGTACATTACTAAGGAATAATTAAAAATATAGAAGATTATCCCAAATTTTTTGGATGAAACATTTTATATTTTCATTTATAATTCGTCATTGCTTCTTTAGCATGATTCCATGCATACATTTTAAATCATTATCTTCTATACATTTTTTTTTTCATGATCATAATTATTCTTCTATTCAGGAGAGGTCACAGATGTAATGGATCTGGGCTGTGCACCAAATTCTGTCATTTTTTTTCTTCTAGAAAAAAATGGCCTTCCAGGTATAGCCCAGACCCTACAAACAGAAATACTTATTTCCAGAAGTAATATCTAATGCTGTGTTGTGGCTAACGATGCTGACACATCTTTCAATCACTCTTATATCTATAAATCTCACTTTGATCCTTAATGAGTCACAATTTTTTCAGCCCAACAGAGTTGCTTGATCTCACTGTCCAACAAGAGAACTTGTACATTTAATTAAAACTGTTTCTCTTTGAATGGTTATAATACAGTAATGACTAAGTGCAGCAGATATTTAAGCAACAGCCATGGCAATGAATAATGGGATTTTTATTTTCAGAATGTTTATGACAGTGGCAGGAAACCTAATAGGTATTTGTTTATTACAGTTCTTCTCCAATAACACAGTATTTCATTTTGAGGTAGGCTGATCAGATTTAAAAAACAGGTGTCCTTCAAAGAAGGAATTAAGAAAACATTTTAGGCAAAGTCCCAGTGATCTTCAGCAGTCCGTAGTTATTTACTACCTACTCGACAAGCTATTCTTGATACGAAAATTTAACAAAAAACTTTTTCACATCCTGATGTATCATTGTAAGTCCTAGCACATATATGAATAGTACTCTTCCATTTGGGAACCTTCCTGAAGAGTTAACTACAGTATGTGAGCTATCCTGGAATAATATCAGGTAGAAAAACCCTAAAATTAAAACACTAGCTTTAATAGCAGGAGCAAGACATTGCAAGCACAAGAAATACATCTGATTTTGCTTAAAAAATGCACAGAGAAAAACCAGGCATCAGATCATGAGGACAGCAACAAAACTGTTTTTTTTTTTTTAACAAAGGACACAGACTGTGCATCATTAATACATTCAAGGAACAGTTCTAAGAACAACAGTAGAAAACAGTGAAAAATAATTCAACCCATAACCATTATTTTCTGAAAGGTGGGACTGTTAAAAAGCATTGATTTATAGCCTGTAGAATGGGTTCATGGGTTGTAAATAACAAAAAATTATTCAAGGTGCCTATAAATTCCCTTGAACTTCTATATGCAATTTATGTAGTAGTAAAGAAGATTAAGTAATGTACACTACCACAACTACAGAAGCTGCAAAACTGCAATCCCAATTCCATTTTATTCCTTAAGTAAGGAAATAATGTTTCTGTGGAGTAGCCAGCCCCATTTTGTTGGCTAACCTTACAAAACATAGAGGAACCAAGAAGTAATTGGAAGGAATCAGAAATACAAAGAAAAAAGACTTTTTTTCCCCACCATTTCAGTACTGAATCATCTAAGCCATATTCATTAATAACAATTTTTTCATTGTGGGAAGAGAAGGAAAAGTTAGATTTGTAAGGTGAAACAAATATTCATCATTGCCTAATGAAGTAATCGGCTTTTCACTCTGAAGTGCTGTGCCAACAGAGCTATGCATATGCAAGTGTTTGTAAATTCAGGATCTTAGATTGTGTCCTGTGATTGTCAACTACCTGAGTGGGGGTAGTCAACTTCTAGTGGCTGCTAAAGGCCAGGAAGGAGTGATCTGATGCATTTCATCCCTGGGCTCTTACTCTGTGAACACACTTAACATTTTGGCTGAGAAGAGAAAGAAAACTCAGTAAATTCTGTATGATTTCCCCCAGCAGGAAGGGGAATGCTAATTTTCTCTTTGTCATTGATCACTCAGTTACTTGTTATACATGAAGAAAATCCTCTGGTTCTAAGCAAAGTTAAGAGGATGCTAAAGATTTTGTAAGACTTGAGTGCCATCAGTATTGCAATGCCTCACAAATACTTCTCAAAAGAAAAAAAAACACTCTGAGGCTGAGAATAGACTACTAATAAAAGCTTAATGAAAAACAAATTAACAAGAGATTTCACTACATAGTATTCTCTTGCATCCTTCAAGAGCTTCAAAATAAAGGAAAAAACACTGCAGTGAGATGTAATTTTGGGGCAGTTCTCCATAAAAAAGTAGATGTTAAATTATCAATCAAAAAGCCTAAAATCAACCATGCATCTAGATGAATATTGATAACTTCTTCCCTTGTCATTTCTACTTTAAAAGGTGTTTTAATCTATGCAGTGCCTCAGTTCACTAAGACGATGAAGCTATGTTTGATGGCTTGACTTGATCAACAAAAGCACACTACTGTGTATCAAACATTTATTCAAATAACTCATAATCCTAACTCATAATCCTTAGTTTTTTAAAAATTGTGAATAATTGGGCAGACTTAAACCAGCCTGGCTTCAACTGTCAATAGGAACTTGTTTTTGTGGATTAATGCTGTAACCTCTGCAGTAAACTCTCTGTCTAGACGATGCCCTTCTGAGATACAATAGGATATTTTTTGAAAATTAGGTTCTAAATTTCCTTTTTTTTCTGATTTTGTTTGTTTTTTAATATTAGGTTTCTATTAAGCATATGGTCTTCTGGTTTCTGTATAATTAGCTTGCACTGATTTTTCCTAATTGTTTCCTGTTAATTTTATTACTAATGAAACAGGAGTATTTTGCCATCCCTCCTTCAGAAAAAAGCCTTTTTTCCAAGGAGATTTTGAAGACCGAGTTATGTAGGTTTGCCAGCACTGTTGCAGCTTTTGGAATTCTTTCAAATTGCTCGTTAGCTCTGGTGGTGTGACATAGCATTTGGGCAGCAATCTGACATCTCTTGTGTCTTCTTCCAGGCCAGCTCTGCGCTATTCTCTGCTTCTTTTTACCTCTTGTGTAAAAACTGAGCACTCTCACTTTAAGTATTTTTAAACACATTGGCTTATGAATATGGTTGGTGTCCATACAGAAAGTTTGGGAATGAAAACAACAAATTTAGAAGACTTAAAGGACAAGAAAGAATTTTCCTCTCTCTGGTTTTTAATTTTCATACGCACTAGGTACTTGAACTTACCTAGTTTGGGACTTCAGTTGACAGACTCTTAAGTTCTAGCATTTCTGGAAGCTCACTTTTCAGGCATTAGTCATTTTAGAAACTAGGAGCTTTGAAGTAGACATAAAAATTCCCCGATTCTGCAGTAGAAGTGGGGTCAGTAGAATTCCAGATGAAGGAACCTGTCCAAGAAGAGAGTACCTACCTAGCTTTCCCTAACTCTAGGCTGTCGTAATTCACTTTCCAGTTTTTAAAGGATGTATGGTTTTGGCACTTGGGTTCTTGGGCTTCACAAGAAAGCTTTTTAAAACGTAAAACCTTACGTGTGAAAAAAAGGATTTTTTAATTTTAAAAGTCGAATACACCCGAGGCCATGACTTCCAGTTTCTGCCTAGGTGGCTTGGCAACGCCGCACGTTCTGCAGAATTCAAGTTTCGGCTTTAAACGTGCCTTGACGAGGCCCCGGAAGACTCTACGGCTGGCGAGAATCCGCCAGACCTTTGTGGCCTTTCGCCGGAGCGCGGCGAGAGAGCAGCGGGCCCCAGTCCCGCGCCATGGACGTCGGCGCTCTCGAAAGTTCATTCATTTTCGGCTGCCCGATCCGCCTCCTCCTCCTCACCTCCCGAAAGCCGCTGCCTCCCAGCTGATCGAGGGGGGAGCGGGAGAGCCCGAGGCGTTACCGGGCACGGCCCTACTGCGGCCATTTTATCGTCTAGGGGCCGGGGTGGCGGGCCGGGCGAGCCCGGGGCGGAGGGGGGGGGGGTCTCGGCAGGGAAGCGCCGGTGAGGAGGCCCGGCCGCGCCGTTCATGGAGGAGAGGGGCGGCAGCGCGGCGCGCACCGCTTCCTCGTCCTCCCCGTGCGCTCGGAGGCGCCGCCGGCGGAGCCCCGGCCGGGCCCGTCTCCCCCGCCGGGCGCCATCGGCGGCTGCCGGGCCAGGCCCGGCCGGCGGCCGCTCGGGGGGCTGCTGGTGGCGGACGCGGTGAGGGAGGAGCGGGCGCGCTGCCGCCGCTTCCTCCTGCACGGGGGCCGGAAGGCAGCGCGGCCCGGGGAGCGGGAGAGGGCCGGGCCTCGGCGGCGCCGCCGCCGCTGCGGGTCACCCAGCCTTCCGCAGTGGGGGTGGGCGGCGGAGCGCGCAGGCCGGGGGAAGGGCCAGGCCCCGCCGCCTCTCTGGGCGATGGAGTGAGGGAGCGAGGCTCGGCAGCGGGAAGATGGCCGGTGGCGGCGGCGGCGGATGCAGAGACAGCTTGTTTCTGGACGGTGCGTGCATGGCTGAGAGGGGGGGAACGTGGCCCGTGGGCTGCGTTTCCCTTCTGGCAACCAGTGAGGGGCACGGTGCAGACCGGGGAATGGGGGAGGCGGGCGTGTGTGTGTGCATCTCGGGGGGGGGAGGAATGGGTCCCCTTTGGGGGACGGCGACAATGAGAGGTGGCTTCGTGGTGGGGGAAGGGTGGGTGCCGTAAGGGGTGGTTTGGTTTGGTGAAAAGAGAGCTGCTTTTGAGGGAGGGGTTAGCGAGGGCGATTTGATTTCTTGTCCTTTTCCTTCCTTTCTTTCTTTCTTTCTGTGTTGCGAGGCTTTGGAAGTGCAGTGTTTTCTTTGTAGGGGCAGAGCGCTGAGAGCAGCCTGGGCTCGGTGCGGCAGGGCCGGTTTTGCAGGAGGAGGAATCTTCTCTCGGAGGGGCGGTGGGCTGGTGGGCGGCCGGGCAAGGTTAGCGCTAGGTGAGGAGGGGAAGCGAGGATCGCTGTGCCGCCTCCCCGCTGCATTTCCCTGCCTTTAGCCTGCTCCCAGGCCCCGGCCTAGCCCGTACCCTTTCGCCCCACCGTAAAACGAGTCTCGTCTGCTTCTAAAATGCTGCTTTAAAGGTTTGGGACTGAGGTTAGTTTGGGGAGGGGGATCGTACCTACGTTTGTGATACGAAGGGGATGATGAATCTTAGCAGCTGCAACTGAAAGAAACCTTTAGCGTTTATAAAGCCTTGAGTAAATTTTTTTTGATGTACGGGTTTGGTGGTTTGTTTTGTCGCTGCAAAGCTCTTCATCATAATGCAAAAAGTCTTCTGAAATTCGAGTATCTTTAACTGTTGAGCCTTTACAGTTTCACTGATCTAAAAAAAAAAAAATCTGCTGTTGTAGTCTTGCAAAATTGCTATATGCACAAATCCTGATGACATAGGCCAATAGACTGCTAAATTCTGCAGAATTACCATGATGATAACGAAGGAAAATGTATGTTAATGAAATAAATTGCTCCTCATAAGTAGAGTTTTTCAAGTCAGGGATAAGTTTAGCATTGAGGGTTTTGTAGTACCTGTATTATACAGAACATATCTCTTGCAGATTTTCTTTTGCTGCAGAATGTTTGGTTTTGGTTTTTATTACTGGATGTTCTGAAGTACGGTGTGAACAAAGTACTGCTTGTTGTTTTGAATTATTAATCTGAAATTGTGATGTTCAGAAACTCTTTCTGGGTAATAACGGCTGTCGTGTTACCTCCCTTCTACCTTTAAAGTGTTTGGTGGTGAAATGCAGACGCTCCATTTTCCTGAACTCTCTTGACAGAACATAGCAAGGTTTGTGCAAATACAAGTGTCAGGGTAATGACTAGGCT
The DNA here is from genome assembly GCF_964188355.1 of Buteo buteo. Classification (NCBI taxonomy): domain Eukaryota; kingdom Metazoa; phylum Chordata; class Aves; order Accipitriformes; family Accipitridae; genus Buteo; species Buteo buteo. The sequence goes on from NC_134185.1 coordinate 6,791,453, forward strand.
CTGTCTTCTGTGTGCACCTTGGCTACTTGCTCGTTGGACAGGTGGCTAAGAAAAGACAGATTTCATATGCAACACTCACATGTTTTTTTACTTATGACGTCTCTTTCCAACAGCAGGACCAACACTGGATAGCATCCCCATTCAAAGCTTCAGTATTCACGATTGGTGAACTGAGTTATCAGCGGGTTTTGTGTTTCCTCATTATTTACGGACGTGTTAATTTTAGGACTGATGATGTGATAGAAATGCTAAGAGTGTGTGAGTGTGCACACACGTGTGAAGAAAATCTGATGTGGATGGTGGTGACAAAAAATTTATGAGGGTGGCCCAAGTCCAAATGGGATGATAGTACTATAGCAGATCTAGTAAGAGCTGGTAAACTTTTTCTGATTTGAAGCAAAGGAAGAAACAGCCTTTCAGATGCTATTTGAGAGGTTCTTATTGGGGATGTTGACTTTATAGGAAAAAGTAAAGGTACAGAATATATATATATATATGGGGGGAGGTTTGGCAGTCTGTAATCTGGACATGTACGGCAGCACATTAGATCACCCTAATGACATTAGAACCACCATTATCCAAAGGCTAGACAAGCACGAGAGTGCCAGACTTGTGAAACAAGTATAACGTGGACAAAAATTAGAATAAAAGCGTATAGAGTAGGCAATATGGCAACTTCTGTTGCAAGGTGATGATTAATACATGAGCCTAGAGTTATATCTATAGCTAGTCTGAGTCTGTATATTTCATGGACTCTGTTGAAGTCTGTGTAAGCAACAGCCAAAAATTGTTTACTTGATGGTTTTGGAAGTGTTCTATTAAAGGCTAGTAGAGAGGAGGGGGAGGACTCCTCTGTCCATCCCTGCCATTAATGAGCAAAACAAATTAATTAGGTGCCAAATGGATGTTAGGTCTATTGCTAATTGAACTCAGTCTAATGGAAACTGTGCTGCTTAAGTATGTACCTATATATGTATGTGTGTGTGTGTATATATATGTACACAGAAAATTCTGGCGCTGTCGTGCTTATGTTGACTATCAGTCAGACTTAAGCATACAGTTAAATGAAAATTGCTTTTAAGTATGATAGTTGTTCAGAACTTCGATTTTGATTTCACATGTCCAGTAAGATACTGCTTTTCTCTTGTTTAGTGTAACAGATGTTACTATGAAGAAATACAGCTGTCATTCTGCTGTTAAAGTGCTTCCTTTTAATATTTTTATTATTTTATTCTCCAATAAAAACAAAATGGTCTTTGGAAGAGTGTTCCTTGAGTGATTTATCTATTGCCTTTCTGGTAATGCTGTTCTTGAACACAGTGATTCATACTAGTACATGGGTTTTGTCCAGTTTTGTGTATCTAATGTGTCATCATTTTTTATGCTGTGTTGTATAGATGTTTTTTATGGAAAATATGAACAAGATCCCTAGAAGTATAACGTTTGACTCTTTTTAAAGTTTCATTTGTTACCGTTCTGGAGCAGTGCTAATAGTTGATACACATCATATACATTGATATACATGACCTGCGTGTTTACTTTTCTTGAAATGTCAGGATTGTTAGAATTCAGAAGTGTGGAAAGTACCTTATTTTTGTTACTTAAGCTAGTTTGCAAGTGGAATTAGTAAAACTTTCCCCTTGTTTTCTGAATTTATTTTCCTACAGTAAGGTTTCAAAGTGATGGGCGGAATGTGCAGAAATTCATACTAACAAAGTAGTCCTATTGCATGGGAATTCTTTCCTGATTTGGAGGACTAGAAATTTAGTGATTAGAGATTTCCATCTGCAGGAATTCCCATGTTTTCCAGTTGATAGCCACACCTAAAATACAAAGCAATGATAAGAAAATCTATTTGGATTTAGAGTAGGGGGATGTTCAACCTATAGGAATAGTTGATCATCATTCCTGGAGAAAAACAGTGGGAACTCTTGTTACATTCTGCCTCCTTGGGTGTTACTGAGTTGCAAGGAAATTGTAATTTCTCTTTTCCAGCCTTAAATGTAAAGTTTCCCTATGTTTGTAGGTAGGTAACAGGCAAACTTTAAAGTATTCCTAAATGCACGTATTTTCCAGAAAAAAGGAGAAACATTTTATTCCTTCCTGTTTTCTTTTTTCAGTCTTCTGGTGGTTATAGTAGTGATCCTGAGAACCGATATTGAAGTTTGTTTTTGAGGACCTCCTTTCTAAGGAGTGTTGCCAGTCCCTACCTTCAGAGCTGCTGAGAGATTTCAATGCAGTCATGACAGGAATTTGCTCAATTTTCATTCCATTTTCTTGGCTACAGGTTTCCTAATAATAGAGAAAACTATGTGGACTACCCATTAGCAGCAGCAAAAGAAACTTCACAGTTGTCTGCCAGAGGATTCTAGAAGTCTGCTTTGCTTTTCATTCAGCTCACATGTAAAGAATTGTCTTCACCAAAGCAAGGGTTATAGCCTTGTGTATTTTCTTAAAGGTAGCTGAGATTCTGGACTGGTACAGAAACACTCAGCATTTGTATATTAGTGTATAGACATAGAGTTGCCGTTTGAAGTGATGGTCAGCTGTTCTTGCCTTTTTTTTTTTTTTTTTCCTTTTAATCACCTTGAGAAGTCTCTGACAGGAGTAATACAAATTAGTAGGCCAGAGTGGAATTTGTATTCAGATAGAACACTTGGAAATTTTCTACCTGCTATGACTCTTTATCTTTCTCTTAACAGTGAATATTTTTTATTATTTGTTGTAATTGTCTCCAAAGTAGTCTCTGATGCTTTGTTTATGATCTAGTGGAGATAAGCATTAGCTTGAAAATGAGGGGAGGGGATGTTCCAGGTATCATTCACCTTCTTCTGTGTCTTTATCATAATCCAAACTCCAGCTTTATGCTGTTGAATTTTTCTCTGGTTTGCATCACTCCCATCAATGTCCAGACATGTTCTGTTCCTTCCTTCTGTTTTTCTTGAGAGTAGTTTTCTATCTGAAAGTGGGAAATTCGTGACTCTTCTGTGGCTTGCTTATGTCTCCCCGTCCTCTGACCCATTCAGAATTTCTTTCCAGCACTGCTTAAGTGTCTTCTCAGACCTTTGTTCAGCTCTCCTTTCCAGTGGTTTTAAGAATAGGAAACCTTCCCACTGACTTCAATGACAGATTATTTTCTGGGAGTGAAACCCACTTGTTGAGAACTATTTGTTAGCAAATTCCAATTGAAACTATCTTCTTACTGTCTTATTTCTTGTACGTGCCAATCTAGCTTGGGTGATAGGTAGCATGAAATATTAAGAAAGACAGGCTGCTTCTTAGAGCATGTAGAAAGATACTAAAAATAAACTTCATTTATCTGTTAATGCTCTATAACATACATTGTAATCCACTTGGTAGCGCATTCTAAAATAATAGCCTGTGCCCAAGTCTTCTTCCACATCATCACCTTCTTTTTAATTTTGAGATGTAGGATTCTAGGAGCCCAGGCTTGTCCTCTGCTTTCTGAATTGGAAAGCACCCGTGTGCAATTTTCTGGTTTCCATTATGGGGGCATTTATTGTTTGGTAGTTTTTCCTAAGTAGCTGCTGCTATAATGATTTTCCACAAAGTGGGACATAGAAGCTTCAGGTGTAAGAGTAACTATCTTGTGTGGGATGCCTCATCCGTTATTTTCTGGCACTTGGATTTGGTAGGAAAGCTCTACTTCTTCTTCAGAAAAAGTACAGAAGTTCTACTGGTTTTTAGTGGCCCCCCAAAAAAAATTTAACTTGAGAATGTTCCTAAAAGAGATCCTTACACTCTTCTTTATGTAAGTATAAATACAAAAGTAATAGTAACAACATAAATAATAACATCAATATGTGGCTTGATAGCAAGCATAAACCAACATTTTGCGAACATCTTGCTTGCACAGATACTTTTATGATGAGCCTATTTGGATATTGTAGTCTTTTGCATCTTGTTTTATCTACAAGGATAAAACATAATGAATTATTTATTGTAATGGTTTCAACAACAACTTTGGCTATTATTACTGTTGTTTCTGGAAGACTATGCATGGATTTCAGTGCAGTATCAGACTTCACCTTTTCTGTAGAGTTCTAGCTGTGTCTTCTAATTGAGGTGACTGAGGGGTGTCAAGGTGTTTTGTGTTGTAGCAGGTCATATAATGTGAGATTAATCACCAAACTCGCCACTTTTAAATATTGCTTTATAAGAATATGAGGGGTTTTGAGTCATCTCATCATTTTGTCTCCTTCCTTCCCACTAATAGGTATTAAACCCTTTTGTTTTCAGTGGAGTAGAGATCTCACAGGTAAATAGCTAGAAATTTTGTGAAACTTGCCCACTTCCATAAAATAGAGAAGTCAAAATTAGTGTCCCTGAAGCGAAGGTTTTGGTGTTGCCTCGGCATGGTTTGGTTTGCTGCTAACTGGTGTCAGTACATATACTGGCTGAGCAGTCAGGGGTCAGGGCAGCTAGGGGACACGGGACAGTGTATGCCTCCGTCTGTGTGTGTTGCAGAAAGGAGTGGAAGAGTGTGCAGGATAGCTTAAGATACTGCAGGAGGTCAAGAAAGCAAGATAAATAAAAATGGAACTGTTGTGCTGGGGGAAGCTATACAGGTAGAGAGAACGAATTCTTTTTCAGGGAAAAAAGGCAAATGTAATTCTTATCTTAACTTGGTTGTTTTCCATTGGGGGCGGGCATGGAGCAGATTTGTGAAGTTCCTTTCTTTTGGCCCATGTTTTAGCACCTATTTGGTTTCAATTTGGAGGGGTTTTTTTTAAGTTAGGGATATTCTTATATAGGTTGAAATCTGTCTGATGCTCTGTACTTGACTACTTCTTGCTTAAAATTAAGAAAATTAAAGCACTACTAAAAATACTACTATTCTTATTCATTATATAGAATTAAACCTGGTTTTATCTTGCACATTTAATTTTCAAAAGATGCGTTGTTGAACTTCCTCTTACTGTGTTCAGCAGCCTAGCATGTGTAATATTTTCAGGTGAATCTGATCTTAAGCTGTGGTGGAGCCAAAGTTGGTGTCTTGTGCTGGCCAAGTCAGCTGCTTTTGAGTGTTGCGTTCACAGGATTAACTGGCACTTCCATAGTGGGTGCCCAGCAGCCTGTGTTGATGGATACCACGATGCAAAAAGAATTACCTGGCAATCTGTATGTTCCCTGAGCCTTCAAAAATATAAGAGAAAAAATGTTTTTTATTCTGCTGCTGAGGCCACGGAATTTCATTTCCTTTAGGAAATGTGGAAAAGATAACCAGTTCTTAAATCATGGGTTAAAATCAGGTGTATTTTTAATCATTAAATCACTGGCTAATTTGGTGACACATGTTTAGGTTGGAAGCTTTTTTTGAGAACTACTAACATGTTATAAGTAGAACTTAGTAGTTCATTAGTATGTAGACTTGTGAGATGTCTTTTGAGTACTTTCAGTAGAATGTTGTAAAAGTCCTGAAAACTTATTTAATTTTCTTGTATGGTGTAGTCTCCCTGCACAGAACTGGGGATTGTGCCAAACTGAATACAGTCTCTGAATTACAGTCTAATATAAATCAGAATACAGAATGGCTAATGGTTATTTGGGTACTGTAGCTAACAGGAATGATTAAGAGCAAATAACTTTTGAGAAGCTGTTTTGTTTTTATTTATGGTGTAATGTCTGCTGTGAGTTAAAGAAATAGCATTTTGGCAAAGCTGTTGTTTGAATAACTTTTTTCTAAGTAACCTGTGGAAGGAATTATGTTCTAACATACGAGGATAGTTGGTTATTAAAAGGATTGTAGTAAATGCATGAGTACTGATGTCTTGTAGTTAATGTAGAGTAGCAATTTGCAGCGCAGATATCAAATTTGAAAATAATGCTTTCAAAATAAGCTGTCCAAAGAATAGTAAAATGGTTAAGGTGCAATGCTATTGTCTTGTACAGGGTAATGATAAATTGGGTGTATGGATTCCCTAAAGCAGTGAACTGTGATGTTGCTGCTTTTATCTTACCGGGCTGCAACTCCATTTTGAATGTAAAGCTGCATGCCAACTATTTATTGGTTCTCTTTGCAAGGCTTAAAATTATTAACTGGCTTGGGCATAGGGACTAACAGAACATTATTAACTGATTAGAGGGAGTTATGTGTTGCAGCTGTGCTGCTCTTAGGGCTCACTGCCGCAGGTGGGGGAGAGGTCTGCTTCTCTTTCCCTTTGCCCCCCCACCCAAATTCCAGCCTCGTGGTGTGTCTCATACTGTCCACCACCCCTGAGATTTACCAGTTTATTGCCAAAGAAATTGAAGTTGCTGTGTACTGTCTTGCCAGATTGGCACTTTGCCAAGTCTCTGAATTTGCTCACTGAAGGGTAAGCGGAGAGGCAAGACAATGGCTTGGATAGGGGAGAGCAGACAGACTCTGCATGTGAGAGCAGTAGGACGTTCCCCCTTTCATCTGTCGGGTGAGCTGTTAAGTCAGGTTAAGGTGTAATACATAACTTAAACTTTAGGATAAATACTTCTGTGTAACAGCAGCTTTATTCTGCCCAGGGAAATGAAATTATTTTAAATAACAGGTTAACTTCTGCGCAGAGCAAGTTTATGGTGAAGGCTGGAGACTGGAGGGAATAAATTAACAGGCTGTGGTTATTCTTCCCAGGTTGGTCAGTAGGCCTTTAAAAAGTTTTTCTTAATGGGCAACTGCTGTAAGTGCTGCATGAGGCAAGGAAATATTTCTGAATGTATGTCACAGTAATTCCTGTGAAAGAGTAATTTGGATTGAAAGACATTGAATTTGGGATATCTTTCTCTGACTGAATCTTGAATGATTATAAATAAAGAACAGTGATGATTCAGAGAATTCGTGTGAAGCCTTCCTGGGTTTTCATTTGTTTGTTTTCAGACCATGCAAGCTATAGCTGGTGCAAAGTCTCCCTGTTTTTTTGTTTGTTTGTTTTTTTAAGCAAGACTTGGCACAATGATGTTTTAGGAATGATAAATACCAATAATATTTTGCTGGTGTGCTAAAACATAATACTATATGACATGATTAATATTATGTAATCTTAGAAATTTACGTCTGTAAGAAACAGCTGCAAAAATATTTGTTATTTTCATGAGAATGTTTTTATCCAGTTGTTTTACTTGTACTAAAATTCATTCTACTGATGTATTTTTATTAATGTTGTAGGATATCATGTTGTGTTTGTTTGGCATGTCCAATTTTTATGGCTCATTTAGCAAAATATAAATATCCTGCTGATGATAGAATTTAATATGACGGTCTAACAGAAAGATTATTCAAGAGCCTATTAAATGAGAATTTGAACTATGCAGTAGAGGTTAGGTTTCATATTTACAATTGCCTTTGCAGTTTCTGAGGCTCACTTCTTTTAGAAACAATTAATAGAGTCGATTGTAATTTTATTTCTACCAAGGCTTACTGCTCAAGAGGCAGTTTAAGAATCCTTTGCAATTGGGAATAAACTTTCAAAAGTGAACTTCTGGACTACTCTGGTCCAGGTTATTATGATTGCATATACTTGGCACAGCGGGGTAGTAAATCTTTAACTGAGATCCTTAGTTCTGCCATAAGGCAAATTACGTTGTAGCTGAATCTTTACCTGATGAATACCACAAAAAAAGCATCTGTCATTAATGTAATAAAGAAGTTCGTTGTCATCTAGCAAAACCTTTGTTAGATGGAAAAGGCACTGCACCTTACTTGGAAGAAAGACATATTACTCTGTGCCCTGTGATAGAAAGAACTGATAGATCAAGGTAAGCATGAGTTGCGTGTTTGGGTGAGGGTGGCTGACACTCATCTCCAGTTGCAGGATGGTCTCTTAAGAAGTTGGATGTTTTGCTTCAGCTGTCTTTTGAGTGATATTTCTTGAAAAGTAGGTTCATAACTGGGTGCTATTAGCAAGCTAACATGTGTTATTTTGTCATATTAAAAATCAGTTGTTCAATAGCACTTCCTCATCTTACTGAGAAAATTTGTTTTTCCAGGGATGTTAAAGTTATTTTTTAGCTTTTTAAAATAAAGCCTGCTTAGTGAATTATAGCATACTGTGGTTTAGTTAGCAGTTGCCAGTGTTCCTTAAACTCATTGTTGCTAGGTCTAATGAAGTTGGATACTTCTATTACAAAGATTTCTGTGTCTTTAATGCAGTAATGTAGTTGCATTACATCATGTCTCACTGCATTGTTGATCTCTAATTGCAAAGTGAGTTGAAGTATGTAGTGTATCTAGTGTGAGCAGGAGGCTGTTGCCTATGTTTTTGTTGCATTTCTCTGATTATTTTTTTTTTTAATAAACAGACATGATTTACTTGATTTTTTTTTTTTTTAACTGTATGTGCATTTGCAAGGTCATTTTCTAACTCTTAGCAGTCCCCATGTGTGGGGCCATACTGTATGGCCATGCAAGTAATTGTGCCAGCAATTTACAACACAGCCAGGCCTACCTAATTGCTCTGTGCTGCTCAGAGTGACGGTCCTGCTGCCCTTCCCAGAGACAGTGTGCTCACAGCTTTGCTTGAGTCAACACTGGCACTTCTCTGGCTTCATGGCAAGTTGACTGAAGGAACTAAACTGGCAGAAAACTAATCCTGCGGGGGGAAGTGTTGGTGGAGCTAGTCTGTATTGCTTTTCAGCCATATCAGCAATCTAATCCAGTTGAGTGCCCTCTCATATGGGTATGAAAGCTTGCCAGTGTCACTAAAATTAGGGAAAAAAACCAGGTCTTTGACCATTATAGAAAGGCAAATGCAAATTTTTCTCACAGCTTAGAGTTTAACCAACTCATCCTCCTTTCATCCTTTTCCTACCCAGATTTTTCTGAGATGTACCTTTTTCATTTGACCAATTCATTGAGGTTTTCTTGGTTGTTGAGTGTTTTCTTTGTGTGCTTTTTTTGCTGTCCATTTCAGGTGAATTTTGAACAATTGACAACATCAAAGAACTGTCTTGCTTTTTTCTGTTTTAATTACATTTTAGAGTTTCTTCTTCTGTCCTACACTTGCAGATTATTTTCTTGTAGAAGTCATTGAACCTTTCTGGACTTTAATTTTTATATGTTTTTCCAGAGGATAATACCTATCTGACATAGTCTTTGAAGGTTTGCAGGATAAATCCAGAAGTGTTAACTAATACAAATTCTTGATTATTTTTCTTCTTCCTTTTGGTATGTAGGTACAGTACTTTATTTCAACCTCATGTTCCGATTATTGCAGCAAACCTGGAAACCTTCTCAAAGTGTTGGTTGCCTAATTTCCAGGTAGTTAGGCTAGGTTATTAATTTTATTCTGTATGTAACTGCCTTTCAGGAGTTTCTAAAAATAGATTGGTGTTTGTTTAGTGCTGTTATATTCTCAGTTGCACAAGCTTAGCTTTTTTTATGAAGATGGATCCCATGGTGCATAACGTAAATCTAAAATCAGAAGTGTGCAAATCAGATGCATAATGTACTGTAAGGTTTCCTGCTGTGTTTTGCTTATAAAACTCTCACAGTGTTCAGAATTTGAGATCATATGTGGTTAACATCACATGCTGATTTGCCACAGAAATCGTATTCTGGAATTCTTGTTCAAGTGTCATCTTCCTTGAAATGGCTTATTAGCTTTATATGCTTTTTCACATTTTGAGGGTAAATTGGCAGTTCAGAAATTGTCCCTAACCTATCCTAACCTTTCATCCTCCATTTTTTTCCTGTAAAATAGGATATAGATATCTTTCCTATATTTATCTTTCCTATAAAAACACTGAAACTTTCTTCTTCCTGTCTGAATTTTTAGTATATTTCCAGTCTAGCAATAGAGGTCACATGTAAGTAGAGAATTATATATATTCATAGTGCTAGAGATGAAAAAATTACTTATTTGTTTATTTGTGTTTGTTTTTTTCCTTCATTGTTGGATCCTGCTTTTGATGTTATTTAAATTATTTTACTTGCCTGGAAAGTTTGAGTGGGTGGCAGACTTATTCAGAGAGAGAAAAGAAGGAGAGTGACTGAGGTACTTCATTTTGAAAGTGTTTGTGATGATGGTGCAGTTGTCTTAGGTGATACTTTGTACCTGTGAGTAGTCACTGGTTTTACTTGACTGCTGGTTGGAATCATGTGGGTTGGAACCTCCTGTCCAAACCAAGCCCAGTTCGAGCAGGTTGCTTAGGGCTTTGTTCAATCTCCGTGACCTCTCAGGTCAACCTGGTTCAAACTTGAGCACCCTCATGGTAAAAAATAAATTCTTCCATTGAGTTGGAATTTTCTTCGCTCCAGTTTGTGTCCAGTGCCTCTTGTCCTTTTGCTGTGCATCTCTGTGGAGAGTTTGGCTTTATCTTCTCTCTGCCTTCCCATTAGGTAGTTGAAGACAGCAAAAAGGTCTCCCCTCCCCGCTTCTGAAGGCTGAATAAACCCAACTTTTTTAGTGTCTCCTTATACGTCATGTGCTTGATCCCCCTGGCTATATTGACAGCCCTTCACTGAACTTGCTCTAGTGTGTCAATGTCTTTGTTACACTGGAGAGCCCAAAACTGAATGTAGTACCCTGGTTGCAGTTTCATATGGAAGTGCAATATGGAGGGGAAGAGTCACTTCTCTCGACTGCTGGCTAAACTTTTGCTAATATGTTATGTGATTGGCCGTCCTTCCTGTGGAGGTGCACTGCTGACCCATGTTCAATTTGCTGTCCATTAGGACCCCCAGATCCTCTTGAAGAGCTGCTTCCTAGCTAGTCATCCCCCAGCCTGCACTGTTGCATGGGCTTATTTGGTCTCAGATGTAGGACTTTGCATTTGCTTTTGTTGAATTTCGTAAGGTTCTTGTCAGCCCATTTCTTCAGCCTGTCAGGTCCCTCTGAATAGCAGCCCTGGCTTCCAGTGTATCAACTGTTTCCCCCAATTTGGCATTGTCTGCAAACTTGGTGAGTACACTTGGTCCCAGCATCTAGATTATTAACAAAGACATTAAACAGTATTGGCTCCAGTATTGATTACTGAGGGATGCCATCAGCTGGATTTGTACTGGTAGTCATCATCACCCTTTGACCCCAATGGTCTACCTGGTTTTCCTCTCACCTTCTTATTTGTTTACTCAGTCCATGTCTCTCTAGTCTGCCTGTAAGGACCCTGTGGGAGACCATGTCAAAGGCCTTGCAACACCCATTGCTCTCCCCTTACCTACACAGCCAGTTGGGCACAATTTGCCCTTGGTAAATATGTGCTGGCTGTTCACTGTCTTGTCATCAGGTATCTGGGAATGGATTTCTGGAAGACTTGATCCATAAACTTATCAGGGGTTGAGGTGAAGCAGACTAGCCCGTAGTTCACCAGATCATTCTTGTTGCCCATCGTGAAGATAGGTATGATGTTTTTCCAGTCATTGGGAACCTCTCTCATGCCATGACCTTTCGAAGATAACATAGAGGGGCCTAACAGAGATATTGGCAAGCTTCTTCAACACCACCAGATTCATCCTGTCTGATCCTGTGGACTTGTGCCTGTGCAAGTGGCTTAAGTGTTCTGTAATCATGTCTTCCTTGACAATAGGTGATAATGCATTCCCACAGATTCTACTGGTAGAGTTGGGGAACTGGGAGGTCAGAGGGCAGAACTTAACAGTGACATGTAGAGTGGCAAAAAAAAAAGGATCAAGTTCTTCAGGTTTTTTTCTGTGTCCTTTGTCACTAGGTTCCTGTCTCATTGAGCAGTGGGTCCACGTTTTCTGTAGCATTCCTTTCGCTGCTGGTGTAAATAAAGAAGCCCTCTTGATGTACTTCTGCATTGTTTTCTGATGCTGTCATAAGAGCAGTGTCCTTGGGTGATACCTCTACTTCTCTGTTGGGAGAATCAGTAGAAAAGGCCAAGAAACACCGGTAGTCCGTTGTGTGGTTACCACCGCTATCCTACCAGAAAAACTTTCAAAGACATTGCAAAGAAAATATTCAACATACTTCAAAGCTCCATCCTCCTCTTATCCTGCTCTGTTATTCCTTGTTAATACTTAGAAAATGTTAAACAGTTTGGCAAATGATCAAACTTATGCAGTTCTGTGTTCTTGAGTCCAATCATTCTACATGATATTCTGCAGTGTAAGCAACCCAATGTGTATGAAAGTCCTGAAGAAAAAAACCAGTTGTTTATTAGAATATGCAGAATATTTTTCCATCTTTGAACTACAGACCTTTTATAAATGCTTTTTCTTTGCAAACTTTTTGTCCAGGAGTGGATGCTCTGTATTTATCATTGGTTTTCTGTTGACAACACATTCTTGAACGGGTGGGGGTTTTTGTTAGCTGAGAAATTAAATTGCCTTCATGTGTGAAAGAATGTCCATACTTTGTGTCCATTACACTGGTATCATAGAACTTCACTGCTGAACTCTGTGCTTCATGTAATAATCTCACTTACTATCAGTTTATGATTACTGCCTATTATTGGAAGTGGTTTTGACAGTTTTTTTGCATTGGCAGCTGTTTTTAAGCAATAGATCTCTAAATCTGTACCTATAAATGTAGGTGAGGCTATGGTTCCATGCAGATTTCTTTCTTTTAGGCACTAAAGATACTGATCTCAGTTTCTGGATGCCCTTTACCTCTGCTGTGCTGTCACAGCTGTGCTGTGATAGTGTAGTTGAACAGAGGAGGAAACTGATATGGTGAAAAATAACTTTCACCCTCCCCTGCTGCTCAAGGTATTTTTGCCTGAATTAGTTTACTTCCCCAGGTTTGCTCTCAGTGAGGAAACAGCTGTGCTGATGTTAGGCAGGGTGCAGGACTGGAGCAAGAAGCCCCAGCTTCAAGGAGGTGTGAGGGGTGCATAAACCTGTTCATGTAGTGCTGCTTCAGAATGTGAAAATGCAATGTCACTGTGGTTACACAGTTGATGTACTAGAGCTGATGGTATCAAAGCTGGAAGATAAAAAGCTATTTTGCATAGAAGCCTGAAGAAGCCTGTCTGAAAGAATAATGAAGCAATGGGGAAAGTAAAACAATTAAAAAATATGTATGTGTCAGATTTTTATGAGTACTTGTATCCTCTTAACAATATATGTGATGACTAAATGAACAGCAGATTAAAAAGCTTAGAAGCATTCTTTTTAATTTACTTAAATATGAGTCTGGATGAAGGCAATGATACTGAGCACATTTAAATTAATTTGCATTTTTTGTGTGAGTGCTGCAGTATCTGATAAGTTGGTTGCAGTTGTGATGGTCCAAGCATTTGTAAGATGAGGCTTATATTATTTCTTTGCCAGTGTAACTGGGGAAAAAGAATGTAAACTTCAGGTCCTCCTGGAAAAACACCTTGGTCCTGAACCAAACCTTTGTTTGATTTAGGTTTCATGTTTAGGAGAGTTCTTGGACACGCAGAAAGAGATGTGATCTCAGCAAATGGAAGACTTGTAGAAGCTTCTGTGTGTTGTAATAGAAACTTTAAAGTCTCTACTGTTGTATTCTGGAGGGATGGGGAGCTCTTCTGGCAATCCAGACACAGATCTGAAAAAGTTGCTTTCCTAGAAAAGTTGGTCTTCGTGTGGCCGGTAAATGCATCCAGCATCTGTGGTGGGTTGACCTTGGCTGGTCCCAAGGTGCCCACCAAGCCACTTTATCACCCCCCCTGCCCAGCTGGACAGGGAGAGAGAAAATATGATGAAAGGCTTGTGGGTCGAGGTGAGGACAGAGAGATCACTCAGCAATTACCATTACGGGCAAATCAGACTTGACTTGGGGAAATTAGTTTAATTTATTACCAATCATATCAGAGTAGTATAATGAGAAATAAAACCAAACCTTAAAACACCTCCCCACACACACGCACCCTCCTCCCTTCTTCCCAGGCACAGCTTCACTCCTGGTTTGCTCTACCTCCTCCCCACCAGCAGCACAGGGGGACGGGGAATGGGGTTGGGGTCAGTTCATCACTCCTTGTCTCTGCCGCTCCTTCCTCCTCAGGGGCAGGACTCGTCACTCTTCCCCTGTTCCAGCGTGGGTTCCCTCCCACGGGAGACAGTCCTCCATGAACTTCTCCAACGTGGGTCCCTCCCACAGGCTGCAGTTCTTCACGAACTGCTCCAGCATGGGTCCCTTCCCTGGGCTGCAGTCCTTCAAGCACAGCCTGCTCCAGCGTGGGTCCCCCACAGGGTCACAAGTCCTGCCAGCAAACCTGCTCCAGCGTGGGCTCCTCTTTCCACGGGGCCACAGGTCCTGCCAGGAGCCTGCTCCAGCATGGGCTTCCCACGGGGTCACCAGCCTCCTTCGGGCATCCCCCTGCTCCGGTGTAGTGTCCTCCCCGGGCTGCAGGTGGAGATCTGCTCCACCGTGGACCGCCACAGTCTGCAGGAGAATCTCTGCTCTGGTGCCTGCAGCACCTCCTCCCCCACCTTCACTGACCTGGGTGTCTGCAGGGTTGTTTCTCTTGCGTATTCTCACTCCACTCCTCTGGCTGATGTTGCACAGCAGTTTTTCCCCCTTCCTAAACCTGTTCTCCCAGAGGCGCTACCCCCATCGCTGATGGGCTTGGCCTTGGCCAGCAGCGGGTCTATCCTGGAGCCGGCTGGTATTGGCTCTGTCAGACACGGGGGAAGCTTCTAGCAGCTTCTCACAGAAGCCATGCCTGTAGCCTCCTCGCCACCAAAACCTTGCCATGCAAACCCAATACAGCATCACATCCAAAACAATAAAGAAATAGGTATGTTTTTCTGGTCAGCTGTAATGTAGATTCGTATGGAACGACTGGCCTTAGAGCACGAGGTACAAGACATGCAAAAAAAAAATAATCTTCTAACATGGTATCTTCTGTTGGACACTAGCACTTTATTATGTCACTCCTCACTTCAGTGTTTTAGACAATTTTAAAGGGTTTTTTTTTTTGTTAATGCACAACTTTGCTCTTATTTCATGGAGATTCACTGTGAACTTTTTTTCTTCCCATTTAGGAATTGATTAATGACACTGTTGAATGATAGAAACTCCTGCTAAAGGAGCTTATGAAACAGTGTCCACACACAGTAACTTAAAGGTGTTAATCTGCTTTTTGCCATTTTTCCTACAAGCATACTTTTGTTTTGTAATCCAAAATTTGTTAATTGGGTTTTACACAAAAAGACTGTATGGGTATTTTTAAAAGGTTGGCTTCAGGATGTGGTTAATAATGCCATAAAAGTTCTAATAAAACTAAAATACAGATTATTTTTTCAGGAAATTTTTTAATTGGCTTTTTAAAAATGACACGTGACTGATGACAATTGTTTAAAAAAGTAGTGAAGTATCTTAGACACACCTGTTTAAGATCTCTATTTAAATTCCATCTAGTTTCTCGGGCTCAGATTTGCTTATATCCCTTGGTATAAGTGCCCCAAAGGGAGCTTGTAATGGGAAGAAAAATGATTTGACATTGCTAGTAAAATCTGTTCCAACGTGCTGCCTTTCTTGGGCAGAGGTATAGCAATTGACTTCTGTTGGCTCAATGTCTTGGGGCCAGCTCTGTTTATTTGAATATTTTCACCTTCTGCGTATGAATGTGTCTTGCTGATTAAAATGGCCTTGATAATATACATAGTAAAAATTGCGACATAGAGGTCCCTAATTAAGTCTTACTACAAAATAGTTATAAACAGCCTGTGTGACAGATGACTTGTTATTCCTGTTTAAAAAAAAAAAAACAAGCCCAAACCCTGTATAGAATCAGATGGCAAGTGACCATTCAGATCAAGTAACTCAGGTGAATGGTCTGGCTAACGTGATGATATACTTCTAGATTTGCATTTTTGGTAGGACCAAGAATGCTAGAGAGAGTGAAAATTGATCCGGAGCTGAGTGAGCAGAGCTGGGATACTAAGGCTGTTCTTCCATGGGCAGCTGAGCTGATCTGTAGTGGTGGACAAACCATCCAATACAGAAATGCTTAATTCAAAAAAAGGACTACAGAAAATCTTAAGAAACTTCTTGAAAAGGAACTAAAAGATGTGGCTGGAGTGTAAAATATTTGCAGACAGCTTGGGAGTTATTTAAAGACACCATATTGGAGGCTTGCAGCACATGCATGCTGCTTATTTAAGTAGACTTCAAAAGGCCCCCCCAGATATTGGCATGGCTAAACAGCAGAGTAAGGTGAAATGTCTGAAATAAAACATCGTCCTCCTTGAATCTGAACTTTTGTCCGAATAAGGAAAGTAGAGAATAATAAAAAAGCTGGTGGATTTAACCTATAATTATAATGAGGCAGGCAAAAAAAAAAAAAAAGATGAATAACTCCCAAGAGGCATACAAACTATCGTTAAGTATTTCTTCAAACTCAGCATAAAAGTTTCTGGAGTATCTGTAGGGTCAGTATACAGCCAAGTTGTAAAAGGCAGCTTTGGAGAATATAAGGTCATAGCTGAAAAATGGAATTGCTTGCACTCACTTTGACAACACTTACAGAGGTCTTCATGCCAGAATATTTCTTAAAAAGGAATGTGATAGAGTATATGACTGAAAATGAAACATCAGTGGAAGAAATTGCAGTACATTAAGCAAAAAATGAACAAGGCAGCAGGATCAAATGGCATTCATCGAAGTGTAAGAGGAACTTGGGAATGTAGGAGCTAATGACTGTAGCATGTTACTTGTTGATTAGCATCATCTTTCTGCTATAGGTAAAGAAGGTAGCTGGTATGATACCAGCTTTTTAGAAAGGCAGTGGAGGTATGTGAGGAACTTA
This sequence comes from Buteo buteo, assembly GCF_964188355.1. NCBI lineage: Eukaryota > Metazoa > Chordata > Aves > Accipitriformes > Accipitridae > Buteo > Buteo buteo. The sequence continues at coordinate 6,808,121 of NC_134185.1, forward strand.
AATCAGTGAGCTTTGTGACCATGCAACCCAAATTTATAGAAATGATAATGAAGACGAGAATTAAATTAATCGTTCCCTTTGTAAAGTCCTTTACCAAAGGCTTTTGGAGAGGCTAAGTTGCCTCTGGATTAAATGGAAAGTTTTATAACAAACAACTGGCAACAGATGGAAACAGAGGGCAAAAATGGTTCTTCTTGTTAATAGGAGGAGTAACTGATTGAACTCCACAAGGTTCTGTGTTTAACATTGGTGCACAGATCGAAGGAAAAGGGTTTGATAGCAAGGTGACAAAATTTGTAGATGTTGCAAACTTTATTTGGGTTAGCATAGTGGCTAGCTATTTAAAGAAAACTGCAGATGCTCAGGTTTTGGGTTATGTGGGTTGAAATCGTACATGAAATTCAGTGTAGGTAAATGCCAAGTAATCTAAGTGAATGAGAAGTGGGAAGGAGAATTTTTGTAGACAATGATTGGCTCTGAACTGGTTCTTACCAACCATGAGTGAAAGATGGAATTATCTAGTACATAAAGATAAATGCAGTTCTCCATAGCAGTGAAAACAGCAAATCCAATGTTAAGGCTTATTAGGAAAGGAATAAAGAACAAACCAGAAACATCATGCTGCTTCTGTAGAAATTCATGGTACGTATGCATCTTGAATATTCCTCATGGTGTTGGTATCCTCGTCTCATCTCAAAAAGGCTACAGTAGACTAGAAGAGGTTCAGAGAGAAGCATTGAGAGTGATTTAAAGGCATGAAACAGCTTTTATGTGAGGAAAAAATTAAAAAGACTCAGTTTTTTTTCTTTTTCTGACTGGGAAAAGGATTTCCATGAAAGAACACAACAGAGATCTATGCAATCATGAGTGAATAAGGAAGAATTACATGTTACTGTCTTCCAAAGTACAAGAACTGGAGGAGTAGGACTAAGTAGGAGCAAAAGATGCCAGATTGAATCAAGACAAACAAAAGGAGATACTTACTCATATAATGTATAATTAAGCCAAGGTACTATCTGGTGCAATATGCTGTTGATTCTGTACAGTAGGGTTGATTAAAAAAGCAAGCAGGCAGAAGAAAAAGGCTAGCAAAGGCTGTTAAACACAAAAATATCATTCATGGCTTAGGAAGGCCTCAGTAGATGCAAGTAGCTGGAAGCAGAGGTTGAATATGCAATAAATATTTCTGTGTGCACTGTTTATACTTTAACTCTAGACATATGTTGTTGGTTGTGATTTTGTTTTTTCTGTCAAAACATAGAGTTGCATTCATTATTTCTAAATGCGTTTCCAACTATGTAAAGAAAAATATAGTAAGAAAAGACAAATTTAAATTATACCAAAATCAAAGCTGCTGCATAGTTTGTGTGAGACAGCTCTTAGTCACAATAATTAGCGCACAGTGTGAACAGTGCCTTGCTTTAATGAGTGCTGTCTCTGGACCACCTTCACTTAAGAATACCACCATGCCATCATATTACATGAAAATGTCCATACTGTTGGATATTGCAGTAGATAAATCTGAAATTTGATGTAGTGTGACTGTTCTCAGAAAGTTCAATTTTTTTTACTTAGTTGATGCTAACACTGAAATTTCAGTTATCATCAGATGTTAATTCAGGTCAGTGTCAGATGTTGAATTAACAAAAAAAGTATTATATTGAAATTGTACTTGGGGCAGTTCAGGACTGTTGCTTTTATATGGAAAAAATAAATATGTGTTTGGGTATTAGACATTTAAATAATAAATGTGAGGACCCTTTCTGCCTGTGGCATGTAATTCATATCAGAGAAGGAACCCGTAAATTTACAGGTGTCAGTAAAACAGTTGAAATCTGTGTAAAACTACCTCATGTCATCATTTTTAATAGCTTGCTAACTCACTTGTATTTATTTAGGAATATGAGTCACCACTGCATTGATGAACTTATTTTTGTCAAATGATAGTTAAACATTGACATCAACAAAATAAAGGCTTGGGGAAAATATATGCATCTGGTTTACTCCTCTAGTTTGTGTTGATTGATAACTCAACTTGAAATCAAGACTTATCTTAATTTGTTCTCATTTCAGCTTTGGATAGATCACAGTCCAGGAGAGATGGAGGTTTTAAAAATAATTGGAGCTTTGATCATGCAGAAGAAAGTGAAGGAGATGCAGAGAAAGAGTAAGGATGCTTTTATCTAGGCTATTGAAAGTATAAGTGTCTATTTATAAATAAATACTTTTTTGTAATTTATTAATAAGAAACAATATATAATATCTTAAAAATTGAAGTAATTAAGAAAAAATATTTCTAAGAAGTGATTATTTTAAATAGTATTGCCATATAAAAATGCATTATAATGTAAATTTAATTGTGAACGTGGCACTTACAACATAGGGCACAGTGCATTTCAAAAGTGTTGCAATTGTCTTTGGAGCTACTGTGTAAGTCTAAGGAACACAGACAAGAAATATGTCAATGTGTAAAGTAAGGAAATGGAAATGTAGGGTATCCAAGCAGCTTCAACTTTTCCTTTACTGGTGATGCTGCTCAGTACTTCACAGTTATGATTAAGGTACTTCAGTAGCTGTAGGACTACATCAAGTTAAATTGAGCTTAAAAGTCTGTTGGTTTTTTTCCCTTGTGTTTATCTCACTGGGTAGAGTTAAGGCTGGTTTTGTTCCCTGATCATTTATTTCTTTATTTAGTGTGTGTGGATTTTGACTAAAACTTAAACCCTATGTGTGTAGTTTGAATACATACTTTGTCCTTGTGACGTTTGATTGTTGCTAATATGTTTTCTTGATATTAATGTATTTATTTCCGAAAAGACTAATGAAGAAGACTAAACAACAAGTTTCATGCTTGGAGAATGCATTTTAGGTTTATTTGTTGTTCTTAGATATTTGGAGAGTAGAACCTGCAAGTTTAAAAAAGGATGCTATGGTTCTCTAGTAAGGAGAAACTGAATCCTGTGGTTAGGTACAGAAATAATTCTTATATGAATTTGTATCTTGTAATACTCTGCCAAATACTGTGTGTTGGAAAGGATATAGGAAAGTAGACGCATAACCACTTAGGCTGCAGCAGCAGGCTATGCTGTAATCTTACAAAAACATTAAGAAATGTGATGGTTTAGTCATTAAAAAATGAGTTCAGGAGTTCATTCAAGTGTGAGGTAAGCATGAAGAACTTTTGTCAAAACAGAACTGTATCGGAGGTTACAACAACTTTTTAAAAGGTTCTCAAACTAAGGGCATTTTAGTTTTATAAAAATAAGCTTGCTTTTTTCCTTAGCAATTTTACATCCATTTCTGGTGCAGTAGTAGCAGTACATACAATACAGTTAGTATTTGCATTTTACTTGTCTTCAGAAATAAGTAACTCACGTTTGTAAGCATAGCAGCTTTTTTCTTCTAGTAATTTACTGCCATTTTCCGTCTGTCTCCAGCTGATGGTGACTTAAGAAGACAGAATGAGATATGTATAGTGTAGTGATGCTAAAAAAAAATTAAAGTTTGAAAAACTGATTATGGAACGTATGCTTTATATAATTGTATCTGATTTTAAGATGGTATTTCTGAGTGATTTTTTTCATTCCTTTCAAATATCCTGTACAATAAACATTTTTTCTGTAGCCAATATTGAAATTTTATTACCTACTCACGCCAGTAATTCTGTTTTATACCTGTGAATTATGCAGAATCTTATCTGAAAGTATAGATAAAAGAGCAGCTGAAAATTGATTTAAACTGGAGATCCTGCCTTTTTTGCTTACCCATCCTCTAATACCATTTCAGGCAACTTTTCACTCCCTCCAAACGACTATGTGCTCTAAGCTGCCCACATATTTACTTTTGGTAACACCTGGGGGTTTTTTGTCTTAATGACATTGTAAGCTTTGAGCATTTTGAAATAACTTCTGTATTTTGCTTTTCTGATACATTTTTACTTTGTATAACAAAATTCTGACAGAAGAGAATCTTTAGAAAACAAATGATGTGACAGTAAATTGTCCTTTTCTTTCTAAATTCCCTTCACCCTTAGCAGAACATTTCAAAGATTAGCAGATTTAGTTCATAGAATTGTTCCAGCATAAAGCTTAGTATCACCCCAGTATTTTGAGTATACTATGCAATAAGTATGTATTCTGGCAATTTTTAAAAATGTCATTTGCTATGGTATGCTGATACTTACTATTTAACTGCATTTGTGTGTGGAGAAAGCTGTAAATCTAAGGCAGGCATCTGGATGCATCTCATGCTTGTTGTTGAGGCACTAACTAGCATTTTAGTGTCTGACCTTATCACAGCTTTTTGCCCTCTTAATGGCAGACACACAATAAGTTTGTTTTGAACTAGCCCAAGAATAACATTCCAGCACTTAAAGGATTGGCTGTGTTCTTATATTACCCCGTAAGACCTGTGCTAATGTTGTTGGTCAATACTGGATGTCTGCTTGGATTATCTTTCCTCAGTGAGATGGAACACAAAATATGTGGCTAAGGACCTCCTACCAAAGCAATTTTTAGAATAGATTGTTTTAAAAGAAGTGTGTGGTTTAACTTATTTGGCGAATTAGATCGGCTCTGTCCATAATGGTAAGGTAGTAAGTACTGAACACAAAAAGAGTAAAGAACTTTTGTAAACTGAAGAAGATTCGGAAAAGTAGATCATCACCCAACACAATAGATATATTTTTAAATGCTGCTAGAGGTGATACTTGGCGTGGAACTAGAGTTACGGAAATCCAAAATGGTGATTGACAAGTGTTTTATCCCAAAGTAAATGCCTGCAGATGATCTTCAGTCCGCTTGAAAAAGTAAAAGTAACATTTCTGATGATTTGCAAAGTTTGATCTACTTAAGATAGCAATCAAGATGACAGCAAGTGACTTGAGACTTTTCTTGCTTTGTACTCGGAGATCATACAGGAGGAGTGGAACCTTTATGTAGAACAACAGAAAAAAAGACCATTTGGTTGGTTGAACACGCTGAAACCTGTGTAGACCATCACAGAATAAATGATGGAAATGATGTGTATCTTATGTAGCAGAAGACGTGAAAGGATGGAAGATTTATGCAAACATGGCCAAAGTAATATATTAATTAAATTGATTTCTGAAATGAACATGTTATAAGATAGTTTCTAGTTTTACAGGTGATTGTTCCTGAAGTGTCTTGGATAATTTATATTTACTTCCTTTTTAATATCCAGGTAAATGTTTTCAAAATATATCTCAATATGCCCCACAGTGGTTTTGTAAACTCATGGGCCCAGTTTTCTCTTGGGTGTCATAATGTTTTTTTTTTTAATAGCCCAGACTTGGGCCTTCCACTGAGATTTGTTCAATAATGGCCTTATCAAAAAACTGAATACAAGTAAATGGCTCTAATTTATTTGCACTATGGTATCTTTTCTTAACTAACATTTTGTTTCAAAAAGTTTTAATTTTTTCCCCCTTTTATTTAGGGGCATAAACTGCTTGTTCTCTTATCTTCCTAACTGGAAAAGCAATGATACTTTTTATTATTATTATTTCTGTTTAGCTTTTTTCCAATATTTTTTTCCTTTTCATTCCTTTCTCAGAAAAAAACCCATGTTTATGTAGATGATTTATGCTTCTTTTGTGACCCTGTTAGTAAGGCACTATAGCCTTTAAATTGATAAAGAACATTTTGTTCAGAGCCTCAATTCTTAATTTTTAGCAGTTTTAGTTAAGGTTCTTTTTAACGAGATAGCATTGTGCATGAGTTGAATAATACCACTACTTCTCTTGTGCCTCTATCAGGGCTTTTTTTAATGTGCTGCCTACCACCATGTAATTTAAAATAAAGAATGTACACAGTGCACTATGAGGGGAAGTATGTCAGCCTCCTGTTTATATATGTAAGAGTTTTCAGAAAGAAATTCCAATTACATTTGAAACATTACTGGATTAGTTGGTAGTTGATAGAAATATGCTTGCAGCTCATTGGAGTGTAAACTCAGTAATCAACAGCGGTTTAAAGTTTGGGTTGCTTGTAGATAGTAGTAAAAACATGGTCTATTAAACTGAGGTATCTAACTAGCTATTGCACAGTTCTTAATGTTTTAAAACATTAAACAAATGGTAAGTGATTAGAGATAAGGAAATAGAATATATTTTTTTTTCTTGTTCAGTGCCTAAATTTGAATGTGTAATTATGAACTCCCTTTTGGAAAGAACTCTGTTTACCTAAATTACTTACTTCTATCCCCCCCCCCCCCCCTCATTTTAATAAAGACTTAACTTTAATTTGTTATAAAATTTTAATTAAAGTATTTAAAAGTTAGAAATAGTAGTTCTAATTGTGAAAATCTCTCTCTCTGGTTCCCTGGTTAAAAGTGACAAAGTGTGGAGGCATAGCCTCCTCCCAGCAAGACCACTAAGTTTCATTTCAGTAGTTTTAAAATGTTATTGTCTGGTATGTGGGAGTGTGATATAGTGGGGGTTTTTTTCCTGTCTGTATAAATTGCATGTTTTAAGCAGACAAGTGTAAGCATGTGATACATGAGCAAATAGACATTACTCAGTTGCTATGTATTCTGCTCTCTGAAAAAAGAACCTTTCTGGTACTGATGCATATACTTTGCATTCCTTAAAAACTAAAAATATTGGTTCTTTAAAAACATCCAATCCCCAAATATTTTTCTAGTCATGTCATCTTAGTTGCATTGTAAGAGTTATTCTTGTTCAGTTTAAGGATTTTTTTCAGTGTTTTGTTCATTTACAGTCTGTTACCTTCTCTCTCACCCACCCAAACACCCTTTGTTAAAATGGTTGCAGTATTATGGCATCTTGAAGCCCTAAAAATATAGCCACTGCACAAGGGCATTTTGAAAATCATCATAATTTTTGTGTGAGCTGGAGCTGAAGAAGGAAAACGTATCTAGAGGTAAAATGATCTGGCTAGGTCAACACAGTAGGTAAATGCCAGAGCTGCAGGTACCACAGGTTGCTATTCATGTCTGTGCTGCAGGGTTTTATTTATTCTTTAGGATCTGGAAATTTTCTGAAATCGTTAAACTCATCGTCTTCTGCTGAAGAGTTGAGAAACCTCTTTAAGCCTCCAGTGAAAGAATAATCTATCCTGAAAGAGAGTTTAAAAAAAATGTTATAGTATTCTAAAATTTTGATATCCATGGGTAGGCTGTACAGAAGTACAACTATACTCCTTTGTCTTTGTGACACTTTCTATTGGAAATTAGTGATGATCCACTGCACTGTTCATTTTTACCGTTACGCACCTAAAATTGTCTGTAAATGAAAGGAAAACACAACAGTGCCACTGGCTGAGCATTGACATTTACATCGTTCTTCCCATATCAGAACCAACTGTGCGCACAATCTTACCTCCTGAAATTTCAGGGTCTGCCATTCTCACCCTGAGTTAAGGACTTTTTTTTTTTTTCTTTTATTTGATGTAGGGATATCTGTATTGCATAAGGTGGAGGTGTAAATTGTAACATGAAGGGAAATCTTGTGTATGGAAAAAGTTTTTTGGGAATTAGGGCTTGGGGGGGGAAGAGTGCTGAGTAGTTACCTTACATATAAAGAGCTGAAGTCACTGTATATTGCAGTCAACATGTCATACCTGCAGCCAAGATGTGTTTCCACCTTCACCTCCATCATTGTTTCTCTTGTGTAGCTGTTCCCTTGGAACTCCTGGCATAACTGCTTGTATTCTTAAGTCATTTCTGCCTGTATGACCTTAATGAAAAACCCCCAACCATGCAATTACAAGTCGGCTAAAAGTTGTATTATTTTGTTGTGGCCAAGAGAGGAGTAACCTTACCAGGATTGATGAGAAGGGATTATCTGCAGGTTGCTTCTCCTGGAAGCTTTTCCTGGAAGCAAGAATGTGTTAGCCTAATCTAGCTGGTATCAGTATAAAATGTATGATTGGGGTTTTAATTTAAATACTAAAGATTATTTGAGGATAATTGCCCGTTACTGAAAAGAGTACGTTTTCACAGTATCATGGGTTGGGTTTCTTTTTTTGTATCTTCTTCCCTGTTATAATAGTTGAGGATTACAGACATAGAAGCACTAAAGAAACACATTTTAATGAACAGTTGAGCCAAACTGAATACGCTATTTTTAGGAAGACATATTTTGGCAGTAATTGCTATGGGATAAAATTTAGTTATATGCAAGTTCTTCTCCTAAAGCACTAAGTATGCAGTTTTAAACTACATACTTCAACATTTATATGCATGAACAAACTATGCTTTATAGGTTAATTTAGTATTTGACTCAATTTATGCATAGAATCTTTTATGATGTCAGTAACATTGCCATAACAATATTGAAGGTCCAATAGTATTCTCTTTTGAATTAATAACATCCTTTTAATTTTGCTTTTTGTGAAATAATTTGATGTACACTTTAAGTTCAGGTTCATATAATACATCTGGATCACTACGTTGCCCATTTTATGTTCCTGTTGTTTTAGGCATATATATATATATACACAATGTGTACGTGATGCATTTGAATTTAAAGAGGGAAGGAAAAAAAGCCCTCTGTGTTTAGAATGTTTTGCCAGCGCTCTGTTGCATTACAATGTATCTGCTTTTCTCTCCCACACCTATCTAGCGAGGCAAATCTGCTCAGCATAGATGACAACGATGGGCCTTTCAGTCCCAATGACGAAAGAAAGGCAAGTACTCTGTTTATCTCATAGTGAAAATGTATCTTTAAAGTTTGCTGGGTTCTTAAATAATGTTGCATAGTCATGATGTGGTATTACAATATGAAAGTTTGTGTGTTGATCTAGCAACATACACTGAAGCTATTTATCTGCCTACCCTTAATGGTTTTGTTCCTCTTAATCCTATAGATCTTGTTGGTTTGTATAGTATTCTGAAAACATGAGCATGAATAACTAGTTTTAAGTTCAGCCAATTATCGTTAATGGGATTCTGTTTTTTAATTAAAAATATTAATCATTATATCCCATGATTGTTTACTGTCAGGTTCCCAATTTTGTGCGTGTGTGTATATAAAAGGAGAAGATACATAGGCAAAACCCATGCTTTTTGTGGTTTTTTATGTATACTGAAATAGCTTATACCTGCAAGATGCTTCATAATACTTTGAAGATGTTAATATTTTGTTTAGTAAGGAATCCTAGTGAGTAAGGGTGTAGATGGGGTATATTTTACATGAAATTTGGTACAAAAGCAGTCTGAAAATGAAGCCAAAGTAATATTTGTATAAATATTTTGTAATTAGTTTTTTTTTTCTAACTTTTATACAAGTATTTTAATATATGTGAATTCTGTTCTTACAGTCACTTCGTTGTCGACCTGGAGCTGTCGGCACCAGTGGTGATTCCATAAAAACATATGCAAGGCGAGGCAAAGCTGGAAGACTTTTTAAAGGGAACTCAATTGGCCTCAACATGATGGGAAATAGCAAGAAACTGAGGTACTACATTTAGTGTTATGTTTACTTACCTACTTAATCATTGATATAAATCAATGCTGAATGAACAGAACTTGTAGTACATTTGCATTATCTGCTATGCATTTTAAGAAGCTACGCTGTTCTGTGCTTCTGAGCAAAGATAGAAAAATAGATTAAGGTCTTTCCTCTTCCAAAATGTTAAATAGCACATTAGTGAAATACCAGAATATTATTAAAATATAGTTAGAGCATTCGCTGGCATACTTGTCAGTGCCTTACCAATGTTGTCTGCGTGTGCTATTTTTTCCTCTGTAGTGCTACCAGGTAGAAGAATATTTCTAACATCCCCATCAAGAATTTCTTCTTTCTATGACTCTGGATTGCCAAGGTTAACTCAGGATGCATACTCTTGTTTTCCTTATTGCAAGGTATCATTTGGCTTAGGAGTCACAGACTGTTCCTTTAAAGGATTCAGCAAATACCTACACTCCTACATGATAGCTTGAAATTGTCACTTGCATTTAGAGCTGACAGGAACAGTGTTTAAGCATTCAGTGCTGTACTTGGTTGTTACTACCGTCCCTAGCTTGTAACAGACCGATCTCTTTATTTAGTATAAAATAAGAAGTGATACATTCATGTAACTTTCTGTGGGAGTGTTTCATATTGCTAAAGTGTACTCAATTTGGTTACCTTTGCAGGAAGGAAAAGTTAGTAGGACAGCTAGCTATAGTTGGGCCAGTCATCAAATATCTAACCCATGTGTAGCTGTATGAAGGATGTCCTTATCTTCATTCTTGCATGCTGATCCACAGAGCATTGTTGGTTAGTGGGACCATCTTATTACAGAGGCAATTGAGAAAATAAACCCTTGAAGTCCTGTGTGATGTGTGTCCTCTGTTGCAGTTTTGATCTTAGAGCCTAACGTACAGGGAACAAATCTAGAATTTCCAGTCTGGACTGGTGGTCCATCAGTTTGATAGAGAAGAACGAATACAAGAATTGTACATACTTCAGTCAAAATAAAGACTCTTCTTGCCTTTATGTTGTAATTGTAACCTATTCCCACATATTAGTCTATCTTGGAGAATTTCAAAACCTAGGTGGCCCTTCACCCACTGTCTTAACCAAATGTGATACATATCGCTGTAATTTAGTTTTTCTGTAGCTTGTGGATGGTCTTAAGTTCATCCATACTCTTGAATAAAAAAAACCCCCGCAAAACAAACAAAAAACCCCAACAAACCCAAAACAAAACTAACCCCCACGGATCCTGATTTTTCTGATAAACGGCCAGTTATGAACGTTTTCTTGTTGGGGACTACTGCTGTAAGGACCACATAAACAACGGTTTAGCTTATTAGGTGAATGAAGGATACTCTTACTCTGCATTCTTATTTAGTGGCTTAGTTTTCACAAAGAACAGTGACACTTTCACTGACCAGTAGGGTTCTGCATTCGTAACAGTTCAAGTTATTGTTATAACCAATGTGCCATTGCATAGGGGATTGTTTGGGTATATGCAATGTACGTTTGGAACAGTAACTACATGATATTAAGTATTGTATACTAGATTATTTTGAGTAAGCTTAAGTGTGTCTTTATTTATATTTTTTTAAGTTTTCAATAATGAACTTGTCTGAAGAGTCATGATTTCTAGCTAAATGTTAGATTAATGAAGACAAAAAAGGCACGTATACTTATATAAAAGTATTAATCTCTCCCATCCCATCACCGTTTAAAAATTCACCTCTGCTTGTAGAGTTTTATTGTGTAGGGTTTGTTCATATAAACCTGAATCAAAATCACTGCCTTCTCAATGTCCAATGTAACATAAAAGCAATAAGTGCATTCTCTCCACAGATGTTTCAGACCTGATAGATCAGATCCACAGATCAGACATTTACAAAAAAGATATTGCTGAGCTTTTTTGGTGAGAGTGCACCTACGTTTTCCCTCCCTTCCTTTGATGGCAATACAGACAGTGTCTTGGTTTTTGAGATAGACTAATAGGATGTTATGTGGAACTTAAAAGCTTTTTTTAAATAAAATGGATTTAGTAATGGCAAGTTTTTTGTTATAGGTTAAAAGTTGTGCCATTGCACAGGGGTCTATTATTTTTCAATACATTCAAGCACCTCCTTGGCAATTATTGCTAACTCTGAACATGGGTTCTTACTTCCATCATTCTTTTCACATTTACACAACTTAGGACAGTACTTCGTTATCCTTGATTTATGCTATGCAAATGATGTTTTGTGTTTCAGTCTTTAATTTTTAGTACATACAACAGATCTATAAGATTACATACAGGTTTCTGGCTTGCTTCTTTTCAAATTGACCAGTTCTTATGAAACCTCAGCAATTATTTGCCTTAAAAACAAAAAAGACTCAAAACAAGAGTAATGAAGAAGCCTGTGCATGTACATTATATTTGTTTTTTGTTTTGAGTACACCTAACCATTTAAAATAAGATTCCTCTAATCCTCTGGAAACCAGAATTTTCTTCTGTCTGGCTGTGGGATTTGTAGTGAAATTCAACCTTCCTCTGTAATTTTTCTCCCTTTTCTGTTAAAGCAGTCTTGAGTGTGTATGTGTGTTTTTTTTCTTAAGTTCCAGAAAGGTGTGTGGGTTTTATTTTGTTTTTAAGGTAAATAATTGCTGAGTGTTTTTTTGTTTTGTTTTGTGTGGTTTTTTTTTGTTTGTTTGTTTGTTTGTTTTTAAGACGGTCTAAGCATTTAGTTCAGGCATTCTGTTACTTGGACTGGGACTGCCTTCTATTGACAAATGCTACCTTATAAACCTAAGACCTACCGATCTGTTGCATGGGTGTTACCTTACATAAAGGTCACATCATCTACTTTGAAAGCAGGCATCTACCTTCTGTCTAGTACTGAGTTGCATGCTGAATTGAAATGGAAAACAAAAGTATCTACCTTCTTCTTACTAAACTGTCATTAATGGAGGCATTTAGTTGAGAGTAATGGATGTGTGTAGGCCACTGTGACTGTTGTAAATACTTGATGTTTGATTAAAACTCATACTACCAACATTAACTCTTTTTCAGATTTTGGTCACTAAGTCTGCTTGGAAATGTGATTATGCTATAAGTGATTATCTTGATTTAATACCTTAATTGTGATAGTGTTATATCTTTCATAACACATGTATCACAACAAATTCCCCAAATCCATAAAGGTTTGTGATCAAGTCACTGTCTGTAGTGGACTGGAGGTGTGTTCACTTTGACACGTAGCAGGGAAGGTGCTTAATAGTTATACTTTCAATATTTTGATTCTTTAACTAGAGAAAATTCTAAAGGCTTATCATGCAGTTAAACTGCTAGATTAAGTGCCAGATCAGATACTTGAGATGCATAGTGATTTTTGTCACAAAGTTGAAGTCTCTTTTTTTTCTACCTTGTCTGCAGGATAGGGATTAAAAACTCTTAAGATCAGTGGGGCTTGACTCAAATTAGTGTTCCTGTAGTATAGCATTCCCTAAAATCCAGGGCATGAGTGATAGGAGGAAGGAATATGGAAGGATAGTGAGAAGAAATTTTCCCTGTACATCTCCACTTGCATGTGCAAAAATTTAAACCAACCAAAAAATCCACTATCAAACTCTAACTTAACCCTAATAGTTTTGTTATTTGGGTTTTTTTTTTCTGGTTTTTTTTTTGTTCGTTTGTTTTTTTTAATCATGAGGTCTTACTTTAAATTGCTTTTATCTTTGCTAGTTTTCAATAACTTGTATCAAAATTTCTCACATTATTAAGTCCCTTTTAGATTTTTTTATAATATTTTATAAAAAAAAAGTCATTTGATGAACAGCAGAATTAATGTAGTCTGTAGTTGTGTCCTGTGTTCCTGAAATGTCATGCTTCCATTACTTCTAGATCCATCTCTTTGCCCAGTGCAAGATTCCTGTGTGCTTTGCCTTTTGAATCTGTGTTGTTAAGAAGTTCCTAGTATCAGTTGATAGAATGTGATAGTGTAACCTTGTTTCCATCAAAGCCTAGACTTTAAATGATTCTGTAGTTTCTGAGATCACGTCAAGGAGACATGTATTGTTAATATATTGTAAGTTCTATGAGACTTCTAGAACATTTGTTCTTTCAAGGAACTTTCAGACCATTACATCACCCTGGTTTTAGTGTTCTATATTAATTTTCTTGAAACTGTGCTGAAACTTGTGAACCCAGATGTCAGTTCTGATGTACCCATTTTGCAACTTGCTGGGATGTCATGATTAAATTTTCTGGTGATTCTGTCTGCACTGGGTATGTTCTATTCAAAGAACAGGATTATAGAGCAGGTTGTATTTTACAGCTGTCCTACTTGGAAGCATATCTGACGCCATATGAACCATTTAAGTGTGCCATCTAGAACAGTCTGCTTTGACTCAAATCTGATCACCCAGCAGGCTGCGATATTCTATTCCAGCACCTACTGGAGTTTCTCACTACTTGAGTGTGAGGCACAAAGCAGAAGCGCTGCTTAACACTTCTTTGTGCTACAGAGACACAAGACTTGGAGTTTCCCAATCATGATAGTTTGGCAAAGCTCAGATTCAACAAATAAAATGATAAAATGTGAGATTAGGTGTGTTTGTAGACTTGCTTGCTTGTTTAAACTCCGTAAGTCTTAAGCATTTGAGAAGGAATTCCTGCGCTCCACTTGTGTTTTCTTCTCTAGTATCTCTTTCAAAGACACTAAGCTGGAAGCCAGAGAGGATTTGAGACACCCTAAGGTATTTAGGGCAAGTAGCTGTCAGCTTTTTATTTCTCAGGTGACAACATTAAACAGAAGGTTGACTGTAATTTAGTCTCGATGATGACTGACCAGCTGGAGTTGCATAGTCTCGACTTGGAAGCATGTAGGATGTGTGTGTTTACTTTCAAGAGGTTGGTGTTTGAATGGGATGCTATTAGGTTAGTTTTTAGGAGTTGAACTGTTAAAGTCAGAACATTTATGATGTTTCTAAACTTCATATTCTAGAAAAGACAATTTTACTATGTGGTTGGTTTTGACAGGTCTTGTTCTGCTATGTTCATGGTTATGTTATGATCAGTCAGATCATAACAGTCATAATCAGTCAGAAATGCTCTGAAAGCTTCTAATATTGACTTATAATACTCAATATAATGCTCCCCAAAAGGTTTGTAGTGCTAAAGTGAAAAGAAATTTAAAAAGCAAGCTAGCAGTTTGCTCACTTTCACCTTTTGTGGGAATGTAGAGGAAGGATTAGGAATTGGTTGTCAGCTTTTGGGGGAATTTTGGTACTTCAGGTTTTTTTCATTGTTCATAACAGAACAAATAGCAGGACCAAAACTTCTGTTGCATAGTATTTCTGAGAAATATTTTGTATCAATCGGAGTGCTTTTTCACATCATTTTATTCAGTGCAACTAAAATTTCCAAGCAATTTTACAAGCAAAATTTAAGCATTGTATTTCCATAATTTGAAACAATTTGCATTATCAACATGCCATCTATTAAAAGTTGCATGTTTTTTGAACATTTCAAATGTAGTATTGTGTGTCCTGCCACAGAAGTGTGCAGGATAATTGTTAGGGTCTAATGACTGTCGAAGGAGTACTATATTACTAATCTACTGTATCTTTGTATCAGCTTTTGCTAGAGAGGATAATGGTAAGTAATCTTCTCTCCAGAATTACTTGTTTTACATAGTAATGAGATTAAAGTGTCAAAAGGCAACAAATGAAGAAACAAAAAAAATGTTAAAAGACGTTGGTGAATATATTATCTCTGTGCAGAGTCCTGCTGAGATATTTGAGCACCTGAGAATCTTTTATTTTGGGAATGTATTGTGTTGTTTCAGTTACTAGCCATCTTACATCTACAAGTTTTCTGTGTTTATTTTCCCTTATGAGTAATAAGATAAGAGAAATTCCTGAATGTGCAATTCAATCCGTTCACGTTTTGCCCTTTAAGTCATATTAAAGTAGTTAATATTATGCCTTAATAAAATGTATAGATGGAAATATAAAAATAATTATAAATCGTTATAATTCATTAAAAAAGCCAATGTCTTTTTGCAGTGATGGGGTTGAGTAAAAGAGCTGTTTCACAGTGTTTTGGATGTTGATAACATTTTTAAAAATCTTAACTTTTTCTTCCAGGGGAAAAAGAAAGAAAATTGTGTATATTCTTATTTGTCTATTTTATTCTAGACAGAATGTTTTTATGCCTGTCAGAGGGTGCTTATAAGTTGTATTATTGATTCAGAAATACTGCATTGATTTGTGGTTTTGTATGGCTGTTATTGTAAAAGCAGAACACCACAATTTTTAGCTAAGACAATGTACAAATACGCGAGACCCTTTTCTTAAACACTTTTTCTGTATGTTTGCAGTGAAAATGCTCAGAATATGTCCTGTCCTGTAACTGTAGTACATGGTAGACGTTTTCACCATGCGCATGCACAGACAGCAGTAGTAAAAACAGCAGCCCAAAGGTAAGACTACATTTGTTTTCTCCAGATGTTCCAACTGAAAAAAGTTCTTTCTGGTTTTGTATGTAATGGTTTTCCTTATGCTGTGAAGTGTTTTAAGGAAACATAAGTAATTACATGGTGCATTCTTGATCATGAGCTTTGTTCTTAATTACTGAAGTTTCATAAAACTTACCATTTAGGACTTATATAATCTTAGTATTTACTCATTTTAAAGCACACTATGGCACATGTTCAGTAGGAGAGCATCTGCTGATGTGAATACATTTAGAAAATCTTTGAAATGGACAAACATAGTATGCAGTAGAAATTCACATAACTGCAGCATGATCATCAAATACTAATTCACAGAAACTCCAGCTTGAATAAAATCTACCTAAAGATTAAGTTACAGATCTGTTGATTCTATGTAGTCTGTAAATACAGTATAAAACACATAAACTGGGACATCTCACAGAAGCAAGGTTTTGCATTTATATAAATAATTGTTAGAATGGAGGACTGGAAGCTGGGGAATCTTACTCAGCTATACTGAATTAAACTTGATTGTTTTGAAAACTTAAAACTACATCAGACTTCTATAAATTGCAGGGTTGTTTTTTAATTTTTTCTTACAGGCTTTTCACACCCAACGTGTGTCACAAACATTTGAGCTAACCATTGCTTTAAGGAATTTTCTTTCAAAATTTGTGCATTCAGAGCTCTTTTTATCTATGAATTTCATAGATTTCAACCAGTCTACGAGTGCTTCATCCTGCTCGCGTTTTGTAGCTTCTTTCTTCAGCCCCCTTTTTTCCTCTCTTATTTTTTAGTATAGATTTTTTTGGGGTGGTGGGATCACACGTAGGCATCATCCTCTTTTTTTATACCACTTCCCTCACTTTCATTTGCCATCTTCAGAAAAACAAAGCCCATATACTAATGTGAATGAATGATGTGATCCAAACATGTATTAGGGTAGTCTGGCATTGAAGAAACAGACTGAAAAATGGGTTTTGCAGTCCTGTCCCTGAGGACCTACACCATTGTTGCCTCCTTCCATTTTAAACTGTACTGTCACCTATAAATGGAAAATTGCATGGACATTTCCTTCCCCTTAGTAATAACAGATGCAGTAGTAGAGATCTCCCTTTTCTTTACATTTCTTCCCATCATTGCAAGGCAGGGATGACTAAGGAGGATTGGCAGAACTTTTCCCACAAATTAAACTGAAAGATGAGGTTTGTTATCAGTGTGGTTTAGGCTGAACCTTAGTTCTTCTTACACGCAGTCCTTTTTAGAACGTTTTTGCTCAATGTTCCATTGAGGAAAGCAGGGGGCATCTCTGGGCATTCATGCCCTTACCTTTCACTTTTTTTTTTTTGTAATTCTAAGGGATAAAATCTTGATCTGCAGTGCAAATTAAAAGATTTGAAGTAAGCAAAATCATGCAAGACTGCTCTTTCTTGGATCTCTGAATGTTGACCTTAATAATACTAGTGTAATTGATTAAGCTTTGTTGCAAGATGGTTCTTTGAAACAGCTAGTCAACATAGATTCATCTCATCTAGTTAAGTGCGTAGGCTTCTTCAGCATGCAAGAGAGTCTGCTCCAGAGATTCTTAGTTTTGAGGAGATGTTAGACTTGCCTGCTTGCCTTTCTCACCTATGGGACTTGCTTCTTTATAAGCTTACAATGTAATGTGGGGGAAAAAAAAAGTAGCAACTTCATATGTGTGACACGCAGAAAGAAAACTAATGCATAATATAGGCAAGCTGAATATTGCATGAAGTAATTGGGTAGTAGTCATCTTGAATGTTTCTAAATATGTTTTCTTTCAGGGTTGTTATTGTAGTTAATTTACATTAACAGACAATTAACTCAGCTAAGAATATTTTAGGAGTTTCAAAGGCAGGGAATAGTCATAAGAATTCCAAGCAATGTTTTGCTACTGGAGGATGTCAGAACCAGCATGATCTAATGGACTTGAGGGTGAGCTTTACAGAGGAACTGTGCAAAGGATTTTTAATTCCAGTATCTTTTGCCAGTTGACTCAACTGACTACTTTTTAAAAGCTTCTAAATCTGTTTCTGAGTTAGAGGATTGAAAATTAGTAGAACATGGCCTCCCGTCATACTTTTTTTTTTTTTTGTAATTAAAAAAGAAGGGGGATCTCAAGGCTTCTTGATGTGGAAAAGGTAGGTTTATGAACGAGAAGACAATAGTTGTTAGAAAAAAAGTAACTAAAATAGGACTAGAAAACTGTTCATAATACAAAATTCCAGTGCATATAAAGTGGGTAATTTTTTTGTCCTATATTTTTAGTTGTTTAGGATTTTTTCATATCTTTTTTTGATAGTTTTTACTGATATTAGACAATAGTTGAGTTTAAAAGTAATATCTGATGGTGTCTCCTCAGAAAGGAGTATATGCAGAGAATGTGGGTGGCAAACCAAGAAGAAAATTCTAGGTATATATCAAGACAAAGAAAAGCTGGTAGCATGGAAATTGAGTTCTAAGGTGTTGGGGTTTTTTTCCTATGCTTATCTACAGGCAACACAAAGTTGTGTTCTTTTACGTTGTTTGCATTTGTAGAATTGTTTTATGGTATGGTGATCAGTAACAACATGGGGAAAATAGTTTTAACTAACCTAACATTGTTCTTAAATCTATAGTGGATTATTGAAAGGATAACAAAAAATAAAACCATTATTAAATTACTTCTGAGCAGATTGAGTCTCTGGCACTGATGTTACAGATTCTGTTATTAATACTAGATTCTTTGAGTGAGGATGGTGTCACATGCAGCAAGCTAATTATGAAACTCAGTTGTAATCTCTATCAAGTTGAATTTGGAGCTTGTGATGTGTACTGTATTTCTCATCTCTTTGTCCAACTTTTTTGCACATGCATGTTGATTTAAATTCTGGCTGAGTATCTGTTTTGCTCATATTTAAAATACAAGTTTCCAGTACAACAGAATTGGACATTTCAACATAATATTTTGATAAATATTATTCATGTTTTTTCCAGTGAACTCTGGGGATGAAATTAAAATTTGTTCACTTCTGATACAACAGATTTTCAGATACAGCTTAGCCTAGTGTTGTAGTTGGTTCAAACTATTTTGCTTCATGTCATGGATGCATAGTTCTATCTTATGCTATTGACTGGCTGTTCTCTAAGACTTGGCGTTGGAATAGCATGTATGCATAGCAAGTCTAAGAAATCTTATGCATGAGCTGCATGAAGCAATTCGTAGGGACACTGCTCATTATAATTCCTGGATCTGTCCATGATTCTCATTTCTTAATCTTTCTGAGATGTAAAAGTGAGAATTCTTTTAAATGCATTATATTAATATGGGTTTTGGTGGACTTGGCAGTGTTAGGTTTACGGTTGGACTCGATGATCTTAAAGGTCTTTTCCAACCTAAATGATTCTATGATTCTGTGATTCTATGATTTAAAACAAGCGAGGCATCTGATGTTATGACAGTGTACAGTATCAGGCATTCTGGAAATTTTTTCCTGCCTTTAAGTTTCCTTAGCATTAAAATTTACAATTCTTAACAGTGTGACTCTTCAGAGCACCTGTAAACAGTTAATCCAAGTTGCATATTAACTGTGGCAAGGATGCAAAGATACTGGACATGGCTCCATAGGGACATGGTTTGGATCTGACTGGATTTCTAAACTCAGATGTGACCCGCACAAAACCAGTGTTTAATTTTTGTAAAGGCTAGCTCCCATTGGAAGCAATTTTTCCTCACTTACATGCACCATTGGCTGATTACCCCCACCCCAGTATAAGTTGCAGTGGTCACATTCCGTTTTGAATTCCTTTTACTCTCTTCCCAGACCACTGTGGACATTGAATGTGTTTTCACACTGCACTCTCTAGGATTATCAGGATTACCTTTTTACCTGGTTTACTTTCAATCCTGCTGTTCCTCTGGGTAACAGAGTTAGAGAGTTTGCTGTATTCTTGTGGGTGTTCTGTTTGTGAAAAGGAAAGGAGAATGAGTTTATATTACTCTGCAATATCATTACTCTGTTTAATTTGACTGAAGTAAAACAGGAAACAGTTTGAATTTGTTCTGTTTTAGAATAATGTTAGTGTAATGCATATATGACAGAAGTTTGTTCGGCCTTTGATATTTGGGAGGAATGGCCATGGAGATTAAAAGCTTACAGTATTCCATATTGCAAGTTTCAAAAAGGCATGAGAGAGAAAAATACTGTTTTCAAGTTGTCTTCACGCTGTGCTATTTTTATATCAGTCTTGGTATACAAAGGACTTGAGTTGTGAGCACCAGCTATGTTCACTGATGTTAAAGGTGATGCTTCTGAAACTAATTCTGGCCCTAATTCTTAAATATTTTTGGAGATTCTTTTTAGCCAAAACCTCAGGAGGAGGCTGGTTGCTTCTGTTTATCTTTCTCTGTCCAGTAGCAGATTGCATGTGGTCTCCTAAATATTTAAGTAGTGCTTTCTGAATTTTTATTTTATCAATTTAAACACTTAAGTATTTTTGGAATAGTTGGAAACAAGTTGTTTTGTAAATTTGTTTTATCTTCTTTTGCATGGTGATCAGGGATTGGAAATGAGACTTGATCTTAATTCATGTATTAAGGTTCTGTCATATCAGGTTCTATGTTGCAGTGAATTAAGTGAGACGACCAGGTTGAGTCCAGAATTAATCAAATTTTACACACCAAAAAAGAGGCAAGACAATGTAGTCTTTAGACCACTGACTGTTGCTGTCTATCAAATAACATTTGTGCATTTATAATTAATGTTACAAAAATGCTGTGAAAAATAATCTCGTTTGAAAACTAGTCCAGCGAGTGCAAGAGACAATGAAACAGTAGTAGTTTATATTTAACAACTTTTTGAATTTAGTCATGTGCAACACATGTGGGGCTCTGCATCTTATGTTTTTTTTTCTTTTTTCATATTTTAAGCAATCTGGACCGAAAGGAAAGGTAAGCTTACTGTTGATGAAATGAGCATGGCAATGAGCATTAAGAAAATTAACTGAATGAGTGCTTTATCAATGCTAGTTAAAGAATATTCAATCCAGTCAATCGTATTTGCTCATGTGTGAGGGGGGTTGGTTGGTTTTGTTCTGTTTTTGTGGTTCACTTACTCCCTTTTGCCAAAAAAGGACCTTTACATCCTCTCTAAATAATGCCTTGTTAATGTGAACTTTGGGTACATTTCCACTGGAAATTTATCTATTTATATATCCAATGTGAAAACAGATAAATTGTGACTTTCTGTGGAATTTAAGAATCCACTGCTAATTCTTTTGGTAGAGCAGCAAACTTTGTGTAGTAGAATGGTTCTGAAGCATATCTTAAGTAGGGTGTTTCAACAGCTTTCACTCTGTCATCTCAGCTCGGTATGAATAGCATTAGAGGTTTTTATTGCGTTACTGTGTACGTTCCATTCATGAAGTGTATATGTTAAAGCAATTAACAGAAAATGTATGGCAAAACCAGGCACACTGGTTTTTCATTGCTCATTTCAGGCTCATTTCTCACTCGTTTTGCATCTGGTTTACCACTGTTAATATTTTGTTAGGAATATGAAATACCATACTTTTTTTTTTTTCCTATATAGCTTAAATTTATATGTTAGTGGAAATGTTTTGTTGATAGTAATGAATTAATTGAGTTTTTGTAAATATCTTGTCTATGTAGGTGTGTTTTGGCAGTATATGCTTGATATCAGGTTGAATTGTTTAAACAGTGTATATAATGTTTAACCAATAATGATACAAGTAACACAGAAATCTAGTGTATAGCTGTTCTTTGTGAATTCAGGATTTTCTAGATTTATTTCAAATTCAGTAGTAAAATCAAGCCTTTCTGTTTTACTGCCTTTTGTTATTTCTCAAAAGAAGTATCAGAGAGATACTCAACAGTTAGTTTTGGCCCTCTAAGAAAGGATTTGATCATCCTCTCACTGTCTGGGCTTTGAGTTCATGTATTTTTTTCCTGTTCTCCTTTGTGCTGCATTTCTGTTATCAGTTAACCAGTCAGCTATTAATGTTTTTAATTTGGCACTGAATGTCATAGAACGCTAGGGTTGAGCTGCATGCTGGTGATCTTAATTTTCCCTTGGGGACACCTGCTGCTTCTTAATCCAGTACTACTGGATATGTTCTGTTTTCCTTCCCTGTTTTTTGTTGCTGTCCCAGCAGGGGAAGATGATTTAGGCAGGAGCTGCTAAAATTAGTTTTAATCATTACCATCATGATAAGTGCAGCTGCAATTCCAGACTTTCTGGGCCAAATGGGGCTACTGACCTGCGTACTAAAAACCCAACTCCCTGTGCTGCTGCTTCTCTCTTTCAGCCTTTGACTTTTGTACTCTGCTTTTTCTGTAAGACACACCGAAGGTAAATCTCACCTCAGCAGCTTGGTGCTTCCTATCTTATCATGCTTTATGCCGTTATTGTGTAATGATGTAGAAACCAACAGACTGCCTGCGGTAGTATACCTCCAAATAGTAGTATGCAAAGGCAGAGTGAGGAAGGGCTGCACAAGGCAGCCTCTCAAAGAGCCAGGCTGCATATTAAACACAGCTCTTATGTGAGCCTACACCTCAGCAAAGTTAGGAGTTGGTGCAGCATTGCACATACATGGTATTTTTTATGTGGCTCCTACCAGACCATGGGTAGTTTGGAAGGCTCTGATCTAAGACAGCACTGTATCCTAAATTCCCAGATCCAGATGTTTCTTTAAGTTTATTGCTTTCTGGCATAGACAGTTGTCATCCCTGTCCCCCCTCTCCCTGCCCTCTCACACCCCCGCTTTTTTTTTCTTGAGAAAAAATTCTAATACGAAAATTTCTCTTGGGCTGGAGGGTGTCACAGAGGTCTGTCTACCAGCCCAAGGTGAAGATACTAAGGTCCAATTCTATCAGCAAAGGAATATGGCAGTAATCTTGAATGTGTGCTGAAAATACTCAGTCACACCATTCTGTCTGGGCAAAACATGTTTAATCAAGAATGCTATACCGTTTAGCTGTTAAGATGTGTCAAAAGTTCAGGACTCTCCACAGTCCGGACTACCTCAGTATTTTTGTCATGTCTGTTGCAGGAAGAGCCTGATCTTTCTTGGTATTGTTATTAACATTTTGCTGTTTGATGCTTTACTACTTCTTGAAGTTGCTTTTATCAAATACTGGTCTACCTCCCTTGTACTTAAAGGTATTAAAATCAAAACTGCTTATCATGGATGAGATAAATGAGAAGCCTAAAATGATTTAATCTCTGAGCATGGAGCCTTGTTCTTCAAGCAAAATCTAAATCTCATAAATATTTTTACGAAACCTAACAGGCAAAAAAGAAAAAAATTGTGTATTTTTAGTATTTGCTAGGATGGTAGGAACAGCAGTCAATATTTCTTATTTTTTCTGTTAGACACAGTATGTAGGTAGTCTTGCACCTTGATCTGTTTAGCTGTTTGATGCCTCATTTATTCCTTTTGAAATGGGAGACTTAGTTTAAGTTAGGATTTAACAGCAAGAAGGCATTGTTTCGGAGTGCTGTATGTTTTTCTAATATCTTATAATAATTTCCTTCTTTTCCTAATAGTCGTTTTAAAGATAGGTGTCGTGTTTGATTTAAAAGAAACTATAGTTTCCATTCTGTTTTTGCACTCACGTGCAAGTAAACTGCTCAGTGTACCAAGTACTTTTCTGGAGAAGATATCAATGGTTCTACAGCTGTTCAAATGGCAACAAACATTGTGCTGAGGGGGGAGCCTTGATTTTGTTATCTGTAAAAACTTTGGGGGGGGGGCTCTCCCTTTTTGTTTGTGTGTGGGTTTTTCAGGAAAGGAAACTAGTAGGAGGTGCTTCAGGTTGCTGCCCTCTTGTGGGAGAGCTGTTACTGTCTCCAAGAAAGCATTTTTTTCCACATGTAATCTACAATTCAGTAGTGTTTAAAATTGTCTTTGCTTTTGTTTCTAACTCAAAGCAACTTCCAACCTGACCTTGAATTGCTAACCAAGTTACACTGTGTTGGGAAGCATCAGTTGACTTGGAGCTGGTTTTCGTAGCTTAGGTTTGGGTGTTACTGGTTCATTGTGAGCATACGAGTAAATGTCTTATATTGTGGGAGAAGAAAGATACTCGTTATAGGCCAGCCTTCGTGTATTCTTACAAGTGTTTGGCTGTTTAAAAAGTATCAATATGAGTCTATGCTGATAACACAAAATTCAGACAAGGGTAACTAAGGCTACTGTATTCTGATTTATTGTAAAAAAATTATTTAGCAATATATGGTAAGTGATGAATTTATAATCTTAAAAAGATAAATATATGTTGCATGTTAAAAATGTAATACAAACCTCTAAGATTTTTAGAAGAAAAATCATAACTTATAAATGTCCAGAGAACTTGAATTGTCAAACTAATTTTTAAAAGAAATTTTAGTATTATAAATCTACCATATTGGTTTAATTGCTTTCAATTAAATGTCAAATCATTTCAATATTGTTTCTCTTAAATATCAATTAAGTGTTTTATATTTAAAACATTTTACAGAAAATAATTTTTTTAACAATGGTTATGTTCAAAACAAGACTTATATTGTGATGAAATACTTCTGGAAGATAATTATAACATGTCAGACAACAGCTCATGCATCCTTACAGCAAAGTTTATATTTTCCAGATCTTCTGTAATGACGTAACAGGGTTTTTTTCTAGCCTGTAGAATGTCATTATCATTGGTTTTGATAGTAACACCTTTCATTATATAATGATTAGATTGAGCTCTGCCTTATATTTCCACCAATTCTGCCTTGAAAGTAATCCCTTGTGATTTAAAGAAAATGCTCAAAATAATCATAATGCTTAATTTATGGACAAATATTCATGTTGAGTTTCTGATTTTGGTTCAGTTTTTGTGTGCGCAGGCATTAAAAAAAACTTCTTGGGGGAGCAGAGCAGGATTGTTTCAGAAAGATGTTTGACAATCAGTAGCAAATAAACTACTTAATCTGTCATCTGTGATGTGCTTGTGGGCACTCATGGTAAAGTACTGTGATGTCTCTACATTCTGTGTTGCAATGCAGCCATGCTTGTTTCTACTTGTTTCTCAATCCTTCTTTCTGCCCAAGTTTTCCTTCATGCTGCAACCCCTCAACACAATAAAACGTGTTTGTGTTTAGGTAAGAAGTATCCCAAAGGGCATTGTAGATTAATCTTGTTCCAAGTATGCTAGTTAATAATAAAATATGGGAAAACCCTGAGAAATATTACCTAGAAATGCAGAAAATTTAAAGGTTTTATAATTTAATGTGTTAGGAGATGCTGTGCTGAAAGAAACAAAAACATATGCCTACTGCTGAAGTCTACTTCAGCTGTAGCCAAATTTTTGTCAGGTGGGTCCTCAAAATTTAGCTGTTAGTTTGAGATGCTATTGCCTACAGCTGTTTTCTTTGCCTTCTTGCTGTTGATTAATGTCCTTGTAATCAGAGGTAGCAGTGTGGGATGCCTGTGACCCATTTGCACCCCAGTGCACTGGCTTAACTTGCCAAAAAAAGCAGTTTCTGCTGAAGTTGCTGGCAAGGCCTCCTGTGTTTCAGGTGCGTGCCATCTTCTGTTATAACAGGAACAGTAATCTACAGCTGCAGAGTAGGGTAAGACAGCTGAGAAAGAGAACTGCCAAAACCGGTAACTTGAGATGCAGTGAGCTTCAGGAATCTTAATTTGGTAGTAGCACGATTTGACATACTTGTGTGTAAACTGAAAATATCTTTCAGGAGACTCAAAAAAATCTTACTATAATGCTTTATATTGCATTAACTTGCACAAAAAAATATGAGATATGTATATTATGCAAGTTACACCAACAAAAGATTTATTATCCACTAATTTGTCTATATTATTATATTTTTAAACAAATATATAGGAACTATGTCTTCTTCTTTGTTGTTCTTTTTATTTTTTGGCCACAACAATTTTTGATGTCATATCTCTTTCCTCTGTTTTGCATCTTCCTGTTTTTTACGTTGTGGAACTTGTGGAATCTACTTCAAAATTAAAAATAGTAGTTGTTTCTATTTTTGGATTTTAAAAGTATCTATCTTGCACTTAATGAATGAGGAGGAGGAGATGCAGCATTCAGTTTTTGAAGAGTTGGGTCTGAAAGTGAGAGACTCCTGAACTATTGATTACTGTCAGAGGGGATTTAGATCAGAAACACTTCTAAGACCTTTACTGTAGCTGTTCCTGGCGCTCTGGTAATATTTTTTTAAGTGTACCAATAGCATGTAATAGGAGAAGTTATTTAGTCATAGCTTTCAGATACATTTCAGGTTTATTTTTTTCATATATAATGTGGCTGAATTATATTGGTGTCTTCAAAAGAACAACCATATATCTAATTCATTTTCCAGAAAAGAATACCCCCCTCAGCTTCAAAAAGTAGAAGCAGACCATATTAGATTACCACGGTCTCAAGGAGTTGGTAAGTTATGTTTAGAGTTCTCATGTCTTTTAATCAGAATAATATTTTGAATACCTGCTTTGGGTGGGTATGTTACCAAACTTTGTGTAACTTTTAGTGTATGTATTTATATCCTTATATCTTGTTATTCTAGATTTATACAAGTTTGTGCATGAAGGGAGGATTTTGCCCTTTTTGACAGATTTCTGCAACCTGTTCAGTCATGTTATAATTAATTTTAAGTTAGGCTTCAGTTATTTCAAAAACAACTGAAATCAGGAAAACGTAGACTCAGAATTGTTGGAGATGGAACAGATCTCTGGAGATGGTCTAGTCTGAGCCCAAGCCCCCAGCTTGTTCTTGAATTATTGATGAAGAACTTCTGTAGCACTGTTAGTATGTGCAAAGTGTAACATGCTAAATAAATAACACTTGGTATGAAGTATATTCATGCACTGAGGTAGTGAATAGAAGAGCCAGCATCAGCGCTGCTCTGTTACCTCAACTGAAACATGCTCTTATATCATTGGTTAGGGACCATTGATGGAGATGCAATAGAGAAAATATAGTTTGCTTTGAGGTGTGGAAATTGTGAAATTGGAAAAGAAAAATCACTGTGTTTGGTTGAGCTTTGTCAGTCCGGATACAGATACAGTCTGTAAACCTGCTGTTTAGCTGCTTAGCCATCTACGCTGGCCAGTTATTCTGCTGGGCCTTTTTAGGTTAATGTTAAGTAGAATTTCATCAGTTCTACACAAAAGTAAGTTAACTTGGAAAAAACCCACCTATTACTGTTTCTTTTTTGAAAATGAGTCATTGCTTAGTTTTGAGATGTCTTCTAATAGTAGGATGTTTATGAGGTTATCGGTATGTATATCGAAAAAGTATTCATATCTGTTTTAAAAAAATACAGACTTAAAAAAGTTCCAATATGGAGACTGCCATTAAACTAGGGAGTATAAATAGCACTTCTACAATAAACTGAATTAAGGTACTCTTCTACAACATACTGCACTTCTAAATCTTACTCCATACATTGTTAATTTATGGTTTTCTTTGTTCCTATACTCTTCCAGTATTTAAATGAATGCCCCAATATAAAACAGGATATGGCAGTATAGTTCACTGTACTGCTGAGTCTTGTGTTGAAGGAATAAATCCTAATTACACAGAACATTTCCAATTATTCTAAATGCATTCCCCAGCAGTCCTTTAGGGAAAATTACCATTAGCATAATCGAGCAGATCCCCTCCTCCTTTTGGTAGCGGACACTCGATTCTAGTTAGTAGTGAAGTTAGTATAGATTTTCAAGTCCAAAGCGTCCTCCAAAGATATTAAGCTACAAATTGTCACTGAGAGACACTGAAATAGTATTAACAAAAAAACATTTTCAAAGTTACTTTGAGGAATTTTTTCTTATTCATCCAACAAATCATGAGACACTTGAAGTGCTGTAGTTTGATGGATGTTTAAAAAGGTGTTTATGTTTAGTTCAGGTTAGTGTATGTGAAGAAATAAGTTGATCATAATTTTAATAGCATATGAGTAGACCTTTCTTGTTAACATTTTTGCATTTTCTCCCTCCTAGACAGTATAATGGAAAATACAGAAGAGTCAGAATCAGAATCAGAATGTGAAATTAAGAGAAAGGTGCAACAGAAACGTCACTGCAATTCATACCAATCTGACTTGACCCTATCTTCTGCTACAAAAAAATGCTTAACTCAGTTAAAGGTGGGTTAGATTTTAAAAACATGTCAACTTCTTTTTAACTTTAAAAGTTGATGCATGTTTTAAAAACAGACACTCAGTTGTAAAATAAGTTAATGTTCTAAAAATCCTTAGAGTTGGGAGAAAGATTTACATAATTGAATTTAAAAATAATGTTGTAATGATAGAGATATTTAAGTGTTAATATTGATACTAGCTAAGAAATATTTATTATCCGATTTGAACAAACAGATGCTGCACTGGAAAACAAAGAACCTGTGTTTAAATTGATTGGCTGATCAGTAAACCCAAACCTGATAATTTTGGTTTGCTGTCTATGAAATAGAGAACAATATTTTACTCTTTGACAGAATTTTTATTTTTAATGTCATGATTTTCTGTACTCAAAACAATAAAGACAGAAGTGCTGCAACGATTCAAGTACTTCTTACCAAGTTGCCTTCTTTCTCAGTGAAACTAGCACAGGTATCCAAATAGCCTTCTCTGCTCTAGAGGCAGCCAACCAGGATGCTTTGTCTGGAACTTTTCTGAATATCAGCTGTAAGATACTTTGGAAATTCCTGTAAGGCTCTCTGTATTTCTTATCATCTTCCCAGGTTACTGTGGAAGATTCGTAATGCCCGCATACAGGTCACACTGTATGACTATCAAAGCAAAACTTCCTATAAGGAGATCTTGGTAAAAAAAAAAGGAAAAAAAAAGAAGTAGATCTGTGATTATTATATATAATCAGCTTGTGTTTGCTCCTGTGTGTTAGAAAGTAAGTCAGACTGTATTTCTTT
The DNA here is from genome assembly GCF_964188355.1 of Buteo buteo. Classification (NCBI taxonomy): domain Eukaryota; kingdom Metazoa; phylum Chordata; class Aves; order Accipitriformes; family Accipitridae; genus Buteo; species Buteo buteo. The sequence goes on from NC_134185.1 coordinate 6,836,976, forward strand.
GTTAGGATGAACACTTGGTACTACGCTTAAGCATTTCCATTTCTCATTCTGTTAATTAATATGATGCTACTTGGAAAGTTTAATAGCTGAGATTTTGATCTACGTATGGTATCTATATAGATATGATCTATACAAGCTAAGTAATGAAGTAAAAAAAGAAGTTAAAAACAAAGAAAAAACATTACTGTTCTGTGTGTTTTGTTTTAATCATTACATTGATAACTTTGTTTATGTTTGTTTAAAGAAGTAAAATATTAATTGCAGCCTACCTTACGTCCTGTCAGGTAAGGGACAAAAGCACAAAAGAGTTTTCTAGATGGGAATGGTCATTGAAGAAAACAATTAAAAAATAAATGGAATCTTGTCACTGCCTTGATAGAACAATTTTCAGTCTGAAGAGCTAGGAAATGTCCTCTTTTAATACATAAAGTTTCTTCCTTACAAATTACATCAATTAGCATGAGAGGAAGGAGGGCAGCCTCATTATTTGTGGCTGGATTGTGATCTGTGTAGTCCATTGGCAGTAACTCTGATCTCTAACTAGAAGACTCTGTGTACGTGTAGAAGCGAGGTGTGCTTTCAGCCATGGCACTGACTTCCAGAACTACTTCCTGCATTGTATACAGGTGGAAAGTGAGGGCTGGAGCTGCATGTAGAAGCTTCAGCAGCTTGGTGTCCTTGACCACATTGCTAAAACAAGCTGTTTTCTGTCTCCCTGATAAAAAAAGCGGCAGACTCGATTATGTTGTTCCAGGGGCATGATTTAATTTCCAAAGCCATCAGACAGGTTGCACTTGTAAACAGTATTTAATAATTACATCTGGTACTTTTTCCCATGCATATCTTAGAAATCTGTAAAGTTGAGAACACCAACAGTCATGAATGGAAACCAGTTACTTTTTCTCAGACTCAAGGAAGGGCTGAGTGCCTGTGGTAAAACTGCCAGGCAGTAAGCCTAAAAAAGGACACCACCACCACCACCCCCCACCACCCCCACCACCCCCCCCCATATTTTTCACACCTTGTATTACAAGATTTCAGAAAGGGATTGATAAAATTTGTAAGGCTACATCAGCATTAAACAGGTTGATTTAAATTCAACTGCTGATTCAGGAAATGTCTAAATTGGTAATTACATCAAGTAAGGAGGATATGTCCTTATGCTACTCCCTGTGCTCCCAACCATCTACCACTGGCCACTGCTGAAAGTACAGCACAGGGCTGGATGAACCTTTACTCCAATCCCATAGGATAGTTATGATCCTGTAAGACTGTATAGTTTGTGGATACACTTTCTGGATATAGAGGAGATCTTGTTGCAACTTGCAACAATTCACTAGCATAACTCTTGGTTCCATTTTCTTTTTTTTTTCTTTTTCTCTTAAATGGGTTAAGAGTTTTATCCTTTATTACAGTAAAGGGATTTAACACAATGATTTATGCATTTGTCATGAACCATATGCATTTTCATGAGCTGTGAGTTGCCAAAGCGTAGAGATGATCGATGGGATGTTTATGGAACCTCTGAACAATTAAAAAATGTTGGTTGTGGTTTTGTGCCAGAGGAATTACAGACATAACCAGCTGCTGGTCAGGCAAAGTACAAATGGTTTTCATCTTACTAGACTGTAACAGGTTGCACTTTCTAATTGTTAAAAATGTACATAATTTTTAAAGAAAGGAGGATTTTCTGCTTCGTATGTGCTTACAAAAAAAAAGCTGAAAAATAACAAGTTTTGGATTTTGAAACTTTCAGAGATAGGTCATATAGTATTTGTATTTTGCAGATTTCAAAGTTTAAAAAAATGCTGTATTATACAAGTCATAAGGCAGACACATTTAGGTAGAACTCATCTACTTAAGTAGTCATTTATCTTAAAATACAGTCTACAAAAGAGTATGCCACTCTTAATTAAACACTGCTACACCTACCATCAAGATGCATGCTCTCAAACCAGGGAAAGGAAGTTGGTTTTAAATTTTTGGTGTGTAACTGAAGTAGAGGGGTGCAGTTATTCTATACTTAAGAACCTTCAGGTATGACTGGTGGCTTCTGTTGAATATTTTAATGTCTGATTGAAATTCTTCAACGTAATTAGTATCTTTGCAAAAACTACATCCTGTAACTGAGCACTGAGGCACAACACTGGTTTTCATGTCACTTGCTATCTTACCCCTTGACTCAGGTTTTAAAGGTCTGCTATATTTTATATTTTTTTTTTTTTTGCATCTGTTTTAGTATGGTCTGTGTAGCTTTGTTAAATTGCAGAAATTTTGTAATATTCTCCTTGTGTGACTTTTGTCTTTACATTTGTTTTTAAAAATGATTGAAGAACCCACACCCAAGGAAGTCCTCTTTATTGGAAAGGCGTTCGTGGCTGGGGGGTGGGGGGTGCAAATTGTGATAGCTATGCTTTAAAAATAGGTCCAAAAAGGTTTTGGTGGGATTTAGGTATTTATTATCTCAGTAGTTCACAGTACAGTGGTTATGTCATTATGTCAGTGCTCCAGGAGACAATAACATACGTTAAATTTCAATTCTGGAGGTGTCCTGTGTTCAACTCAGTACACGTTCAGTAACTTATGTGTTAGTATTGAATCCCTTAGACTTAGAAGTCGAAGTTCTGCACTTGTGATAAAGTAATTAAGCGGGACCTAATGCATGTGAGAGAAAGAAAACACATCTCTATCTTTGCAGTGATAGGATACGTTTCCCTTGTAGCCCCTGTTTTCCTCTTGAAAGTTTGGGGAACTCCTTTTCCTCAAGTCCTGTTTTCTTTTCTGAGAGACTGCACTCTAGAGCAATGTATTTCCTTTTATTTTATTCTCTCTCTCTCTCTCTCACTCTCTGAGAAGTGATTATTCTGCATGCTTTGCCAGGCTGTTAGAAGGTATCTTGGGAGGACAAATGAACTTCATGACCTAGGAGGTTGCTTCTAGTCCTCTTTAGCATCGCTCTGTGGAACCTTAGGTTACTTTATTTTCATCCAATGAAAATATTTTTACAGAAATGATATAGCTGGACCTTCTTGCTGATGAATATATATATCTGAACAGTGTGCAGCCTTTTACATATGGAAGGAAAAAAGGCAAGGAGGAAAATCTGAATTGTCCAGCATTAATCACTTTCTTAAAATTGCCACAAATGACATTTGGTCCTGTTAGAACATTTTTCGTTTTCTTAAATGAAAAAAATCAAACTGTATTTTTATGTTTGCTTTCTCTACTTAACTGTAATTGCTAATATAGTTAGTCATCATTCTGAAGAGAAATTAAATGCAATATTTGGAAATGGTATCTTTGTACTTATACAGTTACTGATTTTGTGTTTGTGTGTTTCCCCTCTAGCTTTTGGAACAAATTGATTATTCTACTGATTGCCCAAATTGTGGGCGGGCAAATGAAAATCAGACCAAATGCCGACATTGTGAAAGTGCTTCTCTAAAGGATTTGCAAAGAGTCTCCAGACAAACTGTGACATTAAGTGAATCTGTGGGACCTTTATCACGTTCTTCAATACATCAGAATTCAACAGGGCAAAAATCTTCAGGTACAGGGTTCAACACAAAGAAGTTTTATAGTTCTGCTGTTGGGAAAGGTCCAACGGATATTCTACTGAGTAATGAAGTTGTAGGACATTCTATGTTACGACAGAATGGAAAAGTTAGTCTTATAACTGGGACGAAAAATCCTAAAATTACAGGAACCTTAAGGCAGAGGAGTGCAAGACCATCTGAACTAAATGATCCAAGTAAGTACTTTTTTATGGATATAGCCATAAACTAGAACCCAAAGTATTGTATAATGAAGGAACTGTCCTTGCAGGTTTACATTACTGATTTTGCATGGAATTTTTTTGTGGATGTGCTCTTGGGGAAGAGGGACAGACCTTTTTGTAATTTCCTTTTCATATACTGAGGTACTCTGAGAAGGATGAACACTGGGGAAAAGAAAAATTATTTCATGAAATTTTTATTTTTTTTGTTAAAGAATTACTCTTTATAATTTTAAAAGTAGCATTCTTAGCAGAATTCTACCATTCATCCTCTACAAGGGAAAGACAGTCTTTGACTTTTATATTTTTTCCCTCTTTTCTTTTGAGCTATGCGTTTATTTAAATTTCATACTTTGTAAAATGTTAATTTTTGTGCTTTCTTTGCATAAACTCAAATTAATTTATAAGGAGGAAGGAACTGGAGTTTGGGAAATTATGTTTCTAGTTCCATGCTTAGTTTACTAGACCATGCTGTCTTACTGATTTGAACAATTTCAGTTATAATTTCTTTTGTCAGTTTTTCTTAAGTTGTATAATTCCCTGACAATTCTTGATTGAACCAAGAACTGTATAGCTTCACTTCTGTGTCTAGAGGCAGGTTAACAATACCCATTTCTTGTATAATTAGTTGTGAGAAATAAAAAACGAGGGAGAGAGCGCCTGCGAGCAGATTCCAAATAAACATTCATAAAAGTATAATGTAATGATAAATGTGGACTTCTTTTGGCACTGCAGGACAAGTACATAAATCACTTTAAAGCTATTGCTTGAAAAGAAATTTCTGTTACAGAAAAACGTAGTGGTTGAGAATTTAATATTTTCTGTTTAGTTGTTTTGTCTAGTGATGATGATGATGATGAGGATAGTGGCAGCACTAGGAGAATGGAAAGCATTTCACCTCGTCCTGCAGATTCAGCCCGCTCCTCCCCAGCTCCTTCTACAGGAAAGGTGGAAGCAGCATTAAAGGAAAACAGTTGTGGAATAGAACAGAGAATAGGTAGTATAACAACAGATACAGAAATTGCAGTCACACTACCAAGAAAAGCAAGAATGAAAGATCAGGTACTATTTAATGCTTTGTTTAAAGAAAACAAAAATCAAATCATAAATGGAAAATGTAAAGGCTTGGTTTGCATTGTCAGAAGTTGACTATATTTGAATGCTCTTCTTATTTGGCAGCTGATCAAGTAGTATCTCTGCTTACATAACACTGGAAGCATAAGAAAATGTGTTCATTATATTTTTACAAGTGTTCATAATGATTTGAATTATGCTTTTAACATAGATGCTTCTGCGTTGAATGTATACTCTTTGAGACTGGGCAGGGTATCTCTGTGAAACTCAGGGGCCTACTTAGTTTGCAGAAGAATGTCTAACCAGCCATTGCCTGGTAAGACTTTGGACATACGAAGTTAAACATGAAAAGAGACACTGGGAGCAACAGTGGCCCATTAAAATTAAAATACTTTGACAACTGTCCCAATTAATAGCACTTATTTTAAAGATTTTCATGGTGGGGCTTTTGTCTTTTAGTCGAGTACCACTGCAAAAATTGGATAAACAAAGACAAAAAATGCACCATGAGCAGACTCCTTAAGTGCTGTTAAAGGGGACAGCTTTCATGGTATGTTAAAAACTTAACCACCTCAATAGTGAGCCATTAAGAAGAATAAATTCCCTGTGGCAACTGGTGTTGAATTAATAGTGCTGATTGAAACTATTCTTGGGTCACTTGTCCAGTTTCACTATGGTGAGTTTGGTTCAATGAGAGTATCTGATCAGATTTCCACCTGCAGTCTCAAATCGTTCGTGTTTTCTGAATTAGAAAGCTAAAGTAATGATGCCAAAACCTTCATGCTATGTTGAGATTCAGAAGCCAACATTCTAGTGCTGTAATTGATGAAATTATGGATGCTTATAATGTGGTGTATAATTAGTCACGACTATCAATATAAAGCTGTGAACCTGTAGCCTACAATAAAGCTGTGGGGCTAAAATGATGATAAATAGTTTTGAATTTCAGTTATTCTGGCGTTATGTGCTGGATTAATTGAAAGTGTTGCATTGTGAAGGCACTGGTGTCTAAGACTTCTGAAACTCCCCTGAATGTTTTCCTTTGTATATCCACATGTTCCTGTTCACTAGTCTTTAAGAACCAGTTGTAACATTGGAAATTAACTGCATGTTTTGGACAAAAGTAGGAAAGAGCTTGCTTTTGAAAACAAGGGAAACAAATTTTTTTTGGTGAAATTTAACCCAAACTTTGCATTGATTCAAGTAAACTACCAAGAATTGCAGGTATCACAGTTTTCTGTCAGATATGATAGAAGAAGCTTTAAGAAGCTTTGTTCATTTGTTTTTCTCTCAAAATGTTCATCAATTCTTTACTGAAGAGGCTACTTGATATAGCACCACTTTAATGTTTACTGTTTTACTGTTTGTCTGTGATTTGAGTTTTGAGCTTTTAATAATATTTAGCTAGTCCAGCAGACAAAAATGAAAAGCTGTCTTCAACAAGAGTCCTAGGAAAAATATTTTAATTATAGGGATTTAGAATCTTTGCCTTCTCCACTATATTTAAATGAAGCATCCAAAAGTATATTTTGAATTATGGCCAAGATAGGCTAGTGATTAGGGACTTCAAAATAATTGTTGAGATTTAGTCTTAATAGAAATATTGAATCCCTTGAAATGTTTTTTCTGTGGGAGTTTAATTGTATTTTGTTACCCAAAAGAATGTTTATTAATGGACGACTTTATGAAACAGTATAAATACCAAAGAAAAGACTAGTGTACAGAAAATCCTTCAACAAAGTAGAGCAATATAAGCAATACAAGAAATAAATGTATTAAACTGAAGGCTATCAGCCAGCTTTCTTTCATTTCTGTAAGGTTTGTATAGGATTGTTCTGTTGGTAAACAGGAGACTTCATTGAGATCACAGCCTCAGTCAGCATCTAGAGACTTTCTTGAACTGGAGCCAAACTCCACATAGCCTTCTTTCAGTAATTAGTCTTCTGACCCTGGAATGTACCCTAAAAACATCTTAATAGTTCTGTAGAGTTGCTTCAAGAAATTTTGATTTGGCTTATTTATTTATATTTCTTGAAGATTCTACTCCTGCTGATGTTGTGATGCACTGTACTTCAGTAATTACTCAGTGTTCTCAGTCACCAAAAGCTGGGACTAATGAAAACTGAAAGAAAAAATAAACCCACCAACATTGTGCTACTTTTACAGCATTAGTGGTTTTATATAAATAAACAAATAAAATATATTAAAATAACCTTCTTTTGCTGGGCTGCATGGTGTTTCAAAATGACAAAAACTAAATTGGTTTTGGCAATTTTGGAAGCGTTATTTGTGATTTGGAAATGTTAACAAAATGTCTACAAGTGTCAGTTTATGGTTTTTATCTTGAATCTAGCAATATTAACACCTTCAGGTGTTCCAAAAAGTCCTTTAGGAGATTTCTACCTTCTGTATATGGTTGAGGTGGATACTATAGTAACTATTCCTGTTGACCAACAGAAAAGTAGCTGACAATTTAGTCACTAGTTTTTAACAAGCTTGTTTTAGCAGTAAATCGTTGTGTGAAACATTCTGAAACCTTGAAAATTACTTTTCAGTTTGGGAACATTGTGTCTAACACTCCAATAAAACGTCGTAAAGTTATTTCTCAAGAGATTGTAACTGAGGCTGTACCTCTAAATTATCAAAATTCCTGTGAAAGTGTCATTCTGAACTGTCGAAGTATACGAATAGGAACACTACGAAGAATGGTAGTGGAACCTGTGATTGTAAGTAAACTTATTTGACAAATCTTTCAGTTTTTGACGGACGTTGTTATTTTCATACTTGAACAACGTAATATTTTGCCTTTGTCTGTGAAACAGTAAGTTTGTCTCTAATTTCAGAGGCTGTGATTCCCAAAGAATCCCAAAGTACTATTATGTATTATCACGTACAATCTAGTTCTGGTGTTTAACAGCAACATCATGCCTGGAAAACCCTTGAAAACCCTGTTTACTTGGTGGGGGGGCTTATGGATTAGCGTGCTTTTGTTAAGAAAATTGAAGGCAACAATTACCAGAAAATGGATATTGATAGGTGGGAGGAAGAAACATGTCTGCAGGTGAATAATTTTGCTTCTATAGAACAATATTTTTTTTTGTTAACCTTCTAAGTTACATGGAGACTTTCAAGGAGACATTGAATGTTAGTTGTGTGCAGTAAGCCAGATGAAATGCATGCTTCTTGCTGGGGTAACCACAGAAATAGCAGAGAGGTGTTACTTGTTCTTTCCACCTCTCTGCAAAACTCTGTTATTTAATTTGCTTAAATACTGATAGATGACATTCTCTTTTGAAGGGGTTTTTTTTCCTTCCTATAATTTGTGGTATTTTTCAGAGTATTTTGAACTTTTTTGAAAATGGAGTGCATATGAGAGATCTTAAGTTTCAACAGTCAATATGACTGAAAGAGACACTGAAGAGTAAAGAATATACTTGTTTCCTTGAGTTGTGCTAAAATGTACACTTTGTTTTTTTAAAAAAAATACATTTTACATTTTTATTTTAATTACTTAAGTACTTGGTCAATTGAAATACGTTTACTAACAGTTAAAACGTATTAAGTCAATTTTGGTTTGGAGAAGATGTGAAATCTTATTGTTGTGTTGTCTTCCACAGTTTTGCCTGGATTATATCAAAATACGTCTAGAAAGTCAAGAAGGTGAGGACATCTTTCATTTTATATTAATAATATATATATTTTGAATGAAGTAACTTTGTCAAAGGAATTAACAAGTGAATCATAATGAAATGTCGATTCTGGTTTTGTTATGTATGTAATAAGTTATACTGGGTGCCTGTAGTCAGTAAGAGGAAAAAAGAAAAATTGAGAGTATAAATTTGACCTGAACTGCCTGGTGAACAAAAGCCAAAAGGATTTGCATTATCTCCGCCTTCTGCTGACAAAAAGAATATTCACAGACAGCAGGAATTAGCAATTTGTGGTGTGCATGCAACTGGGTCATTAGTTCTTCCCCCTCATCCTAGTTGAAGAGCTGTAAATATTCTGGTGATGATTGGCAAAGGTTGTCTTGAAAATGATTAACAATAACAAAAGGCAAGAGTAACCTCCTGTAAAACATGTGACGTCTGTAACATTTTATTAGGTTTTTTTTTATTTCAAATGCATAAGTAGAGAGTAAAAACCACACAGGTATCTTAGGCCTTTCCTGTCTATATCTCCCTTTAAATTTTTTTCTTCTTTAGCCTATAGGTTGTATATTTCATGTTACTGAAAGAAATACAGTGACATAGTTTAGGACATGGTAAGCTTACGACTATTGCTCTATTTCCTTTGTTTTCTTTGTAGGGTTTTGCTTTGGGCATGAAAAGAAGTTTTGCCTCCTTTTAAGTTTCCATGAAGATGCAGTCCTGTCGAATTTTGCCTTTTGTTATTTGTAAAAGAGGACTAGTGTATTTTGTCACTATTATATGCAAAAAGGTGTCTCACAACCTGTAAAGATGAGTGTAGCCTTTGGTCAGTCAAGTATTTAAGTTTCTGCTGCATCTAAAATGTAGATGCATAGAAACTACCAGTTTTCATGCTTTAAATGTATTTTAAAAAAATAAACTAAAAAGCTTAGTAGAATTTGTAGAAAATGTCTATCGGTTTTTAGTCAAAACAGCTGCACAGTGAAATTATTTCCATGGGACTTGATCCCTCAATAGCATAAAAATGGTGTCTCATTAAATGCTGTGTTTATTGAAACATTTAGCACTTTTCCATTTCATTTTTTTGAGATTTGCATCTGGAGGAAGATGGGTGTATTCCCAGCTAGCTCCATTTCTATTAACTTCATAATCATAGCATGATTTGTTTTCATACAAGTAAGGTTCTTGAAATAAAAATGACACCTAATATTTTTTTTCTTTAGATTGATTACAATGGTCATGTTTTTTCAGGGAAAGGCAGATGCTTTGGCTAGCTCTAGAAACAGCAATAGTCTCCTGCTTTGAGCTTGTTTTTGCATGTTTAAATATATGTCAAGTTCTCGAAATTCTCTCCATACCCCTTGTCAGTTTTCTGCAACTCCCAACTGGTGTTTCAAGGAAAAAGCTTTCTGTTTCTAATGTGTAAAAAACTATTCATATTGCCTTTAATGCATAAGTCCTATTGTCTGTCTTATGTCAGTGTTAGAGGAAATATTGTTCACAGGTTAAGGCATTTATGGTGAAATGTATTATAAGATGCTTGTCTTAACACAAATGGATGAATATAATTAAAATTCATCTGAAGAGTAGACAGTCTTCCTCACATATGAAATTCAGTATGCTGCATCTCAGTGCAAGCACAGTTACAAGGATTCAGAGTTTTCTTCAAAGACCAGCTAGCTCGTATTTTGGCAAGGACCTCCTATCTAGACACCATTAGAAGGACCTGTATGCCCCAGTTAAATCAGTTGAATCTGGTTTTAAGTTGGGATTGTTGTTACTACTGTCTGCCTCTGAAAGTGGCAAGTTAGGTAAAATGAATTAAGGAAAGTGTTTTCATTTAGGAAGAAGAAAACAGAGGTATTGCTATAGAGCCTTAGGTATTACAGCCTACCCTTGGAACGCTATTTTGTTTGCTTTAAACAAAAAGGAGAGAAGACTCTAGGAGTCATCTATAAATCTTCCTTTAGTCACTAGCTTCATTTTCTCCTTTGTAAGTTGCCAGGGAGATAAAGGAGAATCAGTGCAAGGAGACGGACTAGTTAGATCCATGTAGCATATTTCTGCTACTCTTTTCCTGATGAGATGGCAAACTACTGTTCTGGCCAGTAAATGCTGCCCAGTCGGCTTGAAGGAAGCACGTTGTTGTTGCAGCCTGACTCAGAACTGGGCTGCTTCTTCCCCAGCTAGTGGGACAGGGCTACTGGAGGTTTAGAAGGAAAGGAGAGCTGCTTTACTCCACAGAAGCTGTGGTGGGTGGCCACTACTTCCAGTCTGCGGCCAGTGGATACTTTGCTTTGGGTAACTGTTTGCCTTGTCTTTACAAGGAGCAGACTCCCTTTCTGGCACACACAGGGGTGTGAATTCAGTTGCCAACAAGAAGGGAGGACGTAGAGGGTGGCTGCTGGACATTGCTAAATGCTAAGAGAAGGGTGGTGGGGGTGGAGAGGGGAAGCACTCCCTCCACTAATAATAAGAACCACTAATACTGCTAAGGTAGAAAGTAATGGTATGTATTTGATGTCTTTTTTTTTCTTTTTTCTGCAGTTTTGTTCAGGGTGATGCAAATTAAACTCTTTAGGTGGTAACTGTTTTACTGATTTTTACTCACCATCTGTCTGATCATGAAATATTTACTAGAATTTAACTTAAGAAAAGCCTTAGTGTTTTTAGGAGTTCCCTACAGTGTCTCCTTCCTTTTACAGGGAAAGGAGGAGACAGAGTTGTTGCATTGATTTTTATTTATTAGAAGGACTTTATTTTAGCATCATTTCTCCCTCTATTCTGTCTATGTTTTGTCCCCTACATAAGGGGATATAGTTTTTGTGGTGTAGGCTGCCATCAAGTATGTGTGGAAGCTGTCACTAACAAAAGTTTTAAGTGACTACCATTAACCATTTTTCTGATCTAGAAATAATTACTGGCATTGAACTTTTGGGTCTTTTCAGCAAATGCAAAGAACTGTGATTTCACACCTTTTTCCCTCCATTTTTGTAATTCAGTAAAACCTGTAAAGTACTGAACATTGGCATCAGCAGCATCAGATACAGTGTTAAAAATTTACCATGTTGCTGACATTTCTCTTTGGTAGTAAATTGAGAGCAGTACCTTATTTTCCTCAGGTAGTCAGATCATTTCTCTGCATGTGTTCATTCTCCTCTTCATTTTAAAGTTAATTTTCATAAAGGAACTTGGTCAAAGATAAATCTGCAAAGAAAGTTCTACAAACCTGTTGTAAAATGCTTTATAGCAATAGTTGCAAATTTAAATCACTGGAAATGGTGGGTTTTCTGTGGAATAAAAACTAGATTAAAGTTGGTAAGAAGAAAACAGTTTGTTTCTGATTACTTTCCTGACAGGTGACAGTGGAGTGCAGTTCATCTTTTAAGATATTAACAGACATCACTTCCTGGATATGAGTTAATTTCAAACTTTTAAAAACTTTTAAGAAAGTTAATGAGCACATACTGATCTTTTGTTAAAATCAAAGGGGAAATTGTAAGGGAAACCTATGCATTTTTTTCTATAATTTAATATGTAATTGTTTTCTCCCAGAATCAGAAAGCGATATCCGAGAGATTAACTTGAAAACTTCAGAACTTACCAAATGTGAATGGTGTAGTGTCCGAAAATTACCAGTAGTTTTCCTACAAACAGTACCATCAACCTGTAGCAGCCTGAGAGACCAGCTGAAAATGAGTAAAGATAACGTCTGGTACGAATGTAAAGGAGACAGTAAGTAAAACAATTTTAGTCTACTATTCACTTTAAATTGTGTTTTAATGTTTTGGATCGTGACTGAGTGCACTAAAGACTCAAACTGGCATCATTGGCTGGGGCAGGTGTAGTGTTTTTCCAGACACTATCGCACTCCCAGGTTGATGAGGAGTACAGGTAGGAACATCTTGGCAAAACTGTAGTCTTCTGTTTGTCCAGTTACAACATTTAGTCAGTTTAGTATAACTGTTTTCACTAATATTTGTACTGAATGAAAGCAAGTTGGTTTGTTTAGCTTTTGTATATGGGCCTTTACATTTATATGACAGCTTTTGGTATACTTAATTCTGCTTTCTGTGCTGTTCTGCTTACAGGCCTTAGTTTCAGTGGAAACTTGTGCACACTGGCTTGGGTTTTTTTCCCATAGGCTTGTAGTGATGTTGTGATGTAGACAAATTTCTGCTTGGAAAAGACATGGATTATCTTCATGTATCTTAAAATTGTTTAATTTCAACATAGTTTTCTTCAAGGGTCTAGCATCTTAATATGCACACTATTTTTTAAATTAGCATAGAGTCCTCTTCCCTGTAAACAGGCTTTTCTTTAGGTTAAATTATGTGGTTATTTATACTTGTACTCAGCTTCATAGATATATGATGCATTCAAATGGAGGAAGAATGCTTTCAACAATCTCAGAATTGTGTGCTTCCAACATGTAGTACTGTTATAACAACTTCATCCACCTCCTGTAAAAAGTATGAGCTGTAAGGAGTATATAATTACAAAAGTAATTGGAGAGCGTGCAAGGGAACTAGAGACAATCCTGTGAGCAGGCCTTAGACCCCAGGTGAACACAGGTGTTCACAAGTGAAAAAAGAAAAAGCTTCCCGAGTTGTCTGGGTAAGAAATCCTTCCCTTTCCATGTCTCTCAGCCTTTCTCCCCCCAGCTTTTCCCTCTGAAGCAGTGGCGCTGAGCTAGTTTTACACCCAGCTGCTTTATTGTTCTTGATACTTGTGAGTACTTTGTGATAACACAATTGCTATTTGCTTTGTAAGCAATGAAATTACTTTAAGCCTGAATCCGTAGCTGTGTAAGTAATTGTGTGTAGATGACTAGTTCCCAAAATAGGAACACCCAAAATCCAGTTAGACACCTAAGTTCTGTGTGCGGTGAATTGGGAGATATGTTGCTGAAGAATTATTTTTCACAACAGTTAGCATGCCAAGTTAAGAATAACCAAAAGGAAATGGTTACGCGTGTGTCTGAAACTCTCCTTCTCCTACAGAAAAACAGGTCTCTGCAGCTCTGAGTTAGCCAGCTATGCGAGACTGAGATTTGCAGCCTGAATCCTATTCCTCTGTCTGACTGCCTAAATAATTCCTCTTAGTGCAACTTACTGCTTTTTTATTTTTCAGATGATGTGAGTGGGTGTTATTTATACAATAGCTGATTGATCCAACTCACATTCTCTAACTTTTGGTAAAGGTGTAGGCTGAGCTATTGAAGCTAAGCCACTGTACCAAAAGAAAGACAAGATTTATTAGGGCTAGCAAGAGTTAAGTATGAGAGAGTGCCTGATTGTATTCTGTTTGCAGAATGTTCACCAGGAGCAGAGAGGTTTGTTTTTTGTTTATGTTACAGAACCTGAACGCAGGGCTTCACTCTTGTAGGTGGTGAGATCCCTTTGCCTGTGTAAGGAGATGAAGATTTTGATTATTGTGACATTTTAAATTCCTTTCCTTGTTCAGATGCATACTTTTTAGAAATGAAACTGGTTGCCAGTGGATTGGAGATCCTTAAGAGATTTCTGTTTCTATGGTAACAGAAATCTGATCAGAGAAGAATAACTGTTTCTTTTGTGAAATTGACATTACAGGTTTTTGTACTTACCTACCTAACAACAGGTGCCTAGAATCAGTAAGAGTAGTTTTGTTAGAACTTTGTGCTTCTAATACGTGATATACAGTTTGTATCCACTTTAGTTGTCTCAAAAATGTACTTTTTTTCCCCCTCAGTAGTCTATTCAGTTTAGTTTCTAAGCAGTGGTTTAAGTTTTGTATCCTACTTGCTAGCTACCCCAAGTTAAAGTAGTATTTTTTTCAATCTGTCACTGTTTCTGAGAATCTCTGTTGCCTGAAAGAGCTGACATGTAGATGTCAGTGCTGTATATCCATGTAAAAGTGATTCTTATAGACTGTTCTAGCTAAAGCCTGGGGACCTCTGGGCTTATGTGCTGTAGTGGCTTTAATATGTAAAATTTTCAAAAAGCAATAATGTTTTATAGTATAGTCTTCTAGGATCAGGACAGACTGTGAATCTACCTGAATCATGGGGTCTCATGTACTGTTTCTTGTTTAATTTGGTATACATTATCTTAGTTCTCTCTTTTCTTTTTTTCTTTGCCTTTTGCAATCACATCTATTTGAAAGTAGGAGAAAACCAGGCTGAAATATTTTAAAATAAAATAACATGTAGATGTTGAAAGAGTTAAGTAGATGAAAGCCATTTTTATAATAATCATTGAGACCACAAAAACCCATCTACATTCTTAATGCAGTTCTCCTTTCCTAAAAAATTTCCACAGATGAATGTATATCTTCATTGATTTTTGAGAGAGCTGCCCTAGACTTCTTACTGTTGACATAGGAGGAATTAGGGCATGGTGTTTCCCTTTACAGAGAGGAAATTATGTATTGAAACAATAGGATAGGAACTGTAATAAGAAAAAGAGAAAGTATTAATTATGGAGTCTTACCGTCAGTAAACAGAGAAGCTGTTATTTCAAAATATGTTTTAGCTTTGCATTCAGTATTTTCTAAAAATGTATCAGGTCTAATAATTAACATTTCCAGATTAAGGCAGAAGTTGAATGCACTCTTTTTGCAAATGTAGGTAGAAGGGTTTGGTAGTTACTCCTTCAGTCTATCTGCATACATGTGTATTACTGCTTGTATGTATTGTCAGCAGTGTGTACATGTGTTGGCCCACAATTCTTTGAAATCTGTTTATAATTGTGACGTATCTTATTTTGTTTCTAAATGAATGATTTTCTCTCTGCTTTTTCATAGGTCAAGAAGAACAGTACATCATTTTGATTTTTGAAACTGGTCTTGATCCTCATGCAAACTCAATATTTGAAAAAATAATTACTGACATTGGTATTAGAAATAATATTTCTGACTTCTTTGTGAAAATTTCCTTTGAAGAAGCCAACGGGAGGCTTGTTGCATTTACTAAGTGCTTGGAAGACAATTCCAAAGGAAGTCCATCTCACAGAGAAAACAAAATAAAAAATGTAATTATGTTTTTGGTTTAGAACAAATTCATTATATTATTTGGGTTACAAATACACTGAAGATAGTGTGCTAGTCACTAGACAAAAAAAAAAAAATCCCAACAACTTCTGCTGGCTTTTATATGAGGATTCTAAGACTGGTCCATGGTGGGTTATGAAACTATGGGAAATAGTCTGTGCTTTCACAATACTTCTTAGTGTGTTTAGTTTGATTGTAAGGTTGTACAATGGTCCACAAGTAATGTTGTCATTTAAAAATTACTAAGGGACCAGAAGTTTGTACTATAATTAAACAACATAATTGTTTCCAAATTCATCTACTGGTAAAATTATAATATTTCAAACCAGAAATGAAGTTGCAGTGTTGTACCTAAATTTAATTAATGCTTTCTTTAAACTAAACTACCTCTTAAAAGAATTTGAAAGTTTTGTGGCTCTGCAAGAAAGGAGTACAGACCTAAGTGTAATAAATGAAACAGGAAAGGTAAAAAACCAACTTGAAGTCCTTCTCAAAAGCAATGGGTGTTAAACAGCTGCACTTCACAAAGCTTTATTACCTTCTTGGCAAATTTGAGCACACTATGCAAATTAATATTGACTTTATTCTTGTAAGGTTGCTCCTGAGTCCAAAATGCAGCAGCGAAATAAACAGTTACCATATTTTGATGATGATGAAGAAATTGGAGAACCTCATACAGTATTTATTGGTCCTATAGAAAAGTAAGATATTTATCTTTGCCCTGTACCAATTTTCTGAGGGTTTTTTTGGGATTTCATATTTATTATTGAATGTATTTTTCTTTTCAGGTTGATAGTTTATCCACCTCCTCCAGCTAAAGGTGGTATATCTGTGACCAATGAAGACCTCCATTGCCTAAATGAAGGAGAATTTTTAAATGATGTTATTATTGATTTTTATTTAAAGTAAGTTTTATTTCAGATCAGTTTTTAGTTATCTTTTACTGTGAAACTTGGAAAGTTCTGACATAAAAAATTCATAGGTCAGTTGATAACACTTGGTCTCCAACTATGCATAGTACTAATTTTAAAAGTTGTTTTGTATTTTTGCAAGAAATTTTGGTTCCTCTCCTATCCTGCTTGACAGTGATGTTGTTCTCACTTGGAAAAAAGGTTCTTTAAAATTTCTTAGCATCTGAAGAGGAATTTTAATGGCAAGGAAAAAAAAAGGCATTTTTAAGTTCAGTTGTTTTTTCCAGAGTATTTGTGTTCCCTGGAATTTAATTTGTTTTGATTAACATAATACATAAATTAATTTTTTGGTGTCACTGACGCTACAGATGTTAGGAACATATTAAATTGTTACATGCTGCTGTGTTTATGCTACACATAAGGTGCATGTGTATAATTTTCAGCCTATTAAAATATTTTAGAGGTGAAAAGAAAATTAGTGCATCACGCTGGGAGTGTTTGGAGATTTAGTGGCTGAGTCACAAAATACAGCGCTTTCCTAGGTAGGTTGTAACAAACTCATTGAAATTTGTTTTTCTGTCATGACATAAAAATAAATACAACAGCAGCAGAACAACTTGTTGATTGAGCATAGTACTTAATACCTTGAAATATTGACACAGAAATTGCATTAATGAGTATCTGTTGTTAGTTAGCTCTAATATTCTTATAGCTGTTTTGTGAGAGGCTGCAACGATTTGCTGGGGAGGTAGCACTGTTGGCAGTCCTTTTTATTCTGGTGATGAATACTTTGAGTTAACACCTCCATTAATTTTTTCTTTTTTTTTTTTTTTTTTTTTAAACTAATTAGGTATTTGGTACTTGAAAAACTGAAAAAAGAAGATGCTGATAGAATACACGTGTTCAGTTCATTCTTTTATAAACGCCTTAATCAAAGAGAAAGAAGAAATATTCATGAAACTTCAAACCTTTCGTAAGTCTGTTGATAAGTCAGTTTTACTAAGAGCTAAGTACAGTGATGGCTATATGAACAGATGCTTTACAGAGGCAAAATCCTTACAGGCAATATTACAATACCAACAGAATTCTAAGAAGCATGCAGACCTATAACAAACATAGAATATGCCTTGAAAAATCTTAAGAAACTGTTAAGGTTAAAATATCTGGAAAAGTAGTCTTTCAATTAAAACAAGCCACCCTACAAATCGCATGTTGGTTTCTACTTGCAGAATACAACAAAAACGACACGGGCGAGTAAAAACATGGACACGGCATGTTGACATTTTTGATAAAGATTTCATTTTTGTTCCCCTTAATGAAGCGTAAGTAAACATACCGTTTTATTACATTTACATGGTAAAGGCTTAAAATTCATAATTCTGAAATTGAAAGTTATATTACAGTGTGAATTGAAGTTTAAGAGAATACACATCTTTTTCCAGGTGATAAAGTAGTAATGTAAGATCTTTAAGTGCACTGTTGTTGTATAAGTATTGGACAGTATAAAGACTGAGCAAAAATGAACTTTGTTGAGCACTTTTTCTAGGTTTTATCTGGGTTTTGGAGTTCCTTCTTCTAAGCTATTGATAACTTTTGGATTTACCTCTCTTAGTCCTGACTTTTTCTTCTAATGAGATCTCTTTGGTATAGATGAGATCATCCTTTAGTTACAATAAACCTATATCAGAAGAAAATGGAATTGAAGGTCTCTACTGCCCTGTATTGGGAGCTTTATTCTTTTTCTTTATATCCTTTTGTCCTGATATTTTTCTTGGGTCAGGAAGCAGACTGTCAGCATTCTAATGGTTGTTAAAGACTTTTAATGATGCTTGCTTTCCTTAAGATCAGAGCAAGTTGTCACAAACACAGTTCTACATTTCACAAAAAGACTCCAAGCAGTCCTTAAGCCAAAATATTTAGGAAAGTTGAACTACTGCATCTCAAAAATATACTATAAAAACATAAATGAAGGACGGAGAGACAGGAGAATTGTAACTGACTTACCATATGCATACCTAACTGATCTTTTGAAAATTCAAAGAACAGGGTGGTTTTTTAATTAAAAGCTCTTCAAATAAATTTATCCAGATACCGTGCCATTGTGCAGTGGGAGGAGAATTTCTGAATCTTCTCTTTTCCCACCTCCTCCCCAGCTGAATTCTGAGGCTAGCTGTAGAGAGGCAGTTATGAGGTAACTGACCATATATCTGTCTTTGTTATAAAGTCCTAAGTAAATCCCTGAGAAAGCTGCTCATAAGCACTGAGGTCAGAATTTGAGATGCTACGACCTGTGTACAGCCATGGGAAGATAGTCAGTCCTTAGGTGATGAAAATTACTCGTGTGTAAGATATTCTTTCTGTCCACTGCAGACTTCATCCTTGCCATGGTTCTCCCCTGAAGCTTTAAATACAAGAACTTTGAAGTGTCTGTCACTCAAATTTGAGTTGCCTTAGAGCTTGTTAATATAGTTTTCTTCCCACCATCCTCTTGTGTCATTCACACATCCACATTGGTTATGTATAAGATAAATGTGACAGTGTGACTTAGAAGTCACCTGAAAATGAAAAGAAATAGTTCTGTGGTTTTACAAGAATTAGTTATATTGCTAGTAACTTTACCACATAGTGGTTTTCACTCTCTTTTTCATTTACTGTTAAGCAAGTAAAGCAATGTCTACCTTAGGAAGTAGTGCAGCTCAGTAGAAGTGAATTTGCAGAGCAGAACAGTTTGTACTGAAGGCATAATGTTCACGCCATGTATGGGTTGGGGATTTTGCTTTGCACTAGCTTGGTCTCATGGACTCATCCAGTAGTGATTACAGCATGAAAAGTGTACTCTTGGTGTGCATCTTTCATCTGGAAATGATCCTGTTCACACTTTTTCGAACTGTCCTTCACTGTGCACTGAAACCTGGTAAGTGGTGATAGTAGGACGTGCATTTGCAAAAGTAGTTTCTTGGTATGTACGGTAAGAACATTGCAAAGCAGAAAAAAACCAAGTATCCAGGGAGATGAGAAAGTGGCGGTTTGGCGGGAGGAGCAAGTTTGGTTTTTATTGTTGTTTTTGACCTGTTTTCTGGCAAAGAAAGCATAAATCAGATCTTCCATATTTCTTTTTAATTTATCGTTATTAGCTGCTAGTATTTTTCTTGGATGCACCTTGTTATTCTGTCTCCTCTCAAACATGTCACTTCCCCCATCCCCCAAATCGCAGCATTCAGTTTTGAGGAACAAAAAGCTGAACTTTCTGGGGGGAGATGCTAACATATTTAGGAAATAATCAGTGACTTGACAATGAAATACTCCCATTATGATGAGTAATTGGTATCGCAGGACAGAGAGGAGACTGGGGAGCTACCTGGGGAAGAACACAAAAACTGGCAAGTATGAAGGCTTCTAGACCTCTTTCTTCCTTATATTGCCATGACACAGAAGAATAGCAGGTTTTACCAGGTGACTTTTTGACTGCTCTTTTCCATATATTCTTGCGTTTCAAAGTGGGTCAAGAGCAGACAACTGGAGTCGTCTTAACTTACTTTTTCAGTCAGAAAGGGTTTTGAGGTTTTGCTGGTTACTTTATTTCAAGTATCTCTCTTACTTCAATATATAGCTCTTGGCTTTATGTTGAATTGACATAAAAATCCTGTTTTATTTTCATTAACTTCAGTACCACTTCAGGTGCTTCTTAGCTTCTCTGATACTGAACCAGGACTGCTGACAAAAAGGGCAATAAGTATCAGTGCCGATTTTTGGGTTTTTAATGGCAAAATACTAACCTGAAGGATTTCTGATCTGGTTAGCAAATACAGTATAGATCCTGTTTGTGTAAATTACAGCTTCAGGTAACATTCTGTAGCTGTGTATATAATGTGTTATGAAATATACAGCCCCTGGACTTTGTCTGTTAATAGGACTGTTGTTTTTTTTTTTTTTAAATCGGGGCATTGCCTCGTAACTTCAAGGGATGAGTGAAAACACTAGGAGTACAAGGAATCACTGGTAAGGAGAGACAGCCAGTTAATGCCTGTGGTGTAGAGAGCAAAGTACATGCCATTTTATGTGGTTTTTGGAGAACCTGGTTTTCAGAATGTTTTCAACATGTCTTTGCCTGGACATCTGTATGTGCAACCTAATATAGTGTAGTAGGCTTTCATCACCCACTTCTCTTCCATCACTTTACTCCTTGTCTTCATAGATTATGATCATAGAACTCACATACAGCCTTGACTTGTCTAGACTCTCCCAGTGTTTGCAGCTTGATGCATTGCAGCGCTGCAGGTATTTTTCAGGAATTTGCCACCTGGTTTGATGCTGGTAACAAGTCCTTGTAAACACAACTTTCTCTATGTTTTACAATAGTGGATCAAAGGTATGGAAGAGTTTCTTTTGTTCCAGTGAAAGATCTGCATTCATTGCTATTTATAAAAGGTCTCAAACCTTAATCTGTGGAAAAACTAGTCTGGTTGAGAACCAATCTCAGAGTTTCTTTTGCTTCTTTGTGTCTTGAATTAAGTAGTATGTGAAACAACTTATTCTAGGATTTGAGAAAACTTGAGAACTTCTCTTGTGTTATAAGAATGCTGCTAATGGTTGCTCCTGATAATGCTTCTCCTATGCTGCCTAGAATGATGCTTTCTTTTCTTTTAGGACACAGATGTTTTTTCTGGCAGCTGGTTTAAGAGTACATTCTAGAAGTGATTGCTCTGGAGTTGCTGAACTTCAGTATCTACTTCCAGAAAGTCTTTCCAGACTCTCCCATAACCACTAACTTGGGGAATCTGGTCTCATCATCTAAAAAGTTGTCAAACTGCAGTAACTCGAGGTGGGCAGGATGAATCTAGGGGAGAATTAACTTCAGAACAATATGGCTGATTTAACCATGACTGCATCAGTGTCCTTTGGCAGTCCAGTCCTTTTTGTTCAAGTCTCCAATGGAAATAGGTTGTTCTTTTAAAAGTAACAGGCTGTCTTCTTTTTAGATCCAGGTTAATTTGCTAGTCTATTTACATAATTGGTACATAAAGCCTATATTAATAGAGCACACACAAATTCCGGGGTTTGACAATACATGATGTATTCATTTTCTACTTGTGGTGAATTGTTCAAGACAAAACGCCTCCATACTTCACATGCTGCTTTCAAAGGCCACTTACTGTAACTGCCGCTGAGTTTCAATGGAATTTAGGCTTCATAATCATCTAATTTTTTTAGTATGTCAGTTAGATATGCATTTTTAGCTACTGCTGTTTATTTTTCTAAAACATATCGAAATGTGGCTTCATTTGCATAGTACAAAGCTAGGTTCTGTTTTGTTATTTGCTGTAGGGAATTGGAGAACCTTCAGAAAAATTCTAAATCAGGTCAGTCAATATCTACTTGCAATGCCTCAATCCCTGAATTTGCTGTTGCTCCATTTCTGATTGAGTGGCAAGCCAGTGAAGTCCGAAGAGGCAAGGAGATAAGGAGGAAACTGGGGCAAAACTTACCTCCTATCTTATTTTATGTTGGAGGATATAACTATTTTTAATCCTGAAAGGGTTAGAATGCCAGTTCTGTGAAGGGTGAGGAGGACAACAGAGTCATGGTGATGGCATTAAAAACACTATTTTCTCCCCCTTTTTAATTCATTGTTGACAAGATTTCTTTAAAAATGTGACACGTCATATACAATTGGAAGATCTCATAGGTGGAAGAATATGGGCAATTCAGCTATACCATTAGATCTGATTACTTGTGTTGCTAGTGCTGAACTACTAGAAAACTCTATACAGCCTTAAAACAAGAACTCTACAATCCCTAATTCATGCAGTGGTTAAGAAAATGTTAAAAAAGAAATCAGCTTTAATTCAAAGAAGGAAAAGAATGTATAAAGTACGAGCAAACTTTTAGACAGCACCTGTTTTCAACTAATAGCATCATATTAATGAATTTGTCGGTGACTACTTGCATGGAGTGATCTTGCCTTTAAAGAAGACTGTGAAGGCTTGAGTAAAACCTGCTCAGAAGAGTGAACAGCTATTACAATATATCTTTGATAACTATGGGGGACAGGATTTGGTTTTTTGTGTGCGCGCACGTACACTCAGTGTTTTGTTTGGTTTTTACCAACTTCACATTTAACCATGAGCATTAATGTAATTGCGAGTTTTTAATGTATTTTTTTCCTTTGCAGTGCCCACTGGTTTTTGGCTGTCATCTGTTTTCCTGGTTTAGAAAAACCCAAATATGAACCAAATCCCCACTATCATGAAAATGCTACAACACAGATAAAATCCTCCTCGTCAGATGGAGAAAGCAACACACCATCTCCTTTGCCAAATGAGTCAGATGCACAAAACTCGCCTTCCAAGTCCACAGCAAAGAAGACATTGACCAAAAAGTATAATACAGCTTTAATTGACCCAAACACTGAAACGGAGGACAGTGAGTCTTCATGTTGTAGAAGAAGTCCTTGTAGGGGAAAAAGTGCTTTCAAAAAACTAAATCAAATAGACAGTGATGTGGAAGAACCTAACACTGTGGAATCAGCATGCCATAAACTAGACCATAGGACTCCGGACGAAAATGGTATACAGGGTGAATTCACAACTGCTAGCCAATCTATGGGTATGTAATTGTAAAAATATGCACATTTTAATGAAAAATCTGGAGACCTCATATCTGTTACTACTTTTGCACTTGTGTAAACTTCATACTTTGAAAGTTTAGTATGTGGCTGAAGTCTGAGTACTTGCAATACAAGTAATCTATAGCCATTGCGTATAAAATGGTTTTTGTGGCTGTGGACAGAACTCTCATGGCAAAGGGCTGGAGATAAAACAGTGTCTTCCTAAATCAGATTAATTTTTCAGTTGTGTGACCTTTTTTTCACACCAAATCATTCTGTAGATATCACTTTGCATCACTTAAGACTGTAATTGTTAAGGAAAGGATAGTATTTGACCATGGATCCTCATAATGTATGTGCATGGGGGAACTGAATTAAGATTGTGTGAGTAACCTGAATTGCAGTCTCTTCTAGCATTTAAGGTTTTGCTTCAACACCATTAAGTTCTTTGATGTCCTGATAGAAGGTGTGTAAAAAAGATGAAAATAATTTTAAAAAAATATCTGTCACATGACTTTGTGTTGCATTTAGAGAGGCTTCCTCCATGCATTGCTGCTGTGGAAGCTGATTTCAGTGGTCTGGAACAGTGTTTGTACCAAAGTGAGCAAAGGAGCTGATATACTTTTAAAGGCAGATGAAGGAATTGGGAAAAGATTGTTTTCTCTGCGAGTTGTAAGGTTTGGATCCCTTTGAGGCATCAAATACAAAACATCTAGTCACACAGAAATTTTTACTTTAGTCACCGATAGTATTCCTATTGACTTAATTTACACAGTAAGTAATTGCATAGCTTACAGTACAAGATCTGGAAAGATTATCGAGCATATGCTCGATAACCTGCATACTGCAGGCTATTACAACTTTAATATCTTTGTGGGTATAAACACTCTCCTACTTTCTAATCTAAATTTATTCATTTGTGATAACATTGTCACTTCTCCTGGAAGGTCTTGGTGCAGGGTTGGGGGTGTGTGAAGATCTGCTCTTGTTTTGAATTTATTTTTTCATTTTATGTGTGATCATTACTGTTTATGATATTGCTGCTGTGTGGTATGGTCTCCTGTGTCATGGATGCTGCTACTGTTACTTGTCTGTAATTAGTTGGAACATGCTTTTTGACATTTTTGCTAGGATTACATTTCTCTTTTTTATGGCTGCACTGTATTGGTGGCTGATGGTCATTCTGTTGCTGACTAAAACACTCAGACTCTCTTGCTCAGCTATTGCAGATGATGCACCCTTTCATTAATGCAGACATTCTTATGGGTCACAGTCCTGGTTTAAGTGTGGGATTGAATTTGAGATTGACACTAAGCACAGGTTTAGGCAGCTAAATTAGATGTGCTGTGTATCTAAACTTCCATTTCAACTAGATGGAAGATGGGGATGTAGGCCTTGGGTTTTCTGCCCAGGTTTCAGCTGTTGCTCCAGAAGGGTGTGGTTCTTGACTCTTGACTCTGCCAAATCCATACGTATGTCCTGGATATCCTTGGATATCTCAAAAGACAGCAGGTGCCTCTTTGATAGTATAGTCAATGAAACCAAGAGACTTCCTCTTCTCATGCTAAAGCAGACATAGAGTAGCCATTCAGGTGAGTAGCTCCCTACTCTGATTATGGTCTTCACTTAACATTGTGAGACCCTAGATGCCTACTATACATAGGAGCCTACACTTAGGTGTCTTGATCATAGAACCATAGAATGGTTTGGGTTGGAAGGGACCTTCAAGATCATCTAGTTCCAACCCCCTGCCATGGGCAGGGACACCTTCCACTAGACCAGGTTGCTCAAAGCCCCATCCAGCCTGGCCTTGGACACTGCCAGGGATGGGATAATTGATTTGAGAAATTTGATTGATCTCAAACTAAATCCTGGTGTTGGACTTGTAAATCAGTAGGAGTTGATACCTAAATAATTTTGAAGAAATCTTCTGAAATATATATCTATTTTTGTTTATTACTTAACTAATCCCCTTTTTATTGCTCAGTTCTTGTATGAGATCTGATTCTTCTCGATACCAATTTTTATTTTTTAGGAATCTGTCAGCAATAAGTCACATTAGTATGTGGCCTACTTCTTCTCCTAAGGTCTTTTCAAAGATACTGACTAAGACTAATTCCCAAGTTTGTCCCTGTGGAACGCCACCAGTAACCTCCTTCCAAAGTGTTAACTTCAACTTCTCTTTTGAAGTATTCTCAAATGCAGGTCTTCGCTGCTTTTTCCATTAGCTAGTTCACTGCCCTATTTACTGTTTTTATAGAAATCCTAGTTTTCTTTAAGTAATATGTCCTCCAGTAATGCCATAACCAACACTTCTATTTTTGTGATTGTTTAGATATATTGTATAGCCTTCTAGGAGAAGTTTGCTTATGAAGATTTCAGGTTTTGCTGGCATGAGTTATTCATTTTTCACTTGCTCCCATATAGTGTGTTAGTTTTCCCCTCAAAATCTGTTCTGAAGTGTTGCATGGTAGTACAGGAAGACTAGTGAGCCTGTAGCTGTCTGTATCTGCTTCTTTCACAGGTATAGCTATAATGTTCAGTATTCTTTATTTCTTCAGATGTTGTTTGTCAAGTGACTAAATATGTAGAGGGGCTAGGGAGTGAATTTATAGATACTCTTTTAATGTAGCAAACAGTGAAGTTTCACAAACATTTCTAAGCTGCTGCTCCCAGGACAGCTGATCATGCATTCTACCCTCCCTAACAGCATGTTCCCAAACTGCCTTTTCCCTTTTACCAGCACCAGTCTTCATATAACTGCACAGCGAATCTGATCAAGGAACTGATTCAGGTTAAAAAATATTAAGCTTGTGGCTGACTTTCTCAGTGTGGTCCACTATGTTTGGATGTATTTGATGTCATGGAAGGAACCAGCTAGGGACGGGAATAAGCGGTTATATTATGGACCAAATGAGACTGCCCCTTTTGGTAGCAGTACCAATTTATACTGTTGTAAAGGCTTCATGGAACTACAGGGTAATTTCATGGTGGGTTTTAGTCTAGGTCTCTAGAATTTTTTTAGGTGTTTTACAGAATAAGGAACAGTTTCTGCTGTGTTACTTAGAAGAAACTTTTCACTTTTGTTTGTATGCGTGAATAAAATGTCAGCTGTATCACAGTTATTGTGAGCAATCCTGAGCAAATCTGAGGCATTTAAAAATAGTTTGGTCTTCAAAGATGACATAGTATTTGATGTTTAAATATACTACTATCTGTGATTGATACAGATGGATTGCACAAAATCAGGCTAAACTATAGTGAAGACTCAGCTGATGGCAGTAAACTAAATGAAGATGAGCTTATAGATTTTTCTGAAGACCAAGATAACCAGGTAAAGAATTAAGCAATTTTATTTGGGAAATACAAACTGTTGTGTTATACTTTGAATGGGTCGCTTAAAAGCTGTATACACATTGTAAATGTGCATTGTCTAAAGCTAGTTATCTTTACAAGTGTCAAATCCAAAGCACTGGTTACCTA
The DNA here is from genome assembly GCF_964188355.1 of Buteo buteo. Taxonomy (NCBI): domain Eukaryota; kingdom Metazoa; phylum Chordata; class Aves; order Accipitriformes; family Accipitridae; genus Buteo; species Buteo buteo. The sequence continues at coordinate 6,863,508 of NC_134185.1, forward strand.
CAAAACTTTGCAAATCACCTGACTGGAGAGGATTGTACATTCATTCATTAAACTGTGTAACAGGAAACTGCTGTACTGATCCTGCATTTCATTTTCTGAGTCTTTTGCATAGTGACAATATTACACAAAGACTTTAGTGGAAACTCTGAAAGTCAGCACATTTCTATTTTTCATCCCCCCTACGCCAATTGTTTATCTACCAGACCCAAGAACAAGTTCCTCTTCTTTCAGCTGCGTTTCCTGGACATAAACAGAGGCATTTATAAGGAGGTGCTACTCTGCTGGTTTGTTTCACTGGTGCTTCTCCTAATCAAATTTGAACAACATGGATTTATAATCAAGTTGTGTTCTTGTTCAAATTGGAAGACATTTCGATTTTAGAGCTGTGGAAAGACTGATCGTTAAAATGTCCTTTACTGATTCACAACTGGATACGAGGGCATCGTTCCGTAGCCCTGTTGCTTCTACACTGTAAGTTCAGTGTGAGCAAGCTAGGAGTTACACATTTACTCTTCCTAATTGGCCTTTATGTTCATGTTTCAGGTGTGTGACTCCAAGTTGTCTGAAATAAAGAATCGGAGGCTATCAAATATACAGTCTAGGAATTACCTATTTTTCACCTTTGAGTCCAGAACAAACAATCATTTTCTAAAGTCTACAGCTATTTGTAATGGCTTTCAAATAGTACGTATATGTGTGCAGAAATATAAAAGCTCCAGTTTATGTTGAAACCCAACTATGCTTTTCATACAGACGCAACCCACCTCTCCTGTCATGCCACTTGCCCAAATATTCTGTGATTCTCGCCTGATGGAACTGCCTTTCTATTTTGTAGCAGTTAGAGTTCCCTGAAGATGGAGAATGAGTAGTAGAGTGTTTCCAATCTGAAGTACATGGCATGAAGGCAGGGAAGAAAGCAGATGGCCAGCTGTGTTCCCTGAGAGGAGGCAAAGACGCCGAGTTCCCTCATTGCAGTGTAGCTTAGAACTGAACTCAGGCTGAAGCTGTCACTGGTATCTTTTAGAATGCACAAAGCAAGTATAGAAATGGTAGACCATGACAGGCTGAGTGCACCTTCACATTTGCCAAAAATGGAGTTGAGGCTGTGAAGAAACAAGTGTATTAGGAACTAGGCAGTAGTTTCTAATACGATTAACATCCTCATGGCATACCATGAGGATTTCAGTCATAGGATCCTGTGTGTTAGTGAAGTGTACATGATTCTCACCAAAAATTTCACAAATCGTGCTGATATTGGGGGTTGTCGTTTTTGGAAAGCATCTCTTTCCCTATAATGCAATGGTCTGTGGTAGTTAAGTGAACTCTGTAGAAGGGTAAGAAACCTTGGATCATTGCGTTACTTTTAGATACAAGAACTTAGTGGTTTTATTCATAAAACTTCCGTATCTTTTATAGCAATCAATATTGAAATCAAAAGGTCAAAGGGTATTCCCAGGTTTGTGGCATGACTGTTTTTGCAATCTGTGATCTATAGTATCATGGTGGTTTAATTTCCCTTGCCCTAAGAACCAAGTTGGTGCATTCCAGAGCAAAGATCAAATTTTATTTCTGAATTTGTGCAGATTTTGTCTCATTTCATCTAGGAGATAACATACATGAAACCGCCAAGCAAGTTTCTAGTAATCATTAGCAAGGGAAGACATTGATAATTTGGATTATAACCAAATCATGGAGATGCAACGCTTTTAAGCCAGCAATGCTTTGAAAATGTCAGTTGCAGCTTTTTTCTAGTCTCAGCAGTCGTTAACTCCGTGTCATTCCAGCACGGATTTGGAGAAGCCGTGTGACTAAAAGTTGATAATGCAAACTTTACAAACAAGGAATGGTTTCAGATTAAAGCTACCACTTCTTTATTAAACTTATGTTATTGGTCTTGAATAAAAATGGTAAGTATAGCAGTAATTTCTTCTGCATCTGTTTGAAAATCAATATTAGCTTTTAAACACCTGTAAACATGTTGCTTCTGTAGGAAGACAGTAGTGATGATGGTGGCCTTGTAGATGATAACTGTAATTCAGAAATGGGACAATGGCACCTGAAACCTACTATCTGTAAACAGTAAGTATTAAAACAGTTAAAATAGAAATTTCATAAAAGTTTATGAAATTTAAAAGACAGTAATTATGGGAAATGGTCATATAGCAGTCTTCAAACACTTTAATCAGCATGTTATTAGTATTTGAGAAAGAATTTTATACTTTGTAGTATCATCATCTTCAGTGAGCAGAAAATTTAATGAATGAAACTACGAGTGAGATAATAGCTTTTTGGGTTTCTGTTAAGCCTGTGTGCTGCTTCAGGCAATTGAAGATTGTTTCTTCAAATAAGGCTGTTCTTTGATATCTTGCACTTAGATTCCTACAAAAAAAAAAGGTGCAGAGGCATGTTTAAAAGTATCCTTCCATTTTAAAAAAAAAAAGTCTTTAAATGAAAATAATTAACTAAAATTAGTACTAAAGAAAACCTTTGTCACCACTCAAATTAGTACAGGAAAATGGGAATAATTTTAACTGCCTCCATTTCTTAGCTAAATGTGTTCTAGCTGTCTCTCTTTATTGTCTCTTTTTGTTCTTAGTATTATTCTTTTTTTTCTCTCTGTCTGTTCTTAGCATTATTCTTTTTTCTCTAATAAGAATGTTCCACAATACTAAGTTCAGTTCCTCTTTTTGTTTTTTTTTAACTTTTTTCCTGTTTTGGATTTTCAGACTCTTAAAATTTATTTTTTTATGTTTGAAACCCAGAAATTATTTATTAATAATCGACTGCAGTTGCTTGCATTTTGGTGTGACAGAAATGCATGATTCCAAGTCTAGAAATATTGTTACTTAGTATTGCTGTCTTCACAATTTAGTCTGTATTTTTTCACAATTTATTTATCCTTTTTTTTATTTCTGTCTTTGTGAATATAATGGTTACTATAGAAAGGTAAAGGCTTTCACAGTACGTTCTTACGGTGTGTGATAAAATTATGTATTAATACATGATATGGAATGTGTTCTTAATACTTTTTCATGAAGGGGTAAAAATCCATCTGTGTTGTTTTAAGCATATTTATGAGCTTCTGATTATAGCTTGGCTAAATTTGTCCCATTCTGATAATGGATTATCTGTACATAATACTTTCCATTAGACTTTTTTTTTAATCCAAAAATGAAATTTTGTAAGATCTTTGACACTTAAGTATCAAAAGTCATTAAGGGCACTTAAATATTTTACTATTAGCATATTTTGAAATTACTTCTATATGAAAAAGATAATTACCTTGAAAAGGCTTTCACTCCCCCCCCCCCCCCCCCCCCCCGCCAAGTACTGGATTGTGCATTTTTAAAGAGCATTGCCTATATAAATAGTAACTTTCTTTTATCAGAAATTAAAACAAGTACAAGTAAAAGCAAATATTATTCAAGTGATGATATGCTTATACCTAAAAAATTGCATACATGTAAAATAATTTATAAATTGAAACAAACCTATACATAAATGCATGCAGATATTTTGTCTGACTTTACTAGTTTGCAGTTTCTATAAAGGATGCCTTGTCTGAATGCATGTGTGTTATTGTTAGAAAACAGAAAGCAGAGCTTTGTGAAAAGTAATTCGCTCTTATTCCTTAAAATATATCTTAGATCTATTGCTGAGATTCTGAATTCTGGTATGAGTTAGCTGTGATGTATAAATCTAGCTGTTGTCTATAAGGCAGCTGATGTGATTGTTATGATTGTAGCTACTGCAAAGGTAATATCCTCTAGATCAAGTGATAGGATGTAAGCATCTGTAGTGTGCAAGAGAGTGTTCACGCAGACTTGGTTGTCTAGAAAATGTTTGTTTATGGATACGTTATTTTTCTAAAGTCTATCAAATGGAGTACGTGTGTGTTTTGTGGGTAACTGTCAGGTAGATTTCAGATTCATTGGTTGGGATCACTTCTTGAACATGCATACCTAGCGTCGTCTTAGGTGCTGGGGAACTGTCCTGTCTCTTCTCCAGCTGCTTCTCCATAAGGATGTTTATGGGTTCTGCGCCTTACTTCCTAGTCTCTTGCCAGTGTCGCAGATACTTGGGCATCTAAAAGAGCACTAGACACCTGAGGGTTTTTAGGCAACTAGATTTTGCCTATAGCAAATGCTTTCAGTCTGACAGTACTGTATTTTTCTAAGTGTATTCTGAAGTTCTCAGTACTTAGTGTATAGTTAAATCTAAAGATAACTTTGCATTTAGCTATCCAGTTAGGGGATTACAGCAGGACTGGCAAAACTTTGTAGTATTGATCTAGTTTTGTTCAAGGTCACCCCACAAAGTATTTTATAGCTAGCTAGCTTTGTAACATTGTGTTTTCCAAACTGCTGTAAAGTACTGTGTACTTAAAAATTGTGTTCTCTCTTAGGCCCTGCATTTTGCTTATGGACTCACTGAGAGGCCCTTCCCGGTCAAACGTTGTGAAGACGCTGAGGGAGTAAGTTTCCTATCTGTTTTTTTTGTTTGGTTTTTGGTTTGTTGGTTTTTTTCCAAAATCCTGCAAAAAAACAGAAGTTTGAATTTGCATGGTCTTTTATCATAGATACTTAGAGGTGGAATGGGAAGTCAGGAAGGGCAACAAAAGAAGCTTTTCCAAAGATGTCATGAAAGGTTCCAACCCAAAAGTGCCACAACAGAACAACTTCAGTGATTGTGGAGTGTACATACTGCAATATGTGGAGAGCTTTTTTGAGGTATGTATACCTGTTTGTGTACCTATTTTGGGGGGGTGGGTCTCCTATAGCGATCAGATACGAGCTATTAAAATTATTACAATAATTAAAGGCTCTCTAGTGTAGCTCTTAGACCTATTTGTTAGATTATGCATTATAAATTTATACATTAACATACATAATAATTTTTGGAAAATAATTACCATTATGCGTTGTGCATATGTATCAGATATTGGAAGCCATGGAATTTTCTGAGAGAATATGAAGAAAATATATTTAGAGTCTTCCTTCGTGTTCTTATAGTGCATACCCTTTAAAATTATCTGGTAAGAAACAGTGTTCAAATTTGAGTTCAAAATCTAAACTAAAGATCTGGTACAAAAAGCTTGCTCTTTTTTCCCTAAGAAATGCGACTCTGAATAAATTCATGAACATGATACAGCTAGTTTTTTTAACTTGCTTTAAAACATGTAAGTGGAATCATTACAGCTAAATGCCGAATCTTGATTCCATTGAAGAACTTGGTTAAAATCTTGCTGACTTTAACTGTCTTGGTCTTCCAGTTACAGCTCCTTTCACAAGTAGAGGCATTAGCACCTTCAGGTCTGGGTTAGGAGGAGAAACGATGGTCAAGTGAGATGTTGTCTGCATGGGACGCTAACAGCGTTTACAGTCCATAGTACTTTAGAGCAGCGTTCCTGAACTCTCCTGTAGGTAGCCTTTCCTGAGGAAGCCGGCGGTTTCTTCTCCATTCCTCCACCCTCCCCTCGTTCAGACTTTATACGGTAGCAGCAAGGCTTTAGCAGAGTGCGTTCATGCAAATGGAAGCCAAAAGCTTTTGCTTTACCAGTGAGTCCTTGAGAGCTCAGGACCGTCCTTGAGCGCTTCCTATTTTGTGCACGGGGGATACGAGGAGCCACCCAGTCTTAATAACCTTAGCCTCTTCCTTCTTGCAAACCGATTGCTGAACCTTGTGGGGCTGAGTCCCTTGTCCTGCCCGATCCTGAGGGATGCAGCAGCTTTGCCAGGGAGCAGGGATGGCGCGTCGATGGGTCAGGTGGCGGACCGCAGGGTGTTGTCAGAAGTAGGGCTGGCGGGAAGGGAAAACCTCTACTGCCTGCGCGGCCCTGGACTGTCTGACAGCTACCGGACGGGTCATCTCAGCTGCCGACGTGCTTGGGAAATTGCACAAAGTCTCGTTGTTGTCGCGGCTGTACGGGGGCCGTGCTCGGTCTGATGTTGGGGGACTCTCCGGCACACCCTCTCCGCCTTTGCGGACCGATGTACGGTCTCTTCTCCCCACTACTGAGGGTTAAAATCACGATGCTCGTTTTTGAAGCCCGAGGCTCACCCGACACCGCTCAGCCGCCCCGGCCGGTCCCTCCCGTCCTCCCCCCCCGCCCCGCCGCTCCCGCCGCTCCCGCCGCTAGGGGTCGCCGTGGTGCCGCCGCGCCCCGGGCGGCCGGGCGGGCTCGGCCGGCGGAGGGCGGGAGCAGCCGGGGGGGACGGGGGGCGTCAATTCGCCGGGAGAGAACCCGCAAAGCGAGAAGGAAGCTCCGCGGCGGCAGCAGAGCACGCCCACAGCCCACGGCCCCGCTTTTCTTCCCCAAACTGACCCGCGGCACCAGCAAAAAGCCCCGGTGAAGGGTGTCTTCAGGGGAATTCGGCGTACCGTGCTGTCGCCGGGAACCGCGCTGATTGGGTTTTGGTCATCTTCTTCGTCTGGGCCACTTCATAATTGAAACGGTGGAAAACCTACTCCGTTCTTGCCCGTGGTTTTCTGCATCTTTAGCGTCATTCTTCTGACTGTCATTCTTACTGCCCGTGTTAAGTAGCTTCACTGGCAAAGTCAGTTCAATCTGGCCGGTTTTTATTGCCATACTATCTAGTTGATGTTCTGTTTGGACGTGGAGTAACGCTGCTAGCGCAGCATAAGGCATTGTCACGTTCCTGTGTGGAATGTGACTGGTTTTTTCCCCAAGTCGCCTTGCGAGCGTTAGCTCAGTGGATGAATGTAATTTACTCTTAAATAACGCCGTTAACGATGTCAACTAGAATACGCAAAGGGAGGAACTTCTCTGAGAGAAAACACTATTCCACAAACTGTTGTTTGGTTAGGGTGAAACCGTTGTACAGCGTCACAGAAGTGGCGTAGATAATGTCTCATAATAATCATTCTCTTAATTCTTTAAATGAATGACGTCTAGCTAGAAAACAGAATGTAAGTATAAAAAGGGCTGGTGATAGCCAGGGGCTTTTCACAGGCCCTGTTTTTTAGGGTGAAATGTGAAACTGACTTTCCTAGTTGGTTGTGGTATTTATAAAGGTATTTATAAGGGCAGGAGTACTTAGCAACGGATTCCTAATTAGCTCTAGATGTTGATGCAAGTCATCTTTAAAAAAATATCCTATATTGTTACAATAATTCTCTCTCTTTTTTTTAATTAGAACAATTTTGTAGTGAAATGCTTTGTCTAAAAGATGTAGCAAACTGAGTAGATTATTTGGGTGCTTTTATAACCAGAACTGTGTTCTGCATGAATGTTCTCTGTAACATACCGAAGCTTGATTGATTCTACCTTAATTGTACATGTACAAAGCACCAAACTGTAGAAATTTTGTTCCATGCTGATGGAATGAGGTGAGGAAGAATGTACTTTTCCCCGCAACAGTTCTCTCCGGTCTTTTAGGTTGTAACTCCTTACTGTAATATTCAAATGACCTTTCTTTTCAGAATCCCATTCTGAGTTTTGAACTACCAATGAACTTAACAGACTGGTTTCCACGCCCAAGAATGAAAACCAAAAGAGAAGAAATACGAAAAATAATCCTGAAGCTGCAGGAACAGCAGAACAAGGACAAGAAGGGACAAAAGGACCCAAGTTCAATGGAAAGATCTTTGCAGGAAAAAACAGAACAACTTATCAACAGCAGCTCAGACTGAATGTTGTATCTGTTGCATGTTAGCTCCACAATCAAAACTGAGATATACATTTTTGTCTGCCCAGACTAAAGATTGGCGTATTCTCTGCTCAAAGTTACTTGGGAATGTTTAATGCCTGTATAAATGTGTGTCATAAAATGATTTAATTCCCACAAAGATGTGTATTAAGTAAGCAAGTCTGTACATATGTTAATGAGGCCAACTTTTTCAGCATTTGTAATTACTTTTTTTCCACTTGTTAGGGAGCTTTTGTTATGTATTTCTGTTAATAGAACTTAAATAGCGACTTCTAAACATAAAGCAAATAAAGAAAATATTTATAGGATGAAATGGTTAACTTTTTCTTTTTCAGTAAAGTTGTAATGTTACAGGCTTAAGTAACACATAGGGAATGATTTGGTAGTGAGATAATTAATTCATATTTTGACACTATTTAGTTGCCCTTTACAAGATTATTCTGCTTGCGCTACAAACAATAATATGGGTAAGTGTCTCAATGTACCATGGCCTCAGAGAGGGTGATTCCCATCCTCCCAGTATCTAAGTGTAGGCAGTGTAATAGTTACTAGGACTGCTTCAGATTTGAGGTTTTAAAAGATATGCATTGCAATTAAAATTCCACCCTTGCTTTAGTGGGACGGGCTAGGGAAAGGGGGAGAATGCTCCTTGACCAGGGATGACTATTCAAACAGTATTATAAAAGTGGTTTCAATGAAGTGATCTTGAGTGATACTATTAAATCATATTTTGTGGATCCCAGTTGTTGTACAGGTGTATTTTGAGACTTTCTTCATTATAAAATTGTATTTTGGTAAGTGTACTTGGAATAGCAGATTGCCCACATTACATTTTCTATGTTACAATTCTGAATGTTACATTCATATGTGCTTTATCTAAGTAATGAACATTTAAAAAGAAAAAAGTGTATGATTACTATTTTTTGTAATATCCACGCAAAAAACCAAAATACTAGTGTTCATTGCTTGCTTGTTTGTTCTTGGCTTTAGGTAGCATCAGACTAATGTTGGGATTTGTTTGGATATTTCCAGTGTATTTTGATTTTATAGCAATCTAAAAATGCCGTCGTTGCTTAAGCTGCAAACGTAGCCTTTTATCCCTGCTATAGAAAGGCTTTGGTATTCAAATGAGGAAAGTAGGAGATGGTTTGTGCAAGGATACGTATACGGTCTTCTACTAATATAGCTATCTTCGATGGGAACCAGAAACTTGTCTCTTCCCCGGGAGGAATCTGTCGGGGGAAGAGAGCGACCTTCTATTCCTGCTTGCAGATAGCATTTTCTCTCCTGGCTTTTCCACTGGGAATATCATTTGTCAGTCCCTTCTCCCAGAGAGAAGCAGCAGAGAATTCACTAGCTGAACTCTGTGTCCCCCGAGATCAATTTTTATATACAAGATCGAGTCTAACCCAGTACTTCAGGTTCTCTGTGAATTTTGATTCTCACTAAACGCTGAAAACACGGCTGCTGATGACGTTACTGCCAGGGCATTTCTGCACAGATGACTATCTCTGTGAAACCCTCCGTTTAAAAGGGGGTTTGCTCACCAAGGCAGAGTGATTGCACACAGAGCAGTACAACCGTGGGCTGCTAATCTTTTGCACAGATAACCTGTGGCATTTAGGGGAGTTGTTCATTCCTTCTTCTCTTTCTTCTTGCATAGACCCTGGGCCCCATGGAGAATATGTAAGCACCACATATATACGTTATGTTAGAGGTGACTCCTACACAGGTCTCTTGCTGAAAGTATGCGGGGGCAGTCTTCTGGACTACAAATTAAATACCTAATGTGCACACCTCCAAGTTGTTTCCTCCATCAAATTTATCCAGTGTTCTTGCCATTGTTGGGGAAGATCTGTGATAAAATAGTTTCGCATTGTTTCCCTGCAGGGTCTTGTATATCTGGCTTTAGTGCAGCTGACAGACTGGATGGAATAGTAGGTTATACAAATGCAAGTACATCAGTGATGGCTTGTAGAGAAGGAAGGAAAATAATTTCTTGGAAATACAGAGAAGAGACAACTGCAAATAGAATGTATTCCTTCCCAGTCTAGTCTTTCCCAATGGTATGTTCTAATTACATGGAATATATCCAAATTTGATCAATATAATAGTTAGTTTTCCTTTTTCTAACATTTGTGATGCAGGTTCATAATTTGATGCTGTAGAACTATTTGGTTCTCTTGCTAGGAATGGCCTGGTGCTTCCTCCTTTTCCTTCCTCTTTCCTGTCCTGCCTTTTCTTCCTCCCTCCCCCTTTTTCAAAACTGTGAAGAAAGTGTTTGATTTATTATCATTTAATGTTAAAGGTCTCGACATCTTCAGTCATATACAGCAAGCTAATATACATGTTAAATATAGGAAACTTATTTTTTTAATAAAATGTGATGTTAATAGAAAAAACCCACAGAATTAAGAATGAGTTATTTAAAACCTTACTGACTTGGTTTAAAAAGCTCACTGCCACATGTGCATGTTAGGTATTTGTTCTTAACATAAGGGTCTACTACACTACAGTGTTTTGCAGTCTGACGAGGAGTTTTACCAGTGAATTTTCTCAATCGGATTTATTCAGTGGAAGTTAGTGGGGTGGGGACTAGGTATATTTATTCACTAATTATATGATAACACATACACTCTGAGGAGGGTATAAGTTGTATATTCCTTTATAAATGCTTTGGGAGTAGCATGACTGCGTTCTGCAGTGTCAGGTATCAGATGGCTACCTAATTAAATGTATCTGTTTGTATTGTTTTTCAGGTGGGGTAGAATAACAGTTAAGAATTCTTATAAAAGTTTTAGATTACTTAGCATAAAAAATGCATGCACTTCTGGTGCACATTTGCAGGATAGCTGCAAAAGCAGAAGAGACATCTAAGTAGTCCCTTGTGACATTCCTATTTTTCTTGGTTAAGAAACTGAGCACACTCTTTAAAGACCAGAGACTCCAAACAGAAGAACCATGTTGTTGACTTTTGAGGTTACACTGCGTGCTCCTCTAGGAAGAATCTAACTTCCAAAACATTCAGTAAAGAAAGAGTTGAAAAATCAAGCAGACTTTACAATGATGAGAAAAACATGCTGTTCATTTTATTTATTTTTTATGTATTGCACAGCAAATGAGTAGAGCAGAACAAGAAGCTTTTGCATATGTGATTTTTAATTCCTGTTAACGTAGTTCCTCTGGAAGTTGGAGTGAACTACTAGGCTTTCCTGACGAACAACTGCAGCGGTTTCCTTGGTTTAGCAATCCCCTGCAATTTTCTACTCAGATTTTTAAATAGACTGTATTTTCAGTCACTGGTTAAAGCTTTATATTGCCTTTCATTAATAACATGTTACTTGTTTTTTAGCATGTGAACAGAAGAAGTAGCTGTAAAGGTGTTTGTTCTTTGGAGCCCTGATTCTTGGGGCCAGGACGATGAGAGGTACTGGAGTCTGGATAAAAGATTTTATTTCATTTTGGTATGGCAGTTTTTATAACAGTCTGTCTTAAATTCTACATACTCAGTACCCCTAAAGAACCTCTGTGGAGTGACTTGGGTTTGCAAAGGCACAGCGTCTCCCCAAGTCTTCTGAGTCTTCCCATCCACTTTTGGAAACCAAAGGGGAGCTGATGTTACAAACTACAACTTTGAAACAGTAAGAGTGAGGTAACAGCCATTGCACTTACCTTTCACCACCGTATTTTTAAACCATTTCTGCTTAACTCAGTCATGCCTGCTCAAAGATGTGATGAAAGATGTCTGTTTCGTAGGCTCCAGTCTGGTTCAGTGAGGCTGTAATCTGGAAAGTGACTGTTCTCTGTGTTTGTGGTCTGTTGTAGTTTTCTGACAGGCTAGATTTTGCTTGCTTTTAACAAATGTGCATGTGGACTCGTGCAGACCTGTGGGTACCAAAGGAAACCTGGTAATGTACACCGTACCTCAGGGATTCTTTATGCGGTTGTGTGAGTAATTGCTAGCCGCAGCCTAGATAAACAGCCAGGTTGTTTCTTTGCTAGGTCTTTTTTTTTATCTTTCTTTTTTGTTTTTTTTTTTCTGTGAGGCTTGTACTTGATGTTCTTGGGGGAGAGTAAACAGCACTATTTGCGATGCGTGATGCTTAAAAAGATACGAACTAAGTTCATATATGAATATGTATGAACAGAAAGCTATATGGATTAAAAAGTATCCAAATTCTAGTAACAAGAAAGAGATTTACCTTGTCTGCCTTTTTTTTTTTTTTTTTTTTTTTTTTCCTGTCGTCTTCATACCTTCTTATTTTGTTGGGTTCTGTGAACAGATTCTCACTAGAGTTCTTTGGGGTATGACTTTACCCCAAACAAACATCAGTATATAATGGTAAGGAATTCAGGAGAGGGAGGAAAGATGACTATTGCTATTTTTTAAATAAAAGGTTCTTGTAGATGAGAAAAACAAAAGCAACAAAAAAGCTGGATGTACTTTATAAGCAGATGGTTCATTTTAATGGAATAGTCAAATCCATGTAGTATATGTGTCCATTTGCACAATATCGTAGATTTAGACAATACTTACAAATTCCATCTTGAGGACCAGATTCTCTTTCATTTGTAAGCTGACTGAATACCTTTAAGGTTAATGGGAGCCGGACCAGTTTGTTTCAGCCGAGTATTTGTTCCCCTGCAAGCTGTGAGGAGCCCACTGGAGGGAAGAGCACCCTGCTGCGGCCAGCCTGAGCTTCTTGTGTTCAGAGTCTGTTTAGACTCTCGTCTTTAACCCAGAAATTAAAACATGTTGGATTTCCCCCAGCGGTTTACCTTGGTGAAATTTATCAACTATTTACACAAAACTGTATCTGTTCAACAGCGTTTCTAAGTTTAGGAACTTAGTTTACTTTTGCACATACACTGATGTCAACTAAATATACATATATATACACACACACTAAATGTAACTAAATATACTGATGCCAACTCACAGCAGTAGTTTGCAAACTGTTACACAAGCCCCTACCCCCATTGTCTTCCAAATATAACAGTTTTTAAATCAAGCTCTGTGACAGTGCCTGTTGACATCAGGTTTGTCCTTCCTAACTCAAACTTCGGAAAACTAACGTTGTTTCCCTTATCTTTACGCATATGTAAGGAGTGCAGTGGTAGCCTGGATAGGGATGTTAGTATATATTGGACCAAACCTGCGACATTAATTGTAGGAACTCTCAGGAAATATTTGGTTGGGAATTTAAAGCTCTAGGATGAGTGCATTATTTATGCAGCAGGCTGAAAACAGAGTAATTATTTTAGCTCTAGAGAACTTCATACTCTGTAACTTCAGGCCTGGAACTTTATTTCATATTATACAACAGGAACATGCCAGATAGTGCATCGGTTCTGTAATACAAAAAAAAATCAGAGGCTAACCCCAAAAGAGCGCTATTAAAACCATGACATGTTTCTCACATAAAATGACACTAAATACGACATAAGTTGCATTGGAATGCAAACAAATGGAGTATGTTTCTTACTTAAATGTTCCTTGGTTCTGAAACCTAAACTGCTTTGTAAACAATATTGTAATAATATCTGTCTGTGTTACAAAAGGGGAATAAAAGGCCGTGAGAAGTTGTACAGCTTCCTCCTATCCCACAAGATCACTGAAATTTCTAGACCTCAAACAAAATTTGCGCTGACTCCTTCCACTGCAAATGAATGTTTAGGTTCCAGAACCAAGAAGACATTTTAAACAAATGTCTGGATTAATGTGTTGAATACGTTTGTATGGACAGCTTATGGTATGACGTTTAATTAGAAAGTGATACAGCTTTTTTTTTTTTTCCCCCAGGGAAACCAGGCCTTTGTTTTGCAAAGGCAGTGTTCCCTGAATGAATTTATGAGTTCTTTTTTTGCTCTACACCTTAACTGTACAGTCATTTTTGTGAGCTTTTCATTCTACCCTCAATTATTCTCAGTCTTTCACATATAGTTCCCTTTTTCATAGTGACATTGTCTAATTCTAATGCTTTTATTTAGACACTAAATTTTTCTGGCCAGTTAGGAGCTAGATGGGGTGAACTCATCTTCACTCTTTTATCTTGTCCACAGTCAGAGTTGCTTGATGTCATTATTTCCATTTTGCAAATTGAGCGCTGAAGCTCAGGGGAAGAGGTTAAAAGCATCTGAGTTTAAGCTACCCTAACTAAACTGCTGAAATTCACAGTCCAGCTACTCTCACTTGTGGGTGTTGAAAAGTAAGCTTAAAAAGATGCTTGCTGGTTATTTGGCTACTTGAAGAGAGAAACTGATGTTGTGGTTAGGAGGATGGTTTGCCTAGACTGAAATTTTATTGACCCAAGATTACCAGAAGCCAGTGTTGAAGTGAGTGTTTAATTCTACTTTCCAATTTTTTGCTCTGATCTTTACACAGGTGAGTGTTTTCTACAGTACTTGTATAGAGCTATCATTTGGTTTCTTTGGTTTTGCAAATACTGCTGCAAATCTGACCCTACACGTCTGAAGTTGGGCACCTGAAAATAAGAACATAGCTAATGACCACTGGAACATACTTTTAAGTAACTTGCCAAATATCGGATAGTTTTCCTGTAGCGATGGGTCATGTGTTCATGTCTGAAATACAGTATTTAGTTGGTTTAACAATGAGAATTTTTTTTTTCATTATCTTACCCTCTCATAGAACAACAGGAGTCATACAGCTCAGTTGTTTTTGCTGTGAGATTTTAAGTTCCCTAAACAACTAGACTTAGTGTCCATTGAGAGAAGTGGTATCTAGAGAAAACATTATGTGTGATCACATAGAAGTTTGTACATGCAAGTGGACTAAATTAAGGTTCCTTAGACAATTTAACAATTTTTGGATGCTTCCTACCTTTTTAGTGCTTGTGTTTGTAAGTGTCTCGCTTAATGTGTATTTTGCATTTCGCGTATTTGGGTTTTCCTGACTATCATTGTCAGTATATGATGGTCACTCGTAGAACTAATTCCACAATTCTGATTTTTGTTACTCCATAAGCAGTCACGGTATGTTGTCGTTTTCTTCCTTACCTAGGTGAAAACATGGTGCACAAATCCCAGTCGCTTTTCCAGTTGTTTGCTGACAGAACTTGTTCTGGTGGTGGTTACAGATTTTGCCCAAGTACCTTGCTGTTTTCCTTCCTTCCAAGCCCTAGAGGATATCCTTTCTGCACTGGTTCTCCTAGTCTCTCTTGGCTCTACATCTGTTAATCTTTTATCGTGTCTCTAAGCTCAGCTCTTCAATCTACACTCTAGAAAAATGGCCACTGCCATCGTTACCCTCCTTGATCCTGTGTTGCCAAAGGAGCTTCATCAGCAGAGAAGGTGAGGAAGTATGGGCTGGATGAGCAGCCAGTGAGGTGTACTGAGTAACGGCTCAACAGCTGGGCCTGGAGGGTGGTGATCGGTGGTACAACGTCTAATTGGAGGCTGGTAACTAGCGGTGCATCTCAGGGATGAACACAGGTTCTAGTCCTGTTCAACATCTTCATTAACAATCTGGATGATGGGGCAGAGGGCACCCTCAGCAAGTTTTCAGGTGATACAAAACTGGGAAGAGTGGCTGATACACTGAAGGGTTGAGCTGCCGTCCAGAGGGACCTCAACAGGCTGGAGAAATGGGCTGACAGGAACGTTCAGAGGGAAGCACAAAGTCCAGTCCCTGGTGGGGAACAACCCCAGGCACCAGGACATGCTGGGGGCCAAGTGGTTGGAAAGCAGCTTTGCAGAAAAGGACTTGGGGGTCCTGGTGGACACCAAGTTGATCATGATCCAGCAATGTGCCCTTGCTGCAGAGAAAGCGAACGGTGTCCTGGACTGCACAGGGAAGAGTCACCAGCACATCCAGGGAGGCTCCCCTCTACTCGCTGAGCTATGTCCAGCTCCGGGTCTGGGCTCTCCAGTACAAGAAAGACATGGTCATACTGGAGAAGAGTCCGGCAAAGGGCCACAGAGATGATTATTAAATGACTGGAGCATTCCTCCTATGAGGAAAGGCTGAGAGAGCTGGGATTGTTTAGGCTGGAGAAGAGAAGGCTCAGTGGGGAATCTCATCCATGTGTATCAATACCTGAAGAGAGGATGCAAACAAGATGGAGCCAGGCTCTTTCCAGTAGTGCCCAGTGACAGGACCAGGGGCCATGAAACACAGGAGGTTCCCTCTGAACATCACTTTATAACTACGAGGCTGACCGAGCAGTGGCATGGGTTGCCCAGAGGGGCTGTGGAATCTCCATCCATGGAGATACTAAAAAGTCATCTGGACATGGTCCTGGGCAACTGGCTCCAGGTGGCCCTGCTTGAGCAGGGGGGCTGGACCAGATGACTTCCAGAGGTCCCTTCGAACCGCAGTCGCTCTGTGATTCTGTGAGCTTGCTCTGTTCCTGTCCTTGCTGTGATGAACCTGGCAGGTGAAAGGTGGCTGCAAAGGAAATCCTGGCGAGTGCTGCGGTTACAGGTGTGCTGTTCCGAGAATGAAACTACAGGGGTCAGGGCCAGCCCATAGGTAACACTCATCAGAAGTTCATAGCTTGGCTGAATTTGGTCGCATTGTAAGACTAACGGCAAAAGGCACATCTCTGGCATACAAGACAAACTGCTTGCCAAATTTAAATCTATGCTACAAGTCTGTAGGAAACTTTCTTGCAGAGCTTAATCAGTGTTACTGTTCTTTATCATTGTGAGCAGAACAGTTTTAGCTAGCGTTCAATTTGCAGAAAATAACCTAATTTGGAAAATTTTAAACTGAGCAGCTGAAGGTTACTGAGGGTATTATAAGCAAAACGCAGCAATTTCTGATACCTGCTATGAGAAGCTGTCAGTACCGTGATCTACCAAATCCATACCGAAGTTCATTTAGCTGCAGGTGAGTAACTTCTGTTCCATGAAGAGCAGCCCTATGCCTGACATCTACAGATTGCCTATTTACTGCAGGCTACTTTGTTTTTCAGATGGGCCTGCAGTTACCAACAATTGCTGTTCATCACCAAAAAGGAAATCCATATAGGTAATCACAAAGTATGGCAGGGGTGGTGGGGGCAAGAAGCAGAAATTTTAAAAAACTATGGTAATTGCTATTGTGTGTTACCTGTGTGGCTTTCACTGGGTTCTCATTCCTACACTACAGCTCCTCCCTGTCCTCCAGATGAAATACCTAAACCCGCGGGGCCCATTCTACTTTCAAGGTACATGAGAGTGGGCCCATGATATCTTTGCCAGAGAGAAGCTTCAGCCAAAACAAAAGCAAATCTTTCCCCAGAGACACGGGGCGTGTTGCACCAGGAATGGAATCCATCTGTCCTCAAATACTGGGATGACTCTGGGAATATCTTCCAGCTCATTTTCCTGTCCTCACCATTTGGGTTTATAGAATGAATCTGCTCACAAAGGTAAAACAAAAAGCAATGAACTTCAGAAGGATTACGAGTTGACAAGTTAAGGATTCCTCTTACCTCCTTTCATGCTATTATTTATGCAAGCCTATTTCTCTGGAGCTATCCACAATTCCAAACCATCTGCTTGCTTAATTGAATTACCCTTTAAGGAGAGGAAATAGAAAATTGGGGCCAGTCCAAAAAACAGAGCATCAGAAACCAGTCACACGTTGCTAGTGGTGGAAATGCAAAACCATCGACCTTCCTTAACTAACATGTTGTCTGATAACACAAAAGAAGAAACCACTTAGCAAATTAAATGAAACAGTAAGACTTTAAATAGGAGCTCTTGCCTTAAAACGTAATGTCTTCATTTTCTGTAACTTGAATGAAGCTGTTGGAATGCAGAAGGCCTGTGGAAAAGTCAGAATATTAAAAAAATTATGTGCAGTCAAAATAGGTGTTCGTGTAAAGTCTACTGGGGGGGGGGGAAGGATCATTTCACAGCTGTCAAAGTCAGAGAATTATGTACATGCACATAACACTGAGTGAAAGGGAGCAGATAAGACTTACACACCAATTCCCAGTAAATAATTTACATGATAAGGAAATGAATGGTGCTTATCTAGAGTGAGCCTCCCTGGAAAGAATCCAAAGGTTGATGCTGAAAGGATCACCATCTTGGAGTTGGTAAGCATTCTACTGCTAAAATCCCAGCAAGTTTTCTTGTTCTTTCTCTGTCTCTGGACATAAGCTGCTGAACCTTCAGCCAGCTAGAAACGTTCTTTTGCAAACATATGAGCAAGCTATTCTTTATCCAGACAAATAACAGATAAATTGTGCTGGCAGGACTATGCTGGCAGCTACAATAGCTACATGTGGAAACTCTGCAAGGGTAATTCCAAAAATTCCAGTTTTAAAAGCAGTGAGTTTAGGTTTAGTTTTTTCAGAAATTAATTGCAAAACTATAAAATCATTTTAGGGAGTATCAAGGCACTAAACTGAAATACTCAACAGTCAGGGAACTCCAAGAGTTGATGCTGACAAGCCATGAGGTATTTTAACATGGCCACATTACACAGTGTAATTACATCACATTCATATATATTTAGAGTATGTCAAAAAGCAATGTAAAGCAAATGAGCTTCTGGTCTCATTAAGTCGTTGGCTGTGACTTAAGTCAGTTCCCATGGACATTTTTACAGGCAGAACTTTACCCATTACATGTGATGTGTAAACCAGTTGTAGCTACGTGTAATCCACGGGGAAACCAGACTAATACCAAAGTGATTTAAACACAAGCTTTCCGTCTGAAGAGATGCCTACAGTAAAGGCTCGTAGTCAATGTCAAACCTGATTTTTGCATTTAATTTTTCATAATAAAGTGTGGGGAGAGAAACTTAACACTCACAATACTAACCACTTGAGAACAACCATCTCAGGAGTGAAAGTTCTAGCCATGCAATTGTGAGAGCCTTTATGTTTTTGTATTTATATTGGTCTAAATTTTGATCAAGTTAATTATACATAAGAATTCACTTTCACAGAAATTTAAATAGCCAGGATGTCGTATGATATTCTTTGAAATGCAAACATACATAATATCCTCCCAGGGTTTTCTGAGAAGTCACCTGGGGTCCTTTACCTGCTCATCCTTCCAAACTACCCTTCCATCAGCTCTGACAGAATGCGGTGGCTCGTACAATTAACGCATATTTTTTTAAAAATACGTGGCAACTTTAATGACAGAAACTGTTTACTATAATCTGTAGCAACCTGAATTCATATTAAAATATTCAATTTTAATATCTGCGTGAACAAAGACACCTTGGACATCTGGAATATTGTCAGTTCTTTGCAGCAGGGCTACAGCAAAGGGACACGTACGTGTCGATAGTCCTCTTAAAATGTCACGCTGCCTTGTCTCGGTGGTCTTTCTGCCTTTGGCATGCTTGCGGGATTCCTTGTAGGCTGTCCAGAACATTGCATTTACACATTTAAGACGGTGCTAATATATATTTCTCATTCGTGATACTTCTTGTTTGTCAGACCCTCGTGGTCTGATGGGTACAGCGTGAACCTGCCCGAGCGAAAGCTGTGCCGGCAGACCTCATCTGTGCATTGTGACTTGTGAACAGATGCTCCTCTGCTGCTGTTTCCCCCGCCTGACACACTGAGGTGCAGGAGGAACAGGGTGATGCTAAAGGCACTCTGCTTTCCCTCCCAGCCTCGAACTGTGTCTGTCTGTTACACAGCTGTTAAGAAAAATTGGTCAGCGTCTCCAACCCAGCTACACTGTTCCTGGTGTTCTGAAAAGTCTTGGTTAGAGTGAAATTACAGAGGTTGGTCCAGCTTTCCTAGGAATGAAACTGGAAATGCTTCTTGCCTGCTTCCCTATATACAGGCAAGGGGTACAGTAAAATACATTTTGCCTTGTTTTCCCTTTCCATCTCCACCTCCTCCCTCTCCCCCCCTTTTTAGGTTGAAGTTCTTGCCCTCAGATTTTACTTGTGTGTGAGTTTTCCTGTATTTTCCCAGAAGATTTACAGAAGAGAGGCTGCTGTGTCTTGGGTTATTTTTAGATTTCCCAGGGCGAAAAGAGGGGAGAGAGGAGAGACGCGCTCCTCCTGATGAGGGAGCGGCACGTCAGATGATGAGATAGTGCTCAGCACTGCTTGGCTTCCACGGCACCATGGAACTGACCAGCTTGTTTACAGTGAAAATATTTTGTTGAGCGTTTCCTGAAATTGTATCCTGTTTTGCTAACAGAGGGGCTTTTATCCAGTCAGCAAATTTGCATTTTCATTTAGTTGTCCAGTCATTCCCTCCTCCCCCAATAATAATTATCCTTATCTGTCTTTTACAAATAAAAGTAAGGCTGAACATACAAAGTACTGCCCTGAAAGGTAATGCCAAAGGCAAACTCCCATCCTCTAGAAGTTATACAATATTTTGATTTGTCCAAATTGTTAAACGTTCCTAGATTATGTCAAGCGAAGATGCAACTGTCAAATTTACCTTGCCACTTTGCAGGCGTGTGGAACATTTTAAAAACCAAAACAAGCTCATAGCACGTTTCAGGAGTTGTAGGAATGTTAATCTGGACACAGGATTTAACTCCACCCGTGCTCTGCCCCGGATGCAGGATTACTCAGGCGCTTTGTGTACTCCCATTTTCCTTTCCATGTCTACATCCACAGTGATCCTTGACTAACCCTTTCCCTAGAGAGCCCCCTGGGTTTTCTCTTTATCCCCGAGCAGAGGCCAAAGCATCGTTATGACTATCGTATCTACAGGGGTTGATAAGGCTGGAAGAAAACATTTTGTTTAAATTATTTATTAGCTAGCGGCTGTACTCACAGTGTCCCTGGTGTTGTCGAAACACTCACAAAGGATGCAGCGAAGCACGCCCTGCCTAAAGAAAGGTAGGTAGGGCTGCGAGATTAAGGAAAACACGAGAGATTTGGAAGTATGAACTGGCTCGTTTCCTTCTGCCAGCAAAATACAGAAGAATTTTACGGCCGTCAGGCGGAGAGCAAAGAGGCTTTGCGCATACAGTCAGGGTCACTGTGCCACTCGCGAAGCGTTGTGTGAAGAGAAGCAAAGTCTTTACGGGAAAGCCGACAAACCCGCTGTCGACACTAGGCCGCTCGTAAAGCCGAGGGCCGGGGACGTGATGCAAAACTCCAGCACGGCGGGTCAGGGAGGGGCGGCTGCGGCTGCCGTCGGCGGTTCGACGCCGTGGCCGAGCGTGAGGCAATGCCGTCCGGTCGAGCCGCTCTCCCGCCTCACGCCACCCGTGGGGAGGAATAGCTGGGTGTAGGCAGAGGCCGGGGAACCCTCGCAGAACCACCGCGGAGGCCGGCACCTCAGCCGCCTCACGGGACGGGGCTGGGGCGGGTGGGCAGGACCGCTGCCACCCCCACTGGTGTAAAATCCGTCACGGTGGGCCCCGTTAGGGCAGGGAGGCCGTGGGGTCCGGGGTGGGGGAGCTCAGGGGACGGGGGTTTGAAGAGTCTCTGACTTCCGAGGTTCGCTGCAGCGGGAGAGCCGCCGCTTATTCCGTACCCTTCTTTAGGGGGTAATGGTTAACTGAGAGAAAGACGGCCCTTTCTGTAACAGCACTGGTTAAAGAAAGAAAAAAAAAAAAAAGGAAAAACCCTAAGCTCTCCCACAACAACCACCAGCCCCCCCTGAAGACCAGCTCCGGCGCGGGAGGGCGCAGGCCGCCCGAGGGGCGCCGGGCGCTGCCCTGCCCTGCCCTCAGCGGCCGCGGGCTGCTAGGCCGGGGCTCCCTGTCAGGCGACGCCGGTGCGGAGGGAAGGCCGGCGGGCCCGGGCCCGTCCTTCGCCGCCTCAGCCCCCGCCCCCGGCCTGCCCCTGTGGCGCTGACGTCCCGGCCGGCGCAGAGCAGCGCAGAAGCCGAGAGCGGCGGCAGCAGGAGCAGCAGGTAAGGACGCGGCACGGCAGGCCCTTGGCCCTCCTCCTCCACCTCCTCCTCCTCCTCCTCGGCGGGGGTGGCCGCGGCCCCGCTGCTCCCCCCCCCCCCGCTTTCGCCTCGGTCCGGCCCGGCGTCAGGTGCGGTCGGCTCTCCCCAGGTTTCCCCCGGGAGCAGCGGGGCTCTGCGGGGTCAGGCGTTCTCCGGTAGCAACCGGTATCGCGGGGTGGGGGGGAGCGACCTGTTGGAGCGGGAGGCGGCCGGGAAGAGAGCCCCGGCGGCGGGGTGAGCGCTCCCCGCCGGCCCTCCTCGGGCTGTGCCCTCACCTTCCCCAGGAGGGACCACCACAGCCTGAAGGGGTTTTTCTTCCTTCAGCGAGCTGGCACGGGAATTTTTTCCCTGCGTTGGGTTCGCTTCTTTTGTTTTTTTAAGTTTCATTGTCTGTAAAATACCACCCCTGCTGAGCTCTTCTCCTCGCTTCAAAAACATTTCCGTGCTGGTAGGCTTGTCCTTGTCCCAGAAAAGATGTTTTTTACAGCCTTGACCGGCCGCGCACAGTATGACCGGTAGCGCGACTGAAAAACATCTCTTGGAGTATTTCTCCCTGAAGTGGTTTTGCAGGGCTGCGTTTTTGGAGAGCAGCGTGATGTGCTGCTACCAAAAACTGAGACACAGTTCCTGTAACTCGCGCCCATGACTGAACAGGAAAACTGGGAAAGGTTCGTCCCTTTAATGGGCCAGCGCTTGAATACAACTTGCAATGCAGCATATTTATTGTTGATGCTTGCCTGATACTTGGCCCTCAGGTTCCGAACTAGTAAATACTAAGGCCCGTAAGATTGAGACATCTAAATTAATAGATTACAGGTTGCATAAAAGGACAGTTGTTATCTGTGACTTCATCTAAATACTGCTGGTTGTCAGCCCTTTTTTTATTGCCCTTTTTTACAAAGGTGGCGAGAAGTAGTATTTCGTGACTTGTGCCCTGCCTTGCTCTCGGAAGGCAAAGACCTTTGGGGCAGTCTAATTTCTTACAGTTCAGTTGGCATCGCTGGGCGGCGGAGCGGCCTGTGAACTGGGGTTCACAGCCGTCGGAGTACAAAGGTTGGCCACGGAGCTGAGTCTTCCTTGTGTTGCGAACGTGACAAATTAACAGGGTAGAGATGAACTCGTGAGTTAGATGTCATCTGCGGTTTTTCTTTTCAAGGCGGAGGGGGGTGCTAGGGAAAAAAGCCTAA
The DNA here is from genome assembly GCF_964188355.1 of Buteo buteo. Taxonomy (NCBI): domain Eukaryota; kingdom Metazoa; phylum Chordata; class Aves; order Accipitriformes; family Accipitridae; genus Buteo; species Buteo buteo. The sequence goes on from NC_134185.1 coordinate 6,886,215, forward strand.
TAGTAGAAATAATTTAATGGTTAAAATTATCCTTGTGCAAATTTAAAAGCATGGGTAAATGTCTTCTTGCAGTATTTGTTTAAATGTCATAAAACTGTGCTAATGTACAAGTTAACTATGAAGCCAGTGGTTTATAAAATAACCGCAAAAGAAGGATCTGAGCGTAGTTGAGGTGGGAGAGTAAATACTGAAATTGTCAGAGCACAAGTTAGAAACTTTTGCGATTGTTGTTTTTACTAACGTAGAAATTAGGATTTAGCTTGACTGTATTTTTAGTGGATGTGTTTTTAATGTGTACAAGTTAATAAACTGTTTAGTGATGGTACAGTTATGCCTTTAACTGTGAAACTGTAAAGCCAGCAGTGTGAACATAAAGGCAGTAAAGTTTGCTGCGAGGCTTAATAGCTTTCTGAATTAAAACCATGTCAGTATTAGCTTGCAGATATTGTAAATTGAACTAATTTCCCTATGCCCATATTTCTAGCCCAAGTGGGCGCTCGTATATAACCTGCACTAACTACTTTGTCCTTCAGGATGCGGGATTGCCATGTGCCTTTGTTTTCATATGGGGTCAGTATTTTGACCCATTAACCATTATTTTCTTCTAAGCAAGGTGAAGTAGTGCTTCCTTGTGCTTGCTCGCAGGGGTGGAGAAGGCTTTGTGACCCACTCTTACCATATTCTCTTGGTATTTGATAATGTTGGTCTGAGGAAAGCTTTGAGGTTTTAGGAATTTTGACAGTCTGGTGAGTGATGTGGCAAAGTTAAGTAGGGGCTAACTTTTTATTGTCACTTTCAGTACAAAATGCGGAAGCGTGAGATTAAGCTGTCAGGTTCAAAACAAACAGAAGAGGGGTGTTTTGGTTTTGACCCAACATGTAGTTAGTTAAGCTTTGGAAATATTTTCTGAAAGCATGCGGATGTTGCAATTTTACAGGGACTCGAAAAGCAGCCAGGCAAATTAATGGAAGAAAAATCCACTAAGGCTGACTTGTACAGAGTAACTCCTGTAGCTCAGGGAGTTGCTGAGCTGCACGTGGAGCCTGGGAAAGTACTGTCAAGTATTTACCAAATTTTTATATTGATTTCAGGCACTGACAACTGCAGGCAGCATACTGGAGACAACAGACCTGCTATCTGACCCATTGAGGGCTGCTCTTAGGAAAATTATTTATTAATCTGAAGTGTTTGAGAACAGCTGAGCCAAAGGGACCAGGTCTAGAGATAGCAGCTCTGGGTGATTATTCTGTCAGAGTGATTATGTGTTGCCATCAAACTGGGAAATCAGCTATAAGTGGTGCTGGGGGGCAGTTCTGGCACCTTTGTCGTCATTGATTTTCTTTGATCAACAGAATTAGCACAAAGTCTGAAGGAGACTGAGGAGGGGTTTCAGACCTTATTTTTGATGCTCTGTTTTGGAGGACAAGAGGTTTTTGATATATTTGATGGCTGTATTCAAGTACAAGATACTATTGTCAGGAAGGAGGTCCCGTAATGCAGATAGGCAAAGTCAGCTTGGCAGCAGCGCCATGGAAGCAGACCTGAGGGTTGAGGGGGATTGCGATAAGCAGTGGAATGCAGTACTGGTGAAGTTCATGATTTAGCTTTTCGTACTAGTGAAGCTTAAGTTAACAGGATAATGTGTTCAGTTTTGGCTACAGCCATTTAAGAAAGATAAATGTAAATGTCTCAGTCTGGCAGAAATGGTCATGAAGGCATAGGAAGGGTTTGGAAAGCATCGTCTACAGAGACCACACGTGTTTGGGAAGAGTGTTCTACAAAGGCTAGACAAGCTCAGTTCCAGCAGAAAGAGGATGAGATGAGGGGACAAGAAGATGTTACAGTCTTAAAATTAGTGAGAAGTGGTCTATGTCCTTCTGTCAGTGACTGTATTGAAAAAGATGAAACTAGTTTGTACCAGAGATTTGATGTAGTTCTTAAAATCTGTTATTGCTTTGGGGAAAACTGGAACAAACTGAAGTTGTGCAATCTCCTTTTTGCAAAGGTTTTTGAAAGTCAAAGAAGACTTGTGTTAAGGATGTATTAAAGACTTCCCTTAGGACTGTTTTACTTGTTCTCATGTAGGGGGTTGAACCTGATGATTTCTTCAGGTGCTGTATGTATTCTGGCCTGAGTTTATGTGGAAAAAAGTAATTTTAGTGCTCAAAAGAAATGCAGTTTCTGTGATAAAGGCCTAGAATCTTTCAATTATTGCTGGTCATCTGATGTTACAGCTTAATGCATTTGGTTTTAAAATAGTTAGTGTTGAGGCAAAGTATTGCATTTGACACCAAAATGTTGTGGTTTAGGAGTGTAGCCCATAATCCTGTAGGAAATGTAGGTGTAGGATCATACTGTGATATAAACCAGGAAAATCAGAGGGATAAAACCTGAGGTATTTGTCATCTACTGTAGTATATACTGTATGTGGCTTGATAACCTGTGTCCAAATGTTGCAGCATCTTCTGTTCTGAAACACTTTTAAAGAATTGTCAGCGTATTTAAAAAGAAATCAGACTTGTTAAGTACTGTATTTTTCTTTAGGTACCCTCATTTTGAATCTGTTTTTTAAAGTATGCATGGGCAGATAAAAATGACTTAACATTTTAACATAGCATGCCACCTATTTAGGTTTTTGCTTTGGTGTTTCTTGGAATGACTGTATTACGTGTGTAGTAAATACTGGTGGCTGCGACTTGTGGTTTTGAAGTGTTGATAGAAACTGTAATAATATAAAGAACACATAGAAAAAATATAGCTTTTGAACTGAAGTCTGTGGATGAAACCTTTTTTTTTTTCCTTCTTCTTTTTTCCCCGAATACCAGTCTTGCGAAGCTGAATGTGAAGTATCACCAGCCTTTATAGTTTTTCCTAAGGTTTTGATGGCAAGAAAAAGATAAATGCATGAGCTCTTTAATCTCTGGCAGAACGATTTCTGTAAGTAATGACCACGCGTAGTTAATAGTATGTATTTTATTGGAAGGAGCACGCTAATTCTGTCTTTCAATAAGCGACTGTCTTAGAATACCAATTAAAAAGAATTGATTTAGCCAAAGCGAGCTTTCGCTTTTTCTTTTGTTGAACAGTATGCAAAAAAGGAGCAGAAGGCGATGGGGCCAGGGAGGGCTGGTTCGGTTCGGTCCTGCCGCTGTGCTGCATGCCGCAGCTCGAAGGCAAAGCCTGTTGCCACCTTGGACCTCTTGGCATGGCCTTGTGAAGGTGGTTTGGGAGCCTGTACAACACACCAACTTTTTCCCAGTGAAAAGGGAGTGAGTTGCGGCCAGGCAGCGTTTACCCTGCAGACACGGTGCTGGCTGCAGCTCCTGTAGGCATTGTGGAGCTAAATTGCAGCTACTGTCAGTGGCATGGCATGCTCAAACGCTTGGTTAGCATGAGTTGGTGTCTGTGCTGCTGTGGCTACGCTTCAGGTCATACCCAGGGATTATGTGACTCCTGAAGCACTTCTGTCAAGCCATGGGTCTTTCCTCGTCAGCCGAATGCTTCTCCTCACTCTGCAAGTGGGTGGATGAAGGGTAGTTTCTGCTTGCTCCAGGGAATGAGAGAGGGATGAGGCTATCTGGAGTTAAACCTCACTTTTCAGATGTGCAGCTCGCAGTGCTGCTGCTGCGCTTACCTGATACCTGAGTGGTAAAGGCAGAACGGAGCCAGTTACCAAACTGGGATCCGTCTCTGGCAGTGCCAAACGGAGGTCTCGTGAGCGCTGCTATTGCTGGGCTGGCCACATCTGCACGTGCATCTTTCGGGGTTTGGTCTGCTCTCAGAAAAATCAATGGAGAAATTCCCAGAGTCTTCAGCTGGAAGTCTGAGTGAACCCTGGATTTGTAAATGCTCAACAAAAGGCCTTTTTTAACATAAAAGAAAACTTCTTTGTTTTTTTGAAGCAACGTGCCTTGAAAGGGCTTGCTGAATTTATTTTGCGAAGGTAGTTAAACAGACAATTAAGAGTATTATTTGTGTAGTGGATAATTACTTAGTTTCGTGAACAAATTTGTTTTCTTTAACAATATTTAGAAGACTTATCTGAAGTTTGGGGGATAAAAAAAAAGAGAAGCAGGGAATGTAACAAAGTCAGTGGTTCACAAAAACCTCTCTGGTATCAGCAAGAACTCTGGCTGTATTGGTAGCAGCAACTTTCTGAATTATATCATAGAATCACAGAACGGTGGGTTGGAAGGGACCTTTAAAGGTCACCTAGTGAAACCCCCCTGCAGTGAGCAGGGGCATCTTCAACTCGATCAGGTTGCTCAGAGCCCCGTCCAGCCTGACCTGGAATGTTTCCAGGGATGGGGCATCCACAACCTCTCTGGGCAACCTCTTCCCATGTTTCCCCAACCTCATTGTAAAAAATTTCTTCCTTGTATCTGGTCTAAACCTACCCTCTTTTAGTTTAAAACCATTACCCCTTGTCCTATCGCAACAGGCCCTGCTAAAAAGTTTGTCCCCATCTTTCTTATAAGCGCCCTTTAAGTACTGAAAGGCTGCATTAAGGTCTCCCTGGAGCCTTCTCTTCTCCAGGCCTGATCTGAAGTCCTGTAAGTATTGTTATATTTCATATTTTGAGCAAGTCCAGCTTGTGATTTGTATGAACTCCGTCCCTCTCATCTGCTGTACTCTCTTTGTTGCCAGTGACACTCAGCAAGGTTTTGGTCATCTCAGGTTCGTTCTTAGTGCCCCACATCCAAAGCAACCTGACTAAAAGGTGATACTGTAGTAGCCGTGTTTCAGAAGAAGCTGCCTGTGGGAGGGCAGCGTGTCCTTCTCCCATCCTCTGGCACGACCCGTGAGGGAGGCCGTGCCTGGTGGGGTGAGGACAGGGGACACCTCCTTCTGAGTTCCCATCCACGCTTCGCTCTTTCCTGATCTATTCAAGTGCAGCCCATCACACCCGCTCTATAGTGGCAGAGGGGGCGGCAATAACAATCTTTCACAAAATCCTCCGTGGCAAAGACTGGCTGTTTTGCTGTGTCTTCCTTTTCTCAGCTGGGTGAGTGCTGTGTGCAGGCATGCTGAACCTGCCCACCGTCATGCTCCGCTTGTTTAAGGGGAGGCACTGGAGAGTTTTGGGAGGGGGATGCTCTGTACCACCAGGTTTAACGGTGTGCGGTAACCTCCTGTGCTGGGGGTCCTGCTTACCTACTGCAAAGTTTCCAGGACAGGGATCAAAGCATTCGGGAATGAAGAATCTGACAAATACTTTTGATAACTTCAATTTTAATGATTCTCTAGGGTTGCAATTTTGTGAGTAGTTGGCCTGAGGTAATTGCCTGCTGGCCCCCCAAAAGGAGGAAATCTTCCCACGGCTGTGCCCTCCCGTCCGCTCCTTTCCCAGCAGCGCTGATGGTCGTTGGGCTTTTCCACATCTCAGTGCAATCTGCTGGCTCTGCAGAAAGCAACAAACCCCATCGCCTTTCTCTTCTCCATATCCCTGCTGCAGAGGGACGTCATGCGTTTCAGAGCTTATGCAGCAGGAGCATGGAGCGAGGAGCAGTAAAGGGGGGGGGGGCAAATGAAGGGTTGTACCCCTCTCAGGGTGGTAAGCTGTTACCCCTTCACCTCACCCTCTCTCAGGAAACTACAGCATTTTCTGCAGTCTCTTAAACCTGTGTAACCCTTCGTTGCCTCTACCAAAAGGTACACAAATGCCTCCAATAGCCCTGTTGGCAGAGAGAAATGCAGACGTAAAGAGTGTACATGGGGGATTTCAGAGTCATAGCAGTAGGACCGGAAAGGATTTTAAAAGATCAGGAACTTTAGAGGGCCCTAAAATAACATGGACTTTTATTACTGTGTAAAGATATGAACACTTGGTTTTAGTGTATGTGATGATTTTGGGGGTGGGGAGGAATTTTTTTTGTGTTTTTTTTTTTTTTTCTTACCTGATATCCTTTACAAAGGCAGGAAAACAAATGAGATGAATCTTTGTCTCGTTCTGTGGGCTCCTAGTAAGTTGCTTTTTTTGCAGTGTTTGCTGATTGCTTTAAAGCCTTTGCTGTGTTCATGCAGCAAGACTTTTTGGCAGGTGCTTGGGTACATGAATGGCATTCTGCAGCGTATTGTTCTCTCTGCTCTACTGCACGGGGCGTTACTTACGTGGATGCTACAGGGACGATGCTCTTTCTCCTTCTCTCACGCTTGTTGGCTTGCCTTTCAATCAGCATGCTGGTAGGCCCATTTTCTCCTCCTCTTTTAATTTTTTTCCAAAAATAGACTTGCCAGCTGTGTATTCATTTGTGGGAATACGCAAATGCACATGTTGCATCATCACTTTATTGTCCTTGTTTGCTCTTTGGTGGGATAATTTCTCAGAGGCTTTAATGGTTTTTATGGATTTCAGTAACTGATCTTCTTGTGGCCATGGTTAAGAGCATTGCTTCAAATTTCAAAGATCTTGGGAAACAGAAGAGAAGTGGGCTTGTCTGTCATAGTTGTCTTGAAACGCAGCTGTTGGGAACGAAGCATTTAACTGCAAGTGTACAGAAGAAACAGAAGTTTCAGAGACGGTGTGATGTTCTTTGGTTTTGATTGTCATCCCATTACAGTACTCTTGCATCTTCTCAAGCATCTGAAATTAGTCATGGTCAGACACTCAATCTCACATTATATGGACCTTGAGATAGTATTTGGTTAACTGCATGGATGTCATATATTAAAATAATTTTTTCTTTGGGTGTTTGGAGATGTATTGGGGGCTTTTGAAAAAGTAATGTTAACACCTTAGTATTTTTTTAGATCATTTATACAAGAACATATATTAAGCTTTGGTTAGGGGAAGGATACTTTTTCAAATACATTTTGTATCATATCCTGATGGTAATCTGAAACAAATTTTAGATCTTGTTTTATGTTCTGCTCTGAAGTTCGACATCCTTTCAAAGAAAAAGAATATTTCTTGCTAACCTAGGGAGAGCAATTTAGACATGAAGTTTCTTAGCCTGTTATCATGCTGTACAAGTCATGTCTTGCTCAAAAGGTCACCACCCACAGAACATGTTTTTTGCAGTGCAGTGGACTAAGAAGCTGCTTTTCTTGGGGCTGTAACGGTCTTTCCTATTGTAAATGAAAATACAGTCTTTTGATGATACGGCGTCTGATGCTATGGGTATTTGTGTGTTACGTGCTAAATTATAATTGTATATATTCAACACCAAAGCAGCAATGATAAATATAAACAATATGTTGACCATGTACTCTTACGGAGTATTCTCTTTCAATTTAAATCCTTGCAGCCTTTCCCAATTTTTCATACATATAATATGTATTTTTTTAAACTACTACATCAGATTTCATTTAACTTGGAACTGAAAGTACTTTTTTTAATAAGTGTTGGAGTTAAGCTTCTTTATTTCTCTTGATATGGAGTTGCGTGTCTGTTCATGTAGTAGTCAGCCTAGCAGGGGTTTTAAGATATTAAGCTGGTTCATAGACTTTTTTTTTAAATTGCCCTTTGCAGCTTCTGTTGCAAACCCTTCTGTTATGGTCCTGGATCAGTTACTGAGTTACTGAGCTCTGTAGATGGAGAATTTTTTTTATCCTTTTCAAAAAAAATGCAGTTCTATTATTTCCTGATTTTTTTTAAGTTTTTTTTAGTAAAAAATTTGGGAATTCATGTGAGTAACAAGTACTGACTGCTTGAGTGCATCAGATGGAAGTGGAAATTCGTATGGTTTCAAAGAAACCGGCTATTTGAGATGAGTTGTTTTCTGTGTTAATCCTGGTTTCTTTCTGAATTCCTGTGGGAGGGAAGAGGGCGGACAAAGGCCACTTTATGCTGCTGGCGTGTTTGCTGAGTGACTCTGCTGCTTCAGCCCTCGGGAGAGGGTAGAAGCAGGGGAGAGGGAAGCGAGGAGGAGGAGGAGGAAGAGGAAGAGTAGTTTGAGGTGAACTCCTTCTTGAGGAACGTGTGAAGGCTGAAGGACGATGCCAAGGTGGGAAAGCTGGGGAGCTGAGAGGACCAAAGGGACCCCAGCAGATTCAAGAGGGGACTCTTGAAGATTGTAATGGAAGGAAAATGCTGGTTTGACTGCTTGAAGGCAAAACAGGTTGGCATCAGGGGTCGACCTTCCTGCCATGCCTGGGCTGGACTTTAAAGCCCTGTTTTCCTCCTCACCTGAAAGATGCTGCCTGATCCCCGTACGTGCCAAGGCACTGACCCTGGGTGTGCCTGCCGTGGGTGTAAAAAGACCACGAGGCCTTCCAATTTGGGCTAAGTATTTCACCCCAAGACAGGTAAAGGTTTTGGAGTGACATCTGAAGTTGTGCTGAGGTGTGGTTAGTTGTAATTAATAAAAGCTAATTGGCTCATGTTTTCCTAGGACTCGGCACATTCTCTCTAGCAGCCTCCCTTATTTCCATCAGTCGTCCTGTTGGAAATGGCCAAGGAGTTTTGAGAGGATCCAGGTAAGACAGGAGCCTTCTCAAAGGATCTGTTACTTCCTCCACTGTACATTCTTTATGGAGAAATTGGAATGGGCAAGATACAGCTGTGCATGAGGCTCGCATGGCTGTGTTTTAAGTTTGATCAGCTGCTCCGTTTTAAATTCACGGCCTAACTTTTTGATGAGCATCTTGCAGGCAGGCAGGCCCACAAAACTCGTTAACTGGTAGTCTCAATTTGACAATGAGGTAAGCACATCTGTGTGATAAATACAGGATTTTTTTCAAGTATTTAATTTTACTTTTCAGGCCTTTTCTTAAGGAAACGCTGTGTAACTATCACAAACCTGAAGATACAGGAGAACCAACTTGAATATGAAATACTAGCCACATTTGTAGGAGAAACAATTTTATGTTGTGAGGAATTAGCCTAGTGGTGTTAGCAAGCATTTAAACAAGGTTTGGTGGTTGGTGTGGGGGGCTGTTTATTTTTCAAGCTCATGTCTTAGCAGTCTTTGAGTTACTACTGTTGAAAAAGGAAGGTGGGGTTTTTTTTCCCTTTTTTTCTGCCACATCACCACTTCCCTTAAGCATCTCCTGCAAGTGTTTGGACTGTGCTGAACTTTTAATGTAAGCTAAAAGCTTGTACTAGTACCTAGGGAAGTTAGAAAAACTAAACCGCCTTCTCTATTATTGTACCTCTGTCAAGGTCTTCACATACATTTCAATACTAATAAGAAGAAAAGGTGGGAGAAGAATGAAGGGGTTTTTTTTAAGATCTTCCTGTAGCTGTGGCAGGATTTCCCCTTTTTCAGGTACCAGGGCTCTCCTCTGAGGGCCCCTACCCAGCTGGGACAGGAATGGCTTGGTGTCAGCTCGGGTGCTTCAGGCTATAGTGAGTCATATGTGGGGCGCAGACCTTGGTTCGGTGATAGCTGATACCATCACTTTGCACTGTTTGATGTAATGTCAGTCAAATTTTGACCCAGATGCATGTGATAACGTTCATTTGGAGTTCACCAGAGCATAAAACATAATGAATACTCCAGTGTATATTGTTAGCACGTCACCTGGATTGGCTTCCTGGGTTGCATTGTGTCATGCCCATCGTTCATCTGCCTGGATCACTCTGGGATCCAGGCTGCAGCGGAGGTGTGGTCTGGATCCTTGGTGCTTCAAACGCAGGTATTTGTGGACTCCTTCCGAACCAGACTTCGTTTTTCAGGATCAGCTGCTGCCCTTAAACAAGCCCTGCGTAAGTTATGCCCAGGACACCTGCCTTTTTTTTTTTTTTCTTTTATGTTGCTACTTCCAGGATATCCTGCCTTTTGTATTTCACAACTTGCTGGAAATAAGAAGGATTTGCATGGCGTCAGTCCTACAAATGAGCGTGCAGCTTCACATGCTCTTTGTGGACTGCATATACCAAGACAGATTGCAAATGGAATTTGTACAATAGAGCAAGTAAAACTGGCTACATCAGTGTGGTTTTTTGAGGATGAAAGAGATGCTGGTTTTTGTTTTACTTGGCAGGCAGGCTTGGTGTCTAGGGAGAAGAGCAGTGGAGAGACGCAGGGCAGAACATCGGGTAGAAGCAGAATTTAAGGATTGGAAAGAGTTTTAAACAAAATCCGTGTTTTTCTCTAGTCTGCCTTCCCTTGTTGAGGATGACCAATGTCATGCCAGTAAGCGCTGGATTGGGGATGGCTGTAATTACTTGGAAGCTGTCAACCTACAATTAACCCTGCTTGTCAGCCTGAGGTTGGGAGAGTGACGTGGAGAACACATTTGCTGTGGGGAACACTCCTCTCACGGCAAGCTTTGCTCATGTGTGCCCAGCACAGCCTGGGAAGCCCTGCAGTAGAACGTGCTTGCTCCCCACACAATTCGGCAGGAAGGAGTATTTTTTGTTGTTGCAGGCTGTTGTGGGTTGGTGCTCTGCTGGGGACTCCTTTGGCTACTCACAGTGGTCCTTGCGCTGGATGAGATCGCACTGATCTTGTTCTGGGTCAGCAGAAGCACCTTGCCAAGCGCACCTTAGCAAAGAAAGCCCTATGGCTTTTGCCACCGAAAGTGCGTGTGGTTTCATTGGATTCCTGGACCAAAGCAGCAACCTTTTTCCCTGTTTTGGGAAAGATGGAAGCGGGCTGAATAGTGTTGCATTGAGATGAAGGTCTGCTTTACAAGCTAATTTTAAGTGCAGCTTAATGTATAAGTGGTTTAGAGTAGAAGGGTTTGAGAAGGGGAGTAACTACCAGAGGTACAAAATTATTAATGCTGATGTTGACTAGGGTGGTGTAGGCAGAAGCAGCCACATGATGTAGGGAAAGCGTAATCTGGAACAGGGGCTGCCGATGCGCTGAAGGGAGGAGGCTGAGATGTGGTTCACCTTCCAGGCTAGCTGGGCTCAGGCACAGCACGGTGTAGGACCAGCACAGCTCCCCTGGCAGGATAGAAAGCTCCTGGCCTCCTGGTGTTCCCCAAAACCAAAAGCAGTCCAGAGCATTTCAAGTTTTTCTTACCTGGAATAGCATCAGCGGTGATTTTCTGGGATTGGCCCTTTCTGCTGCCATGTTTTCTCTTCAGTATCTTCAGTGATCCTGCCATTTCTTGTGGTTTTTGACTTGCTGATAGTTGGAGTTTTAACAATAAAAGCGAGTTTCTGTCTAGAGAGTAAAGAGAAACTTTAGAGTTTCCCTCTAGAGAGCGAAAAAAAAAGGTATTTTGAGGCTGGGAGAAGAAATAAACTATGGGATGGCTAGAGAAAGGGGAGAAGCTGGGTATCAAAGAAGATGAAAATCATTCACTACCGTCAAGGCCTATCTTTTATTGCACTGCTACAGTAGAAGGGCAGGCCAGGTGAAAAGTTAGTCCTCCGTCCGATACCTCCCTTCCCTTGTGTTTTTCAGAGTAAAACTAGTTCAAGAGACCCGCAGCAGTAAAGGCTTACAGGAAGGCTGCTGTAGTTATTAGAGCACTTCCTGGGTGGCTCAGGATTTCTCTCCGAAGCCACACCTGGTGTATTAGGGTTTCCTACACTGTTATTACAGGTCACACTCAGTATACATTTCCAGAATGATGTCAAAAGCTTCCGTATCAGAGCAGGATCATCATAGAGCACAGGCTGCTGGATATGTGAAGAAATTAGTTAAATTACAGCATCCAGTAAAACTTGCATGAGTTTTATAGAGTAGAAGCTGAAAAATCAAATACTTTTTTGATAACCTTTGAAATATTCTCTGTTGTGTGTTTAAACTTGAACGTCAGCAGACTTTGCTAACTCGTCCCTCCTAAAAAAAAAAAAAAAGAAAGAATATTTATTATCTCTTAACAGACTGGATGCAGTGGTATTGTTCTTTTAGCAAAATTAGATTTGTATCCTTCACAGGTCATAACACTGGGAGGTTAACCAGCATGGCTCACCCTTGTCTGGGAAGGGAGTATAGGAAACGGCTATTGCTGGTTGTGCAGGCATTTGAGAAGGCATTTGATTAATTTGTTTTCCTTGTTGTCCCCAAGTTATTGGAGTCATTCAGGAACCATGTATTTTTTTTTTTAAGTTTGTCAGAGTAAACCATTATAGCTTGCGAGCTCTTTTTACTAGTCACGCAAATAAAGCAGAAGCTCTGGACATTGTGAATTTCCTTTATCAGAGCATTGATACTGAAATGCAGTGTCAGGTTGTTGGTTAATATTATTAATTTTCTTTCTGTGTAGTAAGAAAGAAATACTGCCTGCTTTTGGTTTTTGGGGAATAGTGTGGCAAAAATATACTCCAGGTTTATAGTTCAGTCTTCTGAACTATAGTTGAGTGCTTCTGTTAAATATCCTCCATTTATTAATAGAAATAATAAGATAATTCTTCAGACCTTGTGTCCTTCAGTTAATAAAGGGAAACATGTACATCCCTGTAATTGAAGACAGGTATGCTGTTGTGGAGGGTGGAACATGAGTCTTTGTAAAGAGAGGTGGACTCTCCACTAACACGGTGTGACAAGGGTACTGATTCATCTGTTGATGCATTTTGCAAAATGGGTCGGTGTTTTTTTTGTGGGCTTTTTTGGCTTTTTTTAGTTCAGTGGGTTGTGAGTTGTGTCAGTTGGGCTGCTTTGTACTATCATCTTAACTCTTTTTGAATGCAATTATTCTTGTGTTCTTGCTTCAAGACTTCCTATAGGTCTCTGGAAGGTGACTGAACCCCATGTGTTTAGTGCGATGTCTGTCTCAGCACCAAACAAAGGAATTGGGCTTTTCTGGGTTCCTGAGGAAGTGCCTGACTTGAATTAACCCTCTGAGTTCTTCCTTGTAGTCAGATTTGTCTCTATTCTACACATAATTGTTTCTTTTACACTGTGTTTTGAATTTTTTCAAAGATGACGTTAGAAGATCTCTAAACATATGATATTGTAAGACAACTATACTTACAAGCTTTTAGTTTTCTAGTTCCCATGGATAATTCAAAACCAAAAACCCTTCCCTAAGGAAGATTTTTACTCCAGAGAGAAAATACAGGAAATCTATGTGGATTTTAGTATTAACCCCTCCTGCCCCTCCAAGAGGGTGCTCAGGTCCTTCAACAGCGTGAAGAAAATCCATCATGAAAGCAGATTTGAAATACGTATATTCACAAGGAAGAATTTGAATAGGTCATATCTGACTTTCACGTAGAATTTCCTGATCGCTGTAATTTAAGCTTCTATGGAGTTCAAATTTTGGATGAATTTACAAAGAAGATATATGGACTATGTGCATCTGCAATAAAGCATATATTTGCTGGAATATAGGAAGTGCTGAAGACCTCCAGACTAGAGTCCCAAATAGAGTGCTTGAGTGAACTTAAGTTAGAGCGTTGGAGACCAGAAGTCCAGAAAGCTGAAGAGGATGCTTTATGAAGCCCTGAGCAAGGGAGTCATCGGGTTGTCTTCTCATGGGTGCATTGATGATAAGTTTCATGTGATCCCACAGTCTTTCTTTCAATCGCAGCACAGTCTCATTTGCGCCTTTGATCAGTCTGTTTGGTTTAGAATTGTATTTTTCATCCTTTAAAAACTAGTAACATGTTAGTTTTCCATGGAAAAAAAAAAATCAGGGACTGTTTTGTGGCTTACTGTTTGGCAGTCAGCAGTGAGGGTCTTGCTTGTAATCACAAATGCATTAATTAAATGTTTTTATCATCAGGACTTTGCGTGTGACTTTTTTTAGCTGTCTGGTAGACCTTTTGATTGACACTGATGTTTTTGAGTACTTGCAATATCTGCAAATGCTGAAATCAGCCAGGAATTGACTCTGAAATGTTTCTGGCAGAAGGCACTAGCACTTACCTTTGGCTGTGTCTGTGTATGTACTGAAAATAAATAAAAAAGGCAGCTGCTTTGCAGGCTGGGAGTGATGTCTTGCAAATCAGACTGAAAAATATTGAACTAGGAAGAAAAAAAAATCTAGTCCTAATTTAAAATCTGTGATATTGGTTAAAAGTAATTCTACAAAAGATTTTCAAAATGATTGATGGTCTATGTGTTTAAAGTAGTGCCTGTTTCTAGTCTGTGTGGTCTTTGCTTCCAGTGCCCATGTATTACAGCTTTTTCTGCTAGATCGAAGAATTCTGTAGTTTGTTTTCCATATGAATATTGTATATATTTAACCTGTGATTACATGATCCTTACCATTTTTTGTTTGGCAAAGGAAAGGGTTTGCTTAAAGCTTCATGGAATTCCTGTGTGGCTGGTACTGAGCACATAGAGGGAAGTTGTAAAGATGTACAAGAAGAAAATGTTTTGCCTTGGCCTTGGAAGAACAAGGGGATGTGTCTTCCAGGTTAGAAATCAGTAATAATATATTTTTTAGTGGGAAGGATTTTGAAACTATTCCTTTAGATTGTGCTAGAATTGGAGGAAGGCTTTAAAGGTGCTGCTCTTGAGCACAAAAGGTATTTGAATTAAAAGAAAAAATATAAGAAGATTTAAGTATCTTTGAAGCACGCTTAAGAACTATTTCACGTTATCCTCTTCTCTAATTGATTAACTGGATAATAGGTTTAAATGTGCCAAATAACAAAACCCATGGATTTTATAGCAACTGATCTGAATTGATCTAATTAAGTTTGGTTTTTCCTCTTGTGTCACCTGGGTGAATCCTAATGATGTATAGCAGGTTCTATTAAATTGGGTTGTGCCTGTTTCTTGGGAATGGTGTTGAGAAAATTAGAAATTTTTTCAGGAACATTAATTTATTAAATAAAAGTACTAAGTGGAAATGGCTGTTCGGTGTGTTTCTGCTCCAACTATATCTGGACCTTCTCACTCATTTAGGCAACTCCATTTGATTGCCTTTCTTGATGGTCTTAATATCGAGTGTATTGACTGCACTTTGTATGTGTAGACATGTAGCTGATACATGGTTTGAACCTGTGATGTCAGGTGTGATGTCAGTTTTGCTCCTTACCTTGTAAAAAGTATTTTTGATTTCTGGATCCCCTGAAGTTTCTACTGGGCAGCTGGATTCTGTCAAAAATTTCACATCTGTGGCTCTTTGGAATATTATTTTTTCTTAATCCCCTTTTGGGGGCTGCCAAACCAGCAGTTAATAACTGTTCTAGAAGAGTGTTACTTAAGTCCTAAAGGTCGTATTGGCCAAATCTCTGTGATCCACACGAAGTGCCCTATTTTTACAGTTGGGAAACGTGATGTCAACCTTCCTTGACATCAGATAGCTCAAAGAAATGTTGGTAATCAATTCCAGAAGCTCTGCTGTTGGAGTTTCTGTTATGTTTTCCCTTTTCCCTTTGTGTTGCACAAACAGAACACAAAATATAGTTGTTTGGTAAATACTATATGTATTTGCTTTTTTCTGAAGTGTTTAAAAATGCATCTTTAGTCTCTGAAAAGTAATGATTTTCTAGATTGGCCCTGACCATCTGAACTCCAGCTGTGTCCAAATAATTCAGGCCATGCTTGTATGCATTTTGAGAATTTTTGCAAAATGTTACAGGTAACAATCAGCTGGAGAAGATGAGAAAACCTGTTAACTTTTCAGAAATCTTAAACAAAATCTTCAAAGCTATGGAAAAAACATTAGGTTTAGAAAGGTCTGAATTTTTAACCTGAAGAAAATTAAGAAAATACCCTTAATTAATGTTTCAGATATTCTTTGTATTTCTGCATCAAATATTTTGCTTTGAGTGAAGGGAAGCTTTTATGGCTGAGAAAGGATCGTACGTTAAAAATGAATAAAGTAAGTCTGCTTGAGCTTTGAATTACAAGTGGACTCATTTTTGTGCCTTAGAAAAGGCAGGTGTTTGGTCTGTGTCTGTCCTCTTAGACTGCATCCTTTGCACGTATATTCAGAGATGTGGAGAGCCAAGGTAACACCTTGCTGTTGCCTCAGGGAGGAGTTTCTGCTCTCATCTCTGCCTTCTCGTGGATATACTTTCTACTTCTATCTTAATGCTGTCAGTGGACCTCACCCATCTTCTTTTTGAACTGGGAGAAATTATTTAAGTGGATCAAATCATGGAATTTGGCAGAGATATTTTTCTGCTGTTACAAGTGCGGTGAGCTGGTTCGCAAGCGCCAGGGCTGGTACTGCCCGAGTTGGGGAGGAGGGGACCGAAAACTGGGAAATCTGACTTTTGTCCTTGGGACAGGGAGCTGCTGAATTACCTCACCTGCTTTTTTGGTGTTTTGTGTGTGTGTGTGTTTTGTTGTTTTGATGTTTTGTTTGTTTGTTTTTTGGTTTTTTTTTTGTTTTGGAAGCTTTTACCTAAGTCACAAAATGTCCTGGGTACCTCTTGATAGTTCCGTAGTTGATTGTGAATAGAGCATCACATAGTGAGTAAGGGGGCTAAGTTGTCCTGGTAGAGGGGAAAGAGGGTTTTACTTGGGGTTTTTTTGGTGGATGTATCTGTGGTTTGTGGGGAAGAGTAACATTGCACTGATCTTGTATTTGAGAACTTTAAACTTCTGTGTGTGAGCCTTGTACACTCTTGTCGAGGGTATTTTTAATAGTGTCTTCCAGTGTGTTTTTAAAATGATTTGGATTTACGTTTTATATATTGCTCATAAATGAAAGAAAAGTTGACTTTTTATAATGCAGTGTTGGAACAGGAGCAGAAATTTCTGAACATGATTAGATCTGCACAACTGCAAATGTTAGCTGTGCTTTTGGCTTTAAAGCCCTAATTCAAATCTCTCCTGTCCGACAAGCAGCAGGAAGATTAATCTCCTCTGGAGAGAGGAATCCATACCCCAGTTTTAGACAAACCACGATGATTAAAGGTATTTGCAGGTTGAATAATCACAAGCCTTTGTTCGGGACTGCTGAACAGGGTTATGTTAAAACACGCAGGAACAGGATTTATTCGCATTCCTGTTGTTGCTGCTTCCATATTTCTGGTCCACAGCATCATCTGATGGGGAGCCAGTGGTAAGTTCCCAGCTGAGCATATAAATGATATTTTACTTTGAAACCTGTTGTTTGATTAGACAACAGTATCTTCGGGTGTCCTCCCACAGCTGGGGCGAGGGCTGCTCGTCAGAGCGCAGTGCCCTTGTGTGGGTTCGTGGTGGCTCACGGGCTGGGGGCTGCTGGATCGTCTTGGGGCAATTTAGAGGGAACTGAAGATAACTTTAATCATGCTTTGTTTTTAGAGAGCAAGATTACTACAATTATATAAAGTCTGAAAGGGAAAACTTGGTTTGGCTGGTGTTTGAACTCTGTTTTTTAAAAGAAGTGTACATTTTAAGTATTGAACTTTGGAGGTCTAAGGCAAAATCTTTGTGTTGTAGTAGGAATAGTCTGTCTTTGGGGAGGGAAGAAGGAAGAATAACTCAGTCTACATTATTTAGGAAGGAAAAAAAGTTAGGAGAAGCTGTCTTACTGTTGTTTTAAGGTCTTTCTTGCTGTTTAAGTAATGCTGTATGACCAGTAGCTGTATGTGACATGATCACTAATGCAAAGTATTAAAAAATAAAGCTTTGATTAAAATGGTGATAAAGTTGATGATAAAATGCAGATTAGAAAAGGGGAAAAATGCCTTAAACCGGCTTGTGACTGTGTTAGAGCAACAGTCTACAATTTCTGTCTTTTCCTGTGCCAGAAACCATCAGCAGCTGGATGAAGAATGAGTAGAGGTGTGTCTCCATTAGCGTTTTAGTTCATCTCAGGACCTTGCTCTTGTGGTGAACCTCCTGGTTGCCTACACTTACTGCACTGCAGGTCCTGGATCCTGTTTGGATGAAACCAGAATTCTCCTTAGAAAAACACCTGATACTCTCCGGCTGTGAATTCCTATTCAGTCCAGAGGCTCAGAGTAGAGCCATTTGGTACTGACTACATTTAGTAAAACCTCAAAATACCTGTAGTCTGGGCACTGGCCCCTCAGTGCTGCTGTTTCACTGCACAAATTTGTTTCTATCGTACTGTGCTGTAAAGCAACGAAAGAGAGGAAAGGTGTCACTTGGTGAAACTAATTAGGTGAAACTAATATCAGTGTTTTCATTTTTAATTTTGTTCCTGAGATGAAAATTAATGTAGTATGATTGTAGCCTCACCATAATGTTAAATTCTGGAATAATTGTTTAAGAAAGGAAAACAAAATGGAAACTAAATATTCATGTAATTGAAAGAGGAGAAGGCAAAAGTTGTTGTGATGAGTTTCCTAACCTCTGGAGGTGTGCTCTTTGTATAAAGAATTTCACATAGTCTGAAATGAAGGCTCAAGTGCCCTAAATAAAGGCTCTCATCTTCAAGCTGTCAAGTCCAATTGGGAAGTAGCAGTGGCAGCATGACAGTGCTCATTCTCCCAGAAATTTTGTTCCGTCTGTAATTGCTCAGGACGTTTTAAATTCAAAAACACCTGAGCCACCTTTTGCGGCTGGATTTACAACCTGACTAAAAGCTTTGCTTGACGCCACTTCTGGCCTCCTTGCCAAAATAAATAGGCTGTTCTTAGCATGTGACCATGGTGGTTTGTCCTCTGCATGAGCTTCTGTACAAAATTTGTAATTACTTTTAAGTGTTAGTCCTGGTAGCCGTGATTCTGCATGTGTTATTTTCAGTTTACTTTCATATCAGATTTATTGAGACCGCGTGTGCCTGTGGTTGCTGTGCTTTAGTACGATTCCCAGCCTCAGGGATGGCCCTCTTGCATGTGAAGAGAATGTGTTCACTGTATCGCCTGCACCATGGGACTTGTTATTGAAAGCCTTATAGCTACCCTAGATTTCTTCTGAAAGATGAATTTGGCCAAACCTGGTCTCTTGTATAGGTTTTGTAACACTTGGACAGAAAATTAATAACTATTTTTGTGGTAATGCTGGTTGGTAATTTTTAGTCACTGTTGACTTTAACAGAATCTTTTGAGCAGGGATGCACTTTCTGGCAGCATTCCTGTTAAATTAATAAATAACATTTTGTACGTGGCAAGGGTGGTGAGTAGTGATCAGATGATGTATTTGAGGTTTTAAAATGAGTCAGTAAAACACAGTTGGACTTTGAGCTCAGTCTTCTGCCTTAGATCTTCTAACCATTTTCTGAACAAGAAGTGAGCATGATATTCTTGAGCTGGATTTCTTGTAATAACTCATGGTCTGTAAAAGTATGGAGCTGTATCACTTACTTGCTGCAGCTCCCTAAGACACTGACCCAGCAGTAACAAAAACAGACATTTGTCTTAGGCTGTGGCAAAATCTGAGCAACGATTAGCTGTGATCCAGAGTCCATATTCTGCTTGGCCTCGTAACTATGTTTAGGGAAGCCCAGGACTTTCTCAAACCTTGCAGAGAGTTAGTGTCCTACCAAAAATGAAAGTTGAGCTGTGGTCAGGATGCGGCTAATGTGGAAGTTGTTACGGTCTGCAGTTTTCCCTGCTGCTGAAATCCCATCGGTGCTAATGGTAGATTTCCTCTGATTTATTGCTGTTCAGATGCCTAGCCTTTCCTGCACTTTGCCTTCTGTGAAAATACCAGCTCTCCTGGAAGGGTAGAAGAATTAAACGTTATTTTAGAATCATAGAATGGTTTGGGTCGGAAGGGACCTTAAAGATCATGCAGTCCCAACCCCCCTGCCATGGGCAGGGACACCTTCCACTAGACCAGGTTGCTCCAAGCCCCATCCAACCTGGCCTTGGACACTGCCAGGGATGGGGCAGCCACAGCTTCTCTGGGCAACCTGTGCCAGTGCCTCACCACCCTCACAGGGAAGAACTTCTTCCTTATGTCTAATCTAAATCTACCCTTCTTCATTTTAAAACCATTACCCCTTGTCCTGTCACTGAAGGCCCTGGTTAAAGTCTCTTTACATCTTTCTTACAAGCCCCCTTTAGGTACTGGAAGGCTGCAGTAAGGTCTCCCCGGAGCCTTCTCTTCTCCAGGCTGAACAACCCCAACTCTCTCAGCCTGTCTTCATAGGAGAGGTGCTCCAGTCCCCTGATCATTTTTGTGGATTTTCAGTGGATTTTATTCTTAAAGCATATGTTCCATATCTTTTGAGATTGAGATAGTGTAGATGTTCTCTTTGCAATTACTGTCTCTTGCTGAAATTACTATTTGTATGTCCTTGCCTCGTAATAAGGGGCCCATTATACTTGTCTCCCGAAGAAAACCTGTGGATTTACTGACAAAACATGTTCAGTGTCACTTTCTCTGGGTAGCTCTAGATACTTCTTTTTTGTCCTTTGCTGTTGATAACTGTCTTAAATGGCTCTCGTGCTTTTTTGTGTTAAGAGAAAGCTTTCAGTCTCATCCCTCAGAATTACTTTATCAGTGACATTGGTGCACTTGGCAACAGATTTTTTTATTTTTTTTTTTATTAAGATTGAGTAGATTTGGACAAGAAGCTTGTTTTTTAGCTACCTGTTTTTGAAGGGGGAATTTCTCCTGAGTTCATTACGATCTGTAGAGGATTGTCTGTGTTTCAGCCCATTGCCTATAAATTACACCCATAGTTTTTGTAGGAAGTACAAGCTGACATGAAGAGATGAAAAAGGAGGCAGCACTTGATAATGTAAGCGTTTTTAGGAGCTAATTGCTGTCTCTGAAGGAATTACGGTTTCTGTGCGGAGAGGGATGACAGTAAACAGTTCCTGGGTTGTACTCGTTAATCTGCAGATGCTGATTGTCATTAGTTTCTAGTATTTTCTTCTTTAATAAAGTGGCCAAATCAAAGTTGTTACTATTTGGAAAACTTTGATTTACTTCCTATTTGTTATTCTGGTAGTAAGACAGAAAGTACAGTTGTCTTTTTTCCAGTCCAACCTCTCTGCAGTGGCCTGAGGTCAAGCATCTGAGGTTTCCTGCAGACCCTTCAGCAGCCTTTGATGCTGCTATCTGCAGTGCTCAGTTTATTTGATTTGACTTAGATCCTGGCTGAGTATATATTCTTATTTTTCTAAAATATCTGTTCCATTTTCACTCTGATATGTACCAGGAAGTCATGTTTGGCAATGTATTCTTATTGCTGGACTTTAAAAACAAATTATCATGCAAATGTGTGTCTCCGTTCTGTTATTTATACGCATACATATTTATCAAACTGATAAAACTGAGCACAGGTTGCTTTCTTGCTTATTTCTGTATTTACTTAGTTTTGCATTATTATACTGCAAATTACTGCATTATAACTCAAAAGTTGGGTGGGGTTTTTTGGGGGTCTCCCCCCCGCCCCCCTTAAATTGGTGGTTAGGGATAGGCCTCTGATTTTCTTGTGAGGGGATGAACTTTCTTGGGTTTATCTGTGTTCTTATGAGTTAGAATAAATTACTGGGATTCAGTCTGCCTTGTCCTCTTTCTGAATCAGCTTGGCAAAAGCTGATGTAAAATGCAATATATGCTTGCTTTAACTGGTATGAGCCCTTGCTGATTACACCAAGGTGTGCTTTTAGCTGACATTTATGGTGGTCTACAGAGGATTAAAATTCTGGCGTCCTGATATCATAATATGCAGCTTCTGTAATTCAGATTGTGGAAGCTGGTGACCAGATATTTACATACCAAACCAGTATTTATGACAACTGATAGCATTTCCTTTAAGTATTTGGGAATCAAAGGAAGGACTTTCTTACGTTACAATTTTTTTCATTTGTGTAATCTGATTTTTCTACTTTTTGTGCTGGAGCTGAGGTCTCTTGTGTTTGGCAGACTTGAGGCCTGTTGGTAGTGTTTGTTTTATCTTGTATACAGAGCTCAAAGAGAAACCGATGGCTGCGCAGTCTTAAAAGAGAATAAACACATCAGTTCTTGTATTAGGTCACCTGAAGATGAGCAATAGCTTGGCAGCAGGGTGCGTTGGGTGCGGAAATGGGACACTTTAATTTGACAGTAGGAGGGCATAAGATGTAGAAGATGAATGGGTGGGGAAGGCTGGAAAATGACATAACTGGAGGAGAATTTAAACCTCATTAGCTTAGAAAGAGTCATCGTCGGTCTTCAAGAAGTATTTGTTCTTTCTGATGTTTACACTTGGAAAATGTGGCCCACGAGGAGTGCTACCTGAAGGGGTTTAAAGTTACCTGCCCTTGTTGAGGCCGTTTGTTGAATATGATTTAAGCTAGTGTGCTTGAGCACTGCAACTGGTGGTCACACAGTGTGGTCTCTCAGGTGTAGGGGTAGTTAACTCCAGAGTTCACCTCCTGAGCTTGAACTACTCCAGCTAGATCTGCAAGACAGCGTGTCTGTCTGCTCCTGTGTGTTCTTTATGCTTTATCATGAGACAGCTTAAGACGCCTTTGATTTTGCTTTGATGCCTTTATCTGTTCTGCTTTGTACTTCCTTTCTTCCCTTCTCACTGCCCGCTGGTTTCACTAGGGCTGACTTGCACAGTCTGAAAGTGCTTGGTTGGTTTGAATAACCTTTTTAAGACTCTGTCTCTTAGCCATATCTGTTTTTCTGGTCCTCTTCTGAAGTAGTGTCCAGACCATAACTGAGGAGTTTGTTCTTTAATTTTAACTTTGACTTTTTTTTTTTGGTCTTGCTGAAATTTGATGTTGTGTTTTGGGTTTTGCTACTTTTCCTCTTTCTGCTTGTTGCTATTACTGGTTTAGGTGTTGCTGTTGGTTGAAAATGCTTGTGCAGATCCCCTTGGCATACTTATTCCTTGGTTTGTCAGGAAGCTCTACTTGGGTTATTTTAATTAACAAGAATGGGGACAGAAACCTCTCTATTTTGTTAGAAGGAACTAAAACAGGAACAATGTTCTTGAGAGAACGGTAGCTTAAACAGCTGGCAGAAGAACAGGAATCACAGAGGAAATCATCAGACCTTGTTGATCCTGCTACGAATCAAGTTTAACTTCCCAATGTCATGGTCAAAAGACCACAACCTCTGTGGTTAGAGTTTTAGAAGCTTACAAGTTGTACAAAACTAATCTCAGCCTTGTATAGTGGCAGTTGGAATTGGACAAATACTGGCTACTAAAGTTTGACAGAATTTTAAAACTAGCTAGAATTTTGTTAAGAAATTAACTAGAACTACGAGTAAGAGCTGTTTCAGCCTAGCTTTCATGATATTGAGGGGGTTTTTTTTTGTTTGTTTTTTCTCATTTTGAACTGTTGCTGCAGTAGGATATTACTGCATAAGCCACATCTTGACAGATCCAGTCAGTACTCATTGCGGGCACAGTGCATGTGGGGGACAGATACATCAGGTGCCACAAAGATCTTTGGTGCTCACGGGGTCTCGTGAGGGATGCATTTCCAAAAAACCACTAAGCCCAGTTAGGCAGAGTCCACTGGAAAGCTTACTGTGCAAGCACTTGCTCCTGCAGCCCCGGTTGTTAGTAGACGGGAATACTTTCCACCGAGGTTTTTGCAGCTAACAGTTTTGGTTATGTTTACTAAAAGTGAGAGGTTGCTTTTTGGTAGATTTGAAATTTTTGAAGCTGGAACTACTGTTAACATTTTTATAGGGTCCCCAAACAAAACTTCGTATAGGATGATGGCTTTTTCTTTTAAAGGTCTAAGCAAATGCTTCCATACTACAGCTTGCTGAGAGCTAAATCTGTTGGCACTGATGACAGATGGAAGCTGCTTGTTCCTGTCAATTTATTCTTTTAGGTTTATAGAAATCAGCTTTTCTTTTTTCCCCTTCATACATGCCTTGGTCCTTCTTCATGAAGTACATCATGTCAAGTACAAACACGGTAATGGTTACCTCAGGATTTAATACGAGCCAATATCAATCTCCTAGTTAATATAAAATGTGTGTCGCTGTCTTCCTTTGCTAAGTCTCATTTGACCTTCCATCTTCTCCACTTGTTGTCATCTCACACGGTACAGGTCGTGAGAGTGTTTGCTGCTTCTCCTCTGCCAGTGTGCAATGAGCCATCCTTTTCTGTCTCCAGCCCCTCTTGTGGACTCATTTTTTCTGCCATCCCCACAGAGCTGGTGTGTTTGTTGTAATTGCCCAAAGCTGCCTTCCTTTGGGTTTCTTGGACCTTCACTGTAACCTCCAGTGGCAGATTTCCTTGACCACGCAGTATTTATTTTTGTTTCTTAGGCAGTACTGAGGCTCTTGGCACTTCGTAAACAACAGCTGAAAGCCACTTGGCCTTTTAGAAATCTGTTCAGTTAAAGTACAAATTGTGTTAGATAAGCTTCCTATGATAGGTGCTTTTTTATGATGTCATCCTTTTTTAATGGGCTACATTTTTGTTATGTGAAAGGTGCATATAATACAAAAATGATGATTAATTAAACATGATGCATTTAAAAAAGCATGGAAGAAATGTATTTCAAAACTGAAAAGAGTTCTTGCATACAGCACAATGCATGTAACACCTTGTTTTCAGAATGGTGTTAAATAGGAAACATTCAGTTCCTGTGAAGGAAATTTCTTACCATTAATTAACAAATTGATTCTTTTTAGGAGCTTATTTGGATGCAACAGCCATTTAAATATTTGCAGACAAAGTAGTTGTGTGTTTTTCAAAGTACTTATTCTTGCTCAGACCATCTCCTGCCCTGCATCAGTATTTCTCAAGGTGGCCAGGAGGGGAAGAGACAGGAGCAAGGAGCAAAGTCGGGAGCGTAGCTGGGGTGAATTGACTTGAAAAATAATTAAGACGGAGGAAGGTAAGATGGTTTAGGGTAAGCCATGCAGGTCTTTTGCCAAGCCTGTCTCTACCACACCCCTTCCTCTGTGCCTTAAAATTTGTTTTTCAAGGATATGTTTCTGGAATTATTTGCATCTTTTCCTTCCAATTTCAGAACTTTGTAAATGTGTCCCATAGTGAGGGAAGTGGAAAGACAGCACAGATGTTCCAGGTGGAGCTGTTTGAGAAATGATAAGGAGTGTTGCAAGCTTGCTTTACTGAGGTCCAGAACAGTTTTTTTGTAATTGGGAATTGCCACATTTAATGTGGAGAAAATAAAACTGGATTTCTCTTCTGCTTTAAGTACGAGGGCTTTTTTTTTTAAATGTTTTGAGTAGTGAACACAACAGCAGAGTAGGTATTTGCTATGTGAGTGCTAAATATGAAGTGAATACAAATACAAAAGAGTGATTCTTACGGAAGTACTACAGAAATCAGTTTCTAGCTGCTCAGTATTGAAAACATGTTGATACCTGCAAATATAGAAGAAAATGAGCATGCCATGAGAATAATTTCATGAGCTGTTGTGCTCAAATTGTCTCTGGCAGTCAGAGCATGTAGCTTTAAAAGAAGTTTTTATCTAGTAATTCTTAGATATGTGAACTATTACTCCTTGTTTGACTTGCATACATCTACAAAATGTATTGGCAATTGACAAGTCAGCATTAACATTTTCAAGGCAAATTGTTTTTGAAGACACCTTTGTGCTGTGCTGTATTCTAACCCGTGTTCTTCTTTTCTGGGTTGGCATAAGTGTCCACTTGACACAGTTACCTTGCTGATGTTACCTTAAGTAGGTATTAAAAAACTGCAGTTTGGTACGGCTAAACTAGAGTGTGTTAGTGGAGAGAAGTTTTATAGTAAATTGAAAAAGTAAATAAGAAATAAAAATTGAATGGGTTTAATATTCAGTTAAACAATGCAGATATGACTGTATTGCATTTAGCTCAAAAAAAAAATATATCTCTGTACTATATCTGCAGTTCCTTTGAAATATTGTCACTTGTGGTAGAGTGCTGAATGCTGCCTAAGCTTTGATTTGTTGAAGTTTCAGTTAAACAGTGAACTAGAATTGAAAAAATAACTTGATTGACAGTAAGCTGCCACTATGTATCAATGTTTGCCTATCTGGTCTGTCCTGTATGTTCGCAGGACCTTTCCCAAAGCATTCTCATGTGCCCAGTGTAATCTGCAGAATTTTGAGCAGCTCTTAAACACACAAGTAGTAGGGGTTTTTTAATATAAAACAACCTATGTAATTCTACTCTTACTGTGATAATTTGCTACTATACCTATTCTGACTAGCTTATTTTCCTTGGATTTAACCAACCTAATGAGATACTGTCAGTTGTTTAATGAAGTTTTTTAATTTGTTTTAATTAGTTAATTCAGCAATCAGTACACTGCCTTGGTATAGTATACTGTTCATAGGATAGTAAATAAGATCAGATCATGCAAATGCCTACCTCTGGGCTCTGGTAACAAGTTGAAAATTGCATTACTGTATTTTGCCTTCCTAGACTTCTTTCACCAGATAGTAGTGTTTGATTTCCTTTTGAATACTCTACAAAAATAAAAATAGTGTTGTAATACATTATTTTAAAATCAGTGATATTTAAGGAAACGTAAGGGGGATGATAATGTGCCAACTTTCAACTGAGGAATTCTTTGTTGTTTCATATACTCAATGTGTTATGTAGATTTTTTTTTTTGAGAAACAGTATCATTAAACGTTCTCCAGAAGAGGGAATAATAGTGCAGAAAAGGTTAAAGAAGAGCTGGTGGGTGTTTTTCTTGCTACTGTAATCTGGGGAGTACAATATAGTTTTGTCTTGCAAGTTGTTTGAACTGCTGGCTACTAGCGTTTAGCCAGTGCTGAATGTGCTGAATACTATTACTGATAATTATGGCAAGGTCTATTACTGCTTGCCAATTATGAAAATATAAAATCTGACATTTGAAGGAATAGCTATTACATTTACCAACTTCAGACAAATGCTTGTTTTATTACTGTCCCTTTCCTGCTCAACGGAGAGACAAACTCTAGTACGGGGTTCCTGGACTCTTTTCTATTGACTGTAGAAAGAAAAGGGCAGCTAGCTTCCCGGTTATAAACGTTACCTTTGTGAATTCTCTCCTTCGTGTTGGAAGAAGTCTTAATTGTGGAGACCAAAATGACCTAGCAACTTATAATCAACTACTTTAGTCTTTAGTATATACTGAGTACACACATACAAATGTGGAAGATGGCTCATTTTGGCCTCCTCATCATTCAGGTGACACTTAGTGTTTGGTGGTGTTGCTCTCAAATTTGTTGCCTTAGTGCTTTTAGCCTGCATATGAGTCTTTTTGCTTTTATACTTTTCAGAAATGGTGTGCTCTTTCAACAGCATAGTGAAGTTGGCTGCATGTAGATTGGAATTAGATGGATGCACATGGGAAAAAGAAAGTTTGTTTCCACTGATAGTCACTAGTGAGTAGTCTGTAACCAGACTGGGGCTGTATTTTTATGGGGAAAAATATGTTTTGAAGGTTCTCCATCCAAATCTACATTTTTCCCAGCTTGTACTCTGTGATATGTATGTTTTAATCAGTAAAGCATAGTTTCATGTTTTAAAAAAGTGCTGTTTTCTCTTTCTAAAGGACTTATGTCAGGTAGTTGAACTTTGAACTTCTTGTGTTTCTGTTCACCTTAAAATGCTGGGCTGGCACCGGCTGTTCAAGAGCTGGTTTAGGAATAGATTTCATGCATGTGTCTCAAGGGCAATGGCATATACATCAGATGGAGGGGTAGATAATAGAGCAGGTATGACCTGATAGGTTTCAGTATCCAATTTATATGTGCTACCTGTCAGAGTCCCAGCTGACAGAGATGGAGTGGTGCCAAGACCAAAATGTTACAACTGGTTTTGTGTCACTTCTCAGGCAGAAGACTGTATTTATTAAAAGTAATTGTCCTGTGAATAACTACTACACTTGGATGCTTTCACCCAATGGCTTCTTAGACGCTTGCAAAGCCTCAGGTATTTTCTTTAAACATGCATTTCCTGGTGGTGGCTGAATTCAATTGCTGCTCTGTCTTTCAAGAGGATTTTTTAGCTTGTGACAATCCTCTGTCATAATTTATTAACAAAGTATGAAGTAGGCTTAGGAGTATGTAAGAAAGCAAAAGCCCATGTCAGTGAGCAAAGCAGAAGCCTTTGGATGCTAATTGGGAAGGTCGGATTCGAACTTTTGGCAGAAATTTTGGCAGTAATTTCAGGGTTTGTCTCTTGTGCAACATGGTTACGTCCAGAGCCCTAGCTGTGCTACTCTGGATGTAAAAGACAGCCTTGTTTTTAGTGGTTGTGTGACATATGACTTAAGTACTAATTTGAACTAGCATTTTAAAAGCAAATGGTAGGCTTGTAAAGAAATGAAGGTCTGCTTATATCCAGAAATAAACTCAGCTGTTTAGCAACCATGCCCGCAATGGCAGTTGTACTCAGAGGTCAGATCTGGCTGGAAAAAAAAAAAAATATCCTTAAAACTGTGGTGTATACTGTATCTGATTTACAGTATCCTAACGTAAAGAAAAAATGGCCAACAGCCAATTGTGAGTTAATACAGATGTTGTTTTACAGGATTTATCATATGACACTGGCAACACATGATGAAGATGATGGTGTTTTGTAGAGTTCATGGGATGTGGCAAAAGGTTTGAAGCAAATAGAAGTGAATGTGACACTCAAGGTTTTAGAACAATAACTTTCTATGAGTAGTTAAAAGAAGTTACTATGCTCCATTCATGGGGGAAAAGTAAACCACCAATTTTCCTGTATTAAATATAACATTTTAAATCGCATGAATTGTGTGAGTAGAATATACTAGAAACATTTGTCAAAATCTTCATGAGCTTCTTGCATCCTGAACTGCATTCAGGAGGAAAAAAATCTGCTGAATTGAGTAAATTTGAACACAAAACCAGACATCAACACTAAACGAAGTACTCTATAGCTAGTTTTTTCAAAGTCTCATCAGAATGCTACTTAATTTAAAAAATATTTGGGTCTTTGCCTCAGAATTACTTTTTTTCTTCTATTATTTCCCGTTAAAGTTAACAGCAAATTGTCTTATTCCTTGACAAGTAAGATGCTAAGACCAGCAGCATTCTCAAAGCGGTCACAGCAAGCCTTTTCCTTCTCTTCAAACCTTTCTGAAGTCTTTGGAGGCAGCAAAAAGCAGGTCATCTGCAGCATTGTCCTGAGAGATTCTCTGTGGGACAAGAGTGTCCTTTTCTGCTCGTGGTTGTACAACTTTCTGGTGGGCTAATGACTCTTTTTCCTTGCCGTTGCTTGTGGCAAAGGGGTCTGCAGCCTCCCCCGGTTGTGAGAAATTTTGGAGATCCTTTTTCCTTCAGATGTGGGAAAAGAAAAATGTGGGACGTGTTTTGTAGCTTACAGACTCTTGGAATTCGCTGCCAGTGTTTTCTTTGCTGCTTGGCAGGCTCTTTTGGCTCATGCTGAGAGAGGCAAGTTACACCTTGGTGATATGAGATACTTTTTACAAATTTCGGAATCACTAAAACATGTCAGTTTAGTATGTGAATGAGTTTTGGAGGGGAGTAAGAAACGGTCAGGAGAAGTGAGCCTTTCAAGCTGTGTGGACTCTTTATTCTTATTAGGGTAAGGACAATAAAGTAGGTTTTGAGAAAAAAAAAAAAAGAAAAAAGGACTAATTCAGCATATTTAAAATGGCACTGTTAGCCATTCAGAGTGTGCCAGTCCTGGCAACTTTCCTGGTTAGCTCAATGAGCATTGCGTGCAATGAAACACTCCTTTTAATTGGGAGCTTATTTAGCTGCATAACTTGAGGAGCCTAAGGTTTGAATGTCTTGGCCTTTGCATCTATTTCACTTGTATATCATCGATTCCTCTGAAACAATTTTCATACCATGTTTTTGTAGAAGGTAAGGTTGGTATTCCTTAAGAGTCAGAATTGTAATGTTACAGTGTCAGAGGTCAGTCTCTCAAATGCTTATAGTTTGATAAATCAATTGCAACCGAATATATCTGTGGGTTATTTAAAAGCCATGTGCCCAGCCACATGAAAAGAGTGAGCACGTTCATTTGTCTCAAACGACAAGAGACTGAATTTCTGCTCATGTGCCTTGACATGTGCCCGTTACAGAAATTCCAGTATTTGCACACCAAATCAGGTACAGACAAGTATCCATTAGTCATATGACCCACTGCATGCACATGTATATTTATGTGTGTCTGTACATGTATATACACACATGGATATGCACACTCCTAGAATAGACTTAGCTTTGAATCTGTCTTGTACTTCTAGTTTGATCATGAGATAGACCCCCTTTTTGGTTCACAGGTTAGAGAAATCGGGAAAAGAGCTGCAGGGACCAGTCTGTGGACAACCCCCCCCCCCCCCCCCCCCCCCCCCCGATTGATCTGTTCTTGAATTTTCTCCATACTTAAGTCTGAGTGTGTCCTCTGCAAGCAAAGCATTGTGGGGTGGAAAAAAGGCTGGAAGAATCTTGTCCTGACAGACTGGCTCCAGTCTGCAGACTGGTTCCTTCCACGCTGAATAATAGGAATAAACATAATAAACTTAAGTTTGTATAGTGAATCCTGATACCATACTAAATTTGTATACAATTTTTTTTTTGTTTAATTTTTTTTTTTTTTTCTTACAGGAAATACTGGATAGATCCCACAATGGAGGACGGGAAGCCCGTTTGGGCTCCACACCCAACTGATGGGTTTCAGATGGGGATGATTGTGGACATTGGCACTGACAACTTAACTATTGAACCTTTGAATCAGAAAGGCAAGGTAAGCCTCTCACAAACAAAGGAACAGAGAAAAACCTTACAAAAACTATTTTACATGTAGGCCAAATCTTTGCCAATATCTACAATTACACGCAGCCTGAAGGAGTGGAAAATCAGTTTTCTGTTCTAAGGTTGGCTAAGGATCTTTGTTTAGCTTTAGCTTACCTCGCAAGTGAAACATCCCACTGATAAGAAGAGCATGCTTTCTGTCAGTTATCTGCATGTGCATTGAGTATGTGCTTGTCAAACAGAGGAGGATTGAATCTTCGTAGCCATTTGATTCAGTGCTGTATACCTTATTTTTCTAAATTAGAGACTGATTAAGAATCTACTGTTGAGATTAGCTTCTCTCTTTTCCCTTACATGCATAGAGAGTGTCCTACAGGGGTGTGCTAGGTTTTGTCTTAGATTAGACACCTTACTGTTAGACTGATGGAGATTGAGAGATGAATTCTGTTACCTCAGGTACCTTGAGAAGTAACATGATGTCAAACAAAGGTCCTATGGAATTGCTACATCAAATTAAAGGCAAAATAAATGTAATTTTAAAATGAAGTCCTAATTCATTCTAATTAGTGTGTTCCAACTGCTTCATTTATCATGACATCTTTCAGATTCAGTATGTTGTAATTAAATGTCAGTTTATACAGGAAGCACCTTGTATCTATCTATTATCCTAATTCAGTTGGTCAGCATCCTGGTTTTTACTAGCTGGAATAAGATCAGACGCTGTTTTAGAAGTTGTGATTTTGGTCTTTGTGAATATGTGATATGTGCCCTTTCTAACAATTTTGTCCTTTCTGTATCTTCAGGCATGGAAAAGGCAAAATGTTTTTTGTAACTTCTTTTTTCATGTCAACAATAGCAGAGAATGCCTTGTCACAGGTCAAAAGGTTATGCAGCAGTCCTTCCTTTGGGGGGAATGTTTATAGGCTTTTTTTCTTCTACATCTTGGAGAGGAAGTTGATTTTGCTTTCCTTAAAAATACAAAGCACTGATTTTTGTGTGTGTGAGAAAGTCTGTGGGTTTAATAGCAGTAGTATGCATTCTTCAGTTTGTGGAAGAACAAAATTACTCAGACAAGAATATTAAATATTCCAAACCTATGGCTAAGTAGTCTTTAACTGACTTAAATTATTTTGACCCCCACTGCTATTTCTGTTTATATCCCCAAATGGTTCTGATGTGATAAAGACAAAGGCTGATGTGATAAAGAGAAGAAGGTGCTATATTGAAACAGAAACAAGCAATGAGGAGATCCCCGAGTCACTGTTTATTTCTAACATATGCTCCTTTCGGGGAGCTTTTTTTTTTTTTTTTTTTTGTGAAAACAAAAAATGATCCTAAAATACAAATATTTCACTTCATGGTTCACAACAATCTCTTTGTCTAGAAAGTTTGTTACTCTGCTGTTGGCTGTTTTCCTGAATTGAGCAGATCAATTAAGGGCCTAACGTTCACTCATCTAAGGGAACAAACACTTCACAGTTTAAATACCATAGAGATTATGGTCTTATATTTCTAATTATCAGACTTCCTTATATTAATAGAGGTGGAGTAAAACATTTTCTTGTTTACCTTCTCAGTCCTTTCAAGGTGTCATTGATTTCTTTTTATAGTGAAATGTTTCTCATTACTTTTTGTCTTTTTAAGAAGACTGTTCTTGTGTGCTTAGACCATTAATTTGAAGTAGTCAACATTAATACCCATTATTATCAACTTTGTTTACTTAAAGTGATAGTTCAAAAGTATTCTTCAGTAAGAAGGAGTGATCCAGCAGCTCCAGAGTTGCTCACGATAATTACAGGGAGGAGAGGAGTAACCTGATCTTGTAAACCTATCTGGGCAGTGTAACTTATTATTATTTTTTAATCTGGGTCATTAACATGTCATATGTATTCTCTGTAGGCGCTGGTAGCTTACCAGAGATCACAGGCTGAAAAGGAAATGTATATGCATATGTTTGATTATTCCCTTTTATACCACTTAATGGTTAATTAAAATATGTTGTTATGAAGTGCAATAAATGCTGCAAGGCAGCAGTTTCATGATGTCTGAAAACCTTCCCTCCCTGCCCCACTGGTAGCTAGCTCTGGCTTTGCAGAGTGGCCCGCTCTCAGCTCTGCGTGCCAAGCTGTGCATGACAGAGCAAACGAGGTCACAGAACAGATCCACCTTAAAAATGAAGAAGTGGGAAGTTTTCAGGATGGCAGCAAGCAGTGGCAGGAGGACGGAGGACCTGAGGCCAGTGTGGCCGTAGATTGCTTTCTATTATGAAACAAAGTTATCCAGTCCAGACTGGGTGAAGGTAGTTGGCCAACGCACCGATTTACTTATAAACCAGCAACAGCAATTTTGGGTACCGCAGCCCATGCAGAGTTAACAACAGCATTTACATTTCTGCGCAGAGGCTGGGTGTCTAAAGAGAGGTGGGGATCTGAGTCACCCAGCCTGCGCTGTACAAAGAGTGATCCAAGCTGCAGGAGCATGTTATCGGAACAGAGGATGCACGTGTTGCACGATGGGAGCTACTCCCTGAAAACTAGATCATCGGCTTGAAAGGCTGATAAATGCCCCGACTGGAAAGAAAATGGAGAAACTGGAGAGTGGTTTGCTAATGAGCGTGGTCCCACCTAGGGCTGGAGCACTGCCCTGAGAATGGGCTCCGAACCGGACCAGGGTGCCGGGGCTCGCAGCCCTGGCGTGTGTCTCACCAGCAGTTGCACGCTGGTGTACAAGGACAGAGGTGGGTAGAAAGGCAGCAAGGTGTTAAGCAAAACTAATATTGCGTTTACACTTAGAGTGTACTTTTCTGAACTTACTGGGAACCCTAACCACAGATCCTGTTGCATATATTTTTATTTTATTGTGTTGCTTAATGCTGTAACAGGGAGGAGGGAGATAACAGTGCAGTTGCCAAATGGGGAATTTACTCTTTTCCTGGAGGTAGCGAATCTAAGTAAAGCAATCAGGGAGCAGTGCCTCAGGGGGACTTGCACCGTGAGCTGCCATCCTGGGATCCTCGTGGCACTGAGGAGTGGGGATCAGGAATTTCCTAGAGCATCAGCAGCGATGAGTTTCGGGCAGCCGTTGGGAAGGCGTGTAGTGCTGCAGGCAGGCACTGACACCCCTCCTGCCCTCAGCGGAGAGGCACCTGATGGCTCTGCGCCAGTTCTGAAGGGTCATGGAGGGCTTTATGGGGCACCTGCTCTGGTATGCTGTGAATAACCAGAAAGGTATTTTCCTGGGCTAAGTATAAATGAATAAACGTACTTTGAAAGTAAGGATCAGAATGTCCAAAGTTCAGTGTTTCAAGCTAAGGTTTTTTTTTTTTAGCAGTGAGCGCAGCTTGCTTGCGCGAATGAGACATGTTCTTGTCTGTCTTACACACCGTTTGTACTGCTTTAGGTTGGTTTGTGAAATATGGCTGAGAGTAGTCTCCTGTCTGTATCTGGAAGGCATGGTTACACATATTGGATTACATGGTAGAAAGAAGATCCTGCTTGAATGGAAAGATATCTTTTTTCACTCATCTAGTTTCTGGGAGAATAGTTAAGATTGCCATTGGATTTCAAGGGCTGCTTCATTACAAAGAGGAAGAAAAAAACCTCTGCAAAAAAGCCTAAATCTTCTGTTTTGCCTCCTGAGACCACTTTAGTGTCTCATAAGATTAATATCCTTTCCATTTTCTTAGAACAAGTTTGTTTTAATGCACAAGTCTTCTACCAAATGCCTGAAGTGTTTTCTCCTTACAATAAATGTTTAAAAAAAAAAAAAAAAGGGACAACATAGTAAAGAATTTATTTGGGTATTTTTTTATTGATAGACCTGGGATACCTTGCCCATTTTCCTATTTAATGTATTAGATTTTAACAGTAACTGGCAATACTCGGAGCTCTGCACATCTAACTAACGTACTTACCTATATAACAAGTAATCACCTTACATAAAGCAGTAGTCCAACTGTGACATACAGGAGTGAAATTCTTTGTTGTGATAGTTGAAACTAGGCTTCATGTTCTGATCTAAAAAAGTCCAGCAGAAAAACAGCAGCTTTCAGATAAGTCTTCTTGACATTTCTTGTTTGTTTTATCACTTCTGAAATATTCTAGAAATTAATTCACAATTCATATTGAGTGAAAAAATGGAGGACATAATACAGCATGAATTCTCATTATTTTTTTTCATTGAAATTTATCTTGGATCAGAATGCTGAGTGGTGAGGACATTGAAAAAGCCCCATCTTTCTCTTCTGGGATAGATCTGGTATGGCTGGCTTTACACCCATGAAACGTTAAAGTATCAGAGATCTGTGAAGAGTTACAGAATAGCCTGGTATCACATTCATTCTCTGCTGTGAAAAAAATTCTGTCCTTGCTAGTGGCTGAACTTGGGTTACACATCAGCAGACAAGAACAAGAAGTGAAGTTAGATTTTTTGTGAAGCCAGTCATGCTCTTTTTAAACTTTTCCACTGTTTCATGTAGAGTGAACTGATTGCATGGGAAACTGTTGTTTTCAAATATATCTTTACCCAACAAGATATACTTTTATCACTGACAGACTTGCAGAGGAAATTATTAGGATAATATGTTCTAACTGCAATATTGTGAGGGGGAGTAAAGGAGGGGGAATCTCTGCCCTGCTAAAACTCTGAATAGCAGCTGGCAACTTTCTGAGGTAGGTAAAGATGTTCAGGTCCTCCACAGCTCCACCAAACTTCCATAAAGGATATTTTGGAGGAAGTTGGTCTGATGGACAGTCAGATGTTCCATCATCGAGCAGCTTCATTTCCCTTAGGAAAGCTTCTTTTGCATATTGTTCTCCATTAGATCCTGATAAGGTGTTGACAAAGTATAATTTATTATGACTACAAATTGCATACTTTGATATCCCTTCCCTACAAAGTTATCATATAGACTTACTGTTTTCTGACTGGCAGTAATTAGTTCTGCTCCAACATTTTTAGCCCTTCCCACTTCGAAGGGAGTTGGAATTTGTGGCTGTTCATGATGGTATAAGCTGCGAGAGCTCACATATTGTGTCTGTTGTGTTGAAGCAAAGATGAAGCAAGTTGCTGTATTTCTCCTAAACTTCCATGTGAGGTGTTTCTCGTGGGACTGTCTTGCTGAGTACAATGTTAAACAAGCAAATGTGTTTGTTTATTAAGGTCAGTCTTTAGATCTGGTTGGTTGCCTTTTCAAATTTTGGACTGGACTTCTTGTCTCCATTTCCATGGGGAAAAGGAGACTGTACCTGCAGCAGCATGGTAGCTATCATGTTTAATTGGTACAACAGGGTTTTTGTTCATTCATAGGTAGCTCAAACAAGCTATTACTACGGTAAACAAAAAAGTATAATTAAAAACCTACCTCCTACAATAGGTATTTTTGTGCAGATGCTGTAATGTGTGTGTGCTAGGATGTTTTCCTTTCCTTTTTACAACAATATAAGTTATGATTTCTGGAGAATAAAGAAGAAACAAAGTTGCTTTTGTTATGAATTTTTCCAGTTGGAGTGAGCACTTGATAAATGGCTGTTTTGTATAACTGGAATACAAGTGTTGAAGGAAGGTCTTGTTTTACTTTAGTATTGATTTACTGAAGAAAAAAAAATAAGCAACAACCAAAGCTACAGTATTTGGGGATACAGAGGATATTATGTATTGAACATTTATAGTTGAAGTAGGAATGTTTTAAAACAGCGTATGATAATGATAGCACAGTCCTTTAGCTGAGCTAATGATTTGGGGTTTATTCTTTGTGCTTCTTTGCAAAACTGAGGAAGTCGTGTGTCCTTTACAATGCTGTTCCCTCTGTAGTACTTTTTTTTATCCTTATTTTTTATATTACACAATATTACAATATTACATGCAATTTTGGAAATGAGCATCAGATATTCTCACAATAATATATATATATTACAGTGACTGCATTTTTATAATGTAGTGTAGTAATGTAAATGTAGCAGCTCCTATGTGCACCTAGTAACTCAGTAAAATTTCCAGTGCTGAAGTATAAAGCTGGCAACTTCATTTTAAACCACGCACAATTACAGTGCACTCACTTGTATCATTGCATCAAACATCTTTGAACTATATGTCTATTTTTATGGAATTCTGACAATGTTAATATTTTTCATGTAACAGACTTTCCAGGCTGCTATCAATCAAGTGTTTCCTGCGGAAGAGGACAGCAAAAAGGATGTAGAAGATAATTGTAAGTTACAAATTTTAAAATAAATTACGTATTTGAAGAAAAATCTGCATAGAAGAGAATTTTGTTTCCTTGCAAGCTTCCTGTTTCTTCCTTGTACTCTTTGTTTTGCTTCTTTGCCTGAATTTATGTATGACCTCTACTAGTCCTTTAAACTTCTTAAAGTAAGCCCATTTTAAATATAATTGATTGTGTTTTTTAGTTTTCAGTTGAACACTTCAGAGGACCTCATAGTTACCTTATTCCCACACGCAACTGTTACTTGACTTCAGATATATATTGAATGTCACCTAACTGCATCAGGATCAACTGCATTCAGCATTATGGGGGTTAACTATATCTTTTAGAGTGCAGCAAAAGAATTAGTTGCTTTAGCAGCATCCGTATTGTACAGCATTTACCTGCATGTAACCCATTTCTTAGATAGCATTCCTGTGGAAGTACAGGTAATTGAAAATAAATTTTAAGATAACCTTGCCAAAACTGGAGATGGGAATCTGGACCCATTGGGGCCACTGGAAAAGGAAATAGGTTACAGTGAATTGGATACAGGAGTATCCTGCTGGAGAAGGAGTTTTGAGGTGAACTTGTGTAATAAACTTCAGTGTTGATCTGCAGAGCTTTTATTTTGTTAAAAATTTTATAGTTAGATGTGTAGAATCAAATACAGTATTCAAATCTGGGGAGAGGGGAGACGCTACCGAGAAAGATGAGCAAGCACTAGCATCAGCTTTTAGAGAACTGTTAAACAAATACTTTGCTGCTCTTGCTCTGTGTGAGCAAATCGCAGACTCTCCTGTCTTGAAAACCTGATGAAGGCAATTCTTTTACATATTTCCTGTGGTGTTTACTGGTTGGTGAAAATACTGTTAACTTTGTAAATGGTCGGCAAAAGTATCTTCTATTGTTCTTTGTTTAAAATAGAGGCTGGGACTTTGAAAGTTGTTTAGGTGATTCCTGTTTTGGAATAGGGGTTAGTATTTATATCCCGTGACAGGAAATACAGCTGTTACAGCTGCTCCATAAGGAACAAGAAGGTGAAACCTGAGGTTTATGATCTGACTTAGATGGTGCAGTGTCATTCCAGGTGGAACCAAGCTGGTAGCCTTCTTTCCAGTTGCTTGTGTTTTTGCAAACATTATGTGGGTTGAAACTTTTCAAAGCTGGTATCTGTATTGTCTGCACATGATGATCGTTAGGGAAATGCATTTAATCTGTGCATCTGCCACAGTGATTTTACTGAGATGTCCAGGCACCTCAGTGTCCTAGTCAGGGGACTGAAATTTGGAAAAAGATTATGGAAATGATTTGAGATTCCAGCATAGTACTATTCAATTAAGTTAAACCAGTCTTCCCGTCAGAGAGAATGTCTTCTTTCACTTACTGAGTAAAATATAAAACTTAAAAATGCTTTGTCCGGTAATCCTTTTTGTATTAAACATTATTTTGAGATTTTTCTAATGTATTTTCACTTCTTGTTCACTAGCTGAGATTTATCTCCAGGATGTGTGAAACCCAAGTTCATTTTCCCTCTCTGTCAGAGAGCATTTGTGCTGAGCATCATTGACATTTAAGAAGAAACTTTATAAAATACTGAGTGCTTTCAGTCTCACCTTATAATATTGTTCTGAAAAATCCTGAAAAATTAGTCAATAATACACTTACTATTCCAACCTATGCTTTAGTGATTAACTCCCTTCTAGGAAGCAATTTGCTGAATATTGCTTTTTGCACCCTTAGTCTTCCATATTCCAAATGCACTAGCTGCAAGAGATACCTTTTTGAGAATCTAGCCCTTCCTCAAATGTGAATTTGCAGTAAATATTGCAAACAGTACAGAGACAAAGCATTTACTTCCTTTTCTTTTCTTTTTTTTTTTTTTTTGTGATTCACACTCTTCTTCTGCCCCCACTGAACCCTGCTCAGTTTTGGGGGGTTGTCACCATATGTGGAATTTGTATTTTTTAATGGCCAAGAAAAAGATATTTTTTTTTTTTATTTCTGTGGTGAAACAATTTTAAAAAAATGAAGGGAGGCAGGTTATCAGATCAGAATCTTAAAAAAAACAGTTCTACAGATGCAGAGCCTTGCAATTACATGATAAAATTATTTTCCATACAAACCCTGCTTCATTGTGTGCACAGGAGAGCCAGTGTGAGTAAATTTGACGTTGGTATTTCCTAGCTTTTAGTACCTGACTTCACTTCTGTGAACTTTGTGTGTGCGTATAAGTAAACATATGGACTAATAAATGCATATAGATACGTACAGTGGTTATATTTAGGCATGAACCATATGAATATTCAGAATTCTCTCTCTGGTGACTTCCTTTGCCTCTGGAAATGGATGCCTCTTTTAAAGGATTTATTCTAAATGAGATGCGTTTCGAAGTTGCTGACATAAGCCTTGGTTTGCATGTCTTGAGTGAAGGCTTCGATGTTCCCTCGGGGAGCAAGCTCCCATTACGCATCGAGTCTGCAGGTGTAACTGCTTTAACAAGGACTTGCTAAGAGACTACTGGGGATGCGCTGAGATCTGGGGTCCTTTGTTGTTTAGACTTTACCAAGTCTTTATTAGGATGATTAACTGATGACTGTTTCCTTTAAAACATAACACAAACCCTGAGAGGTTCTTATGAAGATAGTCAAGGGAGAGGATCGTTTCTTTAAGTGTATGTAGACAGTTTCTATATAGTAGTTTTTGAACTCAATACTGAGAATCCAAATGACTTAAAAAAATCAGCAAACTTCAAGAGTTAACACCCTGCCCCCCCCACCCCCCCAAGGCATACACAGGGGGAGAAGAGGAGATTTTAAACTTTGATTAGAGCAAGCAAGAGTTTCTGCTTGTGGCCCATTTCCTCGTCATGTCTCTTTGTCTTGGGACGACCATGTTAGAAAAAGGTGAAGGTGGAAAGAGGTCTGTGGAGGCAGACCTGCGGTTTGTGGTCCCGGCGCCATTTTCTGGGCCGCGCGGAGCAGCCTGGGTGAGCCCGTGGAGGGGAGGAGGAGAAGGCCCGTGGCGTGGCGCCGGCTGCCTGCCCGCCGTTGCCTCGCGTAATGGCGGCCGTGCGGTTACGTAGGCCTGCTGGGGCGGCCGGGGAGAGGCTGTGGTGGTTGGGGCCAGCCTGCTGCTTCACGGCGGTATCGTGCACGGGCCCAATTTTAAGGCCATTGTGATCCAAAGGGAGATTTTGCTTTGCGAAAAGCTAAAGCACGGCTCGTGTGCCTTTGCCAGCAGGGGGATGTGCGTGCAAGGGATTTTGCGGAGGAGGATGGTTTCTTCTAAGCAACCCAGAAGTTGCAGGGTCCTTTGAGAAGCGTGAACGATGCCAACCATTTGAAGCAAAGCTGTATTTAGTCATGTAATGGAAGGAAGGGCTGTTGTTCAGTGGAGCTACGCAAGCCAGAGGGAGGGTGGAAATGGCTGCTGAACCTGCCTTTGCTTCAGGCTGAGCTGGTATAGGTGGTGGGAGGCACAAGCCACTCCTCGGTCCGCTGTGGAAGGAAGGGTAAATGAAAGACGAGATTCCAAACGAGATTGGAAACGAAAACACAGATGCTATTGAGAAGCTTGCATTATCCTTTGCCAGTATCTTTTGGTTCAGCAGGAGGAGAGTTGAAGGAGATGTTAAGAGCTGCTTGCTGAGCTTCAGGCGTCCTTGCAGGGCAAGGTGGCTGGGCAGGTTGACTTCAGGTCCTAAGAACCAGCAGCCCTTCTTGCACATTTGTGTAAATAAGTTGGAATGCATTTTTCTCTGCTGGAGCCCTCGAGAAAGGGCATCGGTTCAACTTGGTTCAAGTTGAGAAACAGCTTTGTTGGTCATTATAGATGAGAGGTACATATGTGGCCCTCGCGTGAGGTGCAGGGTAGCAGTTACAATTACAGGCACAGTGCTTACTCCATCAACAGTAGTCAGATGTATACAACTTTTTAAGTGGTGCTAATACAGTAAGGTTTACCAGTATGGTAGTCAGTCAGTTGTAACTAGACAAAACAGTGTTGTGCATTTGAATTTTAAGTGGTTTGAAAAAGAGGATTGAGCATGTTTGAAAATGCAGGCTGTGTAGTGAGTAGTGCCCTCAGTTGGTTTAGGGATGATGTTTTTAATAGTGTTACAATGGGAACGGGTAATGACCTCTGTAATTAAGGCTGCTAAGACTTTCCAGTGCTTTACAGCTGAAAACAAGGACCAGCTTTGCCAGAATGTGAACCCATACAGCCTGAAGCTTTCTGTGAGTGCCCGCTCGCTGCCTTCAGTGGCCACCTTGTAACATTTCAGCAGAGTTGGTTCAGTTATTTTATATTAACAAGCTAAGGAGAAAAATAAAGCTAGGTATTGTTGTGTTAATGGTTTTTTTTCCCCCTAACAATTTCTTGGAGGAGGCTTAGTAGCAACAAAATTCAGAATTGAAATACAAAAGGTTGCGTTGGTGCCTGGTGTTGCAATGATGCCTGCTGCCGCCTCTGGACAGTATTTCTCAATTGAATCGGTGAATATAAACATCTAAAAATCACCAGGAGCCAGCAGTTATTCTAAACATCAGTTAGGTGGC
Source organism: Buteo buteo (assembly GCF_964188355.1). Taxonomy (NCBI): domain Eukaryota; kingdom Metazoa; phylum Chordata; class Aves; order Accipitriformes; family Accipitridae; genus Buteo; species Buteo buteo. The sequence goes on from NC_134185.1 coordinate 6,927,295, forward strand.
ATTACCCTGGGGATACTGTGGCCGAGATTGGAGGGGGGAGCTGGAAGGAAGGAAAGAGTTGGCGATTTTGGTAGGCACCAGTTTCTGTGCTTACGGGCCGGCATGGTTGGAGATACACCGTGTTTGTCTGAGGCAGGTAAAAGGGAGCTTATGCTGAGCAGGGCCTGTGTTGAGACTCCTGGAATCTGACACTTTGTTGAGCAACTTTCCATAACTCCAGTTGTACAGTAAAGAGCAGTTTTATGGTTTTTAAAGCATATATTGAGTCAGGAGTTATGCCTCAACACAGTATAAAGAAATGATTGATAGGATTAAACTGTAAGGAAAGAGAGGGGAAGTAAAATTCTCCTTACTCCTAAGATTTAGTTTTTCAGCTGTACGTGAAAGTAGTCCTGAGCTCTTAATGGTATACAATTGTCTTTTACTTGCAGGTTCCCTTATGTATTTAAATGAGGCTACTCTCCTTCACAATATCAAAGTTCGGTACAGTAAGGACAGAATTTATGTAAGTATTACGTGTCATGACAACCAGTCTAATGATAGATGTCCTTTCAAATAATGAACAAAATAAGCGTTTCCAATTCTGTTTTTTCCTATAATAGAAACTAAACTGAAGTGGTAACATTGGAAGGTTAGGAGGTTTTAGGCCGCTTTTTTTTTTTTTTTTTTTTTCCATTTTATACCTTGTTTGAGATCTGAATCACATTAATCATATTAATATTAGCTGATTTCTACCAGGCAGAGCGGTAGATTTTTCTCTACTTGACTGTTCATGTGCAACCATAGCACAACATTGTATCACAAAGGTCTGTTCCTTCAGGTAACTTAGTTTGCCAGTAGAGTACCTGTTAACAAAGATGGTTTTCTCTCTTCATTATTTTTGAACGAAGCAAACAGGTGCCGTCTTTGACACCTCCTAGCTCAGATGTCCATCTTAATCTTTTATATTGCTATCAAATTGCCTAATTGTAGTTAATGAATTCTGACTAAATTACATTTTGTCCTTGCCATCTGCCCGGACACTGACAGCTGTGAAATAGTAGAAAGATAAGAGTTTCTTTCTTCCTTGTTTTTTTTCTAATAGAAAGCTGGCTAGTGATAATGTGAAACAGTTCTACATATTTTCTAAGTGTCTGTGTAAAAATAATCAACTTTTGTGTTAGCATACTGTTCTAAAATTAATTGGAGTTAAACCCTTTATATATATATATACATAAAGAAAGTATAGTTGTTTTCCTTTGCTGCAGTTAATTTTACTAGCTATAAATTCTTTATGGCTCAAGAACAAACACCAGCTTTAAAATAAATAAATAAAAACGGCCATTTGAACACTGTTCTGGAAAAAATAATAATTAAAAAAAAAAAGCAAGCAAAAAAACCTGAAAGGAAGTAAAATTCTAAAACTGAACTGGTTATAAGGTAGGGTAGTATTTAGCTTCATAAAGCCTTTATTTTAAACAAATACTACTAATATGTTGTCTTGAGCAGGTATATTTTCAGGGGGGAGGGGAGAGGTGAGGAAGGTTTGATTTATATTTTAACTACCTTTCCCTTGTAACTTTAAGATACAGTTTGAACCAACAAATTCTTTTTGCTTTTTGTTTAATGCTAGTTAACAGTATTTGTCTTGTCACTAAAACTAATGTTAGTACTTGCGGCTCTTGAAGAATTCTGTGCATATGTTTTCCTTCAGTGAAATAAGTGCTGAAAATAGAAACATCTAAAAAAATTCATATATTGTGTGTGATCCAGCCTTCTATCAACATATCATGATAGTGTCCAAATTTCCATTGTCTAGGGATATGCTTAGTAACAACAAGCATTTCAAGCTGAAGGTTTATCTGCTTTTCTTCAGACCTTTTCCTGAAAATCTTTTTTTTCTGTGATTCAGGCATCTGTTCTTCCTTGCATGTAATCTGGCCATTATAACCAAGCTATGAAAGGTTGGGTTTTTTTTTTCAGAAACCTTAAAAAACTTATCTTCAGTCTTCCTTATCCTATGGAAAGGTAAAAAGCAGTCTGGGTTTGAGATTCTTCTCAAATTCCTTCTCTGTGAGAGTACACTTGCATTCTGTATTTCTCACTGTGGAAGCAGCCATAGCTAATTTCTCTCGGCTGAATGCTTTTATTGCCTGGTTTGAGCGCGTTTCCAGGCAGGATTCTGTCAGTCCTTCCTGCTGAGTTGCTTCCATTAGATACTGAAAAATTGTCGTCCTCACTGGAGGAGAGTGCATTATGCTAGCCAGGAGCTTAGTTTATTCACTTTTGACGAGGAGGTTGTGGTGTCTTATCCTTGATCCAGTAACTCGGACAATAGGAAATAATTTAGAAGGAGATTGGGTGAAAGGTCAAATTCAGGACATGCCCCACAGCTCAGTGGTTAGGAAATTCTCCTGAGAAGTGCTTTTTCATAGAAGTCCTGAGAAGGTAATTAGAGGAACTCTGAAAATGTATCCGTTCTTGTATCTGCATTAACTGGAGAGAACTGTAAATGTAATTGTTATACTTAGGCTATGGTCTTCAATAGTAATAGAAAATTGCTGTTAACGATTTGGTTGGATACCAGCTAATGGTTTTCTGTTAATTGTTATTTTCACAGACCTATGTAGCCAACATTCTTATTGCAGTGAATCCGTATTTTGATATACCTAAGTTTTATTCTTCAGATACTATTAAAAAGTACCAGGGTAGATCACTTGGAACATTGCCACCACATGTTTTTGCTATTGGTATGTATTGAGTCTGTATTTGTCTTTTACAAAACAAACATTAAATACTTCGCAGTTACACATAAAATGCCACCTGTAACTAATTAATTTACTTTTAACCGTTATAAATTAAAACCACTCATTGCTAAAATTGCAAAACCTCTCATACTTGATATGCAGTTTGGAGAACTTGGAAATTAGCAACCCTAGCAACCCTGTTGCTGTTATTCTGTACCTCCACTGTTTTATGTCTAAGCAGTTTAAATATAATTTACAACCATTAAAAAAAAAAGTTCAGATTTTAAAAGTGAAGAATGACATAATTATGATTGGCACTGTCTTTCAGTGTGGTGATTTCCTTTGCCTTTTATTGTGTTGCCAGATCACATGCACTGTTTCTTTTTATATGCATGTGTTACAGGCAGAAAGTTCATTTAAATGTTATTTACGGGATATACCTGATTTCAGTCACTTTGTTTAAGAAAAAAAAAATTGGAAACTACAAATCAACATTTGACTTTTTAAAAGCCTTCTCACCATGTTGCATTATTTTTTGTAATCAAAAGTATAAATAGCTGGGGTTTTAGTACCTTTTGCATAACAAAAAAACTACCCATGTTTTTCCAAGTTTCCTTGTCTCAGATGTTACAAAGTGCAACTGAAAGTTTCCCTTTAAAGGACACATTAAAGTAATATTGGTTACAATTTTGTAAATAAATTTAATTCAAGAGATTTAGTTCTAGGTGGTGGGTTTTGTTTTATTTTGTCCTGGATATAGTTGAGTAGCTCTTTGTTTTGAAAGACTTTAAGCTCTTACATGTCAGTGTTTGAGAGTGAGCAACTATAATATGATCTAAAGGGAAATAGACTTTAATAAGTTGTGATGCCCTCATTGTAAAGATTCACTTTTTTATTCCTGAAAATGTTACATTTGAATTTTTGTATTGTAGCTTGACTTTATACTTGCAACTCTCCTGAATATTAATTTTTGTCATGTTTACCGTATTCTTCTTTTTAAGCTGATAAAGCATTCCGTGACATGAAAGTGCTCAAGATGAGTCAGTCCATCATAGTCTCTGGAGAATCAGGAGCTGGCAAGACAGAAAACACTAAATTTGTTTTGAGGTTTGTGCTTTTGGACTAAAGTTATTCACTGAATTTCTTGTATTGATGCGTTTGGTTGACGTACAGACAGAGCAAATTGTAAAGTAATCAGTAGGTTTAAGCCACAATTCAGTAAGATACTTCTATGTACACTTTAATACAAGAAATTCATGGGGTTAAACTTAAATGCTGACATGGTAACATACAGAAATGGCTATATATTCACAGAAACCTTAACTCGGTTGTAGTGACATCATGTAGTAGTTATGGTTTATGATGCAGTCATTATGGTATTGCACATCTGGTATTGTGGTACATAAAAATGTAACTAGGTATTTTAACTGTGTCTTGCAAGACACTGTTGGTTTTGCCATAAATGTGCATTTCTGTGTTTTCCTTGTCTTTGTTTCTTTAGTTTGCTTAAGCATCCAGGGTTTTTAACTCTTGACTTTGAGGTCACTGCAGAGATTCTGTAATATACTTTACCCTAATTTATAGAATAAGATTGAATAATGGGTTTTATTTATTTATTGATGTTCACGTATGACCAATACTAAATCAAGCATATTAAACTACATGGAGGTCATGTTGCTGATATATATCAGCCTTGCTTCCTTTTATATGATTTGAACGTTTTTGACCATATTTGCTTTATACTTTAGCAGCTTTATATCACTCTGGAATAACTGTAACTGGAAAGCACTGCTCCATTAAATTCATCTATATCATAGATGGCCTGATTATCCAGGGAAGCGCGGTGCAGGCAGTGTGAATATGCTCCCTTCCCTGCCTTGTCCTTGTTTCCCAGTATAAATCTTTAATTCCCTTTTCCCTGACATCATGTATTCTCTAATATGTATGTACAGCAGCGGTATTATCTTCCACATCCCATGAGAATTGTCATAGCTGTCTGTCCTTCATACTGCTCTTCTCTGCCCCTGTGCAACCTTTAACAGATAGCTATAAGAATTACTGCAAGATGCTGGTAATGATTTTTACAGGGGACATCCTAACTTTGATCCTGATAAGAGTAAAAAAAGATGGCAGGCACTGGGAGAGCATCTCCTGAAGAATGCTCTCAAACGAGGTTATTCTTCTGCTTCATGGCAAAGGAAGTTCTGATTACATGGCAGACAAAGATCGCTGCTGCTACTTCTCCCCACCACTCGCCCCCATGAAGTCCGTGTACAAAACATCATTGAGTTTTAAAAGCAGGAAGGTTTTTCCTTTGTGTGATCAGAAAGCAAAAGGTACTAATACAGCTCTGTTAGTGCCCCTAAATTTTTTTAGGAAGGCCCTATTTTCAGGAACCGTTTTTAACTTGTCCCAGATTTACTTGTGAATTTCCAGAAAGCATGCCCTGTGCGCAGGGGGGGGGGAAAGCAAGCTGCAACTTAGGAGCAAGTATGTTATAGATTTATTTTCAAAGTCTTTCTTCAGTTGCTAAGTTGAATCTTACCTTGATTATGCACCTGCAATTTCCTATCTCACTCTTTCCATGTGGGATTTTTATTAACACCGAGAGTTACAAACACAGAAGCTATATGCATGGAAACAGTATTTAATTCAGGAAATAAATATGAAACCTTATGCATTTACTAAGGTTATTAATAAATACAGATAGTACAGTAATAGTTTCATTATATTTGTATAAAAGTGTAATTTCCGTATGCACATCTAGAAAGAAATTTCTAGCGTGTCTTGAAGTACTGAAAAAAAATCTGAAGTCTGCAAAAATATTTTTGTTTTAACAAAAAAAAGTCAAACTGCATTTATTTTAAAAGATATAGGTATTTGGAACTTGTAAGAAATATGCTTTCCCTTTAGTAAATGGTTAGTAAGTATGGTACAGAGGCATGCTAAATCCTGTTGAATTGAAGCAACCTGACACATGAAAGATACCGATACTTTTATCTTGCTTTACAGGTATTTGACAGAATCCTATGGCAGTGGCCAAGATATTGATGATAGAATTGTAGAAGGTATTGAATTTTCTTTAACTGAATTAAAATGCTGATGGTTTAATTTTTATTTATGTATTTATTTATTCAATTTTGAAATGTCAATCAACAGTAACTAAATAAAAGCTAGGATGGAGATACTATCGGACTTCCTAGGGCATCCTTTACTGGTAGTTTACCTTGATCCTAAATTCTGAAAACATAATCTTTATTTGTGATTCACTTTATTTTTATTTAGTATAGTGTCACAGTCCTTGATCTAGAAAATGTTTCAGTGTGTGTTTGAGTTGAACTTCACACATGTGTACCCAAGATTGGATTTTATGCTGTATGAAATCTGCAAGGACAAGGTTATGTTCTCATTACTATCTGTTCGTACCAGGAAAAAGTAATCCCTCCTCCTCACCATAAAGTTCTGAAAGTCAGGTAAAGCGGGGAAGTTATTTTAAATTAAGTTTCTGGGTCATTTTTCTGTTAGGTCTGTCAGAAAGCACATAATTAGGATTGACGCTTTTATTGTGTCTATCTTTATAACAGGCTCCCAAACTCAGAAGAGACTGCATTGATCATCCAGTTGAGCCTCTTTAATGTTGCATGCACTTGCTAATTGAACAGAAAATAACTTTTTGGGAAAATATAAATATCTCAAAAAACCCCAACCCTCAGCCAATCTAATAGGCCTAATATATCAATTTTAGTCTTCTATAGCATATAGTAGATTTATTTTGGAATTTCATTACTCTCTGTCTTTTTCTTAAACCAAGAATTTTTACTTTTTCTTTTGCTTTAAATTTTCTGTTTTCCAATTCAAGCCACTGGATCATTCTACTGGAACTACTGCAGGCTTTAATCTCTTGTTGCTGTAGGTTTGCTTAAACCAATTCCTTAGTGAAATCCATTGTGTGCTAAAGGAACTCGGAAAGTGGCCAGGAGTTGGATAATGCCTGACACAGTATGCCATAAAATTAATTGGTACTTGTAGGTATTCTTAGAAAAGCTTGGGGTTTTTAATCTAAACCAGCATCTGATGCATGAATTTTGAAGTTTTTTAGGCACAATTTTAATGAGCTTGCTTACAGCATATCTATTACTAGAGGAACCTTTAACCTATCTGAAAGACCTCTTGCAATTTGTTTTTATTCATAATATTTTCTTCAAAACTGTTAATATTATGTAGAATACCTGAATAGCTATCAAAGATCTCTTAAGAAGTCAGTTTTGAAAGTCAGATTTGCATTTTCATAAGCTGTAAGTATTAAAAAAATGAAAACCTAACCAAACCCGAAAAGGTAATGCTGATGTTGTCCTACTAAATCATGCATTATCATCTATAATTTATCCAATCATTGTAGTTATTCCTTCATTCTTTAATTTTTGTAGGACCAGATTTGTAGATGGCTGTTGGTGGAGTTTAAATCTGAGTTTCTGCTCGCTTAGTTTCCAGTGCATATTTTTTTAGCTAAAAGCTTTAAAAGATCTTGCACATATTTTCAGTGTTTTATTGTTACTGTGATTCAGTAAATTGGTTTTCTTTGATCTTCAGAGCTAGTAAATGCAGTCTTTCAGAGGCCTTGTGTTTAATAACTACTAGGCATTTTCAGACTGCTTAAACTGTGCATGATGTGTAGAGAGAGAGATATATATGTACATGCTTTAGATTGCTGCCACTCTTTCTTTATGGGCTTTAAGGCGCTTGAAAACTGCAGCCGGTAAAAAGTAAAATCACTCAATCACTTAATTGACCTAATTTGAAAGGGCATTTTTAAGTTGTTTTTGAAATCAACACACTCTTCTAATACATTTTTTTTAATTCCCTAATCAATCTAACATGCTGCATGCATGACATTTAAGTGGCACTTTTGTCTGTGGGATAAGTGGGTAGTTTAGATTTTATGAGTAACAACTCATTGGGAAGTGTCAAATTGTGTGTTGTGTCATATAGTTTATGTATCAGTTATTTACCTACTTGCTGTAGACGAATATCACTGAATAATTTTCAGTGCTTGTCTCTGAATTTCTTACAGTATCTATTCAAATACTTTGCAATGTTACGTGATATTTAAGTACTTCATTGTAAGTTCCACCACAGTATATCCAGTACAATTTGCAAAACTGATTATTCCTAATAGCTAATATTTTTCCTTTAATTTTCAAACCTTACGCCCAATAAGTTCACTGAATAATTAGTATGTATTTGTTCTCTCTTTCTTTTTGGTAGTTTATTGATCAAATTTTAACACTAAAAATTTTAATTTTTTTAAACAGCAAATCCCCTATTAGAAGCCTTTGGAAACGCAAAGACTGTTCGCAACAACAACAGCAGTCGTTTTGGGAAATTTGTAGAAATTCACTTCAATGAAAAGGTACTGGAATTTTGATACAGATAACCAGTGTTGATTTTTTTGCCATAAAATGGTAGTGCTAGAGTGGAAGTAGGCTGAATAGACTTATTTATCTTGCACCAAATAGCTACTGTCCTGCTTTACAGATATGATTTGTATTCTATCACCTGGAAAGGAGAACCAAAGCCACACATTACTGTGTCACTACTGGAAGATGGTGGGTCAAGTCAGTAGGAAAATTGCTTCCATGCACAAAAGAATAAAAATTGTTCCCTTCATTGAAAAAAGGCATGTCTAAAGAATAACTTACTTGCTCTTAAGTATTTATGCATTCCCTTAATGTAGAAATAAGCGTGAGTTGCATATTAGATATAAACAGATATAAATGTATTTTAATACTTTAAATGAATTATTGATGGTTTTATGTATTTGTATAAAATTTGGGGACCTCACATTACTATTATGTATGTGACAGGAGTCATGGATTTTTTTATTTTTTTTTTCAGAAGTACTATTCACTGCGTAGCTTATGAAAAATGTTCCTTGTTTGGGTGTAGTTTTGCTTGGATAGTGTATGCATACACACATTCCACAATTAAGGATGACTGTATAGCAGTCCAGCATGTCCAAGTTCAAGACTTTTGTCGATGATTCTTGTAGAGATTATGTACGTGCCTCCTCATCTTTCTGATTGAGGACATAAAGAAACAAATTCTTGCAGTTCCTTCCTGCAGAGTTTAAGCTTATCATCTGGTCTTGAGCTTGTGGTCTTTTCCTAAGTTTTCATCCCTCGGTTTTGTAACTAAACTTCAGATCTTTGGTTAATAGTTTAGATAGTAAAAAACTAAATTCTTTTAAGGGAGAGGAACTTTATCTGCTGGTCAAGTTCATGTTAATAAACTTATGGAAAGGACCCAAATTTCTACTTGGAATGATGCATTCATGACCTGTCAACTTACCTGTCAACACTTAAATGGTGTTTCAGATTAATTGCTTCACCTGAAGCAAATAGCACTCAAAGTATCTTCAGAAACTGCTTAAAAGCCTGTTTTGGCTTTCCAGCGCAAGATCAGCCTGTTTATTTGAGCCCCTTTTTTACAAGACTATATATTTCACAAGACTTCACTTCATGGTGACCTTATTAGGTCTGATTTCTCAAAGAAATATAAGTACAGACTGGGGCCTCCTGAATGACTGCATTAGTCAGTAAGCCCTCCTTACTTGTTGTAAGGGCCATAAGCTCAGGAATTTCCTTACTATTAAGATTTGTGTAGACACAGGGAATTTTACCATAGGCCAGATAACAAATGGCTTTCGAAATTTCTGTCAGACTTCCATCTCATAAAAGAAGTGCAAGTGTTTGAAACAAAATGTTTTCTTGTAATTAGTCTGCCTAAGATGTTGCCCAAATACGTATTCTTTAATTTTAACCCTTCCTTCTCCTTTGCAAGAGTCTCAGTGAAATGCAACTAGAGAAGCTTGTAATAGCACAGTAATGGCACTTACTGCCGTCCAAAAAGTGTAAGGATGGCTGTAGCAATGCTTCTTGCAGGAACTACTAGAATTCTACCAAGGATTTATGCTTGTTGGGGTGAAGCAGGCCCTTCTTTTAAGAGGAATCTGTGCATATGCAATACATGAGCTGAGGGGAGAAGTTATGGTAAAGGCACTGTTTTCTATGCTCCGTATGTGTTAGGTGTAGATATATTTTAACCTTCTTTGGAGCAGTGTCCGTTGAGCAAGCCATGATCAGACAAATGTAAATTGGAAACTTCTGAATCTCAAATAATCAAAAAAATTTTCAGATAATCAGAAAAATATTTTTTTCTCCTAGAACTCGGTGGTTGGTGGATTTGTATCACATTACCTTCTGGAGAAATCTAGGATCTGTGTGCAAGGCAAAGAAGAGAGGAATTACCATATCTTTTACAGGCTTTGTGCTGGTGCTCCAGAAGACATTAGAGAAAAACTGTACCTAAGCTCTCCTGACAACTTCAGGGTGAGTATCAGGGTCAGTGTTTGTAAAGCTTCTCATATTGCCATACATGGATTTTTCATATAGGTCTTAAAATCTGTATTTATTATCTTTGACAGACTCTTTCCTGTTACAAAAATCAGAAGATTTTTTTTTGTTAAATCTATTTGAATCTGAAATAAAGCTGCCTGCCATTTTTCCTTGTTGGAAGATTTCCTGTACTTTTTCTCTATGTCTTAAAATTGAGGAATCTTTGCTTTTTCCAAAAAAATCCTCTTGCATACCCAGCGGGTAGCAATGTTGTTATGGGATCTTCTAGAGGTGTGAAGGGTGAATTTCTTGATGGTAATCTAACTGTTCTGTGGGTAACTCATATTTTAAATCCTGAAAACTGCATTTATTTCTTCCTATTCCAACCATGTGTTTAGGAGGACATAGGATTTGTCCCACGATTCTCTCTCTTAAATTATTCTTCCCTTACACTTCACACCGAGGATCAGACCACTGTGACAAGGTGGTTGTGTGTGGTGGTTTAACCCCGGCCAGCAACTAAGCACCACGCAGCTGCTCACTCACTCCCCCCAACCCAGTGGGATGGGGGAGAGAATCAGAAGGAAAATGGTAAAACTCGGTTGAGATAAGAACCGTTTAATAGAACAGAAAGGAAGAAATGAATAATTATAATAATAACAATAATAAATGACAATAATAGTAATAAAAGAATTGGGATACACAAAACAAGTGATGTACAATGCAATTGCTCACCACCTGCTGACAGATGCCCAGTTAGTTCCCGAGCAGCGATCCACACCCCACAGGCCAACTCCCCCCAGTTTATATACTGGGCATGACGTCACATGGTATGGAATACCCCTTTGGCCAGTTTGGGTCAGCTGTCCTGGCTGTGTCCCCTCCCAACTCCTTGTGCCCCTCCAGCCTTCTTGCTGGCTGGGCATGAGAAGCTGAAAAATCCTTGACTTAGTCTAAACACCACTCAGCAACAACTGAAAACATCAGTGTGTTATCAACATTCTTCTCATACTGAACCGAAAACATAACACTATACCACCTACTAGAAAGATAATTAACTCTATCCCAGCCGAAACCAGGACATTGTGCTTCTCTGTTCCAGTCCACATGTTTTCACATCACTTGTCTTTTCTGCTCTGTTGCACCTTGTTCCTATCACACCATACTCATTTGTACTGTTCCAGTTTTGAGTCTCTCCTGTTCCTCTCATCATGCTCCTCTGTCATTCTTGTTCACTCCAGGTTACACGATAAGACTCATCAGTCCCTTTCAGGTGAAAGGTCCCCCTTTTATGTCCGATTGACCCGAAGCCCATGCTCAGCTCTTCCTGCCAAGATTACTTCTATTCATTAAACATGATCCTCCCTCTTAGGTTTTTCTTCACCTGATTCATTCTTTCCTGAGGGCTACTTACTATTTCTGAGTTTTGGCTATCTTTCCACAACCTGTTACTGGTCCAGTCAGTCAAGTAACGGAGAAGCCAATAAAATACACATAAAATCAGTGCTGAATGTAATACTCTAACTATACCTAAATGAAAGTGAACTTAAAATAAATAGAGGGGAAATAAGACTCGAATCATTGTGCATACTTCTTTAAAAATGTTAGGTTAATGTTCAGTGGCAGGGAGAAAGCAGAGTAGAATTTTAGGAGTTGTTAGGAAAGGAAGGGAGAAGGAAATAGTGAGTTATGCTGCAATGTACATCCATATTTGTAAATAGCATACACAGTTGTGTCATCCCAACTCAGAAAGGAACATAAAATCCTTGGGTGAAGCAGAGGTCATGGTTGAATACAAGCAATTGGATAGTGTGGGCCCTTTAATTCTATCCAGTGTCCCTGTTTTTATGACTTCTGATTTGTTTACTGCCTTCCCTTCTTCTCCCCATGCTTTATTTTCAGGGGTTTTGCCCTTTTCTGAGTTTATGTGGTTTCTCCTGATTAACCCTGATTCTGTGTTATGTTTCTAGTAGCTATCCCACAAACAGGCTGGCTTTCTGTCCTACCATTATGTTCTTGCATTCTTTTCCTCCCATTTTTCCACTGAACAGTTTTACTACTTCAGTTTAACTGTTAACTTTTTCTTCCAGCTTTCCTTCTTTCTCCTGCCCTTCTCTATGTTCAGATTTCATTGAATTGTTTTCAAAAATGATTGACAAATAACGTGACGTTTCCTTTTGCTTTCTTTCCTTTTGTGTCAGTCAAAATTTTTTCTCTGTTTTGTTTTCTGTTTGCCTGAGGGACTCCAACCCCATTTCCCTTATTTTTAAATTCTCTTTTAATTTCTCAGTGGTTAAATCTCAATTACTGCAGTCATTTTTTTTCTTGAGGAACGAATATTATTGAACTCTCATCCAACCAGTGCACCTTTACTGATACAGCTGTTTCTCGTTGTTTTCCCGATTTTCCCTTCTCTTTCTCTTCAAAGCAAGCGTTTGCTGTCCCTTTCAAGGCCCTTCTAAGCCTATTCGCATCTTACACTGTCATCACCATTTTACTAGTAAGGTGAAGACTTTTGCCTTCACTCATTTATTCCTGCTATTTAATTATGTATAAATATATCGGTAGGTTTTTGGTTAGTTTTGTTTTTCTTTTCCTTTTGCCAATCACACTTGAACTGTAAATGCCTACAAATATCACCATGTGCTTTGTTGACCTCCACTGAAAAGAAAAATATTGCCAAATCACATCCTATTGGTAAATAATGGTCAGTTGTTTACTTGTGTTCTGTCATTTGCCTCCACTGTCTCTTGGCTTATGCCTGGCTTGGAATCTCATGGAAGCAGAATTTTGTGTATCTCTGAAATACACAGACCAAATCCCTGCTGTGGGTTCGAAAGGCTTTTGTAATACAACCCTGGAAAGCACGTACAACTACAAGGATATAAATTAATTGACTGTCATCTTTTTAGACTTCCTTGATATTAAACGGGGTGAGGAGCACTGCTAACAAAGAATTACATTACTGTGTTAATAGTTTTCTTTGTTGGTGTGTCTTCCTACTTGGTTTTCAGCAGAGGGCTAGAAGGCTTAAAGATACAAAGCTCCTACTAGTTTTGTGCAAAGCAGTGCTTGCATAGGTGACACCTAAATTAGTGCACTCAGTGTAGGGAAGGTGGGTGGACACTGGTGACCGAACATGTTGCTGCTGCCTCTTGGCTTGGCCTAGTCAGTCCGCTTACTGATGAGCCAGGAAGCGGGCACAGAGCTGCAGTTCATGTCGTGCATGTCATACATTTGTACTGTGGTCTCTAGATGATCTTGCTCCCTAAAAGCCATGGCAGTATTTTAGGAAGAGTTTTCTTAATTCCTCAAAGGTGTTCCTAGGGGCCTTTATAGACCTTATATTCTTTCTGTAAATATTTAGTTTGTATCTTCTTATAGTTCATCTATTTGTACTCCATTGTGCAATGGAAACTTGATCAGATGCTTATTAAGAAGGAATTGCTTCTGTTCTGTAGAAGGCGAGCTTTTCTTTTGAAAGACCCAACAAACACAACACTTAAACCCCCCCCCCCCCCAAAACAGAAAACCAAAGAAACCCAGCACCATTTATTTTCATATAATATGGAACTAGTTTTCAAAACTTTCTTCTTTACTGTGTGGTTATTCTATGCAATATTCTCATGTATGTTTTAAAGCTAAACTCTTCAACAAATTTTCAAATATATACTTTTATTGTGCAGCCACTTTTCCATTAAAACTTATTTCTTGTAGTTAATGGATTTTTAATTCTGGAACTGAATATGCTGCGTGCCCACTCTTGGGGATTTTTTTTTAATCAAAAACTCTGCTCATGAGAGCACACAAGGTTGTAGATGTCAAGGTCAGAATTATAACCTGCTTAAAATCAGGCTGGTGCAGTATAGTACTGAACAGCCCGAGTGCCTTCACAAAAGGCACTTGCTGGCCTGTTTCAATTATAAAGAGTTTACAGTGACACCAGCCTTATCACACCGTGACATAATTTTTTTGACTTCTACTAAATTTGCAGCAGGTACTGTCATTTCCATTAAGAATGTTTATTGCTTTACCATAAGTCAGTATTTGAATCCTTCCTTGCTGCATGTGAAAGATCCACTCTGCATGTTAACACTTCTGAAATATTTAATAATTTTTTTCCCTTTCTGACATTAAAGTAGATTAACTTTAATTAAAAAAACCAAAAACCTTAGGATCATTTTCATCTTTGTATGTATGTAAATTAATATAAATATACTTAAAGTTTATTAGTCATATTGCACTAAATTTTCATGAAGTATCACTTTATAGGAGATTTTTAGGAAAAAAACCAAAACAAAACAACTGTAAAAGGTTAATTTTCTTCCTAAATTTTTATTACTCTTGTCAGGATTATTTTTTTCCCGTGTTCTTTGTTCTCATGTGCTGCTTCGGGTTTTATCATAAAATGGCTCTGAATAATCACACTTGTGTCACTTTTTTTACCACGTTTTTTGTTGACTGCATGTCTGTCTGGTTCAAATTTCATGGAAATACCATCTTTCAAGCTTCTAATAATAGATGGTGATATTATACTAAGCAAAGTTTGATGATTGATCAGTGTTTTGATATTAATGCTAATTTTTTTTTTCAAGAAAAACATTCAGGAAAAAAATAATACTCTTAAATTGGTTATTTAGAAAAGTCTGTCCCTAAAGACACAGTTTTGCATTGGCTCTATTGTGCCACTTGTCTTCTGCGTTGTAGTTTATCAAGTCAAAGTCCAAATTAAGGCCAGCTTGGGTCCTAACTCTCAAGTGTGTTTCGCTCAATGCCTGGTTTCTCTTGAGCTGCACTCACTTGAAAATAGGACTATCTCAAATCTAAGGTAATTCTCATTTTTCACAGAAGTGAAACAATAATAAAAGACAAAGGATAACTTAATGCTCTTTTTTTCCCCCAGTAGGCTGGCTTCCCCTTGATTTAAGTGATCCCTTGTAATCTCCTCCCCATGCATTGTGAACCAAGGCAACTGCACTGGCTGCACCTGCCTGACCTGTTGTCTGGATTTCAGCAACGCTGATGGGGATTACCTCTCTGTTAGTTCATCCTTCCCCCGCAGTTCCCCTGGGGAAAAAAAAAAAAAAATTACAATGGTATTTAGATGTTATATATGATAACCTCAAGCAGTGTATTTGTGTGCTTTAAAAATATAATTTCTCCTAGATTTAGTATGTAAATTTACTTGAGTTTTTAGCTTTCAAATGAAATCCATTTTCTTGTGACTAGATGTCTCCTACACAGGTTATTATTGAATACCATGGTGGTTCACATTCTTAGCCTGTCAGATAAGTTTCCACACTCCCTTCTTGAAAAGTACAACATTTTTCACTTCCCATCCCCAGTTTCTGGGATCGTGTTACTAATACTGTAATACAGGGATATATTGTGTTTAAAATATGCTGGGCTTTGCATTCTTATTGGCGGATAAAAAATACTTTTTGATATTTTGTTGAACACCAAACTAACTTTGAACAGTGTTTCTTGTCACTTTGTTTTAATATTAAATTTGTCACCTAGTTTTCTTCTGCTGATAGAAATGCTTTGAAGAATATTTTATTTTCTAGAATTTTGTATATAAATTTTAGTCAAAATATAGAATTATCTGTGTTCACCTCGTTGAAAACATCTCCTTTGTTCATGGGCTAGAGCAAAGAATCAGTTCACTTCCTTTAGACAAAGGGCTCTGTCCAAGCTTTTGGACAGAGTTCTTACTTTCAGCTGAACGAATTAGAAAGAAAAAGCTGGCGATCCCAATTTGCTGAAAGTGTCAGTCATTATCTGAATGCCTGGTCTATTCCCTTTCCTATCCAACATGAGGTGGTTATCAGAAGCCAGATACTGAATTAGGGTTCTGCTTGTACCATGTTATAAGCTTTTAATACTCCTCAAGCTTTTTAATACACTATGTCTCTTACTACCCATAGAAATATTTCACTGGTGAGGAAAAAATGAGTGAAGTTTGGTATTTCGCATAGGCCAGAAAATTTATTTTCATGGTTCCTAATTTTGATTGTCTTTTCTGTAATCCCAGACTCCATTAATAGGTTTAGTAGAGTCAAACATTAAGAAAACATTGTGGGACTTAACAAAATGAATATCCCACTGTGTCAAAAAGTATTTTAGTTGTCAAAATCAAGAAGCTTTCAACAGAAGTTTGTTACTGTTGCACCTCTGTAATTTTGTAGATGTAAATGAATACATTTTCAAGGAATGAATTCTGAATACCTACTGTGTTTTTGGTATCATATGATTAAATCAAGCTATGTAGAACAAGCCTTAAATAAAAGCATATATCTTCCTTATTTCTTTCTTTAAGTATACATTTCTACTTTTTTATTGTTACAGTATTTAAATCGAGGCTGTACCAGATACTTTGCTACCAAAGAAACAGACAAGCAGATTTTGCAAAATCGCAAGAGTCCTGAGGTATGTTTGTATCTTTGGTTAGTTTATATCATTAACTAATGCAGATAAGAGTTCAAAATGATGATTACGGTTTTACAGTGTGGAATGAAATGTTCATTTTACACATCTTTATAGGTCTAAATGGGTACTGTCAAAGCTGTTATATTCCGAACTCTGGTTTTCGAGTTCAGTCCTAGAAAAACATTTTAATATGCACCTTAAAATCCCAAATGGAACAGTATATAAAATTGTTTCCTTTTCATTCTTATTATAATACAACACTTAATGATGCAGCTTGTGTTCTGTGGAAAACAAAAATCTATCCAAGACTACCTGAAATTTTCTTTTTAAACCTTAGTACTTCAAGGAATAGGTCAGAAGCAGTAGTTTTTTGCAGAGCCATTTTACTGTCTGGATTTTTGAAGTGATGTTCCAAACTGTTTTATAAAACATTAGTGCCACCTCACTTCCAGCACGAGTGTATCTGCCTCCCCAGTATACTGCGTTCTTTATTGGTTTTTTGTTGTCCCCTTGCTATGAACTGTTACTTATGGCAGAGCATGGCAGTTTCTGGAAGAAAGTGTGAAACTTCAAAACACTTCTTTCCTCTTTCTCCATCTCTGTTTACATTTTTTAGAACTGGAATGACCAGAATTTGTAGCATTTAAACCTTTGAGCTTTTTCACATGAGGACATTAAAGAATTTAATCCAAATTAATAGTATATGTGAATTGGAAGTTGTTTAAACACTTCATTAAACTTCCACTCTGCTCTCTAATACAATTTTCATCTATTCATACCTAAAGTATTAATTTCTTATTTGTATAGCTGGAAGATATTTCAAATCTTAATCAAATCCGTACTTGTGATTCAGTAGCAGGGCAAGCTGCATATACATGTGGAAAAATACAAAGATAACTTCACTCAAGAGCTTCTCTCCCTCAACGGCCATGGCCATCTCTTTTAGATTTGAGAACTTTGCTTAAGTTTGTACATAGCTTGTAGCTAGCTGTGAGAGATGGTATAGATACTTCCTCTGCTCAAGTCAACATTGTTAAGTCTACTCCTGGATTTTTAGTGTTTGTATGTTGTCATACTGAGCACATAATGCCAATTTCTTTTGCTTGAATGTAGGCTATTTTCTATAATCAGGGATGGTGGAGCGTGAGATACAGAAATGCTGATTTGGTATTACTGTGAGGCAGAAAGCTGGTAGATACTTAATTCTCGTCAAGCATATAGATGAAGAGATGGTTGGGAGATTTTGCCTCTTGTTTACCTAATTTGCCTTAAATGAAGATTTGTAGTGAAGTTGGTCATTTATGTAGGCATAAAGTATCAACATTCACTTATTCTTGCTACTGGAAGATGAACCTTTGCAATCTTCTGTTATTGATGGGATTTACAGGTGGGTGTTCTGTCATAAAATGTGTCCTCTAAAGGACTTAATTTGAAATAAGTCTTTGTCTAAATTAAAACATACTGAGAGAATAATTCTGAAAATATGTATTAGACATTAAGTAGTGGAACATATGATGCCATAATACCTGTAGGTTACAGCCATGTCGATTTGAAAGCTTAATAAAGGATCAAATTTCAATGATATTTAAACCTAGTCTAGCCACTTAAACAGGAAATATACTGCATTGTTCAGGTTTTTAAATCAGAGATTTTATATTTGCTCTGTCGTTCTATGAAGAATATTAAGAGTATTTTAATAAAAGTAGCTGGAATAGTCAATTAATACTTAAATTATTTTTCTGTTTTCCTTATCAGGAAGATGAGGTGATCATTTTACATAATTAAGATGTAGTTTAATTTTATTGATGTGTCTAAATGTTGTGTGAAGTGAATTTTTCAGATGCATGTGGTGTTTTGTTTTGATAAAAATCATGTTAGCTTATTTGATATTGACAAGCCTTTTACTTAAAGTTAATTACTCTTTTTAGTTGAAAACATTTTAAAGTAACTGTAAAAACATAGCTCAGTCTGTGCATGTTCAGTTAGTCTCTTGATTGCATGCAGATGTGTTACTATCTACTATTTAAACCCATTAATAGTTAAAATGGCTTTTGATGTATTTAAATTAGGAAAATCAGCAAAATGTTCTATTGGCTTTTTAAAACATAGCTGGTTTTCTTCTAACCCATAGAACACTGCAAACGACTTTTCTGTTTCTTAATTACCAGCAAACATTAACAAGTATATTTCTCTAAATAAGTCTCTTTAGGATAGGGATAACTCTTCCAGTTCTGATTTGTCCTATACTCCTTTCCCATTGCCTGTCAGACTTTCTGTCATCCTATTATGAGGACCTCAATCGTCTTTCAACTGCTAGGGGCTAGAAGCACTCCTCTGTTATAAATGTTTTGATAACTCTCTTCGCCAAAGTCTTCCTTTCCACTGCTCACTATCCAGTATTCCCCTGTCCTTAGCTGTCACGTTCTCCAACTTCTGCTTTCTGAAGATATTTTGAAGTTTGCTTTGAAGTTGAATTTTGAAGATCATGCTTCAAAGTATCAACAAATTAAAATAAATCAGGGTTCTTGCAAAGCCTGTATTGTATGAAGAGCTCTAATCTCTACTTAGTTTGGCATGCTTCTTTTATGCTTTTTGTTATGGTTTATTCTTGACTGGAAATAATGGCTTACATTTGCGTAAACCACTTACTGAATTTTTGGTTTATCTTGTTGTTTTATAGTATCTCAAAGCAGGTTCCTTGAAGGATCCACTCTTAGATGATCATGGAGATTTCAACAGAATGTGCACAGCGATGAAAAAGATTGGTCTGGATGATGCAGAAAAACTTGATCTTTTTAGAGTAGTGGCTGGTGTCCTTCACCTTGGAAATATTGATTTTGAGGAAGCTGGGAGCACTTCAGGTTAGATGAAACTTAAATTGTTCTCTGTAAAAATGCTGAAAATGTCTCTTGATTACAGATGATTCCTTTCCATGTGAATTATTGCTTTAGAAAGCTGCCTTGTGCTCAAGGGTAATTCAGTTTTAATTCACCCCATTTTGAAGTCAAGTTTACCTATTTGTTTTAAAGTTGTACTTCTGTACATGCTCTGAAAGCAAATGGGCTGTCACTGAAATTGTTCAAGAAATTGTTCAGTGCAAAGTTTGATATAAGAGACATTTTGTGTCTCAAAACAGTACTTGTATTTTAATAATAATTTTTTAAAGTCAAACTTCTTGCTAATATCATGAAAACATCTTGAAATTAGCAACTCCATGTGTAGGGAAAGGCATTATGTCCTTTGGCTTCCAAAAATACCATCATGTTAGTATTTTGAAAGGTGAGGAAAAAAAGTTACAGCAAAAAACTTAAGTAAATGTAAACTTCCTAATTTTAAGATGTCACTCACAAGATGAGTTGGTACAATAGTAGCAGAATGTGCAGGAAGGTTGAGGATAGGGAATGAGTATTTTGGGAATGGTCGTTCTTACCTCACTACTGAAATCAGCCTCTCTGAGTTGAGAACTGCTGTCCATATATTCCTGAAAGACTGAAGAAACTCCCAGTCTGGACATACTACAAATACAACTATAGTAGAAAAGATATGTCTGTAGATCTTTATCTTGAGTTGCAAGATACACAAGATAGAGTGAAATTGGTTCCTCTTAGTCCTACTTCAGGTATGTATAGCTCCTGCCAAATTTGGTAAAGTTGCTAGGAAGGGCATGCCAAAGAACATTTTTAAAAGGTGTTTGAATGATGAATTAAATGAGTACTAGCCTTACAGGTTCACTAGCTCCCGACCCCAAGCACAGAATCACCACAGAAGAGATCAGGGGAGGTCTCTAGTCCAATGTGTGCTGGTCAAAGCAGGGCCAAGACTGAATTCAGACCGGGTAGCTTAGGGTTGTCACAGAGGAGGTGGTTTTTTTCTTTTCTTTTTTTTTCTTCTTTTTTTTCTTTTCCTCCTTTTTTTTTTTTCCTTGGGTCAAATCAGAACCTCCCCAGTGTCAATTCATGATCTTGCCATCTTCATGAAGATGACTGAAATGAACATGATTAACATGAATGAATCTGAGAAGATGTGGGTATAGAAAAGGGTAGTGGCTTCACCGGCCTTGGCAGTAAGCTGGCAGGGAGCTTCCCTGTTTTGGCCTTCTGTGAGTTGGGACTTTGGGGTTGGCAAGGTGGGACAGTGAAAAAGGTGCAAATGTGAGTGGAGAGGCAGGTTCAGGAGGCAAACGAACAAGGACAGGGGGAACCACAGATGGTGAGGAAAGTGAGCGTTTAGAGAAGGGAAGGAGGACACCAGAAAACTTTTTTTTTTCTCTGAATGCTGAAATTCAAACCCATTTTTTTCTGGAATAAGTTACTGAAGTTCTAAAGTGTTTATTGCAAATACAGGCTTTATTCTGCTCTCACCTTGCATGTGTACACACAGGTGTGCATTTGAACTGCTCCAGGCAGTCTGTCTCTTACCAGAGACCCTCTGAAGTTCTGTTGCTGTTTCAAAAACCTGGGAAACGCCAAACAAAAGCTGTTTACTACAGGTCAGATGGTGTTTCAGAGCTTCCAAAATCAAGTCACAAAAGGCCTAATCTTTTAAGGACTCCTTTTTCCCCCCCTGCTTTTTTTTTTTTTGCTTAGTGTCATTGTAGAGTAAGGAATTCAAGCATTTGACTAGTTAGTTACGCCCTTTGGTCTCTTCGCTTACCTGTAGGAAAAAAATTTAATGAGAACAACAGGAAATAAATGTTGTAATCCTGGCATATGTAATTAAGTGTTAGTTGTTGCTAAAGTGTTTGAGTGCTTCAGTGTGAGATTTACGAAGCTGTAGTGGCTGGATGAGCTCTGGCGCGAAGGTTGTGGGGCAGAGCAGAAGGAAGCACACCTCTCGGCTGTTTACCCAGGAAAATGTACATACCAGTATCTGAAAATGTAAGTGCTAGGAGTCTGCCGTGCCAGGCACTGCTGTTGCATAGCAAGGAAGTCTGGAGGATTACAGGAACATCTAAATCTGAAAGTTTAAATCCCTGCAGTTAGTTTCTAGGTATTAGCATTGTGATAGTTCTTTCACTTACAAGCAGGTTAGCTTTCGAACAGCCCATGTTTAGAGCAATGTCCTAGAAACACGGAATTTCATCTGTAGTTTCTGGGTGGTGCTTTTTTGTTTGTTGTTGTTGGGTTTGGGGGGGGGGTGGTTTGTTTTTTTTTGTTGTGGTTGGTTTGGGGGGGGGGGGGTGTCGTGTTTTTGAGAGCTGACTCTTTGCATGTAATATGTGAAGCAGTTTCCAGGGGCAAACTTTAATTCCTTCAAAGTTGATGTCACCTCTAGCCGTCGCGGCAAGACCGTCACCACCGGTTCAGTGTTTTTCCTAGAACGTCGGCTAACGATGCCGGCCGGGCAGCTGCTGCAGCAGCAGCGACGTTAGGAGGCACGCTTTTAAGACGAGCGAGCGAGAGAGAGAGCGTGTCCGCGCCTGCCCGCCCGCCGCCCGGCAGAGCCTGGCTGCGACCGGGCGCCGGTCTGACCCCTCTCCCCCCCAGGGGGCTGCACGCTGAGGCCGCGGAGCCAGCCGGCGCTGGAGTGCTGCGCGGCGCTGCTGGGCCTGGACCAGGAGGACCTGCGCGGCAGCCTCACCACCCGCGTCATGCTCACCACGGCAGGGGGCGCCAAAGGAACGGTCATCAAGTGAGTCCCGCGCGCGGCGGCACCGGGGGGGGACCGGGCGGGCGACGGGGGACGGGACACACACGACACCACACGACACCACACGACACCACACGACACCACACCACACCACACCACACCACACCCGTGTTGTCGTCCCGCCGCTGAAGCGGACCGTCCCCCGCAGCGTTCGCGGAGGGCCCTTGCGCTGAAGCGCGGCCGGGGGCTGAGGTAACCCTCACCCGAGCTCTGCCCCCCCGCCCAAAGGCCCTCGGGATCCGCCTGCGGGGAGAGGCTTTGTCCGGTTTCTGACCCGCGGGGAAAAGCGGGAAAAATGGCCTCAAACTGCCCCTTGGCAAGTATGAACTGAGCTGCAGTTCGCCTGAGGGCAGCTACTTAAAACGCTCACTTAACGGTGTACGAAAACACGGGGCTACAAAAATGGAGAGTGCGGAAGACTTGCACGCTTCCGTTGTTAGTCCCTTCAAAACAGAAGCAGTGTGCTACGCTTTTCCATCACGTGAGTGTTAATTTTGAGATGACAGTTTTTTAACACGGCTTTGATTTTTTTTTCACTTTTTTTTTTTTTTTTTTTAAACCAGTTGATCCAAATGCACATTTTTAGATGCTCGGGCTTGCTTGTTTCGTTGTTGTTAGGTCATTGGAGGTTTGTTTTTTTTTATTTGGAAGAGTGGCAGTTGTACAATGTCTGACTAAAATGTCCTTTTCTTCAGGAAAAGAACAGCTTTGAATAAGTTACTGTCACGTTTTCTAAAACCTCTCACATGTCAGTGAGTACGCTGTGTGACCAGGGAAAGTATAGTAGGCAGCCTGTTAAATCCATGACCCACACAGAAAATTAGATACGCTAATAGATTTAACAGATACACTGTATCAAGGAATGTTAATGCTGTGCCTAAAATATTTCAGGAGATATATACTTGGATGTATCTCTCTTGTCATGGGGGCTGCACAGTGCTCCCATGACTGCTGCCCTGCGATACTAGGTCAGGGATGCGCTAATCGGAGGGTAGTACATCCACCCTTCTCGGTGTCTGGGTGATCAGTGTCCCTGTGTTTGCCACATCTAATTCTTCTGAAATCAAATTTCAGCTTTAAAAACACCACTGCAAATGGTAAACCAGAAATGCGCTGCTTCTTGCTGTTGCTGGTAAACAAACATTTAATCTTGACTGCGAAGTTAATATTGTTTCATAGAAACATAAAAAATAGTGGAACAGGATATATTTAAGAGAAAGTTCTTTTTTTTTTCCTGTAGCTATTAAGAATACATCACTGTTGAAGTAAATAGTGATCTTATAAAAAGAGTGATTATCCCTTTCATTTTGACAAGAAGCTATTATCAAGGTAACTTCCTAGGCATAGAAGCAGGATAGTGATTTCTTTCTGTACACATATGGAGAAGGAATAATTGCAAAGAACATGTTTAAACATGGTAGTGATGATAACATTTCAATACCGTGAAAGTTATGACTCTTATGAAACTGAGTTTTATGAAGATGATTTCACTACAGTTGCCTTTTGTTTATGAAAAACCTCCAGCTTCCACCACAAATTTTCTCTTGTTGAGATTGATGCTAGCCTGTAAGCTGTCAGGGTTGCTAGCTAAGCTGCATGCAACTGAATTGTGTGTTTTAACATTTGGTTTTCTATGTTGTGTGTTTGCTGGAGTTAAAGAAACCATCACATCAAAAACTGACCTTGGGCTAAACAGTTTTGAGCATGTTAAAAGTAATGCTCAATGTTTAGCTGAATGCATCAATCTGTCAGTTAGTAACCTAATCAACATTCACTTCACTCATTGGAAGACTGCGTGTGTGGTTCTTACTGACTTATGGAAACAATGAAATTGTTTTAGTGAATCAGAAATACAACTTTATGCACATTACACCGGAAGTTTAATATATGAAAGCCATAATTAATTATCTATATTAATGTGGTTTATATAAGTTCCTTGCATATTATGTCTTTTGAAATTTATTATTTATGTCTTATAGTATGAAGTATTTGTTAACATATCATAAACTTGTGGACTGAAAGTAAGAGCTGATTGATTTAACCTTGGTATGTCACTGTGGCCAGTGAAGGTGGCAGGTGTTAGTTAATACATGCTGAGGTTATGTCAGACTTATGAGGTGAAAAGTTGATCTTTGAGCACTTGAGAGCATTGGCTTTTTTAGTCCTTGAGCGATGTAATGGATTTGAGTAATGAAGGTTTCCAGTGGTCAAGAGCTCATACTGTGCAAGAGAAGTAATCTTGATCTCTACTTAATTCTAACTAATAATGATAAATTAAAGGAGAATAGCTGTAGTGCAAATACTCTTCAGGACCTGCTTCCTGATCTCCAGGGTGAAACTGATCTTCCTGGCCAAAATTTGAGCATAATAAGCCATCAGTGACAGCCTGTGCTGTTTGAACATCGTGGTTTTTTAGGGGAATGCAGATGCTCTTCTGAATAAACTCATATTGAGGAGTCTTAAGTTTAGCATGGGTATGGGCTGTTGTTCCAGTAATACAGTATTACTGAATCGCTGACCTTTGAGGTGTATTTCTAGATAGAGCAACCAAGTAGACTTCTTGGTGGTCTGCTTATTTCTGTACTTTGAAAGAAGGGATGGTCAAGAGTTAGAAGTTCATAGTGACTACCACGGAAAAAGCTATAATGCAGTGACAAATGCTAGGTAATGATTGGGGAGGGGTTATTCTGCCTTCAGTTAAAAGCTCAAGATCTAGGTCTCTTCATAATATATTCAATAGTGCATTTCTGGGAAGTGGTTATAAATTCAGTTATTAGAAATTGGGGACTCTTAGTCACTATCATCTTGCTGCCTTGTCATCTGATACGGAAAGCTAGAAATAATTTTTCTCTTTGTAACAACCTTTACATGTAGGAAGACGTGGGTCTTGCAGGACAAAGTGCCTCCGTTGGCCGATATTTTCCAAGTTTTACTATTTGCTCTCTTCCAGACCATGTCTAAATTGACAGAAGAATCTTTGATATATTCATCCAGGACAATCTTTATCAGTACTACTGAAAACATTGGAGTAGAAAACTATGTATTATACAGTACAGGTGGTACTTATATTAACGCATGGCGGTATGAGAATTGCAGGTTTTGGAAATTAGTGATGTTTTTTACTTAATTCAGCCTGTGATCCACTACAAATGCTGATCTTTGTCTCCTGACTCACTGTTTACCTGGTTATTCTCCATCTTGCATTTGTATTTTTGAATTCTCCTAAGTATACCACCACACACTTTCCTTTACTGAAATCTGTCTTGTGGATTTTTAGATCGTCTCTTCAGTTTGTGAAAATAATTTTGTATGCTAATCTTGTCACCAAGATTTTCTGCTTTCTTAGTTCAGTATTATCAGACAATTTTTTTGAAAATACCCTTACTTTTGCATTCCTTTTAACTGAAAGTGTTAACTAGAAGCAGAAGGGGTTTGAACAAATTGCATCCATGTCAGATTCAGATGGCACCCCACTGGAAATGCTCTCGGTGAACTATTGACTCAGCCTCTGAGAACAGATTAGTTTTGGCTGTTGTACACATAACATATAGATAAGGCGTGTCTGTATAGTTTCTGTTTGAGAATGTTTGGTGGGACACACCAAGCACTAAAGCAAAGGGGTATCATAATATACTGCTTTCCTTTCATCACATCTCAAGTGACCCTGTCCAGGAAGGCTTCTTAAATACAATTTTTGTTACAGCTTCAAATTCACTTTGGATTAAGACTGTAAAGATTTTCTGCTCAGCATATTTATCCTGATAAGCCTGGGGTGTTGTTAGCAGTGTACTGTTTCAAAAGTTTGCAAACACAAGGACCTATGGTATTGTGCCAGCAGATTTTCCCCAGTGTTTTATTTTGTGGATGGCAAAAACGAATTCTGAGGACTCCTTCCACCATCTCAAAGGATTAATGCATTAAGCCTCTTTCTCTAGCGTTTTCTAAACTCATGCAGCTAAAAGCAAATGTACACTAATAATTACACTATATCTTTTTCTCATGTGGCTTACTGCATGTACAAGTGGTTTGGACTGGTTTAGATATTTGTTAAATAGCCAGCAGGTTTTTCTATGGTAGTGTAGTTTAGAAACTATTTGATTGCGATCAATATTAGAGTTTTGACAAGTACATTGTTTTATTTTGTTACAGCAACCCAAAGAGCTACTCATTTCTCTCTGTCTTTCTTAGGGACCTTTTGTGTGCAAGTAGATCATGTGAGTCCTAATAGGTCACAGTGAATAAATAGCTCAGCTGAAATCACTGTGCTAGGAGTATAACAAAGGCTTTGTTCTGCTGGGCACAATGGAGCCAACAAGGAACAGTAGGAGGGTGACGCTAAATGCTATCTCTGTGAATTTTATTAAATACTAATGTGCAGTGGACTGCCAGGGAGATTTGACAGCTGCACTACGTTTATCTGTCCTTGTTAGTCTCCCCAAAAGAGCATAATAATCATCTCATTGGCAGAGGTTTTTGCCATCCACGTAAAATATGTTTACAGAGAGAGATAATGTCTTAGTATTCAAAAGTTGATACACCTCTTAGACTGTAAATGCACTGTACTACTCTTAGCCAGTTTCTCCCTTTCCAAGAAGACTTTCAAAGAGGACTCCGTCATCACAAAGTAAATTTTTTTACAGTGTGAAAAATTTAACTTGCATCATTCCAGGTCCTCCAGCTTCTTTTGGAGTAAGTTTTCTACCAAAATGCTTTTTTTTTTTTGCGGTGGTGGTGGTACTGAAGCCTCTGTTGGAAAAACATTGTGGTTTGTTTTTTTTTTTTTAATACTTTTCTATAGTTTTTGGAACTTCTCTCAAATTACAAATGTGCTGCTTATATTCTTCAATTATGTAGGCCTTTCACTAGTTAGGGTTATTTCATCCAGACCATTTTATTTGTGAAGCAGTAACAGTATTGGATGACAGCAGCTGATGGGTATCGCTTCACCTGCTCTCTCTCCCTTAATTGTTGTCAACCATGGGCAAATGATATATATTTTAATTGCAGTTTATTTGTTCTGGAAAATGTTTGGGGACTGCATGGAACTGTCTGCAGGATAAATCTAGTCCATGAGAACACTTTACCCCAGATCTCAGACTTTCTGGATCACTGAAAACCTTGCTGAAGAAATTAGTATGAAGACCAAACAAGGGGTTTTGTTGTAGCCTTACCAAATAGCTTAGAAATTGGAAAAATGTTTTCCCTGTTCCTTACAAGTAGCTATATCTTTTCCTGTTCAGACAAGAAACAGGAGGAGGAAACAGATTCCTTTGTCAGTGTGCAGACCAGAGGAGAGGAGGAGCTGAGTGAAAGCAAGTTCCTGAGAAGGAAGTTACTGATTCTGAATGTCAGTTCTGTAATAGGGCTCTTCTGTATCTACTGGCTCAGTGCAATTTCAGCATTATTTTGTGGTTCTGTACTTTCAGCTGTGCAAAATGCATTGCAGGGTTACATGTTCTTTCCATGGGTTTCTGCTGCATACTATGAAATTTAAAATAACAGTAGGGTTTTGTGCAGTTTCTAGATTTCTACTTTATAATGGCAGAATTTGTTATTTTTGAAGAAGAGGGCGGTTTTATGAATACATGCTGTAGACGTATGACTGTTTGTCATGTTGTTTAAAAAAATAAATTGAAAGCATAGATGATTTTAGTGTATTGTATTATGTAATAGGCCTGCAGCTGACATGTGGGAATTAGTATTCTGATCTCTTAAACGTATCAGAATGGAATGTAAAGGTACCTTCCTTCTATTTATAAGATAAGATTTCTGTCAGTACTTGTTACCTTAAGATAAGTCAGGAGATACTTAGTGGAAGACAAGATTGTATGTTAAAGCTAATTACTATCTCATGTAATGTAGCTGCAGGTGTCCTTAGTGAACAGAGTCTCTGGTTCCCTGACTCACCAGTCACAATAGAAAGTGATCTCCATCAGTCTCATGTTTCTGCATCAGAAGTATCATCCTTGAAAAAATACAGAAATAATAAATTTGAGTTAGTGTAGTGCTTGTGAATCATGGGAAGTGAAGGAAATGATGCAATATGGGTAAGCTGCATAGCATTAAGTTCTTTTCTGACCTGCCACTTCTTTGTACTCCTGTGTACAGAAAACTACCTGGAGGGGGCGATAGGGCAGTTCTGCAGTGGTGACAGCTTGAACCTTGTACGTAGGGCTTACTTAAACAGTTCAGATAAGAGGTATTTTTTAAACGTAGATTTGCTGCATGCTTGAGAAGTTCCATAATTGGTTAACAACCACCTTAGCTGGACAGTCCATCCTATGATTATTACAAATTGTTATTGTAGTCCTGGATATGAGAGGCAAGGTATATGGGGAGAAGTGATTTGTTTTATTAAGCCAACTGATTGAGATATTTAGAAAAAGCCTAAGAGCCTTTGGCATATAGCCATCATCCTTATTCTTCATGACAAAGAGGATTGGTGTAATAAAAACCTTGACATTATTTCTTCCTGTTCCTCCCTGCAAATTTTATCAGTTTGGTTAGCAAAGGCTCTCTCCCTAAAAATCTCTTCTTTTGGTTTACTTCAACATTGGATATATCTGTATGTCATGATACAGTGTTGTGCAAAGCCTTTGTGTACCTATAGTTGTTCTAAATTGTAGGCCATCGTTCCATGCATGAAGTTTTGATACTGTCTGGTCAAGGGGCTTATCAGTATTTCGATTTAATTTTTTTCCCTTTATATTTTTTTTATTGCCATGTAAAAATCCTTTGGAATTTTAATCTTTGACAGTCTGATTCTTTTCTGGTCTGATTCTGTTCAGATTGGTGGGACTTCTGCTTTTGAATTCTTTGGCAACATCATTAGGATCTAAGTGCAATTTGCAATCATACCATAAAGCCCAAAGTTCATTTTTCACACTGCTCTCCTGTTGTTTCTTAAACACTTCCTTAAGGCTTTATTCTTACATGAATTGTCTTATTCTGGAGACTTCTACAGGTACTTCTTCAGCTGTGTACAGTATAACTCTTTTTTTAGGTTTGGTACTCTTACCTGTTAATCTGAAACTTATTTAAAAAAAAAAAAAAGTCTTGTAGAGTGTATTTATCCAGGAGATGACGTGGTTAAATGTGCTTGGAGATCCCATCCCTGGCAGTGTTCAAGGCCAGGTTGGATGGGGCTTTGTGCAACCTGGTCTAGCAGAAGGTGTCCCTGCCCATGGCAGCGGGGTTGGAACTAGATGATCTTTAAGGTCCCTTTCAACCCAACCCAAACCATTCTATGATTCTATGTTGTCTTAAGAGGCTCCTTCTTCCAGTATTTAAAAAGAATCCTTATTTTGGGATTGCATCTAACTTTTACCCTGAGAACACACTCCCTTATCTATGTTTTTTTTACTTTTGTCACCAATTTACTTACAGCCTTATAGCCTTAGTTATAGCCCTTATGAAAGTATAGGGACAGAGGTGTCAGAGCAAACCTGAACTATAGGTTTTGTTGTAATGAGGCAGCTCATAAATACATAGTTGAAATATTTTTTGTAGATGGGAATGTATGTATTTTAAATCTCGCTCTCTCTGGCAATTATCAATATAGTTTCTAATTATCTAACAAACGAGTATGAAAACATCTGCATCTTAATTTCTACTGAGCATAGTGAAACATTATTCTTTCTTTTTACAGGTAGGATAGTTAGTCTAACTTGGCAAGTTTGTTTCCAGCCTGGGCCTAGAGCTCAGGGGATTTTTGTGTCCTAGTTTACAATAGTTGGAAAGGTTCTTTTTAAGTTTAGGGTCTAATCATTTAGTCTAATCAGTATTTCAGAGTCAGCAATTCTGAAAAGTAAGATCTGTATTTTTGTTTTTTAGGGTACCCTTGAAAGTGGAACAAGCCAACAATGCTCGTGATGCCTTGGCTAAAACAGTGTATAGTCATCTGTTTGACCATGTAGTGAACAGGGTAAACCAGTGTTTTCCATTTGAGACTTCTTCTTTCTTCATTGGAGTTCTAGATATAGCTGGTTTTGGTAAGTACACTTAAAAAAAATAAAATAATTTTCTAGTTGTCTGTTATTGCCACCAAAGATTCAATGATAAACTGTGTAATGGAGAGGGGGAGGGTTTGGGTTTTTTTGGTCGGGGTGGGTGGGATGGGTTACAAGGGCCTAAGAAGATATCAAAAGAGCAGATAAAGCCTCGTTTTCCTGAGATACAAGAATATAGAGGAGGTCTAGAGCTTCTCCTGATGACCTAGTAACGCTAACAAGTGTTAGTGTGCAACTAAGCATCTTCATAATGGTTTCAGATACCTGTAGTGTCTACATAGACACAGCTTTTGAAGGACTAAAAATTTGGAATGAAATCTTAATTTGGCCACCCAGTAAAATTAGGAAAGATATTGCATGTGTGTGCTGTTTTCCTGTTCAGTCCTGAGAAGATCACTGCATACTGACAGGCAAATGAAGTCTCTGAATTAAGATACTGTTTCCTGGAGGCTGGATAGTTCTGTTGCAGAGTTGGACTTCGGGCTCCTGGTTGCTCCTGGGAAGTGGTGGGTGTTGATGGTTCCTGTAAACTTCTGTCCTCACTGGGATGCAGAATAGGGCATGTTTTCTGTTTTGCTCTAGCCCTGCTAAGGTGGTCCAAGAACAGTGAAAAAGGTAACCTTTGGTTTTCAGGTCTTTAGAGCTAGGATATCATGTGCCAGCCTGATGTGACATGGATGTATGAGGTACATTTTCACTGTATGGTAGCATCTTGCTTTGGTTTGCTGCCAGATAGAACTGTCTGTTATTTGTCATAGAAATATGATCTGCTGCAGTATTTTTATATCTATCTTATGTGCGACTTGAAAATCTGTAAAAGCTTTTATTTTACTGAAAGAGACAGATATGGATCTGAACACATCTTTAAATATTAGCACTGTGAAGCTTTTCTTAGTTACTGTGTAATATAAATTCTTGCAACACTGGTTTATCATAGAAGTTTAACTTCTGTTTTTTCAGAATACTTTGAACACAACAGTTTTGAACAGTTCTGTATTAACTACTGTAATGAAAAACTGCAGCAGTTTTTTAATGAAAGGATTCTGAAAGAGGTATGTTATATTTAATGTTATATTTGAGGATTTATTTTTTTAGTAAAGAGACACTTAAAGTAGCACTGCTTTCCATAAGATTGCAAATTGTGCTTAGATTAAAAAAAATTCAGTTGACAAACTGTTTTCCTACTGTGTGACACCTGGTTGTGCCAGAAAAGAATATGGCTTTTTGAAAACCAAGAGTCTTTTCTTTTCTTCATTTTTACCATTCATTAAAATGAGGCATCCAGATACTGGACAATGTCTCATACCTAATGGGAATATCTAATTGCATGGGCATATCATTAAGGAGGTGAAGTTGGGATATATTTAGCTGTGGAAGGAAATTCTAAAATTTGTGTTGATTCATGCTGTATTTAAAAATCTCTTCAGGTGTATTTAAAAAAAACATTTTTGGTGGGTAAAAAAATACATGGTGAGTGTGTTTTCTCTTTTCAAGTTTGTTTTGGTTTGGTTTGGTTTGTTTTTTTAGGAACAAGAACTTTACCAAAAAGAAGGCCTAGGGGTTAATGAAGTGCGCTATGTAGATAATCAGGACTGCATAGGTATGTGCTTCTTGAAATGTCAAGCTATTCGTTAGTGTCATGGAGAAAAAAGCTTCAAGCAAAAGAGGCAAAATATGCGTAGCACTAGAAATTTGTGCTTTTAATGACTGGTGCAACCTTGTGAATTCTTCCATCTTTGTATAACATTCTAGTTCTGGTTGATAATAAAGCCATGTTGTCCTACGGTGTGTAATAACTGCAGCTGGGACTTGTGAATTTTATGTGCATTTTCCTAGAAAACTAATTCGAACACCTAAATAGGGTAAATAAAGTGAAGCAGGATGTGAGGGTGTCTGGGGAAAAATATTCCATGAATTAAAAAAATCCCATCCCATTGCCCCCATCTTTTTTGAGCCAGTCAGCAAGCAGAGAAACGAAATGAACTATAGGCAACAGGCTGTAGATGTTACTGCTGTTTTTAGGCTTCCACAGACTGATATATACCAGAGGCTTTAAGAGGATGTTGTTGGGTTTTTTGTTTGTTTGGGTTTTTTTTGTTTACTCTGTGTTCAACTTGTGTTCTCCAAATTGGTGTATTGTGAACAAAAGTTCATCTTGCTTTTGCATTTACAGTAATTTGCTTGCGGTAACTAGTCAGTCCTGGCTGAGCAGAGAATGACAGAATTTAACATCTGTTGCAAAATGTCTGGTTCTTCTGAGATTCTGTAGCTCTGCTGAAGTTTTCACTTTGTCAGATAGGACTGTACAGTCACTAACTCTGACTTAACTGAAGACAACTCTTGTCAAGCAAACCTCTTAGCCATCTTGTGCAAAAGCAACAGGGAGGTATTTGGAGGAGGGAACAAAAAGAATAGCAACAGGAAATAGGTGACTTCTATGAATACAAATCTTATCTCTTTTAGTGGTTTAATAATGTGTTTAATAATGTGTATATGAGCCTGACCCTGGTCCCAAAAATGTTATAGTTTAGAGACTGTCATGTTTCTATAAAAAGGGTTCCTTCCCTCCCAGTGCATGTTTGGGTTTGGGTTTGTTGTTGTTGTTGTTGTTGTTGTTGTTGTTGTTTGTTTGTTTTGGGGGGTTATTTTGAAACATATCTCAGGATCTAAAGGGGTTCCCTGGTGCCTATTGGAAGAAAGGGTCTCTGTCTGACTCATAGTGGGAAAATGGGTCAGGTTGTAGAGATTGTTGCCAAGTTGTTGCCTTTTACTGCCACACTTTCTGTTGAAATACGATTTTGTTTAAGGTGTTGGACCAGGCTGGTGACAGCAGTGAACATGTAGAAATACTGTCACAAAAGACAAGGTTATCATGTTGACATGGGCAATTTTTTAACACTATGGCAGAATCTTAGAAACAGTCATTAGTATGTTAGAATGTTTTGATGGAATGGTAGTCATCTCTGTAGCTAAATTAGCTTATTCAGACTTTATAAGCATAAATTCTTTGCATGGGGGTTTTCTTTGTGCTTTATATATAGCCTCATATTGTTTACAGTCTGTAGTAAGAGTTCATAGGCATTGCTGCAGTACAAGCATTAGTCATTCCCTCCTTTCCACAGAAAAAAAAGTAGGTAGTAAAAATTCCTTTTAAAAGAACAGTTTCGTAGATAATACAAAAAAAGTTTGAAAAGCTGCAAAATTCTTGTGTCTAATAGTTTCAAGAGCATGAATTTCTATGTCAGCTTCCAAGCGCTTTCATATATGTGTGTGAAAGGTCAAAGCAATACACTTGTAAAAAGTTGTGGAAGCACCACTGTATGCTCAAGTCTGGTCTGCCTTTCTTAAAACAAATGCGTTTCATTTTCCTCCCTGGATCCTTTTGTGAATGGAAGTATGTGCCTTTTCATGCTTTTAGTTTTGACATGTGGTGAAACATGGATGAAGAGCTTAAAAAAAAACCCCCAAAACCCAACGATATGAGCAATTATCCCATAAAGACCCATGGTCATACCAAAGAAACATTTAGGCACCTTTTGGGAATTAGATTGAGACCCAGAGTAAAAATCAAACAATTCATGCCTGCTCTTCCCTGCCCACCAAACACCCCCCCCCCCCCCCCCGCCCCTGTGTTCCTTGTGCTAGAGTTAGAACTTGATATGTATAGGGTATAGATTAAATCAACAATTCAGATACATAGAATTATTTTGCAATGACTTTTTGTATTTTGTGTTAACAGCTTTCCCTACATACCTTTATACAGAATCAGATCAGTAGCATTTTAAACTTGTAATGTTCAGTTCTGATACGAGTTTATATATTCAATTTTTGTAAATATATTTTGTTTTATTAATAGATTTGATTGAAGCAAAGTTAATAGGTGTGCTGGATATTTTGGATGAAGAAAATCGTCTTCCCCAACCAAGTGACCAGCATTTTACTTCAGTTGTGCACCAGAAGCACAAGGACCATTTCAGGCTCTCTGTAGGTTTATTTTTACTGTCTGTCTTGTTTTAATAAAACAGGTTTTGGAACAGTTGATAGTAACACTTCAATTTAATGAAATCCTTTCCTAAGAAATCTCATACCACAGCAGTCTGCACAATCCGTATTCTTTTGTTAAGGACAAGTTTGGTTATTAGGTTTGTTGAAAACTTCACTGAAGATTTTAAGTCTTCTAGCAATTCTAATATCCTGCTGAAACTAAAGCTGTATTCTTCACTTGTATTACATGCCAACAAACTTCAAATACATGAAAATGAAATAAAAACACATTTTGATTTCGATTATTTCATATCAGATGAGCTATTTTGTTGTTCCTTTCAAAAATTGTTTGTTTTGGACAATATTTGACTTGCATGGAGTGTCTAGCTAGCACTTCAGAGATGAAAATAGGGAACACAAAAGGAAAACCTTTTTGTTGTTAATTCTTTAACTTACAGCACTCTGTGGAAGATTAATGCAAGTTATTGCAATTTGTGTACATGATTTCTGTTGAAGGGGGCGGGGGGGGGCAGTTAATTCCCTGCTGAAAAAATGCAAGCAAATGGAACCAAATAAAATTGTCATCCATTTACCTTTTGTTAAGTTTCCACTTAATCTTGCTTAACTGGATTGCTGTGCAGTGAAACATTTTTGTCAGTATGTGTACAGTCAGGTAGGTGGTTGCCTTTTAAAATATACCATCTAAAAATATTTTAAGCTTCTATCTAATTGTATTCATATGACAAGGCTGTTCATTAGTTGTGGAATGAACGGTATAGAAATTGTTGATTAAAGCCAAAAAGAAAATCAACTAGTTGGTGTTAGCAATCCTGGTAACTTTTGTTTTGAATATGAGGTATCTAAGAGTGTGAATGAGAATGAAAACAGGTTTTTGGAATATCTTGGTTTGAACAGGAACAGTAGTGATCATCACAATTGTACTGCAGGAAATGTCGTTTTTAACACCTAGTACTTCTGGCAGAATCATGGTGATGTTTTAAGAGTAAACTTTTTCTCACTCTACAGTGTAATTCTTCTTTGTAATTCAATTTTTTTAATTCCAGATTCCTAGAAAGTCTAAACTGGCTGTTCACAGAAATATCAGAGATGATGAAGGCTTTATTATCCGACATTTTGCAGGAGCAGTATGCTATGAGACGGTAATTTTACTTATGCAAAACTATTTTTGTTATGCTTTGTAGTGCTTGTGATATTCAAAAGTTGATATGTCTTAGCTTTGAAATTGATTTTATGAGTATGTGACGGAATTGACAGTTTCTTTTAACTTTACAGATTACAGACTGTTTTGGTGACGTATATTTTGTCTAAGTTTGTTATAAATCTACAGGTATTGGTGTCAAATATTGATTCATGATCTACTGCAAATCTTACATCAACATACGTTTGCATCTTGGGGAGGGGAATACACTACGTGATATGAAAGTACTGTTAGATTTAAGAGTAGCTTTTCAGAAGCATGCTTATCCTTGTATGCAATCACTGTTTATGTTATATTAAAATCACATTTGATACTTTTTGGGTTCCATTTCTACTTGCAATAGAATCATTCATGTAAGAATACGAAATACCTGCAATTGTTACCCTCAAAATACATTCCAGCTTCTTGTACTTTTTTGACTGTTCATCATACAAAAACATTGAAACACCTGAAGCCAATATTTAAAACCTAATTTTTAAAAAATAAGAGTTTAGGATAAACAGAAGATCCATAATGCTTCGTTGTTCTAGTCTGTAATTCCAGTGTTTAAGAGGAAAATACGTATTTTAAGGGCTTGTTCTTATTTACTTCAAAATACTCCAAGAATGAGAAATGATTGCTGTGCTGTTTTGAAGTAGGCACATTCTATAGTCATTTTACAAATTGAAGTCTACGTGTTACCTACCTGATTTTTCTGAGGTCACTGAGCATGTATGTTAATAATACCATAGAGTGTCTTCAGGAACAGCGGAGCCACATATGAGCACATAAGCTCTGCTGTCTGAGCTGATCAGATATGAGGTAGCTTTGGTCCAGAAGCTATGCTAATATGCTTGACTTAATTTATCCCCTCCCTCAGAGGGACTTACATAGCTTGGGCCTTAAAACTTTTGGACTATAGCTGCCTTGTACCTCACCTGTTACTTGTTTCTCTTTCTCACTGCACTTGTGGCAGTTCTTACAGTCTGATTTGTGGTGAGGAGGCTTATCTGGCTGCATTCATATTCCAGTCTTGTGTTTTCATAGTCCAAGGGAATTTTGGAGGCCTGTGTTTGTCCTTTGATTCTCATCACCATTAAACCCTATCCATTAAATAGGATATCTGGCAAATTCATACTTTCTTCAATTAGTCTTGGACTCTTCTGTTCATAAATATCAAAGTCACTATTAAAGTTGCACCAAAAGCGACTGAGAATTTTGTTAGTGTGAAATTGGATACCTAGTGTCTTGATCTCTGAATTTCAGTATAATGTATTGTTCTTAACTTCTAAAAGTTAGTGAGCCAATTTAAATAAACCAGAGAGGGAAGGTTTGTAGGAAGGGACAATATCTTTTATTAAATCAACTGTTCTTAGTCATAGTACTACTAAAGCAACCATTTTTTATTTCATTTTCCAAACTGTGTAGATGCACCAATTAAAATGTGCCTGTTAATGCCCATTTCACAACAGATCTTAAGTGATACTACAAGCAGTGAAGAATTAAGCTTCTCAGAACTCCCAAGTGATGATGTGCTGAGTGCTCAAAATGGAAGCAAGGAGGATAATCATTGACAAAAACACAACTGACCTCTTAAAAGGCATTAAACCTTACCTTGGGTTTCATGATTCCAACAGCATCCTTCAAATTTAAGAATGTCTTTTCTCTCTGTCATTAGTGTTTTTTGTGTCCAGTCCAGAAGTTGTTTGAAATAGTGTATGGCTATTTACCCCACATATTCTTGCTGATTTTTGAATTAAGTATGTAACTTTGTTTTCTTTAATTTTCTTTAAGACTTAAGCAACTGGGGCAGTGACTATTGTTTTCTTGGGTTGTCTTTTCAGATGCAATTTGTGGAAAAAAACAATGATGCTTTGCACATGTCCCTTGAATCTCTTATATGTGAATCCAAGGACAAGTTTGTTCGACAGCTGTTTGAATCTAACACTAACAACAACAAGGATCCCAAGCAAAAAGCTGGGAAACTTAGTTTCATCAGTGTGGGAAACAAGTTCAAGGTAACATAACATAGCAAAGAATCTTATCTTCTTGTAATATATGCCATTTTTTAAGTTACCTGAAATAAGTAGAACCTAAGGTTGGGAGAATCGAGTGGTAATTTGAGGTTCAGACAAAGAAAATTTTAGACTTTTTTACTATTGAATTATTAGAAACCAGTATATTCAATCTACATGCTGTTCATTTCTGTCAAAAAAGATGTTTCATAATAGCCCTTAAAGAGATTATACAGTAATTTTTAAGTCAGAATTTTGCAAGGCCACATAAAAGTCTTTATTCAGGAGGTTTAAAGTCTTGAGATTCAGATTTGTATTCTGTGGACTTTAAGGGGTTCTAAATGTGACAAAAGGCGTCCTTCCATCCTATCTTAGTTGTTTGTTCTAGAAGATGTATCAATTGGCTACACTTTGCCATTCTCAAAATTCAATACCTAATCTAACCACTGTTTTTCCTCTTCTAAAATATAAAGATAGTCATGGCTTTCACAGAAAGATGTTCATTGTGCTGAATGTTTCCTTTCTCAATACCTGAATCTGATGCTTCTCCTCATTTTCTCCTTTCTTCTGCTTGTTGTAAAGCTGACCTTCAAACCTTGTCTTCTCCAAATGTTTTCTGCATCCTTTTCTCATTCAGCAGTTTTATTTTAGCTGGACTATTCCAGCTCAGGATGGCTAGAAAGAGAACTATAGGGGAATTAAGAGATGAAAAGCAGGCACAACCGTGGGCTGCAGGTAAATTTTTCAATCTCATGGATTTACTTTTGGTAGAGCTGCTGCAATTTCGGCAAGAGCTCTTCTCAACACATCTGGGCCAGATCCAATGAAGGATTTGTATGCCTTCAAGTCAAGTGCTGCAACATTTTTGGTATGCTACCTTACCTAGGACACCTAAAACCCCACATCATGTTCCTAGCTAGACTCCTTACACAGTCCCTGGGGAAAGCAGGTATCTTGGACAATCCAAAAACCATGTTGTAGAGTGGGGCACTGCCAATAGCAGAAGAGCATTTCTGCATTTCTGCTCCATGTCAAGGTTAAGTGCTGAATCAAGACTGGAAGATAAATTCATTCTTGCATAATTGTATCATGTGGCCAGTGTTTAGAACTGTTCTCTAAAAATGCAGGGGCTGAAGAATGGGAGGGATACGGTTAGCAGCACTTGCTTTATTATAGCAACAGTATTCTGCTTCAGGTCTATACTATATTTAGTGTTTCATATCTACTGTATTTCCTGAAGCACCAAGTTATTGGTCAATCTGACAAAGAGGATTCTCCTTTTACCGTTCTGGAGATGGGTTATTATGTAGCCAGAAATAAAACTTTGATGGGCCCAGGAAGAGTAGGAGATGGAGCCTGACTTTTACAGTAGTGGGTTTGGTATTTAACTGGGAATTGGGCAGCCTGCTCTCTTGAGTTTTGCTCTGATGATTATTTCCTCCTCCGTATTATATAGTGGTTGTAGAATTAAACTGTAGCAATCGGTTTAATATAAAACGCATTATCAGAAGGCAGACTGAAAAATAGAATTACATACAGATAAGCTGTCTCCTGAGCCAACCCTGCAACCATGAGTCTGTTGTAGGTGAAGCTAGGATGCATTGTTTTTATAACTGCATTTTTAAAATGAAACCAACTGTGGGATCTTTGACATAATGTCCACTTTCCTCCATCTGGGTTTTCAATTACTCTTGGATTTAGCACCCCACATCCAGTAGATGTGGACATGTGAATGATACCACTGTCCAAGGAGGGCTGGAGTCAAAAAAGGGAGGCATTTTTTAAGTTAAGCAGCAGTTGAGTGGGGAACTTTTGGGATTGCCTTTTGGAGTTTGGTGTTCACCTCTATACCTAGAACATGACTAAAGTCCTCTTTGGATCTGGCCCGCCAAACTATAATTCTTTCAGTGTTTTCAAGTTTCATGGCATTCTGAATGTATGTGTTACTCCCAGTAATTCATTTAGTGTTACCTTCCCAGACACAACATGTGCTGCTGATGAACACTAATAGCCTTGAAAATTTCACTTCAGATGACATCAAAATAAGTTCTATTACCTTAGTAGAAATTCCATCTTTTTAAGAATAAGAATTTTTAGTGCGTCAGTATGTCAGTCAGTCTCAAATTCTTCTAATTACATCAATTAGATGGTGTTGCAGGGACTTCTCTTTATGGAATCCTTCACACATCCCTTCCTTATAACTAATTAAAATTACTTCTCATAAATCAGTTGAGGACATGATTAATTTGTTCATCAGATCTACTCAAGAATCTTTGGGATGATTTTACTTTACTATGGTAATGATGGATTAAATTGTGATAATTCAATGAACAGTAGTTTTAGCAATATGTTTTATTCATATGATGATTTCATCAGTGAAATTTACTTGAGAATGACTCTGGCTTATTTTGTGTCAAATCACAGAGTATAAGGAAGGGGTATTTTTCCTCTAGCAGAAACGTATTTTGTTGATGGAAATTAGTCTGTCCCTTCCAAAATTAAGCATTTCTAACTTAAGAAAACACAAAGATTATATTCAAGTAGAGATAGAGAGAGTATGTATAAGTGAGAACTGAGCAGGAGGTTATTAGTGTTTGTCATGCCTCTTGTGGCACTCCTCTCTCTCTAACCATATCCATGATAAGTTTAAAAAAAACCAAACCAATTTTATCCACTGGAAGGATGGCTGGCAGCTGTAGGTGACACATATTGCCCATAGAAATCTGGTTTTGTGGATTCAAGGTAATTGAAAGATCTGGTTCAAAAAAATATTAGTCAAAAGTCAGATCCTTTCAATTTTGGTTCCAGTACAGAAAATGAGTAGTATGTTAGGATGTACAGAATTTTGTCTTCAGTCTATATCCTTAAAGCTTGCTAATAAACTAGAAAGGCTGGCACTGCAGTAATCTATGTGGGAAAACAGACACATCTGTAAAGTAAAAGTATAGCTGTATTCCTGATGTGGTTCTGGAATATTTTAAGTCCCTGCTAGTTACAATCAATAGCAGCTGTGACACATTTTCCCTGACAGCCTTAAGTCTCTGGTGATCCTGTAGACTTGCCCCCAAATAATCGTAGGACTGTGGTCTTTTCTCATCACAGTATGTTTAAATCCAACCTTGGTCAATCTGGTTTTAAAATATAGTCTATTGTCATCAACAGAGAATTAAAAATTTGAAGGTTTGGAATTAAAAATAGATTATGCAGGTTCATTCACCTAAATGTTGACTTAGCTTAAAAAAAAAGAAGATGACCCTGAGCTTATCTGTTTTCTGTGTTAATTATTTAACATACAAATGTATGCTTGTTATAGGTTAAATTTGGGCTTTCACAAATTTTCAGTGTATTTTTTTTAAATTATTGCTGATCAGTCTTATTTTCTCTATAACATTATTACATAGCCATTATTTCCTTTATTTTCCCAAATGGGCTTGCACTTTTTTTTGCTAACTATGTTGTAGTAACTAACTAGTCCATACAGTATTGTTGTACAATTAAAAACAAACAACATCCTCAGGACTATTCATGCACACTTGCATGATTTTGTCTGTTAAAATTTGTGAACATTTTGATTTATCAATTCTGTCTGATATACTAACAATGAACATGCATGCAGTAATTCTATACCACTACTCTATTTGTATATTTCTGTAGTCGTCATGGTAAGACTATTGAAATATGTTTTCTTTTACAGACTCAGTTAAATCTGCTTCTTGAGAAGCTTCACAGTACTGTAAGTATGTATACAGGTACAGGTTCATAATTTTCTGTCATAAGTCATAATCGATAATCTCAACAGTATGGCTTACAATAAATGTGATAAGTATTGCTTTAGAGCTTGAAGTTATATGGCACTTCAGAAGCATCTTGCTGTGCAGGTGATGATTACTGAGTTACTTTAAAAAAACCCCACCACCTTTAAAAAAAAGTTGTTGTAGAATGAAAGTTACACAATTTGAGTAAAAAAATAAGAAATCTGTCTGGGCTGCAATCTCCTTTTTTGTCACTTTTACTTTTTTCCATTCACTGGTTATCATTGATGACTAATTTGCAGAAGGTTTAGAGATGTTACTTTGAAGAAAGGCAGATGATAATTTATTATTAATTACTGTTTTCAGATTCCATGAAGCCGTTAAAATGTTTCATTTCACTTTTGTGATATGCTGTAAATGCACAGATGGTCAAAGAACCTGATTCCCCTAATGAGTATTTGCTAATTTAGCTGGTGTAATTTGATAGGTTTTAGAATTCTCCATGTAGTTCAACATAACCATTTTTTTTAGAACTTGGAGTTGTAGGAACACATTCTTGTTTCTCTTGACCGCATGTTCTAATCAATTCTAGATATGAAGTTATGCTCTGTCAAAAAAAAAAAAAAGTGGGGGGAACATGGGAAACAAATGGCACAGGTGCTGGAGTGTAGCTGACATTAAGATTTTACTGTACTCATGAGGCTGGTCTGAAAGAAAGATGATCTCTTTCATACAGAACACTCTGGAACTGAGATCCAGTCCAGGGAAAAAGTATGTGCCCAGGCTTGCTGTACTCTGAGTTTAGCTAACCCATGACTGAGGATATATTGTTAATATAGAGCTCCCTTGGCAGGTGCTCTCTCACTCTCAGCTGAGAGATGGAAAAAGAGAGAAGACACTGCAAACCAGCAGTAATACTATGTTTTCTCAGTCCCAGTTTTGTTTTAGTATATAAGGTAGGTTATCATCAACAGCCACCTGTTATAGGAAAATCTGAATAATTGGATGGTGTTTTGCAAAAATGTCATCCTTAATGAATATGAAATGGTGAGAGAAAGCAGTGGTCAAAATTGTAGAGATAGCATGCATGGTGATAAGAAAGGAGCAGACTGGAACAACATGGGGGAAGGGAGAGTGAAGCCATGAGCCTAAAGAAACTGTAAAAAGTAAAAGTTAGAAGAAAGGAAGGTCAAGTTCATCTGGCATGTTTCCAGTGTCAGGAGGCTGGTAGCATGTTCACTGATGTGAACTCTGGAGGACTGAGGCATTTAGGTGGTGTGACTGTAGACGATAATGAGGGTAGTAGAATCTAGACTGCTAAATCATAATTACATTGTACTAATGTTAAGAACAGTTGAATGAAAACTCAAACGTTGAGGATCCAATTAATAGTTTGAGCATTGAGATCAGTTACATCAAGATGAACGCTAGAGTGCAAAACTGATATACGAGAGAAAAAGAATGTCAGCATTTCTCTTTCAGAATACTATTATTTTTTATCTTTCTTTTTTCCCACCCATAATTCT
Source organism: Buteo buteo (assembly GCF_964188355.1). Lineage (NCBI taxonomy): Eukaryota > Metazoa > Chordata > Aves > Accipitriformes > Accipitridae > Buteo > Buteo buteo. The sequence continues at coordinate 6,969,977 of NC_134185.1, forward strand.
TAAATGATTAACTGTTATTTCAGGAGGTTTGAAAATGTGTAGATTCTGCTAACTTCTTGTTTTGGTAATAGGGATCTAGCTTTATTCGCTGTATCAAACCTAATTTAAAGATGACAAATCACCATTTTGAAGGAGGACAGATCCTCTCTCAGCTTCAGTGTTCAGGTAATGTATACCTCTGATATTTTTCCCTCTGTTTATTACTTTGGGCATTGTAGATTGACCTAAGTTTGAAATATGTGAGATGGAAGCAATATTTCCTTGCTTGAATTGTTGCTTTCTAGAAGGTAGCTTATTTATGCCTTATGAACAGTTATTCAGATTCTTAGTAACTTGACTCTCATTTTAGTCAATAGAACCCTAGAAGTAATTCATCTGAACAGCCATAAGGTCTCTTCTTTGCAAGAAGAGTTGATGTAATTTCCATTGACTGTTTTTCCATTGGTTATAATGAGAGCTCAAACACCAGGTGCATATGTAAGAAGCCATGTAGCCATATATTGGTACATAAATTTAGATTTCTTGACCTGGAGCTGAATGCCATCCCTTTGTATTGCCCACAATGTTAACAGGGAAGCAGTTCTGTCCAGAACAACAGAATTTCTTTAAATTACTGTGGCAGTTAAGTGTTAGAAACTCCTGTGCATGTTGAGAAGCAGTCAGTATTAGCTGAGATATCTAATAATGGAAACACACTTGTTTTCTTTGATTTTATAGATATTATGATAGAGTTGAATCATATTGTTTTACTTTTTCAAAATTTCTTTATACCACTGTTAATTTGATTTGGAGCTGAACTTCCAACAAGGGCACTTCATAGTCTTTCCTGTAGCTTTGTATAGTACAGATTTCTGCGTTTTCATTATTCTTGAAATGCTAGGCACTTTCCAATTTTCCAGCTTTATAGTAAAGAGTGAGTATTAGCAGTTTTGCTCATGCCCTGCTGGACAGCGGAAGGAACTGCTTGCTTGGTAATTAGAGTGCTGGTATTGTCGTTCTTCATAGGGTGTTTGTTCATCAAAGTACTTTGATTTTTTTTTTTTTCCCCCTTTTCTGTATTTTTGTACTTTCAGCAGCTTGTGCTTAATTTTTTCTCTTTTTGAAGTCAAGATACTTCCAGGTTCTGTAGCTCCTGTTTTGACAAGCCCACATGTTTAACATGTCATGTTACTGTCACAAAAGCTTAACAACTTTTCAGCATTCCATTAACATCATTAGTAGTAGGTTTCTTCAGGTTAACAGCATTTGGCATGTCAGAGAAGAAAAAAAATAACAAATTAAGTCCCTGCCCCCCCACAATGTTTTACAGTAGTCTTACAAGCTCACTTTTCCATATTTGCTTACTTCAGCAACAGTAAATGAAGCTTAATCTAGTAAAACAAAGTTATAACATGTAATGTTAAAAGAGCAAGAGGTAATGCTGTAAAATCTTTTTTGAAGAAGAAAGACTTGGTATAAACAAATCAAATTTCCATTTACAAATATGCAAAAGATTAAGTTTAAAGATAGCAACCACAAGTTAAAGGCTAACTTAAAAACTTATATGCAAAATCTGTTGATAGGGTTATGTAAAGCAGCGGGTAAAAACTGGCATGGCCTGTGCTGCTTGAAGTAATTTGAACCATTCACTGACTGTGTCTGTGCTTTACTGATGTCCTAGTCACAGCCAAAATGTAGTAACAGTCTTTGGGACGTTAAAATTACATCTTAGCAGCTGGTACCTAGTACTGCAAGTACACTACATGTTCTGGCACTGTATTTGATGTCACGTCGGCACCACATCTCACAAATATCATTGACATGATGAAAATAAAAGCCTGGTTGGGCATTATTTGTTGGGTTTTTTTTCTTTAAAAATGAAAATGTCAGGTCTGCTAAAAAGAAAAAAATATTTAGAAGAAATATTAGAAAAAAATCCTGTGTATGATTGGATGTTACTTACCTCTCAAATAGGGAGAAAATTGTATGGGCTCTTCTCCTCTGTTCAGTATTAACTTTTTGTGAATGATCACATGATCAAGAAATGTTAGAGGCTGGATCCAGTCCCAGCTGAACTTTGTGGTTTCGTCTCTGAACAATGTCTTTGGGGCTTATGTCATAAACTACTGATTATCATAAAAATCACTGCTTCATATGCATTTTACTGATACCAGCTTTTGCGCCTCTGTTTAAATGAATTTAGGAATGGTGTCAGTTCTGGATTTGATGCAAGGTGGTTTCCCTTCACGAGCTTCATTTCATGAACTGTATAATATGTACAAGAAATACTTGCCTGAAAAATTGGCTCGGCTGGATCCTAGGCTCTTTTGCAAAGTAAGAAAGAAATTAATTCTTCTATAACATGCAGGACAGAAAATGTATTGGGGAGGGTGTGTGTGGTTTTTTTAACTTTTGGGGTTTTTGGGGTTTTTTTTTGGTTGTTTTTTTTTTTTTTTGAAGGAGGCAGAATATAATCCTAACTGTTTTCTGTGTTTCAGGCACTATTTAAAGCCTTGGGACTGAATGAAAATGATTACAAATTTGGGCTAACCAAGGTGTTTTTTAGACCCGGCAAGGTAGTGTTTCTCTTGAAGTTCATGAATGTGAATCTTAGAATAATTTTGGTTGGAAGGGACCTCTGAAGGTGACATTGTTCAACACATTGCTAACAGTGTGGCCAACTTAAGATTGCCCAGGGGTTTTTGTAAATACTGTTCATTTTCTATGAAAAAACATCAATATTAATACTGATATAATTGGTTTCATAGTCTTGTTGCTAATGCTGCTGTATTCCTAATGCAGTGTTCGTATTTCCAGATGTCCTACTGGTCACTTAAGACTTATGTTGACTAAAAAAGAGCAAGTCAGAGCAAAGAAAGAATATTTTCTAGTAAAATCTATTTATAGCTGAAATCTCTTTCTGTTATTCTGAGCATTGCTGCTGCTATGCAGAGAAAGAAGATGAAGTATGGAGCCGTTGCAACTAGAAAGGAAAATTATTGTAGACCCAGAAGAATGTTATTACTGTCATAATTACCAAAAAGTTGAAGTACAGGATTTTCAGAAAAGGTTTCCTTTAGTTGGACTCTTATACAAAGGTTAAAAATTGAGAAGTGCTTTCAGGGCTTTATTTTTTCCCAGATACAGAATCAGGGGTGTCTTGAAGTTGTGGAAGGCCAGAGTAAGTCTTCAGGATGTAGAGCAACAATTAATTTTTAAAAATTTTGGCAATAAATAGTTTTAGTGATTAATAAATAGTTGGTTTATTCAAAACGCTAAGTGTTGCACATCAATTAAACAGACAAAAAAACCCAGCAGTTATTTGTTATCATTAAAGAATAAAGTGATGCCAGAAATACCTGCTCAGTTGAATTAATTGAAAGCTGATACAATGATGACATACAGTTTACATTAAAAATACTTTACCTTTTTAACTCAACATGCTCTTATATAATAATGTCTAACTCTCTCTGTTCTCCTAGTTTGTAAAACTTTTTTTTTAATTATTTAGTTTGCAGAGTTTGATCAGATAATGAAGTCTGATCCAGATCACTTAGCAGAGCTAGTTAAACGAGTGAATCGCTGGCTTATCTGCAGTCGTTGGAAAAAAGTTCAATGGTGTTCTCTCTCAGTGATTAAATGTACGTATTTTATGTTTTGTTAAATCAAAATGTTTGTTAAAAATATAACAAAGCAAGTATTATCACCTTGAAATGTGGCCAAGGACATGTATAGCAGATGGTTACATACTAAAGTCTGAGTAATTGATTTCAAGGTTGGTGAGATATTTTTTTTCCTTTATACTTTATGTTTGGTACGTATAGGGGGGCTTAGAGCAGAGGTTTTTCAAGGTGGAACATACAGCCCACCACCAGTCTCCTGTGTCCAGTCTGCTTGGGTACTTACTGAAGCCTGGGTAAACACTTGCACAGAAATAAATAAATAGCTGTCACAGGTCTTGCAAGGGGAGACTTCTACATCAGCAGGAAAGACCAGTAGTTCAGCTCTCATCTGACAACATGGAGTCGTTTAGTTCTGGGAAGTGCCTGCACAGAGCTTGTCATCTCTGGACAGAAACTGCATGTTTGAAAGCACTGACATGAATTACAGGGTGAACATCTCCACTCCAGCAATTACTGCTGATCAGCCAGTAAGTGCCTATCACTATTGATAGGCAGTTTCTAAGTGCTTGGCCTGCCCAGTTTGCTGGAAGAGTAGGAATGAGGCGGTGTGGAATAGAGACTGGTGCTTGTGGGGTGCTTCAGTAAAGACGTCTGGGAGATGGGGAAAAGTCTGATGCAGGATGTCAGGGATCTATTATACGGAGGGTGGAAAGTGTACATTAAGATGGGGAAGAAAAGCACAAAGGCCTCGTGCCTTACGACTGTGCATTTGGGACAGCACAGTCGTGACACATCTGTCACTGATTGGATACTATTTCTTGCTGTTTATACTGGGGCAAATAGAATTTGTGAATTCTTGTCGTACAGGTTTCACACATCAGAAATTGTTAACACTAAAATAATGTTTTTCATCTAGAAATTTATGCCATTTAATCTATTATTCAGAAAGATAAGACAGAAAGCCTGTCACTGTGTCCAAAAAGTAGAAACCCAGGGAAATAATATTGTGGTTTGATGTGCCTTACTTTTTTTTAGTGTTTAATGGGAAATTAGAAGCTAATTTTATCACCAGAATAAAGCTGAAATAGATAGACAAAAAGTAGAGTACATCTTTGTGATCACCCAAGTCCAGTAGTTAAATATCTCTGTGTTCACAAACCATGTGCTCAGCTGATGACTAAAGGCAGTATGGATCCTTAGGCATCTATGCTTCCTCTAGCAGATATGTAAAAACCGCATTTATTGTTGCACTTCCAAGCTACTTGGCATGCATGCTTGTGCCTGTGCCTTATTCTCTGTTTAACTTGCCTCCTGGTCCCAGTCACTTGAGTTTTTAGATGAAGACTGCATTAGAACAATGACAGCTGGAAGTTTTGTTTTGTGTTCTTTCATTTCAGTATTGCAGACAAATGCTCAGTAAAGTTGCAGCCGCCTTACCATCTCTAGCAGATATTGGCTACTTGATTACCCTTCAGTTCAGGACTTAGACTTGCTGAGTATTTCCTGTTTGCTAGGTCCAGTGACTTTATGCTGAGCTTACTGATGTCTGTGAATCCTGGGGGTGGTGTGTGTGTGCACACGTGCAGTTCTTCCTGTTTGTTTTGGGTGGGAGCTTTTATACCTGTCTTAGGATTGTGAATTCTGTTGTCTGCTGTGTCTTAAGTGTCGTGGTTCTGGTATAGACCTAGCTCTCAAGCACACATAGTCTACATACAGTTTTGAGTCATCGAGTGTGTGAGTAATATAGCTGTTGTGTTAAATGGTATAAACCATTGAGACTCAGTCTCTTCTGTGTGTTTACAGTGAAAAATAAGATAAAATATCGAGCCAGTGCCTGCATTAAAATACAAAAGACTATTCGTATGTGGCTTTGCAAGAGAAAGCACAAACCACGGTAAGAGGATATTCCTTGCTTGAAGAAATTGGATTTTTAATAATATTTTCTTGTGAATGTAAAGAAGAGATTTACTATGCTTAACTAACTATATCTAAAGTCATAGAATGATGCTACGTATGACTGAAAGAGACTGAGAGGTGCCGTGTTCCTCCTTTCTTTCCCAAGGATGAACAGGCTAAACCTGAACCTTTCCTAAGAGATGTTTGTTTAGCTTTTTGTTCATAAAATCCTCCACTGATAGCCTAGTTATTAGAAATCCTTAGTTAAGTCTCTTTACATTAAAATTAAGCTCATTAATTTTTGTCCTTTACCCGTTCACACCTTCGTTTATAGGCCCCCTTTCTTTTTTATCTTAAAAATAATTGTGTGTTCTGTCTGTCTTGTCTCCTCTTGAAATTAAGTTATTCCTTTAGCTTTAATCTGACTGCATGGAATACTGATGGAAAAACCACTTCGGTCATTAAGCTCTGCTGACACCTTTTTGTTCTTTGATAGCAATCCAACTCTCTGTTCTTTAATAGTGCTGTTATAAAATGTTCTCTTTTGCATCCTTTGATAGTTATGTTTCATTTTGTACCCTGGCATTTCTGACCATGTCCCTATATTTTTAAGCTGTTCTGTACTCATCTTTAATGAATTGATTTAGTTTCTACTTTTTGTGTGTTGTTTTCCTGAATCCCAGTTCAGTGATTTCTCTCTGGGAAGGCTGTCTCTGCAGAGTTGTCACTTGTAAGTCTGGCCTTCAGTATTGGTTCTTTAAAAAGCTCCAAGTTTTCCTGGACTCTTTTTTTACCCAGACTTTTTTTTCCCCTGTGTGGTCTAATGACTGGGTTCCCTGCTGTGTAGTTGTTTTATCTGATTCAGTCGCATTATTGCTCTTTGAGTAAGTGGCACACCTCAACCTTTATCCACTCCAGTCAAAATCCTCTAGTGGATATTAATGATTTGTTACTGGAAAAAAAAAAACAAAAAAACCAACCCCACATTAACTCTCAAAATAAAAATGCATTTTTCCATTTTGAGTCACTGTCTGTTAATCAGTTTTAATTATTGTTTGCAAAAGGCTCCATTGCTTAGTTAACTTCATGAGCTAATGTTTGAATTTCAGAAAAAGAGGGTGAGTTTTATCAGAAGTCATAACTTGTCTCCCCTATCTACCTCTTTAATGTGAGTAATAAGTGGTAGTTTTAAAAATACCACCTTGTAAAAACATCCCACGATACAAATAAACTGTCTTACCTTCACAGCATTGATGGCCTGATAAAAGTGCGTACGCTGAAGAAGAGACTTGATAAATTTAATGAAGTTGTAAGTGCTCTGAAGGAGGGGAAGGCGGAGACAAGCAAGCAGGTCAAGGAGCTGGAGTATTCTATTGATGCTTTAATGACCAAAATTAAGGTATGATAATAATCAGAGAAATAGTTTCTTATTACTGGAACCTTTTGAAAACTTGATCTAAACTAGAAGGCCAATGTATTTTTCTTAACAGAAAAAACATTTTAATATAGAGGTCTTAATTTTCAGAGGCACTGAGTAAATCCTGTTTAAAATTGTTTGTGAATGTGACTGAAGTGAATCCTGAAACTGGGTGCATATGTCTAGACTTTGGTATTATTATCTGTGTTTCAAAATTGGCACTGGAGCGTTTAAGGCAAAAATGCATGTTGATATTGTGAGACAAGTGTTGTTAATAATTTGCTTGTTGCTTTTATTATTGGAATAATACATATTAGCAATGTTTTAAATTAATCAGGGCTGAAACGTATAAGCATTTGTCACAGAGTGAAGAGATTTATATTCCAGTAAGAAGTTTTTTTCAGACTTTGTGGTAAAGACAATTCATCTTGCGGATTATGCTTCAGGTTCTGTAGTTCTCAGTTTCTTACCACAAAAGCACACAGACAAAATGAAAGCACACTGGGATTTATTAGTGTTAGAAAAAAATTTGATGTGTTGAATTTTTGTTTCATGCAACATTACAGCTTTCTTAGTGTACCATATTAAGATTTTTCTATTTAAAATCATGGTTGAAAAGATGATAGAGTTAACCTGTCAACTTCCTGTTCTCTTTTCTAATAAAAATAAGATAATTTGATAATCGTCATGTTGACCTTTTCTGAGGATGGAACAACAGTTATATTAGTATACATCAATGTGAATTGTAAAATGAAATTAAATTGTAGCTATCAGTGAGGTTTGAAAACATATGTAGCAAAGGCTATTGTTTTAAGTATTTTCAACCTGTTGTTTGCTACTAATAATACCTTTTTAAAAAAAGTTAGTCATAGCACAGTCCAATACTTTTCCTAAGTGCTAGCACACATAGTAAGAAAAACTGTTCTGTGCTATGACATAAAAGGCAGAGCTGTAAATAACCACTGTAGCAGCTAAGAACACAACACAAAATGCACATAGGAGGCCCTTAGTTTTCATTTTAGTGTGGTAAGAATTAATTTCTTTTGCTTAAAACTGCAAGGTTTAAAAAAACGAAGGCATGTTTTAAAGAGAAGTCATGTTTAATTTCAGTGATAAAATGGAGATTACTTTTTATGGTTTTATATGAGAGAGGAGAGTAATGGATCCCCAGGATTTTAGGGAGAAAGGGAAGGGTGTGCTCAAGCTCCACTACCCTGAAGTGTATATATAGTGTAATTATACTGCTCAATGCTCTCATTTTGCTTAGTATTTTTTCAATGTGCATTTTTTAAAAGTGAACTACAAATGTAAAAGAATATAACCCCTCTTATTATTCAATATTGCAGACCACTATAATGACTAGGGAACAGATACAGAAAGAATATGATGCTCTAGTTAGAAGCTCAGAGCAGCTTCTGAGTGCACTGCAAAAGAAGAAACAGCAAGAGGAGGAAGCAGAGAGGCTACGACGCATCCAGGAGGAAATGGAAAAAGAACGAAAGAGACGTGAAGAGGAAGAACAACAACGAAGGAAGGAAGAAGAGGAGAGACGTCTGTGAGTCCTGAATAAGTTGCTGGTTATAGAATGAGAAGAAAATAGGAAAGGCACTTTAATGAGGTCATTTTTAATATTCCTATGCTTAAAGAAAGTCATTTGGATTGTAATCCTGGTGTGATATGCAGTGTTAAAACATTTCCTTTCCCAGTGATTTATAAGGTAAGTGTAGTCAGAATCGAGTATGGAAGAAGTGATATGATGCTGCTGGAAATACAGATGGACTTGAAAAGTTTCTTGACTTTACATGTAGTGTCCTGTCATCAGGACTGATTTCTGGATTACCGTTCAGTTTTATGGAAGATACTTTCCTATCTTGTGTTCACTTGCATCATAATAACATGTTTTAATTTCCTCCTCCTCTTTTGTAATAGGAAATCTGAGATTGAGGCAAAGAGAAAACAGGAAGAGGAAGAGAGGAAAAAGAGGGAAGAAGAAGAAAAGCGTATTCAGGTTAATATTTTAGCTATGTGTGGTGTCTGGGGTTTTTGTTGTTGCTGGGCTTTTTCTTTCTTTTAAATCTTTTTCACAGCTTAGGGTCTCCGCTGAGTCCTAGGGCTTCATTTTATAAATATGTGTCTCAGAGTCACTCAGCAGTGTTGCTTTAGTAGTAAATGTAAGGCGAAAATCATGCTTAGGGTATCCCAAGACAGGTCACCCATTTCTAGTTCATATGCAAGTTCAGGTCTTCTGGATAGAGGTGCCTTTGTTTATTAAAGTTTTTCTAAAGTTACTTTAAAGTTAAAAATACACAACACTGAAGAATCATAGTTTAGCCTTCGCAGTTTTTTGCAGATGTTCCATGTCAGGTAAGTTTGGCACTCTTTTACTTGAAGTCACATCTGCACTCAGGCTGTGTCATGTACCAGCTTAACTGTAAACACTTTCATAATATTGGTAATAATGAGAGGATACGGGACTGTCTCTAGTAGCCCCTTTGGCTACATTCATGTAGAATAAATATATGCAGTTCAAACCCTGCTCCTCCACCCCTTCCCCTTGATTCCTGACACTTCTTACTGATCCCATCATGAACTCACACTCAGAGTTGTGTTTGGCCCCTATACCCTTGTTTTCCTCTTGTCTTGGAGATTACCTGGGTGACCTGGGAGAGCAGTCTCAGAGAGAAAAAGCTTCTTTGTCGGGGCATTTGTAGAAAGCACAGGGCCATGGTCACTGATGTTTACAAACTCTCTTAAGCCCTCTCCACGATTAATCAGAAGCAGAATTTTTCTCCTGTATCTTGTTATCCCTGGAGTTAGCCTAGCACTGCTTATTCTCCTTGTAACTGCATACTCTCTTTTATCATCTCACCCTCATTCTTGATAAACAAGTCACTGGAACTAACAGAGAAATTATAGCTTAACTTTGGTGAAAAATGACTCTTTCCTGTGTTTATTGGGTCTGTCACCTGTATCAGAATAATAAGCACTACCAGCTTGCAGAAGTTAAACATAAAAAGAGTAAGCTGCTATTTGACTAAGTCTCTAAATCATTGCTTGGAGACCATTGCAGATGTGCCTAGTGTTTTGTGAGAAAACAAAATAGGATAAGTTTCCATTCAGGGACAGTTTAAATGGATTAAACTTTGTCCACTGAGGAAGCAAGTTGGCCTGTTGCCAGACGGTTTGAAAACTTGGTCTGCCAGCTCTAAGAGCATCTCTAGGGATTGTTTTTATTTATGTTTCTTTGTTTCTGAGATGTGGATATCTGCGGTGCAGAACGTAATTTATACTTTTACAGAAAAGCTGCATTTGAATACAAAGCAGATACATAATCCAGTAGGGTAGTTCTTTCTTCTACATACGGTTAATTACTCAGTCTCTCTTCCTGGTGGTTGTTACTATCAGCTAATCTAAAATGGGATTCATAGGATGAAGTCACTGGTGTTACTGCACTGCTTTAGTGGTGCAAATTCACGATGAAGAGTAGGAATTGACTTTGTCTCCTTTGTTGAGTTTTGGGCACCAAAAAAGGTACTGCTAAGACTTGGCTTGTCTGACTTTCAGACATATGAATTGGATGGTCACGTTTTACTTACTGTGTGTGCAAGACCCTCTGTTAAATAATGATGGTAAACTGGTATTTAGTTTTCCTCTGCAGAGGCAGTATATCTGGATTGCTTCTGCATTGCAGTAAGTCAGAATTTTACCATTTACTTAAATTCAAAGCCAGATCAGGTCCACAGAGGATTCCAGCGTTTGTCTTGATCCCTTTTCAGAGTGAACCATGGACCTATATGCAAAGCAGTGCCAACTGCAAAGTCCTGTAATGCCAAGTGCAGAATATCAAGGGAGTATTGTGTTAGTGCTACGGAGGAGTAACCATATTGCTCTGTATCATCTGAGTTTTAATGATTCTAAAAACTTTTGAAGGCTAATTTTCATAATACCTAACAAAAAGCTTCATGTGTTTTTTAAATAAGGAATAATTGATTGGAACTTTATTTTTAAAAGGTAATACAAGTGGTGGACAATAATGATTTGATAAACTACATGAAAACCAAGATGCAATCTTAGCTGTTTTGTTTTTCTTGGGTCAAATTAAATACTAATGCTGTTACTTTTTCAGTTCTATAAATTTTGCATGTTTTGAAAGCTATAAATACACTACTTGGCATATTTTTCTAATCATCTGCTTATGTACCATTTTGGTTTTGATTGGGTAAGGTTAAAAGTGTGTTTTTATAAAACAGGCTGAAATTGAGGCTCAGCTAGCTAGAGAACGAGAAGAGGAAACCCAGCACCAGGCAGTGCTTGAACAGGAACGTCGTGATCATGAACTTGCAATGAGAATTGCCCAGAGTGAGGCAGAACTCATCAGTGATGAGGCTCAGCTTGATCTAGGATTGCGCAGGTATGTGGTTAAGTAGTAACATTTCTCTCTCTCTCTCTGTTTTTTTTTGTCTTCTTCCTTTCCTGATCCCTTTCAGAAACCTATGCTCATGTTGGTTTTATGTATTTTTGTATTAATTAAATGGACATTTTAAGTCAGTGTATTCGTATATTTTTCAAATTAACTTGTGAAATTTGTTAGAAATAGATTGCTTTTGCTTAAAGACTTCCTCCATTTTGCGTCTTGCTACATCAGTAATTTAGTAGGCGCTTGTGAATACGACTGCAGTTCTCTTTCTCTTTTTGAGTTCTGGCAAGGATGGCAACCAATTTAAATTACTAATTTTAGGATACATTTAATGTAGTGAATGGAATTTCCTCAGTGGTAAGTAGTAATAAGATATACCCTTCCTGGTACGTGATGGTTCCAGTAATACAGTGAGAATTTGTGTGTGGGTTTTTTTACCAAGATGCCCTCTCTGAATGCAGAAACAGTAGTTATTTCTGTGTCCTGATTTGTAAGTTTTTTAAAGTGGAATGAATATATTTAACATAGGTGGGTTTGAAAATTAAATGTCATCTTAAATGTTTTCTTTTGTGTGAATTTTTTTGTGTCACAAGAAGTGCTTGGCTTTTGGTATACAGATCCACACCGCCTGCAAAGCAAGAGCTCTTCATGTTTCTAAGGGATCACCCTTTACACAACTTAGAAGTTCCAGTAAAAATGGTACTTATTGGTCAAATTGCATAAAGGGACTTATGAACATGATCACATCATCGGTGACTTCATTAGTGCTACTCTACTCAGTTTGTTGTTGTTGAAAGAAGGGGTGTAAGAAAATCCCAAGTGTTTCCATGGTATTTCAAGCTCCCAGATGTGTTCTCTTTGCTAATCAAATTTTACCTAGTTGTATACTTTTTTTTTAATAACCGTATGCCTATGAGAGGTAGCTGGGTGATTTTTTTGTCATGTACAATACTGATTTTTAGACAGTTCCACTAAAATTATTGGGTTTGCCCTCAGTTATACAATAGCTGTCATGTTGTCTCAGGTAAGACTTTAACATGCACAGGTGGATGTCTAAGTGCTTCACAGACAGCATTCTGGAGATTTTCGTACTTTCCCTGTTTGGATTTTGGTGCAACACTTTGAAGGTAAACCCAAAGTCACTCTAGTGTTGCAACCTGGCAAACTTCTCTCAGACACGAAAGAAGGGAGGCAATACACAAGAAGGGCTCAGAGAATTGAGTAACTTTTCTGTCAGTGAAGCTCTAATCTCCACAGTGTTTCCTACTGCTCATGGGTGATCCTGGTATATGTCTTCCTTGGGTAGTCCTGGAATGGATGATGAACTAACCATCCTGATAGTTATGACAGCCAGTTTTTCTCCACTGCGTAGCTAGCGGTAGGAGAATGGAGACTTTTCTGAATGATTGCAAAGTGCAGAATAGTCTGAACAAATTAACATAGTGATGTAAATAATTTCTTGAGCAAGATAATATATAAATCTAGAAAAAAGTAACAGATTTTTCTGCTTGTATGAGATTTTAGCTCATTAGTAAATTTTTTTCCTTCTGTTTCTGCAGTCTACTTCAAAGAGTTTTAAACATGTCCAAAAATTGAAGAAAATGCTTTTAATTTCAACTTTGATTTGATTTTGGTTTGGTTTGTTTAAAAACAAACTAAACCATTCCTGTGGGTAGATTTCCATGTAACTGCAGGAATTGGTTTAAAAGTAGAAATTGTGGGAATTCTTCTCTGAAGTGAAAACTATTTATTGGTTTGAACAAAACATGTAATTTAATAATTTAAATATAAATTCTTAGGACTTACTTTGACTGATACCAGTTAAAATTTTACTAGAGTCTAAGGAAGTTATATTCTACCATCTTCCGGATTTGAGACTTGCATATTACCATATGATACACTGAAATCACTGTGACTTTTATATAAGTATATTTGCCTTTTCTGTTAAATTTTGCTGTAGTAGGATAAAGCATGTATCACTCCATGCTGAATTCATGCAGTATACTGATTGTACAGTGTTTTCACACAATTTTGTAAAAAATCGTTTCATGCTTACATATTGGCATGAATAAAAGGATATTTTCCATTGTGCTGTACTACCTGTGCAGTGAAAATAGTAAGAACAAGGTGATTTTTATGTGCCACTTTGAAGGAACTCTTGTATTTTGCTCTTTTTTAAGGAACGTGATACTTGTGCTTTGTCATATTTGAAAATGAGTAGCCTCAACTTTCTTTTCTCCTGAATACCTTGCTGCATTCACCATTAGTTTTCATAGATATTTAAAGGTTCATAAGTATTAGTAGTTTCTTTGAAAAATACATTCTTTGGCTCCTGTCAAAGAAGAAAAGTTGTTTGTTCTGGCAGTAGATCCAGCATTTTTATTTGCGCTTATTCTGTGCTGAATATGCAGGACCTCTCCTAGCTTCATCCAATTTTATTACTCATCCACAATTTGAAAGCATATGTAACAAGGGATTTACTGCACCTAGGGGTAAATTAACAGAAGTGGTTAACACTTAAGTGAAGAATTAGTTAAATAATAGGTATCTGTTTTCAACTGTGCAATATTTTTAATTTGTGGCTTATGGAAACGTGGTGTAACATATAGCACCAAAATAAGCTAGCCTCAGTGAAGGTGGTGTGAGTATATCTGTTCTGTGTGTTGTGTTGGAACAGTCCAAGTAAGTTCTAATTTGTAGCATATTCAATGCTACATGTGTGTACATGTGGGTCTTCATTATGGCAGTTAGACTCGATGTCTTTTCACAGCTTGCATGAAGAAACTATCTGTCCTGTTCCCAGAGTAGCTACATGAGGATTGCTGTTATTTCGCATGATATGCTTATCCAGGCATAAAATATATCAGTAGCATGTCTCAAAATCTTTGATTTTGAAAGGAGTGGGGGGAGAAAGTGTGTGGGAAGTTTTCACTTGTACATTTTTTCCAGATTATCTTAATGTAACTTTTTAAAAATAATTTAACATTCATGATTGAATGAGAGAGGTGAAGAAAAAAGGTCTATATAATCACAAGACAGTAAATAAGATGTGAGAGAGCATGAAATACTATGACCCATCTTTTCCCACTTCAGATTATTAGAAAGGTAACTAGGAAGAAGTCTATCTAACATAAATATCTTCTGTTTGCAGAGCCAATGGAACAAAGCTGCAAATGACTGCGTATGGCATTTTTTTCCATTTGAATGCTCTAATAGAAAAACAAGCAACACTAATTAATTCAAAGGAAATTGATATTGTCCTCTTATTTACTAATACTCCATAACAATCTTTATTATCGTGCATCTGTAAACTTTAATCGGTTTGAAATACCCTATATCCACTACTTTGCTTATGTCTAATAAACAAGTTAATAATCTAATATACCTAATAATATCTATTTAAAGATGATTATGTAATTAGTGTAAACTTTTTCACATACTATCCATTTTTCACTGTCCCATGTGATTTATTGCTCTTTACAGAATCAGGACTCTGTGTGTGTATATATATATATTAGAATGGAAGTTATTTAAAATAAGTAGCCCTTTTTTTTTTTTGTGCACTTCAGTTTGGTTGGCAAGAGATTTTCACAGTTATAAAGGCTGGTTTTATATTAATATGTTTGGTTTATGCTTATTTATCAATTTTCTTATAGGGAACAAATGGCCACAGAAATGTCAGAAATATTGTCTAGGTAGGTGAGAAGGCAACACCAAACGAATCAATCATTATATAAAAAGAAATCACACATGAAATGGGTTGAATTATTATGGAATGAAAAATAATGCAATCTGGGCTTTTTTAAGTGCTAAGCAGATAAGTAAATTATTTCTTTCAGATAAATTTCCTTTATCAACACCTTTTTCAGCAATTATTTTTATGCTATTTTAATTGATTATATAGATATTTAAAAAAAGAATAGTTCATGTACCCTGGCTTTTTGTGTAATTTTGATAATGTTCCTCCAGCTCTCTTCTCTTTTCACCTTTCTTATAATGATAATAGAAAACTAGGCTCCACAGCTTTCAAAGGAGTATTTCTACAGATTCAACAGAGTTTGTGAAGTTATTTAATGTTAATGTAACTGTTAGTGCTTTTAATAAAAAAAATTCTAGTTATAATTCCCTTCAAATAAAAGCAGGTTTGAAAATTACCATGTTAAAAGCATATTAAAACCCCTCTGAAGACATCTAAACAAAATCCCTTCTGAGATGTCTTGAATGCTACTGCAAGATTTTATGCACAATGCAAGAGGAAAGGAGAATGCAGGTTTAGATCTGAATACAATTCTTCTCGAACAGTCTCATAGTTTGTGATAGAACACTAATTCTCTGTTGAGAGAAATTGTTATAATGTTCTCCATATCAGTGAGTAATTAGAAAGTGTTTTGTGCAACTTGAGGACAGAAATAACATTTTTGCATTCATTTTCTGAAGCTTACATAAGAAGCAAAATTGTTTAGAGTTTTTAAAAGTGAATCTGTCATTAAACAAGCTACTATGCTGTGTATATATAAACTGAAGATGATCAGTCTCACATGTTTGATGGGTTTTCTAGCTGTAGCACTGATAATTGTGAATGCAGCTGTTAATTTGTTTCTTGCAGTGGTATTTTAAGAATAGGACTAAACAATGTTGTGTGTAATTAAGCTAGCATGTGAATTTAGATGGCTAGATTATATTGCATATATTGACATAGTTCCAATGACAATGGCCAATTCTTAATGTGCAAAAAAATAAGAAAATTTTGGGGGCAAAATCAGAGGCTCTGTGTTTTGGTTGAGTTCAAAATGTAATACTTCTTACTGCATGCTTGTTTAATTAAATTTTTTTCACTTGTCATATACTGTAAACTTTTGACTTAAGACTGACTTTTTTAAGTCTGGAAATACTGTTTATGATACATAACTGTGTCAGATTGAGTGGTGAAGACTGATTGGCAAGTATGATGGTCTTCTTAATGCCAGACTGTTATGCTTAAAGTCATGTAGAAAACAAAAGAGTGATCTGCAGGGTAGTACTGTAATGGAAAGACTAAGCCATTCAATTGGATTAGCATTCTTAAAGATTACTAGTTTAACCAGAGATCTTACAGCCTAGTTCTGGTGCTCTAAATTATGTAGCAAACTCTTAGAGTGGTGGGTAGTGTTGCTAAATAAGGAAAATCCTTGGGATTTGTCAAATTAGGTTCAAGAAGGTTAGACACCAGGCAGCGGAAATTACATTTAGCAGCAATTCTGTAATGTCCTACAGGTATGCCAATGATGACAAAATATTAATATATATATTTTGAAGGAGACAGTCTGCCTAATGATTTGTTTTACACGTAGGAGTAGTACTAAGGGTGAGGAAAAGTTCCTGTCCCTCAGCTATGTACTGATTAAAAGTCAAAGAGGTAGTTTTTTATGTCAGACTTCTCAAATACCATAACTGGAAGCTGTGTGTTAACTCAGATTAGTAGTACGAGTAGGCATAATCAAGCTGATGCTTAATTCTGTAGTTTTAATTACATTTGAAGAGATGGTTCAGTTGCTGTTTAGAAGAAGATTTGGTGAAACAGATTGTTTTATTCTAGGAAACTTAAAATGCATTTGTTATCTCTGCATTCAAAATTGCTATATCTCCATAGAGAAATTTTTCACAGAAAATATATTTATAACCTATTAACTAAAAAGGGAAAAAACCCAACATAAAACTTCATAGTACTGCATGAGACCTTTATGGAAAAATAAAATTTAAAATAATATTCACCAGTTTATAAATACTGTAATAATGCAACAGTCCCACAAAAATATTGCTGCACAAACAGACTTTAAATGAAAAGGCCTGGTTTCTTCTGGTTTTCTCTCTTGTGAATTTTTGAATACTTGATTGCATCAAGTATTTTGCTACCATGTTAAAGATCTAGTTTCTTCTGAACAAATCCTCTCAGATCCTGAAAGATAATTCAGTTTGCCTCATGTTCTTAGTCATGGACATTAGCAGAGATTTAATAAAATCATGTGTCTGTTCTTGAATTCCTTAGTGTTTAAAAAGTATTCTGATTGTCACTGAATGTTGGGGTGTTTTAAACTTAGTTTATATCCAAATAATCCATGGGAAGTTTGCTGTTCCTGAGGGAAAGTTCTTACACTTCTTATCCATAACATTTTTAAGACAAAAAAAAAAAAAATATTTTTTTTTTCAGGTTTATCTTTAGATGTATACATGTAGTGTTTGTTTGTTTGTTACATGGATAACCTTATACGTGCTGTTAAAGATGATGGAGATTTTAGTAATAATTTCTCAGTTGCATTTGCCATTGACTTTGTTGCATACTACCTATATGACAAATACCTTTTGCCTCTGAAAAACACTGTTTCTGGATGAGTCTTTTTATACTGGTCAGCCTTTCTTCTGAAAATGGTCTTTTTTTTCCATGGTATCTCTTGATGATTCCCCCCCCCGAATAAACATTGCTGTTCTCAGACAACTGCTATACAATTAATGTAGAATTAATTTGATTTCTTGTCTCAAATTAGACTTTTGTCAAAGACATGAAATATTTTCTCTGGTCTTGGAACAAGGATTTGGTCCTGATCCAGTTTTAAACAGCAGAGGAAACGCCTTTTCTTCCTTCTCCTTGTCTACTTCAGAAATAGTTTTTTGTCTTATTTTTCAAATGGAACTAAAATGTATATGGCCTCTCTTTGTTGTCTGTATTCTGTATCTTGACTAGTACTAAATCATGTGGGGTGAGGTACACATAAATAGAATATGCGTCTTTTCACATATAAGCGCTAACTATTAATGACAATTCCTTTTAATCTCTAGGCAAGCAATCAGATGATTATATTATTTTGGATGTAAAAGATGCCTTCACTTTCCCTTAATCATTTGAACATCTTGAAAATGGTACTTGGTCTTTGAATTCAGTCCCTCTGCTGCTAATTTTCATTGTAATAAGTATGCTGCAGTGTTGATCGTGGGATCTGTTCTTTCTGTTGTAAAAATTCCTGTCTCATACTTGAAAAAATACATATTTTTTTTTTTTAATAATTGTAGGGGTCCTTCAGTTCAAGCCACGAAAGCTGCTGCTGGTACTAAGAAGCATGATCTCAGTAAGTGGAAATATGCAGAGCTTCGTGATACAATCAATACATCCTGTGGTAAGTCGTGGGTTTTTTTCTGATTGGAGAAAGAAGTCAAGTTGTAGTTGTATGAAAGGTGTTACTTTCTTCCTATGACAAAGATAAAAACTTGCTCATTAATTTATTCAGGTTTGAATGAATGTCAAATTAATTTTTAAAAGTTGTATTACCCTGAAGAGAACAGCAAACTAAGCTTTTTCCATATTGAGGAAACAGAATTTCCTTTGTTATCTCCTTTACTGATTATACTTTTATGATGTTAAACTGCTTGGGCCATAAACTACATCTTATAATCTCTTAATTAAATTGTCTCAGTTTTATGTATTTCCACAAAGGGAATAATAGTTATTATGCTTTACCTAGAATTTATGTGTTCTAAGAATTTTTTTGCTGCCACTTCTTGCTGTCATCAAATCACAAAAAAACAAATATGTCATGGAAAGGACAGCAAAAAATATTTTCTGTCTTAGATGTTCAGATTATTCTTCAGTTTTCAAAATGTGTAACTTCATTTGGGAAGCTCACAGTTGGGACATTAATTACTTTTCCCCCAGTGTTATGAAGATCAAAACAGATAAGAATTATTCCTTTATTAAATATTACTGTTTCTTCATGCTTCTGATTGAAAGCAGTTGGTTAATTTCTGATTTAAGATCACTCAGAATTTCTCCTTGGGAGTAGAAATTGGAAACAAAACCATTCTCTCTATTTGTATTTAAAACCCAAAGTTAGCTCCAAATTCTAACAGTATCTGTATTGTTTTTATGTATGCAAGACTGGAGTGATGTTTTCAGCTGAATAGGTGGTGCAGTAATACATGGTGCTATGATGCTAGTGTGTGTTCATCCCTAGTGAAGCCAGTCTGGATTCTCTTCCGTGACTAATGAAGAAGCCTTGTGATCATTCAGTCTCTTGATACAATGAAATTCAGCAAAATTAAAATATATTTAATAAACTGGAGAAAGAACCTAGGTCTGAGCAATCAAATTGCCAATTTTCTTTTTTTCAGTTGCAGAAATAAAGTTCAGCAGTGAAATTTTATCTATTTCTCTACTGCTTGGCTTTTGATAATGTCAACAGGCAAATTTAGTGAAGTGAAAATTTTATTTGTAGCATTTCACTGCTCCAGATCTCACAGTGGAGCAGCTACTTTGGGGACTGCCATTACTCTAAAGGAGAAAAGGATATATAGCACTCCAAGGGACTTTTCTGGGCCATAAAATAGAAGTCCTGTTGCTGCAGAGAGTGAGGCTATAATATAATAAATATAATAAATATAATTATTATACTATATTAAAACATATTAGTGTTACAACATGATCTAAAATTATTTAGCTATCAGTATAGGAAAGCATTTAGTAAATAATTTTTCTGATTTTTCTCACTTATCCCTCCCTTCCTCATTTTTGAGACAGATATTGAACTGTTGGCGGCTTGCAGAGAAGAGTTTCACAGAAGGCTAAAGGTATATCATGCCTGGAAATCCAAGAATAAGAAACGCAATGCAGAAACAGAACAGCGTGCTCCCAAATCAGTCACAGACTATGGTGAGGAGAGATAATTTTGTGTTTATAATAATTTTGGTGACAATATTCTAAAGAAAACATTTCTAGAATGAATTTTGGTTTCACTAGGTTGAAGGAAATTCTTGGGTTTTTTAAGAGTATTTTTATATTGATTTAAGGTAAATATTTTGAAAAGATTGGAACTTTTGCTTGCTTGAGCATTACCTGAGAATTTGAGCTTTTCAGGGAATTTTGGTACAGATACATGGCAGGTGAAATATGGATCCCTGGAAAAGATGTTATCAAAGAATGGGTCCTTGTGGCCATGCCTAGTAATGTGGTTTTAAGTGCTTAAGAAAGCTTATGACTGAAACAGCAGGAAAAGGCATTTGAAGCACTTCGGCAAAGTGGTAAGTTGCTTTGAATTTGAGCTCACAAGTTCTGTCTGGAGCTAAATACTGGAGCACAGTATTGCTGATGGGAAGTAGCAAAGAGCAGAAGATGTTTGGATTATTGCAAATAAAGCTTGGAATATTCATGATCTCATCACATTTAGTTAGATATTTACAGCATTCTTTTCAATGTTTTTCATTGCATTTTTTTACATTCCTTGAAATATGGTTTCATATTTCTGAAGAAAAGTTAGAACATTGCAGTTCAGAAGAAAGTCGCTGATAGTGACCTTTCAAGACTTTTGTTAATGTCAGAAGTAATTTTTCCTATTGCAAATAATTATACTACAGGGGCATTTCACATCTATGTATTGTAATGATCGGAGAAGGTATTAAGAAGGAACTCTGATTTCTTAGATGTTTAAGCTAAAAGTCTTTCAGGTGTCAGTGGATGTGTGCTTCAAATGATGTAGTTTTTTCTTTCTGTCTTTTCACTGATGGGTGAAAATTTTTGAGGTACTGAAACTGTAAGTTATAAAGGATCAGCACTTTTATGTTTTGTTCAACATGTAATATTTGTTCACAGATTTTGCACCATTTTTGAGCAACTCACGTAAGTGGGGAGACGGTTATTTAAGCTAACTTTGAAGAATAGGAACACTTGAGAGCTCTATACTAACATTAATTAATCCAGTGTTTTGCTACACATGTATATAGAATTTAATTGTTCAAAAAAAGTCTATTGTACAATTTGGCTATGTTATTGAACTGATGGTAATTACATGTTACTCTGGTATTTACAAATGTACTTTACTGCTTATCTTCATGAGATCCTAGCCATTTGAGCGGTCATGGGAAGCGAAATTGAAATAACCTTTTTATGTAGGTTATTTGAAGGTATAGTCTCCTTGTTTTGTTTTTTTTTCTCTCTTTTTTTCCTCTTCCCTGCCCCTTCCCACCATGAAATGCCATGCTTGTTCCAAGATTTTTTACTGTTTGCATATGGCTTTTTGTTGTAGCAAAACTCTGGAATCAACAATGTAACAGCTATTTTCCTAGCACACTAACTAACATTCAGGTGGTGGTTTCTTTTGAATAAAGAACTACAATTCCATACCACTGAAAAGTAGAGGCTATATTGGCTGCTTAGCATTCCTGTCCTCTAGATTTCCTCTTGGATTTAGGTATGCATTTAGGGGTAGAAATAGGCCTTAGCAATTACCATTGCAGTGCAAAAAGTGTTTGACAATACTAAAGCACTGATCTGCTGTGATAGATGTTCAGACAATGTGCAGAAAATAGAATTAATTTCTTATAAACTGTAAACTATGTCTCCTGGTAAAATACATGCTTTATCAGAGTTGATGTATAAAAGCAGCATTCACCTATTAAAATCTGTTTTGTTTTTCTTCTCTTGGCTTATGTAGACATGGAAAAAAATTGGGGGGTATGATTTGTATAGTACATACTTTTTTTAAGGTTCTGCTCTTTGCATTTAGAAAAACTATTTTTGCTTGAATCTAAGTGGAAGAAATATAAAGGTGCAGTTGCTAGTTTATTAGTCTTGTTCATAACTGTAAAAATATGTTATTAGAGGTGATTGTCATTCTTCATCTTATTAAATTTTAGCTCAAATATTAGCTTTGCTGCTTATCAGACAACGGACAAAAGGAATTCATTTTTAATTATTCCCTTTAAGCTGAAACATGGAACTGTTAATACTGATGTTCTTTTGTAGAGATGGCATAGATTCACATTCAGAATTTCTTAAACAGGGTAGTTGTAACAGTGGTATTGTAAACCACTAAAACAAGATCACTAATAAACTTTTGCAGGAGGCAGTTATTAAAGGAAAGGATCTTGCTTGTAAGAGCTTTTACTGTTTAAAACTGATTATGATAGTGTATACATAACATTAAGAAGGTTGATCAGTTGATGAGTTAACATAGAGAGTATTTGCTTTTATTGTGAAGAAAGTTTCTCTCTGAAGTCTGAAATGTGTGGAACTCTGAGGGAGTCCAAAAATGCCCATGGCAATTGTTTACCAAATATATATGAAGCTTTAAAAGACTTTGTATAACTCTTGTCTCCTCTAGAAGTTTGGTCTGTTTATCTTAATGGTCTGAAATAAACAATTTCCTTAAAAAAAGAAAGCAGCCAGAGAGTAGTTCTAATGCTGGAGTTTAGTACGCAGAAATCTAGGCAGAAAGTTATGTTTGGTGGCAGCTTTGTAATAAGCAGTAATTGTTGTCAACATTTCTATTAACAAATTAGTCATTTCTAACAGTATTACACACCCTTCTGTGTTAACTGTCAAAAATCTTCAAGTGGTGCTTTATATTTTTGTAACTGAAAACACTTCCTTGCGCTGTAATCTTGTTTTACAAAGAGATGGACTGAACTAGAGCTGTTACTAATTAATGTTTCTGGTTGGTAAGAAATTTTAGATGGGAAGTTTTACCTTTAATATTGATTTAAAGCAGAATTTTACTCACTTTGTTTTGTCTAAATGTACCTGATGCTATTGAGCAAGCTATAGAGCAACATACGGATGCAATAGTTAACATGAGCCTTTCCTCACCAGTGTTGTAGCTGTAGTGATTAAAAGAATGCACATTATATGAGACGGGAGTGCTTTTTAGGTTTAATGAGACACCAGATGACCTTGATTTCAGAGAGATTCTGTCCGGTTTTGGGGGGTTGGGTTTGGGTTTTGGGGTCTTTATTTGTTTGGGGTTTTGTTTGGCTTGTTGTTTTGGGGCGGGGGTGGGGTGGGTTTTTTGGTTTGTTGTTTGTTTTTTTTTTTTACTTTGCTGATTAATCAAGTTATAATACGGCTTTCTTCTTTTCTGTTTTTTTGTTTGCTTGTTTTTTGGGTTTTTTGGTTTTTGCATGATAGCTCAACAGAACCCGACAACCCAGCTACCAACCAGACAACAAGAGATTGAAATAAACAGACAGCAGCGTTACTTCCGCATTCCCTTCATCCGTCCTGCGGACCAATACAAAGATCCCCAGAACAAGAAGAAGGGTTGGTGGTATGCACATTTTGATGGGCCATGGATTGCTCGACAAATGGAACTTCATCCTGACAAGGCACCCATTCTCCTTGTAGCGGGTTGGTATTGAAAGCAAAATTCAAATGCTGAGCAGGTTCAAAGTTGATAACTTTAGAAAAAGAGGCTGATGATACAAGTTTCCCAACTTGTATCCTCTTTTTTTCATCAGCAGTTCTTGTCTGGGCAGAATTTGAGGATTTGGGACTGCTGTTGATGGTGGCCAAATGTTACAGAGTATCATTTGGAGACGTAATTGGTCACATGTTTTACTTGTACATGTACTTTAATCTGGGAAATCATAGACAGAGTGGCAATCCGAATGTAAATGGGTTTTATTATTAAGTGTCCTCAGAGTGTTCACTGAACTGGAGGCAGCGTGAAGGTAAAACATGATTTATCTGCAAAGTTCTACTCATCGTTGTCTTGGTTTTTAAGTTAGCTTTGAAAAATTACAGCAGTTTGTATCAAAACAATTTGCACATATGATAGGTTGTCTTTCTATAGTATGGTGCTAATAGCAAACTGATGCTTTTACCATATTTATGCTGCCTAGTATGCAAGAATAGCTTTTTAATCTTAAACTTTTAAATAAAAACTAAATGTGGCAATGGATTAGGTAGAGATTTACCTGGTAATGAAATGTATCCTCCTTTTCTGGAGGATCATGAAAGGGGGAGAAAACACTGGAGAAATACTGTTTAGAGTTCTATGTTTTGAGTTTTTGTATTTAACTTGGAGACTGAGGAAAAGGCCATAACCAATTTGTTTAGCTTCAGAGTGAGCAAAAGTTCCTTTGTTTTCTGCTAATTATTTTTAATAGAATTCCTTATACCAGCTGTTGCCTGTTCAGTGTCAAAGCCCATAGCTAAAAGTAGCATTGTTGTCATAAATACCACATTCAATGGATCACCTATTAAAAATAAGATTAAAATACAGCACATGAGCTACATTGATCATTTCATTGGATTCTCTGTGTCAGTCCCATTTGGTGAACACTGTTTGTTTAGCATGGGAGGCAGACAGAGTGAGAATACTGGCTACTTGATCAAAAGTCTCGAGTTCTTAGTCACTTTGCTCCATTTAAACAAATTGAATAACAGCAGTTCGCTCTAAAACTATGTAAAACTGGAAGTATGTGTAAAACAAACGTGGTTGGCATCTTGTAGTGGTTTTCAGGAGAATATATCAAGAAGCTGATCATTTTGGCTTCTTTCCTTTGTTCGTTTGCTCATTTTTTAAGCACAATTTTGTCAGTTGCAGAATCTGATACTAGTTTATTCTGATACTGCTTTTCTGTACTGTGTGGGGGCAAAAAAAGAATAAATTTCTCTCTCTCTCTCTTTCTCTGTTGTCTCTGAGGACTGATTTCCCCATAAGCTCTGAAGTCTATTAACAAACCAGAGCTTGAGAGAGGAAATCTAATTAACAGAGATCTAATCCTTGTTAATGGGACCTTTGAATAATGTAAAAGCTTTATGAAGATTTTTCTTTTTCCCTTTACCATTTCAGGTAAGGATGATATGGATATGTGTGAGCTTAATCTTGAAGAGACTGGCTTAACTCGAAAGCGAGGTGCTGAAATTTTACCGAGACAGTTTGAAGAAATTTGGGAGCGCTGTGGAGGTATCCAGTATCTTCAAAATGCAATTGAAAGCAGACAAGCTCGTCCTACATATGCTACGGCTATGCTGCAGAACCTGTTAAAATAAATGGTCGTTTTGCACAGTAGCGTTCAAGATGAGAACCCTTGCCCATGATACAAAGGGAAGAGTTCCTCTGTGCAACAGAGGACGTAAACATTCTATAATCATATTAGAGATGTTTAATATAAAGTGAACAGATTTTATTAATCACGTGGTTTGTTAATTTGTACTTTATGATGTTTAATTTGTGTAGTGAACTTTACTAGGTATGAGGACCTTGAAGAAACTTCAGTCAGTGTAGTTTGTTGCATTTTGTTTATATGCTGCATTTTCTGTAACAGTTTCTGTTATAACTCCTAACACTTTTAAGCAATCTGTCTGTACTTGGGTACATATTACAAAGAACTGCATTGCAACCACCTCGTTATAAAATCCTCTCTTTAAAACACTGAATAGTTGGCTTCAAGTGGTGGCCTAGTAAAGAGGATATGCTGTTTCTAATAACTGGAATTGTGAGGCCTTAGCTTTGACTTCTGTTCCAGAGAAGTTGGAGTATACTTTTATATAATCTGAGACATTTTATGTCCTGATTTGAAAACTGGTTAGTGTCTGTATTTACTGACTTTTTCAGAAACTGGTGGGAAATCCTCCTAAACTTGAGACCCATAAATTCATATTTAATGCATTCTCTGTCTTGGTTGAAGAGAAATGGTTTTTGTACATTCTGAGAAGCACATTCATATATGTCAATATTGTGTAATATTAGAGGTACTCAAGAATGTACTGCTCATTAGGGCTTATACCACTTCTCTCTTAGTTTCTTTGTCTTTTCTCTAAGTACAGGTTTCCTTTAGACTTTTATTTTTCTGACCAAATTTCCGTTAGGAATTCTTGGACAGTTTGTTTATCCAGGTAGTGTAATTTCAATATATTATGAAAAATTATCCAAGACTTGTATCTGGAGGCATATAAGATTAAGGATAGCATAAGGGAAATATGTTCAGCTTTTTGGTGGCAGTATAACTTAACTGAATATTGAGGCCTGAGCCTCAGACATCCTGTTTATTTTAATTGTAACGAGATGCACAAGGTCTGTACCTTTTGTTAGATTGTATAAAAATTTGGTCCAGTAACATAATGCATCTACGTGCTGATGAAATAGCTACAATTTTTAGTATACTAGAATATCATAGGATTTGGACACTGAGCTTTATTTTAATCTTCTCTGTCAAGTTTCATAGCTTGTAGCAGTTCCCTTATTAAGCAGTTTGTTTGGGGAGTTTTTGTGGGTGGGAGTTATTAATTTCATACAGTTTTAAGATGCATTTGGTTCACTGATGTGAATATTGTTTCACCGTGCTGGCCATTATTTCAACAAATTAAACTTGATTATTTATTATCTCTCTGATAGGCATTCGAAATACAAGTAGCTTGATATTCAATTACTCGTTCAACCTGATTTAAAAAGAAGTCTTGTTTTATGAATTGGCGAAGTTTGCTTACACTACAAAATAAATTCCTCACTGTTTACTCGGTGTGAAACCTCTTGGAAACTTTAGTTTTTAAATGCATAAATATACCTAATTAATAACTTTCAAGAGGTACAGTTCTGTGGCACAGAGAAAGCTCCTGATGCATATATCCTTGCTGACCTTAGCTTGTGCTTGCATGCCACCGTCTGCTTGTTATTACAGATGCACTCCTTACTGTAACACATGGAGATACTTGAGTAATACATTAACTCTGTATGAATCCGCTGCGTCAGGGAATCTCAACTTCTGCTGCGTACCCACTCTACTTTTTGGTCATGTGATTGCAGACGAGAAAACCTTTTTTATTTTACCCAAATTCTTCACTGAAGCAGTAATTCTTGGCTGGAAGGTGAAAGGAGCAGCGCATCAGACTGCTGGCTAGCAAGTTGTGTACAAACCTGTACAGTGTTGCATGAGTTTAAAGGTGCTGCTTATGAAATTTAGATTACTGGTTTAAAGTGTTACTGGCTTGGAACCAAAGTTTCAGAACTTCCAGTCTCCAGAAACTTAGCACTGCAAGAAGCTATGATCATTCATGTGATACAAGGAAGAAAAATGACTGAAGTGGTAGGGGTGAGATGCCCTACCCTCTATTTATTACTGTCTGGATTTAGCTTCTTGATTTAACACATTCAGTCTCAGTTTATATATATATATTTATATATAAAACAGATCTTATGAGACTGAATATGGTAAGCAAAGAACCTCAATACTTAAGTGTGTGGGTAAGTGTATACACATATATATGCTTAAATATTTTAGTATATGTATGTGTAAACATACTTGTGGGGAACTTAAAATAAATAAAATTGTTAACTGAATTTTTCCAGTCTGTTCCTTTGATTATGCCAGGATTTCCTTGACTGGCATCAGAAAGAAAATTTATTTTTCAGAATGGGGTGTATGGGAATTCTTGTTAACTAAATGGCTAACAAATATGAGCTATCAGGAAAATAAAATTGGCTCTGAAATAGTGGAGGAGGAACTGGTGGCTGGATGTTCTCAGATGAGATGTTCCCACCTCTCTGCATTGCTCCAGCAGTATGCCTGAGGCAAGCAGAAGACGCATTCCAAAAATCAGGGTATTCTAGTTTGCACAGTAGCAAGCCTTTTTTTTTTTTTCTTTTTCCTTTTTTCTCTGCACTGAAAGCAGCATCTGCTTTTAGTTCTACTGATCTTTTTGTGCGACAAAATTAATTTTCAGTTCGTTTCAGTTTGTGGGGTTTTTTTTATGTCAGGCAATATTCAGCTGCTTACCGATTGTTTCCTTTGTTCCATCTACTGTGTCGGATAATTATACTGTTGGTTGATTTGGAGAGGAAATAAGGGGAGGAGGGGGGGTTGATCTGTAGGATTGTAGTATTACCTAATGCCCTTCTGATCTACGGTTATAGAGAAAAATTTGATTTTGTTTTTAAAGCAAAATGATGAGGTAAACATGTTGGCTTGGTTCTGTGTGTTTGATTTTTAAAAGAAAATTCTTCCTGCCTCTCAGTGAACCTGTCCATTATAGTTGAGATCTTCTGCATGAAACACTCCAGAAAACAGAAGAGCAGAAGAGAATCACCGTGCGTGGCTACATTCCTGACGAGGTGACCCAGGAATATGAATTTTCTAGAGAATGCTACTTCGAAGATCACAAGGTCATTAAATACTTGTCTTTCATCCACTGATAAGATTGTTTTTCTTTACCTAGTTGAATCCTTTGGGTTTTCCTCCAAAATCTTTATTTAAAGTATTTAAATGACCTCCTAATACTGTACTGAAAATTAAAAAAAATAAATACATTCCATGTTGAAATCTCAGTTGTATCTCTTACCATTTTGTCTTTAAAGATTTAAAGCATAGTAAGAAAGGGTAAATTAAATTACGAGAAGGATAAAAGGATTTCTGTGCTGGAAATGCCAGCTGCTTTTCTATCAGATGTTTATGGTGCTTAAAGCTACTCTAGTAAAGATTTTGTCTTTACTTTCTAAGGTAAGTGTTCCTCTAAAATAACATTCTGATACTAAAAAATTCTGATTTTGTTATCTCTAAGTGTCACACCCCATTTCTCAGTATTTGTTGAAACAAGTGTTTTTTTACTTTTATTACTATTTTTTTAACCTTTATTACTATCACTTCCAACCTATTAATCGTTTGCTATGCTGTGTACCGTTTGCACCTTTTCCATTTTAGATCATGACGATTGGTGACTAGTGAAACCGCTTAGGATGCTTCAAGTTTGTATGCTGCAGGAAAAGCTTTGTTTGGGGTGGAGATGTGTTGCTTTTGTGTTTTTGTTGGGTTTTTGTAGGTTTTTTTTTTTAATTTTTTTAAAGTATTCTCAAACTTTCCTGTCTTAAGGGCCAAATCAGAGTGGTATTTCTTTAATTTAAGAAGACTGAAATAATTCAGACTTTGATATCTAGGAGATATAATTTTGTTTCACTTTTGTTATGGCTTTCATCTCCAACTGTAGCTTTACATCAGTTTTAAGATAATGTGATGTGTTTTAATGTGTGATTAAATACCAATTCAATTCCCTGTGAAATTTTCAAGTAATAGTTTTATTATGTTTTATTGAAATACAAAAGGCTTACATCCAGCAAATATATTTGGTAATTAACAGTTGAGAGTGATAAATACAATCATGAATAATCATTATTAAAATACACATTTTAATATTACTTATTCTTTAATCTGACTAGTGATAACTAGTATGAATTGAAATATACTAAACACATACAAAAATACATTTGTAATGGAAAAAAATGGAATGCTTTCAGCATTCTTAACTTACATGAGCAATAGTGAAAAGCTAACGTTTGTTGGCAGGGATGACTTCCAGTGCCCTGCAAGAAGTATTTTTAAAGTAAGAGTTTTATTCTGAAGTGTTACTGTGTAAAACCACATTTTAGGTTTCCTTTTTATTTTTTTTTCCTAGTTAAATAAATTAAGTAAAAATACTATTTCAGCTGTAGAAACTCAACCTTGTATTCTTGGTGCATTGTCTTCATTTGTACACAATCACCAGTTTTGGTGGTTTTGCAGGCAAATCTGTTTGTGCAGTTAGTCGTTTGGAATTCGTAAACAGTTCTTTTGAGCGTATGTTATAAGGTAAACTAAAGTTCAGTCTTTGCTGTGGTAACTGTGTGGTACAAAGTAAAAAGAATTGTCACTAAAATCAGCTACTCTCCTGAATACATGAAAGTTTCACATCTGAATGAGGAGCCGTCATCCAGTATAGTCATGAACTTTGTAGAAGCTCAGTTTGAGCTGTAAGTACTAGTTCTGGTATGCACCGAGCAGCAAACAGTGCCTGAACGTTACAAAACACTGGTGCAGCATGTAAATACAGATACGCTCAAGAAAAAGGTGTTCAAGGTAAAAATAATGCTCATACTTGAATCAGGATTGTGGATCCATAGAGCATAAATTACTAAGCCTATAAAATACTTAATGGCCACCCATTTTTTGCTTAGATTTCTTCTACAAAAACTAATAGTAACCTCTCAAAATTATTTGTATGTATACTGAGTTTAAAGTGTATGTGCTTATGTGCAACTCTAATCTACTTGCTACTGGGAGGGTGCTTGTGAGTATAAACCTCGTGTTTGGAAAAGATGAAGCTGCAGGCATTGTGCCTCAGCAAAAGTTGGAAGCCTTAGGATAACCTGGCAGTTTAACTGTCATCAGAAACTAAGCAGTGAGGTGTGTATGTATATATGTGTATATATAATGTGTTTATTATCAGAAAAATAGGAATCTGATGTTCACAGAAACCATAAAAAAATTAATCCCAACTTCTGTGTGATTTGCTATGTGAGTGTGGTAGGGGGAGAATGAAAAAGTTCCTAAATGCTTTTAACGTGGCCTTTGGTCAATGACAGCTCTTACTTCCATGTTTGCCACTTACATTAGTGTATGTGAAGAAGGTTAATAAAAGGGTATAGAAATGCAGTAAAGTTTCTTTGACATTTTTACCCAAATGGCTGTGACATACAATATTGAAAAAAGTCACTTCTCAGGAAAATCTGTTTCTAGCATTTGGCTCTTAAATGAAAATACAGTTAAGATGTGTAAGCCCTGGATGCTTAATGCATGCGTCTTAACACTGGT
Source organism: Buteo buteo (assembly GCF_964188355.1). Taxonomy (NCBI): domain Eukaryota; kingdom Metazoa; phylum Chordata; class Aves; order Accipitriformes; family Accipitridae; genus Buteo; species Buteo buteo. Next base: position 7,000,671 of record NC_134185.1, read on the forward strand.
GACTTCTTACTAGGCAAATTTTAAACATGGTCGAATAGTTGGTCAACTTGGTTATGTTGTTTAATAAAACAGTTTTTGTGATGTGTACTGATGTTACAGCTAAAAGTTATATTTTGAGGAATCCTTGAATTTTTTTCATATGCATGATCAACCTGAAGTCCAGTCTTGAATAATGCAGACCTTCTTTTTCTAATACCTGTAAGAGAAACTCTCGTAAGACATGCGAAAAGCATTTTTTTAATTTGAAAATGTATTATTTATCTACTGCTAATAGGCAGGGTCTCACTAAAATCTGTTGAGATAACTTCAGGATTATCTCAGTTCTCCTTACAATGAACTGGAGGTTATTATTTACATACTAAGTCATTGAGCTCAGAGTAAAATTTATTATTTTTTCTCCCTGGTACAGCAATGCTGTGCTTCTGTATGAAACAACAAACAACTACCACCAATACCACCATAATCTGAAGAACATGTTTTTGACTGTAAATAATTAGAATGCAGTGTGCTACAAAAGAAGCCATATCTAAAGTATCTACAAGATTCACAGTTACAGCAGACCTGGGATGAAACAATCTTTTGGGACGTTCAGTTTCTACGCATTGTCTTAGTTGTGAGAGCGGCAACTGTGCCGTGCAAACTTGTAAATTTGTAAAACCTGGCCCCTGGTATTCTTGAACTAAGAGCACAGCACTTCCATCTCGGTATGGTATTTTAGGTTGTCTTTCCCCTGTGATTCTGGTAGTGAGACACTAAATCTCTGATGTTGGTGGGGGAGATCTAACAGGCTAACTTGTATTGTTGTTGTAGTGTTTTAATCCAAAATACTGTTTGCTTGATAATCCAAGCGACTGACATGAGGATGAAACAAATGGCAGTCTTTGTTTTCACCTCAAATTTAATTTCAGTCATCTTTCTTGACGGCTGAGTCAGTGTTTCAGAGGATCTTGCTATGTGTCAGTTACTGGTTTTGATGAGCAAAGAGTGATGTATTTTATGTATTTCTTAGGGAGAATCTGTAATGACTTTCAGGCTTCGTCTGAATTGCATCAAATGAAGCGGTCTTTGTCCATGCTGATTAGATTCAGCATTATGAAACAAATTATTCTACCATCCTCTTATCCAGTGCTTTTTTTCCAATGCTTCTGGGCTATTTTGTGTCAAAGGTGTCTGGATCCTCTTAGGTTTTACCTAAATTTGTTAAAACTGATTTTCTGTGGTATTTGTTGCAGCACAGTTCTTTTGCAAGCTTAGAAAAGTTTGTGAAGACTAGATGAGATCCTTTTTCTTTTCGGGGGTTAGAACCGTCACTGAATTTTGCCAGGTAATGTCTTGAAAAAGAAGCTTACTCACCCATGCCATGTACAAGCACAAATAAATGGTGTTTATAGAATAGCATCCATTAGACCGACTGAAAAATAATAGACTTTATGGACAGCCTGACATAAGACCCTTACAGCTGAAAAGCAGTGTGCTGTATTTTTCAGCACCTTTTTCACCGAGCAGAGAGGGTCCAGCGCAGTCACTAACAGGGACAGCAGATACTACAAGAGAAAAGTTGCATTTTGAGTGAGGTGGTGTCTTTGGCTCTCATCTCAAAGGAGCAGAGAGCACACGCGTAGGTGAGGTGGGCAGCAGAGAGTCAGGTCGGCAGGATCATTTCTGGAGAACTTTGGCATGTTTGACTCTCAGCCATAGTAGGCCAACTGGATGTGGACTTGTTGGCCTTATGACTCAATCTGAACGAGCTGATCCACTCAAATGTGTAAATTCTATGTCATTGTCACATTCTGCTTTGGCCCCAAAAAAGATATCTTTTTCAGTCATTTTATTCCTCATATTGTACAATTTGTGGAGCAAGGCACACCAAGTTCCCAGAGACCTAACCATGTAGAGAGGTGGCTTTCAGTGCTTGCAAGAACTTGGGTTTTCTACTGAGCTCAGAGAAGGAAGAGAAAGTTCTTCACCTGGACGTGAAACATGTTTGTTAGTTCCTGGATGACTAATTGGGTAAAAACCCAACCAAACAAAACCCCCTCTGATAACTAAGTTTTGCAATCATTTTCCATGTAGTGACCCTGTAACTAAACTGGAGACATTTTTCATGCTTAGGAAGGAATTGAAGGTTATTTTAGCTTGTACTGGAATTCTATGCTTATTTTCGTACACACCTTTATAAATACAGAGCTGTACTTACTGTAGATAGTATGTCCTAAAAAGCTGTCAATGCTGTCATTACACATTGCAAAACAGAATTGAAAGACTGGAATTTTCAGTTTCACCTAAGAGTTCTAGATATCCACCTCCTCCTGCAAATTCAATTCAAGTGCCATATTCTGTTTTAAAAAATCTAGCCCCAAAGGAGTTTTCTACATTGTGATATGGAAGTGGTGCTCTTAGTTTCAGCTAACAAAAGCTGATTGTGTTTATGTTTTTCTTCCTCCACTGACTTTTTTCAAATCATTAAAAACTCATTCAACATAAAGGCTCTGATGTGAACACTCATTTAGAACTTAAGTAATGGTGAAAAATGGCCAAAAGCACCTAATTTTTTTTTAAACTCATTTCTGTTTCTAGGTTGCCTCACTTCTCACTAAATTAAATTCCTTGACTAGATCTTGAGAAGAGCTTTGTCAATATACTTTTGACAATTCAAATAGAGTCTAGATGACAGAGGCCTGGTTTTCTCCCACAGATGTGCCATTTTATTCCTTTCATAAAATATTTAATGCTGTTGTAAGTAGTAATTTTAAGTAGTTCAGCTGGTATGGAAGCTTATTGGTCTGCAATTACCCACAGACACATTTCTTTTAAGGTGGATGTAAAATACTAATTGCAAACGTCTGTGCTCTTGTTTTTATCAGCAGCGAAGCCAGTTCATTCTTGAGCTTTTCCGAACTGCTGCTCCCTGCCGACTTGTCGGTCTCTGTCACTCACTGCCTGCCAGTCCCCGCATTGTCAGCTGTCTGTAACTGTGACCTGGAGTACTGAACAGACCAGACCTGGGTGTGATGAAGATCAGTGAAAAGTAATCTTTCTATATGGTGTCATTAATTGTTCCTTTATTTACATGACAATGTACTGGCTCAAGCCAAAGATTCACGTACCCCGGTATCCTGTCTCCCGTAGTATATAGCCAGTGCCAGGACAATCCTGTACTGATACTACCCTCAGTAATAATGGGTACTAACAGCTATAGTAAAACCTTTCTCTTCCTAATTGGGCTGGAATTCAGAAGAATGAAAATGGGAAAGTAAAAGCTTTTTGTCTACCTTTCAAGAGAGCATCCTCAGATACATCAGAAGTAAGAGACAGCCTGGCAATTTTAGAAAATTTTGTGACTTGGCTTTTCTCCTTTCTGTCTGGTTTTTTTTTTCCCCCCCAAAGATACAAGAGGTTTCAAGTTGTAAAACTTGAAATAGTGTTCAAGATACGAGCAGTATTCTGTTCAAGTTACAATTCCTACTTGCTCAAACTCTATGTAGCTTAAACAGGCACACATTATTTTTAAATGATCTGTTACTGCTAGTTAAAACCTGCCCTTTGGTTTGTGTTCTGTGTGGCTTTGTCATTTTAGATATTCTTTCTTCCTTCATTTGTTTCAGTGACTGCCACATTAGCAGATGGGTATACAGAATGGAACTTTGTTGTATAAAAGCACTTAAGAAGGGATTGTTGTCATATCAAGCATCTGAAAACCCCGAGATTCTCTTTGTATGGTATTAGTACAAAAAGGCTTCCTGGTAACATTGACAGGCAGGAAACTCAACAGATTTTTAAAGCTCTTGAAAATAGTCACAAACCTTGGTTTTGTCTGGCTGAATGCTGGAAATGAAGAATTTCAGAGACTAACTTGTCAGTCCTGGCTTTGTAAACTGGTCTGGTGACCTACAACAGTTTAAAAAAAAAAAAAAAAAAAAGAAATCAAAAGACTGGATTAATTATTTCAGTAAATCACAAGAAGCATTCAGATGGGATGGACCACCAAAGCCATGCAAGAGAGCTGTAAGAAAAGCGGTTCTACAGTTCTGTTACGAAACCTACACAGCAGTAAATGTGGAACGTAAATAAATGAATTAGTATTTTTAGTTCTGAAATTGCGCAGCAAGAGATGAGAGTCAAATTTGATTTAGTTGTAGAGTTAATATGTGAAGATGGACCTGCTATTTGAGGTGGGTCTGTTTGTTGAGGGGTAAGAAAAGGATTTCCATGCATTTTACCTCCACGCTGAATTGTGTTTTCAAGTTCATGTAATGCTTCGTGATCAATGATCCTTGAGGAACTGACACAAGCACTTACACTACAAGCCGTATGACAAAAGCTAGTTATGGGTTCATCATGTTCAAAAGCAGGATTAATCCTTACAGCATTTTCTGAATTGCAGCTGTTGAGAGTAGGACTTCTACAATGCAGAACATTTTTGTTTAGGTAAGATTTTAAATTGCAAAATTAAAAAAGGAATATTTTGAAATGTGAAGAAAAAGATCATGAGCAGCTTACTGCAAATCAGAGTTTCTTTTTCTTTTTCTTCTTAACTTAATAATTAAAATGATGAGAAGAAAAACAAGGCTTAGTAAGCCAAGAATGAGAGGTTTAAAAGTGAAGGGTTGTATGGGTTCTGGAGCAAATTTTGCACAGCGCTGTCCGTGGTAAAGCTCGTGTCTACGTACAGGGCATCTAAAATAGGGAGAGGAAGAGAAAAATGTACAGAACTTGAAGGCAGAAAATATGGAGTACCTCAAATGAAAACAAAGGAAAATCTGCATTTAAATACAAGCACAGTATTCCCAGTACAATTAATTGTTACATGTCTGTATGAAATAATGTGATTGATAATACAGGAAAGATAACATTCTTAGATTCCTGAGAGTGTTAAATAAAGAGACAGATACATTTTTTGCCAACCTATAAATTTTAAGGAAATTAATGCATGGAACATCTCTGACAAATTTCTAGCCCCACAGGTGAAGTTGAAATAACATTTGTGTCTGAGTAGCAAGGTCTGAAATAAGAGTTTTACTACAAATAGCTCCCTTTAAAGCAAGGGAGAAGATTGCCATATTTTATGTGAGAACACAGGGGTTCTAGTTAGTGGAAAAACTAGCGTGGTTCCAAGTAAATTCACAAGCAAACCAAGTGCCTGACTAAAGCAAATAATAGGCCATAATAGTCTCTCTGCAGACTGTACAAGTTTGCACAAACTGTCAGTATAAGACTGGTCGTAAGTTTGTTTGAACTTGCTAGAATTCACAAAAAGTTTCATTTATTAATACTTGTATCATTGCAAATGATGATTTGGTTATTACTGTACATCAAATGGGGGCTTTTCTGAAATGGAAAGGTGTTATTTTCCTTAGTGCGTTGGTCTTGGAGGAGTAGGCCGTATACCCTTTGCTACTTTGGTAAAGTTTTGAGAGGACTTAGCTCACAGGCTGATTTCTAGTACAAAATACTGCAGCTGCACTACTGTGACTCTGCAAATCAGGAATTCAGCAGTAACTGCAGTGAATTCAACATAATCTTCTGTTATCATTTCTGTGACGCCCACTGCAGAAAATGAATTATGTCAGTTATGTTGTTAGAGTGAAATTATCATATGAATAATTTGCTCAGTAGTCTTATTTTTTTGACATTAATGCTAAGTATGCTAAAAGATGTATCATTAACCTAGTAAAGTCAATATTAAGAGAGAATAAACAAGTGCAAGAATTGTAACTTGTCTCTTGCTTATACACGTGGCTGGTGAACTACTGTGTGCCAGTCTAGTATGCAGTTTCACATAATGCTCTGGATAGTCTAGTCTTACAGTGGGAAGAAACTTGATGCTTTTAAGAGAGAATTAAGACGTTCAAGTACTGTGGTAGTTCTCAATATTGGCTTAACATCATTTCATGTAAAAATCCTTATGGAATGTGTTTGCAGTTAGGAGGAGCTGCTAATCTTCAAGTCTTTCCCAGAAAGCCCTGAAAGCAGCCTTCATGTGCTTTATTGGGTGGTCTGGAATCAGAATAGTGCTCATAGGTGTGTTTATAAGAATATGGATATCCTTTTTAATACATCTTAGAAAAATGGAATTTCTTGAAATACTACTATGTAATCAATAGCAAAACCATGAATGTGTTGCTTCATTTTTCCAAGATGTATTTGGAAATCTGAAAAGAATGCATTGTTTTGTATGTCTCATCTCTGCCAGTGATGCTGAATTTCTAATGAATTTCTAAAGCATCCCTAAAAAATACCTAGATCATGATGTTCTGTGTGTACTAACAGGCAGAAATGGATTTATCCATAGTGAGACTATTTGTACCGAAGAAGGGTATTGCAATGTAGCTTAGAGCATCTGAATGTTGAGGTCATGGCTCATTAGCACAGTCTGTGCTGTCAAAAAGTATATACTCAGCCCTGCTTGTTCATGCAATAGACATACCAGGGGTCTGTTACCAGAATTCATGTTAAGCACCATTTATTTACCTGCAGACAGCTCCTCTTCCTGGAACTAACTCGCATTTCCCACCATTGACGCAAAGATGCGGTTCCAGCTCGCACAGGCTCCGACAGGGTAATCCGTCTTGGCTTGCGTAACCAGGTTTACAAAGGCAGTCAGCCTCTTTTGTCCACTCGTTCATTATGCATTCGGAAAACTCGTCACATGCCATGAATTTGCATGGGTCTGCCTGATCAGCTGTAAAGGATGGGTAAATCATTAATTGATGCGTTACCCCAAAGTAACTTGGCAGGCTTTGTGGCAGCTAGAGAAAACAATTCACATTTACTGGCCAGCTACTTGTGCATGTTAATAGGAGGATGTAGTCTAGCGTAAAAGGACACGCATCCTTCTTTCTGTAGATGACACAGCAAGCACGCAAGCTTCTATTTACTTCTACATTTGTTTACCCCATCACTATTTGGCTGTGATTTTATTTTCATGTCACTGACAAGGATTTTCACATTTGTATATTTTTGTCCTTTTTTTACTGTAATTGCTAGTTTTATACTCATGGATGCTATGCTACAGCCTTGCATATGTGTAAGAAATAGTTCTGGCTGTAATGATCTTAAACACATAATTTAGGACATGACAAGGGGAGGGAATTAGGTTATTGAATATTGCACAGTACTATGAGGGCTGCAACCTAGAAATATTGGCACGGTCTAGAGAAAATATGTGCTTGCAGGGCTTTTTTTTTTTTTTTTTTTTTAAGTGATATGTTAGCACTGGGAAAACTTGCTGGGTTTTTTGTTTTGTTTTTTAAATATTATGAAGGGATGCCTCTGTGATATTAAGGGAAGATGAGCCTGCTGATGTTCATAGGAAGGCCGGAATCAGAGGCAGCTTGAAGTCCTAACATCTGCTGTCACACAAGTCTACTTCTTTCCCATTCTCCGCTTACTAAAAATGAAAAAAAGACCCAGAAGGGGGCATTTTAACCCAGTGCTCCACCCAGCTTGTGCTGATGGGCTGCTGAGGAGGAGGGCTGCATCCCCCAGTCTTGTCTCATGGAGGCAGTTTACTGTGTACTGCGGGGTAAAGCCCTTAGGAGGCAAAAGATGAGAAGCAGACTAGGGGATACAAAGTCTGTTCTTGCCAGCAAACAGTTTCAATAAGGTGTGTGAATCCAGAAAGGTTTAAAGAAAAAATTAAAAAATTACAAAAACAAGAAAAGAGAGCACAGAGAAGGAAATGCGAGCAGATACGCAGCTATGAGCTGGGCTATGTGGTGTTTTTTAGTTAAGTGGGCTGAAAAATTCTTTAGAAGAAAAATCTATAGTTTAAAAAGAAGATTCATATGGGATATTGCAGCTAGTACCTATAGGTACTAACTGGGCTGAGAATTTTCTTCCGGAGCTGCTTCATGCTCCATACTAGATGCTCAGTAATACTAATTTCAATGAAAAATGAGCATTGCAGTCTTTATAGTAGTACTGGAAATATCAGACACACACTAGGATATGCTTAACTGGTAAAAATTAATCCAGCAGAGCTGTTCACTTTTAACCCCTCTATAGTTCTATGGCTAGTTCCTTTTTTTTTATTTTTTTTTTTTCAGTTTTTTATTTATTTTTCTTATTTTAGACTAGTGAGTTTTAGCATGCTTAGTTTCCCTTTGCTATATGGGGATGTTGATTTGGGGTCTGCTTTGCTCCTGGACTGTAAATGTATGTATGCATAAACTCAACAACTGGGCATCAAAGTAATGCAATGAATTACAAAGTAACTTTATTGCCAGGCAAACCCTTGCTTATGTGTAAAAAACAAAACAAAACAAAAACCCCACCCCAAAAAAACCCAAGTAAAAAAAAGTTCCAAGTACTTTGCTCTGGTCATTGATACTATTGATTGGAATTAGAAAGTTTAGTCTCTAATGAAACAAAACCAGCTGGCAAATCAAAAGGGGATATTAATTCTTACAGATTCTTTTCTTACCCCACACAGAATTGCACACCAAGCAAAACCAGAAGACTTCTAAAGGAAAAATCGTTAATAAAAGAGTTTGTATGATTGAGTACTAGATTAAAACAGTAACAGCTGCATTAACTGCATGTCTCCTGTAAGTCTCTCCCCAGTTTTGATGGTTACAGTTTGCCATTATAGGAGTGGAAATAAAAGTTGATACGGCTAGTACAGAGACACAGGCTGAAGCTGAAAGGTCTCAGCATGTTTCTGTTTGACAAGTAGAGCTTGGCAGGAGCATTTTGCTGGGTTAGAGGGTCATTTTTTGGTGATAATGTTTCATTTTCCTTAATAAAGTGTTGGGCTACATACCTGCCGTACTTTGTTATCTTTTCTGTGTTTTCACTTTGTTTAGATTACAGAAATAATGCATGCATGTATTGTAAAAGCCCACTAGGTTATTCTTTATGGTATTATTTTACGACTAGTGCAGTCAGCCTTTTGCAGCTGCTGAGTCTTGATAGGTATTTTGGACTGTCAGTGCCTGTCAGTGTTTCAATTTGGTATAACATTATTACCACTAGATGGCTCTTACTTTCACAATAAATAGGAATTTGCTCAAATTACCTTAATTTACTGAACAGTTTGGGGTTTTTTTTTTTGTTTGTTTTTTTCTGAAGTGAAAAGACAGTAGGGCTTTGAAACACCTGTATGGGAATATACTGGCTTTATAAACATAATTTCTTCTATTGTGACATTTTGCTGCTGTTCGTAAGCCTTGAAAGAATAGCTCTCTGCAAACTCATTGTGATAATTGTTTTCTTAAATTAATGTTGAAATACCACATTAGTAAAGCAGCCAATATGGATGAAGATGAAAGATTTTTAAATTTTTCTGTGTTTGCATTTTAGCAACTTTCTCATTTTAATTTTCATTTAATGAAAATTTCCTACCAAAGCAGAGATGTGTGGCAGCCCAAAGTTCACTCTTTCTAGTGAACTCATTTAATACTTTATTCAGCAAAACATCAGTTTACCATGGCAGTATTTTTGAAAGTTTGAATACTGTGATTTTGTTAACTTTCTTTACCACACACTATGTATGCTCTTAGTGGCAGATACGTAAAATGAAAACAGGTTAGAAACTGCCTGTGTGAATTGTAGATGGATTTCTGTTCTGGAATTGTCAGAGATCTATACATAAAAAGACAGCTTAACCAAAACTGCTGAAGGCATCTGCATGCCAAGGTATTGGTAGTATTCTTCTCCATGCCAATGAAATTAAATTCAGCCCTGAAATAATTACGAGAACCTGAAAATAGATCCAGGCTTCAATTTTATAAAACAATGCAGTTTTTGAAAACTTTAAGCTTCTGACATTACAGTAGTGTCCAGATACATTGTTACTGACTATCTAGGTGTTTAACAAAGACTACAGACTTATTTGAAAGGTATTAAATCAGGAGGGATTCTGGAATTACAAATCTATGGAGTGCTACTTATAGTCATGCTCTGGTTGGTGAGTATTTGTAGAATACAATTATTCCTAGAAATTATCTCCCTCTGTCTAGAACTCTGTAGCCCTTTAAAAACAGATTTAATGATGCTCTAAACTATGGTTTGCTTACAACATTGCAAAAACCATACTCAGGTGCAAGATTTGCATAAGTCACTAAGTCACTCCTGTAAACTGCACATGAGCATTCCTTCTACCTGTCTTCACCCAGCCCTTATTCTAGAGAGTTTTTAGTTTACTGTATTTGGCTCTGAAGAGCAGTCGGTGTACATGTGCAGACCAACACCTGAACCCAGCATTTCATTATAGTTTGAAAATCTGTCTGCAGATAATTTGCAACATCTTGGTTTTTCTTATTACTCCTGATCACTGGGAGGCTATTGCTAATACCATTATTTCCACAACAGTAATAATTCTGAAGCTGTAACAATCTGGAAAAGATTATCTGCTTGGTTTTGATTTTGCACGTACATTAGTAATGCAATCTTACCTGGCTCAATATCCAGGGAATAGCTGTCGATCTCCAAATTGAGGTGTTGGGCTGCAGCATCACAGAAATCTTCCAAAACACAGTGTACTGCTTCTGTGATATTGTATGGCACTGTCCTGGCAAATTTCATTTTGCTGTTCACAATCACACTTCCATTCCTGAAGTTAAGTATTTCCAGGTGCTTAAAACCTGTAAGGTTGGACTGAAGGTATGGAAGTAGCTGCAAAAGAGAAATTTGCCTTTATTTTAGCTTACTGTCAATGTCTACCCGCTATTAATTTCTCTTATAGTCACTCTTCATTATCAAGTACACACATCACACGCTTATTTATCTGAATTTAATACAATTGTTAAACTCCACCACCAAATTCACTTTTCTGTTTAGCACTATCTTCTTCAGGACTTTGGTGTCTTTCTCAATAATATATTGAGATGGATGGGCAGCAGTTTCCCCTGTAATGAAATGCACAGCAGCTGGGGAGTTTATTCATCTGGAAGAGAAAAAAATCACCTCACTCAATAGCCAACTTTAATTATTTTCAAACGTTCAATCCAGACAGGTTAGGCCATAGCATAATAGGCATGTTACTGAGCTGACCTGCTGCCCTATTGTACCCATGGAGAAAATCCGTATCTAATCATGTTCCCCCTGCTAAGCTATGATATATTTTAAAAGGCCTATTTTTAAATCCAGCGTGTAGACACAAGCCTTAGATGTAATCAGCACTGCTATACTGTTGATGTGAATCTAAGAAAAAGCCAAATAAACTACATGCCAGGCATATATCTGGAGTCTCTTGGACAAGTAAAAACTTTCATCGCTGGCTGCATAAACTCTTTCTTCACACCCTGAGAGCATCCCAGGGTTATGGATCCTTTAAAAATACAGCTTATCAGACTGAATTGCAGTAGGGTCTGATATTGTTAAGATACTGTGCTCTTCAGTGTATTTCGTTAAACTGTGCCCAACTATTGCAAGTGTTGTTCAAGTTGATTTTCACCCACCAATTGCATGAACTGTTGTTCTAGTGCTTTGTATTCTGTCGAACTCCTATTGAAGAGGTCATCAGAAAAGTGCATGTTGGTTACCCTCAGGCTGAAGAAAACTACTAGCTCTTTGCCTTTGGCTGCGGTTGTCATGGAGCTGGTAGTTACATACTTCAGCGTAGGAGCTGGGGTGGCTTCTGCAGGCTCAGTTGTCAGCTCTGATATATAACCGCTGCCGTGCTCCGCTTCCTCCAGTGCTGCTGTGCTCATCGCACCGACGTGATCTAACTCGGCAGCAATGTCCTGCACTCCTGTCCCGGTGCCATCGGGTGTAACGCTCTCAGAGGCGGGCACTGAGGAATCTGGGACTTCAGGGGACTGTTCGATGATCTCCGAACGGCTGTAGGGCGGGCGGGTTGCCGCAGGCAGCGGTGCTCTTTGGTCTGATGGTAGCGCGTCTGTAATAACATCTTCAGGCTGCGTGGTAGAGAGATCACTTGAACCAATAAAGAAAGGCAACGTTTCGTAAGTGCTGGCCGTAACTAAAATGTCATCGCCTGATGATTCTGGTTCATCCATGATCTTAACTGCTGCAGAAAAACAGGGGAAAAACAAGTAGCTCTTTTGAAAAGCAAGCATAACAAATACCAAGCATGGAAACAACATGTATGTTGTATTTCCATTGAAGCATTTTTAAAAAACAAGCTTTAACGCTATCGAAACAGGAAAATGTTATTTCCATCACCAAGGAGGGGCTACTGGAATAAAACACCTCATCCACATGTTTGAGTGATGAGATTTCTGTGGGTGTTCTGTTTAAATAATAATTACACTTGGTAAGTATTTCCTGAGCCATACCAACGCACATTCCTGTTTTGAAGGTACATAATCACACTGTCAGTTTATATTGACGGAAAGAGTAGATCACAGCTTTGAGCTGTCTGCTCAGATCAGTTGTATGCCAGAGTCATTCTGTTCCCCTCTGCGAGAGGTTAATGCTATTATTTGCCAGTAATCATAAAATGTGGTTAAGGAAAGCAGTACAGCCTCTTCAGATGCACATTCTGTCGATTTACCTAAAAGACAACAGCACCAGTGAACACAAATTCAAACCTTAAGAAATCATCTGCTTCACCTGAAGCAGCCATTTGATCCAGATGGTGAACCTTTATGAGGTCCTCAGTGGGGCTTGGCGTGGATCTAGGATGCGTGATAGCTGTAGCTGAAATCCAAATTTAAAGCGGGATGAGTGAGACTCTTTGAATTTGGCTTGCAGCTACCCGGCCACAATGACTTTACAGAAAACACTGGCCTCTAAGCAACAGACATCTACCCAAGCTGACAACTTTGTCCTTTTCCAGTGAAATACTTGTGTGGGTTCTTCACACGGGACTTTTAGCAGCCCCCTGCAGGCAAAATCACTTATCAGCTGATGGCAAAGAAGTTTTTCTCCAATTGATGAACTGTTCCATTCCCTACGCACTAATTTCCTCCCAGTGGCTAATGAAAGTACTGAAGGAGAGCAAATTTTGCACTGGCAATAACCTCAACTGAAGGAGGTGGCAACTATCCTGTCCATGGCATAGGAGTTGCCCATGGATGTTCTTTGTGTCCCTTTCTATTTCCTTGCTTCCAAACAAACGAGGCCCAATTTTCTGCTTATTGTATTGCTGGTTCTAGGAACAAATGTATATTTTCAACAAAGAAAAGCTTAATATGAGAGACCTGTCTATTTTCTTGACAGTGTTAATTTAACAGCACATACTAGCTCTTTGCTTCCTCCCTGAAGATACAATGCCTTGGTCTAATGTGGAGTATTTTCCATATAGCCATATATAGCCCCATTCTGCTAAGCTGACCACACGGCAAGGTACGTGGTTTTACTAGAATTAGATGCTTGAAAAGAATTTTCTCCCATCTGGTTACCACTTTGCATAAACTTATGTTAAGAGCTGATACATACATATATTTTTCCCTTTTATCATTTATTATCTATGTTGTACTACCAGTATGGTGATTCAGTGATAGTAGGGTAAAAAAAACAGAACATGTGCTAATAAAATAAATCGATAATATAAAAATAAGAAATAGTATAATATAAAAATATATAAAATTCATATATAAATAATAAATAGTATCAATAGTAATAAACTAAGTAAAACACATAATAGACTGACCAGTGGTTAAACTATTGGAGTAGGTTGTGAGAGAGCTATATTTACTTTTTGGTTTTGCTTCAAACTCCTCAGGAGTCTTAAGAATATGCCTTTGTGTGGTGTTGATCTCACTTCTAGGAGACATTTAAAAGTGAGATGCATCCTCTAAGCCAGTCATCTTTGCTCCCTTTTTAGTCAAGAGAGAGACATTTATCTCACTTGAAGAAAACCATCCAAACATATGCTGGATCTTTTGAAGTGCCTGTATATTTCTGTTGGCTTCAGAACATACACAATGGATTTATGTAGGATGCCTGGTTTTCCCCTTACACAGTTTCTGTTATCTAAATCAATCTCTTCAGCTCCTTGTAGCATTATTGAGGTTCACTGATTTCTCTGAGGAGCTCAAGTATTAGGCTGATAAGGACTATTAAAGTTTTTTGAAAAAAGGAAACACTTTCCATTGTGTCATAGTTTGACACTACCAGCAGGACAGTGTGGTTCTAGGTCTGGTGAAGGGTCAGTGAATTTTACACTGGAATACCAGTAACATGGTGTTACTGGAGTGTTCCTCCTCCCACTCTCAGTTCTAAGGTTTTCCGTTTCTTACAAGTATTTCGCATGCCTTGGCTAAGGGAAGAACTAGATTTTTTTTTTTGTCTGTTCTGTGGAGAAGTGAACTTCTACAAACAATTTCCAAAGGTAACCTGGATACTCTGAAGCAGAACTGCTCAGGTGAAGCAGCCTGGAAGGATCATGACTGCATCTGCTTCTGTTTATGCAGTCACTACATCAGTAAGTACCGCAAATGTTATTCTGTTACAAATAAACCCATCTGAAAGCACAGTGTATTTTAAGACTGTTTTTAACAGGTATTGAGTAGCAGATGCTAACACTGTATTTCAGCAAGGTGCTGAGGAGTATCAGGCAAATTCTTGCTAGAGCAGAGTCTGTCACAGCAGCAGTACATGTCCTCATAGCTATACATGAAAAAGCATTCTAGAAACAAGATGTGGACTATTCTGGCAGGGGTAATCAGGGAAAGGACACCTTCCACATTTGCTGCTTTTTGGACGCACAAAATATCGCAAGTTTGTAAGGCAACTGCCTTGCAAGATGCTCCCCCTCTTTTGAAGACCAGGTTATTAGCTCCTGTTTGTTACGTGTTTTTGCAGGATTCCTCTGTTATCTTGTAGCTCAAAGTAGAGCAGTCATCAAAGGCAGTTCGCAAACTGCCCTGGACAGCTGGTGTTGCTGGACAAACATTTTATTATACTTTGGCACATTGGAACAAATCAGTAGGAGGTGGGTGCTGCCAGGTTTTTCCAGAGACCAGGTTTTAAGGGAGGTAACTGCAGTGCAGTGCCATGGCACAAGGGGTGCCTATTTTGCCTGTAACACTAGCTGGCCGATGGTAAGTTATTGAAGATCCCTCATCTCTGTCAATATTTAGTATCCCTTTCCCACATTAGAGAAGGCAAATTTTTATAGCCAATTTTGTTGCCTTCAACTGCACGCATGAAAACATCTTCCCCCAAGTGCATTTTAACTGGCAGAATATTTGGAAAACAGAATGATTTAGATGACAAAACTTCCCACTTGGTAAGAGACTATATTTCACCTATTTTGGATTTGATATTTAGGATTAAGTTCTAATCCCATATTTATCAGCAGTGAACTCACTGAAATGGAACTGTGGTAGCATAAAACCTGAGCAAGTGAGATCAGGATATTTGGATTTGCCCTGAGGATCAGGAGTGGCCAGTCCTATGGCCCTTAGGGGAAAAGCTTTCTGCCAGATTATAAAATAGTTCCTTACCTTTCACATGATGAGCTCCTCCCACCTCCCTCCCACATCCCCAGTGGCTGTTCATGACCGAAGGGTACAAAATAACAAGCAAACTTAGAGTACTGGTGATTCTGGAAAAGACTCTGAAGTACGCTGCTAATATGAAGCATCTCTGTTGGATGGGATGCAGAAAAAGACCAGGTGCTGCATTCTAACATACTGCAAGGCCAGACTGTCGTGACCTGGAAGCACAACGGGACCATGATGTGGGTGCAGCGAATTCCCATTTAAACTAGTTGTACAGTCTCCTTTTATCTGTTGTGATACGTAATTTGCACTGCTGACAGTATAATACAAGGGCTACAGTCCCAGTCCCTACAGTCCTAGAGAGTAGCCAAAAGAGAATAACAAAGTGAGTAAGTGCTGTGTGGAACTGGGGTTGTGCATGCAGGATGTAACACCAAATGCTGCACCACAGCTCGATGCCCTAAGGCTTCATTGAGAACTTGAGGTGCTTTTCTCTTGTCATGTCCTTGTGTTTCTTGTGTAATCAAGGATATGGACAGATTAGAAAAACAAAGCCTAGTGGTGTTCTCTGTTTACAAAGCTCTTGCTGTTACTTGTTACGCTGATAAGGAGTGAGAGTCACTTATTAGTTAAGGGAACTCAGAACAGATTTCTTAGCATTAGTGCTTGAGGCATTAATGCAGGATGATCTACTGATGGGATGAACCTGCAGCTCCGCAGAGCAACCTTCTCTCAGCATGACAACAAACACTCAAGCATATGATCGCGATGGCATTTGTTAGGCAGATTGTATTTTAGAAAGAGGTAAGTACAGGAGAAAAAAAAGAACTGAAATGGCTTTGAAATTGCAGCAAGTATGAAGCAGATTAACCATACATATAGTACACATTAAGCATACAGCTGTGTATGTTTGTATATATATATATGTATATATATATAGGTTATACAGAGACTATAATGGTCTTCTGGCATCCTCTTATTGCAAGCAAAGTAACTTAAAAGGCCTTGAGGGCATACCAAGATGATCTCTGTGCATGTATCACCTGTTTTCATAAGCTGCCAAGTTTTATTTATCAGTCACTGTCTCTCCAGCTGAGATAGACAGTGACTGACTACAGAGGTGGTGTTAGTCCCTTGCAGTGTGAAAGGAAACGGGCTCACCTTAAAGGCTGCTGAGTGCTTACTGAACCACAGTGCCAGTCCTGAACCCAGGGGTTACTGGCCCCTTCTGCTGGTTGCACTTTGTCTAACCCCTGTCATGTTACTGCTGCAAGACATGCCTACACAAGAGACATGTTGAAATCAGCAGTAAAATGATCTGCAACTGGTTTTGCCAAGCTTTTCCATTGTCTACATGAGCCTTTGATAAAAATCAACCCTAAGGAGTTAAAAACTATGGATGAAACAAAGAGGACCTAGATATGTGGGATGAAAAAAACCCACCTTTGCATTTAAAATATTGCTTTTATATATAAAACCAATATATATTGGTTTTCAGACTAGATATAAAGAAGAAATTTTTTACAATGAGGGTATTGAATCACTGGAAGAGGTTGCCCTGAGAGGTGGCAGATGCTCCATCCCTGGAAACATTGAAGGTCAGGCTGGACAGGGCTCTGAGCAACCTGATCGAGTTGAACATGTCCCTGCTCACTGCAGGGGGGTTGGACTAGGTGACCTTTAAAGGCCCCTTCCAACCTAAACCATTCTATGATGATTCTATGATTCTATAAGCACATATATATATATAAAAATAATTTTGAAATGGAACACAAAATGCACTTAAACTGGTTCATCATAAAGCAATTATTTGTAATACATCACCCAGTTTGCCTTGTAGATGAGATTTTTACAGCAGAAGGCTAGAAAAAACATAGGCAATTATTTTATGAAACCTCTAAAAGCACAAACACTGAAGAGTTAGATATTCTTAGCTCAGCATATTTCATTTCAGCACACAGTTTGGTCCACAGCACTATCATTCAGGTGTAGGAAACCTGCAGAGAGCACGAAATAAGATGCTGAACTCAAATATAACCCCAGAGTAACCATATTGAAGGTTAAAAAATGGCGTGGAATTAAAAACTGCTGTCAGCAATAAAAAAACTCAACTCTAACTCTCAGCCACCACTTACCCTCCCACAAAGATATTTACTGAACTCTCCAGATGTTTTTTTGTATTACATGGACAAGGCAGGACAATCTTGTACTGAGAAGAGTTTTATATCTAAAATTAAACTGCTCTTGGCAAAGATGTGTAAACACTAAATTAAGAGGCAATTTCCTGGGAGCATTGCTATATTAAATCTTTGTAAAAAGAGTGCTGCATGCAGGCATGTATTCGCAACTGAGGGAGTAAAATACATAGATTTGACTTATCAGAAAAAATCAACTGCCATTTCAACAACTTTATTTTAGGTATCTAATTAGTTTGTCCTCTTCTATTTTTTTAAGTGAGGGAAACCCTCCTAATTGACCATGAATAAGGAATTATTGTTTGAGAAAGGTCAAATTGTCATGAAAAATTTTTCTAGTAGGTTTGCATTAATAAGCAGATGCAGAAAGTTATACATTAAGAGGGTCTGGCATTTAATTTCATTCATGAGCTTAATAAGCACTGACATTGCCTATTGGCAATGCATGAATTTTCCAAGTCCACTGGCAGATATTGTTCTGTACATGAAAGTTACGGTATTACAATGTACATGTATGTATTTGTATATATGCTGGCTGAAGAAAATAACAAAGGAAAAAAGTGTGCAATTAAGAGATTGGTTTGTAATGCAGGCTAAGAATCTCTTTATGGGCAGCTCTGCTGATATAAATACCAGATGGATTGCTACAGCAAGTAGCTGGATTCATATCTATGTATTTGTTGGTGCCTGAAATGCCACAAAATCCTTGGATGCAGGACTGTTGTATACAAGAAAATTGATAGTGCCGAATTTGTGCTTGAGGTCTTTCTTTTTTAACTAGGGCACAAGTAAGATGAGGATTAAGAGAATTAAGGGAAGAGGATCATTAACCTAACATGTCACAACAAATGTCTTGCAGCACATAATTACTGATTACGTTTGCCTTTTTAACTGTAAGGCCAAGCCATAAAAGCCAGAATGATCTATGGCTGTCATTCTGTCTGTCTAGATGAACTCCTCAGAAGCCAGGTCCAGTGTCCAGTGTAACCAACAGAACCCCTTCTCCACTGACTTCAGTGAACCTCATTTCACTGGGAGCAAACCCCATCTCTTCACCATCTCCAGTCCTAAAAATTCTTGTAGCTCTTGACTTTTCCTCTTTAGCATCCTGGCTGAAAAATTTTGAGGAGTCTAATTTTTCACAGAGCAGCCTGATAGCCACGGCTCTAGCCCCAGTACCACATAGTTCTCTGTGTAACTTAAGAAGCCTTCAGTTTATTCTGAAAATTTTCATACTTTGCAGCTGTGCTTCATCATCATGTTCTCACCACCAAAGATGCAAATAATGTCATTCTGACATGATGTCACAGGGGGGGGATTTTGTACTCCAGTAAGATACTACTTAGTAATGATAATCATCTCTCACTCTCAGAACAATTCAGTTCTACCTTACACTCTGAAAACTAAGAGGATAACATAAAATTTGCAAAATCAAGACCTGAAAAGCTAAAACACCGCAAAATTCAGGGTGTTGAGTAACTACAGTTTACTAATCTTGCGTAAGTTCATTATGAAAAAATCTCCCAAGGCTGCTTCTTTAGTTGGGTTCCACACACTGGCATCTATTTGGTTACAACTGGACAATCTGGACAACCTCGTTTTACTGACTTTCATGCTTAGCTGAGTAATTTGACCAGGTCAACAGACTGTGTGTTTGATCTGGAACACGTTTGCTCCCAAACAGAGTTATGACATGGACCTCATCTCACTTTGGGATCTTTACCATGATTGCTTTTTTTGGATGTCAGTAGTATCATATACTTCTGCAATGACTGAAGAAACAACTTAAAAGCAAAGAATTCTTCACTTGTTCTTCAAAGATGCATAAAGATTTAGAGTAAATCAGGGCCAAGCCCTGACTACTTTTACTTCCATATAGAGAAAGAATTCCCTTTATGGAATGTCTGAGGGTTAATATTTTCATTGAGCCATCTCTGCTTGGGAAATGAAAGCTCCCTTAGCTTTCATGGAAGTCAGTCAGTAGCAAAAGGCAGTCACATATGCATTTAGCAATTTCATGTGTTTGGTCACTGTACCTGTAAGTGTCCTCTGAAATATCAGTTTCTTGTGCTATTACAAATTAATTTTTCCTTTGATTATAATTTTCACATGCATTGGCCAATGCATGGCTGAAAAATAGTAATTCAGCTTGCCATTTTCTGTCTCATTAAGGACTTCATTTACTTCAATTAGCTATCTGCTAATAGTTTTCTCATTAAAGCTTTTTGCATGTTTTTTGAATAAGCCCTTTTCTTCAACACTTTGAAATAATGCAATAAATACATTTAATATATGATTTTTTAAAACTTTTTCAGCTTCAAAGTAGTCATTTAAGTGCAACAGGTGGAAATATAACAGATATACAACTAATTGGGCAGGCTTACTTTATAGACCTGGGCCAAATTCATATACTGAGAGACTTGACCATTAAATTTCAATGACTATCTTCAGCATTCTCATGTTTCAGCAGTTCTAGAGGATTAAGTATTTCAGAAACACGTAAGTACTTTGAACAATACAGGAATATCTGGTCTTTAAAGCATCCCCAAAGTGCTAAGTAGCAGTGTTTGACTTCATTTTGCACTGAAACTATGCAATGGAAGAACCTGCGGAAAAGAGACTGGAGAGCAGTCAATGATAATCTGTTAAATCTGGCTCTGAACCATCATCCCACAACAACCACTCCACCGACTTCAAGAGCTGCTGCACCTGGTTACGGTGACTGTTCTGCCTCTCTGAGTTAAGGTAAGGAAAAGATGCAGAAATATCCATTTGCCTCTGCACTCTTCTGAGTACAGCAGAAGAAAAGTCAGTATTTCCATATTAATTGCTTTAGGCAGTTAGCAGTATTCACACTCGTAATTAAGGGATTAGAAAGTTGGATATCGAGGCAATATTCCTGCATATTATAAGAATACTCTACAGACAGGTGTATAATTAGATACCTTGTATGGACAGTAGGTCAGTGGTACGTTATTTCCATAACATGACAAGTCACTTTTTACCATTTACAGAACCTGTACATCATCAGCTGCTGAGATTGCCAGAAAAAATGCCATACTAGTGCTCAAGCACTCTAAAAGTCAGTTTTCTGATTAAAGTCCTTGCTAAAGAAATAATTCAACTGAGATTAGAATAGTCTTCTGAAGTAAGGGAATTAGTAAGTACATTTACAATGGAAACATGTTAAAAATACCAGAGGCTGCTGTGAATATTATTTATTGTATGCTATTTTCTATTGAAGTCTGCACTATTTGCTACCGTAGTAAAATAATGTTAAAATATATCTTAAACAGGTAAGATACCATGCTAAACTGAGAAGTCTGGACTTGATTGGTATTCACATCAATGAATTAAATAGCGAAGCAAAACTGAGAAACAGTGAATTCGCAAATATGAATACACTTCTACAAAGGAATAGAATCAAAGCTGAAAAACAAACATCTCGCTTAAAAGCATAGCTTCAGGAGGATTAACAGTTCTTATTCCTGTTGTTGACTGTTCTACAATTAAATTTGAAAAATTTATTTCATGAGTTCAAAATAATGAAATCTGTGTGGAAATAACCTAAAGCTTTACAAACACCTGGAAACATAAAGAAGCATCCATCTAAATGTTGCAAATACTCCTGTGTGCCACTGTAACGATTTTGGAGCACCCCAAGTGGAGAACCTGGAATACTGGTTTTGATTTATTTTACTTTAGAATGATTAGAAACAAAATCTGACAGTTTACAATACCTATCCTTCAGAATTGAAAGTACCCTCCAAATCCCTGCCCACTTTCTCTATTTTTCTCAACTGTGTGATAGGAAAAAAAAGAGTAAATTTTTGGTAGGTGATGGGACCACCAGACAGTTTTGTGGTATTGAAGTTTATTAGTTTGCAAAACGGTAAAAACAAAATAGAAGTCACACGATATACATTCAAATAATATGTTGACCCAAGGACCTAAAAACAGAAAAGACAAACAAGAAATTAGAAAGTTAAAACCCATGGCTCTCTCAAAATCTTGTCATCAGATGAATAATTTAAGACTTGTCAAGAAAAATGAAAAGACTGGATACACTTTTTTTTTCATCCTATATAGTCATTTGTATGTGAAAACCATGGAATTAATGGAATAAAAGTCACAGAATGAGGAGTATTTTATTCTCCTAAATGGTTGTCCCCTGGATGTAGGTATTCTGATTTTTCTCATAGTTTTGAAATGGAACAAGTGACTCTCTGAGAGGTGGAAGGAGATATTTAATTGGGAAGATCATGCTGGTTTTATACTATGTTGCATTGTAAGAATACATTTCAATTTTAGTGATATTGATAATGACTTTGGGCCAGATGCCTTAGCGCTGACTTGGCTTGTTAAATCCATCCACCGTGATTGGATTCTGAATCTAAGAGGCTCATAACAGCCAGAGCACTGTTGTCAGGGAGCAGGCAGTTTAAGTGTTAAACCCAGCAATAACTACACAATACAGCCTTTAACTGTATGTTTGCTCTGATATTCCCTAAGAGACCTTCATATAACATTGGGAAGCAGAAGTCTTAAGACACAGGCTAGTTTCTCAAAAAATTACATTTAAATAAATATTTGGGAATGTTCTCACATAAAACATTTGGATTAAGGTACATGGATTTCATTTACCTTTTTTAACTGTTGTTGAGTGGTGGTGATAATAGAAACATGAAACTTTATTTGTTACTGTAACAAAAAGAAAGAGTAACTACTCATAGAACTTACAGATATAATGGAAAACTAAAACAAGGGAAAAATAACTAGTTAGTCGTCTACAATCTACCCTCCTCCCTCCGCATGAAAGAAAATCTAAGTATAACTAATACAAACCTTCTTAGAATAATTTAAAAAGCACTTGTCAATAAGAGGGGTGAAAACTGGATTGCAAGAAGAAAAAAATTTTTTTTTTTGTAATCGCAGCTGACGCTGTGTGTATTCTCTTCTGCCCTGCCATGTATCGCCAGTGAAGTTGTGTGTCCTGATGCTTTCAGGCTTGCATTCTCCTCAAGCCACTCTACTTTTTTTCTTTATTAGAGCTTTGCAGTATCATGTAGGCATAGGCATATTGTGAGATTCCTCAAGAACTGTTCAGCATAATTTTGATTTTTATTGTTTCACTTTAGACTGTCAGTTAGTGTCTAATTCTGAAATGGGGAATAAGATATTTAATAGGGATGAGAATGCAACTTTGGCCTTATCTTAATGATCTAAGACAAATTTAGCCAGGTCTTCAGCCACTGCTCTAGGCTACATATACATTTAGGGGAAAGGACTGAAACGTATTACTGTTGCAGTTTTTTTGCAAATTCATTCCTTCTGATCTCTAGCAAAATAAATCAAAACAATGGCAAGCTTTATTGAAAGGTAGAGCTTAGGAACTGAAATCCTTGGGTACGAAGATGCCATTCGTGAATAATACTTCTTGTTTTCTAAGTCAATCCCTGACAGGTTTTGCTATGCCAACAACACCCTCCTCCCACTCTGCTTGAAAGCCCATCATTCCAAATTGCATGGCAGTAAAGATGGTTATTAAAGGAATGTTTGGCCATATATAAAATGTTGACTGTAAACTCAGTTATCTGTTATTGGCACCACTATTCTACAAGTATTGTATTCTACAATACTTTAATTAAAAAAAAAATCCACCAACTGGGGAAGAATGAAAAAAGAAATGTAAACATGTAAATGCAATAAAATGAACAAGAAATTAATTGTTTCACATACAGGCTTGGTTTAATCATGTTCGTACTGATGCATATGATGATCTTGCCATTCTACAGAATAAAACTTCTGCCTCCTTCTAATTTACACCTGGGTATCATTGCTTGAAATTGTGTTTAGTCCTTTCCTCTATATGTCTTTCTATAAAGTTACATTGAGAAAACAATGTTATGAACTTATTGAAAAAATGCATGTTAACTTCAACCAGAAGTCTGACACCCCCCCCCTTTTTTTCCTTCCTTTTTTTTTTTTTTAAAATTGCAATGCACAAATATATGAGATCTATCCTGGCAGGAGTTCTGCACATTCTAGGCTTTCACAAACACAAACCCCATTAAATTTAGTATAAACATTATTGCAAGTTTGCCTCCATTTAAGATTTTTATGTATTTTTGTTTGTTAGTTTTAAATATTATGGCATCTTTCAAACTGAAGAACAAGCAGCTTAAGTAAATTGATACTAACATCAATGCCACCTATGTGAGGCATCTCAGGTATGGCCAAGAGAATCAAAGTTGGAAGGCCAAGCCCTCTCTGTAGATAGAGATATAAAACTCCATCCAGAGATGTGATTCAGAACACCCAAGTTACAACTTGCCTAGTCTAATGCAGGTGGCATGAGTTATCTCCTAACAAGGAACTGACTATTGAAAATTCCAGGCTCAGCTCAGATGGACTTTCTTATGCTGGAAGGACAGTGAATGCCCCAAAGAGAGGACTGTAATAATTTTAGAAAATCAAAATTTTAGTGCCATTTGATCATAACACATTATTTCTCGAAGCCAGCATTTCTAGCAAGACCAAGGATTTTTAATGAGTGAGGGAAATGCATTATTTAGGGCATGTTAGTCTCGGCAGTGCCACTTTACCTGATATTTGTTCCAGCTGGACTACATGACATGTAAACTTCATTAGTTTCATCCATTTATGACCTGGCAAAGGGTAATCTTATACCCCTAGCCCAAAAGTCTGTATTATTTGTTTTAAAATATTTTTCTTATTTTACTACTGCATTGGTCACAGGTTTTTAAATGATTTTATTCAGGGCATTAATATATTAAAGTTATTTGTGATACTGGCTCTTCAAATTCTGAACTTGTTTCTGCCTTTTTATATTCTGTTTTTGTTAGAGGATTGGAAATACTGTGATTGTGTCTGAAGACTGTAAACTTCCTCAAAGAAGTTTTTAGCCCTTTAGTTCTACAGAAAATTCATTTTCTGGAACAAAGTGCAATTAGACCACATGCAGCAAGAGCTACATGTCCCTCCTGGAGGGAGAGCTCCTTCGTGCACAGTAACAAAGATGAATTATGGGTGGGTTGGAGGCTGGTCAGGTTTTCAGGGTTACCGTGTGGCAAGTACTCCTTCCCTCCTCCTCTCTGAGACTCTACAGCCTTTGTGGCTGCTTCTGTCTTTCTAGGCAGCAGGCGAGAGAACTTTCCCATTTTTCAGCTTTAGATCTTGTCTCTGCATGCAGGCAGAAAAGGTTTTGTTTTGACACAAGATGGGATCTGAGACTGAAATGTATGAAAGCCTGTATTACATATGTTATGCCTTACTCATAGTGGAGGGCTGCCTGCAACCAACGAAAAGCTTAAGCTTTTACTAGTGGAGTGATTTTAAAAGTCAGCAGTATTATGGTGAATTTGGAGGGAGGGAGATGATTAGTTTGGAGTGAAAAAGCATTGAACATGGAAGGGGACAAGCATCAGGGGAATGCTAATTATAGGAGAAGTGAGAGCATTTAGGAAACAGAGGTACTGAAGGATGGTTAGCTTTAAGAGTCTAAAAGGGCGCATGTGAGTTACATGAGAATTATCTGCAAGAGCGATGGAGTTGACTAGCAATATACAGTGATGACTGTGTGAGAGAGAAACCCCAAGTGTGTGTGTAGCGTATGAGCATCTGGTCCAGGTGTCCACATGTGGAAACAATGGGACAGCAATGTGCGCCTGTGTCCGCAGAAGAGACTTAAGAGTAAAAAGTGTGAGTGAACAAGTGGCAGAGCACGGAGGTATATCTTCCTACTATCTATATAGGTGGAAAATGAAGTGTTACATTTTTCCACTGTACAAGTGGCTCAGAAGATTTGCCATTGGATAAGCAAATTTTCTTAGCAGAAGTATAAATTGTTTTCTGTACTTCACACAGTAATTTCAATGAGTCATTCGAATTACCAATTGCATATAAAGTAAAGTTTCACTTATTTTGGTTAGCATGCATTTATATTGCCTATTTGGGGGGGCATGAATAAGAAATCATATTTGAAGGAAGCAAAGCTTAACCTTAAAGTAAAACTGAACTGGAGTGATTGGATAGCTTAATAATTTAAAAAAGTGATGTGTTAAATGGGGAAAATAGATAGTACTCTGTTTCTCTCGTACCTTTTTGCTTGGATTAGTCATTTCATTTTAGCTTTGTTAAGTACCTTTTGAAGATGTGATGCAGGTTTTGTTCTATTCAGGTTGCTCCTGCTGTTCCCAGCACAGAGATGGCTGAGCAGCAGGCTTTCATTAATTTTTGGCCATATACTAATCACTTACTATAATACATTTATGACTCTTCAAGATACCTGTAGTACTCCGAGTATGCAATTTTAATTTTATCACAACAATGAACACACTATGAACTTTTTCTTAAATCTGATGTATCCTAATATGGGGCTGCTGAAACTTTTGCATTCAGCCTCATCTTCAATTCACAGATAACTTTTAGGCTAATCAATATCATATATAACACTTGAGAAAATGACAGCTAGACCTACCTGTTCACTTCAAGCATCAGACTGAAGCAGCACCTCCATGAAAAGCATTCTATGCACATCTGAAGTGGCAAGCGACAAGTGAAAAGGCACAGAGAGAAGCTGATGGGGGAGAATATTGAGAAAATCCTGTCAGTTTATGGTCAAAGAAAACATAAGAAAAACAGAAAAACATGTAAAGAAACAGAGGAGTTCTTACCCTGTATAACCATCGATGTGAAAAAAACGGTGAGCGTTCCTGGCACAAAAAACGGGTGAATTCCAGTCCTGGGAACATCCGCAGTGATTCTTGCAAGAATTAATGGGGTTTTCTCTTCCATGACAAGGCTAGTTATCCCAAACAGAAAATCTATGCTAAGCACAGATGGTGCTTAGGCAGCTGGGGATGAACCAGAGGCAGAAAGAATCCCCAAACATCCAGACAACTGAGTTTTTCTAGAAATTGCTTAGAAATAATGAGTGAGGAGTGCACAACCAAATTAACTGTTGGGCAGGAGTAATACGTTAAAGAGGACCACTCACAACAAGACTGTGTCAACATGAGAGCAATTATAGAAATTAATGAGGCTTTTATCAGTTACACATACAGAGATATGACCACCATCTACTCATCAGTATTTTTTTCTCACAGAAAAAAACTCTCTGATACACCCTGCAGAGTCTTCTTCTCTCAGAATCTTTCTTGAGAGCTTGAGGGTGATCCAGGCTGGTCAGACTGAGGTGTAGTACAACAGAATAGCTGAAGTATTTTACTGCTAGCTTTATTTTGTCCTATGTTTCTGGAATAACTTCTCCAGAAATAATGCTTCCTCCATGATGGTCAGGATTTTGGGATAACCATTTACCTGGATTGTATGATTTATTAGTAGCTACAATTAATACAAATACAAATTAAAATTCTTCTTACTGTTTAGGAAGCAAAAGTATATCATTATTGTTGTTGCAGACTTCAAGGACTCTGTTATCTGTTAATACATTTATTTGCATTTGTTTTACTGCTGAAATTTTCTTGGTTTTTGAAATAACAATCTGTCTAATATGTTACACAAGTCTCTTCCTTTCTGAATGGTCATACTATTTTAGGTAGAGTCACAGGAAGACTGCAAAGAAAGGGAGAAGAAATTTAACCATACAGAAGAGATACTGATGAGTTAACTCATCAGAGGGGGAAAAAATATGAGGAAGAAAGAGGAATGCTAGAGAACAGTGAACAGGTATCATCTCAGACAGTAGAAAAAAGCAGTTTTGCACTGGTTGTAAATGGAAACAGCCTAGATTTTGAAGGTGCTACAGCAAAAATTAACATTTTGGAGTAGTCGAATGTTTAAACCACGACATCTGAACCAGGCATTTCAGAACTTTTCAGTAAGAGGTCTGGAAATTTGTACCAGGGTTTTTCTCTTAATTCTATTGGGAAATCTCAAACCAGAATTTGAAATTAAAAGGTTAGTCTTACTTTAAAGACAGCTTAGCATCTTCCTAGTAGTTCTGGGCTACTTCAAGGGCTGGAGTAACTGCTGGTTGGCCAGCAAGTGTCTAATCATCACTAGCCTGCTCATTACTGCCCATGGACAGCATCACCACTCCAGAATGAGCACAGTACCAGCTGAAAGAAGCATCACACCTGCTCCTGGCTCATTCCTCCCCCTTGGCTGCCCAAGCCTGACAAATCCTATCCTGTATGGCTTAAAAGGACACCTCTTGTTAGTTCAACTCCTCGTCCCTCACCTGTTTTTTACTCTTCTTTCCCTAGATGTTGTATGCAGACGTTTATATTTGTGTGTGTGAGCCTGAGTCTGATTATCTTTTTGGGAGCTGTGAAAGAATTTTTTTTATTGCTTTTCTCAGTGACCTCAGGTAAGCACAATTGAAGTAGTTGGCATAGGTTGTAGACATTAAATATTCAGGAGTCTGTAATAATGTTCAGCCTGTAGTTGCACACATGTGATAACCAATGCAATAAAGTCCATCTGCAAAACATATAGCTGATGGGGATACCTAAAAGAATCTCAGACTATGTTATTTCTGGTAGCCACCTCTTCCTTTCATGGTAAAGAAGAGTGAATTTAAAGTTTTAAACATGTGATGAAGAAAACTTGCTCCATCTTCTGGACCGTAGGGTGGGGAAATGGCTGGAAATTAATGTAGTAGAATTGCAGGCAACTGTTTAGACCCTAACCCTCTGTCCAAACTCATACAACACCGTCTGAGTAGTTCCTGCTCTTTCACACCAGCAACAGTTAAAAGTTTGGGTTTTTTTAAAGAGTACTCAGAAATGCAGCTATGAGATGCAGCCAGGCACAAAGTGTGAAAAATTCTGTACCTGCTAGTGAGGAATTCTGCTTGCCATATTAAAATTAATATCATAGTTATTGTTGACTTTAATAAAACTTCTGTCATAAATGTTGTTAAGTCCTGAATTTCCAGATCAAATTCTACCAGTTCCTATTAAAAATGCAACATCTAGGGAAATAAAAGAATAGAGGGAATGCTGTACACAGGACTGCCAGAATTTTAAAAAGCTATAAAAAGAGAAAAAGTTTTAAAGCATATACACTAATTACTCTTTTAAGAACTCAGAAGATATATTTTCAACATGTCTCTTCTATTAAGCATGCGATATATTTTGTGTACTATAAGGTTTTAAGCAAATAGAATACAGCTTTGTGTCATTACTAACATGACAGCCCTTCTTTTGAGACAGGGAACAATTATTTTTCTCCTGCTACTCAGCTGCAGAGATAATGATGGAATTCTTACATTCTAGTGCTTGTCTTAGACATAACTTGTGTTCAACAAGGAGGAACAAGACAGTGGGCCTTATTTTGGGGAAGCTTTTTTTTTATAGCTCTAGACAGTTTGTTCTGTTTTGCAGATTGACAG
Source organism: Buteo buteo (assembly GCF_964188355.1). Taxonomy (NCBI): domain Eukaryota; kingdom Metazoa; phylum Chordata; class Aves; order Accipitriformes; family Accipitridae; genus Buteo; species Buteo buteo. Next base: position 7,029,602 of record NC_134185.1, read on the forward strand.
GTTCCAAAGCAAATGTGCAACAAATAAATTCTTGAAGTAGTGTTTAAAGGGTCAATACCAGGTGCTTTCAGGATCAAACCTGCACTTACAGAAGATCCACATCTCTTTAAAAGAACAATTCCATGCTCTGTGGGCACAGCCAATAATGGCTTTAGGAAGAAGAAAATCCTTTATGTATTTTTTAACTGAATTTCAAATTATATGAGAAAAATTTGTTGAAGAAATCTGTGTTAGTAAGTAAGTGGTGAACTTTCCATTTGTATTATCCTTCCTAAAATTTCCTTTGGTCCTGGTATTTGCCTGATGACATTGAAATTCATTAAACTATGCAGTGAAGTGTCTCTGAGGATCATTTAGAAACACAGAACCAAATCCCCCTTTTGAACCAAGGTATCAGAGCCTGTGCAAGAGTCAAATGAACTGTGGTCCTACACTGTCATTGGGGAATGATCAAGCAAGCTTGAACCTTGGGGCCAGAGAGAGGTCCATCTCCTGTATCCTTCCTCACATCCACTGAAAAAACAGTCAGGCAGTAACTGTAATAAACTGCAATAAACAAATTCTTTACAGTTTTAGATCTGAAGAGAAAGAATGGAACTAGTATCTTCAGCATAAGTTGCTGTGCATTTTTGGTGAATCAAATACCCTCTGCTTCTTCTCTTCAGTCATTTGGAGCTGTTAGGCTACAAGGTTTTTCAGCTATTTAGCAAATTGCAAAATAGATATGTGGCTTTATGTGTTTTTTTATGACATTAAATCCCTAACCCAATGAGTGAATAGAATGAAAAATGCATATGACTCCCCCCCCCCCCAAATATAACACTTTCCACAGTTATAATGAATGTTATTTAAAGGTATGCTGTACTGTTATTTGAAGGTATGCTGTGCTTTTATCAGTAGCGCTACAAGACTTCTCAGCATGCATTTGAAAATAGTTGTGTTTAACGCTTTTCATCATAAACTTTATTTTCAGGAACATTTGACAATTGATTCATACAAGAAGTGCTTTTCTAATCTTTAAGTCACTCTGCTAATCACAAAGTATTTGCCTCTCTCACTTCAGAACTCTGTGTATAAAGGCAAGACTATAGAATGGGAAGTTTTTATTTTGGTACAGAAACTACCAGGTGCAACAATATGACCATGGAATATGCTGTGCTCTTCCCTGTCCAGGGCTGATCACTGTATGATCCCAAATGGCAGCTTTTACATTCTTTAAAATTCTGATCTTGTTATTTACTGGATCCAGAAAGAACAATACTATAGACAGTACACTACATGGGCATTCCTCCCCTCTCACATTTCTGCTGTGTGGGCCCATTGTGAAGGATGTTATCACCATGCAGTGGGGTGTTTCCAATCAGCTATGCAAACATTGCCTGTTGGCCTTACAGGATGTGGCCGGGAAGCAGGGATGCTGTTTCTGGGGATGCTGGGTCAGGAAGAACATCTTGAAAGGGGGAGGAGGGTTCATTATGCTCACTCCAAGATGCTTCTGGAGTGCAGGTTGGGACATGAAAGCCCAAGGACTGAGCAAGGAGGTAGCTGGTGGAACAGGGACAGAGTAGAGCCTCCTATGGGAGCAGGGGACTTTCCTGAAACAGGGAGCAAACTTACAAGCTTTGAGGATGACATTCTTGGGGATCCAGAAACACTGAGTGTGGCTATGCAAGCTAATGTATATTGTGGGAATTTTGCCCTGAATTTGTTTTTTTTTTTCTCCACAGATTTTTTATTATTGCTTAGAGACTACGTGGGGACTTCAGAGAATCCTGCTAATTCCTGTGAAGTTCTTATCTGCCCTCTGCTTTTCTGTTGAGAGGGTCAGTCAAAAATTGGAGACAAAGCACACCTGAATATTCATCCAAGAACTAATTCATCCCATGTGTTTGTAGTGACCTCTTGCATCTTACACAGCTAGTACAGGCTTCTAAGAAGTGTAAGTAAAATTAAAGTTTACTGACCTAACGCTAAGATGGTGAGGCCAGGTCAGGGAGCAGGAGAGGGAGCAGAAAAGAGCTGGGACAGATGGAGGGCAACGGCAGGAACCATGGCTCTTGCTGCTTTGCCAGTGGAGGCTGCTGTCCGACACAATCCAGTTACCCGCACACCATAGTTCTCTGCAGTGTCAAGCATGGCTTTCCAAACCACTGACGGAGGTGATGGAGGCAGCAGCCTTACTGACATTTTGCTGTTCTACGGGAAAGCCCAATTTGCTGGTGCCCTAAAGCTGACCCTACTATCTTTGTTTGAACTTTTTTCAGCTGCAGGGTCAACACTTTTCTGGTAACTGTGGGAAACATGTCTACAATGTATTTTTCATTTTAAAAGCTAAATTATACGGACATTTCCTCCACCCAGACATATGTATGTGTACACTTTTTTGATATACTATGTTTTTTTCTCATATATCTGGGCACCTCTAAAAAACTTTACTGTATGGATAAAACTGAATAAACAAACATGGAAAACAGAAATTTTAAAAAGTTTTTCACATTCATCAGACCTGTAGATATGTAAACTTTTCTGAGCCATGGTACTCTTTGCTTGGAATAATTTCCTGATACTCTTGCTGCTATCATCCATGTCTGTTTGTAGAACCCAAAGTAATTTACCTTCCATGTTTTAAATACCAAAATTTTTTGTGTTAGCCTGGGATTTCCTTCTTTTCTTTTTCCCTGACATGTCTTTTTGCTCTGCCCTTTTGGTTTTTTACCATAATATCCCGTACAAAGAGTGCCTTATCCTCAGGCATTTGTTGTTGGGTTGTGTGTTGTTTTTTTTTCTTTGACAAACTTGAAGTCAGGTACATTAGGATTTTCCTGAAGTGGGCATCAGAAATGTAAATTTTTTACCGTTGCTGGTCCAGAAAAAATTCTGTCACAACTGAAAGGAATGCTTACTGTACTTATACATGACTCTATGTGTCATAACAACTGGATCTTTCCTACTGTCTCTTATGGAAAAAATCTTTTGTGTCTTACCTTGTCCAGACAGGCTATCTTGATCAGCTTCCTTGAAAGGTGGTTCTGTTATATCAGTCAGTTGTTTCTTCTCCTCAGCTTCACTATGCTCATCTCCAGCTTGCAGGAAATTAAGTGGAGTAAAGCTACCTGTGGTATAAACTGCCAGTGTGGTAGCCTGCTCCATTGGAGACTCATAGCCATCAGTGATTAAGTCATTGCTAGCAGAATCATCTGCTGGAGGAGGCAAATAGGAATCCTCTGGTTTTGGAGGACTGCTAGTGCTACCCAGAGCATCAAAAGGCACTGTGAAACTTTGGTGGCCAGTAGTGATATCTCCTGTGTCTGCAGGAGATTTGTCCTGAAATGGTTCTCTGGAGGGTTTGGTAGGGAACACAGGTTCAGATGAAACAAAATTATTAAAGTCTTCAGGGGCATCAATGTCTCCACTTAGCACAGGGATTCCAGTTGTAAATTCATTGACCAAGATGTCTCCTGTTCCGTCCACTGTTGCTGGGCTGGGGTAACCTAGTGGGAGTTCCACACTCATGGAGTCCTCCTGAAAAAGTTTTTAAAAAGCAGCTTTCATTATTATGTTTAACTTTCATTGCTAAAAAGGCCAATAATCTTTAGTCACAGGTGCTTGCAAACAGCTAACTCAGCATGAAGTCATGGGATGTATAAAATGTTTGGCAAGTGCATGGGATCCTAATCACATTGCCTGTAATTTTAAAAATGGTCAAAAGATGACTTTCACTATCCCTGTCAATTGCTCTCCTGTCATGAAGATGTACTACTGAACTGGTAAGACATTGTTTATTTTATAATTAAAACTGGAAAAGGTAATCAAGCAGTAATATTCACCCGTAAATGCTCTAAACAGTATCTCTGTTGCAGTATAAGAACACAACATTCATCCTTAGAGCATTTATAAAAGACAGATACATATTTTGGCATAAAAGAGCCCTTTTCTGTGTATTTCTGTACAACTTAACACTGTTCAATTTCATTTCTCATGGAGAAATAGATAAATATAACAACCATTATTAACTTACCAAATCAGGGCCTGCCAGAGGAATAGTGACCATGGCCTGGATATCATTATCAAAATCACTAGGTGGTATAACAGATTCTGGGGGGTGAGGAAAAAAAAATTAGAAAGAGTGAGCACAATATTTAAGCAGTGGCATACTGAAAACTGGTCAAGACACATAAACTTAGTAAAAAACAGTATTAAAACTATTCTCCATCAAAAAAATACTTTTAAAAATCCATGTTAAGAAGAAAGAGGCATAAATTTCCATTTAAACTGGCAATTATAAGGAAAACAGGAATTTTATATGCAGTATTCTTTGTACTCTTTATTTAGTATAAATGGGATAGGTCTGCAGAGAGCTGAACCATGGATGAATGCTTAAAATCAGCTGAACTGTGAATCACTCAGTTAAATCCACATGGGCTATGATGACTCATTATATTGTGTCGTTCATTAAGCCTAAATTCTTTCCAGTTTTACCCAGAGTCCACACCATTGTCACTCTCAGTGTTTTGGCTTTAGTGCCCAGTTGCTCCCTTCACCCCCCCAGAGGACCTCTTTAGACATACTTGCAAGTAAGCTGTTTTTCTAAAACTGGTTATTAAAAATATCTAGTGGGAAAAAGTCAATTAAAATAGCTATTATTAAAGTGTTCTATATCCATGAAATTTTTTCTTGGGACTTTCAATCTACATTAAAATATGACATTTTATTCTTACAGAAAGTATTAGTTAATTAATTATTTTTTTTTTGCTAGAAAATGCTGTTTGTTTGTAAATGAAACAATGTAGCTAAAAGTTGGTGTATGTTTTAAGATTGTTTTGGTAAATATACATATGAAAAAACATTTTAAATTATTTTGCCCATTTTTAACCCACCTCCCCAAAACTAGGGCTTATGCTTGCTTTGAAAAAATCATTGATGGACTAGAAGGTGATATTTATTATCTGGATTACTAAAAAGGATGCAGCCTTTCAACCCTCTGCTGGAGGTCTTTGCACCCAGCTTGCCATCTACATTCCCTCTGTGTTTCAGAGAGCAAAACACACCTTCACAGTGTGTTTCACACCACTGATTTTAGCTTAGCATCTAATGCTCTTTAAGGTGTCTGTCTCTCTGACTTCACTGGGAGGTTCGATAGCTTGCTTACAATTAAGACTTAGCTTTCAGAAAGCTAAATTTGTATTAGAGAAAGCCTTCACTTTTTGTCTTATTAAAGGAGACTGTCCATACTGGGAAATTAAAATGATATCGTGAATATTCTGGGTTGTTTTTTTTTCTCCTCTTATCTGTCTTAGTGTGCAAAATATTATAAACACACATTTTGCTCTAAAATTTAACTTAGATCTGTGTATCCATTGGATGCTATGCAACACTTAGGAGAATGGGATACATCAAATGTAAACAATCTGTTAGAGAAGCAAAGGAGACCTTACTGAACTTGCATTGGTTTGAAAGGGCAAGGTTCAGACTTGTGCTAGGCATCAGCTCGCCTACTGACCATCAGTAAACTGAAGTGTTCCAAGGTCCATTGGCAGGGACTGGTCTTCGTGGAGTGCTATGGCAACCAGTTGCTGAAGGTCTGTTACTGTCAGTTTAGTTGCTGATATCTCCCTCTCTTCCTTTGGAGAAAGTGGAATTTTTTCATTTTCAACCTTATTAGATCCGATAGTTGAGATGTCATCCGCTGTGCTTTTGGTTTCTGAGCCATCTCTCTCAAAGTTTACCACATATCGTGCTATAGTGCTGCTTGATCTGCAAGGGGAAGATGTAAAATGCCCAGTGCAGCAAAATCAGTTGCTGGCTGAGAACCGATTTTACAAACAAACAAACAAAAATATATGCAACTGTAACATATTATCTTCTGTAAAAATAATGCAAATATACTTTTTTCTAATGAGACTGTCATCTTCAAATTACTTTTGCTATACCTAACCCTTTTTTTCTATGCATAATTTTTAATAAAAGTTCCAATATTGAAGAAAATTATAAAAATGTTCTAACATAATCCAGTTTAATCTGACTACTCGGAGACCTGTAGAACTGGTAATATAGTTTGAAGCCATTGACTATTAGTTCAAACAGTCATAAATGCATGCTGGGATTACTAGAAGCCATAATCACCTCTTAATTATGCAGGAACCTATGAAAAGGGATTAGACAGTTCATAAAACTACAGATAAGAAAAAATCCTATCACATCTGGGGCAATTTTTTACTCTTTTTTGAAGAACAGCATGAAAGTTAGCTAATGTGGCAAGCAAATAACTTTTCACAATGGGAGTTAGCTTTTCCAAGGCCAAATGAATGGGTATAGCTTCTCCCTAGATGTACTTGTTTAACAGAAGTCTCAAATTTTCACCATTATTTATACATCACTTTTCATAAATGCTAAATTCACCTAATGAAAATGAAAAATAATGAGTACATTGTAAAACATTTGTACTCCACTATGTTGCTTTTTGTAATATCAAGTAACTGAAGAAAGGAATTTCACTTTATCTAGTATGTGCTATGTATTTATATTTATATGACATTGCAAGAATTTGGGAAAAGCATTAGACAATTCTTTCTTTTAAACTACAAGTAAAAGAGAAATTCTGGGAACTGCTAGACAAATTATTCCCAGCAGCACTTTTATGCAACAACAGACTCTGTAGCTGTTTGTATTGCCAGTCAAAAGCTCCCTGCATTTTATCAAGCTAGTAACTGGTCTGATAATTCTATCTGGCCTGATAATGGAGATAACAAATCAAATTCTACATACTTATTGAAGATAATGTGTATATGGGAATACAGCTAGGAAACAGCAGATCAAAAATGAAAATTTAAATATGAAGTTTCCCTATTTTTTTTTCCACTTTCGGTTTATGACTGATAAAGGTCTTTTGTCATCCGAATGTGAATTTTCTTAGGTCAAACAATTTTCTTTCCTTCAGAGAGATCCTGACAAAATTTGATTATGTGAACATTTCAGATTAAGGTAAAAGCTGTCCTTTCTGCTTTACATCACAGATTTTATACTTGGCAGAACACAAATCAATTCACTTTGTCACATCAAGATAAAGAACATTTACTGATATATCTATGTACATTTAATAGTCTACAAAATGATTAATCTTCATAATCAATTACAGACAAATTACCCATCTTTCTCCTTCTTCTGTCTTCATTTCATCACAGAAGAAAGGGTGGGATAAAGGATTGCAAAAGAAAGAAAAACAAAGATTCATGTATATGGGTAAATCAATCAGTCGTACATCAGAAACATCTTTTGACAATTTATCTTATCTTCTATGTGTGGTCTATAATTTTTATGTCTGTGTGAAAATGACAGCCTACTCTCCATCATTTCACTTTTTGTCTTCCAAACAATGGGAATATCCATGTTTTGAGTGGGGAAACAGGAATTTTACTTTTCCTTGATACTTTGAAATACCTGCTTTCCTATTTCCCACTACAAATGGTGCAATTTGAACACTGTCATTGTTAATCTATATCTTTATGGTGGCAATGAACACCTGTGGCAGTAGTAGCAACTATTACTGTTACCACACATGGTGCCTACTCAGATCCTAATCACAGGGGTAACTTGAGCTATTAATTACCTCTGGAAGACAGGCCTATGTTGACCTTCTGTAAATAATGCCCTGTTATTTTCCCTCATGAATTATCTAGCATATCTCTGATGCTGTCCTTCCATATTGCCCTGTGGGAAATGCTGCTAATATATGTAGCAATATGGCTAAGGGAGAATGGACAGCAACACTGTCTTTGCTGATCTGTAACTCTCAGGAGATAACTAAATTACTAGATGATGGGAAGCAATCCTGGTCTTCCACACTGGTGAATATACTTTCATATCAGCTCCTAAGACCAAGATACTAAACAGAAAGGGATCCCAGATCTCATGGAGTCACAACTGAAAGAGGTTAGTTATTGCAAGTTGTAACTAAGAGATACTACTACAGATTCTCTCTGCTTGTTCTGCAGTAACCAGCTTTTTGTTTTCTTACTTTCATTATCAAAAGGTAAGCAACTACTTTTCACTCTATTTATTTTGCTCTTCTCTCTCCTTTTCCCCAGCAATTTTGCAGAGAGGAAAGCTGGGAAGAGGTATGCTCTTGTCTAAAATTGCATTGCGATATGAATGTTCTTCAACATGTATTAAATATTACTGAGGATGTGTTTGCACTTCTCTCCATATTGACTCTGTGTTGTTTCCAGAAAACTATTTTCTGTTTATAGCAATACACACCCCACTATTATATAGGTCTCTTCATGTTGGAGGGAAAGAAGGAAGAGGAGAATCCTAATAGCCAATAGAAAAATGAGTCCCATTTTCTTACTTACTTAAATCCTAACACGCGGATTTCTTTGAATCCTGGAAGTTTCTCGAATATTTTTTGCATCTGGAGAAAACCATAAAATCATTAATTCAGTGTAAGTTCTACCACTAAAAAGCAAGCACAGGTTGACTACCTAGACAATATTTTTCATATTTAAGAAAGAGCTTTAGGGAACAGTCTCAACTGCCCTCTTTGTGGTATCATCATTGCTCAACCTAAACACTATATTTGGTTTGTATATGATGCCTGTACTACCTGTTAATAGGCAAAATGAAGTACAAAATATAGCTTTTTTTAGTAATGTAATTATGTAAATCAGTGGTTATCTAGTTCATAATAGACCAAGTCAAACAACAGGAATCAAATGGTTTTCTCATTTTCAGCAGTTTTGGTTCATGAATAATTTTGTGATTCAAGTTACCTTACTGTAAATTGTTAATATTTTAGAAATAGTAAACAAATGCAGATGAATTTAGATTATTTGACAAATCATTTATAAATTAAACAGTTTTAACTGTGTTGTACAAATAGAATAACTTCATATATTTTTTAATTCTAATGTAAACAATTGTACATGGTTTTGAAAAGAAGAGACAATATGAAGGAGAAACAATGAGCAGAAAAGGTGAACTCTGTATACATTTTTCAGGCTTTAGGATAAGTGTTTTTATCAGCACCTCAAGAATTAACAATGTTTTGAGATCCAGATGATTGATCTTTTAGTCTTTTTCAATTATAGCAACATTTATGCAGCTAAGTCAAATGAAATATTTCATGTACATCTACTATGTCAGAGTAAAGGGGTTTTTAAACACACAGTTCCACAGTTCCTTTCTGATTCACTTCCTGGTCCTGTTAAGTACCAGGCAACCCATCGTCTAAGCCTTTTATCTGCAAGCAAACCCTGAGGAGTTGAGGGAATTGAGCACTTGAAAAGAAGTGAAAAAGCCTTTTGAGGAATGAGGTCCTTTTAATTCAGCATGTCACTTAAAAAGGATGTGAACTAATGTGGCAATCTTTCCTCTACCTTAGCTATATGGTTCTGTACAAACCCAGCATACATTTAAAAATCATTCATTCACGCATGAGAGTTTGTCAGAACTGGTAGGGAATGGGTGGTCAGACCCACAGCTTTCTCTGCATCTCTAATGTAGGTTAAGTGAGGAAGAAGTAGCAGAAGATCAGTATGTTACCACAATACCAGGTATCAGCCACACTGTATAAGCCTAGATATCTTTTTCATTGCAGCAAACAGAAAAGAAGATAACGTCTAATGCAGAAAATGGCCTGTCATCTACACTCCCCTTGCCCATCTCTCGCAAGAGGACAGTAGGAAAGGAGCTGAGGTTAATACTTCATTTTGAGTTTGTCTGACTTAGTAAAAGGGGGGGGGAAGTACCAATTAGACTGTGGGAAGGTTTTAAATGTTATTCATGTGACTAACTCTCACTTAAAGTAACAGAGATTAAGGGCCTAAATCAGTAGGATGCAATTAATTTCCCCAAATTTAAGCAAGAACTATAATTTTAGATGCCTTAAGGTCATCTTCTGCTCAGTTGCTGGTTCAAAAGGGTGCAGCTCTCTCATATTTGAGAGGCCCTTGCAGATGTATTTGATAATCTGGGGCACCTGAAATGGCACCAGATATCCATGTTTAGGTGACTGAATCCCCTTTTAGCCATGTTCTGCCAGCTAACTGTTGGCAAGGGCTCTGTTCAGTCTCTTCTTGGTTCTGTTTATATCATAATGAAGTTGATGTTTTCTTTTAACTGTATGCACATATGTAGCTTCCTATTTCCTACTTTTCCCAAATGAATCTCCATTTACTGAGTAGCATACGCATCTGAATCTGTATTCTGTTTCTCATGTGATTTTAAATGTATGTTGTGGTATACAGATGTACTTCTGAACATCTGCACTGTAATGTCTGCCGTAACTCTTCCCTCTTGACATGTCCTGGAATAAATTAGAAACTGAGCTTGGAACTCCACGGCCTCAACCTTCGCAAAAGCTTCTCTGGAATTTGTACAGGAGCTTATGTAGCTGGATGAGGTTTTAATTCTGAATCCAACCTCCTCACTCTCACTCTTTGTGTACACTTGTAAAACTGTCTTGTATCAAGGTTGCCCTCTGCCTTCGCCGTGACCTATCTGTGTGAAAGAATGTCAGGTGTATTTCATGGTGCCGTACTACAAATAATTTTCTATTCAACATTGCATGTCAAGAACAGCTTTGGACTCTTTAAAGTGACAGATAAGATTTGATGACAATGGAAAATAATTTAACAATCAAGAAACTTTGCATTTCTCCCCCTCCAATTAATGAAATAACTTAAAAGTCAGATTGCTGAATTACATCATTGTACGTGTAGTAAACAAAGTCTGCAGGCAGTTCTGTTTGAGGATAATACTGGAACTCTCCAGAGAAGCTACTTTTTATCAGCTCTGCCAACACATCCTTCACCATTTTTCTATGCATATCTGAAACTGAACCAGGATAGTGAAATAGCTTGCACTAAGGAATGCTCATGAAACTGATGAGAAGCTTTAGTTAATTTTACTAAGAAAACCTTTTGGGAGCCTCAAGTCATTAACCGCTATCTATTAAATTGATAGCTGAACATTCAGTTAATATTATTAATTATATGGAAACACCACAGATGTTCCAGTTCTTACAGAAACTATGGTAATGCACAACAAAATGTCTGGAAGTCCTTTGAAGAATAGTTCAGACAACAGTAGCTAATTACTTTAACATTTATATTACATTTCTCATTAGGTTTATTGTAGAAATTAAATTATGACAAAGTACTGTTCATGAATTCCTGATTAAGCCCGAATGATATTCCTAAAGTTACTCTGTTCATTAGTTATCTGAGGCTCTGCTGCTGACAAAAGACGTTGGCTTTTTAGGTTGGTGGCTGAACAGATGGCCTAAACAAGGGGAAAAGCTGACTATACATGAAGGAAAACTGAACGTCTTGAGACAACAGGAATTATCTATTTCAAGTGAGGGCAGTAGATTCTAATTCTGTTTCATGGTGAAGGTAGTTTCATATCATGAATCTCAGCCAAGGTACAAAGCCAACATTTTGGCATTCACTCAGCCTCCTTACCTGCAGCTGAAATTTGGCAGCTAGCTGTCGGTACTGTGGGGAGTTGGGATCATTAAGTTCAGCTGTGTATTCCTGATCAGTGAGAGTGACACTGAATTCTACCATTTGCTCCACAGGCAGTTCTGGGACTGTGTTTGTTCCCAGCTCCTGGAAAAGAAGAGGAGAGGCAAAAAAGGGGACAAATAAAATGATTTTTTTTCTCCACATTTCAGTATTTTATAAGGTAGAAGGGTTTCCTTTTACGCTCGTCCCCAAAATAGCTTTCAGAACCATATCCTACAAAAGGCAAGGGTTCCTAGCCACATCTGTTGGCTTAATTCTTCTGCCTTTGCAAACAGGGTTCTATTACTGTGACTTGAGAGTCGCCTTTGATATGCATAAATGAAAGTGATAAAGAGCAAAGCAGAGGGGAAAGGCAAGGGGTCAGCTCCCACCTGGGGCTCCTTCAGCAGAGGGGTCTGCCCTGGTGAGGCCTCAGGCCCTGGTGAGGCCTTGGGCCCTGGTGAGGCCTCGGGCCCTGCTGAGGCCTCGGGCCCTGGTGAGGCCTCAGGCCCTGGTGAGGCCTCAGGCCCTGGTGAGGCCTCGGGCCCTGGTGAGGCCTCGGGCCCTGCTGAGGCCTTGGGCCCTGCTGAGGCCTCAGGCCCTGGTGAGGCCTTGGGCCCTGGTGAGGCCTCGGGCCCTGGTGAGGCCTCAGTCTCTCTGCAGATGGACGTTCTGGAAGGTTCCCTGAAGCCACACAGCTCTGCTGAGACCAGGGCCGCCTCCCTGCCACCCCCAGGCACAGCAGCCAGGACAGGGAAAATAACAGCCCTTCCTATGGCCCCCACCCCTCCCTCAGACATAACCCGTGGCCTGTGGTAGCTGCTGTAGGCCCGTGGAGGGAGGGGGTGTCCCCCCGTGCCACGCTGCGTGGCTGCTCTGAGGAGACGTCAGCAGAGATCCTCGCTTTGACAGCTGGCTGGCTGGCAAGAAAAAGGCAAGAAGGTCCAGTCCTATCCCCTGTGCTGTGGAAAGCTCAGAAGGTATGCATTTTTACATTATTTAATGAAGAATGAGGTGACAAAATGGCGCAAAACAGGCAATGGGCCCCTCGTTAAAAGGATATAGACTCTGCCTAAAAGCTGGTTGCCGTATTTTTATACCTTCTACCGTGTACGCAAGAAACATCATGCACTATTCCAGTCCAAAACAGATGCTAATAAAACCCTTTGGTCCTACTAGCAGTAACAGAGGGGAGCACTCATGGTTTATAAGCACAAAGTGTTTATAAGGCTTCCCCCTCTTTTCTGCTAGCTGAGCTCAAAAAGAAGAGGTGAGTGAAAAACTGGGATAGAAAAATAGGCTGCCCTCACCTTCACAGGAGTCTTCGTGTCGTTAACAATTTCGTTGAGCAGTGTGCCGTTAGGTACTGGTGCATATGGAGAGAAGGATGTGCCAGGGGAGCCTGGAGGGGTTTAAAGTAAAATCAGGCAAGAACAGGTTTGCACATCAAAAATCTTCCCCTTTCTCTGCCGGACAGGTGTCAGCTCACTGGAGAAGCTTTCCCTATGGAGGATGTGTTTGAGTGTAAGCCTGCGCCAGTGAAAGGTGGTCATGACTTATGGCATGGGTAAAGCTGCTACTTTTTATACAATAGACGGCCTTTCTTTCCAAGTCAAAAGATCAGTAGCGTTGCATGTCTGTGACTGAAGGCAAAAATGGCACTGACTATGCATAAATGAAATTGTGTGAATTAAATAAGATTTGATAATTTCCTGTCATACTGCCTTATATATCACCAAATGTCTAACCTTGATTTTGACATTTGAGATCTTTGTCTCTATGATAGCCACCTTTCTTTAGGGCTCAATTTAAAGTAACAAGAGGCTTTGACAGAGTTTTCCAGCTAGAAGCAAAATTACCATGCTGGAAGTTGCTGTCAATAAGATTCTGTCATATTTGGCCCTCATAAAAATATGTGTGCAGGATGTTTCCTCCTTGAACCAAAATGCTCAGATTTACAGATTTTTATTGCTGCATAAATTTCTAGCATTAAAGAACTGTAGTACACAACAGTGTTGATGTAGGTCTTATTGGAATAATCTGCTCAAATTAACATCTTGGCATCACTGTGACTTTCTGGCTAAAGTCATTCTTTATTTTCATCTGCTTGCTTATTTTGGCTAACAAAATGCAGCAACTGACACTCTAAATGTTGTTTTATAACTGAAGCAAAATTAGCTCTATTCTCTACAGGTGAAACTTAGGAAAACATATGCATTTAAAGACTGTGAAACAAACCTGGAATGCTACATTTGAGTAGCAGACATGCTGTAAAGAAATAAAAAAATGCTTCTTATAGATTATTTTGCTAATGCGTTTTCATTGTACTTCACTGAACTTGTCATGCTTCTACTGCATTCATTAAATTACAGCTTTCTAAGATCTATGAATCACTGGTTTTAGCAATTCTATTTAATGGGCAGATGCACAGCAAGCAGATTTGATTTTACCTGTAGAAATGGAAGGAATGTCTTCCTGCTTTTTGCCACCTGTTTTCTCTGTGGATATTTCATCTTTCCTATCAATCAAATAGAAATGAATGATTTAATGATCAGCATGCTGTACCGGCAATGGCAAAAGTGTAAAAAAAAAAGTAGAAAATACCCCAGTACTTAGTGTGCTTTAAATGAGAGAAGTTATTACTAATGGAATATTTGACAAGCTGGTTAAACAGGCAATGGAACAGTAGATCATATTTTATATTCAACAGTTTATATATTTCCTTTCCTCTCCTTCAATACGGTATTTGCTCTTGCAATGAACAAAAATACTGATTTGACATATTCCTCCACCAAGGACTACCAAACCTGCCAGGAGTCTGCTCATGAGGTTTCATGACTGATATTCTCCAAGCAATCAGAGGGATGGAGTCACAGAGATTAAATCAGTGCACAGGGTCTGCTTTGTGAGTGAGGGCTTTGGGCTTTGGGTTCTTTCTAATTTTACAGCCAATGGACATTTCATAGTTCCAAGGGTGTTTCATATGGTTTAATGTGAGAAGAGAATGGGTGGTCTTATTTTTCAGTTGTCAGCCTGCATTTTAATATCATAAGGATGCTTCCAACTAATGATAGTTTTAAATCAGATTCCTGGATCAAGATTATTATGAATTGTAGGAATGTTTATGTTTGGATCTGAATGTAATATTCATGGGTTAATGGCTACCATGGTCCCCATGGCAGACAGCTGAAAACTCCAGTAGGAGTATGGTGGGTGTGATACACAGACTGTCTGCCTTGCATCACAGGATTTGTTTTTGTATTGTTGATATTATTTTCTGTTGTAAGTTTTACAGTCATGTGCTGATGAATAAATTTTGTAACTGCAACTGTTAACTTGCCTGAAAAGCAGAAGTGGTATGTATATATAAGTACGCTTTATAAAAGATGTGTTCAAGGTTCCTGCAGTTATGGCTATAGAATAATTTCTGCTCTAAAACCAAATTTTTATTCATTCATAGCTTTTGGAAACATTTAGATTCATAGATAAGAATCTTCTAAGTGACATTTTGAGATTTTTCTTTCCTGAAATTGAGGGGTGAAGAATTTCAGTTGTTTTGGGCTCTAAATAGAGCGTGGAAAAAACCACAACAGAAAATAAAAAGACCTATCATGGAAATAAATGAGGATAGAATTCCTCAAAACTTCTATAGAAATAGCTATTGTTAAGGCAGTGCACACAGGTGGAGTGTTTGTGAAAACCGATATGAGTGAAAGAACTAAAGGCACTGCAAATGCATAGTGTGGTGGTAATGGAGACAACATGAAGCTTGTAGGATAGACAGAAAAGATGGCTGGGCTGCATTTCTATACAGGACCAATCTAGATGTTTAATAACCTAAGTAAAGAACATGAACAACTCCTGATTTACCACATCCTCTGGTTATCTCATGTGGTGAGAACTAAAGTACTATTTGTAATGTTTTCACAATGTGTTGCATCTTTAACTGGAGACTGATCTCTCTACATGGTATCTACAGAAGATACAAAATGTTTCCCAAACCACACAGTAGTAAAGGTGAATTCCAACAATGTATAACCATGGCTGCCTCTATTTCCAGGTACAACATGAATAATTTCATAGCATTTACTTCACATTCTGAATTGTGTCTAGGGAAAACCATACTGTTCACATAAAGCATAAGAACCCTGAGATCAGCCCCTTCACTTATTGCCTTGCTGCTGCTGTTTGCACTAGACTGAGTGAAAAGACCTCCCTTTGGATTCCAGGAGAGTTTAATTAGACCCTACATTATTAAAAATACATTTCTGAGAAAGAAGAACACTCTAGTTCCCATGTCATAATGAATAAAGATACATAAGATCTCTGTGATCATGAGACAGTATAACTTATGAATGGAAAAGATTATTTGCTACACCTGAAAATCTAAGAAAATTTGAAGGAAAAAAATAATACATTAATCAGAGAAACTGTGGACAATGATTTGTCTGGCTGTACTATAGTATTTATATGCAGAGAGACAGAGTTCAGTATTGTAACTTTAATCCTGCCATTCTCAGACTTCTGAGCATTGCCAGGAGCATACTTTTTTCCAAGAGTTTACGGAATAAAGCATCACGTTAGCTAACAGTATCATGACATCTAAAAATACAGGGGAAAGCTAAAGTAAGGGCATAGAGGTTTCTTATTATTGCATAATGTATCCTCCCAGATAAACTTTTGTTAAGGTCTCTGACTATCCTTTTCAGAATTATAGCTATTGTGGGTAATCTTTTGTCACACTCCCAATCAACACTAGTCTAACACAAGGCCGTGTCTCTGTCAGGGTTTCATGCTCACTTTAGTCTAAGAAGACATTCTATGATGTGTCAAAGTGAACAGGCAACTCAGACATTTGGCCACCTTCATTATTTGTGATTCAATTACTGTGTACTATGATACATACAGTATACGCATCTCTCACAGCACACACCAAATACACTACAGTGCTACCTGTGTATCTGTTCACATCCACACACATCTACACATATCTTTTTCAAAAAAGGCAGTAACAGCAAGTGGCAAGGTTCTACTTGTGCTACTTACCTTTCCTGGAAGGTTCTATGTTTTACTCGCTGCGGAAAGATTAAGAAAAACAGCATTTTACTAGTGGGTGTATCCAACCATTGAGCAGAAGCCTGTTAGCTCTTTCATTTACTGTACTTTATGTTTTCCTTCTAACACATGCCCCCTCCTCTTCCTGAGCAATACTTTGCCCTTATATAAGCAGATGGGGAGGGACTTGGAAGTCTCCCCCAGTTTCTAAACAAATGTCAGTAATCCTTACCCGTTGGATTATTTCCAGGTGCTCTTGGGAATTGCTGAAGTTTTTGCCAATGTCAAATATGCAGAAAGTTTCCCTCTGGCAGGCAGTAACCCAGTTCTGATATTCAGAAGTGTCAGGAATCCGATCCAGAAAAATACGAAAGGCTTCCCACACAGCTTCCTGGCAGACTGAGTAAGAAGAAAGGGACTGGGGATAGATGCTTTGTACCAATAAGTAAACTTGAAAGCCTTTTTAAAGTGATTTGGGATTTACACATTTTACTGTACTTAGTAAACAAGTCCATCTTCTAGGTATTTTTAGATATTTAGGTCTTCTAGGTATTTCTGAGTTGATGGTTATTTGCCTGTATGCTGAAGGATTAACCATCTTTGAATTAAGGATTGCTAATTCCCCTCTTTTTAAAAGGGAGATTAATTTGGCCCGACTTCATCATCATTAATAAGGAGCAAACACAAAGCACACTTCCTTCACCTCAAAGGTACATACATACAAAGATACATACTGGATGTTCTAGTGAGACCAAACAGGGAGGTAGAGAAAAAAAAAAAATCTAGCAGTCATCATACTTGAATAATTGTAATTGTAACTATATACAAGGTTTTGTACGTTAGTATGGTTAACTATGCATAGAACAAGCTAAACAGAACATATTTAAGATTTTGATACTCCCCACACATATAACAAAATATTTAAATGGAAAAAGTATTTTTTAAATGTAGTAGGCTAAAATGATTTGATTATATTCCAAATTTTCGATGTAATTAGTCTTTTCAAAATCCTAAGGACATTCTGCAGCAGGTAAATGCTTTTATGTTTCTTTAAGCACCTCTGGAAAATTGAATGACTTAGTACAGGTAAAATTCCTTTGGAAAGGACAAGATTTCCTTCCTTTCTACACAGCTGTACACAGTCATCTGTTCAATGTTAAAAATCTCCTCCATGGTGATGAATCACCCACTTAAATGCTACATCAGACAAGATCAACAGGTGCTGTGGCTGCAGAGAGAACAGTATTGTCCTGCATCATTTGGGGAAATGAAAATGAACATAAACAGAGTAAGACAGTGGGGGAGATTTTGAGGTGGTGGTATTCAGGAATGGCTCTAAGGGAGTTTCATTTACTGGATACAAACTGACTTAATTACATGAGATTATGTAAAAAACATAATATAATAATGGAGACTAATATTTTTACATATTCTGTTGGCTCACTCCTTATGCAAGAAAGCCGTGAAGTTCACCTGTAGTATGTTACAAAATACATTAGAATGCATATTTGGGCTTGGCATCCAGTTTTTTGATTTATTTTCTAGGGAAAACTTGTAAAAGTTAAGTTCCTGCTGCAAAGACCTTGCTCTTTAGCACTGTGAGTGAGGATCATAACATGCATGACTATATGAGGGAGGGGAGAAAGCAGCAGCAGCTAGGTTATAAAATGACTGCTCAGAAATACTTTATAGGGTTTACTTTCCCTTGATGATTCTGATAACACAGGTCTTAGATATGTCTGCAAAAGTGAGTTTTTGAGAGTGACAGATGGCCAGGTGGGGCTATACTTCTGAGTGTACTTTTACCAACATCTTACTGAAGTCTCCTCTTTTTTGTAAGTTGAAACCATTTCTGAAAGCTTCTGGAGGATAAACTATTCCCTACTCCAGACAGCTACTGCCTATCTGACTAACTATATTAATATGTCTTTGGATTTCAGATACCAGCCCTTCCCCACACCCAAAATATTTGGGTTTCACTTAAGTCATTTCACACAGCCTCAAACTAAACATAGAATGAATCCTGGCTGCACCCAAGTCATGTTTAAAATTCCTGAGTGGTCCAAAGAGATCCTCAAGCTAGCA
The DNA here is from genome assembly GCF_964188355.1 of Buteo buteo. Lineage (NCBI taxonomy): Eukaryota > Metazoa > Chordata > Aves > Accipitriformes > Accipitridae > Buteo > Buteo buteo. The sequence continues at coordinate 7,048,246 of NC_134185.1, forward strand.
CAGAGCCAGCCAGGAAGTGCTGTTCTGTATGGACTTTCCTGTTTAACTGCAGAAATATCAACGTACACACGTTGTCCTCTGCAGGGTCTGTGAACTCAGTTGTGTAAGATCACCAACATGGCTCGATGGCTGCTAGAACTAATGTGTTTTGAACAGAATGAGTGCAGTTTTTCTCAGCTGTCGCTATACCTTCCCATTTGTGGATGATTGCCTCTGTCACTACTTGTTGATTCCTCTGGTATTGTTTAGTCAAAAAAGTAATCTGTATTTTTGGGTTTGTGAAAATATAACGTACATTCACTCAAGGTGAAGGAACATGCTTCTTCAATATGTTGTTTAAAGTTAAATGCTTTTAGAGAAGGGGATTTTCAAACATATTAGAAAAACCATTTTAACAAAACTTGCTAGCAATTTAAAAGCTGTTGCCCTTAGCACTTTACTTTGCAAAGTTCATTACTGTGAGATGGGCCATTTATTGTCAGTACTTGATACCTGCTTTGACTTAGAGTGAGATAATTATCTGCATTATCTAAAATATCAGTGTCTCTGAAATTAGTGCAGTTTCTCTAGGTGTTCTCTAAACTTGCTGTAGGGATGTACTCACCTAGCTGTGTTAGGGCACCTCAATAATACCTCAGGAACGACCTGCCCTCCCAGTAGAGCAGCTGCATGTGGAGCAGATGTAGTCAGATTATTAAAAAGGAACAGGCTGTCTTTTGAAAAGATTTATTCATTATGAGCTAGCAGTTAAGGCTACTTTCTATCATCTTTTTTCTCACTTACAACTCTCTGGTATCTGTTTTTCTGAGCAGTAACTGCTGAATAAAGATATACTATCTGATGAAAAGTAATCCAGTTACCAGGGTTCAAATAAACATGACAGATGGCCAGCTGAGGAGGCGTTGTAGCTGATTCCATGCATGAGGGACTGCCTTCATGGCGACTTAAGATATGCTGTGTTATTTCAGAGTTGATATAGGGTCACAGTAGACTCAGGTTATCCTATAGCAACTGTCTAAGCTCCTATATCTGAGCTGGTTTGAGTTGTATGCTCATTCTTGAAAGCATAAAATATATGTAATATGTAAAAAAAAAATCGTGTAATTTTTCTTAGGAAGCAGTAAAATTCTCTAGAGGACAGATATAATCCACAGTGCTGTTACAGTTCTAAACATGTCATGGGACTTGGAGGGGTGGAAGTGGTCTCGTATATTTAGATACAGAAAAGAATGGACCTAAAGGTATGTCTACAAAACAAAATGAAGGTAAGATTGTCCCACAGATAGGCACAGGCTGTAAGACTCCAGCGTGGCTACCAGATTATCTTTTCATGAAGGCTTGTACTGCGGTTACAGCTTCAAGGATAATGCTGGCGCCACCACATTTTCACTGCTACTCTTTTTTCTTCATTTTTCCCTTTCATCAGGTAAATTAGCATGCTCAGCTGGGAGGGCAGAATTCTTGGGTGCTGATCTTTCCTTGAAGGAAAGATTTGCTGAGGTTTTAACGAAGGACATTGTAATGGAAAATGTGCAATTATTCAAGGGACCAGAAACACCTTTTTCTGAATGAGTGTACAAGTTATTCAGCTGCAGTCATCTGTTTTCTTGCTTACTTTTGGGGAAGTACTCCAGCTTCAGCTGAAGATCTGAATGATACCTACTCAGAGAATTTTGTGAGTGTAGGACACTCTGCTGGGAAAGAGTAGATGCAAGTTTAAACCTGCTTGCACTACAAGGTTTACAGAGCCCAATATCCCAGCTGATGTGCTGCTCTCCACAAAGGTGGTAGTATTGTCATCATCAGTTTTTAAACGAAAACGTCATAGTTGCAGTTCTTTGCGTTCAAGTCAAAGATACCGCACTGTCCCAGGATAGCTTGTTTTCAGCCCACTGAGGGATGTGCCAGTGAGTTTTAGGGACTTTCAGGATTAATTACTATTGAAGAAAGGCTTTTTGAATCAGCCTTTTTAACACGTTTCACAATTCTGTCTAATGCCCATTGGGTTGAAATTCAGTCCCACAACAGATACCAAATATGCTTGTATCTGTAGGAATGGCTGCAGACATTGGTGTAGTTTGCCCATGCTGCCTATAGCAAGCAGCTGCCAGAGTAAAATTTTTGCAGCTTTACATCCAGGTTTCATTTCAGAAGGAACTAGCTGGTTCCCCGAAAGAGAGCTGAGGAATGACCAAATTACATAAATGTATGTGAATGGTTGGAGACCAATATAGAGGACAAATAGATAAGCAGAGTTGATTTAGGGAGTAGATGTTGCCTTAGATACTTGCATCCCAGAAGTACTGACTAGATTTTAGAATTAGCTTTGGACCATCTAGCTGCAGCACAAAAATATGCATTTTTCTAATACAAATTGGAACAGCCACAGAATGAAAGACTGGGAGAGGTAGAGGGAGGAAGAAAGGAAATCTAAAAAACAGGGGCTATTTGCACCGTGCCCCCAAGGGACCTAAAATTGGCGTGGTAACTCTATAGGCTTTCTATGGTCAAGGGAGGTAAAGAAAGGACTGGGAAGGGAGCGAATTAATTGGGGGAGGGAGCGAATTAATTGGGAAAGGGCACAAAACCCATTCTAGACTTTCTGAAAGTAAGACTAAGGCCTTTGCATGAGCTGATGGCAATTATCTCAGTGTTTGTAGCATACCAACACTGCCACAGACTTTATATAACTACAACTACACCAACATATTTGTGCAATGACCAATGAATAGTTTCATTACTTGTCTTGAGCTGGTGGGATTAATTCTGAGTAGCAATGATGGTACCTGCTGCACTTTGAGAAAGGCAGTACATCTTTACACAGTAGTGCAAACATAATTTGGTCTTCACGTTCTGCCATGCCAGAACACTGTGCAACTGAGTTCATTAGTCCTTTGAGTGCACTGTTTTATTCTGTTCTGGTAACTATCTGTCTTGAGCCATGCTGATGTACATGTAACATTTAATTGTCTATGTAAAAGTAAAGCATAAAGCAAATGTCACATACACTGCCTAGAGCTAAAGAACAAGATTCTGGAAAATTATTGTGTTTCCTCAATTAAAAGAAATACTTTCAGAGAGGAAATACATGCTACAATCATCATCTTACCTCTTAATCTATAGTAAGCTTGGTGACTGGCTAAAATCTGCTTCACTGATTCTTGTGGGCAAACTTTCACACCAGTTGAGAAAAAGGATGACCTCTTTGTTCGGTGTTTTGCCATATCAAATATCCGCCTTATGGTTGATACTCTGGACCTCTTTGTTGTTCTTTCTGTTTTGTCTGACCCTGAAGCATCTGCAAGATGTTTGGCTTCACTGCGGTTTATCTTATTAGGGATTTCTGGAAAAGATAAAATGTAAGCATGAACATAAGCATACATTGCATAGGCAATAGGTATCCAATGCAAGATCATGTCTGGAAAATGGATATGAACCTGAGAGCCCTTTTTGTTACGTTATATTGGTGTCAATGCCCTGACTGAATTAATGTGCTGAGGAGAAACATCTTGTGATCACATGGGGGAACTGGGACTCAAGAAACCTGGTAACTAATTTCCTTGTATCTCAACACATGACCCCAGGACACATAGGGTAAAAGTTTCAGAAGCCCTAAATCTTGTTTTCAAAAGTGACTTTGGGTTAGATCTACAAAGGACACTTAAGTGCTTGAACTTAGTGCTACAGGATCTCATTTGTGAGCGTATCACCCTGTAGGGAAATTTACACTACAGTGATTAAGTAATGGTCTGGAGCTTGGGGAAAGTGAAGCATATCTATATCAGCTTACAGTGTAAAAAGGTGTCTGTGCTAGAAGTAAAATGAGAAGTATTTGTACCTTAAATCTGCACCCTTTTGAGATATTCTTATCTTTCCTTTGGGCTTCAGGGCACATCTCCCTTCACATCAGGTTCATAGTCTTGAACCCATCCCAAGAACTGGACCCTGAAACACTTTCTTTCAAAAGCTGAACAGGAATTTGATTGTCTTTGGGGAAAGAAAGAGCTGTTTCCAGTCTCCTCCTTTTACTGCACAGTGCACTCCTCTACCCTTCCCTCACATAAACTGAAGTATTAATCAGAACAGACTGCAATTATGTTTCTTTGCCAGTGGGTGATAGGTGGTGTGAATGCTGTGGCATTGTATCTCAATAGATCTTTATTCCTGGCAAAGTGGAACAGCTACAGTAGAAAAAAATGAAATCAGTGAGTGGGAATTGAAGATCTAGGCTTAACTGTTACTTATGGAGCTATTAAGTTATAAAATAGCCTCAGGCATAGGAACCCCCATATTAAAGGCACACAAAAATTCAGGACTCATTTGGTTCCACTTCCTAAGTATTTGTGATGCAGTATTACATGACATAGCAGCTAAATTTAATGTAAAAATGTTAATGATAAAAATAGCATATAAGGAACACATTTAAAAGAGCTGAAATACAGCATTTTGCAGGATTGTGTGAAAGGAGCAATTAGTATCTTTTAGATTATCTTCCAAAATTTTGTATACATATTAATAAAGACGTTAAGGTTAATTTGGAAATACCTTTTTTTGGTTGCATTTTCATACATTTGATACAGTCATTACAGATGAAAAATAAAGAAAAATGTAAACAGAATAAAAGACGTTTTGAAAGAGCTGTTTTGAAAGAAAAGTGTAAAATTTGTAGATAATTGGAAAACTTCAAGGGAGAAAATGTAAGAAAGACCTCATATATGTATATGCTGATGAATCAACTAAAAAAATTGCTTTGAAGAATGGTTTAAAAACTTGTAAAGGAAGAATAAAAGGAAATAGCAGGGTTCAAAAGGAACAAGTTCAGGGAGAGTAATACCATCAAAAAAATTAAGAGTAAAAAATTATCAGTTTGCTGGAGAAAGAAGAAATGTCGTGCTGCATATAACAAACACTAATTATCATGTTCTTAGGCAAATCAAGAGAAAATAAGGAAGGTAAAAACACATTATCTTGACAATTTGGAACTGAGTTAATTAAATGCTTAAAGAAAAGTGGGCAGATAAATGATGAAAGAAAAATAATTGAAAAGCATACTGTTACAAAAAGAGTAGTACTTGAAGTAAAAAATGGAAAAAAGTTGACTGCTTCACTATAATGAATATTGTGTGAAAGGCAGGAGGTCATACAATGAAGGCAACAGGTGATATCGCTTTGTAAAGCATGCCAGAGGCAGCAACCTGTAGGCCTATAACTGTCTAATTGTTGCAAGGTAATTTAAAATGATGATGCAGTCATATAGTGTTTGTCATTAAATAAAATGGAAATAATTTTTCCACAGTAATGTCAGGTCATGAACCATAAACTGCATAAAAGGAATTTCCCTTATGAAAACATGGCTTTGAGTCCATCAGAAACCACAAGTGGCCAAACAGTGGATCAGCTGAGACACTGAATTATTTTAATGATATATGGGGTGAGAGCAAAAGATTCAATTCCATTGAAATCTCAAAGCAGACCCCTGAAATCCTCTAGAAGAAAATACCAAAAATCTACATGGAAAGTAGCCAGTTGTAAGTCTATTACCTTTTACAAGGTATATTAACTGCGATAGACCAGCTGCCCAGCCAGTCTGACCAACTGGGGCAGAGGATTTTGTCACTAAGCTCTTTGATAGCTTTTGTATGGAGCAGAGGCCTTTCTTGAAGGATTTGCTTCTTCCCCAGGATTTATCCCTAAGTCATTAACTTGAATTAAGAATTATACTATTAATAAGACTGACAGAGGAGATTCTTCTCCAATGATTGTTGTAATGATTTCAGTCTCTCTGTGTTAGGGTCACTATTTGGGCTTTTCAGTCTGAGAAAGTAACCATACATTTTCTGCTTCCAGTTATCACTGTTCTGCTAGTCTATTCAGGGTAGGTATAAATATTTTTCTCTTTTCATTCTTTCCCTTCAGTTCCACTTTTTTTTTTTGTGGGAGGGATCTGTTGCTTACGTATGCTTATTGTAATAGGTTTAATTTCATTTATATCTTGTGGTTAGTAAATTTCCCTTACTAGAGTAACTTTTATTACCATCAGTTCTTGAAATCACTGTTTTACTAAACTTAAACAAAACTTGAATTGGAAAAAGCATTGGCCCCTCTCTTGACATGGTTGTCCAATACTTATTGCCTAAGAGATGAATGGAAGAAAACCTGTCTTCTGGTACAAACATTATTTGTTCACAATTCCTCAGACCTGTGCTTTCTTCTGTGTCTGTGGAAATTCTGAACTGAGAAATTTTTACCTAAGGCTCCCAGATGGTTCAGCCATATACTTTGCTGTAGTATGCCTCCATCTACAACTTTTTAGATGCTTTGCTTTCAGTGTCCTCAGTTGAAAAAACTAATCTAAAAAGACCTGTGCTGTTATGAAGTTGAACCCATATATATTAGCTGATCCCTTTTCATTTTACCATGCAACATAGTAATTGTGTAAACTGGAATGGTGCAAATTTTACGGGGTGCATCATTTGATCACGTAAAAAATCCCAATAATACTAGGCTGATTTACTTTTCTTAAAATAAATAATTTTTGTAATTTTTTTTGGTTCTCATTCTCCTTTCTGGAACAAACTTATGCAATTAATATATTTAGTGTTTACCGTGCCCAATTTGACTTTTTTTTATTTAACTCCATTGTTTCACAAAGGTGACTGTGTCAGTTTTACCTTTAAAAGGTATGTCTAAGATTTTTCGTTTTCTTTGATAGTTCTAGGGCAGAAGGAGAGATAACTGTCAAAGTCTGGTGAAATTTTATTGTACGTTAGCTTAATCTCCAAGGTGCCTTAAACAACGCTGTAACTCTCCTTTATTCTCACATGTAAGAACCTGCATCATTGTCCCCATTTTCCAGGTGGCATACTTGAGGAAAAAAGTTAAGGTAGTTTTACCAAGATGATCTACAGAGCCACTGTCAGCCATCATTAAAATTTGGAGTCCCTGACCTCTAGCCCTGAACTTAGACAAATATAACAAAAGATTTTCAAAATATGATAAAGCAATTTTCAAAATATGATATAGCAATCTTTTTCATATGGGACCTAATCAAAATGCTTTGACATCCATTCAGACCTCTCAAGCGCATAGTACTGTTCTTCAGGTTTTGTTTTCTGGCAGATAAATGGTATTCATGTCTCAAACTATAAATCTGAAATCCTCAGAATTAGGGCAGGCCTTGTGTCTCTTGAGGCCTGCGTTATCAAATTTATATGCTCACTAAAAAACCAAGGGAGGAGAAATAGATTTCAAAGGTGAGAGTTCCTATGTGTTTTTAATAATCTGCATGATGAAAAAGGAAAAGTGCATCATTATTTAACTGGATTCTAGGAAAAAAAGAGTTTAAAACCATTCAGATAATTGGTCAACATTATTTTTGGTTTTTTTTTTTTGTTTTATAAACACAGGAGGAAGCAGCTTGTATTCATACCTTTTTGTATAACTGTAGTGGATGCTTTTCTGCACAGCTTTATTAATTTCTAGCTGTTAATAGTATCAGTTTTTGGAGGACTCCAGTTTTGGTGGGGGTTGTTTGGGTTTTTTTCAGCAATGTAGGCAATCTCTGTGTAGGAACATTTACCTAGAGCATTAATTTGAAAATAATTTACTAAAATGTAAAACTTTTAGTTTTATTTGACCTTAGAAAATTAAGATGTCATTGTATACAAAAAGAAGAATTTAAAATATGGTAGCTAAAGGTTTCAGGAGCAAAATTCAAGGTGACATCAGGACAAAACTGTTGAAGTCTGAATAATTCATCATTAAAGTAATCATGAGGTTTGACATGTATGAAAAAGCAGATTAGCCTGAAAAATAAGTGGATGTTCTAAGGATAGAGAAGAATGCTTGATTGATAAATGATACATATTGCCTGCACAATAAAATAATTATTAGTTAAAAGACAAGGCTTATTTAAGGGGAACTGCTGAAATAGGATAAGGAAAGCTTATCAAAGAGGGTTAATTCAACAAAGATCCTATATATGTGTTGTTGTGATCCAATTAAATATACAGCAGGGCCAACAGCCCCTGTGTTGATAATTCAACCAGTAACAAAAGCAAGGATGACTAGTCATGGAAAGTTGATCTCGAGATCTCTGAAAGGGCTGATCAATGTAAACACCAGATGGAGCATAGAAAGTACAAAGAGGGGTAATATCCTAGACTTCACGTAGAGGCAGGGTCCTCCTGTCATGGGAGTAGTGAGGACCCCAAATTCTAATGGCACTTGCCAGTGACAGACAGGGTGGCCATGACATATTCTCTCCTTCTATTCCTTTTTAAATCTTTTTTTATGTCACAATGTCTCAGTCGCAGTTGCATGGGAAGGGTCTGACTGGATTGAAGGGGCTTAGATGAGCAGGGACAGATTAAAATATGGCATGGCTTTATCATCTAATGCAGCGTAGATCCTCCATACGAGTACTAGGAGCAGCATCTATCTTCTCCCAGAGAAGCATGCAACAACCTCTATCTTCCCATGCAGATGTGGAAGTAGAGGCCCTTTCCTTGCACTCTTGCTGGTGTTTGGGGCTGCTTTGCCAATGCTTTGTCAGACACTGTAGCTCTGACTGTGTTTGCATTAGATTTTCAAGCTTGGTTTCACAACCGTGAAGGCTCACAACTTTAAAAACGTGAGAGTATGGAATCCCATATTAGAAAACTTAATACTAATATTTAATCTGCTCAGGTCATCTCTGAGAGCTCTGTGCCCTTAAACACAGGATTATATGTCTTACTTGTACTTGACTTTGGGTCCAATATATTTTTTAACGCACACAGTGAAAGAACTTTGAGAGGAATTGCTGAGGGGACTCAACCTCAACAGTTGCTGTATCCTGGTGGATAGTGGGTCTTGTCTGGGAGCTAACTGGGGTAGCAGAGGCACAGGAGAGAACTCAGTATGGATCTCACTTCTTCAGGTTTAGTGCACTTAGCTAGTAAGCTGCTGGGTAAGAGGGCAGTATCCACTACTGTGGGGGTGTTTTGCTGAAAGAGAAGGAGCTGACATTGATGCCTAGCTTCAGAAGAAGGTGAACACTGGCCAGAGGAGAATGCCCGTGTTCCTAAAAGAAAGGAAGAGTGCTAAGGCATTTATATTAAAAGTAATTAATTTTAATTCCTCAAAATTAATATTGGCAATTATGAATGTGGTAATTCGTGTTTGGTATGTTGGCTTGTGTGAATGCCATTCTTAAATGTCACTAAATAGTAACATGGAATGATGCCTGGGTAGCTAATCATGACAAAGAGCTATGTGGCCCAAATCCAGTCCTCCAGCTTGGAAGACCTTGTGTTCAGCTGCTGGTGTTCACTAGCAAACTTCCTGCACAAGTACCACAAAGGTACAATGGGGACTTTGTATTGAAGACAAAGTATATCTGATCCCTGTATCTCTTGCTTGGATTCAGCATGACAAAATGTCACCTGCACATGTGCACAAGCTGTGCTCAAGCTCTCTATGACACAGGAGAGCAGCTCCAGGCTCCTGCTTAAAAGGTAAGTTCTGTGATTTTTAGCATTTTAAAGACTATGTTCTTGTTATGAATTAGATCTGTGCCAAGGATTTTCCTCCTTAAGAATTCAGGAAAGTGGCGGGTTTTCATAAAACCTGCTTCTTGGCAGGAATGGATGATGGTGCTCCATTAAACATTTATGGAAGATGAAGAATTTAGTTACTGTTAACATAGTACTCAAATAAGGCAAGGGTCCCATTAATCCTTATGTGATATATTCATGTTGTTATCCTTATGTTAAACATACTAAGTGTTTGGTTATAATGAAACAATTTACACCTCAGAACTTATGTGGAAATAAATCTGGAGAAGAATGTGATAAATTATTTGGAAATATATGTTATAGCAATGACAGTAGTAAATGTCTGAATTTTAATAAAACCCCCAAAACTTCTTGTTTTAATGGTGTTACATTCAAAGCTAGGAGATAGCATTAGATAACAGTTCTTTTGCAGAACCCTTTAAATTAACCTGAATTTACCAAAGATCACTGTTGTCAGCAACAAATGTGCTTTGGAATTTCATTAAGTGTGAAGAATTTAATTTCTGTAGGTAGGTAACATTGAGAAACTAAAATAGGTATCATAATCCCTCAGCTGTTCCCCTCCTCCCAGATATTCACTCAAATCTGTGTGGTTTTCTATGCCAAGTGGAGAAACACAACTGTTAAATCAACCAACTTCAGAAAGAAAGATAAGAAGGTAATTTGAAACAATTCTTATGAAATTTATGTTTAGGCCTTATGACAGACAAATATCATTTTTTCTCTCTCTCTAAATACACAATTTGGTAACATCTTTGAATTATGCTAACTATACAATTCATGGCAAAATAACTATGCTAAATTATATACCTATTATAGATGAGAGCAGGAAACATAATAAGTCACTGGTAAGATCCTCCTGCTTTTGTGAATATAGTTGTCATATACTGACTAAAAATGAATCCACGTTCACGATAAATGCAGTCTGTACCTACCACAAATATTGAACATGCTGAAAGCTTTATGAGTCAACACATGTGATTTTGATACATTTCCTTCCTACCTGAAAGAGCATCACAGGAAACTCATGTTTTCCTTCACATCATGTGTCTCATTTAAGGTAGAAATATATACCATCTCTTTCAGACAGATAAGTGCCAGTTCTGGTGGAGGATCCTCCTTGTTATTCATCAACTCTACTAACCGCTGCTGCTGGAATTCGCAGAAAATATCAAAGGCCATCTATTGTTTCACTGCCAACATCTGAATCCTGTAACAGTCTGCTTAAGGGTCAGGACCCAGACTAGAAACACCATTAAAGAATGGTTGGTTTTAATGTTGACATATGAAACATATATATATATATTTGTGTTTCCTTGGCCATCTTAGAAGCATTTGACCTGAAATGCTCTTCTGTTACCTGATACGGTTTACATCAAAGGATGCAAGAAAATGCTTCAAATGTTTGAGTACTTCTTGGAGGGGTGCGTCCAATCTGCAGTGATGAAACACTCACTTGAGCACCTCTGCTATTCATTTCCTAATCAATCTTACTCAAGACATACAGCCATCCTCTGAGAAAGTCAGTGAGATAGCATAAGTTCAAGTTCCTATGATATTTTGCTATGTATATCAACATTTCAACGATTCTGATGGTGTGAGTCAGAGTTGCAGTGCAGAATGGGCTTATTGATGTAACCATATTAAAATATGATGACAATTAGGATGGTTGGCATATGAGAAAGCTTCCAGGAGCCAGAAGCCACAGTGTCATCTCTCTGCTTGAACATGTGTAATGGGAACTGGTCAATTTTACTCACAGTTTAGGGGTGCTCATCCTGCAATACAATCTACAGTCTCTGGCTAATTGACACCATCTCATTTTGACAGAGAGTGACTTGGGCTTAACCTTACCTAACTTAGTTATATGTCAAGCTGCATAGACCAAGTTAGGTTGGGAGGACACCTGGAAGTCACCTAGTCCAATTCCTTGCTCTAAGCATGGCCAACTTCTGAGCTAGATGAAATTCATCTAGTTTTGAGGGAGAGGAGGAAAGAGAAAGGAACTGGATTAGATCTGTCTTCATTTTGTGCTGTAATGACAAAATCACAAAATGAAAGATGAATGCACTACTGCTTCCTACCTGAAACTGCTGGGGCTTCTATGATCTGTGTTGACTCACATATGAAAGGTATACCTGGAACATACCCACTAAAACTGTATTTCAGGTAACAGGTGTCTGTCCAGTAAATAGTGGCTGATAGTGACTAAATGCCAGTATATATGTATATACAAGCAGACAGATAGATATTTCTTTTTAGGAAGTGTGTTGTTCAATATCACATGTTCCTAAGGGGAAGAAATTGAAACACAGCTGGGCTTGCAAAGTGCAAAGCACATGGAATGTGCAGAAGAGTGCACCTAATTCCTGATAAAAATTGAAGAATTGTGTGATAGAGAATGAGCAGAAGACTCATTTTAATCCCCAAAGGACTGGGAATAGGACAGAGGTACAAAAGCAGAGGAGAAAACATATATTTAAAATATTTTAAAGCATCAAAATGCAGTAGTTTTCCTTCTGGGAAGAAGATAGTGTGTTTGCTACATCTGATGAATGTTGGCCATATCGCTTGCTGCACTGCTGAAGCCACTAGGACACCACAATTAGCTGAGAAATGAAGAATAGCATAAACAATAATCTGGATTTCTAGCAGGTTAAGATTTATTGTAGCTACTTTATTGTAGCCTGTAAATTAATGTCCTGTAGAGGGAGAAAACCTTTTATTATGAATAGTAATCATCTTGTCCACAGGTATTTTCAGAGAAAAAATCCCACACATCTAACTGTTCATTCACATATAGTTCACTAATCACTATGGTATGGGTATGATTATATCTGGAATTAATCTTTAAGATGCAGCAACAATATTGTAGTATTTTTATTCAAGTTTGGCTTTTAGCCAGGAAATAGATAAGATTAAAACCCACATATGATCCAGTGTTACATTTGTTTAGGAGGGGGTGAAAAAAGGGTTTACTTTTCATTTGTTTATAAGCATAACCAGGAAAACTAACTTTAACTTGGTAATTCTTATTTTATGGATGAAAGCAAAAAATAATCTTAGTGCAAAAAGCAGATGTCTTTTTCTTCTTTCTTTCTTTGAAGCTTTATGCTCTTTGACTTCCCTTTCCCTTTGGCACAAGTTTGCTTAACCCTTTTTTCAAGGGCAATTATAGTAATGAAGATCTGCAACACATTGCTGAATTGGAACAGCCGAGCGGGAAGGACTAAGTCAGAATGAATTAAAATTGTTTCATAGAGCACACACAAAGCCTTTGTGTCCTAAAGAATGGCTGAGTAAATAGCAGATATTTGCTTGCTGAATAAAAAATAACACTAAACAGCCTTGAAGGCTCTCTGGTTCCCTTACATTTTCAGTATCAAGTGCTAGGATGTACCCAGCATCAATGTATAGTTTTGAGAGTTCAAAGCTCCTTTGTGTTTTGCTAGTTATTCTGGGTTTCAGTGGTTTACAATTCAACAGTTAAAAATTATTCTACTGCCATATTTTGTGCATAGATTTTTTGCCATTGCAAAGGTTTTATGCCCCTCACTTTCCCTTCCCATTGTTAGAGCCAGTTTGTGTGAGTTCAAGTCCTGAGGTCATTTCCTGGATTCTGGCACTAGTCATGGCCAAAGATAAACACTCTCCCTCTAAAGTCTTTATTTTGTTCCCTACAGTTTCCTGTTTGTTTACTGTAGAATTGGAGGTGCTCCTTGACAGCCTCCAAATGTCTGGGAAAAGGACTCTTTTGGTCCTAAAATAGGGACGAGGAAGAAGGACCAAAAGACATTACCCAGCAAGCCCCACTTTTGTTAATGCATTTTTTGTTAAATATAGATGTGAGCAAATCAGGAATTTTAATTTAAGATAGTTTTGTTCATGAGGAAAACAAAATATCAACTGATTAACCCTATAAATATTTAGAGATTATTAGCTCTATTTTTTTTCTTTTAAGATGGGAGTATTTTATGTCTTAGTCTCTTATTTCCTAGTCTGTCACTGTTTACATGTACTGCACACTTGAATAGCCATAAAAGCCTCAAATCATCTGTTAGGATCACTAATGATCCTAAGTATCCAGTCTATTGGCAGAGCCTGTGTACTTTTGAAAATATTTTCTGTAAGTATCTGACCCTAGTGCTAAGTCATAAAATAACAGTTCTGGAAACATCCCTGCTCTGGTAAAGAAGTTTCTTAACACAAACATTAAGTCTTTTGAGATCTGTGTGCATATATTTGAGATAATGTAGTTTTAAAATATTATATATGGCATGACTACATGGCAGTAAAAATTATTATGCATTTATGCATACCACATGTACTTTATAAAACCGGGGGGAAGGAATTTTTCCAATTATCATTCATATGCATGTATAGAAAAAATGTTTTTTCCCCTGAAAGCCATCAAAAATGAGAAAATTCCAACACTGCTACATAAGAAAGATGCTATGTGAAGTTTATCATTGGTCATTGTTTCCTGAGTGTTGATAAACATTCTGTGCACCAAGTCTTCTACTACATCTCTTAGGGAGACCATATACAGTTCTGTATTCCTCTCTGTCAAGATAGCCTCCCAGGATTTTGCTGGTCTTTTATGGGAAATGTATTGTAACATACAATCACAATTTGCAATAGGTGAAACTGTGTGACCCCACTTTTTACATTATCGCTTTCTCAGTTCATAATTATAAACATGGACTGTAATGACGCCATCAAGCATGCACAGATTACCTGGAATTAATTCTATCTCCTTCTATCATAGAATATGCAACTTAAATGCAAAAGCAGTGCATTTGATATAACTTTTCTTCTTGTCAGACATGAACTATCACCCATTCTCTCACTTGTTGCCACATTTCCAAAATATCATTAATGATTATATGACACTATTTACATGGAATTAAAAAGCAAAATCAAAGAGCAACGCAATATAAATCTAGTGTTAACTAATACATTACTTTTTCCCAGGGGTTTTTCAGTACTGTAATTGTCCACTAGAGAAAATTTACATCATTTCAGTGAGATACAAGAACTGTGTTCTTTATTTTCTAAAGAAAATCTGTGCAAAGAAAAGCAAGACCAAAAAAAAAAAAAGTGTAAATAAAACTTTCAACGTAGTATTGACAGCAGACTATATTTTACACCATCATTTTAACAAATATTTAAATACTATTGAGAAGACTTCTCTTTTATCATTTTACATTCTTTGCATTTAATTAAATGCCTAAGACTGACATAAGATAGGAGGTCATTGACTTGGGCAAGCATAAAGCAGTTGTAATATTGGCTTTTAATTCAGTTATATGAATATCAAAGCATGGATGGAATAGTTAATAAGAAAACTCCCCCCAAATTAAACATGTTCCCCAAAGCTCTAAATCTATTGAACATGGAACTGAACAGGGAAAAATCACATTGCCATCTTTTCTTTTTTGTTGCTGAAGAAGCTTTAAAATTGCTGTGAACTTTTAAATGTTTTTAAAAGGAGCAATAGTTAGCTGTTACAATTATTATTACTACAGTAATCCTTACTAGTACTGCCATTTTTTGTATATTTGCCAATATGGTTTATTCCTCTAGAATTTGTATATCTAAAAGTTTGAAGTTGTTTCTAACAATGGCTAGTAAATACAAAGATATACTTTACTACGATGACAGACCATCTTTAACAATGTCAGCACTTACATGTTCTTTCATTTTACCCCTTCCATATAATTGTTTTTGAAATTATATTTTTCCATAACAGAACATATGCAGGTAAATTGAAACTAAATGGCATCTCTTACAGAGATTGTAAAACCTGGGAAACATATATAAGAAATCTTGCCAATGTTTCCTTTTCCAACTTTTTTAGCAATCTCAGTAACTGTGCGGTCTCTAGCTGAATTGTCAAAACACCGAATTCCAAACAAAGAATTCTGTAATGTGAAAATACCCTGATCTTTCAGTTTATTTTTTCCAACATATGCATTGTAAATTCATATAAACCTTTAATATATGAACTTACCTCTGCTTCCCTGAACTTGGAGAGCAAGGCAAATGATCAAAAATATTAATCCAGTTTTCAAATGCATGCTGTCTATTGATCATTCACAGTTTTCAAGATCAATCATGCAGGAAATAACAATACTTAGGTCAAGTAGAAGAATTTTGTTTTCTTAAAGAACTAAAATCCCCAAATGTCTTCCCTCTTATTATTTTTCAGGTGTCCCCAGCCTTGGACTGCATTGAATTGCAACTAAGCAAAGAGTGCATGCAACAGGTGCCAGAATGCAAGAGCTGGACAAACCCCTCCAACGCACACACTTCTAGCCTGGGGGACTGGAGTGGTAAGACAAGAGTGACGAAGTTTTAAAAAAAAGCAGTGTCTGTTTCTGGAATAATCTGTTTATCTGCTGCTCAGACATAATCCGTCTTACGGTCCAGCTGGAGGAGCTTTCTTCATCTTATTAACCTTCTGGAGCAGCATCTGTCAACCCCAGAAGACTTCAGGAGCACCATGATAAACAACGGAAGTCTCTTCTAGTGCCCATCGCCTTCGAACATTGATCCTTTGGGCATTCCGGAGGTACAGCATGTGAGCGGAGGCGAAATCATGGGGAGAGCTAATTGTGCTATTTCCAAATGAGTGATCATAAAACTCAGGGAACTTCCTTTGAAGAAGAAGACAGCTTTGTCTGAAAGAACATACTATACTCAGCTTTTCCACTGCATATGTCTTGGAAGCCTCTCTCTCTTCTCATACCAAAAGGTTGCTGTTGCAATATTCCTATCCAAGCAGTGATGATGATGTTCTGTGACAGCAGTGAAATGATGACTCAGCAGTAAATTGCAGCAGTGTTCAGGGCTGGCACAATCTGATGCCAAACCGCAAGTGGGGAAGGGAAGGTGCTGCATAGAGGGAGAGTAAGAAACGGTGGTGGGATGTGCTGTCTCAAGCATATAGCTATAACCAGGCCAAAAATTGGCAGTGAGTGAATATACTTTTCAAATAGCTCTGTTCCAGTTTCCCAAATAACTGTTCCTGTTACATATTTGGCATGTGTAAATGTTCCATACTTACTTTTTATTTTCCAGAATGGTTTTTACTGTTGCATTACACCTAAAAAAGCTACCAGGTGGGCATTTGCAATGGTCCGTCCCCCTTAGAGATTTTTGTGCGACTGTGCTTTAACATAGGAAGTATCTAAACTGGCAGCAAGAATCTGTAAGTACAAGTCAACCCCAGAAGACTAAGAATAACCTTTGGTTGAACCCAATCAGTATTCTATTTTTACGTAGGATTTAAACAATGGTAACCTCCCCCCCTTTACGAGATTGCCTAATTTTAACTACTCAGACCAGCTAGTACAGAGAGAGATTGGGCTGGGACCAAACAAGATCTGCTTTTTAAAATTTTCACAACCTTTTTCTGATTTTCAGTGCTTGTTTTAATGCTTTATAGATATTGTTTCATGCACATTGATTTATTGTTCTAACAAACCAAATTAGGAACACCTTGCCAGTAACACAATCCAAAACAACAGTGGAGATGATCAGGATTTCTACTGGAGAAAATTTGAGTATTACATAAGGATTATTCTTTAACAGTAACATTATTTGTCTTTACATATTTTATATATCATAATCATATGGTATATACTGTGGTCATATAAGTGCTACCCCTACGAACCAGCTAAGCTTTAGCAAGCATTTATAAGCATATTATAGTTGAAAGATGAAGTTCCCCCCAGTATGTTATCTGATTTTTAGTTGCTTCAGCTCTCAATCTGCAGCAATTGGAAATGTAAGTAATTTTTCTGAGGGTGGTGGAATCTGCTGTTTCTGGTGACATCTGAAAGTATGGGATTGGCGAAAGTCAGATTATTTCCTCAGAGCACCCTAGGTACCAAACTCCCTATGGAATTTGGTAGGAATGTGATCCTTTAATTCCATTAGGAATCTAATTTAAGCATCAGACTACATTTTGAAAATGTGCAATAAAGAGATTTACTTAATTACTATGCAGAGACTTGTTAGTGAAACCTGTGCCAGGAATCAGAAATCCTTTATCAAAGTTTTCATTTAAAAACATATTTTTGAGCTCTTCACATGTTGCAGAAGACAAACATTTAATAAAACATACTCTTATCTTTCAGAGATAAAGGAACAGGAACAATCCTTGAACACACCACAGTATTGTTTAGCATCAAGGTATGACTTAAGGAAAATATTGAGCTCCATAGATAAACTGTGACTAAAATATTTGTAGGGCAGGAATCTGCATACTTTGAGATGCTGTTTAAATCATGAATATTTCAAGCCGGTTTCTGTTAAGGCAGTGCCTTCTATGTATTTCCATTTAATTAAGAAATTTTGTAACTAACCTTGATAACTGCCACAGTGGAAGCAAACAAGAATGATAAACACTCATTAAAGCTAAAGCAGTATTATCTAGGGACCACTCCATCTCTAAGCACTGTAGTGTTTAATTATAGGTCACTGTTAATTAATCTAGAAGCGTTTCTTCTAGTTGGTTTGCTGTCAACAATAATTATATATTGTTAAAGAGGCGATTAAAAAAATTCTACTGAAATTCAATAGTGCATTATAAATATACTACCAAGACATGGGAAGGGCAAAACTGTATGCCAAACTATCCATTCACCCAGGATAAGTGCTTGTAAACGGGTTAAATCAGACCCGTTAATGGTCACCTCAGTGAATCACTGCATATATCTAGAATAATACACTGATGTGCTGTTTAAATACAACTAAAGCTGTTTCCTTTGCTTGCAGAAAAATGACAGTTTAGGACATCAAGGACTCCATTTAGAAGACTTTTGATATGAATTGTTAGTAAATCTGGGGCTCAATGCATTGTCACATAAAGATGATCTAAAAGTTGCTATGCATAGTGCTGAATTTCAGGTACCCTATGTAGGGATGTAAATCAGGGCACCAGCCAACTCATGTTACCCATAAAAGCAAGCCAGATTCTATACCATCAGACTAGGAGTATATCATCTAAGTTTGACTTCTGGTTTTAGTTGTCCTGAGTAATTTCTCTTATTCTTCTAGCCAACTGTTTTCCTTATAATTTCCATGCTGCATTTACCTGACAGACCTGTCCCACCCTCAGGAAGGGGAGACAAATAGTTATGAAGTATATTTTAAATAACCTCAAGTCTTTCTTTCTCTGGTATTATTTCCATAGGAGTCAGATTGGTAACTGGCAGCCAGCAAGCACCAGGCACAGCTTTAGGCTCCTGATTAAAAGTGAGGAAACCTGAGCTCTTCTGCTCCCTTCTTTGCTGTTGAGGTTGGTCAAACCACACCCTGTCTCTCAGCCTCCATATGTGCAATTAGAGGGGATGACCCCGGGGCTAGAAAAGCCTCTGCAGGAACAAATAAGATAATATGTGTAAGCAAGAATGTTTTTTTTCCTCCTTTCTCACACGTTAAAATGTAAGTAAAATCTTTCACAAATTATTATTTTAAATTTTAAAAGGAATATTTTATTTTTAGATGTTCTGGTTTGCATATCAAAGTTAGGCATCAGCGGTAGTCCTGTAGTGGATTTAAAGAGTTTGTAATGAAGAACACAAATTGTCTTTTTTGTTCTTTGAGCTTTTCCAGTTGGGCAGTATTTGTATTTTGCCCTCTACTGCTGCCCAGCCACCATGTTTTCTTTTTCTCACTGAACTAATACAAGATTTATATTTAGTCAGTAAATTAAATAAAATAAAAATTTAAAATAAACACATATCTCTTGGGCCATAAAAAATACCTGTGACTTTTTACTGTTTTTCTTTATATTTCATAGACAATTCCTCTTTCTGGTGTCTCTCCTTAGTAGCAGTGAACAAATATGATCACATTAGGGAAAGCCAGTTTGAAACTAAGCAAAATATTTTCTCCCTGAAAGAACTGATCAGTGTCCAGACATTGTGCTTGCAAATGTTGTCTTGTTTTTCAAACCAACTGTTCTTTAAAACCTATTTCTTCTGGAAATTCTTACATTATTCCTTCAAAACTGAACTCAGTCAGTATATCCTGGAAGAGTACCGTATAACTCACTTTGCTGATGGCCATAGACAGTGATAGCATTGGGATAACGCACTACATTTTTATTGGGGTGTCATTAAAATAATAGTAATGCAGCAAATGCTGTGGAAATTAAGTTACTTTTTAGTCTGAGTAAATGCCAGAAGTGGAGTAATAATTTGGTTTAGAGCAAAGCAGTAAACTTGAATTGCAAGAAATAGCCAGTAACAGATACCAGTGATCCAGGAGTTCAAAAGAAACTTACTTAGTTTTTCTTGCAATATGAGAACAGGAAAATACCCAACTGAATTTTCAGGCATCTATTTTCTACCTTCTTCCTTAGCCTTTTGTATTTTTGGTCTCTGCAGCTTGCTGGGATAATAAATTTTCCAATTTAATTATGCATTTTATGAAAATTTACTTCCTTTATATAAGTATAAGCAGGAATTTGACAAATTCATGAACACTAGGTCTATCAAGGAATGGGATGCACATGCTGTTCCAGTGGCAACCTCTTGCACAAAGACCATTAATCACCAATTGTCAAACACTGTGAGGGCAAGCTTGGAACTAGATCACTTTTGCTTGCCAGTTCCTTATATTATTTCCATATCCATATATTGGCCATAAATGTAGATAAGATAGTGGCTTCACTGGGTCTTTGATCTGATCCAGCATGACTACTGTTAGGCACTGGGCTGTATTGCCTAACTTTGACTAACCTGCCATTGAAGCCAAGCTTACCCAGTAGTTATAACAACTCCTGATCATACTGAATGGTGCAGCAAACTCATCTGTTTTCTGTGATACCTCTCTCCTCCAAAACAAGGAGCTTGATGCTCTGTTCTGCAGTTGCAGCAAACATCGTGGAATTCTAGTCTGAACACAACATTGAAGCACGTGATGCGTTAACGCAGTTGTCTCCTTTCGTGAACATAAGCCTAGACCTCTTCGTCATTTGAAAGATACCTCCAAGATTCTCTGGGGTCTTCAAAAAGCTTTGCTGCTTTGCTGTTACTAACACAGTTATGAAGTCCTAGCACACCTTTTTATTTAGAACTGGAAAAAGTATTGTGTGCATACATTTACATGATGACTTACAGATATATCTCTGATGACTGCTTGACCCCATCACCTGTGCTTTCTTCTGAAACTTTTTATACTGCTCACTCTTAAAAGGATTAATGTATTTAGATGCTGTTTAGTATGATAAGGGAGATAAGGGTATGAAAAAAGCATGGTATTAACTGAGCAATTCAGCGTAATTATGAGGAAAATACCCCAGCCTGACTGCTGCTTCAGGATGATCACTGATAAACAAATTATGCTCATGTTGATAGTTATATGATCTTTCTTTGGTATCATCAAATATCTAAATGGGATTAAAATGATTTTTTTCTAGTGGGCAGTGATACAGCAAGCTGACCATTAGCTTCCCGTCAGTGGAGATAAAGACTACAGTACATCTGCTCAAACAGATTATCATGCACTTGCTTGCATACCAATACACAACTTTCTGTTATTCCTGGAGCTACTTAAGCTTATATCATGGGGAGCCGTAATGAGCTGAAACGTGTTTTTTCCCATGCTTGACAAGTTGTTTTTCTCTTGGTGCTCGGAAAGGATCTTTCTAGATTTAGCTGATAGAGTTAACTGATGGATTTACTATTCACAAAACTGTCCTCAGCAGTGTACCAAATTACGTTGAACATTGTAGTTATCAGCTATAAAAAATTCAAACTATCAAATATGTCTCTGTACATGAAGCAAGCCTGCAGAGATGTGGTCTTTTACAGTATGTGTTGTCTAATCAGAAGCAGGAAACACAGGAGTAGCTGGTAGCTCAGTTTCTTTTTATGGTAATGGGAAAAGACATTTAGTAGTGAGAAGGCAAGAAGACAGATATCTAAAGTGTTAGGTGTGCTTGTATCTTTATACTAGCTTAGTTTTTCCCCCTTTTGAGAGTTGCCGTGAGATAATAGTTATTCTATGTTGCTTAGCCTAACACTATTCAGTTTTTTCTTTCACAGTTTTTCTCTCAGTTATTCCTTGTCACGCACAAATGACCATATTTCCTGTGCACAGGACTGATCTGGTAGGCAAGAATTTTTGGCTTAAGAAAAGGTCTTGCAAAAACCCCTAGTATGTGCACCAGTGTTGTGTGGCACTGAAGCTGTTGAAAGGAGAGAAATTAAAAACCTACCCAGAAAGATAAAAATATGCACAGATGTGTAGAAATTTATTATCTTTATGGTGGAATCCATATTTATTTTTATTATTATCTTAATAGTTTCTTACTCTCCTTTTTCAGGACAGGTGGGTGTTGCTTTTGTTTTCAGGAAGGGACAGGTGACAGTAAGCAGGACTTTTATGGACCTGACCATACCCTGGAACTTCCTGATCTGTATGTGTGATGATAACTGTCATTAACAAAGTTAATGGCTGTGATAACATGTAGTTCCAGCAAGAGTAAATATCCAAATTTAATTCCAATATTTTCTTAACAAAATGTAGGAAAATTGGAAGAAGTAGTGTGGAGGTTGCATTTAACCAGGCCTGGCAAGGCTTGGAGAATTATTTAAGTAATTGAAACACTGCTGTTATCTATCTTATTGGTCTTTTTGCTTCAATTACTTTCAGTAATAAAACTACTGTGTTTGAACTCAGAGAAACGCTGCGAAAAACCTCTTCTGTCAAAGACACTTTGAGAAGCAGGTCGTATGTCAACTTTACAAGTATTGGCCTCTCATCTAACAAGCTTGTTTCATGCTTTTGATAGATTCCTAACTCTTTTCTATCCAGCCGACAGTATCATAGTTGTCATTGTTTACATAGTGGAATCTGTGTATGTGCAGAAGCTGTTTTTTTCCCAGTACTGTTGCTGCTGGATCCCTCAATGGAATCTCACCCAGTTAACTTTGATATTGTGGTTACCACCAATAAACTCTGTTATGGTTTATTCAGTATAACATTACCAGTGTGACGTTGCCATTATTCAGATCATGCTTTGTTACTTGTATCACTAGTCACCTTATCTTAGACTGTTAAATAAAGTTTTATTATTATTCTACCTTCTTTCCAAAGGGCTCTGTGCCAGTTGGGCCTTATTCTGCATCTCATAGCTACATTTTTGGAAATGCAGCTGATGCAGACTAAGGATATGAAAATATTTGCTCTAGTTCTTTCAAACCATGTTATAGTTCTTATTTGTATTGCTCGATTGCCCTTTCTCATGTTAATATTTTGGTATTGTTAAACTTTAAGGGAAATATGAATTAAATGAGTTCTTGGTCAGTGTCCATTCTAAACAGAAAAATTTTGAATAAGTTTTGACTATTTTCTGTGAAGACAAGTTTATTTCTATTGTTTCCAAAAGTAGTAATTATAAAGTTGTTCTCATGTTTAAAAACTTGCTTTTCCACTTTCATTAAGCAGCTTGAGAAGTTGTCATATATTATTTAGTAAGGTTGTGACCTTGCTTTTCTATGAAGACGCCAATTGCCTCTCACTTCCATTTATTTTTCTTTCTTGCAGATTTGTATTTCTGGAAGTGTTTGCAGTTTCAGTGTACTATTTTACAAGGCCAAATGTATTATACATATGTTACTCTGCATGCTGAATAGAACTGGGATTGTTTAGCTTTCAGAAGAGAAGACTTGGGGTGAATCTTAACAACATTTTTAAATACCTGATGGGAGGGAGTGAAGAGCCAGAACCAGACTTCTCAGTGTTGCCCAGTGAAAGGACAGGAGGCAGTGTGCACAAACTGAAATACAAGAAATTCCATTTGAACAGACTTTTTTAGTGTGAGGGTGATTGAACAATAGGACAGTGATCTCCAGAGAGGTGGTAAAGTCTCCGTTCTTGGAAATACTCAAAACCCAACTGGACACGGTCCTGAGCAACCTGGTCTAGCTGACCCTGGTCTTACTGTGGGCTTGGATTAGGTGATCTCCAGAGGTGCCTTCCTACCTCAGTCATTCTATGGTTCTATAGTACTCTCATAGTGAGGGAACAGAAACAACTCCCTGTAAAGAGGCAAGTAACTATTTTCAAATTCATTTGAGCACCACTTCAGCCTACTGTAGGGCATCTATAAGCCACATTCAGCTCCAAACAGTATTTTCAATGGGATTCTTTGATAAAACAATTATGTTCACACATAAAGATTTTACAGTATAACACACAGAGGAAGAATTATTCCATGTACAGTTAGGAGTTTATCAAGTCTAGAAAGCTGAAATTATGTTTTAAAGAAAGAAAACTTTAGACTGAGTAAGAAGAAAAAAAATTCTAGAATTTGTTCATTTCTGGAACAGAATTCTGTGATGTGGCAAAAGTTCCTGTGTGTGTATTGTTAGAAATGGTGTTAATAGCCTGTTCAGGTTTTTTTTTTTAATCATTGTTCTTACTGTGATTCCTAAACTAGGCTTCAGAAATTCAAGGCACACTACAAATACTCAATTAAAGATGACAAATTCCCAGAAAAGAATACACAGGATTTATCAAAGTAATAGGACAGGAGTTTGAAAATTTTTTCACAGTATAAAACCCAGGACCAGTTGTGGTTAAGTTACTTCCAGTTTATAACCCGCATTCTTCAGTTAGGGTACAGTTATACTCTGCATAGCATTGATGGTGCATATGAACAGCAGGAAGGGAGAAGCTGGATCAGAAAATCTGTTGTACACAAATCATATTGTTCCTTCCCCTTCAGTCCAGAATGAATCCTAAATACTCAATCTTTCTCTGATCTTTTGCTCTGTTTTTAAAAACCACATTCTCCCCCAAGTTATTATTTACCCAAGCACTATTTTTTGATCCACTGCCCTGGTGACCATGTGGCCTCTTGTCTAGTCTCTTTTCCTCAGGTTTCTATCCTTTCTGTATCTGCTTTCTCTCCTTTCTGGCCTTCCCATTTCATCCCGTCTCCTAATTTCATTCCTCTTCTTTGCACGGTTTTCTCATCTCCTCCATGACCTTGGCTTGAAGTTGCTTTCCAGCCCACTATAGTGTGTTATTTTGAAAGCTAAGAGTGGAGTGGAGGATTGTTGTGGTGTTTATTAGCTACCCCTGGTTGGTAACACCAAGGTAGGAAGGGCGAAGCTACTTATTTTTTCTTATACAATACCACCCTCCGCTGGCAGTTCGTCTTTCCTTCCCTCTGCATTTCACTGATGGCTACAGCAATATATAAGTAGCTCCTGCCTTCAAAGGTCACAAGGGAATTATCATTTAGAAAGGCTGAATAGCTTATCTTTATATTAGGAAAAAATAAACAACAGCACTGTGCCTTCTTTCTACCCCCTGCATTGGATTGTGTTAACGTGGGGGTTTATTTAGCTCCTTTTCAGACATCTTTTTCATTCCAACTCCTCTTTCTTCATTGCTACCTTTAATTTCCCACAGTGGCTCCCAGCTTCCCCATGCTACAATACAATGAGGACATTTCCTGAAGCCAGTTTCCAGAAACCAGGCCCTGTTGTCAGCTGGACTTGGGGCTCTGCTCAATGCAGATGGAAGAGGATGTGCTATGTGGTTTCCTCCCACCTCAGCCCTGAGATGACTGGGCAGTGAACTGGGGCTCCCTGGGGCTCCTCAGCTTTCTGATCTGGAACAGCAAAGAAGAGGCACCCTCTGGGATGCATCAGCTTTTTGCACCACATCAACTCTCAGCCAGACAAATGGTTTTGGAGGAGCCAGCTTAGGGCTGATTGTGACACAGAAGTTAAAACTCCCAAACTTTCTGTATAGCAGCTATGCAAGACACTTTGTGGACTGGCTGAGTATCCTTACTACCCATTCAGGGCTGCCTCTTTGCTATGAACTTGTTAGAGGCAAGACAAGATAGTACCTCTGTCCCTATACATTTAACGCCACAGACATCAGACTGCTTTTTACAGTTCTGGTTATGACTACCTCTCCCCTGTGCCATGCAGGACCTTCTGCAACCCCCTGAGCCTCCTTTCTTACAGACTCTTTGAGCTCAGCCTCACTCCAGCCACTTTCTGTGTGCCTCTCCTCCCTCCCTCTGGCCATTGCATTATCTCTTTCATTCCTGTCTTTAACATCCCCTGTCCTCTGTCTTTCTGTGAACTAATCCCTTACTAATTAAACTCTGCCCAAAGGACAAGTAAGCAAAGGTAGCTGAACTGACGTGAAATTTGCAGGCTGTTACACTTCTTGCTCTGTTTGTATATTTAATCCTTCTCTCTAGCTTTTATCTGCTTGTCTATTTAGATAAGAAGCTGTTGTGGAGTAGGGATGCTATGTGTGTATTGGTCAAGCCCCACTTTCATAAGCACTGTGGCAATGCATATAATAAATCCTACTATCACATTATATTTAAAGGTCATCAGAGGCTGCTGTTGCCATCTCTTGAGGGTGCTAGTGGCAGCTATTTTACTGCTACCTGTTTGGGATCCTGCTTCTCCAAACAGGTCCTGCTTATGAAAGTGACCGCCAGCTCATCGGGCTAGAAGCTTTTTTGGGGCTCAGATGCTTTCCTGGGTGCCAGCTTCCATGAAAATGTTCCGGGAGCATTTGATAGACTAGCACTTTAAAACAAACAGGTCTCATTGACCTGCCTTCACACATGAGGACATGCGGACATGTGGCACTGGGTGGCAGCTCCAACTTACTTCCTCAAACAACTTGAATAGCTTGGAATGAAAGAAAGAGAACATCATCTTTGGAGGTATGCCACTGCCCTGTGTTTCTTCCATTTACCACAGGTGCCTCTGGTTTCAGTCTGAATGAGCTTTTTTGAGAACTTCTGTAACTTGCATAGCAATACCTGAAGTCCATCTGTATTCACGTGCAGCTAGCAGTGGAGCCACAGCAGCACACATTCAACATTGCCCGTGAAAGTGAGGCAAGAAAAAACTGAGCAGCCAGGCAGTGCAAAGCTCCATATTACTTTTATGGCAGTGACTGAATTATCTAGTTTAAAACAAGCATGGTCATCCTTATTTAAAGCATAGAAGAGGTGGATAGGGTCTGTGGTAGCATCTCTCATGGAGAGCCATGCAGGGTTTTAGCTATTTTGCCTTGCCCTATAGCCTCCACATGGGTAAGTGTGCTCATGATATGTGAAGAAGCTCCTGCCTACTTGGGACCTAAGTTTTCTCTGAAAATAATTTGTGGGCAGTCTGTGAAGGCCATTTGCTCAAATACCTTTGAAGTGCTCATCAGTAAAATGGCCCTGCATTGCAGGAATTCTGCGTATAGGGTGTTTGCTTTGCCCTAGGAAAGTGATAAGCTTGACTACAAGAACAAGGTGAAAGCAACATTGTCCTACTTTCATGTTGAAGATAATGTCTAATTCCTGTTTATGCCCGTTTTTCTTACCATATTTTTTTCCCTGGATCTCATTTTCATCCAAGGCAAACATGTCTATATATCTTAGTGTTGAAATTGACACTCTGTTCTTAGTGGGAAAGAATTAACTATTTTGGGAAATGCAAACACCTTTTTAAGAACAATGCAAGGGAATGCTTCATTAAGCTGAAATTCCTGAACTGGCGTTGTTGTGTCTTAGTAGTTAAGCAATCTAGACAGCTGATTTTAAAACAGAACCGTACTTAGTAAGAAGCAACTTTTTTTTGTGCTAAGGGCTTTCATGAATGAGCTTGGGGGATGTCTGTGGTTGATCTGAGTTTCAGGTCAGGGTTTCAGGTCACATATATAGGGCAGGGTGCAATACAAATTGTTGATCAGCTTTTTAGCTGTCAAGTGGGGCAGTTGCCTGCAGTGGTATCTTCAGGACTAGTTTCAGGGTTAGTGCTGTCTGGATTTGGGGTCAGACATCTGTCAAATCTACTCCCACAACACAGAAGTGGGACATGTTTTATACCACAGAATGGATTTAAGTGTGAGATATTCCTTTCACAGAAAGTCTAACACTGTGTTAGAATATGGAGAGATCAGTGCCTGTTTCTGAGAAACATTATATGTGTTTTTAAACTCTGTGCTGTAAAATGTAACGTATCTAAATCAGTAAAATCTCCAAACAAGTTAGGCAATATGACACATGAAGGTCAGAAAAGAGAAGTTAATTTGCACAGATTAAAAGACTGAGTTCTTGGTGTTATGGAAGTGATTAGAAAAAAATCCCACCGTGATTAGCAAAAATCCCTCATGGTGACCAGGAATTCATCCAGAAGCATAATATGAAAGCGAGTATAAAAACCCCAGTAAACTTACACAATAAAAGGAGAATGGAACACAAATATCATAATGAAATAAAATGGATCATAAAGAAGAAGTAGAGAGAGGAGAAACAGGAGGTCCAATAGTAGCAAACACTTAATAATAACAATGTGAGAAATAGCAATGATGGAAAGTAATGGAATATGGTGCTATGTATAAACACTCAGGAAACAGAGACCATTTTTACCTAAATTATCCTAGAACTTTGCTAAACCAGGCAAGAAGATGGGAGACATGGACTGAGCTCCAATCTTACAAATATTTTACAAATCTGTGAATAGGACCACTGTCAATATTCCTACATCAGCTATGAAAGAAAGTTAGTGTACTCCATGTTCTTTCTTAATGTAATTTTTTGAATCTAGAAACAGGCTTCTTTTCTGCTACAATATGACAGTCTGATCAAATTTTCATCATTTGTAATAGACTCTTATCAGTATTCATTTTTCTAATGCAGTAACAAAAAGTCTTATCACATATGTGACAAAAAGATTCCTGATAACAAAGGTAACATAGCTTAAGTAACATGGTAAAAAATTTTTGAATACATTAGAATTCCCCCAGCAAGACTTTTGACATTCATTTCCTGTTGCACCTTGGAAACACTGCTTACCCAGCAGATTTCACAGCAAAATAAATAAATGAGCAAAACTGGTGAATAAAAACATCTCACTACTGAATTTGTAGAAGCTGTATTGAAGCCATGTGCACTCCATGTCTCATGGGAACAGACCAGATAAAAATGGAATTCACTGTGAGGAAGAATGCTGATTGCATATACCTAGATCTAGAGGTATAAGTGATTCACCTGGCAGAACTAATACTTGTCTGTAAAATAAACTATTGGCTACCACAACTAGGATGCCTGAGAAGCATAAAACAAAGATACATAGCTCCTCATTCAATATTACAAAGCCTACCAATAGGATACAGAAAGCTTTCTGTAATACATCATAATTACTTCAAAATTGGGTCTTTATTCACAATGAAGGAGAAATGTTTTCAAATTATGTTTTGCTATATTGCAGAAAAGCAGTTAATGTCACATAAATTTAAATTGTTATGTATTATGCTACATGCTTAATTTTATTGCATTGGTTAAATTATATTACTTTCCAGAAAGAATTGTGTGCTGTAGAATAGTTGTCAGTTTAAGCGTTTTGTAAGAGTAACTGAAAAGTCCCACATGGGACTTAATCATTTTCTTCTATAGAATTCAGATATGAATGCAGACAGTCCTACTGAAAACTTGCAGAGACTGAATCAGGGCTTCTGCTGAACAGGAAGATAGTTTCTCCTTCCAGAGAATTGCACAGAGCCAGCAACATCAGATAAGTATCTTATATTTGCATTACCGATTCTTTTTCTCGTAACCCTCTTAGTAGACTGGATTTGTGCTTTTTTAGTGAAAGTGCATTGCCTTTCAGCTCTTAAATTAGCTTTATTCTAATGCCCATTAACACACAACAGATGGAGAGCTATAATCTGAAGGGTCCTGTAACTAAGTGTCCCAAGTGTACTCTTAATAAAGGACTTGATTCTATCATCTTTTTGGCTTGAGTTATACAGAACGGTATTAATTGACTTAAAGTACACAATCAGTTTCATCAAAATTACCGATTCCACTTGTGAGCAATGTGGAGCACACATGCACGTGTTTGTATGACTGAAGCCCTGCATACATACTTCTCTTAACTTATGTTCATAGTTTTCTACTTCAACATAATAAATATATTAGTCTCCTTAGATTGTTGGCTACGATTTACAGATACAGAAATCTTAGAATGATAAATAAGTGGCAAAGACATGGTATAAATAATACACCAAGCCAAGCTAGCTGTTTGTTTTGCATTCTGGATTTGGATTTGTTTTGGATTGTGACTGGATTCTAAAAGCAGTTTGTAGTTTCATAGACATCTTAAAATTTTTTATACAAGAATTTAAACACATCTGGCAAAGGTTGCTACAAATTTAGGATGGGAATGTATCATGACACACTTTGTCAGAACCTCTTTAAAAATATATAGCTCATTTATGGCATTTTATACAGAATATAAAAATAGTGAAAAGAGCAGCAAGTAAAAGGTTCACTAAAAATCTTTTTGCTGAGATGTTTGTTGAGGGTAGCGAAACCTACACAGTCCTACACGTGTTCATAATACATAAAGCAATATAAAGGAAATAATAGGAATACACATATTTGTTAAATTGCAGAGATTAAATTTCCATTAAAATGCCATCATTTCTTTCAGTGCTATAGGAAAGTAATTAGAATCGTTGCTACAGTAGTTGCTTTTGCTACATTTAGAGATTTCATTACAGAGAGAAACATTTAATATCAGGGAATCCTGATGCTTCTGAATATATTTTCTACTTCATAATATAAAAGGGCTTTGTGAAATTCACAACAGCTGCTGAAGCATTAGGGAATATGAAAATATTGTGCAGCGCTCGTTCAGTTTGCTAAGCGATAGGGCAGAAAAGCGCCTTTTCTCCCCTGTTTTTGCAAGGCTTATTTCATGTCCACAAATGCAGAATGGATACTTTGATACTGATGATCAGTGCTGAAAATTCTACTGTTTGTTGAGTGCACTGCAATGCATTCCTCCTGTTGATATGGCAGATAATATTAATTCTTTTGGTATAATACAAACTGGCTTGTTCTGCTTTAATTGTGCAGTCAGTGCTCCTGTTGAAGTTGTTTATGGTCTCAAGGGAATCAGTGTGTAGTATTTTATACCCATGTTTGTATTTTATGATTTATTGTTTACTTTTTAAAGGCTCCTTAACTAATCTGTAGTGAATATGAGGGGGAATTGTTATAAAATTGCTGAGTCCAGAATTCTAGTCTAATGAGAAACTGCAGACTTATAAGAAAACCAGCATGTTTTCATCCCCACAGAATCTACTTCATTATGCAGGAGACTGCATATTGCACAAGGAGGATTGGTAGAGAGCAAAAGCTAGAGAGCTATACAAAGGAACAGGCTCAAGTGGGGACGGGAAGGAAGATATAAAGATGCTTATGGCACATAAGTAAGTCAATCTGATCTTTAGTTCTCATTGGTAAAGCTATTAATCTAAACTGGGCAAACTGAAGGGGCTGACTTAAAGGACAGTTGACAGAATCTTGTCCTACTGAATAAAAGGAACTATATGGTTCTGGGTATGTAATTACCTGGATTACATCTGCAAAATGGTAAAGAACAGGCCTTCTTAAAGAGGAGGCCTGTTAACAGGATAGTAACAAGCAGAAATACAACAAGCAGACTTCCCAGAACCGATCTCGTTCAGCTCTACGTTGTTTACCAGAGACTACACCTTGCACAAAATCCTGCACAGTGCACAGGGACATCTAATGACTGAATCAGACACTGCAACTAAACATATTCCTCAGCCTACCTGAGCACACAAGAAATAAGTGTACTACACAGGAGAGGCTGGGCTGGGTGTAGGCAAAGCAGGTGTTCAGAAAATTACCTTACATATATGCAAATATTGCCTTACACAATCCAAATAAAATTGAGTGTTATCTGAATATGAACCCTGAATGAGGCTGTGAGATAATCCTGACCGATGCAGTATTAAAGCTGATTGAAACAACTTAAAACCAACAGCCCCCATCCCCCTTATTTTTGCCACTGAAGAGTGTGTAGTTTTAAAATGACAGGATGTATCTAAATGTAAAAAATCAGAGTATTGCTCATATAAGAACATTTTCTCAGCAATCTACTTAAGGCATAGGGATTTGAGGAAGTGTAATTAGAATAGTAATCTGGGAATTTAGAAAGCTGGATTGAATTCTGTGTTCATCTACAGACACTTGTGTGACCTTCAGCAAAGTCCTTGGGTCAGATCCCCAAGGTTGCAATCGGGGGGAGTTAGAGGCTTAATAAACTTTGATGAACTGGAGCTTTGTTGATCAAACTCATTTCCACAAAACTTTGGTATCTCAAGGCAGTATTGGGAGGATGAACATGTTAAAAAAGGGTGCTTTTATGATCGTAAGAGAAGTACCACAGACATTTCAAAACTGGAAGGCTGACTTGTGCATAGTTGCTGACTTTACCTATACCTTCAAAAGGTGCATGCAGATGCTTGACTGAATCTTATTAGTATAGGTTTCCTTTCTTGCATAGGAGAAAAAGTTTTCTTGATTTTTTTTGGAAACCAAACAAGGCACCTTCAAGGTTGATGATCTGAATAAAAGCACTAGCAAAGAAACTTTTAGCTGGTCAGTTCTGTTTTCATCAGGAGATGACTCTTCGGTTAGTGGGAATTGTTATAAAGGATTTCATGGAACACTGATATTAAGACTGCCTGTCATTGCCTGCTTAACTGCAATATCTTTCTAGGATTTATAGAACTCCCATTGGCCACCAAAAAAAAAAAAAAAAAAAAAAAAAGAATCCCTGACAGATTTTTTCTATGCTGGAAAAGTCATTGAACTCTGGGGACATCTTCTTGTACTTTATAGGCCTCCCTGTTGCTTTCAAATTGTTGATGTAATGTTTCTCCATACAATTTCTCTTTCCTTATAAAAATCTATTTGAAAATTTCTCTCCTGAGGAATGAAAGCAAATTCCTGCCTTTGAACATTCTCTCTGTTTGTGTCTTTCTCTTATGAAATGGATTTTCAGGTATCATCTTTATCATCTTTTCAGCAGTTCCTGAAGCATGAGTGATAGCTTATTTGTAGAGGAGGTAAGGGCTGTTTTAAGTTTGTTTACATAAGACTAGAATAGGAACCTTACTTTTGGATTCAGAGAGATTGTTTGAATTTACCTGCACTGATCCAATTTGTGAACTTTTTTCCAGACTCATCCCTCTAAAATTATTAGAAACCTTGCAAACACAGAGCTGTAGTCACAAACAGCAGAAATAGTATGGAAGTGCATTTATGCACTGGTTCAGAACTAACAATTTGTCTACATGATTGATTATTACAAGACAAGAATGAATGTAAAAAAAAAAAAAGGAAATTATCCAATATATTAATAATTCTTTTCTGCTGGGAAGGATTGAACTGATGGCAACAATGGTGTACTCCTTTCCTGATTAAAATTTTAAAAAGTTTAGTTCTACACAGTGGTAAATGTGTTCAGCTTCTTTGACATCAAAGGAGCCATACCATCTTACTTTAAAACAGAATTTGTCCCAATGTATTTATATAAAAATACATGCAGATATATTGGCCACTGGAAAGCTGTATTACTGAGATCTGTTATGTTTGTGTATGATTCTATAAATAACCTTTAGGGGGGCTCCTGAGGGAATGAGGAAGTTGAGCAGTAAGATGGTAAACGTTAATTCATGGCTGATGTATGCAAAGTAGTCGGTGTTAGAAGAAATAACTGGAACTTCTCATATCTCTCACTGGGATCTGAATACGGAGCCACCCAGATACAAAGACCTAACCATCATTGTCAACACCTCAGTGAAAATTAAAACAAGGTTAGAGAATACCCCAAACAGAACAGAAATGATTCTGGACTTATGTAAAGTTTTCATGTAACTTAATGGGATACACTTTCCTGGAATGCTGTGTTTGGTTCTATCATCTTTTCTCTACAACATTTCTTGTATAACATTTAGGAAGACATGGAACCATGCTTTTCCTGTTTCTTTTCCAGCAAAATAATCTGATGTAACAATGATTTTTTTAGGCTTAATTTATGGATTCCTGGTAACTATCTTGAGACCCCTAGTTGGAAGGTGATATAATAGGTGCAGAGCATTATTATTACATCACATTAGCATTTAAGATGGCAAAGATTTTTAATGCTTAAAGAGACACCATGAATATTGATTGATTCAAAATGTTAATCCATAGTCTGAAATTCCTGTGAAACAAGTTTTCTGCTCATCCTGCACCTATTGTACCTCCCAAATGAGATAAATCATTCATAAAATCCTAGTATCTCTGATGAGGCACCTGCTGAAAATAAAATTCAAGAAGTGCTTTTATCTGTGCATACAAATTCATTTTCAAACCGATTTTTTTGTGACTGATTAACCTCTACCATTTATATGAGCTAGTAGAACATTAAAAACCATGACTATGAAAAATTTGGAAGAATTCTGAAATTATTATCTCTCCTGGACAATCTTATTGAGAATTACTTTGAGAGTTTCAGCTCTCTTTTTTCTTTTTCCTTTCTTTTTTTTTTTTTTAAATACAGATAATTGTTCTAGTACCACTCATAGTACCACTGAGAAGAGTCTGTCTCTGTCCTTTCTATACCCTTCCAGTAGGCAGTTGTAGACAGCGATAAGATGCCCCTTGAGCCTTCTTGTCTCTGTTGAATTAATAGGTCCAAGCAATTGTGTGAAGCATTGTTGAAGTAAAATATGTTCAGTAGATTTTGTTGATGCTGTTGTTGCTGTTTTAAAATTAATCTTCTTTGATCTGATTGGCCTGGAGAACTTCATAGTCTTAGCCAAGGTCTGACTTGTTGCCTTACCTCAAAGGAGCACTAACACAGTGCCGTCTCCCTTCCACTATTCACCTTGTAGATTGATATGGTGGCTTAATAACCTCTCTTGAAAATATCTGGGAAATAAATACCACAACTCTGTCTGGTTTTGTGGGGATTAGTGTTAATTAAATTTGTTTGCATTTCTAACATTTCATAGGCCACATCCTGAGGGGAGCTAAGGCTCTACTGTACTCTGGCTTCACTTCAGTTTCTCACAGAGATGGAACACACTGGAGCTATGTTTCATCTGAATCATGTCTATCCCTTTAAGAAATTACTGGTTTTACAGTCCACTGTAGCAGGGAAGTGACTATAGGAAACACTAAGGCTTTGAAGAATTGCTTAGGCTCTGATCTCAGCTGGGTTGCCTGTTACCTGCTAAAGAAGGATTTAGTCTGAACTGCTGTAATGTTTAAGCAATAATATGACTTGGAAGTAATTTTTCTGAGTATGTTGTGCTAAACCTCTTGTCTATTAGTTCTCTAAAAAGTCTGCATATTTTTCTTGTAATTGAGTTTCTCAATAGCATATAGACAGATTATATACATATATTATCTACCATTTTCACGCCACTGAAAGAAATTTCATTATGCAAATGTTTCTATTCCAGCACAAGTAGATGTGATTTTTAATAATTTCTTGAGATTGTTTCCAGCCCCTTGCAAAATTCTTGGCTTCAGGTAGTTTATTTTCTTGCATTATTGTCCTGGTTTCAGCTGGGATAGAGTTAATTGTCTTCCTAGTAGCTGGTACAGTCCTGTGTTTTGGGTTCAGTATGAGAAGAATGTTGATAACACACTGATGTTTTCAGTTGTTGCTGTGTAATGTTTAGTCTAAAGTCAAGGATTTTTCAGCTTCTGATGCCCAGCCAGCGAGAAAGCTGGAGGGGCACAAGAAAATGGGAGAGGACACAGCCAGGACAGCTGACCCCAACTGGCCAACAGGGTATTCCATACCATGTGACATCATGCCCAGTATATAAACTTTAGGGAGTGGGGGCGGGGGGATTGCCGCTCAGGGACTAACTGGGCACTGGTCGATGGGTGGTGAGCAATTGCATTGTGCATCATTTGTATATTCCAATCCTTTTATTATTACTGTTGTCATTTTATTAGTGTTATCATTATTATTTTCTTTTTTTCTGCTCTATTAAACCGTTCTTATCTCAACCCACAAGTTTTACTTCTTTTCCACAATATTCTCCCCATCCCACTGGGTGGGGGGGAGTGAGTGAGCAGCTGCGTGGTGCTTAGTTGCTGGCCAGGGTTAAACCACGACAATTATACATTTCTTAGTCATTAAAGGCAAGTGGAGACATCTCCACATCTGGGAAAACTGGGAGTTGGGTGAAGTACTTATTCACACTTTGTGGTTTCAGAATTGCATTGTAAAACATCTTTTTGCTAATTTTTCAGCAAATATTCTATGCGTAAACTTTCTTTATGCAATTGTTTATGGAAAGTGGAATTTTGGTGAGTGAAATAACTTTGTTTAACCAAGAAAGTAAAGTCTAATTCTCCCTGATGGCTAAAAAAATAATGATTGGAATCACTTTTAATTTGAAAGATAACATTATGCTGAGGGTTTTATGTGAGTTTTTATGGAGAAGAAATTTGTCAAGTCTAGTTCATGTTTGTGTTCTGTCTTTTTCTTGTTTTCTCTGCAGAAGCAACACTTCTAAATCCTCAGCTATGTAACTGAACACTGAAATATACTGTTGTTTAGCATTTTTTATGTTTGGATGTTGTGAAAGATTGAGGTGACGAGACATTTCTCTTGGGTGTGGCAAGGACTTTTGCTATGACATTCCAGATTGGTTTAGGTAATGATTTGGAAATTATTGTTCTTTTCCTGAATTCTATTCGTGAACTAGATGAAAGGGACACACAGACTGTGATGTCTAAATGTAACAAAATTTTAGCAGTATGCAATTTTCTCAGAGGAACAAATAATTTTTTATGGCTACTTATTTTGTGCCATGTTTGAACTTGATTGCAGGTTTGTAGGTTTGGATGGCATACAAATTATTTTCAAACACACAGAGACACACCTTAGCACTTAAAAGATAAGCTGGGAAAATAAATGAAAAGCCGTAGAACTGAAATCTCTTGTCCAGTATTTTTTCAGAGATATGGGGTGTGTTTTCTGAATACTGGGTGACACGTCTGAAAATTTACTTAAAATAACTTGCTACTCTTCATTCAAAATTTAAAAAATGTGAGGAATAACCTTTTCTCAGAAGAATTTGCAAGAAGAAAAATAATAGGCAGAGGTTTGATGAATCTAAAACACTGGCTTGCTAGAACTTTATTAATGCCAGCATCAGGCCAGCTCTGCTGCATTCTTATTCCTTGCAAGCTCTTAAGATTCATCTAAGTTTTTTAATTCACACATCAGGTGCTGATTTTTTTTTTTTCATAAAGTCCTTGTCACTGTGCAATGCTAAAAGATATGAGAAATAGTGCAAACATTGGAAAGAAATATTCAGCATGATCCAGCATTTAAAAATATCAGCTATCCTTCACACCCTTCTTTTTCACTGACTTTAATTTACTTGTTATTTGAGTTACTGTTTTAGTAAGTTTTTTTCTACCATTAATGTTAATTATTGAGTCCTGACAATGTATTTAATCTTGCATAGGAATGCAACTGTGACTCACAGGCAGTACAAAAAGTCATGATATACTGCCAAGGAGTCAAATCATGAAGCCTTTCCCCTCAATGGAAAAACAATATTCACTGGATTTCTAGTTTGAATATTCTGCACCAAAATGGTTTTAATTTGAGCCTGACTTTTCAGACACTTCTTATGACACCAACTCATTCATGCCAATCCATTCTGTTACAATGCTAGGATATGCTCTGAAGAATGCCTGCAGAACCTATGTAGTAGTTCTACTTTTCTAAGAATTTATATTAGGCAATTTTTTTTGTATCATTGCAAATCATACATACATAATGTGTGCCTCCTTGCATCAAATGTTGTGTTCTTAGCTATGTTGGTTAAATAAATTCTTAAACTTCACTAACTTGGTAGCTATTAGTGCTTGTGCAAGTGAGACCCAAATCAGGATCATTATTTCCCTTAGAGGTTGCTGAAGACATGTATAAATTTGTTTCATGGTTAATATGTATTAAAAGGTTCAGCAGTTGAACTGTGGAATTAGATCATATTCTCAAATGACAGGAGGGGAAACATTCTTTGTTATGTCTATGGAGTTTGAACAACATTTAAATAAATGCTGAATTCATTCTTATGCTTTTCAAAGTAAAAAGTTTTTCATCTTTCTGAATGTGAAATACAAATTTAATTATGCTCTCCCACATATAAAGCACAAACTAGTTTGAAGAATGCACTGTACACATTGTTGCGCTATTTTCAGAAAGCAGATATGATAACTCGTCTCTAACACATGATATTAATTCAATACTTTATTTTAAAGATGTCAAATTTTAATATGCAAAGGGCCCATTTACCTTGGTTTGGATGTGAATCTGAAGTCAAATCTAAGTATACATTTTTTAATGCAAATGATGACCTGCTTTACATTTATATACCTCTAGAACTTCAGAGCTCTTGAGAGTTCAGGGAACTTGCCTGATCTATTGCATTCTCCAGCATGAAAATGAACTAGTACAGAATGACAAGAGCCAAATGTTTTTCATATTTACCAAAGTACCTCTAGGAAGATTTACAAAGTGTGAATTTTTTAATAAGCTTCTCAACTGCTGTGAGGAAAAAACCAATGGGTTCTTAAAATCTGTTAAATTGGATCTGCAGCACTGTGATTAATGGCAAATTTAGGGTATATGTGGAGCTATCAGGAAAGTTACACTTCCTTGCTCCTCTAAGCTGAGCATAGTTCTATTAATGTTGAAGGAGCTGCTGGGGAATTACTGAATGTTGTATTGTCACTGCTGAGTGTGTTTGAAGACAAAGCACAAACCTCTCCGGTGTTACAAAACTTCCTTTACAATTCCTATTAGATAGCAAATGTGAACCAAAGTGTCAGACTAAACTAGGGGGAAAGCTGACTGCATCAAATCATCAACTGAAGAGCTCCATCAGACTAACTGCAGGATCCCTCAAGGCCTGCAGAATTGCAGCTGCATTGGCTTCTGCCACAAATTGAAGTACAAGGGAGAGACTGCAGTTTCTCAAAATGTTAATAACTGTTTGAAAAGTTTGCTCCCTCCACTTAGCTAAACCAAAATAACAGCAGCAAGTTACAATGGTTTTCTTAGGCCTGTCAGCTGACATTTTAAAGTGATGTCATTCATACTACAAAGTCAAATAAAGTTTTTCTTATGAAAGAAGGAAAATTTAGGTATTTTATAAGCAGATCATTATTAGTTTCTTCTTTTCTGTTCTATTAAACTGTTCTTATCTCAACTCATGAGTTTTACCTTTTTCTCAGTTCTGTCCCCCATCCCACTGGGTGGGGGGGGAAGTGAGTGAGCGGCTGCGTGGTGCTTAGTTACCACCTGGGGTTAAACCACAACAGGGGCATACACAAAAGATGGGGAGGGACTTTTTACAAGGGCATGTAGTGATAGGACAAGGGGTAATGGCTTTAAACTGAAAGAAGGTAGATTTAGATTAGATGTAAGGAAGAAGTTCTTCCCTGTGAGGGTGGTGAGGCACTGGCACAGGTTGCCCAGAGAAGCTGTGGCTGCCCCATCCCTGGCAGTGCCCAAGGCCAGGTTGGATGGGGCTTGGAGCAACCTGGTCTAGTGGAAGGTGTCCCTGCCCATGGCAGGGGGGCTGGAACTAGATGATCTTTAAGGTCCCTTCCAACACAAACCATTCTATGAGTCTATGATTAATATTATTGAGTTCCTATTTTTCATTAGGACTCATGTTTTATTACTTGTTAATAATGTATATTAGATGTGAAGGTATGATTTTCAAATGGTGAATAAATGACACAACTATAAAATATATTTGATTTTGTGATAATTATGGGCATGTTAGAAGGCACTCATACTGAAATTCTATGTAGTAAGTTGACTGAAGCCACACTTCAGTCATTTGTATAATCATGGAAGCTTATTGAAAAAGAGAAATAAATGTATTGATCTCGGTCACTTAATTGCAACCTGGGAATTGACAGAATCCCATTGCTATCCTCTCAAGGATGGTGAAAGCATAGTTTTATTTCTCTACAACAGTTATTTGTATCCAAAGATATTAAAAATTTAAGGGGGAGGGAGGTTCTCAGTGGTTTCTTAAGCTGGCATTGTGTCATATTTTTATTTTCAAGTCCTTACACTCAGAATAGCTTACAAATTGTGAACTCTATATTAAAAGGATCAACCTGGAGGGTTTTTTGCCCTTGGTGTCTAAACTGGTCTGTGTTAGGGTACACAGTACAAGCAGTGATGTCATTATCTGCTAGATATGAATGCATTCTGAACTTAAATGGACCTGCCTGAAAATAACAGGAGTTCAACATGGTATTTAATACAACACTATTTGCGACCATTGTCTTGAATATGTTTAACTTTGTCCAAAACCACAGAGGCACATACAACTCTCGTCTCATAAAAGATCAGACAGCTTTTACTTTGTTTAGATCTGTGGCTTGCTATTGAAGTTCCGTTAAATTTGTTCATCAGTGAAGCTATTATTTAGTACGTGTGGTACAGACATTAACAGCTAATTTACACATTTGTATTGAAGGTCAAGTGTTTAACATACTATTTAAGATTAAAAAACAATTTTTCTGGTGAATTTTATGCATTAGAAGAAGTACTTTCACTGAAAAATAACTGACAGAAAAAACAATTCAATTTTTGTTGTGTTTCACTTGTGTTTATTGAAGACTTGTATATTTGAAGGAGAAATCTTTCCTCCTAGATACAACTTAACACAACTTCTTCTTTTGCTGTTGCTTGAAAGGAAAATTCTTCTGTTTATGATATTACAGTCTAATACTATGACACACTGTAATTTCTCAAATAAACTTGGATTGACTGGGGACATTGCAGGATTAATTTGAAAAAGATGCTTACTGAAAAATAAGCAAACACAAGAACCTTATTCTGAAATTAATAGTTAACATAAGAATGCTAAAAATCATAAGTATGATTCTGTAACTTGGAGGATAGAGAGAGAACTGTATTTCAGGGTCTATTATTTCATTATACAGTTCATTTCTCTGCCTTAAAATCTGTTATTTAAGCACTTCATGTGTTAAATTCATACTTAAGCTCAGTTGTGGTGAAGGCTAGGATTATGAAAATATGCTACTTAGTAGGATGGCTGAAACCACAATTTTGCCATCTTAGGCTTATGTTAATGGTCCATCTGCATGTGCTGAATGAAGCTCTGCTCACCCCATGCATGGAAGAAAAAGAACAATGAAGGATAACAAAATAGTCAGAGGTACAGCAACACACATTGCTATATGAGAATACACTAAACATTATGATCTCACAGCTTGTAAAAATAATACCTGGGAATACTTCCTCTTTATTTCCCATAAGCAGGAAGGGATATCCAGTGAAACCATCATTGTTCAAAACAAATAAAGAGAAGAGCTGCTGATCAAACACAACTAAACTTTCATATTTACCGCATATGATACTGTACCAGCCAAAAGATTATACAGGTTTTAATAACGGATGAATTTATGAAGCAGCTGTTAAACATGATAGTCTACAACTTCTGACTGAAGAAGTCCCTCAAGATGCTCTTTTCAGGAAACTGGGGAATCCATGAGGGAAGGGATCACTCTTTAGCCACCTTGTTTCTTGTATTGTTTCCCTAAGCATGGTCACTGGCCTATGGGCAGAGAGAGTATGTTGAGCTAAGCGGCCTTTTACTTAATTCTGCATTCAAATGTGTCTTTTTTACCTAACCAGCAACCCGTGTGGCTTTCTTGGCTGGCGAGACCTCTGTAGCATACATCTATCCATACAGCTGCTTCTTCCAAAGACTTCACTGCTGTAAACAAAAAGGAAGGCTGGAATGAAATATTGGTAGAAAGACATAATATCTATAAATAGTTATAGTGTAGAATATTAACATTGTTTTCTTATACTCTGCAGAAGTGTATCTACAATTGCATTTAGCTGAGAAATTTCATGTGGAAACAGAAAATACCTGCAGAATATTTTTAACATATTCCTGGTTTCTTCTTTTTCTAATCTGCCCATCAACAGTAGTTCAGTATTGTCCTTTAATTATAGTTTAGTTGAGTTTTCCTTTGCCTTGGAAGGCATTCTGAAAACCTGCAATAGCAAAGACAAAAAGAAATTGGAAGAAATATATGAAACTGGATGGTTATATAAAAGGCATCAGTGGAAAACATTACAGGATTTTTTTTTTTCTACTGAGAGAAATCCAGAGAAAGCTAATTGTACCAGGAAGTACAATTGCCAGAAAGTTGTTGCTGCGTAGCTTCCACTCTTAGTTATTTTGCACAGCAATAGACAAACATATGGAGAGTCTTTTTTTCTGTAATGCTCCTGGAAGATGTTTCTGACTGTATGACTTTTCTTTCTTAGGTCCTGTTCTCCTGTTCTGGGTTAGGAGGCATGTAAAAAAAGTCATGGAAAAAAATCTGTCAGATTTTTGCACAAAGTGTTCTTTTCTTGTTTCTGGGAATCATTGTCTATTTCTGGCAATGTCTGATTAAGCAGCGGGAAATAATGTCCAATGAGTAAAGAATTACATTTTAATAAAGCAATGTTTGAGGTTTAAACATATACCCTAGATATTTGTCTAGGTGTTTTTATCATGCCACACTTGCAGAATTTTAGCAACTGCCATATATACAGCTAAGGAGAAGCACCAAGGAACAACAAAGAGTAAAATGCGGAGACAGAGAGAGAAGGATGGAAGGATCAGAGGTCAGATAGTGGGAGTTGTTGTATGTAAGATTTACTTATGGAATTATTTGAGGTGGAGAGGAACAAGGAGCCAGCACCTCTTATTATCTAACAATCTCACTATTCAGATAGAACATCTCTGAGGAGCACAAGTTTCAACAGTGCTTCCACCCACTTTTTATATCACTCATTAATCACTACTCAATCAGAAAGGGTAATCTCCTGGCCCTGGTGCACTAAATCTCCTCCTTCAGCAAGATCCTAATAGGAAAATATGCCTTTAATGAGTCCCCAAGGCTAAGATTTTCTGCCCCCTTTACCAGTTAATTCCTTGAAATAATAGGGAAGAGATGCTAGCTGTTTTAAGTCAGGCTTATTATGTGTGTACCATTTCTTTGTCCATGACGCTGCTGACAGTACTCAGGGGTTACTCTTAAAAGTCCAGTCCCTGCTTTCACATGTCCTACAGAGAGTCACTGAATTGTAACCGGACATATAGACTTACCATGGGTTCCAGAATAAAATTCTTGCGAATATTCCTACAGATGAGGAATAAAATCAATGTACGTGTTTTTGATTTCGAGATAAGCAATCACCTGGGATCTGAATTATTATTATTTGCTGAATGATGCCATTGTGTTTAGTACAATGTTAACACAGGAGGTTCTTCCATGTTGTGCAGAGAATTTCAATGTCTGGTTCCATTAATATTCATCCTGTTAAACCTGGTCATCCACACCCACTGCACAATCATGACAGATTCCATCCTTAGATCTAAATATGACAAAAAATACGGTTTTGAAAAAAAATGAAGCATATTCTTCTTTGTCTTCCTGACTCACTCTTACAAGCTAATAATGCAGAATCAGTACGTACCTAGGTATGTACATGTCTTGGGAAGCCAGTAAGCATGTTGCACAGAAGTAGGCTGAAAATAAGTAGGGGTGTCTTTGACACTGATTCCTGCAAAGCAGTGGCATCAATCTGTGCTGTGGAGCACAGTAAAAAGAGCAGAGAAATTAAAGGTTCCTTGCACTGTTTTGTTGTCAGTGCCCACTGTAGTTTTTCTGGCTGAAGTCTGGGAATGAAATTTTTGATATGCAGATTGTTCACGCTGGGATTATACATCTTTCATTCCATTTCTCTCTGGATACATAAAGGGTGATTTCCATAGGTAAGGTTGAATGGATTTTGTCAGTCTAAGCAGAAATTAAATTACTTTATTGCTTATTCACCTCAAAATTACAGCACCTGCCTTTTCTGCGTGCAGAAACAATTTCCTAGGATCAGACACAAAACCTGATTATGATTTAAAATGGATCCTTCAGAAATGTACCCCTTTGTGTCTGTTCATTTTCTGTTCTGACTAAATTCAGTAACAACAACCATACAACAAAGTAGTCTGTAACTAAAACTGGCTTCATTCCTGTATACTTCCTATAATGAAGTATTTTCTCCACTGTAAGACCTTTATTCACTACCATTTCACATAATGGAAATAAAATCCTTACACAGAGACTGACAAATACTGTTTTCCTACAGAAAATGTCACAAAGACCTATCTGCCTTCCTTTGTGTCCCTTTATCTATGTTTTTCCTTGCAGGCTTTTTGCAGTGGATGTCCTGGGACACTGCATGGAGCAGCTTCACAGTCACTTCACTCCTTTTCTGACTGTGCAAAAATCTTTTGTTCTTTTGTCTCCTCCTCTGCTTTGTCTTTCTCTCTTTTTTTTTCTTTGTTCTTTCATTTCATTGATCCACACTCTAGGAAAATCCCACACAAACAGTGCCACCAACACCTACCATCCCCATCCCAGAAAAAGCACCAAAGTGATGGCATGATAGTTTCCCTTGTAAGTTATACCACTTTACTGTGCTTTTTTGTAAGTATCAACTACATAAGATCCATCTGTTCTGTCTTGTGAAGTGGCCTCCGGAATGGGATCCCGTATTAATATGACTCTTACAATATGTGTAAAAAAAGGGAACAAAATCTCATGTTACATTCATGAGACACTTGTTTAGACTTGTTCTTGGCTGCATGATTAATTATGTGAGGTAAATAACTAATTTATAAATTAAACATGTATGCAACTTTTAAATGTATGTAGTTATTTAATTTGTTCATGTATTCTTTTATCATTTCCAGTGAAAGTATTATAATTAATGCTATTTTAAGAGCAAATGAGTGTAAAATTGCA
Source organism: Buteo buteo (assembly GCF_964188355.1). Taxonomy (NCBI): domain Eukaryota; kingdom Metazoa; phylum Chordata; class Aves; order Accipitriformes; family Accipitridae; genus Buteo; species Buteo buteo. The sequence goes on from NC_134185.1 coordinate 7,092,562, forward strand.
GATGTCTTTGAAAGAACAGACTTCATTTAGGCAGGAGGTGGTAACTGAAATAATTGAACCTCACATTGTAGTTAAATTTGCCTCCTGCTTCTTTCTTTTAACAGTCACAAAAGAATATGGAATTAAGTCCTTTAAACTTTGAGATGAGATTCATTTCCTGCCAGTGCACCGGAGACAAAGGTAAGAGTGCTTGAAATGGGGCTTCCACCTTCTTCCTCGCAAACCAGCTTCTGCTAGAACAAATCTTTCTGACAGGGCTTTCTCTTTGGATGCGTCAGAAGGCAAGGCCGCATAGCGTCAGAAACTGGCAGGCCTCAGGCCGGGTTTTTCCAAACGTTTCGAAACGCCTCCGTGAGGCCTTTTCCTTGGCGCGGCAGGGACGGGGCTGCCCCGAGGCCCACATGTCTGCCCTGCGAACGGCCCCTCACAGAGCTGAGCGCAGAGGCCTGGCTGTGGGGAGGACGTACGGCTGCCCAAGCCGTGGACATCTCCTGCCCCATCCCTGCTGTGCCTGCCCCGCTCTCCAGGACAACACCTGAGAGGACGAGGTGGGTCTTTCCTTTCGTCTCTGGCAGCAAAACCAGCTGAGGAAGCTTTGGTCTCACCTTTTGTCCTTCTGCAATCCCATTCTCGTGCTTCAGCCCCCGTTGCTTCGCCAGCACAGCTGGGCTGCAATGGTCTGGGCTAAAGAAGTCTTCCAAAAAAGAGGGGTTTTCTTCCCCTCTATACCATACAGCGCAGCATACCATTACCACTCCCTGATATGGCTTGAAGCACTCCGGCAGCACTCTCTGCTGACTGGAAATAGTGGAGCCAGTGGTTCAGGGTCCTGCTGAGGGCTTGTAGTACGTGGGTGACCTCCCCTGCAGATGAAGCAGAAGATGGACGCAATGTAACGGCACTAATGCTTGTGCAATCATCATAGGCCCCGATCTGAAAGCAATTGGGTTAAGAGAAGAAGGGTTTTGGAATGAGGTGGGGGACATGGAGGTTACAGTGAAACGGAACGAGAAGTGGAGCTATGGGACAACGCTGTTATCCATTCACCTTCTTTTTCCTTCATTGAGGGAGGTCTCCCTGACTTCCTGACTATCTCAGGGTAACGTGACAGAATTTCACTTAAACAAAGTTCATGTAACACAGATTTATACTGCATCATGTAGTGTAACAGTTTTCTTGTCTAGTTCATACAGCACAGAGCTCCTGTAGTAGATTTAAGATGCTGGTAAGTTCTCCTCCCCTGGGAAGGATGAGTTGCTTTAAAGTTATTAAGGTTTCAATGTGAAACAAGAAATGGTGCCTTACAAAGAAAATAATCCCATTGATTTTTTGCAGCTTTTTGACTGAAAGGTTGTTCCAAAGACAAAATACTTTCGAGTAAAATGAGATTGAGAAGAGAAAGAATATTTCTGCTGATTGTTACAGATTTGGCTTTTAGCCACTTGTCAAGTACCTCTTTTAAGAGGGAAAAACCAGAAGAGAAATTGGAAAGTTTCATGGATAATTATCAAAAAGCCTCAACATAGTCCTTTCTGATGGTACTTGTCTGCTATTTTTATGTGCAAATGTGTTGGTTTTAGTAACATGTAACAATTCTAATTATAAATGGTAAAAAACCCCAACCCTTTTTATTTAAATCCTAGAAAGCACAGGCCCTGTGTGAGATCTAGTGGACTTATATTGGGGTCTTCCAATGTGGTTGCAGTTGAACTTACCTCTCTTCTCAGTGGTCCCCTTCTGTGGAATGTGCACAACTCTGCACTCCTCTCTCTGTTCATTGGGTTATGAAGCCAGTTTCCCCTCTCTCCTTTTGTGCTGGGAAGTCAAAAAGTGACTAGTTTGCCAGTAAAGTGGTAAATGCACATAAGGGGTAGGAGGCTTCTCTTTAAAAACTATTTTTTTTGGAGTTTGTAGTAGATGACCAGCATTACATGCTAATACATCTAGGATGGATGTTAAAGCACTTGAAGTATGCACCAACTTCAACAACAGCTGTGAAATACAAGTCTTGTTTAGATAAAAATCTTTATTCCTTCAGTTAGTGAGTACTTCTACAAGAAAAACCCACCTGGCTGACTTGATTTAGGTAGTTTTGAAGACTGCTACAATAACACAATCCAAAGCTGTACAAATTTGTGTTGGTCACATGTTTTATTGAGTATTGCTTCTAGTTTTTCACTAATCATGACCTCAAAAGGTATTTCAGGAGAGGTATTCCTGGTCTGCTAAGCCAATATATTATTGAATGAAGACAGAAGTATGCCAAAGAAAATAAAGGGTTAAAAAGATAGAAAAACATAGGCAGGAGATGTTAAGAGCAGGATCCCAAGTCTGCACACCATTCATAGTTTAGTCACAAGCCTTGGCTTCATTCTTCTCAGTCTGACCTGATCTACTATTGATGGCTCTGAAAGGCCAGGTCTGTAAAAGCATGAACTGGGCTGAGCAGTGTCAGGATTTGGGTATGGGTATGGTAACTTTGATGGCAAAGCTCACAGTAAATTCCAGTCATCTCCTGTATTTCCACACAGGAGTGCCTTATAGCCAGTTTCAAGAGGTATAAGCAGCCTCAACCCATTATCAATGTACAGGAAAGGTATCTGTAAGTGGCCTCAATGCTAAACGTCTTTTGCTTGTAAAATCCTTCACACCAGAGTCATGCTGACCTAGAACCATACCAGGCACTTTTGAGACCCCTTTGTCAGAGCTTTTAAACCATACAGTTTGTACCATTCTGTTTCACTTCGGCTTTGGCCGACTTTCATAAACAGGTTCACTTTAGTGGTGACAGATTTTCTTTTCTAGTTTGGCAACTTAGAAGATCGGCCTTTACATAACAACATTTTGCCTATACTCAGCATTTCTCAAACCTATATTTTAAAATTCTGGTTTAAAGTCTAGCTTTGGAGTTCACACTTAAAAAGGAATTGAAAAACTGGGGAATATTTAGGAAAGAACCAGAGAAATTATTTGTCATCTGGAAAACTGGATTACACTTGTAAGATTTAAGGAAACTAATCTATTTCTGTCTTAAAAAAAGGTTAAGAATTTATTTGACTACAGTCTACAGGGAAAAAAAGGAGCAGATCTTGGGAAATAGGGAACTTTTTAACCTAACAAAGAATGTAGGATTTTCCATTTATTATTATTAGAATACACAATATGAATAAGGTGCAATTTTCTTTTTATCATGAATGATGATTAACTATTGGAGTAAGATTTTTTTGCATTTGAATCTTCTGGCCCTGGTACAACAGAAGAACAAAAATTCTTTCAAACCTTTGTAGCAGAGACAGAAATGTGTCAAAGAAATAATATCTGGCCTGGGATCCGGATCAAGCATTGATTTCTTTTTACTGGACTGACCTTAGCTGGCTGAATTGGGAAGGTAGAAAAGCTGGTCATGGAGAAAGAGCCTGAATCTTCTTCATTTTTTTTTCATGTTTGCTGAATACATTTTTTTAAAGTTGCAGGTTTTGCTATAGGATTTTTTTTAATTATTCATTCTATGGAAAAGTAGAAGGGAGGAATATCTCAAACCATATAGTGTGCTTTTCTTTGTTAAAGGTCTATAAGGCTATACTTCCGTGAGCCTCTGCATAGAAATAATGGTCTGCTTGCAATTTCATGTATGCTTGAAAATTCAATACAGAAATTATACTCATTAAATCAAACAAACAACTCCCCAAACCCTTCTACACATGCACAGGTCCCTTCACCCACACTGGAAAAATAAGCAGAGAATGTCCCTCGCTCATCAGAAGAATTAATTTATATGCCTCATTTGGATAAGAGTTAGTTGGGCTGCAGGCATTATAACTAGAACAATACATATGTTTACAACTACAGCATCCTCTTAAATTTTTAGCATTCAGTTATAATAGGCACTTCTGGGAATCTAGAAATTGGTAGCTTCTGGCTACTCTGCAAGAGTTTGTAAGTTCCTCATGTCACACAGTCCACCCAGATTCTCTGCATCTAGCCCTGCATGACCCCAACAAAAAGTAAAGTAGGTTTTCCCTTCCTGCAGCATATCTGGAGAGTTCAGCTAAGGTAGTAATGAATTTACAGGCTACCTAGCTTATCCAGTTAAGGTAACAGTTCCTGGCAATTCTTTAAGATGTTGACAAGCAGCATCTCTAATTTACCTGCTCAGACCTCAAGCTGTCTGCTTTCCTTCCTTTTCCTTGTAGGCAAATATAAACCTTCAGGTAAGCATTGGTAATTCAGTTTTAAAGCTCAGTACTATTGTTTCAGGGTCCTGATTTAGATCTTGCTTACTTCCCTTCATAACACTAACTTCAATAGGGTCATGGTCGTCGTTCGTACTATAGCTTCAGAAACCTCATTGTCAAGGTGTGCCTACATTAGGGTCCCAGTTTGGGCCAGGAGTGCTCTTTCAAAGTGAGTCTCTCTGTTGGAGAGACTGGACAAGAACTGGCTCCTTTCTGATGAAATTAAGTCAGAAGATACACTCCGGGAACTCACCTACTCTACTCCAACAGATAACTGTCTGTCCATGGGACCAGAGTAGGGCTAGTCCATAGTAAAACACCCCAAATGTGTATTTGTCTATTGTTGCCAACAGTAGGTCCTCAGCACTAATTGTTTCACCTATAAATCTGCTTCTCTTGGCAACTCTACCTCTTGCTAATGGAAATGTAGCCTCTATAGTCCATAGGTTTTTTTTAATTTCTGTGGTATCTTTGCATGGCTTTTAGTAACTGAAATGGCTAGAGGCAAACCAGTCACAGTTTGATAGATTTAGCTGCAGTTAGCACAAGCCATTACTGCCTCTCTTTATATGTTGCTGATGCAAAAGGGATTGTTTTAGGCTACTGATGATGTGAATGTCCATATTCATAGTTTTAAAGATGTGTAGGTGTAGGACTTGTAAAAAGGGTTATGTTAATCAGAGAAAATAGGTTTGAAAGAAAACTTTAGAAAGCATGAATCCATCCTTCTGTCCCAAGTCAAGAATGACTGCACACAAACAATTCTTGACCAATATTTGTTGAACCTAGAAAGGCATCGAGTTTCTAGTTTTATGATCTGTTATAAACATAATATGCAAAATGTTACAAATTTTTGCTAATAAATAATTTAATTCCCACAGAAACAGAGGATTTAAAAGATACATAAGCATAGCTGTATAAAACATTTTACAGCATTTCCTTACAATAAGTGGCAACTGGAAACTGTTCTGAGCAGGATTCCTTAATGGGTATGTAGCTTTTCAAACTTTTATTTTGCATGTTTGAATTTTTTTTTGAAAATTTCAGCTAAAATGATACAGTCTTTTTTTCAGTCACTTCCTTTTATCATTGTCTCTCCTTTGTTCCTCACACTCTGTTATACTATCAGAGGAAAGACACTTTGTTTTGCCCATGCTGTAATGTTCTGAGATTATATCTTTAAAATTCTCTAGCCGTCACAGATATTTGGAGAAAAGTTTCTCTTTTTGTCAGGGGGAACCTTTTTGCAATATCTGTGAAAACTGAAATTGGCAAATACTTGGTAGGGAATTTTTGAATTTCCATAGTTAAAAATGGCCAAAAAAATTCAATCACCATTTGCCTTCACACTGGTTTTCCTCAGACAGATCCCAAAATGATGTTCAAGCTACATCTATATCATCCCCGTGGAAAAGCTGAACATGGTCCATGTAGCTCAGAAATGACTGTGCTGAATAACTGTTGCTGCTACAAAATATTTGAGTGTGCTCAAGGTCAGGGCTACAGGAGTTTCAGAAGACTTTCCACTTAATTGATTTCTGGTGAGCCTGGTCTCCTGAAGGAGAGCAAGTGATCTGTTTTTGCTGTGGGGAGTAGAGTAAAAGCAGAAGGGGGAAATGGAATAAATTCAAAGTGTGATGAGACAGAGACTGGAGGAGAGAGAGAAAAGAGAACTGGAGAAAGCAGTTGGTAATGAATTAGGACAAGAAAACAAAATATTGGATGTTGCTGTGATAGTTGGGTGAGGAACGATGGAGATCCTGCTGCTAGGGTTGGAGAAGGGGGAAGAAATGGGAAACTGAGAGTCAGCTGTTCAAAAGCAGAATGATGACAACAGAAATTAGAGTGGAAGAGTCAAAGGATGAGCTGGGCTGGCCAAGTACATCAGGAACCAATTTATAGAACAGGGTAACTACTTAGAGATCTCTTTAGTGAGGCAGGAATCCAGGCCTGGGAACAGTGTGAGAAAAACTATGACTTTATCTTCTGCTTCAGATTCAGCCATACAAGGTTAATGCCACTAACATCTTTCACAGATATGTTTTGGGAAGATGGCTGAATACCCACGAAGTCTTCAGAAACTCTATTGAGGACCTCTGCAGGAAGAATTGTAAGTTAATCATACCACCTACATAAAAAGGTTTGAAAAGCATGCAGGAAATAGGCAAGCCCATTAACTGAGCATAGTCCATTCTGCACATCAAATCTGACAGTTTAAAGAAATGATGCGTGCCTCAACTTTTTTCCTTCTCGGTGTACTCAATCTGATACATCTGGATACCATGACATGAAGTGGACCATAGTGGTGAAGCACTGGGTGGCAAATTACCCACCACGCACAACTCTTCTTCCAGTGCTTCATCTGTGGACTACACAGACTGCCTCAGATCCACACACTTGGGGAAACCTGATGTGAAGTCACAGGACAAGAGAAGGTTCCATGTTGTGCTGAAAGGTCTAGAGCTCGCAGTGGGAGAGAATGGGATGTGACCCTGTTGTCTGAGTCTAACTTGGTCTGTGAGATTTGGTAGGTCTGCACTAAGGGTGCGATTATGCAACAAAATGTTGTAGGTGATATATTCCTGGAGTGGATGAGAGGTGAATGATGATGTCTGCACAGGCAGTTCTGTCATTTCCTAAGCCTAATTCCAGCATTTGAGTGGCAACTTTAATAATGCTCTTTTAACATAGACGCTTTTGTGTGTCATTAATTTTTAATTTTGCAGTCTAGCTGTAGTCTGAGACAATGTATTTGTTTAGTTTGTTCCAGAAGACGGGAACCTGCTTGTGATTAATCTGATGTCTTTTGTCTTTTTCATTTGGTGAGGAGTATAATTTGCCCTAACTCTTTGTTTCTCTCTCTGCACTCGTTCCAATACATTGCTATCTTTCCAGATGTATGTGATGTGAGAAGCAGCCCTGCAGGAACTATTCCCCCTGCTTCCCCCACACCTTCTCTCTTCCAGAGCAGGCTCTGACAATACAGATAGCCAAAATAACACATTAGTCTTTGCAAAAGTAGATCAGAGGCTTACAAGCAACACAGGTAGGAATACCTCAGACTCCTTTGTTCTTCCTTACGTAACTTGCTCTCTTTCCTTAAGGTGACATCCGTTGGGTGTGGAAAGGGAAGAAATAAGGAGATTAGGTTGCACTTGACCTTGAAAAAACCAAAAATCCTCTTGAACTCAGATATTAAAGAGCTGAAAATATCATTAAAAATATGATGAAGCAATAAACTGAGAGTTTGAACAATTCCAGAAGGCTGTCCTCTCCAAAGAGATAAAGTTTGAGAACTTCAACTTCAGAGAAACAACTGTGGATGTGAAAATTTTGGACTGAGCAACAGAAAAAATTCTATTAGGTACAATAGAAAACAACAGATTGTAGGATTAGGTGGCTCTGTGTTTTAGCTGGGGTTTGAATTAAGATCACAAAAGTCACCTTGAATGCAATTTAAGTGGGATGTTGTCTCCTGTCTACAAAAATAAGAGCTTGAACGTCTAGTCCCTGTTTGTTTACATCATGAAACAGCTAACACAGTAGCTGGTGTGATTTACAGATTGCATCTTGCATTGGAGAGGGGAGGCCCAGTGTTACAGGGAATGCTGAAGTTTGGGAGGGAAGTGGCTTAGTAGTGCTCCATGACAGAGCTTGCTTAGGGCCTAATTAAGCCAGTATTGTCAGGGACACCTTCTATTCAAGGAAATTCTACTCATCTTTTGTTTCAATTAAATAGAGTTTTTCTTTCATATTCTTCACCTCTCTGGATCACTGTGCTGAAGAGTCTTGTATCCTGTCCTATCTTGCACTTTCAAGTGCCTGTGAGGCTAAGTGCACATCTGCTGAATTGTCTTTAAAGAAACTTTAAGTAGCACTTTTAATTTGTTGCCTTTGAACACTGAGATTTTTAATAAAAGCTTTGGAAAGGAGGTGTTCACACTAATGTTCCAGTCAAGCTGTCATGTAATGCTTTTATGATGACATCATGGTTTTAGCTAACTTCCTTACTTGGTACCTAATCATAGCCCATAAACCAGAACCAGCATCAAAAGACTTGTGTGGCCATCTGAATTTCATAGCCTTGAGAGACAGGATTAGTTTTTTACAGTGTTTCTGTTTTCTTTTCCTTACTACACCTCCTAGAAGCTTAGAAATAAATGCCCAGTGAGCCACTGAAGTGCTGAAATTACTGCAAACACCAAAAGCTGGTATAAATAGTCTAGTTCACTATATATAATTAACAGTGTGCAAATATGCCATTTTTAGCCTTTGTAAAAGTTCATGCAGCTCAGTGGCCAGGAACCAGTGCAGAGTTCAGGGACCTGATTTTAGAACAAGATATTTAGACCATGAGTCTAAACCAGATGTTAAAGCCAACTTTCGCTCATGCCCTTGCCTTCAAGCAGCGGTGGTGGCCAGAAGAAGCAATAGTTTGGACTTTGGCTTGGGAGGTAGGGTAGGAGTTGTTTTTATCACAGGAGTTCTGACTTTGTAGCTTAAAGCACCCACTCTCAGGTTGTCTCAAAAGGTGGTCGCAAGCCCAGGAGCTGATCAGTGTTTCCTTTTGAATTTATAATCTGGTCTGCACAGGTGGGCTCCCATGTCCAGTGCCTGAAAACACTTCTGCAGAGCTCTGTGTGGAGAATGTGCAAGGCCTTTCTGTAGAATAAAGAGGTTTTTTTAAGGTTCAAGTTTATTCATATACTATATCCCTTGAAGTATTGGAGGCAGAGATGGTGAACTATGGTTCAGATCCCTGTGCATTCTTGGATTACGGAGTGTAACTTTGCCATTTAAACATCAAATATATGCTTTTGCCTCTAAATTTCTCCTTTACATCAGTTTTCCATTGTATGCTTTATTTTTGTGAACAAAAAGTGTGTTTTAGATAGTAGTGGAGTTAGATATAAATATATGGAAAATAGTATCTCATCAGCTACAACATCTGATCAGCTGGCAGCTGCCACAGGCTGCTCTGGCTGTTGCTTTGGAAATGTGGTGGGCTTGCAAGCTGGCAGTCTTTCTAGGGTCTTGATGAGTTGCCTTGCTTTTTGGGCACTCCTGAATTTTTCCCTAAAATAATTTCAACAAGTCCTGCTTATGTTTTCCTTTTTTAATACTTGCTTCAACTCTTTGGGAAGCATTCTTCATTAAAATGTGTGTGTATGTCTCACATGTGTTCCACCTAACATGGCACCAATGCAAAAAATATTTACTTTTAAGTCACACCCGCCTAGAAAACAAGGGTGGGCTATGGCAACTCCACTGAAAGTTGCTGGGACCTGTGTCCCTCAGCACTTCGGAGCATGCCCATGGCATGCAGTGGAGCCCAGTAGAGGCAATCCTGAACTAGTACTCATCGGAGTCCTTCCCACCAAACCAGAGTTGGAGGCAAGGTAGCCATCTCATAGCAGTGCAGTACTTAACACTAAGCATCGTTTATTTGCTTATGAAGCACAGTTTATTAATTTTACCAAGTGCCACTGGGATGCCCCTGTGCTCCTTTGGGACCAGTAGCTAAAATTATTTCACTGTGTCTGCCTGTGCCATTTTGCCATACAGGGGGGCTTGGGCTATTTTAGGGATTGCACTGCCTTGTGTTATTCTGCATTCACAGGCCCCCTTTGGCAGCTGCAAGTGTTTTATCATCTGAAGTTTATCATGTGATTGAACTAGGGTTCAGTCTGATAGTTAAAATATTGTCTGCTAATTCATACTGGTCAATATGTTGGCTCCTTCCACACTTCAACAGAAAAATAGAAGTGATTATCTTTCTGTAGCCTCTGTCGGTTATAGAATTGATCTGGAGCTGCACTTACAATCTTTTGCTAGTGTAGTGTATTGAGCAAGCTGTGGGAATGTTTCTTGTTTGTTTTTGTTTGTTTTAATATGGGTCTGCTAGGAAAAACAAGCAAGAAGAGGAAAAATTATAGCTGAACATAAGACAGACATCTGCAAACCCTTATGAGTTTTTTCAAGTGCAAACTTTAACTACAAACAGTAATATTTTCAGATATCTGAGCCAGTACTGAGCCAACTTGCTGTCTGAAGACCGTGAAATAGATGTGTCTTAAAATCCAGCTTTGAAAGTGTTTTGCTCCAACTGTCAGAATAACAATGCTTTTTCAGAAATATGTGAATGGCCTTTGGATCCATGATATAGGTCATTTATTTATTTAAGATATTAAAAATTACTTTAACGCAAAACTGTTTGTGATTTTTGAATTGGATTTCTCTGATTGTTTAGGAGAAGAAATATTTCAGAAAAATGAGAAACAGGCAGTGCTTTCCAGCACTTTTAACCAAAGATTCTTCTGTAGCCTTTTTTGTCCATATTTTCCATAGGCAAATTGCAAGCATGTTATCTCTTGTAGTCTCTCCTGTTATTCCACTTGCAGAAAATATATCTTAGTTGAGGCACTAACTGAAAAATGGGTTTTACAAGTAAGTTATCTATCAGCTGTAAAATAGTTCTTACGCCCTTTCTAATGTAATATATATTGCACTTTTCTATAAAAAGTATTGGCGTCAAGAAGAGGGATGGAGAACAATTTACTGAGAAATATACTGAAATCTATTGGTAAAGATACTCTCCTGGGATATAAGGGTTCAAATCCCATCAAAAAATACAGGTATGTGTTTGAAAATGAGTCTCACATCTGACTGAAAGGCCCTGCTTTTGGGCTGCTTGGAAAAAAAGATGCCACATCTTCCCCATCAATTCTATGAATGTCTTCTCAGTTTATTCCATTAATTGTTAATATTTAGGTATTAAAAAAAATGGGAGAAGAGAGACTCTTAATTCATCCTGAAATAATACAAAAACATTACTTTTTTGCTTTGTTGAAGAAAACAAAGATTTAAATTTCTGATCCAAATGCATAATTTTTCCACCTGATTTTTAATTGCCATTAAAATGAAGAGACAGAATCATGGATTTACAAGCTTGTATGGGAAATTAATTTCTCAATAGGTAGAGTAGATAGTACAGCAGATAGTCTAGAATATTCTTGATTTCAGAATTGGCATGAAGAGCAATATGGAGATGCAGCTTGAAAAGAACCATGCTGCTTCATTCACTCTAATTTGCACTGTCCTCAGGATGGACTGGGCAAAACAAGCATTTCCCAACACATCCATCTATGGCAATAATTGGTAATTTAATAAAGTACATTTGCAGCTCAGGAAAGTTCCTTTATAACTGTGTTAACCAAAACACATATCTCAACCATAGTTACAAATAATGCGATATTATTCCATTTTTAACTATTATTCTGAAGGATTCATAGCACTGAAACTCATTAAATAAAAATGCTTTAACCTGTTTAATACTGGAGCTTGAATGAATTATATATGAAAGTAATTTCCTCTAGACTGATAAGTAGAACTGTGTTTTGCTTTTTGCTTGTTTACCCCTTTTTTTCTCTTTTCACAGAACAGCTTATGTAAAGTAGTTCTAGAACAACTGCTAAAACCAGGTTTTGACTTTGTGCCACCATCCACTGATGAACAGAATTGATGTGGGTACAAATAACAGGACTTTGACTTTCAATATACTGGGATAGGATAGATAAAGACACATGTGATGCCAGACACATCTGATGTCAGAAATTATCCTTCTGGACATAAAATTAAGGTCTGGATGGTGTTGGTTCTCAAAATTTGGCTGTAAATCTTTTACCAGAAATGAATTAATAAGATGAAGACCTAATGAGATGGCATGTTATTTATAAATTCAGTATTTATTTGAAATGCACACTAATATATGATTAATTTTGTCTTTGTTTATTTTAACTGAACTCAGAAAGATTGCTTTTTGCTTAGTCTCCCTAGACGGCCATGAATAAACAAGTTCCTCTTTTATTACCTGTGCTATACTTTTGTAGCACTAGCAAGTTAGTCAGACCAGATTTTCTGCAGAATGAAGAGTAGAGCATTGTTTTCCCTTGAAAGCTGCTTCTTCCTTTTTGCAAGACAATACTGATGTTAAATCACCTTTTTTTACCATGCTTGATTAATGCACCTCTCCTATGCAGCCTGTAGTCTTAAAAGTGTGCTTATCAAGATCAAGTCTGGTTAAACCAGATGTTAAAGCAAAGCACAGGTGTGTTGATATTTGTTTCAGCATTTGTAACCAAGTTCCTAGTGTGAGTGGTCGAAAGACAGAAGAAAATGAGGGACATGGTATGAAGAGCTCACCCCAATTATTATCTATCAAAGCTACAGCACTGTGTAACTTGAAAAAGAGTTCTGAAAGCCTGTGACCACCAAAGGGGAATGGCATTGGTAATACACTTCATGATTAACAAATTGAGTGCAAGGGGTAAAAGGATGATATCTAATCAACAAGGCCCACATTAGCTTCTCAAGTGTAATTATATGTGCAAAAGCACTTTTTGAAAAGGTGAGCAGTAAAATATAGGTACCAAAGTATGTCCCCTTACATAGTGAATAGCTTAACATGCTCTGTCATATATTTTTAAATTACTTTTGTTAGTGCCTTTTTAAACAAAGCTAAACAGAATAACTCTTGCACTTCAAGATGTACGACCAATTGCAATTTTTTTTTTACAACTTTGGTTTGTTCATATTTTTACATTCTGGGTCAGATTCCACTTCCACTTTGGCCTGGTTTTTGAGCATAACAGCTACCTTTTGCTGACAGCGCAGCTGTGTGTCTTTATGATAGCTCACTCATTTAAAATGAGGATGCACATGTGCATGAGAATATTACCAAATAATATTTTATATCACCAATATCTAGTAGGCTTTTGATATTAACCACCTGTCTCTCTGTTACTACCTCATAATGCTCTCCCAATGCAGTGAGCCATTCAAATTTCTTTTTTTTCCTCTGGGATTTATGCTTTCTTAAAGTGCTCCTTACACAAGCAAAATTCTTTTCATATTATTCATACAGAACTTACACTGCTTACATCATCTGTGCAGCAACCCACAGCATATTACAGAGTGAATAGAGATATCTACAAAGACTTACTGTGTAATTTTTACATCCTGCAACAAGTAAGAATAACAAATAATATGAGATGCAAGGTAAGAATAAAAGAAAGTCATGGGAACTTCATATTCATATGCATATCATATCATATGGTTATTTACATACTGTACATAAGCAATGGATTAACTTTAGAAACATCAGTGAACTAGGCATGGTCTTATAGTTGGAAAAAAAATGATTGCACCAAGGTTTCTTGAGCTATGAGCCAAAAACTCAGGGAAGAACAAGGAAACACTCCAGTTTATCGGAAATCAGAAAACTATTTTTGTGAAGACTGACAGAAAAATGCCAGGTAATGAGGAGAGATTATAGAGGGTAGTGGAAATTTTATGTGTATACATATTTCCGAAAGCATTTCTGCATACAGGGATCAGGTGACAAAAAACAATGAAAGAGAGATTTTGAGAGAGGTCAAGAGAAGAAACGTGAATGGCCACTGGCACAAGAGAACATGAGAACTGGAAAGAAGGGTAGCAGGTGACTGAAAACAGTATGTGGGCAGTAACATAGCTATAGAGAGTGTTGAAAACCATGGCAATGACTATGAAGCAGGTGCAGATGGTGATGCCAGGACAGGAATGGTATTTGTGAGAGGGGTGACTGTGAAGTAACAAAATAGATGCTTGCACTCAATGAACTTGACAAAAATGGCAATAGGGGAAACCCAGAGAAAAGGAGGTGTACAAATAACTAGGCAAGGACGAAAAAGTGAAGATTGATAGGAGGAATTAGTTAAGTTTGTTTTGAATTGTTAAATGTGATATTTAGTGGATAATATTCCTTGTAGGAAAAGACTCCTTGACTTGCTGGAAGCAGCAGTACTTAAAAACATTGTACAATAATTTAATATTGGCAAAAAGTAATTTTTGAAGCAGTCTGATGTTGTAGATGCCCTTAGGTGAACTTTCAAGAACTGAAGTGAGATTTTTCAATCCTAAACCACTCATGTCTGCACCACGAGTGAAGGGACAGTTTCTAGCTGGGGACAGTGGGAATGGTAAACATAAACTAGTGAATTATACTTTCTATCCACACTTTGGTGTTTTCAAAAATATTGAAATGTTGTAAACTGCAGGGCTTTTGTCAGTTAACTGTATTTAATTCTTACTTATTGCCAGCTGGACCTAGATATGTCGTAAGGACTCTATTGGCCCAGGCCTGTATAAGGGAAAAAGGCAGCCCTTGTCCCCCAAAGTATATTGTTTAACCATATGGGTAAAATGGGGGTATTGTAAAAGGGGAGTATAGTACGTTAAGACAAAACTGCCCACCTAGAAAGGAAATTTTTTACAGACTATTAGCAGCCTAAATGTTCTCAAGCTTTTTATAAGCATCCCAGACACGCAGGAGCAATTTGGAAGAAGGCAGCAGGGTGGCTGCCCAGCTGTTGACAGCTGCTGCCCTATACAGGGAACAATTCACAAGAACAAGTGCAAAGCTTTGAAAATTGAACTATACATGTTAGTGGAAGGTTTTATTCTAGGACGGTCAAAGCAGAGACATTGTTTAGAGCATTGTAAGCAAGAGTTTAATTAGAAAGAGGCTGCTGGAACTCAGTCTGCCTGTCAGTGCCTTACACCATGTGCTCCAGGTCTTGCTGTTGTCTGTGATTGTATTTGGTGATTCCTGATGCTCAGTTTATGTGCCCCTTAAAAAGTCTTTAGGAACTAATCTTTGAGGTCTGAATATGACAAATAGGATCTGAATAGACTGTGAGGGACTTTGAAATGCAGTCAGATACTGTTCTAGGTGACATCAATAAATGTATTTTTCCTGGGGACTCCCTTGCTTTTTAAAAAATTTGTTTTAACCATGCAATTTGAGGAATACTCAGAGCTCCATGAATTTTAAGAGCAAAAGGGACCATTGTGTTCCTTTAGTCACCGTCCCTAGGCTGCACATAATTTCTGCATAAGGTATGGCATATGTTGAAAAAAAAAGGTATGATTTAAAAAAGACAAAGATGTTTGACAAGCCACGTCTCTCCTAATATTTTCCCAGTGATTCTTTAGGCTCGTAGTTGAAATGTAAACCTGAGCCTGAACTTTATCTTTCATTGTTTTCTGGTTATTGGATCTCATTATACATTTTTAAAATTGTTATTATAAGAAGCTATAAGCCAGGAATCTTTTACTTACATGTATTTGCAGATGCTGATCAAGTCATATCTTAGCCTTCTAATTGATAAACTAATCAGAGCTTATTGATGCTTTCACAAATGGATTTTCCATATTACAAGTTATTTTGAAAACCATTTTTGAATCCCTTCTAACTTTTTACCAAGTAATTTTTAAAGTGTGCACTGCACAGCATGACATAATATTCCAGTAATGGTCTCACTAATGCTCTTTACAGAGATAAATACCAGCTCTTCAGTAATCTTAGTATTTGCTGGCTTAAGCATTCAGGAATCACAGTCATTTTTTTATCTATAGCACTGTGCTGAATGTTCATGCTTAATTAGCTCATTTTCTATGACCCCAGAGTCTTCCTCTGTGTAAATGTGTTTCAGAATGTGGTCTCCCATTTTGGTCTTAGATCTTGTTTTTGTCTCTGCAAATTGCATGGTTTTAAAAAAAATACATCTTCCGGAACAATCAGATTACTGTCCATAGCAGCTCGATACGCTGTTACTTGGCACTCTGCTGATTTTCATGTGATTTTGAGACTGCATATGTATAGAATTCAGCATTTGTTCATCTATTATACATCTTCACTGTTGTTCACAGCAGTAAGGGAGAATTTATATCCATTAGTGAGATATTAATGAAATGCAGATGAAAACGGATTAAAGTTGTGTGCCTGAGGCAGCTGGTGCTTTCTGTGCTTTGCTCTGGAGCAGATCTTGCTGCTGTAAATGGCAGGACTAGCTGAAGCATACAGGAACCAGTTCCTGAGCTGAAGCACTTACAGTCAAGCATAGTAAAGTAACTGAAAAAGAATATCAGTTTACATGACTATTCTGCAGTGAGTTTGGGGCTATTCCACCTTCCTGTCTAGCAACAGCAATCAAGGAACTTATACGGGTGGAGATCTTGTGGCAGGAACATCTTTAGCCACCAAGTTGAATCCACCAACATTCACAAGTCAAAACTGCAAAATACGCAGTTGCCCTATTTTAGGAATAATAATGTAAGGTGGTGCATCCTTCGCTATACATGCTCCTTCTATCCAGAAAGTTTGCTGGAGGGTAACAGCGCTTCATATGCTTTCGTTCTGGATTTTGCCATTGCGTTGCGATGCAGGATGAGAACTGTTTCTGTGAGGAGATAGCTGATGTACAATGATAGAATATGAGCTAAGAGCACGGGATTGTGTTTGGGCGCTGTAGATGAAAATAATGTGTTACTGTCAACACACCTGGCTTTAAATGCTCTCTGTTTGCATACAAAAAGACTTTTTTTCTGTTTCATTTGAGGCAAAGGGTGTGCGTGCCTGAAAAATAACGCATTATCTGCCAGGTGCAAAGATAGGATTTTGCTGGTTGAATGTGTTGTGATTCAAGTGCTAATGGAGTTGGCCTGGAGGTTTTGTTCATTAAAGGCTGTTTAATTGCTAGGATGTAACATGAAAGTGCATAAGGAAAGCATAGCTTCAGAAGGATGGCCAGAAAAGCTACGTGTTTACACGTATCTGCATACAAATGCTTCTCACAGTCTGTGTGACCTGGAGGCTGCACTTTTCCATCCTCTGTGCACCAGCGTTTGGAATATTAAATAGTGAACTTTAAAATAGGAAAACTGAGGTTTTCCACTCACCAATAATATTTTGGAAATGTGCACCTAGATAAAGGCCAAATTAGAACCCTGGTGACCAACTGTGGTGATAACTGATTCCAAATATATATATATAGAGAGAGAAATTTAGAATAAATGTGCCATATAAAACTGGATGTCTTAAATGAATTCAGATTAAATTATTCACAGAGCCACTTACATTATGATTTCATGTCATGATAAAGATATCTCTTTAAAAAACAATGACCAACTAATGCCTAAGATTATCAGTTATTAGACATTATTTAATTTGCAAACCATTTTAAAGGTTCTTTTTATGCAACACCTATCTGATGTAACACTGATGTGGTAGTTTGTTTACAGCTGTTTTTATAAGATCTAAGTTTACACTGAAAATATTTCTCTTTGCATTGGTAAATAAATTATCATCATCTTGTCTGGGGATTCTTGGTGAACAGGCTGACACATTTCTTTTAGTTATTTTATTTAATAAGGTATGTTTTTCAATCCCATTTGGCCTTCAGTGATAAAAGTGAAACAATTACCAAGTTATTTATGAAAAAGAAATTGCAATAATAAGATGCTAAATAGAATAAGATGCTAAAAAGAAGATAGAGAAATGTCTTTTTTTTCTTTATGAGACATTCTAGCAGTGTATGGACTTCCATGGGTAATATCTCTTACAGATGTGTTGCATCAACTGTCATGAAAAATCTGTCTTCACCAAACTGTTGTTATCTGCTGTATAATCTACTTGCCTTACCCACTGATACATTTCTTCCCCCTGAGTATTAAAAAAGATCAGGTCGAATGCTGACGCATGCACAGACTTCCCAAAGTCTCCCCTGCCCAGCTGAGGAGGGAAGTGACAGAGCAGCTTTGGTGGGCACCTGGCGTCCAGCCAGGGTCAACCCACCACAGTGTGTCTCCTTGAAATCCAGGTAGTTTTTTTAAAAAATATGAATAGAAAGCCCAGCTGTTCAGACTGGCTTTTCCTATGCTAACAAGGTCAGCTGATCCGTTCTCTTTTTAGTCTTGTCAGAACTATCTGTTTTTACACTGTGGTTCATCCCCCCTTTTTTTTTCTGTCCTTATCTTAAATCTCTCTGTTCATTAAAAATAATCCCTGAATGCAGATTAATGGCTTGTTGTGATTTTGGCCTGATCAACTACTTATTGCTATTACAGAGACAGTGACTATTGGCAAGAGTAATAAATATATCATAAATTGCAGGGTCAGATCATTAACTGCAATTGTTATGCCTCTAATATATTATCTACTTCATCACTCTTCTGTCTACGAACCTACCTCAGCTAGGAAAATTTTAATGCTCCAAGTCTCTAAGTAGCTTTAAATAGCTGCCTTATCTTTTAAAAATCAAACTCAATTGTCCCTCATCTAAGGGATTTTACCTCCAAAACTAGCTGGTGTGAGTACAGGAGGGTGGTGTTCAATCATGCACAAGTAATGACTTAAAATCTTTTATCTATTAGACCTTTAGAGTAAAAAAAAAAGTGGACTTCATATCTCTTGACAGCAGAATTTTCTGGATGTCCAGTAAGGCCATACAGCTCAGCTTCTGGTTCTTTAAGAGTCTGAAATATGGACCAGTAAGCAGGGTTGTTTGTAATAGGAAAACTTCAGTTGTTTGAGTTTTGGTTTTTTTTTAAGAAACATCTTAAATCCATCTTCTGTAATTTTCTTTTCCTCAAACCTCTTTCCAGTTAGAAAAGCCTAATGATTTTCATAAACCTTTTTCTCTCTAACATATTCCAACATTTTAGAATAGCCTTTTTTTCCCCCTGAAACAGGTAAAATACTGTATTAGAAGCATTTCTAATGCTTTCTGGGACTGTCTGCATAATTCCCAAGTGGGTAATGCTCTTCTCAAAAAATCATGGTGATGAGATATTTGATCAAACAAAACATTTAAGGCTGGAAACTCATTTCCATGTGCTTGACTTTGCTTTTTGATAATGCATGTATATATATTATTTACTGCACGCTAATCAAACTCTCTTATGAAATTAAAAAATATGCATTTTCTCAGTAGCTTTATGGTTCACCATATAAAATCTGAGTGCTTCGCAAAGATTTCATATTGACACCACTCCAGAAAGTGAACATATCTATTTTATAGGCAAGTCACTTGATGCAGAAGACTACATTCTATTAAATTCGTCTCCCGGTTTGTGGTTCCTAGGACTTGAATTTTGATGTTTTAGGTTAAATTAGATTTCTTCACACTGAATTCAGATGCTGCTGTGAATCAGAAGAATTTTGAAAAATCCAGGCTGAGGATCAATTTAAGTTGGAAACATTTCCAAAACGCAGTAGATCATCTTGCTTCTTTCCCTGGAAGCTCTTCATTAGGTGCATGGAGTGAAGCAGGAATGTTATGGTAAAGCAGCTCTATCTCTCTAACCAGCTTGGTGCTCCTAGACACGCAGGAAATGGGAAAGTAGCAGATGATGAATGATGGGAGAGCTGTTGTAAAGGGAAGTTTTTCAAAGGGGTGGAGATGGAGCTTGGAGCACTGCCTCTTATTTCACTAACGAAGTTAAAAAAACAGAGCAAAATTCAGGTGCAGTTGGAGTTGCCTGTTTTGGGGGGTGGGGATGGGAGTAGGTAGATGGGAAAATAGGAATGAGGGTGAGCTTTTATACTGCAGTTGAAAACCTTGAAATTCTCCTAACTGTCTTTCCCCTCATGATAAGGAGAGGTGAGTAAACTTTTGTCAGATGGAGGATTCACAATATTTTGAAGGTGTTGGACTGGGGAAAACAGTATAAAAGCTCTGGGCATTTCACTACCAGTTTAGATATCCTAATTTCCCTTTACAAACTTAGTATTCAGGAAGTGAGAGTTCAGTTTAAATGTGAAATCACCTTTTTTTTTAACTGAAAAAGGAGTCTTTTGTCTGAGCTGTCACTGCAGCATATTTTATCCTGCATTTATTATGATGCACATTCAGTCACTTTTAATTTTTTATTTCCTAGGGTTAATTAGAGTTTTAAAGCCTTTTGTATACTTACTCCCCCACTGCTACATAATTACAACTTATAATGAATTATCTCTAAGTTTTGATTGGTTACTGTGGCTTCTCATCATTTAACAGATAAACCTGGAAATAGGAAGCACGTTCCACACTTTTTAGGAAAAAATTAGTTTCACCTAGCTTAGCCACATGAAAGCTGAGTGACTTGTCTACACTTCTTGACATGGCACCTCCTATCATCAACGAGGAAAGATAGGTAGTGGATAGGATAGTTTGCCCCCATCATTTTTATGCCTGAGTCAGAGGGTCACAGGAATCTCTCTCCATTGACTATTAGAGGCGCTTTAGAGAAGTAGCTCTGAGCTGTCTTCAAAGCCTACACTTGTCGGTCCACTCAGACACAACAGTTTCCACATTTCACTGCTCTCTGCAAACCTCCTTCAAAGAACTACTATGTCATTACCGAAAATGTGAAAATGGTTGAAAATGCGTATTTCTGTGATGACAACATTCTGTGATAGTTGAAAATGTGTATTTCTGTGATGAATAGCCAAAATGTGTATTTCTCTTGTCATCACAGAAATAACACATTTTAAACCATTTTCACATTTGAAATTTCACACTAGTCCTGGCCCTTTAAAAAAGGTTAAGAAACACACAATTTTAAGACCTTATAGAAGATGCTATCCTAAATCATAACCTGTTTCTACTCTCTCTGGCATGCAACAGTCATTTTGTCCTTTGAGATTCAAATTCACTTCTGAACCCAGAAACTTCCTTGCAGTTTTTGTAGATTTTTCTTATGAATTTGGGTTGTCCTACAGAGTAAATGACCATTTTTTTTCCTGTGGTCAAACAGCTGTTTCAATCTTTGTATAATGCTGAAAGGAAAATTTAATAAAACTCTCTTTTGTTCTTTGAAGGAAACATAGTTCACCTCTTACAGACAGGGAAGGGGGATACTCTCTCTAAGTAAGATATGTCCTTCAGTGGAGTTTGCATTCTGGCAAAATGTTATCTGAATACTCAAACATGATTTTCTAGATGTTCTTAAACTGTATTTTTTTTTTTTTTTTGTATCTCTAAAGGAGTTCCTCTTGCCTTCTGCTGCATTCTTTCCTTCTGCTAATGTGCAACATAGTATGTGTTACTTCCCTAGTAGCATGCCAAGCTGATAAAATCATCCTCTATTTGGAAAATTGTGAATAAGAAATCTGAATCCTCTCATTAATATCAAGAATAGAAAGTTACCTTTAAAAAGAAACCAAGTGATTGATTCCACTGTAAGAAGGTTTCTTCTATTTTAACATCCTTTTAATCAGTGGATCTTTAATGACTAGCAGAAGATTCCCCAGTTGCGGTATACACCTTGTTATCCTGCCCTTGGAAGCTACAAGAACAAGAATATAATTTAAATATTTCTCTGAGAATAGTGAGCATAACAAAGCTTCACTATAAATTAATTGCAACTATGTCTTTGAATCGGAATAAGTTAGAGGAGCAATAATGAGTGTTTTTGAAAGTAGTGGATGGTGCAAAAATATCATCATTGGTGTCTTTGTTTAAATCTTTGTATGACTCTTTATTCTCATCATTTGAATCATACCAAAGAAACTCCAACACTAGCCCAGAAGAATGTTTCTGTGATGGAGAGGTGAATGGTAGCCAAAGTGTGGGACTTCAAGCGAAGTTAATGCTCGTTATTAATTGTTTCACAAAAGGAAGTTTTCCTTTGCGGTCAGTGAGAGAGTGAAAATCTGGCAGCTGGCTTTTGATAGTGCTAAATACATAAAGGCTAACAAGGTAGGTGCTAGAGACACCATTTCCCAACAACTGCCTTTCAAGTTCCTTCATTTAAACCAGAGAACTCTTGCACTACGCTTCCAAATAAGTGTCCCTTTGCTCTTGAGCGCGTAGCTGAGCACCTCACCCCATCTCACCCACAGCCCTGAGAGCCCTCTGACGACAGGTACGTCAGACACCCATATCTTGATACAGGTATTCTCTGCAGGTCCTGAAGCTCTTCTGTCCTCTGTGCCAAGCAGTCCTGCCTTATGGCTTTGAACAGAAATTCCCCCAGCTCTGCCTCTCAGAGGCTGTTATCTATCTGTCCTAGGCTGTTATCTATCTGTCCTAGGCTGTTATCTATCTGTCCTAGGCTAGCAGCAAGCAAGCCAAAGTATCTCAGCAACTCTCCCACTTGGAATAATAGTAGATGTATGCCTTACCTGAGATCCCTTGTAGGGACCTGTGTTTGCACAGCAAAAAACAAAGTAAGTAAAAGATATTCCTCTTCTTGCTAAACCCAAGTCAGTTCTAACAGTGAACTTGTTCAAAATCTTGGTGTGACAGAAAAAAAAGTTGAACAATATTCATCAAAATGTCACTTTGGGGAGCATCGCCAAAGAATCATTCTTAACTCCTCCTTATTTGCACACCAATATGCCTATATACTTTTGTTAAATTATAGCACATGGCCATTATGACTCCGTGATAAAGGCAGGGCATCGTATTCTGTTGATATAAGTATAGAGACATTTGTATTTATGGAAGAAAAAGGTTAACTTTATTCTTACAACTGAATTATTTCAGAGTCAAAACAATTGTCTCAGAAATATAATTTGAAAATATCAAATAAATTTACTTTATTCTACTTAGTCAAAACACCTTTCAGTCCTAACGAAATGACACATAACAGGCTCATTACCCTTCTATCTAATGAACAAAGATGAATTATCTTCAATGTCAAAGTAAAATCATTCTCATATCATTTTACCCAGAAGCACCTTTAACTTCTTCAGATTAGATCTTGTTGACTAGAGCTCCACGTCTTCTCTGTTCTACAGAAAATACTGAAACCTTTAATTGTCTGTGTACCTCTTGAGCGTGTACTTAAAGTTAAATATTTGCTAGAATATCTTCCTAAAATAAGGACAAGTGGGTTTATTTTGAGATCCAGGTTGGACATGGCGTGCGTTTTGCAGAGCTGCTGCTCATAACTAAAGTACAGATTAATATTCATGCCTAATTAAAGGAAACCTGATTTAGGTAACATCTCAAGATACAGTCACGCAGGCTGCGGCGCTTGATGCAGTTCTGCAGGGAGAAGTTCGCCAGTAGATATCTATGACGTTATTTATTATTTCAGTCTGTGTGAAGTTGGCTTGGATTCTGGCCTGAGACTGGCCAAGGCTTTTAGTGATCTTTGCTCTCCCTGGAGTAGTTGTGCATGGACCGTGATCTCAGTGAGTCTGGAGACGGGGTTATTAATATTGAAAAGGGTCTAAAAGAATTTGTAAATAGCTTTAGGCAAATCAACAGCAGCTTGTCTTCAGTATTATCTGTTTTATTCATGTGAAGGCTATAGGTCTCATCTAGCACTGTTATTGCCCTTGTGTGAGCCATGGTACCTATTGAATTTATCACTAGCTGACACTGATTCGAATGAATGGGTGCAGACAGGAATTTGTAATTTGTTTCATTATGGAAATATTTATAATTGTTTAAAAATTAAGTATACATTTCTTCCTTGCTGAAAATGCTTAGGCTTGTGTGAAAACTTGATTTTTAAAATTTTTTTGTGGAGAAAATCCTTCGTTAAAATAATTTCTCTTTAAGATAATTATAGGATGTTTTAGAAAAATAAAATTAAGTATTTAGAATTAAAACTTTTAAAGAATGGGCTACAAATCTGAGTGATACCCTTTTCTTAAACAAATGTATCACCATTCAAAGAGAACCAACTACTTTAGCTTTCCTTTTGGAGTTGTTTTGTGTTCTCGGAGTTGCGGAGAAGGTCCAGCTTAGTTTGTATCACAGTCAGTTTATGCTATAGAAGGGCTATGAATTTTTAAATATAGTTGTTTTGCCTTTTTTATTTAAAAAAAAAAGGTCATTTTAGTGGATGACCCTTTGGGGCAAGAAACATTTAAAAAACAATATATTGATAATACTGCTTATTCAACTTTTATATTTTACTTTTTATTAGTAAACTTTGAAGAAATTTAAAAAGGCCACTATTGTGGGGTTTTTTATTATTAACTACATACTCAACCCTCAATTTTATTGTGATGAAGACCTTAAGGAGGGCTAGTGAACCTGAAAGACCCTTATTTTTTACAAATATACTAGCTGATGTTGTAAAAGAAATTATTTCCACACCCAAACCTTGTTTTTCTTATCACCTTGAACTGTCATAGTTACAAGAAGATTCTTCCCAAAGTGTTTTGTGGCAGGGTATGTTTACATACAAAAGGGATAATGCTAAATGAATAATAATAATAGAGTGTTGAGGTCTCCACTCTTATTAAAGCCAGAGATTAAACTGTTAACTTTACAACAGGAAGGACACGATCCTCTGTTTCCAGTGCTTCATGAAGCATCCTTTAAGCAGTAAAGGTCCACACTGATTTTCAAGCAGGAATAGCAAAAAATGTTCATGTTCACAAAAATACTAAACTGTGAATAACAAGGTCTTGTCTGAATTGACTCCTAGACTGATATGGTAGATTATCCCCAAAGGTACTGCATGTGTTTCTCCCATATACATTTATATTCCTCAGATGAGAGCAGAACAATTTTACCCTCTTACAGTTTCACCCTCTTATTTTATTACTATTATATAACAATTATATGGTTCTTGTATGAAACATTTTCTGATGTGACTTTTACCAGTGGTACACAAGAGCTTTTCCACTTACTGAAGATTATTCTCTTTGCATAATGAAAAGCAATTGCAGTCTTTTTAAAACAATGATCTCTTGTACTGGAGAAAATGTAATGAATATAGTTCTGACTTAGTCAAAATTAAGTACCTATTTTAAGTTAGTTCAGACTTACTTACATCTCTAAAACTTTAGCACCTGGCCAAAAATGTATACCTAGATTTTGTCAGGCAAAATTACCATTTTTACTACTTATTCTCTGGCACATAATTTGCAAGTTTATTGATTTTTTTATCCACTTTTAAATTGTTATAGTTTCCATCATCCATGCTATTGTATAAAGAAAAAAATGTTTTCTTTGGCTCTAAACCCACATATAGATCTTTCTTATCAATTAGATTTTGAATAATGCTTACTGTATGTGGCCACAGTCTCCTTTCTGTCTTGGGCAGAGACAGAGTGAGGACCCTCTGAGGAGCTCTGAGGGCATTCCCACTCTTCCAGAGCAAACAAAGTGTTAAGCACCGTGAACAAAGTGAAATGGTTTAAGAAGGGCATTTTTAGAGCTGTGCCTCTGCCGCAGAAAAATAGTTATTGACAAAACCCCACCACACATGCCAGGGTTTCTGGTAACCATGGTTCAGCCCCATGAAAAGGCAGTGCTGGCTCTGCAAAGAGCACTGCCATCAGTTTGAATTTTAAGAGGTTGTCTGTTTCTTGCTGGAAGAACTAGAAAGCCATGTAAGAAGGATCTTGCTTTTCATTTTGGTCATGATTCCAACACGGTGGGCTTTATCACCTTTCTGTTAGCTTTGCTACAAGGCTGCTGGAAATTGCGGTTTGGGATTGCACAGGAATGGCACGCCGCTCCTCTGCTGCTGCTTCTGGAAGACTGCAGTTGAAAGTTCCTATGTAAAGTCAGTTGTAGCACTGAAGTCACCAGCTGTTTTCGCCTTTTACTTTTTAATTTTAACACTTTCTTTACTGACTGAGGTATTTGGGAGTCTTTTTGCTTTTTTATTTAGATAAAAAATAGTCTTTATTTTTTTGTTGATGGGGGAAAAGGTCAGAAAGAGCTGCCCATTTTGTTTCACATTTATTCAATGGAAATGGTTATTCATTATTTCCAAGCTTTTGTTCAGGTTTTACTAGCCCAGCCCATCTGAGCGCCTGCTGGATTACAATCTTAAAAAAATTGCTAAGACTCTTGAGAAATGTGGTGTTCCAAAACAAATTCTAGAATGCTATTTTGTCAAAGGCAAACAAATAATTAAATGAATCATTATTTCCCACCTAGTACTCATTGTGAAGTTATTGCCTAATAAACACATCTGAGTGCAAGGAGAGAAAGTAAAATCTGGAGAGAGATCAGGTCAGTATGTGGGAAATTACTAGACTTCATTTGGATTAATACAAAAGCAAGAAAGAGTGATGGTGGTGATCAGTATCAGCCTAGAAAATTTCTTTTATTACACCTGTCCTTGCTGCTGTATTGCCTTTCCACTTGAGCTAAATCCAGGTAGCTTCTTATTTATCACCTGGCTGCAGATAGCCGGTGATTTGAGCCTGCGCAAATCTAGTTGCCGAACTCCTCCATGAGTTTATTTTCTTTGACTGCTGCTACTGAAATCTCTGCCTTTGGCCTCAAGACTGGAAAGAAGAGAGCGTGACCATGCAAGGAAGGTGTGAAGTGGGGAGTCCTAGCGCTGAACCCTGAATCCTGCTCTGTAACAAAATTGCTCTCAGGGCAAACTTTTTATTTTGCCCATCGGTACTAACAAGGCCAGTCTGAGGAGTGGAAGGGTAGTGGTCACAGCTCTTACTGACTTTGGTAGGATTAGGGGTGCTTGACATCTTCCAAACCAAATTCATGGAAGCTGGACTTACAGGCCTCTGAGCACAAGAGGAGAAAAATGCCTGATGCCAAAAGGCACTCTGCAGTCCTGTCCATGGGGCAGGATGAGGCTGTAGTTCCACTTCCTCCCCGTCAACCTTGTGGCTGTGAAATGACACAGCAGGAGTCCTACTTTGGTAGCGGATCTTAGAGAACTTACGGTCACTTTGTCTCTGACCCGCACTAGCCCTATTGTAGTCACTTTGTTCCCCCTCACCCTGTAGTTTTTCTCCCGGTCAAAATCTTCCTTTTCCCATCTCCACCAGGAGAGACAAGGCCAGTCCTTGCAGGAGGAGAACCGGCAGTTCCAGCAGTGCCTGGAGGAGAGAGGGGGAAGAGAAGGGTCACCAGGGCAAATAGCAAAAGACTGCACCGAACCTGTGGCATGAGTCTCTGCTGTGGAAGCAAGAGTTGTCTTGCTTCACATCAGGCTGATAATAGGAATTTTCAATTGGTTGTCCCTCAGTTCATAATGGAGGGAGATACATCAAGATTGAACAGAGGTGACATTAAGAATTTTTTACTAGAGCATGTAATAGTGGCATGAAGGTTTCTAGGTATCGACAATGATGCTTTATATTTGTAAAGTATCTTCCACAGCCCATTAGAAACCTGAATTAGTGCAACCACGCAACAGCCATCATTTTCAGCCAAATAACTGCTGTAAGCAGCATTTCTTTACTGGGGGAAATCAAGGCATATATGTTTGAGGTTTGCCTAAGGTGAAACAAAAGATGCTAATTTAGATTTTCAGTGAAGCCCCCCAAGCTAGAAACATATTAACTGTGTTTTAACTTAGCTTTCCAAGAGTCGATAAGAAACATTGTACAGCTCCGCATGATTTGTGGAACGGGGGCACTGCGGGGATGGTACGTATGGTGCCATAATACTTATCAATAAAACGCAACATTTCTATATTTTGACAGAGGTGACAGGAAAGACCCGGGAATTAACACTATGTGGCAGGAGGTAAAGAGTAGGCGCACTCTGAAGTTAATTAACAACATCACTCATTAGAATGGAAGTATTTACAAGAGAAATGAAGTCTGTGTAAGAAAAAAGATGACAAGAATACACACTGATACCTTAACTTTTGACTGCTGCAGTTTCACACAATAACTATCTGTATAAGTAATATTCTGGATATTTCAACTGAAAAATAAGAACCATTTCATCATATCATGCATGGAATATACTTTTATACATAAAAAAGAAAAAATGCAGAAATCTGAAGAAAGGAGAGTTTTGCCACTTTATTTGCCAGTAACTATCAGTGAAGTACTGAAAACATTTTTGTGTAGAAAGGAAGCAAACCATTTCCAGCATATTTCTGTGCCGGATAATGTCACATTTGCCTGAATAAGTTATTATTAGGCTCCCTCCGGTTTGACAAATGTATGTATTTGAGCTGTCAGATTGTGTCTAAAGGCAGTCACTCACTTCTTTGTTTTTAGTCCTAAATTACACATGACATTTATTGTTAAACTCAAGGTGCCTCCATGCAAAACCAGTTCACTCTTTACGACTGTGCACTTTCTACTGACTAATCAATAGATAAGCAATTTACATGGCCTGTGGCTTCTAGTTCAGTTACTGGCTTTTAACAGAAATCACTGCCTTGGAAGCAACAAAGACCTTTAAAAGGATTGAAACAGTCATACATAATTAAGATTTTCTGCCAGTGTATTTATCCTTTGATACCAGCACACACAGAAAAAATTAAAATCTGCAGGGATTTTGCCTCTTTCATTTAAAAAAAGTACTGTTTTCAGTTTATGCATTTTCGTCACTTGTGGACAAACAGTTCCTGTGCTACTTGGCTAGAGAGAGCTAGGAAAAAGAAGGAAATCGGTGCAATACTTGTAGAAAGTAGTACTAACACCCCTTTCTACTTCTCTAGGCAACTTTGAATTTACTCCTTGCTGAGAATTAATGGGGTTTGTACTGGGATATTGGCTAGAATTCACTGGCTACAGACGCAAACAGTTGATGGCCACCTCCTATTTCTTGTTTGTGGCCTATAGGAAATCGCAGTGTGGGAGTGCATCAAAATCATAAAGATGTATCTTTGATAGGGTGGAGGAAGAGAGAGGAAAGATGATTCACATTCTCATGTCGACTGTCGGGTATTTCCAATTGCTGACAGAAGACCAAAGAAAATTGTCTTTCACGCTCAAAGGATTTAGTGAGGTTTAAGGAACACTGTACTGCTGGTAAGTTGTACTATGTCATATTGATAATCTTTTCTTTTCAAATAACAGTATTACTTTTACAAAGGTGAAGTTAGGTGAGACGTCCACCTACAATGTATTTGATTTCTCCCAGAATTACTTACATCCCCTTTCATTGATTAGCCTCACAATGAGAACCTTCTGCATGAATTGTGGGGTAGCAGCATTCAATCATTTCCTTACTGTGAGGGAGGAAATAGTTTCTATGAGTCAACAAACAGGTATTCCCCATACTCTGAAATTATTGCACCCTCCTGAAAGACTGGAAAAGCTTGACCAAACCTGCTTGAGATCAGTAGAGAACTGAAGCTCTCACGTATGCTGGCTGAATAAAAGCAATTGGGTAAAGGGAAACACAGCTTTGAATGAAAGACCTGGCTCACTTTTTGAAGAAATTACTTAGATGTCCTGTTTCAGGAGGCAGTTCAGGTCTGGGCAACCTCAAGTACCTACTGCCTGGAGAGAGCCAGGATTACAGGGACATGCCCTCTTGTTTAAATTTAGGTAGTCTCTGTGGCTCCCCTCCTGTGATAAATTTTAGAGTGCTCTTCATCACCTAGAGCCCAACTGCAGATTCATCTGTAAAGCAAAATGTTGCAAGCTGGACACTGGATCAATGAACACTGCACAATGTGCAGAAGTTCTTTTTGTGCACTGTGTCCTTTTCCCACTGCTTTGCAGTGTTGTCCAGTCTCACTCATCCAGTACTCCATTTCAGGACCATTTTTATTAAAATGTTCGAAGAGTTTCCTACTTTGCAGTCTGTACCCTTGACATGCTAGATATAATATAATGAGCTCTTGGAGACCAAAGACTTTCATGCTCAATAAATCCTTTGAGACTTGTTACCATCTGTCAATCATGAGCCTGATAAATCTTCCTACTTAAGGCAATTTAGAACTTTTCAATAGGCCACTTGAGCTTACAGCATCTTTTAAAAAATTGCTTGAAAGGAAAAAGAGTTGATGAAAAGCAGAAGACAAATAGCTCTCATTCCAGTGGGTGTTTTTTAAGTAGCTTCTGTGTGTCCCAGTTGCTGTCATGAAGCCACTGGGCATGTGCTTCTTTGCACTTACATTGGTTATTTAATCATTAACCTAGACCTTGTACAGCTAGACACTATGTTTGTCAGTGGGGGTGAAGGTGCTAAATTCTGCACTGAAATTCCAATCTAACAAAGAATGTAAACGCTGGTTTAAGATGGGCCAGCAAACCCGAATGCCTCTTTGAATGGATTTTGTATTATTTAACTGAAGCGTCAAGTCTCCACCCTTTTGAGTTAAGGAGAAGCTAAGTCATGTTAAGCAAGAAACTAAGGGTAATTGATATCACTGAGTAAAGTATTTTATCCTTGTTACAGCCAGATGCTGAAGGTGGTAGGTAATCGGGGACATAATTATTATGAGTTAAAACTGAGGACATGGAGATCTATGTGACTGCAAGACATATTACCTCTCTAACTCCCAAAGATTTTGAGAAATATGTAACTGGTTATTTGTTCTGTCTATTAGTTGTATAAGATTTTAGACAAGCACTGGGCAAGAGTAAAAACTGTATTTCTGCATTACAAAAGCAGCAACAACTACTTCATATTTGACTTGCTCAGAGTACTAGAGACATGATACCAGTAAAGTATATTCTGAAACCTGGAATCATTGCGAGCAGATAGTGAATAAATTCTGTCTGAAATGAATCTGGCAGATGACTCTGCTAAAACAAGAGCCTAACACAGCACAGCTTGCTGTAGTGCCACAAAAGAACTGAAAGTGTCTGGCAGTGGAAGCAATCATCATCTAATTGATTACTGTGGTAAATTTTATGACTAAAAAAGCATATAAAAGCTCAAGGTTATTATTTACAAAATGACCTGACAAGTGCTGTTTTTCTTTTCTTCCCTCCTGGAATCATAGTCATGCCATGTCTTTGGTTACAGGTGACTTGAAGTGAAAACCAAATGACTAGAAAAAACTATTAAGGAAATAAAAGTCCTTTTGGCCACTTCTGTTATTCAAATAAACCCCAACTAATGACAAGAGAAAATTCTTCAGCTGAATATCCACAAGAAAATACAGAATATCCTCTCATCTGGGAGGTGGTTGAGAGTGTGCACAGCAACACATTAGCACACCTCTGGGGCTTCCACATAACGGCTGGCAAGTTAGCAAGGATCTTCTCTGAGCTCAAGAAATCCTAGAAACTTATCAAAATCCTCTTGTTTTGAGCAACAAAGTGTATACATATTTCTTTCTCCTCTGTAAATATTTTGGTCATTAATTTTAAGAAAATCTAATCCGTAAAAATAATTTATTTCTGTTTCAGGAATATTGTACATAGTTGCAATGATTCAGTGGGAGTCTTCTTGCTTTGCAAAAAACTTTTAGATACTATGGTGATTTGTTTTGCATTAGAAATGTAAATTTTGCAGAAATATGTTGACATGTTTACTGTTGTAAGCAGTTGTAACAATGAGTGACCTAGTTTTGATTTGGGAAATTACTTGAGCAATGAAAAAATAACTGGAAACAGGCATGTGGAGCAACAAGAGCTGCAAGTTATCTTAATTTTGTTAAAAGGACAAAATAAGCCTCATGTAGCTTTACATTGCTGTTTTTGTTCTGAGGTTTGGGGTTTGTTTTTTTAATACTTGAGCAAATGTTCATTTACAAGTAGGAGTTTCATTGCACTGTTTTTCCACTAAGCTTTGGAAATGGATGCGGGAGTTGGGCGCTCCCCAGAAGTTGGGTAATGTGTAATATACGGGTGAAAGAGTGGTGGGTTGAGGTCCAATCTTTATTGAATGTTGCATCCCCTTGGTTCCTAGAGAAGGAGTCATGCTGCCTTTTCTTTGCACCTTGTCTCAGTTTGGATGGCTAATCCTTTGCTGTCAAAGGGCTGCCTGTTCCTTCCAAACTCTCAGCTTAGCTGCAAGACTGGGTGCACAGAAACTTTTCAGTGTTTTTTTGGACTGTGGTACCTAATCCTCCAGCCATGGAGATGGGAGTGTGCCGTTTCCTTCCCAGGCAGGGACTGAGTCCCCCCCCAGGTCCGTGGCACGTACACCTGAGCTGGAGGGCTTGGAAGCGACTTTGGGATTCACAAAAGCAGGTATTGCCAGAAGGACCAGGCTTGTCCTTTTCAGCAGAGTGGTGTCTGTGGTCTGGTGTGCTGTTGTTGCTGATGACTGATTCTTTGACTTGTGATTTTTCTGGGAAATATCACCATTAAGTACGTAGCAAACCATCACTGTTTGCTTATGAAGGTGAGGCAACATGGAGTGCATTCAGCCCTGTGTATCAGAGAGCACACATCATTCACCCTCATTAAGACTCTCCCAGTGTTTGCTAAGAGTGAATAAAAGCATCAAAGCTTGGTCCTTCTCTAGCTGCATGCTGACATTAACTGTTGTCAAGAGGATCCCAGAAGTTAGATAGCATTTCTGCCTGCTGTGCTGTATTGATCTTGTTTTTATGTTATTAAAGTAATTAAAATTATGTCTGTGACAACAGTTTGTGAAGTCCCTCAGATATAGAAATGAACTGTCTTTATACAATTGAACAGTCTTGTAAGAAAGAGACACAGTGAGAAAGAATATCAGAGCCAGAGAGAAAATTATATTCATTTTCACAAATTGAATTATCTGAAATAATTGCTAGCAATTATACACAGCAATTCTGCATTCCAAATGGCAGCAAAGGTACCGAGGTAAGCTTAGATATTTGTTTTTCGGATGACTGTTTGATCTACTCATAACTAAAAGATGTTTTACATGCTGGACCATGGTATCTTGCAGTGTCAAGAAACTAATCAACGGAAAGGGAGCAGGGACAGGTTAATTGTAGGTGTTGTAGGAACTGAACAGCTGCACTGCTGGGATGGACAAGATGATTTAGCAAATATTTTCTTAAATGATTACCCAATAGCTTAGCTATTATCATTAGCCTTCAAAATTAACATACAATTTTACTTTACTTTTAGAATGACCAAGTCATGTTTTCAGATACTTCTGTGCTCAAATCCTAAATTTAGCTGGAGGCAAAAGCTGAGTTTTTGTCGATTGCAAATGCAAATATGACTATGTTTATCATGTTATATGTCAGGTGCCTGCTACAGTTATCTTATGCAGCTACTGCAGTTGTTCATCAAATCTAGTAAATAAATTTCTGTATTACCATATAGCAATGTACTGTTCAGATTGCAAAATCAAATAAATAAAAACAAAAAAATTCTACACTGTTTTTTTTTCCATGAGTTTGGATGCTTTTCACATACATACAATATATTTCAATCCTACTTTCTGTGCTTATTGTAAATTTGTATTATATATTTTTTCAGATGTAGCATGCTGTATGCTACTTAAAAATATAGTATGTTTCACTTAAAAATGTGAAAGACACTTCACTAACTAAATACCATATTGACATTTATTTTCTGAATTTAATGATTCTCTAGCCCAAAGATATCACTTTATAATGAGGATGATTCTTTCTACTGTAGTTTTGACCTTGCAGCACAGAATTAAATCCAGTCTTTCTAGAATAGTAAAAAGATCTTTTCAAAGAGAGAGAATTTTGGTCTTCTCCCTGTATAGTAAAAGTTTTACTTAAAAAAACCAAACCAAAACACACACATAGGATGGGTAGAGTGAGTGGGAAGTTCTGATTAACCAATAGGATACTAAGAGACAAACCAATTAGCAGGTAATCCCTGATGCTACAAGAGCCTTTCTTTCCAATGTCTTTGTTCTTCTGTGCTTACATATAGCAAACAGATGCATTATTAAATAAAAGCATGAATGGGAAAATTAGAAGAACAATTTCTCTTTCTTATTGCTTTTTCTAAAATGTTATTTATCACAGAAATAAAAATAAATCAGTATATGAAATATTAAATATCTGGTAACATTGTGGAAGAAAAAGGTTATGTCAGGACAGGGGGAAGACAGTTACCTGACTGTCATTAAGAACAGAAAAGATGTCTGAGAGGCAAGGACACATCCAGAAGTATTTATGAGCAGCAAAAATTACCAGAGAAAGGTGAAAAATTTTCAAATGTTCATGGTTATCAAAAAGGTTTGATATTTGAAAAGCAAGGAATCTGATGAACGAAATGAAATTAAAGACTCTGATAATTCTTCTGACATAAAATCCTTAGCGAAGGAAGCAGGTTTACTAGGAATGAACATTTTTTTCTCTTGTTTAGTCCTTCAACTCCTAGATACTCTTAAAAAATAGTTTTACTATAACTGAGTATCTCATTTTCTCAGTCTATCATAGTTGTGCATTACCTTCTTACTATAGTTCATGTTAAAAACAACAACAAAAAAGGGAGATGCTTCTTATTTTCAACTCTGCTTGCTACTTCATGTTCCTGGGAGAATTCCTCCCTATTACCTGTCTACTTTTACCATATGTCTTAATTTTTTTTTTCCCCTGCGTGCCACAGTTTGTTTTCCTCAAGAATCCTGCTAATCTTATAAATTACTTCCCTGTTTATAGAAAGGTACAGCTAAGCCACAAAACGTAGCCTCTCCTGAAAAGCCAGAGGTTTACCAATTGAGCCAGGCTTTCTGGGCTGCAGTTAGCGGTGCAGGGAGGGTGGCTGTTCCTCAGCTCTGATTTTGAGGGCACCATCAATAAGCTGGAACAGGCTTCTCTTGCAAGAGACTTCAACTCTCCTCTCCCTTTGAGGGGCATCCATCAGGGGAGCCCTTGACTCATCCCAACACCATCTGCACTTCAGTAGTGCATGAAGGAAAAGGCGACTGGGGCAGGTACTTGCTGCCTCTGTAGATGTATCCTCCTGTCAGCATCTTATTTTGCTGCTTAAGGTCACACACGAGTCCAGACTCTCAGGTCCTCCTGGGTATGTGTTGGCTTCCAGGCTGATTCAAATCTTGACCAGAATCAGATGGCTTACAGGGGGAGAAACTTGTGCCAGGCAAGAAGAAAAAGTGGGAATGGTCAAGGGAGGAGTACTGAGTTGAAATCTAGCCTCACCCTACTTTCAGGTTATAGAAGGTACAACCACCTGAAGCCAGTGAGTGTGCTGGACGTAGAATCGTAGAATCATAGAATCATTTAGCTTGGAAAAGACCTTCAAGATCATCGAGTCCAACCATCAACCATGCTCATGAAACCATGTTCTGAAG
The DNA here is from genome assembly GCF_964188355.1 of Buteo buteo. NCBI lineage: Eukaryota > Metazoa > Chordata > Aves > Accipitriformes > Accipitridae > Buteo > Buteo buteo. The sequence goes on from NC_134185.1 coordinate 7,127,492, forward strand.
TGTCTTGTCTATGTGCTTTTTGAATACCTCCAGGGATGGTGACTCAACCACTTCCCTGGGCAGCCTGTTCCAATGTCTGACAACCCTTTCGGTGAAGAAATGTGAGCCTGCATTGGAGCACTGCCGACAAGGCAGGGGAAACCCAGAGCTTTCAGGATATTTACATTATAAGCATCTGGATTCGGAAGCCATTCCTGTATGTTTGTGCATCGTTTGACAATGGAACCTCAACCGTTGGACCTCTAGGTAAAACTGAAATGTAGATGGCAATTATGACTTGCAGAAGGGTAAACCGTATGGTGGAAAAAACCCCCAATGTTATCAGCTCCAGCCTGTGTTCATTGCACAGTGTCAGAGATGTGAACGTGCCTTTCTGAAAACAAGAGGGACTTTCTGCCAGGAAATATTTCCTTAGTGATGAGTTGAAGTCCTTAGTACAAGCAATGTTAGTTTTAATTAATATGTAATGCAGTGTTAGGAAATGTGTGGCTGCAATGACAGGATTTTTCTTCTCTGCTGTGCAGTGTTCTACCACCAACCACCAGTTTCTATCTTGCTGTTGCAAGTCTTTATCAGTGCTTTACAATTTATCAGACGGCCATAACCATTGTACATTCGGAGGATCCCTTTTAAGTGTCTTTATTCCTCTCTATACTATTGTTTTATTTTGGTTTGAGCCCCTTTCCATTACCATAAAGCAACAGCCCATTTAGTGAAGAGGAAAACAAGGCCTGTAGGTAAGCAGTCAGAAACAATTATTAACACAAAAGTAAACAGATTTACTTTAGTACCTGTATTAGGTTAGGAGCAAGTGTAGGGAAGAAAGAAGACTCTGCAAGTGAATAGCTTAATGGTACATGACATAAAGGATTTTGTGGAACTATCATCTATGTCCTATGAGAGAAGGGGCATAAAGTCATGATGTCACAGGAAAGCCAAGGTTTTGACGGCCTTGAAGGGAAGAAAATTTTTATTTGCTTCTCATAAATATTACAAACCTAATCATTAAACAGAGTGGGAATTCATATTTTGTTAGCATAAAATTGATCTTGTTGGCCATCACTAAATCTTCAAACATCCCTGGAATATTACTCAAAGTTAATAAACCTTTTCTGGGAAGGACTTTATAGACAAACAGGCAAGACAGAAAAGGGTAGAGGCACTTAATGTCAAAACAGCATTGTCTGTTCCAGAATTGCAGACAACTCTAAAGCAAATAATCTCAGAAGAGCCTAGATCAATGTGCTAGTAGATAAAACACAGACTGGAAAAGAGAAAGATCAATCATTTAAATACCCATCTACAAGAAGAAGGAAAAATTACCTTTTATTAAGGAGGACATTAATCTGTCCACCATATTCAGGAGGGCTTATACCGCCAGTATTAGGAATTTTTGAGAAAGTAATAAAAAATTTAAATGACAAGTTCCTCAGGCAAGAACTTTGCACTCAATTCCTATTCAGATGAAAATATTTTTTCACAGAACTAATAATAAGTGATTACTTAAGTGCAAATGACCAAGACTTGATTAAATTTTTGAAAAAAGAAGAAATTATAAGCAAGCAATACTCATGCTAGGAGTTTTAAAGGTCAAACTTCACAGAGCAGAAAAAAATATGCCAAATCATTTGTGAAAGGAATTTAAACAGAAAAATGGGAATGAAATTAGTTGCTCTAGCTTTTTTTTGGCATTTTCTACCAAAGTAATTTCACCTCCATGTACTATTTGTGTGTCCTGGCAAGTTAATCTATATTTACTTTCATAAAGAAAAGGCATGGCTTCATCACCTGCTCTGTTGTTACTAAAGAATCTGCAATAGGCTGGGTTCAGCACTGACTATGGCAAGTTTATGTGGACATTGTGGCTATTCAGATTCACAATTACTTTCCAATAATCCTTTGCCTTTTGCAAGTTTGCAGTTTACTTTTTATTGCTGTTAAAGCAAATAAAAATTCAGCTAAGATGAAGTAGTATGGTGAAAAAGTACTTTGAACCAGTATCAATACTTTACTTAACAATCAAATTTTTTTTTATCTGCTATATCAATATTTGCTCCCTAATAGCCTGGCCCTACTTTGATTAGTAGACAAATACTCCACATAGTAGTAAGTGGCCATTTAATTTTATCATAAGAACTAACCATATTCGCCTGGCAAGATTTATTCATCATCACTTTACAGAGTTTAAGAAACATGGTTCAGTTAGTTTTTGCTTGCTTGCTGATAATTAATCTCAATATCTTCTCCACTATTTCATTAAGAGAAGAAGCTATGTTTATGCTTTCTCTTTGTTCCCTCTTGAAGGCTGGTACTACTTTTACCTTCCTAAAGTCTTCCTCTGGGTACCAGCTGTTCATAAGTCCTATAAAAAAGTAATAATAAATACCATGGATTGCTGTTTGGGTTGCAGCCTCATAAGCACATGTGGAGATATGTGGCTTTATTTGTACTACTGCCTTTAATTTAGCTATTAAGACACCTTAGACGACACATAAATTTGAAAGCTTGCAATATTATGATTTACTGAGGACACTAAACTTATCCAAATCCATATCCTAATAAAGTGTAAATATGCCATTGTCAAGCACTGTTAGATAAACCACAAATGTGTTGCTCTCTGGGAGAACAGATTTGTTCTTTTAGTTTACTGTGAAGTCCTAAGGAGGAAACCTACAACTTGTAAGGGGAAAAAGGGAGCAGGTTCTAGAAGAGTGCTAAAGCAATGGGTTTTTTTCTTCCTGGGAATGTCTAACAGTACAGTGCTCAAGTAGTGTCTATTCATATTTTTCAAGTCTTAGCACCTTTATTTGCTCACTTTTTGGAATGAATTTGACATATATTTGATTTCTTAACATTCCTCAACAGTTTTATTATGTTCTCTTGCTGGAGTTCCAGTTTGGAATTTTCACGTATGGGGGGTATGTTTGCTAGCGAACTTCTGCAGAGATGAAATATGTATGAATTTCCTGGGGGAACGCCAAAGCACTGTTGCATAGATGATTCTCTGAAGCATGGAGGATAAATGGGGAAAATTGTAAAGAATGAAATAAATGAAAAGTAAATAACTGAAATAAATAACAGTAATTTTTGTCTACAACATGTCGATATATATTTAAAGGACATAATTTTTCTCTGCTCTCCATAACATACCTTTTCTTAACTGCCTAGAGAGAAATGGCTAGAAAAGATCACAAGATCTTCATTACAGACATCAGAAAATAAAAGCACTTCCAAAATTCTTTTTAAGAGGTAATTAACACTGGATCAATGCTCACTGTAGATTTTGAGTATTTTGTCAACATACATCAACAATAAGTGTATTAAATGAGAATATACCATGTTTCTGAGCAGAATAAGATTCTCATATAATCTTCTGCCAGCCCAAGAAATAAAAGGCAAGCCCAGCTGAAGGGAAACAGAAGGTGATTTGAATCTGGCTATCTAACGGCTTTGTAGTGGAGGCAAGGTAAGACTGTGCCACAGCAGGCTTTAATTCTAGTGAAAGTAAAATAAGGAAAAAAGGAATAAAAGTAATAAATTCAATCCATGCCAGGAGACTGCCAAACATGTAAAGTGACAGGTAAATAAAGAGATTGGAATAACATGACAAGTCCAAAGCATGTAGGAATAAGACCCTGGGGAACATCCTATTCAAATTCTGCCCATTGATTTAAGTGGGAGTAAAATTTGGTTTCATTCCATGAATAGCATTTGAAGAACAGTAATGGAAAAGCAGACCAAAGCCTTTTGAGCTGATACCTGTGGCAGTCCCAAAGATAACATTTCTCACCAACAGCTGTGTGAATAAAAGAGGCAGATGAGAAAATTGTAAATAACCAGCCCATTTTTGTGTTTTCTTTTCAAGTAAGCAGGACAGAATTTGAGAAAACAATGGTATAGTTGTGTTTCATAGTGCAATGCATGTTAGGATATGACAATTAACTCACATTCTTCTCTGTATAGCTTGAATGCTAAGATGCAAGAGTGGAAGTTGTTTGCTCACATGTGTAAATGCTTCCATCGGGAAACAATGTATAAATAATGTTCTTAACTCATCCATTAAAACTAATAAATGGCAAAAATACCTCTTAGACCTTTTTCATGGAGAGCAGGGCTACAGGCAAGATTTTCAAACCCGGTCTATGGCAAAAGGCAGGTGTGGATAATGCTGAAGAATCAAGTGGTCTCACAGATATGGGGCAGATCACGCAAGAGGCAGGCTGGAGCTAAAACTTTGCCCACAGAGAACAGGCCTGCTTTCAGCTACATTGCAGTTGAGCTTAGATAAGGTAATAAAGAAGCTTGCCCAGCAGGGGACTCTGTTATCGCTTTCATACAGTCTTTTTCCACTTTCTCTGCAATGCTTGTGCTTACTCCACTGTCTTTGCCCTCCTGATTTCGGTGGTCAAAACTACTTGCTGCAATTGCCTGAAAATCAATCAGCAATTGCTGAAATTGCCTTCCACATAGGTGGAAAAATACTGTAAACCTCAACGTCTTAAGAGAATTTTTTTCCCTGTACCACCTCCAGTTCTCTCAAGGAAGCAGTACTTACGGATGCTGCCACCTCCAAGGAAAATCTGCACCATGAAAGGGAGAGTGGTACAAAGACCCCAACCTAGCAGAGACCTTTGTGGTGCAAATATTGCGTGGACTCGTGTCTGTGCGTGGAGAGGTCATGTTAGACGATGCTCCACCTGAGCTAACAAATACTAACCTATCTGCACTGTCAAAGTTTTATTATGCTCCGTGGGAAGGAGCCATGGCAGAGAGGGGAGAATTTGCTTGCTGGTTTATTCCTCTGGAAATTATTCCTGAGAACTCCTTTGGGAGTAATATATTTAAGGCTTCCAAGGCTGTGCTTCCAAAAGCCGTGGTGGATTATGTGCTATGTCTTGAAGCCTCAAGACCAGTGCTTATAACCCAAAGTACATGTCTCTTTGGGGAGTAACCGATGAGAACTTCACCTCTGCTGGTGCCTGATGGAGGAAGGCTGCGTCTTGCATTAGAAAAGAGATCACAATATAGATTATTGAGCAAACCGAAACGTGGCTGGGGACCTTTGCTTGTGTTTATACTAAGATGACAAGGTAGATGTGTAAGTGTTGTTCCATCAGTCTCCATACAGACGAGTTCTTAGCATGTTCCTTGGTATGTGTTTGGCTTTTGCCTCCTAATATCTCCACAAAGAATATCTGGGCATTTCTTGGGGAGTAGTGTAGTGCTTCTAATTGTTTATGGAGATGAAACCATCATGTTTTGGGTTGGGGGAAGGTTTAGTTGCAGGGTAGCAGCTGTGCTGTGCCAATTGGCCTCAGCACCAGAGGATGGTCACCAGCCCATTTTATTTACTAGCACATATGTTGATTTTGTGCAACTGCTCTAGTATCACCTATATAGCTGAGTTAGGTTACAGTCATCTTTGGAGTAAGACAGTTTTGTAAATTATTTTGCTGTGGGGAACAAAAAATTCTCCTTTCCTATTTTTGTTTCTTAACATAGGATGGATGTTTTCAAGTATTCATCAAACACTTTTTCAGGTATGTTCAGCCATCCTAATTTATTCCATAACACAACAATCGAGTGTTTATTTTAAAGCCTCCAGGACTTTCAAGCAAACCCTAAATATTGTGGTATCAGAATGCATTGAAATTAGTGGGGTTTTCCTATTGTCCGTGTTTCACAGTAAACTTTTGTAAGGTTAATATATGTATGCCTGGATCCTGGAAAAGGAATTGGAAAACTATATTCAACTCTTGTTCTCTCCATCCCCAGCCCTGCAGAAAGCAGAGTTTGACAGCAGCTGCATACTTTATTGTACTGGGGAACATGCAAGTTTCTTTTCAGCAGAAGTTGCCGGTTGTGAGAACTTATGTTCAGTTTTATGAGCAGTGGCCACTGGAGACTGAACGAAATTGGATTTGCACTCCAAATCCCACAGCCCGTGCCTTTTTAGGAGGAGCTGCTCCTCGGATGATGGTAGGATTTAAATATGGTTATTTATGATATGCTAGAAATCTACTTCTGTAAACAAAAGTAGTTTCATGTAGAAGAGCAAAGACAGGATGTCAAAAAGAAAAACTACAGGGACTGATGGTTGCCTCTGTAATATCCATATTTTCTAAATAACTGTATTATTAATTTCATAAAGCTTCACAAAATTCTGACAATATTGCAAACTCTGATGTTCAGATTGTATGTATTGATTAAGCTGGTGATCAATAGCAACCCATGTCCTTCCAACTAAATTAAAAGTTTAGAGTAGATATCCTGCAGAAAATCGAACTCCTAGGAAGAAGGGAACTAGTGCTGAAGCAGAAGTTGTTACCTGTTTTCACTCCTGTTTAGCTAAAATTGGGGGATTGTTTCTGTTTGGATGAAAAGTCCCAGCTACCTTTGATGTGGATTTGTTTATTTGCAAAGAAAGTAAAAGGTCTCCTTTGCCTGAACACAGAGGATCTAGTTTTCTTACAGCTCCAGGGATCTTTCAGATAGCTCTCCAGCCAAGACCTCTGTTTCTGTTTGGTTTTCTCCCTTTTTCCCTTTTCCCTGCTTTGTTGCTGCCTGGAAACCTTTTTTTTCCGGCTTCTGCCATTTCTCTTACGAACACGCCGCAAAGGGAGACAACTTTGGTCAGCAGCAAGTGCAGCGGGAGCAGCACGAGGCTCAAGACCTCTTAGTAAAGACAGGTCTTCAGGAAGTTCGGCTTTTAAACCCCGGAAAAGTTGGCAAGTTTCTGTTGGATTTACCTACGCCAACCCTGATTTTCAACAGGGTGGCAAAAGGCACATTCTCGATGAAAAAGCTCAGCCCTGCCAAATGTCGTGGTCCTTTTGCAGAGTCAGGGGCCAGTAGAACTTCTGTAAGAAAGGATAAATGCTTTGAATATTTAAACAAAAATATATTTTCTTCTGGATGGGTTCCTAGCTGAACTATTCTCCTGGAATTTCTCCATTAAAGTGTGATCTCAGACAGACATCTGGCCTGGAGAATTTCTGCCCATTTAGCTTTGCAAGCTTAAAAAAATAGTAAACAAGGTGTTACAGTGGGAAGTGTCTGACAACATTACTAATGGATGGTGCCAACCAATATGCATAAGGGTCAATAATAATTGTGTAATGTATGCATACACAAATGAAGCTTGGTGGCAGACTCTCAAATGGACTAAAGACGTGATTTGTAGGCACTCTTGGGCAAGCCTAAGGGGAAACCTTGCTCTTTGAATTAGTCAAAGTGAGAGCTTTTACCACGACGTGCAGCGTTTGTTGGCGAAGGGTTTTTCCGCAGGCTGCTGAGCGCACTGTGCATACAAGCCTCTCTAAATGGCTCATTCGCTGCTGTTAAGAAGATGACAGGCTTCATATCCTAAAGGAGGATTTTTCTGCTCCTGTTACTTCCCTTGGAGACATAAAAGTATATTAAGAAAAGCTATGGCAACTTACAGAAACCTGCTCTTTGCACAGTTCTTGGTTTCCTTTGGTACCGCCGTCTGTGTAACTGGTTCTCGTTTCTCCAGTTCTCTCACAGTTTTTTCTCCATCATTGTCACCCTGGCAGTGAAGGTGAACAAGTTCCACTTTGTAACCAAATCTCCAGCTCTCATCTATTTCATTAGTTCTTTTGAATCTAAACTTTGCTTGTTACTTGTCCTGTAGCTGTTTTGATTAAATGGTCTTGGGACAGTACTTGGGACCCCATTATTTAGGTTAATGGTTATTTTTATGCTCCTGGCTTAAAAACGGTTCAGGAATGCTAAGTACATAATAGACTCCTTCTGAATTTGTGGGGGTTTGTTAGTGGAAAATGGCCTGATGTAATCAAGAGGAAGGCATTGCAATGTATCTTCATCGGACAACAACTAATTTAAGTAGGATAACTTAAGTTAATTAAGTCCAGTTTAACTCTACTGTTTTTTTCTCCTCAGAGTAAAACTTAGGCAGGCACCTCTTAACAATAAAGTCCATTTCATAATAGCAAGGTCTGGTTTTGAGTCTTTAAGATATTTTTGTTTCCTGTAAAACAGGCCTATAGCTCCTGGTGATTCTCTGATGAGGACTGTATTTATAAGATACATTACTCTGATATTCTCTTCTCCTGAAAGAAGCTTCCCAAATTTGTTCAGCAAAACCTTATTTATCCTGTTTACCTACATTTCAGTGAAATTTTGTTCTCACATCCACAATTATGTTATTTGCCTGTTACTTTTGTCCCCTCTGTCATATAATTCATGTCAGTTAGATTTCAGATGCACTGTGATGGAGATTGAAGTTTGTAATTACCTGTTTGAGATTCTGAGTACATATCTGAAAACTATAAAAAAAGAAACACACCAAAATGGTGATAAACCCAAACTAAAAAGTGGAGACTGGATTTCTTTTTAAGGCCTACTAGTAGAAAGCAGGAGGCTTGAGCCCAAATCCCAGCATTATCTCAGATTTACTGGGTGACCTTGGAGAGGGCAACAGGGCCCTGAATTAACAGAGAGGGCTGTAGACCTTCCTTCTGGCAGTAATGCCACCCTGAACAGGAGTGGGATTACTCATATATGTGCTTAAGGGTTTTGCTGAACAATGCCTTTAATCCCACCGTGCATTAGTTCCTTGCCCACACCAGCATGTATAGCACTGCAGTAATTATTTCATTAAAGTTTTTAATATGCTTAAAACTAAAATTACAATATATAAACATGCATACTAATAGCCTATGATGTATATCAACCCAGAACTTATATGAATTTTTTTCTTCTTTTAAACTTCATTATGGACTAGGAGGTTGGTGATGTCTTATTTGGAAGCATCAAAGTCAGGGATACTTACAAAAAGGTGTTGAAATTTCTGTTGAAAATTTCAATTAGTCACACCTGCAACCTTTTCAGGGGAAGGGCTCAGATTAATTGTTCAGTGACATTCTCTTACTTTTGTTTGTTTGCAAATTGTTGATGCCTCCTTGTTTTAATAACTAAAAAGTGAAAAAACAATTTTTCTGATGTGAAATTTTTCTTTTATATTCAAATTTTGTTATTTTATACAAAACGAAATAATCAAAGTCAACAATGACAAAATAACTTAACTGGCCTAAACCTCCATTTCTCAGGTTTTGTTTGTCGATGTTTCTGGAAATTAATTTTAGATGTTGATTTAAGGTGCAGAGGTTCTTTTGGAGGTCTTTTGAGTTTGAAGCTTTTTTCCAATAACCTACCTAAGGATGCTAGGAAAGCTAAGCTCTCCCAGTTGAACTTCTTCACTAGGGACTGGAGATGCACCTACAAGTAAGAAGTACAAGTCCGTTGTCTGTACTAACCTAATCCTAGGTTAGCATCACTGTTAGAAAATAAAGATACTGCTAAAAAAAATGAGGAAACGAGTATGATAAGTCTCAAGAACTATATCTGAGAGGCACTAGTGACAGAGAACGTGGAAGGAACTAGATCTATCTTATGTTTCTCTGCCTGAACATGATCCTTAGGTGGGCCTGTATGTACGAATTTCTATCCTGAAGGGTGAAGAATGAGATGTATTTGGAGTTTGGCCCCATTGGGAAAATATAATTGAGGAAGTCACTAGACCAACATTAGAATAAGAATAAATTTTCTTGCCCAAAGTTTTGAATTCATTCACCACGACAAGAGTGTAATACTTCTTAAAACAGATAAGAATCAAGTCTGTCACATTTCAGATATTATACAGAACTTAACTGCAGGATTAAAAGTCTCTCATCTTTAATATTAATGGCCTACCGAAAAGGGGTCAAGTCGGAATTCTTGTTTACTGGTTAAACAGCACTTGACTTGACTTAGATTTAGCTGAATTAATACAAAGAATGTCCATCTTGTCATGTTGGCTTATTTCTATGCTTCATATGGCATTTCTTACTGTACGCTGTAGCTATGTTTTCTTTAACATACTCTTTTTGAACGCTGCTGTAATATGCATATACTTGAGTAATTTACTGGCAAAATGAGCTGCTGATTTACTGGTGGGGAAAAATGGAGTGCTAAGTGAGTTTTTGTTTCTCCCCATTGCCCTGACTCAATTACAGTCTGGCGCTATGAAACATTATTGCATCCGCTTTGCAGCTGCACTGCACATCTCCCTTTTCCGTTCAACGAGGGCTGCAATGTTCAGCAGTCAAGTAAGTGTTGTACCACCCTTTTGTAGCTAGTCCCTGTAGGACAGCAGGGGAGTGCTTTAGTCTCAATGTCTTCTGCCGGGGTGCTCAAGTAACAGAACTTAATGTTTGTCGCTAAAAATTCCTCTATTTTAGGCACAGGTCTGATTCACAGCCTAGTGAAAATAATGTCTCTGCTTTGTCCTTGTGCAGACCCAAACTAAAACAGAACTAAAAAAATTCTCTGCTAAAAGCATTTCAGCGCCTGAACCTGGGAACCTTCAAGCCCCCACACGAAGCTCTGTTACTTAAGCTAAGCAAGCAGCTACGCCAGATGGTAGTTAGAATAAGCTGCTCTTCTGTGCGTGGACTACCCAGAACACAGCAACGAGAAAGAGGGTTAAAACCCCCTATCTTACAAGCACATTACGAAGGCGGGAGATTAACATGTGAAATTTTTGAGCGACTCACTGGGTGTGCCTACACTGTTCTTAAAAGGTGGTCCCCAGAGGAAGGCTGAAGTGCCTGCAGACAGGAGAACGGCTGCAGTTTTCAGTGCTTTCATTGCTGGCTGACACCATATGATTTTCAGAAACACTGGCAGCTGTTTTAATGGAGGAAGTGAACAAGTGAACTGAAATGACAGCTGTATGACAAATAAATCTGAGTGAAAGTAATGCAGTTCTTTGCTAGCTCACAGACCTTTAGTTTCTGGAGGAAGAGGCAGTGCGCTTTTCTCTGTGTGTCGAAGAGTGTGTTCCTTGCATTGATTGATAAACTTGTACGGAATGCCATAGCCTTCCCAAGCTCATCCGAACAGCGTTAGGTCTCCTAAATTTGTGGCTAGATTGGTTCTTCTAAACTCATTGAGACTTCTAAACCACATCGGGGCTAGCATGAATAACTAAAAGCCTATGGTTTCATGCAAGATAGAGTCCATTAGATGTTTTGTTTGTATATGTACTCGTGTCACCCAGAAATTCAGGACCATATCCATTTTAGAAGCTCTTGCATTAACTGTCCCGATATTAGTAAGAAGCAATACTTTAAAAAAACCCAAATGCTAAATCACTGCCTATTGAAACTTAATCTTTTGTCAAGTTAATGTTTTGTTCTGTGCTGTTATTTTTGTGAATATTAACTGCCTTCTGTGCTGTGCTTTAAGTACTACCAGATTTCTTATCTCATTCTCCTCTAAAATGTATTTGTGTTATCTCATGGATACGGCCGGCTGTACATTGTACATGAACTCTTGTGTGTGGCACTGCACGTGAAACTGTGTAAGCCAGTGCCTGCCTGCATATGGAGACCACAGCAACCTGTGTGGCTCTGCAATGGTCTGAAGCCTTGTTCTTATGAAGAGCACGTATTGCTCCATAAATAAATTTCACATGAAGAATTCTAACAGAACTCACCGGCGGTACAGCGATGAATCAGGGAGTTTATGCTAAGAAGTTTTTGTTTATATTTATATAGAACAGGATGGCTTTCAATCACAAAGACGACTGGATTCTGAAATAATAAATAACGTATTTCTTCATATTTAATGGAAGGTACCTGAAATGGAAATGCATTGAGTGACTTGAAAGTAGACCCAACTACCCAGTTAGATCAGCTCACCCTGGGTTCAGTTTGGGGGCTGGTCTTGCTTTGAGCAGGGAGTTGGACGGGGTGATCTCCACCCAGAGGTCCCTCCCAGCCTACACAACTCTGTGATATAAATAACGAGCAGAAGTTAGATAGTTCAGTCATGAAACACTTACTCAAAACGTGTTGTTCCTGCAGTAGTCAGCTCTGCACTTCTGTGGGAGCCAGCATTCCCCGGGGAACGGGAAGACGCAGGGAGTGGGCTGCGCCGCAGAGCCGCCGCGTGGGCTGCGATACCGCGCTGCCCTGCCAGCTGCCCCCGAAAAGTCGCCCGGGCATCTCTGCACCAGCCTTCAGACAAACACAAGCAGCCACTGTAAGCCTGGCATTGCGTTCCAGCAAATACACCCCTCTGGAAGCTGGAGAATTGGTCTTTGAGGTTTATCGGCAGGGGCTGTGCCCTGGGCAGACGTGGCAATACTGCTTGTCACCCACAGCTGGCGGTGGAAGGCAGAGAGCCGTGTTCAGTCCGCAGGGAGCCAGGACACGTGTCGTGCTCTTCACGGCGTAATGAATCGGTGTTGCAGATGAACCGCCCATGATAATAGCCTCGGCTATTTATTTTATGTTTGTGGCTCAAACCCAGGCTCCCTGTTCATCTCCACTGTCACTGCGCTGGCTAATCCTCCGGTTCCAGTCTAGTTCCAGCTGAGTTCATCTTCATTGTCAATGTTCAGTGTAGGAATCAAGGCAACGCAGACTTTAACATTTCATAATTGTCCGTAAGTGTAAAAATGTGTCTTAAAGCCTGGACTAGTCGTTGTGACAACCAACAAGGAGTTAAAAGAAGAGCTTGTTGAATTATTATGTTTAGTATTGACTACAATGTTCTTTTTTGCAGCTGTTACTCTTCCTCATTTCAGTTTAATTAATTGGTCTTTGAAGGCTGTCAAACTGACCTGGAAAAGCAGAAACTTCCAAATATATGAATGAAATGAGGTAAGAGAGGTGGGATCTAGTAGCTTTAAAATCTTGAACTGCTGATAAACCAGAAGAAATCAGTTACATTTCTTAATTATGGGGAACACATTCCAAGCTAGCAAACCAACTTTGGGTCCTAAATCTGTTCTGATCAATGAAAAAACACTTTTCAGGGTAAGAATGCAATTCCAATGTCAACTTCAAATGGAACTTGACATAAATCACACATTGATCGGTTGTCTGTAATTAAGTTGTTTATAATTTTCAATCACAGTGTACAAAAGCTAAGAATTTGAATAAATCTGTGCCACATAATCACATAATTATATTAGCATACTTGCAGTGAGAAGTAAAAATAAGATTTAAAATAATTGTTCAAGTGAAAGCTTTTTTTGGATGCTTTAAACTATGCTTGGAATTGCTATCATTATAATCAATCTCCTCTGATTCCTTGTATAGATGGATAGTAATCAGTTTTTCATTTGCAGCTTCTGTAGATCTTTCATGTTGCAACAAAGATAGAGTTTTAAAACATTTAATTGTTACTGTAAAAATCCCCAAAGCTCATATAGGAGCTCAGAAAATAAAGGTAGTTTCAGGCACTAAAACTAACTTTACTGTTAAGAGATCATTTTGGTTTCAAGGGGCCAGCAGTCTTTTAAATTTGCATTTATTGGATTTCACTTCTGTTTGAATGCTAACTTCTGAGGAGTCTAACTATAAATCTTGTTTGCTTTTAGTCATTTTATTGCCAGATGTTCAAATCAGAATTAATGAATCTTTTTCAAAAGTGTTACAATTATATTAATCCTGAATAATCTGAATGTGATCAAATCTAGCAAAAAATAAGGCGGTTATAGAATAAAATACCTTTAAAAGCATTAATATAGCAGTAGTAATTTGAAGGATCTCTACTTCTATGATCTAGGGAGAATATAATTTAATAGCATAAAATTAAGGATATTCATATTCAAATTTGAATTGCAAACAACTAGTGAAAAATAAAATCTTAAATAATAACACTTCATGTTTATGAAAAGTACTCAGCGATTTTGATCTGGATCTTAATCTCTGGAGAAGTTAGCCCTCATTTTCCTCCTCAAAAGTCAATTGGCATGTAAATAAAGGTTGTAATCTCTATTGTTCTCTCTGTTGTATCGATGATTATTCTATAATATTGTTTGGCACAGCGTCTAGCTTTCTCTGTAGAGAAAACTGTGTGGAAGAACTCCTGGATCCTGTAGTCATGGGACTTTACACCAGACCAATAACTGGAGTCAGAGTGAATCCACAAGGATTTTTTGCAACAGTAAACATGTGTTGGGAGCTTATTTGCTCCCGTTTGCGAACAGGCATGGTAAGGCAGACCTGACCCAAACCTTCTCAGAAGTATGAGAAAAATTAACTTTTTACCACCCCGAGAATGACAAAGAAAGGGTTTTTTATCCTCATCACCAATGGCAGCAAAATTAAATTTTGTGTTGACAGCATGGTTTAGGGAGGCTGGGAGGGAGCGATGGTGAGGCAGAGCAGAGCCAGGGCCCTGGCAATGAGGAAAACCTTTCTCCAAGCACGCTGCTACTAGAGGCAGCCACCTACTTTGTGTCTGTCTAGGGCAGCCCCTGTCCATAGGACAGCTTTAAGTGTTTATTTGGAAGAGATTAATTCAGACCAGTGCAATGAAGATGTGCACATATGTCAAAAAAAAAGGTTGAGAGGAATTTGCTATGTGTTTTCTTTACAATGTGTTCTGAAAGGGGGAAAGAAAAAAGCTGGCAGTTGTAAAAGTTGTATTTAAAGTTATCAGTTATGCTAACTGCACTTTTCCAGCATGGATGCCTGGACATATATTTCTGTGAAGTACAGTAGCCAGAGTTGTTCAAGCATTTTCTGTAATATTCTTCCTCAATTCCACAGAAAAAAAAAAAAAGAGGGGTTTTTTTGCTTATTTTTGTTTTCTATTGTTTCCTAGTTGATAAATATGTTAAAACTTTTTTAAGAAAAGAAGGTGGGAGCTGATGATTAGAATTTCACTCTCAGGTTTTATCCTGGATGTAGAAAAGTGACAAGCAAGGTGAGTGACAGCAAAAATATTTAGCAATCTCTTTCTTCCCTTTGCCAAAGTATTGTTCTTTTCCCCTATTGATTTTCTGTCCTAGTCACTGCTGCTGACCTGATCTGCATGAACAAGAATTTCTTGTTTAAAGAAATGTATCTGAAATGCTCAATATTAACAATGATGGGGAAAAAAACCCCTTGATACAATAGGAAGAAATATTCTTTTTATTATTAATATTTGAGATTTAGATGGAAAAGATGAAAGTTTTCTTTTTCCTCTGCTTAGGGAAGCATCAACAGTTAAAGAATACAAATTCATTTGTAGATGAAAATAGCACTGAAAAGTTTCAGGCACTGCACCTCTTAAGTTGCTCAGTTCCCCAGACTTAGGAACCCTTGGGAGAGGGCGATGCAGAATATGTCCTTTAGTAATGAGACTGTTGAAAGTACATCACTGAGTAAAGAAATCTTTCAAGCATCTTAGACACAGACCAATTACTGAGCCTATCATTCTTTATCAAAACTATTTGTCTTGAGATGCTGAAATAAAAGTATGACAAGGATCATTAAAACAATAGTCTAAGACAGCACAGTTATTATTATAATACCCTCTAATATATATTCAGAAATAAATCATGACTATTGTTGTGATGAACCTTAACTTTCTCCTGATTTAGTTACATGTTTAACTTTAAAAGTTTTGGATTACACCATAGCATTTTACACTTCCATTTCTTTCTTTTTTTTCACTTTTGCTAATTTAATTGCTTGTTTGTCACTTTCTTTCACTGAACAGTTCTTCCCTTTTCCCATTGCTCCATCGCTTTTTCTGTTGTGGTGCATTCAGGCATGCTGTTATCCTAGCGGCGTTATCTGTTTTTGTAGAGTTGAGCATATTTTACCACTCTGCATAAAAAACTACACTGATGGGAAACTTGCAGCATCTTAGATCCTCACATCCTCTCATCGTTTGAACTTACATCTATTTGTAGGTATTAAGGTAGTTCATTTGCATATTGTGTTGTCAACAAACACAATACCTAGTGTGGGGTAGGTGCAATGCAAGCATGTTAGGCAAATACTAGAAGAAATAGGATTGACTTCTGATTAGAACTGGCTATGTATGTCTTGTTCTTCAAGTGAACGGGTTATGGAGGTGGCTACTGCCACACCTTCCTTTCCATGCATATGCTTCTGCTGTTGTTACACTAAAATGAGTTTTGGGAACAGGGCTAAGGGAAAAGATACCCCAGGGTAATGCTGGAGTAGTGGATAAAAAATTTAAAAAGTTGAACAACTTATGATGTGGGGAAAGGGACAGAATAGTCTTCTAATGTTAAACTCTAAAGTCATCAGAGACAATGCAATGCCAATAGAAAGCAGAATGAGGACTTCCATCCCCACAAATGCTTTTGAAATATAAAATTCTATACAAGCTTTCCAAGATGTTACTTCTACTGATAGTAAGATAATTCCAGCTGAAGATATATAAGTGAAAAACAGTTTCATATTAACATTACTTGCAGCCACAGCTACAACATTACTAGTGCATGATACACATTGAAAACCAAATAATCTTGAACCAAAATGGTTTTGCAAAATACTACAGTTTGTTCCAGACTAAGGGGTAGGCAAAGTATCTGACCTGTAAGTTCACCATTTTACCACCTACAGGCAGAACTGCACGGTTTGTGTTTGCAAACGCTTGGAGTTCTGTTGATTCCATACACTCGCTGAATAGTTCATATGCCTCTACCTTTCTGAGTGCAGATTACTAAATTAAGTAATACTTAGTATAACAATGTAATTTTAAAAAGAGAAAAATGTTATCAATAACATTTTAATGAAATATGATATTTCAAAAAGACATTGTATTCCAAAGATCTCAGAACTAAACCATGAACTTTGAATTCAGGGATATAATGTATAGATTTTAATGTATAGGTTTATAATGTACTCGTGTCACAGGATATAATGCATAGGTTTTAATACCAGAAGGACCTATGAGACTGTGAGCAGCATTACAGATGAAGTAAAATTAAATAGAATTTAATTTTCATATGTCTGGATACGATGACTTTAAAAAGGAAAAAGTCAGATATTCTGGTGCCAGTACATAATGACCCTCAATCTAAAAATGTATGTCTTATTTCAGTGTGTCTAGCTGTATTTTATATCATTAGCTCTAGTTATATTTCTTCATTTGCTCCTGTCTGCCTAAACAGATGTAATTGCTCCCCTAAAACATTTGTATTGACTGAAACTACTTTATCTTCTAATGAATCAGCAAAGCACTAACCCACCTGCTTAACATAAAGGATCTTGAAATCAATGGGACTTTAATTAAATAGACGTTTAAGGGCTTCATTGAACAGGGACCTTGAGTTGTCACATCTCAAATAGATGATACATTTTTTGTTACCTGTCTACCCTGTGGCTTGCCCTTATTACAGAAGGGGTCAGTTGAGAGTCATAGGTTTTCTGTGTCACCGCTACAAATAAGTAAGTAAATGCTATGTCTCTATGCCATTTTGGACTTTTTCTTGACTGCCAAAGTTTACTGGTTTATTTTTATTGAGTTTAATTTTTCAAAGTACATACAGCTCTGTATTTGTCCAACTGATCTCTCTGCTGCCTCAGGTCAGAGTCATGCAGGCTAAGCTGAGCATCATTTGAGCATTATCAGTGAAAGGCCAGTTTCTGGGATCATAGTAACTTTCATTTTTGTTTTACTTTATCTGTCTTTTGTTCTACAGCATAACAAAAAAAGCCACTAATGTAGAGGAAACCCTGGGACTAAAACAAAAGTTTTGCTTTGAAATGGATTTTAGAGAGTGGAGAACCAATGTAAAAAGACCTAAGTGTGATCAAGAAATGTGAGTGCCTAAAAATAGATGTCTAGTGCCATTTTAGAGGATGTAGGGGATCTGAGAGACCTATATGAAACTGACAGATGCTATTAACCCTACGGGAGATCCATACCTTTCTTGTTTAGTAGATGGCATCCAGATTTTACCTCCTCCTGATATTGGATTGACTTGCCTAATATGCTTCCAAATAAATCTTGTATCAATAATTATTTGTCCTTCAAAACCCTAAGTTTCCTCTAGGAAAATATTCACAGTAGGATACTAGCCTTCATCTGAAGCTCTCAGATTTGACACCTTTACAGCATTTGTTCATATGTAAACTCAATTATAGAAAAGGTCTTTGTAGGACCTTGATGCCGTCTGTAAAATAACAACTGGCTTCAAAGCATTATTGATGTATTAGAAAGATCAAAGCTGACACAAGAACCTGTTTAAGCAATAGAAATAAATTTTGAAAAGCTTTTTATAGACTAAAAGTTCTGTGACGACTACTGCTATGCAACTAGCTCTTTGTTTTGAGTTTCGCCAAATGTCATACTCAGAATGACCTTTAGCGTCCCTATTTGTTTAGATGTGGCTATTTCCAGTAGCTGTCCACCCTTACGTTTACCCTTTTACTCCCTCCTCGTGTTATAATTTCTAGAAGTATGTTGCACATTGCTGGCCTTGATTGTACGTTCCTACCATTTTATAAATTGTTTCATTACTTATGTGCAGAAGCCCAAGCATTGTGCCTGCTAATTACCAGCTCCCCTCTTAGCTTGGGGTGAATGCTGTGAGTAATGTGCAGTTGCAAATTTGTGTACTTTATGCCACACACCTTTCATGCACTGCTTCTACTGGGTGTTTGGAAATAGCTCAGTTTCTGTCACCAGATTTTCATTTCTCAGTGTGCTTTTGACTGGGTTTGAGTAAGGAGTGCTTCAGAACATGAAAATATCATAGGCAGAAAAGGCTGTTCTGATATTTTTCAAGCAAGACCACAGTTACCAACCTCATTCTTCTACCATGTGCAGTAATTTATTAATAAAACTTCAGCCAGGAGCAAATACTCACTGTTCAATATTTACCATTACTTCAGATCAATAGGAAAGGGAGAGGAAGACTCTTGTGCCTGGTTATCATGTGTCTGTATCTCTGATAGAGAAGAACACCTGATTAAAAATGGCAGAAGCCATGGATACAGAAGTATCTCATATTCCACTTTTCTTTTTCCTGTCTGCCCATTATCTGTCTGTTAGGCTAGCCCAAGGAACCACAAGAGATTCTCCTTAAGCATTTGCTTGTACCAGTTCAATGAATGGCTGAATGAATGGCTAATCACCAAGGGAATAACTGGCCACAAAAGAGGAATCATGTAACTAGTGCCAATGCAGACTTCCAGTGCACAATCCACCGTTATTTACAGATTAGCTCGATGAGACAGAGGGAATATGCGTCTCCAAAACTATCCTTTAGTAAAGGGGTGAGTGATCCAGTGAGCATATTGTGAATATTCATAACTTGGGCATGATGAACTGAGTAGAAGCTGCCAAATGATTTCAACAGCCCAGAGGACTTTTAGAAAACAGTGAAGATTAGCTGCCCTCATCTCTATTGTTATGAGGTGACTAGCTGGAGTCAAGAGGCTCTTCGTTCTCTCCGCAGTCCCATGAAGACATCACCTTCCAAGGAGTCTGTTCCATGGGAAGCTGACATTCTCTTTAAAACTTTCCATTAGATAACATCAGATGCATCTCCTACTTGATTTTTTTTTTTTTTTTTTGTGATCCACATACCACCTTCAGATTGTACAGTAGTCAATATTTCTGTTTAGGATTAGGAAGAAAAACTTCCAAATGTGACCTAAGAGTAACTGATACAATGTGGTCTCCTTAAGCCTGTAATCACATAAAGGAATGATTTGGGGGTAGAAATTCACTGTTCCTGCATCATGTCCTTGGGTCATCATAAAAGAAACTGAGTAGAAACCAGGGTTTCTAGCAGATGGACAGTGGGGACCATCCCAACCATCTCCATCACCTTTTTTTGTCTTTCTGTCTCAATAGTGACATGCAGTAGTGGCATAATGCAACAGGAGTTACTGCAAACCTGGTACAGACTTGTTGCAGTATGTAGCATGTCTCCATAGACGTGTACATTTTTAATAGCACTTAAATGTGCTACGTAATTCTTGAACATTTGTGTTTGCATGGTAACTGTCAGCTGGGATCTCGTTGGTCATCCCAAGCTCACAGAGGTGTGCATGTCTCAGCCTCGGCTGAGCACAGGAAGGCAACACAGGGGATAATTACACGGTTCTTTATGTGGCAACGGGCAATTTTTCCATTTTCTCTGATGTTCTTGTCTTGTTACTATTACTTTCGTTATGAATAAGCTATGCTGACCTTCTTTTGTACAATATAGTTCTCTTAAACCTCTGTTGTGTTAGGGGTGTAGGCACACAGAAACACACACACAAGCTTATTAAGAAATTTTCTTTTAAGGATTCTGTGGGTTAAGAACACTAGAGCTGCCACTGCTGCAAACATTAACTATGTTAATGCCAAATCATTTTTACAGAGTATGGAATGAAGACTGTAATTATGTTAGATAGAAGGGCAGAAGTAAGTAAAGGAAAAAATAAAGATGGATAGAACTGAGAAAGGAGAAGTTAGGGGGAAAAGGTGGGGAAAGGAGCAAAGGATGCAGCACAGTAATTCTAAAACAGCACCACATTTTCCCCACCAAATAGTACTAGAAGTTGCTGAATAAATAGCACACAATAATTAAAAAACAGAAACAAACCCAAAAAACAAACAAAAAAACAAACAACAAAAAACCCAACCCCCAAACCCTTTAGTTTTTTACCTCTAAATTGATATTTTTTCCTTCTGTTACATCAGTGGGGGTCTTGTTGCATTTTGAGGAGAACATATATCTTTCCCAGTTTGACGGCTGTAACAAAAAATAAAAAGTGGTAATTGAGTTAAATTTCCCTGCCTTAAAAATTAACTGGAAATAAGGTAGGAATCTTTCCTCATCTTTTCAATTTACTTCAATCTCAGTTCCAGCTTGTTTACATCTTCCAATATTATTGAACTATCTTCAGGGAAAAAAAAATCCTATCCCCAAAGTATTCTAGGAGCTCTATAAGTTGCTGCTGTACTTTGATAGACCTATTTTCATGAAAGACTGGTCTGTGTATCAAGACTGCATTGCCGGTTGCTGTAGGAACCTCCTATGTTTAACTGTATTAAAGGAGGGAAACAAAGGATACACATAGAAACATCACTGCTTGTGGTTGCCTTCAGGCAGGTCGAATTGATGTAATTCCACTTCTGAAAGGTTGTCACAGAATATTTCCTCTTTTATTTGGAACATTCAGCTCTTTGGGGATGTTTCCAGTTGCAGCATATTGTGCCCCTTTTCCTAGAGAACGTCACGTTTCTCTACTTGTTTCAGATGGACCCATTGTGGTTGAATAGTTACTTAAAAATAGTTGGCGCTGGGTTCTGAAAACATCAGGATTTCTTTTTGTCCGATCTAATAGTTATTAAATACCGAACCTAATCATATCAGTGAATTTGACCTTGTGAATTCACTGAGAATTTGATTTTAACACTTTCTGTTCCTATGGACTTTCATTTTTCTGTAGACTGAAGTGAATGCTCATGTTACTCTTTTTACGTATACATTAAGTTGTTTATCTAAAATTGTCTAAAAATATCTCAAAGAAATCAGAATATGACTCTTATGCGGGCACCTCAATGATCCCTGAGTTAGTACGTGATTGAAGGGTTTAGAAGACAATCCAGTTTTTAATCAGAGAATAAAGTAACTTAGCTGGTTTCAACTTCTGAAGTCCTCCTCTACTCCAGAGGTTTATATCTCACGCTTGTAGGAAAATTTCATAAATATTAATTATGTCAACAGTGAAGCTTATATTATGGAACATTTTATTATTTAAGGCTGACATTTTTGTAATCTATATGTTAACATTTTAAAAGGGTCTTTCTGGGCTGCCTGGATTTTTTTGTGGTCTTTTTTTTTTTCCATTTAACTGGTGTTAAGTCTTGCCATTCTAGTTTTTGCTTGATCACCCTATTTGCCAAACTACCCAATAATGAGTGGTGGGGCTCAGAGGGTTGGGGCACACTGGTGTTTGCACAATAGCTGTTCTAGACTTGTCACATCTAATTTTAGCGTGTGCCTCTGTAAGGACTGGTCACATCTACTTTTCACGTGCGCTTGGTGAAGGCAATGTTTCTCCTAACAACTCTCCCTGAATTAATATTTCAGTTATTAAGCTGCTGCTGGCATGATTTCTGGATGCTTTTGGTCTGCCTTGCTTATTTAAAACACATTTTGCTCTTCTGAGCTATTGTGCAGCTTCTCATTCGTGCCAGCACTTCTGCACTTCTGGAGTCTCAGTTATTTTTTTCTGGTAGTTCATTTAACCGCTCCTTTCAAGCTACTAATCAGTTTTCATTTTACATCTAGCCGCTTCAGAAATCATAGCCTTTTGCTATATTGAAAATTAGTTTTCCTTGGTCCTACTGCTTCAGTCATGAATCAGTCATGTTACCGGAGCTAGAAATTGTCACCTTTGCTGGGATCGCACAGCCATAACTCTATGTACCATTTTTATGTGTACCTATGGCTTCAGTTAATTCCAGGAATGTCACACTTTGACTGGAGCAAACGCAGCCTCGTCAGCTGTCCCGCCGTCCACGCTGGTCCCAGTTTGTCTGTGCTACTGGTACCCATGGCTTCTTCCGCTGCTGTGCTGAACTCGCTGCCTCTTGCGGCAAGACGCAGGGGAAGCGTGGCCAGAAGAAGCAAGGCAGGTTTGAGGGCATCTTTCTTTTTTTGCATAAGCCCGTGCACCACGGGAAAGGGAGGAAAGCGGTTCCTCAGTGCTATCTTGGCACCTGCGGGTAACAGCGCTCATTTCAGGCCTGAAATTAATTGGCTGCATTTCTGCATCAGCCGTGGCAGATGGCCCAGCCGTACTTACTTACTATGTCCTTTTGGCCCCGTGAGGTTCTGGCAAAAAGGCATCAGCAGTGTGTCCTCCGGGCTCACAGCAACCGGTGGTGGACACAAAACTTTCAGAGGTAGAAGGCCATCGGTGAGGCTTTGTGCCATTCCCAGCGCCCTTCTTCTCTGCGTGCACACCAGAGCGTGATTCCCCAAGGCCTTTGGAACAGAAGATAAAAGAAAGACGTCCAGGTGTAGGGCAGAATCCCAAGGGGGTCTGCTAGTGTATTCCTGAGTCGAGGGGGTGGATTTCTCTGTTTCCTTTCCTTGGGAAGTCCAGTGCCAGCAACTCCTCACGCGGCTTGCTCAACTGCCCAGCCTAGGCATGCTCACCATGACACCCAGACTTGCTTTTCTCTGCAAAAATTCTCACAGCCCAAGTAAAACTCAGCAAGAAGTCCCCCATTGCTACATTTCTGCCAGCTGATGGTTCTCAAAGTAGGGTTTGGAGACAATATTCTCCCTCTGATGTATCGTGAAGAAGAGGCCGGAACAAAAAAGATGCCCGTGTGACTTTTTCCTATGCACCAGAAAGGCCTAATATCCTTGGCCAGATGCATCTGAACTGCCCTTTTGTGCCTGGATGGTAAATCTCATTAATTCCTTCAGAAACCGTGACCATCTCTGTGTACCAGTAAATTGAACGGTACCTGAGCCAGGATTTCCCAGGCACTGGAATGGGATTGCACATGCTGCAAAAGGATTTAGATGGCCCCTTAGCATGCCTTTGGCCTCACCACCTAGGGAGTCCCCAACCAATTTCTGACATAGTCTGGGACTTATCACAGCTCAAGCACCATTGCCATTTAGTATTTTGGATCAATTCATGCTCCTGGAGAGTGATAACATTTAATTGTATGGACACGGGCCACTCTGGGCCACCCCAGGCCACCTGGCTTTAGGAACCTGACTGTTCCCTAGCTTCACCGGTGAAGAATGGTTTGGGGCAAACATCCAATTTACTAGTTGTAGGTTGTATGTCCAAGGAGGATCATTCTGGGACAAACACAAGGCAGGAATAAATGTGAAGTGTTCACAGATTTCTGAGGAACCTGTTGATTTGTGCCAGAGGCAATCCTGAACGAGAAACAACAGATGGACATTGTGAACCTGGATCCAGGATAGCATGACAATATATACATGACCTAGGACATTTAATGTGGCTTTTGTTACATGAGGGTCTGTCAACTCTTGGCTTCAAAACTGATCTTTTCATGCACAGTAGTTTAAGCTCCTGGGACACCTTGGGCTGAAAGGCATTGCCTGAATCTAACTGTCCAGACTTCTGTAGCTACAACTCCAGACACATGCAAATGTCCTGAAGGCCTTGGCTCGTACCTGCTTTCTGGGTGTCTTAGAAGCCTAATGGTATCCTAAATAAAATGTCATTAGATAACATTTTGCACAACTGAGCCGTGTCCTTCACCCCCTTTTACCCACACGTGAACCTCTGTGTTCTCAGAAACTCACTGGACAAATTCAGTCTTGGTATACTTTTCAGGACACAGAATTCAACTCAGCTTTTAAAATATAAGAGGAAAAACTTCTTCTTCTAAATATGCCTTGGGCATTCACAAATAAGTGTTGCATATAATATTAATCTCTTGTGCCAGAAAGAATCAGAGTGCGTTGGTGTGTTCGGCCTTTTATATTTCCCTTTGATTGGCTAAATATGCCACTTTAGCCCACACAACTCAGTAGGGATCTTGCTAGCTTCCAAAAAACTGGAAAACTGTGCTGAATGCTAATTTCCCATGTGCAGATAAGAACGTACACCCTAATTTGGCATTTACATTTGTGAAAGAAGAAAGCTGTATTCAGCAACGGAGATGAGGGACATCAGTGTGAAAATGAAGCCAGGTTTTTAACAACTGGAACTAGAGCTTTTGATAAACTATATAATTAGAAGAAACTGTGAATCTCGTTTTTAATGCAAATGCCAGGAAGAACCCTTTGTGCTTTGGCATCAAACTTCCTGCCCCAAGCTGCAAAAGCATATACGTATTTTGAACGGATTGTCATAGATTATTATTAAGAACCTTAGGATATGAACTAGGGACAAGAAAGCTCGTGGCAATGTCCCCATGCCTTGCATTAGCCAAGGGAAACTCCAGGTAGTGTACCATTATCAGGTAAATATATACTCTCACCATCGCTGACTGGAAACCCGCGAAGGCAAGTAATTACCCCTGTGTTTGCAGTTTGTGTTTAAAGTGTGTAATTATCTCTCCTACCCTCTAAACAAATGTGTTTCATCGTATTTTAAAGGTGTTTAATGAACATTTACTGGCTTATATAAAATCCAGCAACTGTCAGAACAACTCAGTAAAATAATTTGATTATGTTTCTATGTTGAGAAGCTTTAATTTAAAAACAGAAGAAAAAGACTTCTAATCTTTCTTTCATTAAATGTAAGATCTCAGAATCTTTCTGATATTTTCCTCATATGAACACCAAACATATAAACATGGACTAAAGGTATGATGAACCCTGAGGGTCCACATGTT
The DNA here is from genome assembly GCF_964188355.1 of Buteo buteo. NCBI lineage: Eukaryota > Metazoa > Chordata > Aves > Accipitriformes > Accipitridae > Buteo > Buteo buteo. Next base: position 7,152,623 of record NC_134185.1, read on the forward strand.
TTTGGTAGGTGTTTTAGAAATTCCTCTGTAGAGAGGAAAGTTCTAGTGAGATATAATGTGTAAGCTTTCAAAAAATTTAAATAAATATAACTTGCTTTTTATGCTTAACAAAATCAAGTAACCCCCAGGTTTTAAGTTTGACAGCTGTTACCTTTTTTTGGTATATCTTGGCTATGGTAAGCCAGTCAAAACACAAAGCAGAGATCACACAAATAAGAAAATTATAATCTTGTAAGAAATACAAAGTCATTTTTTTGACCAAGGAGGTTGAAATGGGTTTGAACGAAACAATTTTTCAATATTCATTCAAGCCATATTTCTAAATCTGTTAGTGAGTTGTCTATTCTCCATTGTCACAATCATCATATTATTACCGGATAAAATTGAATTTAGATTCATATCTAAACCCCTTTAGTCATTGTAATTCAACTAACTCAGCAGAAATTGTTAAAATGTAACTTTCCTTACATTTTTCTAAAATTGTGACTTGAATTTGAAAGCGGGTTATAGTATCTTTAACCATGCTTAATATTACCTTACTTTGTGCATAGTCCTAAAGAATTTCCTAAGATTGCTTTTGAAGGAGGACATTATTTGAAAAAGAACAAGAGAAGCAAAATCCTTTTGCTTTTGTCAAAATGTATAGGCTTTACCCCAGTTATGAAAATCAGGCAAGGTCCATTCACAAGACACATGAAAAGAGTGTTATAATCTTATGCTCACTATGCTCAGCAGGATAGAAACAGGACTAGCAACACACTTTATGAGAAAAACTGGCATTAAAAGTGTGATTGCCTATTATATGTTGAAATGGTTACTGTGAGAACTCGGAAATTGCTTCTATTGAAGAACATATTTGAGTTTTGCTTATTCATGTTTGCAAATAGATTTTGAATGGATTACAACACTTCAGAAATATTCATTTCTCAAAAGTAATTCATTGCCCAAAAGTACTTATCAACTTGGTAGGCATCTTTTTTCTCTCTTGAAATCTGGTGTTGTTTTTCTGTGGTTAAGCCTTCTTTGAAATTTGTATTTTACAAAAAAAGGTGGAATTATTGTTTCACTTCTCATAACTAACAGACTAGTATGTCTACCTCGAGAACTGTAAATGAAATATTATTATGTTATTTTCTGAAAAATATTTGTAATAGTAAAGCTCAGCTGCCTAAAAAGTCATTGAAGAGTATAAAAGTTATGAGCATATGAAAATCAAAATTAAAATTAATGTGATCACATTGCGTATCACCCAGCATAGTGGCACACCCTGCAATTTTGGCTATGAGATACAAATGTCATGGAAGACCTGTTCTTTTCTCCTTCTGCCTTCCTCCCTCCCAACCTGGCTTCAGAGTAATTTTAATACCAGCAATTTTCTCTGATTCCACATAACATTTGGGGAACATCTGCAATTAGGCTCAGCACCATATGGAATAGGCTTGGCCTCATATTATGTGTCAGTCTGAAACATATTGTGTGAGTTTAGTGTTTCATGAAGTTAGCAAGAGTTTTGTAGCCATTCCCATGTAGCCTGGTCTACACTTGGAACAAGTGGACAATGTAGATTTTCATTCTAAGTGCTCAAGCCAGGAGGCCACAAGGGGCTTCTGTGCTAAAGCAGATGAAACCTGGCTATTCTGAGACTCACTTTTGAGATTTGGGTCTCATTCTGCTTACAAACTTGAGTGATGGCAACAGCCCTTCCCATCTGAGGCCAAACTGTTGTTGCAGAACGAGGGTAAAACAGTAGATGGTGGACGGAGACAGAGCTGAAATCCTAGTGATATACCTTGATTTCCACTGTAACCTAGAAGTCCAACCCTTTGCATTCCAAATTCCTCTTTGTAATCTATGTTGTTCACCAAATTGTACGAACATGAAGTAGCCAGATATTGTGATTTTTTTCTACACTTGCTAGGTGACGTGACTTTGTATTCCTAACCATGAGCACACTTCAGATGACTGAGTTTCAGAGCTGCTAAAAGTCAAGTCTATTTGAATGCCTCCAGGTAGATGCAGAAAATTGCAATGTCCTCCAAATCACTAAACACTCCAAACCACTTAAATATACCTAGTTATTTTGGCAATGCAAATGAACAGCTGGTAGGTAAATATGCAGTAGAGAGGAAGGTTATGCCAATGGAAAGTGAATCATATTCTACAATAAGACTTTATACCTTTGAAAAATAAAGGGTGATAAAATATTTAACTCAATGTGGTATGTAACCCTACCAATTTTATTACAGAAAAAAACCCCACCCTTAAAACACGACAGTTTTACAAAGAACAGTGGCCAATGGTAAATATACACAACTTTTACTCAACAGTATTTTAATTTTGTCCTCTATTGTTTAGAAATAACACTTTACAGTGTTTCCTTATAAAATGGAATCAAATTGCAGTACAAACACCATGCCATCAATTTTTCCCTCTCTTAAAGTTTCAAATTATTATCAACTATGCTTTTAATTATATTCTTACTATGTAGGACTAATTGCAAAATATACACTTAAATTTTGTTATGAGCAATTAAGTAATTGTGAACTGTGTGCACGTAATTTGATTGCTTATATAAAGAAGGTACAGGATGGAAAATTTGTGGATGGGGCTTGTTATATTTTGAGCATATAATCCAGAACTGGAGCTCATTAGTGTATTTCCTCTGCTTATTTCTATGCAAAAATATAAGTGGTGGCAAAAGCATTATGTAAATGAATTTTAAAAAAACCATGCTGACCTATTAGAAATTCTAGATGGCCGTATTGTGCAGTCCAGCAGCATTGCAAGAGAACAGCCCAGGACAGGTGTATTTACAGATCCCTGGAACAGTGGTCAGGTTTGAAGGAGAACTAGCTGGCATGCTTTGTCTTGAACAGTTTTATTTTACAAAAGCCATTTTTTTCACCAGCACATTTGTTTTAATGGCATCTTGCACTTGAAAACACTTTCCCCATTGTCCTGGTTTTTGTACTCGCATTTGGTAAGAAATTAAAATAAAAATTTTACACTGAAGGAGAACATGGCCGTTTCTGAGAAAATGGGAATTCTGAGCTGGAAGTAATGGGTGCAAATTTTCAATGGCATGAGCAATTAACTAGGTTTCCATGCAGCAATGAGAAGCCGTTCAAACCTCTGGTGAGCCCACCTGAGCCGCAGTGATACAGTGGTAGATTTGCCGGGCGGTGGGAAACTCTGCCATTCTGGGAGAGCGTCAGTGCTACTGCACCCATTCCCTGTCGGAGGGAAGGAGTGCCATGTCTAATGGACATTGATTTACTGTGTGTGGCAGGACTATACTCTGATAAGATTTAATACTGTTTCTGTTGTGGTGATTCATTTCCCTTCGGGAATGAAGTAGAACTGAGGTGAGGAGATTCACGAGCTCAGAAATCCTGCACAGAATGACTTTCCATTTTATGTCCTCATCATTTTCTCCCTGGAACAATTTTCACCGTGCCACAGTGAATGAAGGAATCTGCAGTACAATTGGAGTTTGACTCCGTCCCTCCTTCCCTACTCTCTCTCCCACCACTGAAAGCATCCATCGTTGGGAGATACGGCGAGATCGCAGCCTCCCTGGAGGGGTTCCTATTTAAGACGAGCTGTGCGCAGGCTGCATACTGGAGCCAGGAGAAAAATCAGCAGTGGCTTTGCCCTTTCTAAGCAATCCCTTTTCTTTTTTCTCTTTTGCTGCATGCATTCTGAATGGTACTAAACCGTGCGTGTCTGCTGAAATCCTAATCAAAATTTATTGTTCATGAAATTCACTGATAGCGTATTAGGTGCCCAAGTGGGCATGCAACTAAATTCTTTGCCTGCACATCCTATGGAAAAAAGCCTGGGGTCTGAGTGAGATTTTGTTCAGTTTTGATGACTTCCATCAAAAAAAAAAAAAGTTACGTCTCTTACAGTGGTGGATGATAGCAAACTGCCCCCCGTCACCATCAATCCTTTATTTTCTTGTGCTCCAGCTCCTGCCCAGCTGCTGCCGCTGACATTCTGTAGCTCGATAACTGCCGGGTGCCAGCTAAAGGACTGCTTTTAGGATTGGTTCCTAATAGGAACTGGAGTCTTTGCTTTCCGTTCCTGCTGCGAGGCTACTGCAGAGCATTAGGAAAAAAAAGACAAAGCTGACTTTTCCCATTTGATTAGACTATGACCCACAGAGATCCCGGGAGAGTTACCTGAATGTTGTATTTTATCATCCAGATGAAACTTTCTTTTACATTTCAGTTGTTTGTCCATTGATTGTGTTGTGTTCCGTAATTGCTAGTTGCTCAGGTGCAGCAGGGTCAGATTGTACTCTTGACACATAGAACTTAATCCTTGAGGGTTCTTCTTAAAATCAATGTAACACTCAAGGGAGGTAGAGGTAGGCACTGGAGGTCCAAATAATTGCTTCTAACTGGTGCACTTCCAACTTCCCAAGCCTTATCTAAGGGAAAGGAAGCTCTGACGTCTCCATGTCTTCTTCAGTGTTGGAAACTGGTTCAGTTTTTAGTGTGCTCTCCTTGAGGTGCCCTGTGCACCGTGGTCACAGGTGTTACATCCCTTTTTATCAGTACTCTTCTCAAACTGCACGGCATCGCAGCCTTTTGGGCTAGGAGCACTGTTACTGTGAAGAGCACATGGAAAGGATGGAGACAGGGAATACATTTTTAATTTTGCTACTTATTCTCTGCTTACTAACATGGTACTAATATGCTGAAACTTCATATCCAACTGCATGTAAATTCTTCCCCATTCCCCACAGTTCTGAAAGATGGTTCAGACCTTGTCGTGTTGCTGTCTCTACTCAGAGAAGGACTTTGGGTTTCATAGGTTTTCTTTTGCCTCAGGGATAATATTCTGCAGGCTGGCAATAGCGGAAGGACCCGTCAATCGGAAAGAATGACAAGAAGAGGGAGAAAAGGCACATTCATTTAAAATAAATGCTAGATGAGGGAACAAAGGGGATAGGGAGAGTGATGCATTTCACAAGGCTGTCTGGATCTGTTCAGCAGAAATGACCAAACACGCAAGGATGGATACACTGTGCTGTGTCTTGAGAAGTGTTATAGAGTGGTGTGTACTGGAGAGATGCTCTCACAGCAAATTCTACCTGATCTCTCCAAAGCCTTCCCTGTGACTGGCACACGCTCATTTATGGCTGCTCTGCCTGAGAGCGTGAAAGCTGTGCTCTTGCTCCGAACAAATGTGAACATAAACAGAAGCGTGCAGACAACAAGGTGGTGAAAATACATATGCAACATTGCAGAAATATTGTCCTGGGGAATTATTACTGTGCATTTCTCAAAGCAGGGACTTGGTCTGAATAAAAAAAATGCCTGTCGGAGTAGGACTACTCAAATCTAAATAAAGACAGATGATCAATCTGTGTGGAGGTTTGAATACATAAAAATATATTGTAAGTACGTGTTTGATTGGCTTCTTTCCACCTAACAGCATGTTCCTAGCATTCACTTAAGATTATTGTTCACTGAATGTCTTGCTTTCATTTTTTTATTATGAGGTTCCTTTCCCATAACCTTTGTTATCCAACAGTTAAGTCCCCAATTTAAGCAAATCATCAGTCTCCTAAGGTCCTTTTTAAGTTAGTAAACATATTGTCCTCTAAAGATGCCTTAATCCCACCTCTTTCACAGAGGGGTCTTGAATGGCTAGGCTATAATAGGTGCAAGATTTTCAGATAGTAAAACTGGAAGATAATGCTACTCTCATTTTGCTCAGATAAATGTATTCCTCTTATTGTGTTATGTAGCATTGTCTCTGATCTGTTGTGGTTTTTTCTTTGTGATTTAGTCCTTTCTGGGACAGCTAGTCTACCCGCAAACATGGGATTTGGGGTGGTACTGCTGAATGTCTAACTAGAATAATGAACTTGTTCCAAAGGAAAGAGAACTTTTCAGGAAAAAGAAAGATTCACACATGTCACTACATTGCAATTGCTTTCTGTTTTCTTAGTTCACCTGCCCGTTCACAGAATGGCAAAAGCACAGTATGGTTGGGGTAGGAAGGCACCTCTGGAGGTCATCTAGTCTGCCCCCCCCAGCTCAAAGCAGGGTTAAAAAGAGTAGGTTGTTCAGTCTCTTGTCCAGTCAGGTTTTGAATATCTTCAGCCCTTATGAAAAAAAAGAAATACCTTCTTCAAGGACATATACATTACTGGAATGCCATCTGAGCTGACAACAACCATATTGTTCCCACCGACCCTTTTGACACAGTGAAATTATCTGTTGTCTTCCATGATAACTTTATGTTGGGCAGGACCTTCATTTAACATTGTATTCCATGACTGGGGCACACTTAAAATGTTGTTAATTAATATATCAGGCACTGAGCAGATCTTTGCCTATCAGCTGCAGCTCCCTGTTGTGTTGTGTTTTGATTTTGGAATTCGTTTAGAGCTCATGTCCTGAAAGATATTAGAGCATCCAGACTGAAACTAAATTTTGTTTAACAGCATTTCTGATAACTTTCCAAAGCTGTATGAAAAATTAAGAAATAGATCTTATTTATCCATCCACTAGGGAAAGTAATTATGTTAATTGCATATTGTATATAATAACTGTTAGAATTTAGGAAAGAATGATTTGTGTGTGCATATGTCCACATTCTTACACAACGAGATTTGATTTACATAATATCCACACCACAAAACATAACTTGTACCAATTTATTTTTTAAAATTATGTATTCTGCTTCAAAGTAAGGTTACTAATAAAGTAAGGTATCATGGTTTAACCCCAGCTGGCAACTCAGCCCCAGGCAGCCGCTCACTCACCTCCCTCACAGTGGGATGGGGGAGAGAATCAGAACAGTAACGGCAAGAAAACTCATGGGTTGAGATAAAGACAGTTTAATAGGTAAAGCAAAAGCTGCACACACAAGCAAAGCAAACCAAGGCATCCATTCCCCCCTTCCCACGGGCAGGCAGGTGTTCAGCCATCTCCAGGACAGCAGGGCTCCATCACGGAGAACGGGGACTTGGGAAGACAAACGCCATCACTCCCAATGTCCCCCCTCCTTCTTCTTCCCCAGCTTTATGTGCCGAGCATGACGTCCTATGGTCTGGGATATCCCTCGGTCAGTCGGGGTCGGCTGTCCCGGCTGTGTCCCCTCCAACTCCTTGTGCCCCCCCAGCCTCCTCGCTGGTGGGGTGGGGTGAGGAGCAGAACGGCCCTTGGCTCTGGGCAAGCCCTGCTCAGCAGGGACCAAAACAGCCCTGGGTTATCAGCACTGTTTCCAGCACAAATCCAAACCACAGCCCCATACCAGCTACTATGAAGTAGTTTCCCAGCCAAAACCAGCACATAAGGCTACTAAAATTACAGCACTATAATAAAAACATAAAAAATGTAAGGATATGTCTTCCTTATTCATAGAGACTAATTAGAAACCTCCTTACTGGTATCAGGCCCAAGATATCCCGGATAATTCATAAGGACTACCATACGGAGTTTTTCTTTTCTTTAAACAAATACTTGGATTCAATTGTACTTTGGCTTAATTTTGTTATGAAATATTGACAGCAATTTAAAAGGACTTTCTAAACCTTGCTGAAATCATATGTTGCATTTTCCTTTAGTAGAAGGCACGCTGAAGTATCACATACTGCAGAGGGCAATGGAGTGGCATGGCAGGAGGGTCAGGCTTTTGAATCCAGTCCCAGAGCTAAAGAAGCAATCGTATATTGGTCTTAGGGAGAAACTGGTTTGCACATCTGCCTTCTGGAAGCCCCTTTTTCAGCAGTCCAGCTGATTTGAGTGTACCAGCTCATAACATCATAACATCCTTCAAACAATCCCTGTCAAATTGTAAAACATTGTAAATATACCTAGATACATAGAAGAAGCAGTACCTTTCTCAGCATGACCCCTATAATAGGTCTGTGCATTTACACTGGTGCTATTTAATTAGTGCAATATACATTGAAATGCAGATTGCCATTTCCACACTAGGATTGCTATTTGTTCCTTTCAAAATCTCTTCAGTTACTCCAAGGCTTAGCTTGGCAATCTACAGAAATAGCTGTCTAGTTGATGAAGCTTTCCGTGTTGCCGAGAGACACACACATAGTAAACAAACCACCTTGTTTAATTTAGGCAGTAAGAATAGGGTGGATTCACCTGAAGAGATGTTTTGCATCTTAAAGAAAGCCCCTTGTGCTAGACACCTAACTTTTGGATGTCAAAAGTGAGCTGATATGAATCACATATTCTAAAATATAAAAGAGATTAGCAGATAAAATGTTATGCTCCTTTCCTATTGATCACAATCACACAATCTGATCAATACAGAAAGGACGCACATTGGTTTTCAAGCTATGTCTTTGAGCAGAGCTGGTAATCCATAAATTACATGTAATAATCACAACTGAATTTAAATATGACAGCTAAGGTTGTGTTTCCTCCCAAACTTGCTGTGCAGAGGAACAATCTGTATGAGCATCACAGCACAGGACCAGCAGGGACCTCAAGAGAGCGTCAGTGGGTTCCTCTGCTCCATGGCAAGGGTGATTGGGTCTTGATCACTCTTGTCAGATGTTTGTCTAAGCAGTTCCCAAGGATCTCCAATGCTAGAGCCTCAACAGCTTTCCCAGTTTGATCTATTCCAGTGCTACACTACACATAACATGAGGAAAAATTTGCTAGTACCTCGTCTAAATCTTCATGCTAATTCAAACCAATTACTTCTTGCGCTATTCACCACCAGCACAGTCAGTTATTTTATTTCTCCTTTCAGCAGCCTTTTATGTATTTGAACACTGTTGCATGCCTCTTCAGTATGCTTTAATTTAAATGACCCTTCAACCTTTCTTTATAGATCAAGATTTCTTGACTTCTTCATTGCTCTCCTAAGGATTCTGCTCAGCTGGTCCACATTTTTCTTGAAAGACAATGCCTGAAACTAGAGCAAGCTGAGTCCTTATTAGAGTTAATCAGAGAGAAGGGATTGCTTCAGGTATTTTGCACAGTGCATTTTTTTTTATGTATTCAGTATAAGGTCAACTCATGTCCTCAGCCCATATATGAAGATTGAGAACTTGAAGACTATAATGCTGATGAAGCTGAAGCCATGCAAAAAGTGGTCTCATTTTTTCTGAGACCTTTCATTTTTGTAGTATCAGGAGCTATCTAGCAGTGAATGCAGATATTAGTAGCTAGATATAAAAAAAAAAAGCAACCATGGAATTGCCATTTCAGAAACAAGTTCAGGGTTTAGACACACGTTGAATATCCATTCTTTGGTTGCGATTACTTGACAATGAAGCCCAATATATGGGGTTTTTTTCCCCTCATAGAGCAGATTAGTCCTAAGCGTTACTAATTCAAGCATCTTCGCACTGTTCTGCTTGGTATCTTGACCTGTGACCTGGGCTCACTTCCGAAATGGAAGTGTGCTGCTACCATGGCTACTGCTGATGTTAGCTGCCAGGCAAGCGGGGCTTTGGTATCTGATATAGTGACAGTAAAAAAGATCAGAGTCCAAATGTGATGAAGGGTTTACTTATAAAGTAGATAAGTGGTTAATACGAAATCAGTATCAAGACAGAAGCCTTTCACCTGGACCTTGCAGCTTATGATATTTGAAGATAAAGGAAGAATCAGTTGCAGAGCCCCCTCTTTACCAGCTCCTGGTACCCAGACCAGTTCCAGCTCTCCCCACAAACACCCAGGTTGGGGCTGCTGTAGCTGTGGTTGCGCACAGCAAATAAATTTGACAATGTTTGGAGAGCTTTTTAAAAACATGGTTACATGCTTTGGTTACTACCCCCCCCCCCCCCAGTAAATAAATAAATAAATAGATAGATAAATAAGTAAATAAAACTAATCCCATCCCATTCACCTCTGCATATCCACGTGCTGTTTAATTATCAGTGAATTACTGGATTTGACAAAACTAAGCCCAAATCTCTATTTTTTAATTGTGTGGATACATACAGATTAATGTGTGATATTATGTTTTATATTTGGACTTACAAATGGCAAGAAAAATGTTTAGATGGTTACAGAAGTCTATTTTGTGTAGGAAATGGACTAGAGCTTCAAAAACCTGTAGATAACATAGAACTTTAGAACTGTTAACTGCATAAGCAGGAGAATAAAACAAATGGATGTTTCACTGCTGTTTGCCAAAATTAATATTTTTTTGTGAGTTCTCTGTCTGGTGACTAGCTTCTAAGGTGACTCCAATGTAATTCAGAAATGACAGTCTGCCCCTGAATATGATCAATAACGGATCTTCATGACCTGTCACTGTAGACATGGTTGTCAGGGCTCTTGTCTTTTAAACCAATACTCTGCCTAGATTAATTCACTAACATTCAGCTTACTTTATGAACACAATACCTAATGTTAAAGTTTGCTTTACATAGTGCCGGGAGGATACTGGGATCGTACTTAATTGAAATAAATTTGTGTTGCAGTAATTATAACTTGGTGTGTCCTTTTCTCCTGAACCTATTTTCCTAAAGAAGAGGAGTGGTTCTAAAACTAGATGTTATTTTCCTATTTAGACAAATTATTTAAAATTGCCTTGAATTTAATTTATGTTTGGAGCTCACAGCAACACATTAATGTTCTAAGGCAACTTTTGCACAACTTTGCTCTGATGAAGTGCATTTAGCAGAGTTCCAGCTGGCAGCTAGAGGCTTTTGAACCCTCGGCAAGACTCAACTTCAGTGGAACCTCAGTGGTATAACGTTAGAGTAGTGGAAGTGCAATGCATCCTTTTCCAACTCATTAACAGAGTTCAGAAGGTTTCAACTGAGAGTTCATGTCAGCATTAGAAAGTCTAAAATTGTTGTAATGCTCATTTTCTGCAGGCTCTGTCTGCTGATAACAAAATTATTTTTTTAAGCTAAAAAAAGGAAAAATCGAAGTAACCCATGAGGGTGAGCATAGCCATTTAAGGCATAGATTTTACACTTAATGTAAGGAGAGGAACTCTGCTGTGCAAGTGCGGTAAATCTGCACTCCAGAGGCTTTGGACTCATTGCAAGGGCAATACAGAATCAATCTGTCCATGAGTGTATACTATGGCCCATGTGCAGTAGAGGGAAGGAAGATGTCATTAGATCTGCTGTTTCTGAACTCACAACTGATGGGAGTCAGCAGTTATTTTTAATAATTAATCTTTTTATCATACGTCATCAATATGGTAAATACAATGCCAATTTACAGAGAGGCCAGAATGCACTTTTTCTTCAAAGGAAATATGTAAGAGGGAGAATTCAAGTCTTACATTCCAGAGATGCTATCCTTGAATATATATAAAAAAAAATGTTAAAATGCATGATACAGAAATCCTTCCTTTTATTTTCTTGCGAAGACAACCAAAAAACCTAAAAACTACCACCAGGTTGCAAACAGCAAATGTAAAAAACTTAGCAAGGAAAGGAAAGCTTTCTTTTACGTATACACAGATTCAGAAACCAGTCTAATTGCTGTCCTTCCCCCTGTCGGTTCTCATTGCAAAGACCCTGGAGTGGTGAGGACGTGGTCTTAAGCAGAATTCTCAGGTCAGGGATCTCCTACGAGGTTTTGAAGGGCTCAGAAAATGTTCTGGAGCTGGAGGCTGGGAGGTCACTGGGACCGGCAGGCTGGTGGGGAGACTGGGATGGTGCCTCTGAGTTTGTGCAGGGGCAGAGTCCCCTCGGGGCGGCACAGATTTCGTCATGTTTGCTGTTTTCTGCACGACTGACCTCACTTTCCTTTCTCCTACTCTGCGGACGGGCCAGGTCTGCAGCGTGCCTTCTAGTGACATGGGGTGACTTCTTGCCATTCAGGTTTATGCACTGAGACAAGAGGAAGAACGTAAAGCTTCTCACTCTCAGGTTTTGTGCTTAACCTGGTGTTTCAGGTTGAATGCAATGAAATGTGACTTACTGTTCCTCCAGCTAAATAGATACTGTTTCAAAGAGTAATGTCCTGGAGGTTTTTGGGGGGGCGGGGGGGGTGGGGGTGGGGTTTTTTTTTTTTGGTGTGTGTTTCTAAGGGGTCTTAAATTAATTTTCTTTCAGGATTATCTGGGACATTTAAAATGGTAACCAAACTCCACTAATTGCAACTTAAACAAATGAAATAATTGATGTTTCAGAATATAAACATCTAAAATAATGCATTCCTGTTCAAGATATCCTTCTAGTTTTATCTTTCTCCTGAAGGAAGATAATGAAGGAAAAACAGAAGATCTCATTTCCTATGTGAGCTGAAATACTGGTATCTTTTTTTCTAAAGTGTTCTTTATCTTTCAGGGTTAGAGTAGCCATGGCAAGTAATCTTTTTTATCCTTCAATAGCCTCTGACTGACATACGTGTCCCAGAGTGGTGTCTCAGTTTTGTCGTCACAGTTGCAGATAGAGTCAGTTTTTACCAGCACTACTGTATTAACATTTACCATAGATTAACATAAACCTAGGTCGTTAACAATTTTACCACTTGATAGGGCTTGAAGCAAAAGGGGGCTTTTTCTGCAGACTGCTTCTACCGCTCATTTCCCCAGAAATCCAAACACCGTGAGATAAAATTTAAGTCTAAGATTTCTGGTGGCAGCGGAGACTCAAGCTACAGCATAACAACCTGAGGTCGTTTTTTTCCCACCTGCCATCAGAACAATACTTATCGTTTTCTGCTGTAGGGCTGAACTCTGACATAAGGCTCAACACAGCGTATGTAGGTATAATTGCAAAACTGAAAATGTGACAGATGAGAGGCTAGTTGCACTGTGGTTGCATGCCCTCTAGCTGATGAATTTGTCCATTTCATCTCAAGTTCACACCAGCCCCTCCGTGCGGGGATTTAAATTTGCATCTTCCCAGATGACCTTAACTACCATGTTATCCTGTGTTGTGTGTGCAACACCTTTTGCTGACTGTCTTCCACCTTGTAGAGGCTAAATGTTCTCTAAGACAGTAAAAAAGAGTAAATACAACTTGGTTAGGATACATTTCTGAGAAAAGAGAGACCTTGATTCCAACTTCTGCTCTGAATCAAAACATGGATTTGAGCCAAGATTTGTCACCTTCCAGGAAAGTGCTTTAATACTGAGTCATTTTCCTTCTCACTGCCTTAATGAATATTTAAGTATTCCATGCAAAATGGAACAGAATCAGTGGGAGACACTGTGAACAAACCTCTCTAGAATACCTTACAATGTTGTAGCTAGGTCGTTTTTGAGGAGACATGGCTTCAGAGCCTCACAGGAAAAAGAAAAAAATTGCATCTGCCTCCTACAATTTGGGTGAATATGTTTTTGTTTCCTCAGCTTTTTTTGCTTACCCCCACCCCCGCCAAGTGCTACCAAATAAAATATTTGGAATATAGGGAAACAAGTAACTTTGGTTATTTTCAAGTTAATTAGTTGGTCATTTAAAAACATCTCATGGGAAGTTCAACCCATATTTGCAACTAGTTTAGCTATTCTGAAAATGTCAGGTTGTTTGGGGGTGTTTTCATATAAATAATCTGCTTTGAAAAAAAAGATGGTCTCTAACCAAAAGAGCTGCTCATGTCTCACAGAAAAATGCAATGTGCATTCTCTTGCCACTGCTACAGAAGAGAAGTTTTCCCTTCATCCACCTGAAGGACAAGAACGAAGCAGTGGGATGGCTGATGTGGTTTCCTAAAGGGACATGTCCGTTCATGAGGTATTAGATTATGCACAGAAAGATGATTTTTGTAACACTTGGACATGGCAGTTGAGCTCATTTTTCCTAAAAGGTCTGCAAGGATGAAGCAGCTTGAGCTTCCTGGGCAGCTTAAGCTGACATAGGGCTGCACTGATGCTGAACAAGCAGGCTCATCCTCTTCTAGTCCTGGCATGGTGTTCCTACCCTGTCTTTTGCTCTGAAGTTAGTCTTCACACAAAAGTAGTTTGAATATGACTGACTCACTAGTCTGAGAGAAAAATGGGTGGTTTTTTTTTCTTTTTTCTCTGGTCTAAGAAGAGAAAAAAGTTGGTTTGCCAGTCCCATCCACTCCATGGCTACATAATTCCTAGAGCCTTTTGGCAGATTTGCTGTCTTAGGCTGCCTTCAGTCCGACGTAACCAGATGTAAAACTAAAAGGGGAGGGGTGAAAGCAAAAGTCCTTTCTGAGAAATGAATGGATGCCAAGAATGGGCAGTTGATGCTGGTAGAATTGCACAACGAGACAGGGGCACGGTTACCTGTTTCCTCCCGTTTGGAGACTGTGAAGGTCTCCAAAGAAGGCAGCACATCCCCTTGTTCGTGTCGTAACTATGTGGCTTGTCATGTTTGGATAAACTACAAGTCAGACTAAAAATAGACATTATTATCCTTTCCTAGCTACAAGTCAGGGTATTTGTTTAAGTGCTGCAGTTCTGCCTGAGTATCTCGTATTAAAAAAAAAAAAATGTGGAAATACATTCTCCAAACCCCTGGGATAAGCTGACAAATAGCAGGTTTGCTTTTCACATCCGTACTCACCGTAGTGGAGTCATTCAGTCTTTCTCTTCATAACAGGTAGGTCCTGCAGGGACACCTATAAAAAAGTCAAACTTACTTTATAACCTTGCATAATTAATGTGATTTACTACAATGCTTCCATGAGGATTCATAGTTTTTGCAGCTGATATATCTTTAGAAATACAAACGTAACGTTTCAGTGTCTCTGTCCACACATTTTTAGAACTTAATCAATGATGAATGAAGTTAGACGTATAATATTGCTATTTCTTAAATTATTCAATGTATTATTTTTCACATTCATCCAGTACTTTTTTGTACACAAACTTTAACATTATAGCTAAACAATAGCAACTGTTGCTATGGTGTTGTTCTTGCTTATAGAAGGACATTGTCAACCATAAACTATTTTTTTAACCTTCTCAGCTACTAAGGAGAAAGCACCTCCTCCCTTTTTTGGTGTGTGCAAATGTATTATGTCTCTTGATGGATATTTTTAATTTGATTTTTAGGGCTAGAGTGGTTCCAGAACTGATGAATATATTTGCATAAAAATTCAGTCTTGTGCCTGTCATGGATGGGCTGTGTTCATTATTAAAATAATGAGTTCTGGAGGAATCACTCAGTGTTAAAGAATGTCTTCCTATCCACTTTCTGCCATGTTTGTTTGTTATTTGTATTCTGGTGGCAGGCACAACAAGCTGGATGCTGGCTACACATTCAGGATAAGTCTGCCTGTAAAGGAACAGAGCTCGCAATGAGACTCCTGCCTCCCCAGCACAGAAAATTTCTAGTATTTGGACAGTCATTTCGGAGTCAATGTTTTGGTTTAAAAACCAAGCTAACAAAATGGTCTTTGAAACAGAAGGTGATAAACATATTCCACAAATGTTGATCCTTAAGAAAAAAATATTCCCAGTTTTTACTAGCTCTTCTTGTGTTCTTCTTGAAGACTTCATTTTGCAGAAAAAACAAGTGTATACAATGAAATCTTTGACTTAGAGAAGTTTTTGTTTTCCTAATATGGTAAGTATCATTTTTCAATGCATTCAATAATAAAATAGATCATAATCTAACCCATCAAAATAACTACTGTATTTTTAGACTTCATACACCAGATTCTAAAGGCAATGGGAAAAAACCTGAACAGAAGGGTTTTACTAGTTACTAAAGCTTGGGGCCAGATTGAACTGTTAGGCATATGAGCATAAATCTGGAGTTATGCTCTCAAGAGCAATCAGATTACTCCAGATTTATGCTTGGCTACCTGGGATCAGCATCTGGCCAAGGATTTTTTCCTGCAAGTAAATTTTTGTAATTAGCACTGTCAGTAAAAAGAAATATCAAAAATGTCAGACTGTCCAGGTTTTGATAAATACCTTGAAGGACTGTAAATCTTTTTATAAGGCATTCTTTATTTTGAATTAGATGGGACAGAGACCCATGGCATACTCCACTCTGCATTTGATTTTCTTTCAGGCTACATCATAAATACTGAAACAGTAATTTAAAATTATGCCTACTGTTAAGCTAGAACCTTCCACCCTCCTTTCCCCATCAAGGTATTTTCTATTACCTATACACAAAAGGTGGAGCAGCAGTTGTACAAAGATTAATGTACAGAGAGGCTAGAGATGCACCTTTTCTATAGCAAGCCATTTTGTAAGTCCAAGTTTTTACTGGACTAATCTAGTAATATGTCTGCAGCATCATGTCTGAATGATTTCTTTAATCCATAAAAATCTCCTTAATGCATAAATATAATTTCTTTAATACATAAAAAATACAGCAATTTCCTTGCTACATTTCCAGTTATTCTCTACGTGATCATTTATATTGCACCATTATAACAAAAATCCCCA
Source organism: Buteo buteo (assembly GCF_964188355.1). Taxonomy (NCBI): domain Eukaryota; kingdom Metazoa; phylum Chordata; class Aves; order Accipitriformes; family Accipitridae; genus Buteo; species Buteo buteo. The sequence continues at coordinate 7,168,916 of NC_134185.1, forward strand.
CTGCTGGATTCTCATACCAACCAACTCATATTTGCATCTGCACTTTTAGTTGGACAGAGCTTTTGTTTCCTCAAGCTGACAAATGTTTCCATGGTCTCTTTATTCTCTCTTTCTTTGACATTAGAATTTGTGTTCAACTCCTCTCTGTTTCAGGAATTAACCACAGTCTTGCTGCGATTTTATTCCTAATACAAACATTCTGTTTCCTAAAAGTCTGAGCTCTGTCAAAGGCATTGTATTTCTTCTTTCAGGCTATACTTCATTTATTTTTTCACTACTGTAACTTGATTTTTGTAATGGCATGCCTTTCTTATTGTTTTTGCAGTCTGAACAGCAAACAAGGACTTTCTATTTAGCCATGATATTTTTGTTTCTCTTCCCTAATATGCAAAGAGGGGAAAAAAAAATTCTCCTCTTGTCTAGACTTCCTCATCTAGGAAGACAAATTTTTAAAAATGCTTCTTATATGGGAGTACTTCCACGCTATAGAAATGACCTTGTCAAAACTGACAATTCATAACAAATTCATGACAAAATATTTATTTGCAAAAATTCCTAGTATATGCTGTATGCTTTTTGCATCTCTAAAAAGGGACAGTTCACGGTCCTTGGAGGTCTGATTCAGATGACTGATCATAAAGTGGATCTTTAAGAGGTGTTTGTAAATGACCAGTTCAGGAACCCTGGGGATCTTCTCAGGGAAATTACCATGCCTTCTTGAGGACTGCTGAAGAAGTCATGGAAGGATGTAGGTAGGAAAGTGCTTAATTTCAGTTGTGCATCAGAACAAAATTTCAGTAAAGACTAAAATGTTGGTTCATATCTAAAACTAAAGAGGAGGTAAAGGGGAAAATGATTAAGAAAGGGTCCTGCTATTTGGGTTTGGAAAGGGACCTGGAGACTGCAGTGAGAGTGGCTTCAGTAGAGAAGAAATATTGGAAGTCAAGCTGGAAGGTAACCAGCTGCAGAAGACGAAGCTGCTGGGTTTGTTGTAGGCGGCACCTCACATGATTTTAGAGACTGGGGGGACATCTGGAATGGAACCAGCATTTGAGAAAGGAGTTACAAAGGACTATGGAAACTAGCGAATTTCCTGAAAGAAATTTCTGCATTTTCTGTAAAAAGAAATGCAGGACGGTGAGAGGCTGAGAAGAAAGGTGTCAGAGGGGAGCAATACAGAAGCAATAGAACGAAAAAGGATGAACCGGTGACTGGGGCAGAAGAGAGGGTTAAATATCTAGCGTAGAGCTGAAAACTACTAAAAACTGCACAGCTCTGTCAGGGCATGTCTGAAACATATGGTGTTCCCAACAACTCAAGTTTAAGGAGCAGCTCCTTAGGTTTGCCAGTTTACACTAAGAGGATGAGCTCTCAGGTTTGTTGTTATCATAATGACAGAGGTTTTTAAGAGTCAGTGTTTCTGTTAAAGATACAATCACAGAGGAATTAATTAGCTCTGACAGAAGTCAGTTTGACAGTGGTACTCAAGAGAATATGATAGCCAAAAGGGGAACAATGACAACAGACACGGCAAGATTATTCTTTTTGCAAAGCACTAGAGAAACTTGTTCATTGGCACATACAACGAATCAGGCAGTCTTCAACCTCTTGGATGTAAAAGCGAAGCATACAATACGTCATTGCCATGCTGAGCAAAACCTGAATTTTTTAATAGTCTGTTCACAACAAGATGGATTAATGATTGGCAGGGAAACAAGGAACACAGAAAAATAATTCAGAGAATTAAAGGATCAAAGCGATTTGGCTCTGGTGAGACAAACAAATAATTTAAAATTTGAAGGGGAGAAAGAGGATAAGAAATAAGGACAAACTCAAACATTAACTTAGAGCAAAACTTGCAAAATATGTTCTTTCTTTCCTTGTTCTTTTCTCTCTTCAACTTTTAAATTGATTGAAGGAGACTTCAAAGTTTATTTAATTTACTTTGTTTTCTAAGCCCAATCAAGGATGCTATACAAGTGAAAGGCTTTTTATGTGGGGTTGTTTTATATCTACAAATGATTGTTTCTACACATGTGATGACTGAATTACAGTGTATGTGCAGTGCACCTGAAAGTGCAGTCGAAATTTCTTATATATGTAATAATTGCACTTAAAAAAGTCAGTCTCAAGAAGGAATAACGGTTGACCATAGCACAAAACAGATTCCCATCAAACTTACTTTTTGGCAAGGGGACTGTAAATGACATTGCAGTTAAAAAACCATACGATTACCTTGTGCTCTGTTTTTGTATGATTTGGAATTCATGTAGGGAAGAGACATGTAGCAGATCTTCAAGAAGGAGCTGACGTGGAGCCCACTGTAGGTGCATGTCCCTTTCAACAGCAATGTGTCTTGCACAATTCATGCCCTCAAGCTTCTCTCATTGAACAACAGAGGTGAGGTTTTCCCTGTCACCCTTTAATTCCATCTGAATGCCTGTCATGGGAAAATGGCACTGGAGAGCCATTGATATTTCTTATATTTCTGTTGAGAGATCTGCTTTCCTATCATTACATCTTTACACCATTAGTTTGAACCTTACAAAGATTGTACAGTTCTGCTTTCATTTCTGGGCTATCAAGAGATTTCTAAGCAAACCAAGTACCTTCTAATTTTAAACTCTCAGTGCCTTGCGATAGACTTACTCTGTTAACGGGTCGTCTCAGCTGCAGTGTGTTGGGGCGGGCTGCACCCCGTACACTGTGTGTCACTGTTGTCCTTAGGGTCTAAGTCTCGAAACAAGCATCTTAGCTTTGTTTTGTGCAAATGGTGAGATGCCTCTGACTGAGCATTCATGGGGCATCAATGCAATCTTGGTGAGTGTGATCCCTGCCACTGGGTGTGCTGTGCCAACACAGATAACAAAAGTGTCCCAGAAGAACAAGGCAGCAGCCAAGTAGATAACTAATAACCCATGTAGCAGGGAGTGATATCCAGGGAAATGGCAATCAGAACACAGACCAAAATGACTCCAAGTAAAGGCTGGAGTCATCTCCTATTGTCCTGGTTTCAGCTGGGATAGAGTTAATTTTCTTCCTAGTAGCTGGTACAGTGTTACGTTTTGGATTCAGTATGAGAAGAATGTTGATAACACACTGATGTTTTCAGTAGTTGCCAAGTAGTGTTTATACCAAGTCAAGGATTTTTCAGCTTCTCATGCCCAGCCAGCAAGAAGGCTGGAGGGGCACAAGGAGTTGGGAGGGGACACAGCCAGGACAGCTGACCCCAACTGGCCAAAAGGGTATTCCATACCATGTGACGTCACACCCAGTATATAAACTGGAGGGAGTTGGCCTGGGGAGGTGGCTTAGGAACTAACTGGGCATTGGTCGGTGGGTGGTGAGCAATTGCATTGTGCATCACTTGTTTTGCATATGCCAATCCTTTTATTATTATTGTCATTTTATTATTGTTGATATTATCATTATTAGTTTCTTCCTTTCTGTTTTACTAAACTGTTCTTATCTCAAACCATGAGTTTTACTTTTTTTTTTTTTCCGATTCTCTCCCCCATCCCACTGGGGGCAAGTGAGTGAGTGGCTGCAAGGTGCTTAGTTACCAGTTGGGGTTAAACATGACACCTATAGAGAACTATCAAAACACTCTCGGCAAGAAGTCCTCTAAGCCTTGCAGGGGTGGCAGCAAGGGCTGGGTACGCGGGTGGTGCTGAGGGGGTGACTTGGTTCTCACCAGGACGCCAGAGCTAATAATATATACAAAACAGATAGTAACATTGGTCTCAGCTGTAGATTTAACAGTGATTATGAAACCTGTCTTTGTTTCTGATAGGTATTTCTGTGCCCAGGAATGTTAATTCTTCTTGTACATTCTGCCATAGCTCTTATTAGTAGCAAACTGTCTTTTTTCAGCTTAGGAAAGAATGAAGTTGTTCCTAAAAGTGTGTTGACTTGCACTCCATGTTACGGTGGATTTTTGGAGGATTTCTTTATAACGTAATGCAGAACTATTTGAATGTGAATCTGCTTTTTTCCAAGTTTGGGAGTATTTGGATCTCAGTTCTGCATGACTACTTAGTGAAAGCCTGGATGACAGAAAGTTACTAAAATCAGACTGTTGCTTTTTTTTCCTAAAACTATCACAGATCAAATTACAAGTTATGAGTGGGAAGGAGGGAAGAGGGAAAAGAAAAACAGAGTTATGATATTAGACCTCTGAAGAAAGTGGAGTGTTTCTGACAGAGAAAGTGGATGAACTTTAAAGAGAAGTTAATGTAAAAAGAAAAGAAAAGATGATTATTGGATATTAGTTTCTCTCTCAGTATGTGCTTTAGTTGATTAAAAAAATGGTTTGCAGAGAGAGGCTGTTAAAAAGATCAGTAATACAGATCATAAAAAATGGATTTCTTGGATATAAAGAGGGGCTTTCAAAAATCAAATTGAAAATTAAATTATAGAAAGCAGTAATATAGCAAGATAATTGCCAATATGTTCAGATGAGATAGCAGATAAGAGAAAATTATTCGGTAAGAAAGTGACAATGGTGTATAGAAAAACACTTCTAAAAAAGTCACTATTTTTATTGTCTATAGGGAATAAAACAGTCTTTTAAGAAAATTATCAGATTTTCTGGCATAAGAATTAAATAATGTCTAGATAACAAAGAGCTTGCATAAAGACTTATTTAAAATCCCACTGCATAGAGAAAAAGCCTAAATATATTACTGTCATCCACAAAGCTAAAAAGTATTATTTGTCCCTAATTTCTGTCAAGATACCTTAAATTACCAGCGTTTAGTGGTTTTATCATATTTTTTCTTTACAATAGCCGGAAGCAGATACACATGAGAAGACAAGAACTCTTCTGGACAGAGCTCAGGATGGGATAGAGCCCAGACCTGGGGAAGGCATATCTGAAGCCAGTGGAGTTGCCCCACATCTCACTGTAGCCCATGCAATAGGATTCATCTCCTTTCCCTTTGCCTTGTAGCACTTGCACCACCAGGATGGTGCCAGGGCTTCAACAAGAGACTGGAAGATAGGGGTGAAAAAAGAGGGACAAAGAAAGTCCCTATCACTCCCTGCCACTGCAAATCTGCCTGGGACACCACAGCCAGGTCAGATTAAGACACCTGAAATTAAACATTACGTGCGTGCTATGTGTCCAAGCTCCTTTTGTAGTCAGGGGAGATCCAGCCAACATTCAGCAGAGTATCTGCCTTGGCTTCGTTGGCTGCGCTGAGGTTTCGCCGTATGGACTGGAGCACACGTTAGCTTGAACACCAGGTCTTCTAGGGTTGTTTTGGATGAATGATGTTATTGTTGAATGTGTGCAATAGATAGCTGGGACTAAGGAGTTCCTAGGGCAAGCATTACTATGCTCTCCATCTCTACGAAGCTAACAATGAGTCTCTGTGGACCAGAATCACGTCAGGAAGGGAAGAGTGGGCCTCTGCTGTTCCCCGAATGGGCTGATCCTTGTTGTTTCTGAGTTGCCATCTTCTGACTCCCAGCTCTTTCACTGAAGCTTCTGTATGTTTTCCTGTTCACATTTTTTTCTCTTGAGTTGTGGTCTATGCACATTCTCACAGTTCTTTCTTGTAACTTAGCAATATCCTCAGAAGTCGGAGGTGATATGCAGTGGGGCTGTGCCAAAACTAGACGTGAGGAGCAGCTAGACAGGCAGCTGAGGAGTTGGGTAGGAGGAAGGAAACGCTTAGGTGATGCAGGACATCGGCAAAAGGCAGGCAGACATGGCACGGGACCTCCAGGGAACTGCACCCTCTGGAGTAGAAGCTGAAGGCCAGGCAGGGCATTGGACGTGGCTTTCGACGTCAGGTTGGAGGCAACTGAATCAAGCCCTACTCAAGGTAGACGTAAACACCTGGTGCACCTGTGGATACGTACAGGTGGATGCTTAAATGTAGGGATCTTAATCCTGAACCGAATTTTGCCCTAGATGCTTAGAACAGCCATCCAGATTCTTAGTAGCATAAATTGAGTGAGATGTATTCAGGCCATAGAGACTAAGAGTATGATTTTGCTGTGAAAAGCCTATACTCCAAAACCATTAGCTCAATCCAAATGCACTTCTTGTCTGTCACATTAGACACTACTTTACTTAATGTGTGTCAGACTCTGCCTATTTAATTTATTGTGGACATGCTGGCTATTCATATATCAAACTAGCATTTGCACAGACTTTTTAGGATAATGTGGAGTCATTCCAGTCTAGGCACTGTAAGATGATTTGCCTTCTCTTTCTGACTCTAGCAGCTGTTGTATTCCATAGCTCTGGCTTTGTGGTTGTTACCAGTCAAACTATATTTTCTGGGGGTTTTTTTTGGTGGTTTTTTTTTTTTTTGAGTGTCTCCTTACTGTAAGACTACCATTTATGATGCTTGCAGCTGGTAGTAAAAATCCATACCCAGTATGATGCTGGGTACAATGGATATAGGCAAAGCATACAAGAGGGACAAGGTGGATGTGGTAATTGTGTTTTCATCCCAAATATAAAAAGTGGGTTTTGAGCAGAAAACTAGATGAATACTGTAGGTCTTTATAACTGTGAATAGGAGAATATTCACAAGGAACATGTTGCACTTATACATTAAGGCTCAATGCATCTTTGTATTGAGTTGGGAGGAGACTGCTAAGCAGTGCATTTTGAACTTACCTAATTTTATGGACTGCATTGCATAAGGGCTGATTTTGTTGCTGAATAAAACATAAATGTAAATGTAACTGTGTTTGCTAGCTTGAGGTGAGTCTTTCAATTGTTTTATATAGATTGCTTGGACACTTAATAAAACACTCTGGCATAGCTACGGCTTCCTGTTTCTTGCAATTGAATGGACAACAGCAAGTACTTAAACAAAACTGCAGGGTTTCTTATGCTTACAAATATGTAAAAAACAATTCAGAGCCTGGTATTAGATCTGCTGACTGCTAACAAGAAATAAATGGAATTTTACACTATCAGATAAGGTACAATATGAAAAAAATCACAATTCTAATTAAAACTGAAGTATTTACAAACTGCTCAGGAAGATTTAGTGGTGCAGGCATCAGCTGCCTGAAAAGCTCTTCTTGGTTTTGTTCCTCTCCAGTCTTTACTGTCATCTGCACAGAGAAGAACAGTACAGGGGCTGTTTGTGTGTAAATGATGCTTTGGGAGCATCATGAGTGTTCATGCTTATTCTGAGTTTAGCATAGAGATGTGCCCGGAGTGTAGAGTCCATCTGGGGATTTGGGGGGGTTGGTATCAGTCTAAGTAGGTGCTTCATAAGGTTTCAGTAGCACTTGCTTGGTATTTTCTGTTGTATTATACTGCAATGATATTGTCTGTGACTTTTTTTCTTTCTCCTCACTGCAGCACTCTCTGTGTGCTCAGGTTCCAGGGCATGAAGCATGTCCTTCAAGATCTTACTTGTCTCTAAAATGTGTTTCCTCACATACTTGTCATACATGACAGAACACTGTTTACAGTATTTCACCCTTCCTTATTTGTGAACCTGGTTATATTAGAGATGTAATGAACAATTAGCAAGGAAATAACTTGTCACAACAAAGGAATTGTTCAGGGTTTTTCTGTCTTTTCTAATTTTCAGGAAATAAAAACGTTTGATTGAAAGTACATTGTGGGGCAGCATAATACTAATAAAATCCCTTTGGCTTGCTGGGGGTTTTTTTGGACTTTTTAATTTGTGTTGGCCTACAATGGAAACATTGATTTTTCAGAGGCATCTGAAAAGAAAGCATGGCATTCCAAGCCAGTGTGTAGGATTTTCTGGACCTGTGCGGAGGAGATTTTTTAAAGAAGCTAACACAGAAGGTCAGAAAAAAAGAGGATCTGTCTTATCACGAAGGTGAATCAGAAGTTGGCTATCCCAGCCAACCTATGGAGAAAAATTCTTCCATATGACCAATTTGCAAGTTTCTCTTTAGAGAAGAGTGGCTAAAATCTGGAAGAATGTTGGCAAATGATGGTAAAAGTGTAGTTTGACAGCTAAGCTGTAGACCTGCAACCTTATTCTCCTCTGCCCACCTCTGCTGAAGCTCAAGACCCACCGAAGTAGAAGACAAGAACATTGTCACCTTTTCCCTGTTGCTGAAACAGACAATTGTCTGACACAGGAACGGTGAAATATGAACTGAAGGCCACTGTTAAAAAAATGAAAAAACCCTATGAAACTCCCTGTCATGCACATCCACACCCTGTCCCATCCTCTCCTCCCCACACACATTTCCCCATCTCTGTGACATTCTTCCAGAGAAAAGGTATTTACAGAAACAGAGCTGATTTCTGGTGACTTACAATTCTTGTTAGTGTTGTTTAGAGAAGAAATTGTTTGACTTGTAACAGGGACACAATTCTAGTTTGATACTGAAGTATAAAACATGAAAAGGAAGGCTTTAAGAACTGTAGCATTTTGTTTAGGAAAAAAACCCCAAACTTTGATTTTTGATTGTAAGAAGTCCAATAGGCTGTGGCCACTTGGCTTGTATATTTAGACATATTTTTCCTTTATATACCTTATGCTGTGAAACTAATATATCTCTAGCAGTGAAACTTATATGGCAAATCTCACGAAGTGATTGAGTAACTGAGAATGCAGCAATGCAAAATGCACTTCCACTGTAATACAACTGATTTTAGATCCTGGCTGTTACCCAGAAAATCACCACATCTTGGCAATGGAGTGGAAAATTTGCATTCTCTGTGAACTGAAAGTGAGAACAATTATTAAGGTTAATTCAAGATCATTTTGGTAACTCAGAAGAAAAAATTGTACTTGTGCCTAAAAACACTGGGATTTTTTTGGGGAAAACTAATAGTACTAGGTCTTGTCAATTTTTTTCTGTAAAAAATTGGTCAATATTCTGTGAATACAGTAGAATTTGTTGTTAATTTTTATTAAAAGGTGATTCCCATGTAGTGTATAGAGCATTGCCTTAAATACTGCTAGCACAGGGAAATTCAGGTTCCATTACACAGTCAATAATTCATAAACTTCCCTGTATTTAAAACCTAGGTCTTCAGAAGGAAGGATAATGCTTTAAAATAACTTTCAGAAAATGCCATGTGATTACTAATACCCTAATGAATATTTATAAGCTAAAGTCTGAAAGGTGATCACTTTAACACGATGCGTCTAATATCCAATAAAAATAGAAAAAAATTAAGTATTGACTATTAGGCCTGAATCTGTATAAAAGGACTCAATTTGTCTCTTACAATAGAGCAATCCATGAAGTTGTACATTGGAATGAATGAAGTTATATTTATGTGTAAGTAAATTAAGTGAGAGGAAAATTAGTACTTGGTATTAAAGAGGATCCTCAGTGTTACAAATGCTTTGAATAGATGGCAGAAAATCCATAGCAATAGCTGAAAATAAGATGAGGTAGCAATGAGAAGTTGGTTATCAGCACAGAAAATCATGAAAATACTAAGCAAGTAGGTTCTCTTCTAGCATTTGCACATCAGAGAGTGACAGTCATAGATGCATAGCTTTCAACAAAATGCTTTCCTCCTGCCAAAACCCCCTTCCAGGCCAACACTGACTTCAATAGCAGCATCAAGCTAGGAGTATTTATTTCCTGAAAAAAAAGGTATATTCAATGTGCTATGTTAAAGAAATTTATGTGGACAAGACACTATTATGATGCAGGCTGGCAGCCCTCAGGCCATCGGTGAGCAAGTCAGAGCAAACGGATTTATTTCTGTGGGAGAAAGAGTAGCGTAAAAAGGATGCCATAGGTGGGTGTCAGAAATTGGTATTTCTTTAGGACAACCTGTCAAAAAATGTCACAGCCTGTCGCTGTGAGTTCTACATATTATGGAATGCAAAGCTATATTTTTTGTATTAGAAATATTGAGAACATTATTATTTGTGAACCTTGTTATCGCTGTGTAATTTTCATAGGTATCAGTTTTATCTTTGTGATATTTTGTTCTTTTCAGGGAGCTTTATGTTAAATAACATAGAATGAGAGGTAAACTAGCTGGACATCCCTCAACCATATTTCTTGAAAAGTCCTGTTGAATTTTATGAACAGTTTTAGACTTACTACTCTTATTGTTCAGTTATGTGCTTCTGAAAATTCCTTTAGGAAATAGTCAACCAGAAAGTAAGAAACAGAATCAATATAAATTTAGTAATAACAACTTCAAAGAATTGACATACTTAGGTTAATACAGTGGGTTTTACTGTTGTTATCTTTTGGTGTGGGTATTGTAACTGTGTTCTCTCTTTCTAAATGTGTAGTACTGGTGAAACAAATAGGTTATTATGAAAAAAATCAGCAGGCATTAGTCTAAGTTACCTTAAAAAATATTGTTATCAGTGCGTAAAGGTCAATGCAGAAAAATTCTTATGTTTTAGACACTGTTTGACTTGTTCAAACTCCAGAAAAATGGCAATGTTTCTGTTTCCTTTGGTACCCTCATCATCCATTAGATATTCAAATCTGATATGAATTAATCAGAATTTGATGCATATGGCAAACTAAACAATCCAGATGTAAACCTTATTGTAGGAATTTTCTAAACTTCATTTTTAGATCAATTTGAATTCTGCTATCTATATGCATTTGAAGTTCTATTGATCTTGTGAAAAGTCACAAAAAAGATGCAAATATAAAATAGATAAGAGAAAAATAATTTTATTGGAATTTTTTTTTTAAAGAATTACATTATACCTTACAGTGTAAATAATACATATGTACACAGATGCACACTGCTTAGAAATTATGTATGCTTAGGCACAGAAATGATCTATTTTCTGACTCTTTGGTCAAGAGTTGATCTTGAGCTTTCCCATTAGTAGAAATATTAATTCTGGCAGGATAACACTTTTTTGTAGCACCTTTAAAACTCAAAAGCTACAATGTTAACTTGCACATGTGCCCAGTTTTAGTTCTAGATGTGTCTAGAGTGTTTCTTCTGCCTGAAAATGCCAATGAGGGAGTACGTCTGCTCTGGTGGCACTGCGGGAGAAACAGGTGGGTTTCTAAGCAGAGCAGATGACCACACCAATGTCTTTCCAGCTACTTTATCTCACCTCTAGGACAGCCCAGGAGACCTGGATTCTCAAAACTCAACAATTTACTATAAGTTATGGGAGAGTAGGATGACATGAGATGATAGCAGGCAAGAGAAGAAAGTGCAAGGGCTTATATCCCTACTTTAATAGGCACAAGGTGCTGGATTCTGATGTTCTTTGGAGGGATCTGTTCCCTCAAGAATACTAGTTAGATTGTTGATGTTGTAGAAAAAGAAGTAAGGGGAACTGTTGGTTATCTTTTCATCCTCATTCTGCCAGTGGGCAGCACAGGCCCCTCAAATGCATTTTTAATGCCATTGCAGGAAAATAGCTTAACTCATCGTACAGGCTATGGTTGCCATTTCCAGTCTACCAGAAGAAAACACTTGCAAGGGCTAAGTGATATAAAATTCACTTTATAGAGGTTTGGGGGGTTTTTTGCCAGGAAAAGGAAGGAATCAAATGATACGACCATAAATGAGCACTGGCTTCCCAGTACACTGGGAATCAACTTGCCCCAAGGCATAACATTTCAAATCACCTAAGTAAATCATATATCAAAGAGATGGTGGTTTCTTTGAAATCCTTGATTTTGTATGACATGGACATACTTTGTTATTTAATAATTACATCATAGCAGCATCCAGAGGCCTTACTTACAGTACTAAGTGTGGTGTTAACTTACAAATTGCTTAAAGTAGAGGTTTTTCTAGGCCAGTGTCCTACTTTCAAGAGCCTTTTCAAGAGAAATAGGGATTCTGCAAGAACCCACCATTAGTTAATGTTTCCAGTTAAGTATGAGTAGGAAACAAATTTTATGGCTTGGATCATGGAGGTGTAGAGTTTATGCTTCCTCTAAAATATTACTTTTAAAGATAGGTTTACTGCTACACATCTGATATTGGTGTTACTCATATGCCTTTTCAGTACTTTTTTAGTCTTGTTAAATTTATCTTTTCAGTAATATCAAGTGACAATGAATTTCACAGTGTGATTGTACATTGTATGGAAAATTATTTTTGTATTGATTTTATATTTCCTAGCCACCTTTTCATTTCTACCACTAGCTATTGTTCTTGCACTCTAAACAGGACAAATAGAAATTCCTGATAGGTCTTCTGTGTAGAAATCATAGTTTTGCATATTTTGTCATGCTTGCTTCTGCTCTCATTAGTGAAAAGGATTAAAATCTTCATTTAAATATTCAGTCATGTGCCCCTTTTAGTTTGCATTGTGTGCTCCTGGAAAACTCTCTTCGGCTCCATTAACTTCAAGACTAGGTGATGGCAATCCAACTGAGGGTGAGCCATTGCTTGCTATTACTGTATTATAACAATTTTGGAATTATTTTTTATCCGATTATTCAGTAATCTTGTTAAATATTTCCTTTGCTTCTGATTACTGCTGTACACTGAGTGGAAATCTTAATTAACTATTGTGCAATGACATTCATATGTACTTTCTAACCTGCTATCATTAATTTCAAACCCTAAATGTGGTTAAAAGATTTCACTCTTTCACCTCTAACTTTTGCTTTCATTGGCATGGACATTCATTTGTCATTATGATTCACTTCATTTGTTCAGGTCTTTTGAAAGCTTTTCATGTTGCTTTCTGATTCTAACTGAACTATCTCATTACGAACTCAGCTGCCTCGTTATTTCCCCTCACCACATTCTAAATCACTTACATGTATATTAAAGAATACCAAACCTGGTACAGAAGGTAAAGATACATCTTCATAAAGTTTTAATGATGGAGTGATGTCCTGGTTTCAGCTGGGATAGAGTTAATTTTCTTCCTAGTAGCTGGTATAGTTTTGGGTTCAGTATGAGAAGAATGTTGATAACACACTGATGTTTTCAGTAGTTGCTAAGTAGCGTTTAGACTAAGTCAAGGATTTTTCAGCTTCTCATGCCCAGCCAGCAAGAAGGCTGGAGGGGCACAAGGAGTTGGGAGGGGACACAGCCAGGACAGCTGACCCCAACTGGCCAAAAGGGTATTCCATACCGTGTGAGCAGCTGCGTGGTGCTTAGTTGCTGGCTGGGGTTAAACCACGACAAGTGAATGTAATGCTGCTGAATCCTCTGCTTTCATTAGCAATTCCTACCTAGCCATTGACTAATGAATTTTTTTGTCTTTTACCTCAAGACGACTTAGCCTTTCTAGTAGTCTTCTGTAGATCATCTCTCAAGGTCTTCCAGAACAGAAAATACTTTCAAGAACTTAGTGATGCTAAGGAGCTGGCAACGCATCCGTGATTTTGTTTTGGGTGTCCCTCCCCATTTTTGCTAATACTCCAGAGCTATTGGTCAGTACAATCAGTATGTCAGGAAAGGAAAGGAAAGGAAAAAAATCTATCTGATCAAGAGCTTTATAGATCAATAAAACACAATGCAGGTAAGGAGGTACTGTAACAAATGAGTTGTTTCGATGGGTTTATAAATGCACATTTAAAAAAATAAATGTGTGTATACACCGTGCATATCACTGCATATCTAAATATCCTTACAAGTATAATTTGGGATCTGAAAATACATCTATACTAGAAGTATCTTCATCAAATCCATGAATAAGAATTGCATCTGCATTTATACTATGTAAGAAAAAAACCCAGGTTAGTCAAATATGTGTAGTCTGATTTCAGAGGCTTCTGGCACTGTTCTAAGAATATGGTAGCTAACTTCTCATGCTCCTCTTTGAAACTGCAGCTGAGATCCTGGTACTAATGAAGCCAGCAAGAGTCAAGTTCTGTTGATTTCATTTGGGCAAGTGTTTCACTCTTTAAGCTTACAAACAGTACGAGTTCTATATTATCAGTAAATTTGTCTTTTGTTTTGAAGGAAAAAACATCAGTAGAGTAGCTAAAGGGAGTATTACCCAACCCTGAAGAAGAGGGAACAGTTAATAAAAAAAAATAAGTGCAGAAGATAGTCAGCAAGAAAAGAAAAATATTGAATGAATAAATACATTTCTCTTATGCATATGTAGTTAGAAATGTTATCTGTATTTGAAATATAACAAACACAGTGTACAGAGAAAGCTGAGAAGGCACGAACAAAGAGATTCAAGGTACAAACACTTCCAAAATGTTTATTTTGGAGAAGCCTCTGAGTAATAGAGACAGAAAAAGATAACTTTTGCGCTTTTCCTCATTAGGAACTGTAGACTGAGTAAGACTGCCAGAACAGGAAGAGAGAGAACTTGCAGTCCTTAGCAGCACTGTTTTTTTCCTCAGTGTGGGGAATATCCTTATATGACACCTTCTGCCCCTCTCATGTTGTCTGAAAGGACTGTACTTATGTGATCCAAATCTTATATAAATCCCTAACAAATATTTTCTATTTCCCAGAAACCTGAGAAGTTCATGAGTAAATTGCTTCTTTTCTTCAGGGGGCCTGACTGCAATTTCTGTTAATCTTGCCTCGGTATTTTTTTTGTACTGAATGACGTAAGAATTATTGAAGGCAGTGAGAAGAAGTTCATCATCTCATATGCTGGCATGAGTCTTAACAGACTAATGCAAATAATAATTTTTTTTTTTTCTCAAGAATTTTAAAATATAAATTAGATCTGATTAAACAAAGAACAGGAAAATGGGGGAAGAAATGAGGAAATGGCAGAAGGGTAATATTGCAAACTAAAATAGATATGATGAGTACACCCTGACACTGAGCAACTGTAAAGTTTTCTACACTGATAAATATGATTTCTCTGTAGCATGATCTCAGCCTCTGTTTCCTTATTAAGGGTTCTAGGTGAATTGCCTAAAACCCTGCACTAACATCACTTTTCCCTTGTGTCTTCACAAGATCCTTGTTATGAACATTGTGGGGATTTGATTTTTCTTCTTCACTGATGTTCATTTTGATTGAATTCACTTAAAAGTGAGTACAGTTTTTGCTCTTCTTGCTTTTTTGATGAATACAGTTCCCAGTCCCCATCCTTATCCTATGTGTATGTTTCTTATAACGTGTTTCAGAATTTTCTGATTAGTTCTCACAACTTTTTAAAATGAGACTAATTGACCTTGCTTGCATATTCGCTGCTTGAGTGCAACTGGGAAATGATTCAGCTGAAGCTTAGCAAACTCTTTTTGATTTCTTTTTTCTTTTTTTTTTAATATCGCACTCTGTTGTGTTGCAGGTTTGATAATAACAGGATTTCAAATAAAACTGCTAAGCACTTTGCTGGCCCTGAGGCTTTTCTCTTGCTACACCTCCTCCAGGTCATGTATTCTTTAAAACTAAATGGTATTTATTGTGAAACATTCCTATGGCCCATAAACTGCCTTAAAATGCAATAGCGCTATGACTTGGGGCAGGGGAAAAAGCAAGAGAATCAATTGCATGGAATTGTACTGACCTACGTAAATAGTAGTGTTAGGAGAAAACCCTCTGAATTCCCTATGAAAGTGCATATTCCAGAAAGGCATGAAACCTAGTTAAGATTCATGCGGTCCTACATATGGAAATCATACCAGGTCTCCAAGAGAAGAGGGAATCCAGCTTTGCTGGTGATTGACTGGAAAGGGAGCAGCTCTTTCTCTAGAAAAGGAGGATACCTAAAGCAGACACTCACGTGAACCTGCTTGCCTGGGTCTCTCAGATACTCTGAGAAAGCTGGATCATATCAGAAAGGACCTGGATCCTGTTACCAACTGGTATGGCAAAGCTTTTCCAGGAGTGATGCAAAGATGTTGTAGGAGTCAAATGTAAAAAATCCTACATTCACCACAAGGAAAAACGCTGGGGTGGTCATATTAAAGCACATTCTGCTATGAAGAGTACCCTTCAACTACAGAGAGAGGGGACACAGGCTTTAGCACTTCTGCAGCACGGCAGCAGAATGGTGGAAAGGCAGTCAAGGGCTTCCACTAAAGGGAAAACCACAGCAAGCTGCATATTTCTACCCCACCAGAGAGCTGCCAGAAATTCCTCTGTGTGAAACAGTGCTGGGTGGAGGAAGACATCACCTAAGGGTGGCAGAACCAGGGGAAAAAACCCCCAACAAATCTTAAAGTAATATACATGATTTGACCTCATCTGATGACATTGATTCTGGAATGAAGAGCAATTTAGGATGTAGGAACCCTCTAAAGTCAAAATCGGATTCTTTCTTGTTTGACATTGCTGAGACCATAGTACATTTCATCAAGGAAAGAGGATTGACAGAAGCTAAGAGAGTTTTTTACCATTTGAAAGTTTTTAGGGACAAAGCTGACATGGCCCATAGAGAACAGTATGATAACAAGTGGTTTGAAACATAAATCATGCTTGACCTCCTCCCCAGCAGCAGAGGCTGTGACAGAAGGTAGGCAAAAAGCTAGATTGTTGTATTTATCCCCTTTGCTATTTTCTTTTCCATTACTACCTCACAGCTTTGAAGGGCTCATACCTTGTAGTTTTTAAGATCAAAGTGATTGTCTAATAAAGGTATAGCCAAAGATGACACCATTTCATTAAGCGTTGAGTGGCTTTTTCTTGGGGTGGTGAAGACTTCTGATTGTATTCTGATGGACTGTCGTTTGATGTATGGCCTCAAAGGTAAAAAGAAGGTCACCTTTATTTCATATGGAAGAGTAGAGGGGTGGGTGATGATTGGATTTATGCAGGTAATTAACAGGGTAGTAAGATGACTTGTCAATGTCCCTTCAATGACACCAGGAGTTTTTCTCGCATTCTCTTAAACTTGACATATTTTGTACTATTCAAATTGTTTCATTTTCTGACTGTAGAAATGAGGGGACTTTGCTAAGTCTTGGAACAATGACAAAGAAGTGATGATAATCAGCACTAAAATCAATAGGCAGGAACCAAATGTCATACTGCGGATGCTGTGAGCATCAATTTCTAGCTCTGTTGATGTGGTGTTACATGTCTGATGTCCAGACTGATTTTTCTAACTATGTAATATGTTGTACCAGCATGAGCTGGAATCACTTCAGGTTGCTATTTTTGCCCTTTTCTTACTACTGTGAAGAAGCCCTGTACTGTCACCAATGAAATTGGTACTTTCTAAAATTTTCTAAAAGGTAGCCACAACCTGAGTCCAATTAAGTAGACACTGCTGATGTATCCTGGAATGAAAGTTGGCTGACAACCTACTCAGTCTCCAGTTTTGATGAGTTATCCACTTCGTTCACATCCACTTGTTACTTCTTTTCTCTCCTTTAGCAAGGCTTGCTGAGTCACATAAAAGATTCAGGCTAAAAACATTTCAGGACACATTGTTCAGTCATCATTTTGCGACTCTTACATGTAAGGTTTATGCCAATTTTGATCTATATTCAAAGTCATAAGTAATTACACCTATTACAATTGCTCAGCATGACACCAGTTGATGCTGGCAAGGACTGTGGGCATGTTGCTGTTCCATGTGAGGTTTTCTATCTAATGTCTGAGCTTTTATAGTTGCTTCCCATAGAAGCTTACATCCCTTTAGAACTAAAATTAAACTGAATTTTATGTTTAAAAATAAAAATAAAAAATGTTAAAAGACAAGTGCCAGACTTCTCACCTTGCAGCAGGTAAGACTTTTTAAATGAAGAATTTGCTGCTTCATGTGGGAAACTACTGGTGCATGAAGCTGACACCCTAACAGTAGAGGCTGTATTAAGAAAAGAAACATACTTTTCTTCATACAAAAGGATCTGACAGCACTCTGGCAAACCTAGAAAAAAAATTAGACTAATAAATTAGACCTGCTACGCATCTGAATAGTGCTTCTGTGCTTGCATATGGCCTGCCCTACCGAGCAGCAAAATTAATGCCTTTATAAAAACACTAGGTCTTTCCTCCACCTATCTCATCCAAAGGCCCCATCTGATAGTCAGGCTTAGAGAACAGCTGTCCGATGTAGCTGGCCTGTATGAACACCGTCCCAGGGGTTCAGGCAGGAATGAGAAGACAGGGAATACAAGAGTGGGTCTAAAAGATGTAGACATGAAAAACAGCTGATATGCACAAGGAAAACAACAGGAAGATTACTAACAATTCAGCCTTTATTTCTTCCCCTCGTGGTCGAATCCTCGCCTGGTTGAGTGAACACAAGTTCATGATATTCTATAACCGACTTTTAAGTCCCAGACGCAGAGGATCAAGGCCACCATGGCACACTGCAGGATCCTCACGTGTTCTGGACCAGGCAGGTTTTCATCTCCTGGCTGCTGGAGTTGGCCTCCTGCTCTGCCCAATGGACAGTTCAGGATCGCTTCCAACGTGCTTGCCATACACCACACAAACCAGTTATTTCACAGGATCGTATGAATCACAAGTTACGTGAGTGTCATGGCATGTAAATTTGTTTCTGGATCTAGAGGTCTGGTGTACAAGAAGCACTGAAGTGCCACTACCTCCAAGGAAAACCAAGGAAACAGTATACCTTAGTAAACATACTGAGTAAAAGAGGACTGGTTTTGTATTTGTGGGAGGGAAGTGTAACTCATTTCAATCAGGAGCATAGTTGAAGCAAACTAAAATTAAATACATGTGAAGTGTGTAAAACTCACCCTATCTTTAGCACAGGTGCAGTGACATCTACTCAAGTCAGTTTCAGAATTATTTTTTGTGAGAAGATGACACCTCCAGCACTCTCCTGAAATGTGCTCTAGCATTATTCGATATCTTTGAAATAAAAGACATATACACTGGTAATTTTCAAAAACTTTTCCATCAGATCTCAGAGTTTTATTGCTGTTTGCCCATGACTGTTTTCCACAACAGAGCTAATACTTGCAGTGTTGAACTGTCCCATTCAAAAGCAGTCGATTGCAATGGTGATTCTTGTGGACATCATTTGTTATGAATGTTCTCTTCAGACCAGTCTAGGACAGAAGACCAAGTCTTCACTTCCGGGAAGTTTCATTCTTTTTCACCTAAATGTGAACACATACACCCCAGGAAATCTGTTTTTTTCCTACTTAGAAGGGCAGTGATCTAGCGAGACATTACCTGATTGACCACATGTGAGTGTTGATACACTCTCTTACCTTGTTATTTGAAAACAACACTATAAATAAACCTCTGAAAGATTTTCATTGACAGTACTGCTGAATCCTATGGCTACTACAATCCTGAAGCCTATGATTTGGCTCACCAATGTAGTCAGCTGCAGGATCCGGCACTGTAACTGTCTGCATGTTGGGAAATGGTTGTGCAAGCATGCTTACATGTTTCAGCCTTTGTTGAAGAACAATCTTGTAGGTAGATTCAACTGAATTTGTGCACTCTTTGTTATACTTTCAAAATCCATCAGTCAAACTTCCTCAGGTCTACCAGCTCACTCTTATTCCAACCACTTGTCTCACATCCGACAGACAGTGACTGAGGTAGACATTTATCACTTGGGCATTTTGATTTCATCTGATGTTTAAAGAGTTGCTAGAAATAATACGATGAATGCTAGTCTGATTAAAAGGAGTGCTGGTCTGGTATGACATTTTTTTGCTGCCTATTTAGTGTGACATTCTTCTGGTTAGTTCCACTGATGCATTTAGTACACAATCAAAGAAAAGTATTATTGTGCATCAACACAGAAAAGATTGTAACAGAGGAGAACTAAAATGCAAAAAGAGGACATAAAAAGTGGAAAAAACGATAAGCAACAAAGGAAGCATCTAAAAGCATTGTTCAAACATTATGGGACAAAGGAGGAAGGTCAAAGCCCACCTGGAGGTAAAATTGCTTATAGTTAGGCATAAGGGGTAACAAGAAGGGAGTTTCCTAATGCAAAAGGAGTTTTATAATGACGGATGATATGGAAAGGGTCAAAGTATTCAAAGCTTCTGCCTTGGTCTTCACAGCCATAGTCATGGCTTCTGTGCCTATGGTTTGGGAAGCTGAAGAGAAGGCAAACACAGAGGGAGCCAAGCTACATCCACCTCAGTGAATTTGATTGTGCCAGGGATCATCCTAACTGCGTCGCTGTACTGTGTCACTCTTTGGCACACAGCCTTAATGTAGACCTCTGAACTCAAAACCGCTGGAAACCACCATTTCATGGATGGATATTTACTTGTCTCCAAACTGAGCTTTGTGGTGACAGCAATGAAAGGGCTGTCATGCAAACCCCATTAAATAGTGAGTTACATAGTATATCCAAGAAAATTCAATTCCTGATCTCCTTACTGAGACCTGCAACCAGCTGAGGTGACAATAGTAAAGAAAATAAATTGCTGTAACCCAGAAGTGTGATCAAATTTCATTTCTAGAAACTGTCAATTTTAACAATTTCCATTACTAAAGAGGGAGAAGTCTGTTACTCTCTCTCTGAGGGTTTTACAAACAGACTCTGTAGCTTTCAGTTGAAAATGGATTTCTAATTTCCAGTGAATCACATGATTCAGGTTGGTGAGCTTATAAACGCAGCAAATGAATGCCTACAGTGGTTAACTGAAAGTAAAATATGAGGACGTGTGTGTGTGGAGGTCTGAAGAGCAGTGGATGTAGGAAAGACTTGCAGCCTTGTCTTTCAGTCTGTAGTCTAGAATTGGGACAGCCACTGACATATGCTTAGTCACTTCCACTCCCTATTCACATTTCCCGAACAATATAAAGGCAATGAGCTCATGATCTGCTTTGCAAAGTACTTTGAGATATACTGATGGGAAGTGCTAGCATGCGATGTGTTATTGTCTTTCTCGATGACCAGAAAAGCTTTTGAGATCAACCTGGACAGCTCTCAAACAAGTCTTTTTAGGATTTAACATGATTGTAATGAAGCTGACAATGACTATAATGAAGATGGACTTCCCTTCTCAAGCCCAAATCACCATGAAGTATTATTACAATTTGCACAGAAACTGAAAGGATCCATTTGAATAAAAGGCTGTGGCTTGCTAAGATACATATTTTGTCCTTTCCTTCCTTCCTCTCTTTTTATTTAAAATTACTTCATTTAAAAGAGAAATTCTGGTTTGTGTGGTATAATTGTGCTGTTAGCAAGGAGTATTCTCCTTCTAGCTTTATTCTACTAGACCCAGGCAGCAAGGCATCATATATCTTCATGCTAAATAGAGGTCATTTTTGGTGCGGCAGGGCCACATGAAACCATGCCAACCTCTACATCCCCACGGTGCTGCTGTCGCAGTCAGAAACAGCTGCTATAGAAATTTTGTGTAGGAAGTTGTTTCTCATGTCTTCTGGCTTATATACCTGCCAATAAAATTCTGTCCTCACTACGTATTTTTAAAAAAATTCCTTTGAAAAGCTGATTTCTAGGCAAAGAAAATGCAATTGGTCTGATTTCTTGGTACTTCAGTGACAAATTTTATACGGTCCTATATAGAAAATTTTTATCTCAGCTTGGTAAAGAACTTCAAGGCATTGAGGAATTTTTCTATATTGGAAATGGAAACAGCAACAATAGGTCTATTTGAATAAAGAGATAATTGAATAGGGCAGAGCTTATTGCTTGACGTTCTTCAAGGACTCATCTTGCTACATATCTTATCAAAAGTTTTCCTTAACATCCCAGTGGAAAAATGAGGAATATGCTGATGACTGATAATGACACAAACTCGGAGCACTGTTTATATAGTGGGGAATTGAATCATCATAGGTATAATAGTTACAGGAATGGAAGGAAAAATAGTTGTATGGTGATCATGATAGGGCTTAATAAGAATTTGTGTTAAAATTAGGCAGCTGATCAGTTTGAACTCATGAAAAGTCCAGTAATGTTATTCAATCAAGAATGTCTGTGAGTGGCTAAGATGACAAAATTACAGAAAAGCCAAAGTGATCCTAAGGCGGGTAATTTCTGGGCAATAATAGTATCACTTTACTCAGCCTTGTAAGATCTCATGTAGAATGCTATAAACAAGACAAACTCTGGATAAAGAAAATGGCTACTAAGATAACAAGGAACATCCTATCTAGCATGAGGAGATTAAAAGAGCTTCCCTTGTTTCATGTCGCAAAAAGCTGTCCAAACTTGGATATGATTGCTCTTTGTGAATACAATATAACATAAACACCAAGAAAAGAAAAGAATTATTTAAACTGAAAGGCAGTACTACCACCAAAACACCAGATATAAGCTAACTATTCATAAACTTAGACTAAAGTTTGTATCAATATTTAAAATTATGTGAACAATGTGGCTTGAGAACCACTTTCCAAAATTTAAAAAGGTAGAAGCAAAATAACCAGTTTCACAATAGTGTTGGATAAGATTCTGCAAATTATTATATGGTGTATATTTTATATATATATGATTATGCAATATATACTGAATATATGATGCATGCTATAATAGGGATGAGACTTAAATCTCTCTCTCTCTATGCCTACCATATATGTGTCTACCATATATATTCCTAGCCTTTAATATTCTAGCTAGTACAATTTAAGCACACAGTAAAATCTTATTATGCCTTTAATACATGAACTTGCTTAATGGTGTTGCAGTAAGCAAGTGTCAGAACCTGGTGTAATATTTTATTTGTATACTTGACACATGCTCATTTTGAATGTAAGATTTGGTTGTGTTCTCACATGAGTGAAAGGAAAATAAAGCCACAAGGTATCAAAAAAAAAAAATCAGCAAGGAGTTCTTGACTATGGAACAGAATTGGAAAATTGACTACACTTTAAATGTTATGGTTTCTCTCTGTTGAAATTCTTTTTTCTCAGTGCTCACTGTAGCTACTGGGGCGTATTGAAAGATCTTCTGCAAGATCATTGAAAGGAGTAATTTTATGTGTCAGGACAGGTGAAACCTGAAGAATGCCATTGATACAGCAATTCCTACAGCACTGTGTGCGGCCCTTTAGTTTTTCAAGTATCTAATAATTTTTCTGAGTGTGTTTCTATTTGCTTGTTTGCTTGTTTTTAATCCTTATAACAAGTGAACCATGCAGCTTCTAAAAACCAACTTAAAGACTGCTGAACCAGTGGATCAGCATGACTATTTTCAAGCGAGTCACTGAAATATGTGATTGTTAGCCCATAATGGCTGTGCCTGTATTCATAAACCGAGTTGTGGCAAACCCTGTCCCCCCAGCACTGAGTCCAGCTGGTACAGAATAGCTGCTGTCTAACTTAGCAGCCATTAGTAGCCTCTCAGAAAAGACAGACAGACCCAAACTGCATATTAAGAGAGGTCTCCAGCCTGCGCTAACCTTTCAGCTATGCATAGGAATTGTTTGCAATAGACAATAATTAGTTGTGGCCCCCAAATGGCCAGGGACCGTTCTATCAATTTGAACGGTGGAAGGGATCACATTGCAGCGCCCAGGACTCGGTCTCAGCTGTGGTTAAAGTACTGGTACAGCCAGAGCCTCACAGTCCTGTTTGAATAAGGCTTTTCATGTCCTACGTAAGTTATTAAGTGGTGGTTGATTTAAGTGATTCTCATGTTCCTGATTGCACTACAGCTAAATTTAAACCACCTCCTTAAGTCGACTTTAAGAACTGCTTATCTTAGCCCTAATGCAGCCTCAAGGCTCATTCTCAGCTAAGACCATTCTATTTCATATTAATGACTTTAAATTTTTTATAGTAACTGGTTCACTGAAGCCTCACATCTTCAGTCGCTAATTGTTGCACCATGTTTACTGGAGTAATTGATTGGAAAATATGACTTGATTGCTGCTACTGACTTACTGTGTTCTGCAATGCTGCAGTGCTTGAAATGTAGCCGATGACTTTGTCCTCTGATTTGGATAGTGGTACATTTCCTTAGGCTGAATTTAACTCTCATATATACCGGTATAGGTAAGCAGCTGCTCTTCCTTCACTTGGTATTTCCTACACCAGTGACACTGAAACAAAGAACGCTTACAGCATATGTACTGCATGAGACTGCACTACTACTAACGAAACATAGCATGCGGTTATATAAATTAACCGAGTGGTAAATATTGTAAAGTGACACCATCAACGCAATTCCTCTCTTGGTCTGTGTCAGAAATCCCCTACAGGGATGAACTTGAGCTACACTCCTGTCACTGAATTCTTTGTGCATACAACTAAATCTTTTCCCCTTCTCCCTCTATCCTTCACTTAACTTACAGATGGATTACTTCCCTTTCCTCCCCACAGGTGTGTAATCCTGACCATCTACTTCCATCCACTATGACTGTGATCTCTTCTTTGACAGAATAAGCTCTAACAAGGGATTTTTAGGAGCCTTAGCTTCTGGGCAACTAACTGATAGCAACATTTTTTACTGTCAGCAGCCATTACTGTAATTATGTGTTTGTGCTCATATTCTGTTATTGTTATGCTAGGAAGAAGGATGCTTTTAAGGCAAAAGATAAAGAGATCTTATAAAAGTTTAATTATAAATACTTGTGTCCTGTGTGGCTTCTCAGCTACTGAGAATATGAAGAGTGCTGAATGTAATTCTGTCAACGTAGGACTGCATGCAGCCAAGGTATGGGGCAGTATCAGTGCAGTACTTCCAGGAGCACAATTTTGGTGCAGCAAGGAACTCTTCTTCCTTAATTTTCTTTCTTCAAGATAGAGGACACGCTGTCACAGCTGGCTGTGCTCTCACCCCTGGGGATACAGAGGGGAAAAGAAGGGACTAAACACAAAAAAGGGCTTATGGGCTTGAATCGAAGTCTGGCGTTGTGGCACAAAACGCATGTTAATGCCTAACCCAGAAGTTGCAGCCTTGGTGCTTACATTTTAATTGTAAAGATTCTCAAGTACTTAGAGCTTGTATATGATACTAAGTGGCTGTCTTTCCTGGGCTGAGCATATTCACACATACCTCGGACAAAATCCAAACAGCACTGCCACTTCCAGTCACTCTTTTACTCCGTCCCTCACAGTAACTCAAGAACCTAATCCCAGAGCATCTGACATCCCGCAATAGGTTTTTAAGAAGTAGGAGGGGTAGGGAGGGTGCTGACTTTTGCTTATCTAATAGTAAGTGCTTTTCGGGGAAGTGAGAAATCCTGGTTCAGTCCCTTCTTCAGCTTGAGGGGGTACAAAATCATCTCCTTGGAGGAACGTCTCTTTTCTGTAAGCAGCTCTACTGGGTGAGTCAGTTAAGAACGAGCATCACTGTGTGACTTATTACAGATTTAGGGAGGAAATGATGGGATGACCCCTGCCTCCCTCTTATACAATAATTTTGTGGTGTCAGCACTTGTCTAGAACCTTCCTTCCTACTTCCACTGTATTTTATCCCCTCATTGTTGAACATAAAACGGCTCCGAATAAAGCCATGAAGCTACGACTCCCTTGTGCTCCAGAGTGCCCTGACTGCGTGGTGGGAGACGCCAGCATCTGTCCTGCTGTCCCACGCTGGACCCCTGCACCCAGGACTCATTTGGGCACAGTTACGCAGCTTCGTTAGGAAGAGGTGGATCAAAGTAACCACCAAAAGACTGAAAACATAGAAAATTTGACTTGAATTAATATATACATGTAATAACAAATAAATAGTAAAACAGGGAGTGAAAATGTTATCTTGAATGTTTTTATAAAGAGATGTTTAAATCTCATACTGCAAGTCTAATTGCTTCTACTTCATGCAGAATTTATTTGAGTTAGTTTTTTGCCTAATATTTAGGCTCATTAGGCTAATTAAAGACCAATATGATTTTATTTTCTTTGACTTTTTATGGTGTTCAAAGTAAAAGTAGGGAAAGTTGCATATTCTCAACCTGGATAATGATTTTGGTATTGATGCAATGTACTTTTATCAGGCTTCTGAGGCAGATGACTACAATTCAATATCCATTTAATCATTATTCTGCAGCAATAGGAGAACAGTAATTATTATTTCACTTAAATACAATCAGATTTGTGTAATCCTCTGATATTCTGGGTATCATAGAGATTTTTATCTCCATAAAGAAACCATCATGAATTATTAGTATTTTTTTTTTTATTTTTAAAATATTATCTCCTACAGTTAAATCATATTTTTATTAAGAAATGTTAAAATAAATGGGACCAGAATACACCTGAAAATCCTTTGAAAACCTCCTGCTTATAATTTAGATTTTTTGCAAGAAATGGAAATGTTCACCTCATGACATCTCCAATCGGTGAGTATTTATAGCAACCTTCACCTTCTGAAAATCACAGGCTGGATAGGCATTTGATTAATAATACAATAATACAAATCACAATGCAAATTAAATTCAGGAAATAAGATAGCAGATGGTAAACTATTTCTTTCCTTGGCAGACTGGCATTATGTAGTTGCAGGACATCATATTTCACATTTCTATTATCAATATATTTAACTATGCTTGCAATGACTTTTGATACTGTAAATATAGTTGCCTACTTTTAACAAACAACAGATGCATTGTCTGTGACTCTATTAGCTTACCTATATACGATATATGAATATTCAGAGGATTAAAAATAATTTTTCTTAGGAGTTACTGATGTGGCATGCGCAGCATTTGTTGGAGTGATTAGAGACGTTACATACATCATCGTGAACTGACTCAGAATGTATTTAGAACTGTCAACCTCCCACTTTTATGTAATTCACCAATTAAATAACATATAAATGACTTTAATTCTTTCCTCCTCTTCCCAACCCTATAAACCCCTGTTGTGTTGCAGTTCTGTGAACATGCATAGAGATGGAATGAATCTTATCCAGAAACTGCAAATACTGTAATTACCAAGAGTGTACGGTGACCACACCTCAAGGCTTAACAGGTCTTCAGAATATTGCCTATGATAGGGATTTGCAATATTTTGTTCAACTAGATTACTGCAATCGCCATGCATAGATAGCTGTTGTCAGACATGGAAGGAAAATTAGCAGCCTTAATTTAGGGTGCAGAGGGAAGCATGATTGTCTTTGCTTCAAATTGCTTTAAGGGTTATCTGTGGTATGGCCATTTTTCTCAATGATAAATATATCACTGATAACGGATTTAAAGAAGCATGTCACTTCACCTACATATTGCAGATACCCTTGGATAATCTAAGAGAGTCTTTTTGCATTAGACATTTTTCATGTCTTCAAAAGAGAGATACCTTTATAACAGGCTGTTCTTTCACATGCCAGGGTTTTTAACAGGCTCCTGTTGCAAACGAATAAAAAGTGGGGTTTTTTTTATTTTATTGCATGCTGATTCTTAAGGATTTGACCCAATCTGCAGAGGGTCCAGGTGACCAATGACTAGGTAACTGAAGACTATAGATAGTACAAAGGCTACACTGATTACTAGAAATTTTGTTTAACTGAAAGCTATAATTGCTAAAAATTCTGTGTAACAGTAAAACACATTAACTGCTAGAAATCATAGATAACAATAAGCTATGCTGATAACTAAAATTTTTGTGCAATAATAAAGGTCTAATCATAACTACAGCCCTGTGACCATTCCTCATTCTACCAAAGAACCCTAAAAGAACCTGCCTGTCCCTGTAGCATTGGGTGACAGCACTCACAGACTAGAGGAAGATCTACTACTGCTATACATTTCCACTGGTTTAGGCCAATAGTTATTGCAAATAACTTCCTTCACCATCAATGTCCAAAGCTTCAGCTTCTGCTCCGTGCCTGTGAGCTTTCTAATTCCATTCAAAACTGTGTCCCGCAGTTACCTTGCTGCACAGTCTTTTTTCTTCCCAAGGATTAGTTGGTTTATTTTGAATGTAAATATGCATCTAAGTGATGGGAATCATCCGCTTCCCAGCATGCTCTGTTCTCAGTTCTGTCTCCTTTGGAACATGGGGACTGTCACAGAGGATCAGGGTATAGCTAAGCATCAGCTGTGTCTGAAAGAGAAAGAAATTTTTCAGTAGGCAATGAATTTTACATATTGCAAGAGAATTAGCTGGAGATCTCAGTGTAAGTATTCGTATACTGTCCAAAATTTGCTGTATATCTACTGAAACTCTGGGTATTGTTATCCGTTTTTTTTTAAGATTTGATCTGGTTGAGATTTTGACCTCAAATTTATACCTGGCAATGAATTCCACAGGTTAGCATTGCATTACAGGACATTTTCTAGTGGTTATTGTTTGCCACCACATGCTTTGTACCGCTTTGTGCTACCATGTGGCGAGATTTCTCCTATTCCTCACATATTTCCTCTCTCAATTTCAGTTCAGCTTCCAGTTCAGCTTTATTCCTTTTCAGTCTTTCATGCTTTACCAGCAGCTTTGGGCTGGTTCCCTCCTTTCACTATGTCCGCCCACACATATGAGATAGGTTGTAAACCTTATGCTCTGGCACAGTGAATTTTCTGACATGGATCTAGACTTATTTCTCAGGTTGTAATTGCTACATCAAAACGAATGTCAGTGCTGTATAAAACATCTATTCCTCTTTCTTCCAGAAAAAAAAAAAAAAAAAATTCAAATGTACAAATCCTTTAAATGAACTGATTGATTTTGAGCTGGAATAGAAGAAGAGAGAAAGGCCCTGGTCTCTCTAAGGAGCATACAGACACTGCCTAACCTCATTTAGCCTCCAACCTGATCTCCCACACTAGCCTTACCCTTACCCAAAAGACGACAGGGATTTGGAGACCCTAGAAGGGGTTGCTGTAACCAGACTTAAGGGCTTTAGAATCATTTAGGTTGGAAGGCACCTCCAGAGGTCTTCTGATCCACCCCTGCCCAAAGCAGGTCCAGTTAGCGCAGATGCTCAGGGCTGTGTCCAGTCAAGCTCTGAGCACCTCCACAGCCTTTCGGAGCAGCCGGCACCAGGATTTGGCCACCCTCACCGTGATTTTTTTCCCTCTGCATATCGAGTTGGAATTTCCCATGCTCCTGCTTGTGTCTGTTGCCTCTTGTATCTCCACTGTGTACAGAGAAGAGTCTGTCTCCGGCCTCTTGACACCCTGCTTAGATCTAGGTCCCTGCAGACAGCAGTAAGGTCTTTCTGAGCCTTCTCTTCTCCCAGCTGAAGAAACCCAGCTCCTTCAGCCTCTCCTGACTCGTCCTGTGCTCCAGTCCCCTCTCCTCAGGCACTTCCATAGGTCCGGTGTTTCCGTTTCTCTCTGGGGAGTCCAGAGCTGGACCCAGCATCCTAGATATGTCTCACCAGAGTGGAGCAGAGGGAAGCATCACCTCCCTCAGCCTGCTGGCTCTGCTCTTCCGAATGCAGCCCAGGAGGCTGTTGACCTTTGCTGCAAGGGCATATCGCTGGCTCGTGTCGAGCCTGTCCACACCACCACCACCATGCTCTTTTTCTGCCCAGCTGCTCTTTAGTCAGTTGGCCCCCAGTCTATACATCCGCGTGGAGTTATGACATCCCAGGTGCAGAAGTTTGCGTTTGCCTTTCTTGAGCTTCGTGAAGTTCCCATCAGCCCACAGCCCCTCGAGTTCGTCCTCAACAGCAGCCCTGGCCTCCGGCTTACTGACAACTCCACCAAACTTGGTATTGACTGCAAACTTGCTGCAAATAAAGATATGTTAACTACAGTTGTGTTAATAGGGATAAGATAAGGAGAGACCCAGTGGAGACATAACCACTTCTAAATGTATCTTTATCATGCCACTGTGGAAAATTTCCTCAGCCCTCATCTGTACCCTTTTCTTGCTTACTCAATTGAAGGTTAAGTTTACTTTCCTGCTGTCAAATTAATCTCCAACAACTCTTTCTGTTCAGCTTGGCTTTCACACAATTTGTTTAATTGAAATGGTCTTTTTCTAAATTTTACACTGACCTTCTAGCTAAGCTTGCGGTTTCTTCTTTATTGTAAATGTCCTCAGTCTTTCAGCCACCTTTGATACAACACTCACTGAGTTTAGGACTCAATGCTCTTTCCAAAGGTTTCTTTGGAAGGACAGCTATGGAAAGATGGAAGGGATGTTACCAGTAATTTTAACTGAGGAAAAATAACCAGAAAATCCCCAAACATCCAGCACTTTGGGGTGTCCCTGTTTGTGCCAGAACAGGTAGCTCATGCTAACATATGTGTGATGGCAACTAATTCTGGAAACTCAAGCCATTCAGAAATCTGGGGGTATTTTGCCTTGTGTCATAGTACGGTAAGCAACAAATTTTATCCAACCTAGAGATTCAGTAAGTTTATCTCATCTCTTCTAAGCCCTCAGAATGCAGGTCTCATGAATGAAAATCTCATTTGGGTTTTAATACTGTTATAAGCTTCCTTTTAAATTGCTTATGAAAGATACTCATTGCTATTGAATCATTAAAGTGGACTTTTTATTAACAATTGTGTCAGGTCACTGGTTTTGCATCAGAAGCTCTTTTCCTGCAACGTCAATGCTACTTCTTTCATAACGATGAAGTGTTCAGAACAGAGTGAGGTTTTGTATCTAGGATGAAGGCTAGGACCATGCAGAGATGGATGACAGCTTCCTATTTTTCTTCATTGTACTACCAAAAAACCTGCAGCATCCTTTTGATATTCAGAATTTTCAAAGTATTTCTCTATAGCTTTACATATCTACACTGTGCAGTTCAGCTGAAAAAGAAAAAAAAAAAGCTTTATTAATACTTTATTATCTGGCCTCAGTAGAAAATTGAGGCAAAATCTTCTGAATCCTGAGAGTTAAGATACTGTATGTCAGAAGCATACAAACCCCCCCTTTAACCTGTAGTGCAAGAGCTCTTCTCTGAGTCCAGTAAGGTAAAAAGATCGTCTCCCTTATAAGAGAAATTCAATAAAACAGTCAACTACACCTTCGTTCATATAATCCCCAAATGCTTCTAGATGGATGATCTGTCATTATTTCCTGCTGCTGGTAGAGAATTCCTTGCCGTAGTAGCCTATGACGGCATTCATCTCACCCACTACCGTAGACATGTTCATCTGAGCTAGCTGTTATAAGGTCTGTTGATAGTCAGCAGAGAGAAATGTGCTTTAAAACCCATTTCATCTGATGTATTTTAGGTGAGATAAAATCAATCATTCTTTGGAAGAATTTATTTGTAAAGGAAGCATCAGGCACCTAGTGCAGATGTAGCTATGGTAGATATTTCGTCAGATGAGTCCAATCTCTAACTACTATTATGCAATATTTAATTATTTTTTTCATATGTGTAGAACTCTAAGTAGACCTGCATGGAGTGGATTTTGGCTATGAAAACCTCAATTCCATGGAATTTCAGCTGTCTTTACATGTGAAAGCTGTCTTTAAATGTGAAATGTCTTACATAACTGGTACATGAACATTTCCTTCCTTGCAATAATCAGGCGCATAGATCCAAACCGCCCAAGACATGTCATTACTTAAAGTGAGATGAGTAACTGACACTCACTTTGCTACTTATCATTCATCAAACTTCTTATTTTCAGGGAAATCTCTTTTCTTTTATCTTTCAGCTCTTTTTTTTTTTTAAGAGAGTTGTTAGAGTTCCCCAAATCTACAGATGTGTCATAAACGGGATCACCTCAAAAGCGAAGCTGCCTGTCTTTTGCCCATAATGTTTTTTTCCTGCCTTGAGGCTGTGCAGAAGACACATTTATTGCCACAGATCTGAGAACCCCGTTGCAAGAAGGAAAACTTTCAGGCACGGCACAGAGAGGAATTTTCCATCTTGCTGAAATTCTAAACAAATATGAGCAGCAATGCTGTGGTGGGTATCTACTCAGCCTGGTGAAAACCCACAAATAAATGCTGCAGGAGGTGTGTATTCCTTGTTTTAAAGATCCATAAAAGAGCAGAAAAGCGGGGGGGGGTGGGTTTAGACGTAATTGGTTTTGGTGAACAATCAAAATATTGATTCCAATCTAGGATATTTGTAAGGTGATCTCTACTGTGGACCACTGAATCAGTGGACATGGTTTTGATTCAATGGGTACAATATATTTCTGTGTTCTTCTCAAGCTCTTCCACATTTCTATTTCTTTGC
This sequence comes from Buteo buteo, assembly GCF_964188355.1. Lineage (NCBI taxonomy): Eukaryota > Metazoa > Chordata > Aves > Accipitriformes > Accipitridae > Buteo > Buteo buteo. The sequence goes on from NC_134185.1 coordinate 7,200,691, forward strand.
AAAACAATGAGGGGAATTTTGGACTTCACTTAATTTTCTCCTTGTTTTTACAATAATTTTTGGCTTTTAAAAAGACCACATAACTATGGTAATTAAGAAAATGCATTGCTTTTGATTAAATAATATTAAGTATTCATTAACTATTGAAAGTCCTTTTTATTTACTACCCATTAATATTAACACATAGAAAATTTATATCTTGTGCTCTGAACCTTTTGAAGTTATTTGTCTCTGTTTTTGTTACTGAAGGAGAGAGCAATTTAGAACAGTTTGTGCCTGGGAGAGTAGAAGTGAAAGAAGTCAGATACTAATGAGTCTCCCTTTTCAGACTGCGAGGCTATCTGGGAAGCAGCCCGAGCTAAGTGGAAACCTGAAGAGCAGCAAAGAGGTGGAGTGGAAGAATCTACAGGTCAGGGAGCTAAGCTGCCCTGTGCGTCCTGGTTCTTACACAGGTTAAGGATGTTGTTTCTGTTACTCAACTTGCTTGTAAGTGTTCTAGAAGGAAAAGCAAAATGTTTACACCATCATTAGCAGGTAGGGTTATCCAATTCTGCACCCATGAACTAAACCGAGGTCCTAGCATGATGAGTTGGGGCAGGCAACAACGGACCGAACCGAGCAGTCAGGCTTTGTGGAGCGCGATAGCTCAGTTTGGCCATTTCCAGAGGAGCCTGCTCCTTAACCAAACCGGTTAAAAATGTGCCTAACTTTCAGTCTTCAAAGACTATTTCTGGAGTTTATGACTGGTTGCAAGTCAGATAAGGCACCTAAAAGATTTCCGAGAAATTGAGCTTCCAAACAGGCTGCAGAACTGCCGCTGAGGACTGGATTCACGCTGTGTCTCAGGCGCAGTCACTTGAGGTTTGCGACGCAGCCAGTGGAGAGAGATGCACCTCCAGGTCCTGACTTAGGTCTTTGTTGGGGCTCCCAAGGCCCAGCTGTTTTCTATTTCCACAATTCTGTTTTCAATTCTTTTAGTATAAAGGGAGACCAGAGTGAGTTGGCTTCTAGTTGAAGCTAGTTGGGATGAATCCTGTCCCAAATAATCTGTTTGGCTTACTATATAATGTGTATTTTATGTTTCAGTGAATTTTGAGGGAAACAGCTATAAAAGGAATTTTTCTTAATAATATGAGGTGCAGTATAATGAATGAAGCATAATCCTGAAGAATTGCTTAGAATATGGCCATTTGTCTTCTGGCAGCTCCCTGTGAGCCTTGGTGATGGCTGCAGGATGTCCTTATTACTGTTCAGTGGGAAAATGCTGGCAGGCAAGACTGCTCATGCCAGTAAGACAGACAGCCGTAATTTTAAAAAGCCTTTAGAAACATCTGACACGTATGCATGTGTATGTGTCTTTAAGTCTATAAATAATCATGACAGCAGTAGTATTTCTGCATTCATTCTTTAAGGATTGTAGTTGCTGACTGCAGATGCAGAATTGTTGTTTCCACTATGTGTAAAATTAATAAGCTTTTTTATATATCTTATATATATATATATTTTATATATCTATTTTATCTCCTTGGGGCAATTATCATGTCATGTTGCTGCATGTAAGCTTAGCACAGTATGCTTCAGATACAGACATATGGAAAAAACAGTATGGATAAATACAAAGATATCTGTTTCTTTGGCATTAGTTTCCAAATGGATATAAGCAGGGTTTTTTTTTTTGCATAATCTCCCCTGTACCACTATACAGTTTTTTGTTTTGTTTTGATTTTTCTGGAGTCCTGTCTTGCTTTAATTATTGTGTTCTGGAAGCTGCATAACTCTTCTGGCATGAATTACAGTGGCATAAGGTTTTCACAGATGTAGTACAATGTCAGACCAAATCTCTCTATATGAATAATTATACCACTTTTGTACTGCTTTTCACCTGCATCAGGTCCTCTGTTAATCTTTGCACCCTTTGTTGCTCTGGCACCATTTTGACGGATTGTTCGCTCCCTCTTCAAATGCTTATATGCAGTCAGGTGCAACTCCTCACAACTATAACTGGCGGCAGGAGTCACATACATCTTCCAGCTGACTTTTTTTGCTGCTTCCTTGACCCTCTTGTCCTATGAAGAGAGGGGTGGGCTCGGCACTGCTGAACAGAGGGTGACTGTTCTATTTGGCATGTTTCAGATTGAAAAGAGAGCCTGAAACAGATTTCTGAATTCCATAACATCCAAGAAAATTCATTAGAGTCGATCAAAATATTTCATTTTGACAAAAATACTCTGACTTTTGACAATTTAAAATGATATGTTACAGTATTCCATACTAAATAAAACAAATCTTAAAAATCATTTCATAAAGCAAATTACAAAATATTTTGACAGTGTCTGAACATTTTCCCCTTTCCTCTCCAGAATGAAATTTCAGCAGAATCTACAGGATTTCATTATTTGATACAATTACATTTCTCAGTGGAAAAATATTCCAGCTAAACTTTTTTCCCGCTAACTCTAGCCCAAGCTGAAGAGAAATCTGTGAAAAGCCAAGTTCTACCAGTAAAAAAAAGACATGAAAAATTAACTCATTGTCTAACTTGAAAATAACCAAAAGATTTTTGCCAAAAAGATATATGCCAAAGAAATCTGGAATTACTTCATACGCAAGGGCTGCGTCAGAAGCCTTGTTACTCAGGCAAAAATCCAACCTGAAACTGCTACAGAAGACATCTCTTCATGTCCGGATTAAACGCTTTGGTGCTTAAATGCTAAAGGACTGACTAAGCGCTATGGTGATGAGCACGACAGTCCGAGTAGGCTTTCACGTCTGGTGTTTTCAGTAGGCAACCGGTCTGATTTCCTGACAACAGAATACCTCCCTGGAAAATGGAGCCTGCAGCCTTGGTCAAGGAGAGGATCCAGCCTCTCTTTGCTATACCTACCAAATGATGTCCCCCGTCCTCTCTTATTTTCTAGCCTGCACTGTCAGCCAGGTGGATCGTGCCTCTGGGAACTAAGCAGACACGTGAAACCCCTGGTGTGATATGGCTGTAAATGTACTTTATGTAGTATTATTCCCTGGATTTATTTAAGCAGGGGTTGGTATAGTGCAAGTCTTGGGACACTTTAAACTTTGTAGAACAGTCTTGGACCAGATGTGGTGGAAATTGCATGAGAAGTTTGCCTGCATGCCCTGCACTTAGTGGTTTCTGGTCAGCAGGGAGTGAGTTGGCCCCGCAGGTGCCAATAGACTCAGATATGAAAGTAGAAGGATGAGTCCAGTGAATTCCTGGCAAACTGTATGGCAGCTGTCCCCGTATCTGGCATCCGCGCTGTCGTGTGAAGCTTTCAGCTCCAGGTTTCCTATCTCACCTGGCTGTGCTGGGGAACAGGCAGAGACTACGCAGAGCTGGGAGAGCAGGTAGCCACCAACACGGCCAAATCCCATCGCAAAGACGTTGCAGGGGAAAGGGACTGTACAAAGACAGGGAGGTCTTCTGGGGCTGCAGCCACAGCTATGGTTTCCCTGTTTCCAGGGCTAAACGTGTGGGATCTCAAGCTGTGCCTCTCTTAAATCCATCCCTGTTGAGCCAGGCAGGGAAGATTGAGGAGCAAAATGGAGGAGTCTCAGACAGGAGGTTTGCAATCACTAATTCTCCAGTGTCGTACCATGAATGACAGTCAGACCAACACTGCCTTTAGTGAAATCCCACTTTCTGTTTACAGCGGCTTTGAAATGGCCGCACAGCTGCTCATTTGTTCACATCTTCTGGGAGTTTTTAACTTCCCAAAAGGAGAGGTGCTGTCCCAGGGCACAGGACCTAGAAAACCACACTTAAGTGTGGCCTTTTCCATTGCCAGGAAGGGTCTAACTTCCCTTGGGGTTCTTTCCTGTGGTGGTGGGGTGTGCTCTCGAGGGCTAGGAGTGGCCCAGGTCATCGCTTCTTTCCTCATGAGGCTCCACTTTCAGCTCGGCTGTGGTGGGTGGCATCCGCTGCCTGACGGGAACTAACTGTGTTCACAGGTTTCTCACTCTGAAACTGTAGAAGACCATGAAAAAATAACGACTCTTTTACATAAAGTCATCATTTCAGTCACCTGAGGGACTTTTGGGAGCTAGTGTGCTTCATGCAGGCTGGAGTTCTCTGTGTCCAATGTACACCCATACCAGCTTGTTATTTGGTCCTAGTCTGCCCTCATTTTCAAGGGGGTGAGATTCAAATGGCCATCCAACAGTCATCTACTTTAGTGTGCGCTGAGCACTCTCCAGGCTCTATTGACTGCACTGAGTAGTTCTCCATTCAGAGTAAATAGGTGCTTAGACAGCTAGTGCACATATAGAAAACTAATTTCAAATGCCCTAATTCCAAACTGGATCTCACCCAGAGGTTTTCAATAGCAACTCTTCACATCTTTCAGCTTCCTGCCTTACCCTGTTAACACCTTGATTCTTCATGTTTGTTACAACAGATCAGTCATTACCAGTTTGGTGGCCTGTGGTCCAAACAGGGACAAAATGGCAACAGCTCTTGACACTTTTTGGTTTTGATCTATCTGTAACTATTGTGAGCCTTGCTACTGCTACAAACATCCTTATCTCATCTAACAAAAAAAAAAAAAAAAAAAAAGGTTTTGCACTGGCAGGCAGCTGATAGTGATCAGATGGACAGAGTAGCAGCTGATATTTACACAAAATGGAATTTTTTACTGTATGCTTTACATTTGTATAATAGTTCTAGATCTCCTTGAGTCTGAAGGGAGATAATGGATAGAAACAAAAGGCCAATATCCTTTACAGGAATCTGAGCAAACGGGAGAGCTGAGGACTGAGTTAAATTGTCTGTCAACTTTGCCATTAAAATAACGGGTGTGAGATATTTATCTATGTTCACATATGCATCTTATATTTTGAAGAATTAGGTTTGGAAAGAGGATAAGGGACAGAGGTTGGTAACTTGAGGGACCCTTCTTTGGGAGCAATTAACATGGCAACAAATGGTCTCATCTCTTAAAACAAATTTATGAATAATTTAAGAACATTTCATAATCACAGCACTTCAGAAACTAAGGAAATGAAGATGCATCTTATTACATGTTCATTTATGCTCATATTACATCTGTACCTATGCTCCAACTCATTCTAGTAACCCAAGGAGTTTCTTATATTAAGAATTTCCTATGAAGTAGTTATCTGGGGTAAAATTATGTGATATAATGATGCAGTGACACAGAAGACACCTCTAGGTGACAAAGTAGTATGCCTATGCCCTTACTGTGTTTGGAGAAAATAGCAATTGTTATGTGGAAGAACCCTGTGGAAAAAACTACAGTGCAAACTTGACAGAACTGTGATTATAGGACGGAAGTCACAGGTAACTCAAAGATATAGATATCTCTGGAGATAACATATACAAATATTTGAACTTATTCAATAGGATATAACTGGAAGATCTTGACATTCACAGAATCACAGAATGGATGAAGTAGGAAGGCATCTCTGAAGATCATCTAGTCCAGCCCTCCTCTTCAAAGGATAGTGAGCTAGAGCAGGTAATGCAAGGCCATGTTCAGCTGAGGTTTGAATATCTCCATGGACTCTCCACAGCCTCTCCAGGCAACCTGTTCCAGTGTTTGGTCACCTGCACAGTAAAAAAAAAAACACCACAAAACACCTGTTGTTTTTTCTTATATTTAAATGGAATTTCCTGCAATTCAGGCTGTGGCCATTGTGTCTTCTCTTTCCCCTGGGAACCACTGAGAAGTGTTTAGCTCCATCTTTACTGCTTCACATCAGGTATTTATATGCATTGAACCTCCTGAGCTTTTTCTTCTCCAGGCTGAAGAGTCCCAGCTGTCTCATCCTCTCCTTGTATATGGGTCCTCCTGTACCTTAATCACCCCTATCGCCTCTGATGGACTCAGTCTGGTATGTCCATGTCTCTCTTGCACTGGAGAGCCCAGAACTGGACCCAGCACTCCAGATGTGTCTCACCAGTGATGGACAGAGGGGACAGATCACCTCCTTAACCTGCTGGCAATGCTTTCCCTTATACAGCCCAAGAAGCTGAAGTCCTTCTTTGCTAAAAAAGCATATTGCTGGCTCATGGTCAACTTCTTGTCCACCAGGACTCTCAGGACCTTTTCTGTCAATCTGCTTTCCAGACACTTGGCTCCAGTGTGTACTGCTGCATGGGTTTATTCCTCCCCAAGTGCAGGATCTTGCACTTCACTTGTTGAACTTCATGAAGTTCCTGTTGACTCACTTCTTTAGACCCTTGAGGTCCCTCTGAATGGCAGTATAACACCTGATGTATCAGCCACTTCTCCCAGTTTTGTGTCATCTGCACAGTTGCCAGGGGTGCACTCTGTCTCACCATCCAGGTCATTCATGAAGCTGTTAAACAGTATTGACTCCAATATCAACCCCTGGGGTACCACTAGTGATGGGCTTTTGGCTGGACTTTGTGCTGCTGATCACAGGTCTTTGATAAATCCTGCAATTTAGACCATTTTCAATTCATCTTACTGTCCAGGTATCTAGACCATATTTCATAATATTGTCATTGAGGTTGTTTTAAGGACAGTATCAAAAGCATCCCTAAAATCAGGGCAAACAACATCCATTGCTCTCACCTCATCCATTGAGCTTATCATCTCATTGTACAAGATTATTAGGTTGGTCAGACATGATTTCCCCTTCATAAATGCATGCTGACTACTCCCAATTACTTTTTTGTCTTTCGAATATTTGGAAATATTTGGAGGATTATTCACTTCAGCAGCTTTCTAGTGATCAAGGTGAGGTTTACTAGCCTCTAGTTCCCTGGATTCTCCTTCCTGCCCTTCTTGAAGGTTGGAGTGATTGCTTTCTTCTAGTCCTTAGGAACCTCTCTAAAGTGCTATGACCTTTTGCAGGTAATTGAGAGTGGCATTGCAACCAGGCAGCTTCCTCAGCATTTGCAGGTCTATCTCATCAGGTTCTCTGGAATTATGTGCAGTCAGGTCCACATTTCCCCTAGTTTTCCTTCTGCTGTTCATACACCTGCAGAAGCCCCTCTCTCCAGATTTGACTCTAGGTGGGCTTTGGCTTTCCTACTTGGCATGCAGGGTCAGTCCCTGTACTTCTCCTGAGTCACCTTTATATGCTTCCACCTCTACTGTCAGGAGCTCTTGTTCATCCCTGTAGGAATCCTGCTCCCTTTGCTTGATTTCCTGCTCATTGGGATGGGCCACTCTTGAAAATCAACCAGCCCTCCTGGACCTCTCTTGCCTCTGTGATCATAACCCATAGGATTCTTCCAAGAATGTCCCTGAATAGACCAGAAGCATTGCCATAAATATGAGATATGAGTCTGAGTCAGACACAAAATGCCTGTAACAGTATTCAGAAATTAGCATACTACATAAGATTCCTTTAAAAGCTAATAACTTGAAAAGGAAGTTATTATGAATACACAATTAAACACTCAAGAGACAATATGATAGTTAAGATTATCAGAAGAATCTTAATGCTGCCTTTTACAAACATATTTTCTGATAAATATTTACACAGTAAATACATCACTTCAGATTAGGTGGTTCCATGTCTTAAGCATCCTAAAATTATGCAGCTTGGTATGGCACTTTAATCTGTGTAAACTGTGTGGAAGTCACCAGTGTGAAATGTACAGAGCAAGTTTCCTACGAACTATCCCACAGATACTTGAAGAGGTTGTGGGAAAAAAAATGTGTCAAATTATACTGCAGACTGTTAAAATAATGCAGACAACCTAAGAAAGCCACAGAGAAGGCAACAAATAAAAATAACTCTTTTTGTTTTGCTTTGCTTCCATGTGCAGCCTTTGCTTTTCTTCATTAAAATTGACCCACAAGCTTTTAATCTTATTTTCTCCCCCCTTGAACTGCTGAGGAGGGGAAGTGAGAAAGCAGCTTGGTAGGCACCTGGCTGCAGCGAAGGTCAACCTTCTAGCCCAGCAATGGGCCTCTAGAGGAATTCAAGATAAGGACAGTAATTGCAAAACATAACAGGCAAAACATGGACTGGACATTGCCAGACAGCAGAATAATTGAGTGGAATTTTTGTTGTAATTGTGGTGGAGGGATGAGGGGTGGAGTGTGTGTAAATTGCTCACCTTTGTTGGTGGTGTGATGGTGTTATTTTGACTTTGGTGTTGGGAATTCTTTTTTGTTGATGTAAGTGAAGTTTGTGAAGATTCTGTGATGAATGTGTAATTTGATGATAATTCTCAAATACATGATTCACAGAGGCGAGGGGTAGAATGTATTTAATTTATGTGGCAAGGTTTTGGTAGCAGGGGTGGCTTCTGTGAGAGGACACCAGGAGCTGCTCCCATGTCGGACAGAGGCAGCTCCAGCTGGGTCCAAGCCAGACCCACCACTGGCCAAAGCTGAGTCCTTGGGTGATGCTGGTGGCACTTCTGTGATAACATATTTAAGAAAGGGGAAAAACTACTGTGCAGCAGCTATTAGGGAAAGGAGTGAGAAAACATGGGAGAAACAACCCTGCAGACACCAAAGTCAGTGAAGAAGGAGGGGGAGGAGGTGCTCCAGGCATCGGAGCAGAGATTGGGGTGGTTGGAAGGTGGTTTTAATTTTGTTTTTACTTCTCATTATCCTACTCTGTTTTTAATTGACAATAAATGAATTTCCCCAGGTTTAGGCTGTTTTGCCAATAACAGTAACTGGTGAGCAATCTCCCTGTCTTTATCTCAACCCATAAGCTTTTGGCCATCTTTTCTCCCCCTGTCTTGCTGAGGTGGGGCAGTGATAAACTGGTTTGGTAGACACGTGGAGGCCAGCCAAGGTCAACCCACCACATACATATAGATGACACAATCACCAGCCCTTTTTTTACGTTCAAAGAGAGTAATAGCTGGGAAAATACCATTAGTAAGACATTCAAACTGAAGTTTTTCATGTAAAAATTCAAAACCCATGAAATTTCAAAACTAAATGTGAACAGCAAACTTTAATCCTGTCCCCAGCCTGCTTTCTAAAGATAGGTTGATTAAACTCTTTGGTCATACAAGATACTGAAATAAAGAGATATATTCAGGGGTGGGCTGCAGCTTCAGAGCCCTAACTTTGAAATTAGTTTTCTCCTGGCAGACTGAGTATATTCCTCTTAAAGTCATGTTTCCAGTTTTACTGTTTTGTGCCCCTTTGAATAGAAGATGGTTCTTGCTTAGCACTGGAAGTGGTGAATAACTGAGGATTTGTATAAAACACTGATTTTGAATAATTTTAATTCTGCTGTTGAAACACTGAATTCATGATGGCAACAAGAATTGTGTGTGTGCGTAAGTACATGTATACACACACAAACATTTTGGGTGCAAAGAACACAGGATGGACATCCTTATCATAACTTTACAAAATCCAGGTAAACTATCAAATAGCTATTATTTTGGAATTAGAGTGCTGGAATATTACTAGAGGGAGAGAAATACTGTTGGTAATTGTGCTTTTACAAAAGACTTTAACCTTCAGGTTACACACTGGAGAACAGATGCTTAAATAAAGATAGAGCCTGCTTTTGCTTTGATGCGACAGATGACAGGTCTATTGACCAAAAGAGACTTTGATCCAAGTAAGTGATGCTCCTTTAGACTTGTTTTTGGTCAGTAGTTAAGACATTAAAGAAAATTTAATTTTCTAGGGAAAGAAAATGAGTTAAATGTAATTTGCTTCGGCCTCAGTAAAATGCTTGATCTGATCGCTGTAAGGAAAATCATCAGGTTTTCTTAAGAAAGAGGAGCTGGAGGTTAGCAGAATAATTGCAGACTCAGGTTTTCATACAGAATATCAGATGAGCTCATACCAGTTACTGATGCCACAAACTTAAGAAGCATTGTCACTTCAAAAGAAATCTGGGCTAGCATTCAGGAGGAAATGGGTGACCTTGAGAAGTGAGGGAACTGAAGCAGTAAAGCACTCAGTAGTGCTAAACAGGAATTTATGTAGAAAACCTAAGTCCCTAAAGATGAAACTTGATTTGTTTAGAAAGTTAGTTATTTGGTTTGTTGCCTGCAGTAGCTCGTAACAAATCTGAGGCCTGGTCTGGTACTCCTAAACAGGGCTTGCCCCGTTTCTAGGCTTTGTTTAACCAGCACAGTCCTGAGCATAGATAAATAAAGCTACCTTTAACACCAGGGAGGCTTACATCGGTGTTTTAGAGAGGGAGTCGCTTCTACAGGTGCATGGGAAACCTCTGCGAGCTTCCATTCAAGGTACTGGCCGCAGAGGAACATGTAATATCAACCACCTTTGGCTGGGAAAAGGAAAAACATTTAGTCTAGGCTGAACTTTTAGGTTTTGGGATATTTGTTTGTGGTGGGATTGTCCGCAGGCCAGCCTCCACAGGAAAGTGAGATAGAAGGCGGTGATTCGGTGTTAATGACAGTATATTCTTTTATACGCGGTGTCTCCCAGTGCATGGCAGTTGCACAGGGGGCACCCAGCAGAGGTCAGAGGTTTTTGCGGCTTTCCAGATTTTGGCGTTGATAGCATATCACTTGATTTGAAGAAGCGTTTCTGGTCGATAAGCATATGCAGCTTTGGGTCCAGCTGGCAGGTTTCTGTAGCGCAAACAGAGCCAGCGCTGTTTGCAGTCCCAGCACTGCAATTCCTAATTTTGGTTTTGTACTCATCGGGCTTCTGTGGACCAAGTCAGACAAGACATCTCACCGTGTCCTGACATGCCTCTGTCGCTACATTCCATGCAGTGCTACCTCTGCTCTCAGTTCTGCTGCTTCAAACATCTAGGCTCATAAGGAATAAATACAATTTGTTCCTTGAAACTTTCTCCTTTACACCAAGTATCAATCAGTATTATGGCCATGCCATAGAGGACTGCAAGTTTCTTTTAATGTTCAGTTCTCAGACCAAAGATAAAACTCGCTGGTTTTACCTAAAAAGCAGGACAGTCTTTACATAAAATAGTGGCAGTGAACACTTGTCCAGACGTAGCCTAATTTCCTTGCTCCTTGAGAACTATTTGGACATGAACAGAAAATTGTCATTAGTTTCTATTTTGCTATCCATTTCTTTTATCCTTAGTCTGCTTGAGGGTACAAACTCCAAACGAAAACACTACTGAATTAGTATGCTTTTCACTGTTATTTTTTTCTACAGGTAATTTCTCACATGGCATACAAAAGAGGGTGAGTGTTTACATTTGGCTGAACAAAAGAATTTATGCAAACATAATAAATATCTTCATACATATGCCTGGATACTTTTCTGTGCAATTTTAAAAACTGAAAACCTGCATTCACTTCTAGCCCTAGTATCATGTCTACTCACCTCATCCAAGGATGCAGATGTTGCTTCAGCGGGACGCTGCAACACTGCGTGTTGGAGATGCTCCCCACTCCTGGTCCTTCTGGAGCACGGCTCCCGTGGGCTCACTTGGGCTGCCTGCGGGAGAGAGCCCTTGGCAGCACCCCAACATAATCCCCGGGTTCTCTGCCCAGAACATCACTCTGTCCATTGCATAGTGTTTGCCTCATCGCATGTAAGATCAGTTCCTTCAGTTTTTTCTGCTGGCTTCCTCCTGCACATGTGTAGGACCCATGCCTGTTCCTTTCATAAGCAGGAGCAGATTTATTGCTTTACATGCAATGTTCAACGGAGGTAGATATTTGTTTTATTCCAGTGCACAAGTCATTTGTGAGCAGGGATGAAATATGATCTTAATCTTTGTTCAGGCAGAGCTCAAAATCACAGCAGTAGATTTGTTATTATCCCTTTCAGAAAGCAAGGACTGAGGAGAAGTGGCAGGACTGAGTTATGGATCATGTTTCCTAGACTGAAATAGTATTCTCGAGAGTGAGGTGCTCTGGGTTAGCATGGGTTTGATGATGCTAGAGTCACACGTTCTCAATACATTCTGGAGTTTCTGATCTTCGTACTCTTCTCAGACATATTTCACAAAGTAGCAGGGTGATCAGATCCTATGGATGATGTCACACATCAGAGCAACAGAAGGAAATGAGAGCTCTGTCTTTTAACACAATAGCAGCCAGTGGAATAAGTCTTAAGCACACTAAGGTATTGACCCACCTTTATTTTAACCTCTTTGTGTAATTCAGTTCTGTGGAAAGAGGCATCAGACTCTGTGAAGTTATTAACCCTTCCAAGAACAGACTGGAGTCTGAGAACAAATTAGTATGACGGCAAACAAGGAAATCCTTTGCCCCCCTGCCCTCATTCTGGGACTCTGAGGCTGAGGATGAAGAAAATGACCTAAAGGATCAGGGGGGGCACACAGCTATGTGGGAGGGAGGATCTCTCTGCCATGGTGTAAGAGCCAATCTAATTTGGATCATAAATTTCTGAACTTAATCAGAGCGGGGATTTCTGAACTGGTTCATTGCACTCTGCTAACCACCGACCTTTTTGTTAAATTTGATACTTTAATGTGATAGTATTCGTGAGAAAATATTTATTTTAGTGTTTTGTCTGTGGGTTTCTTCCTATGCTTCTCTTGGTGCTGCATCTTTGGCTCCCACTTGCCTACTGTGCTCAGATAAATGTCACACTAACTTCAGAAATGTACCTGCTGATGGTGGTGACTGTGTGGTAAGAGCAGTTCTGATGCCACTGCACGCTGTGGCTTGTTTACCAAGCTCTTAACTCACAGAAGCTGATATTGTGTCAGATCATCTGCACTTGATTGAAAAGTCTGCCTGACGAGAAGATAAGAAAATACCCCATTCTTTTCCTACTGATGTCTGCTGGATGTTTTATATCTTTGCAGTACTTTACAGGGCAGTTCACAGGATAGTTTCTTCTGTGTGTAACATTGAAGAAAAGGTACCTTATTGTTCCTTTCTTTGCTTTTTCTTAAAATCGAATATGTGCAACCCTTTCTTTTTGTAGTGTCAAAAATCACGCAGATGTTTTAAATTCTTTCTGCCCTGAACTAAAATCACAAAGATCCAACTGTGGTTGGATCCAGTGTGGGTTTTGGTACAAGAATTGTTCATAAGGAGGGGGTTCGGGAGCTCCTGGTAATGCTTTAGATTCACTTGGCAAAAGCTCCCTTAATTTATAGAGAAAAGTCCTTCTGCGGAGAACTGGGGAAAAAATTCTTCCTTCACCGGTGGTGACAGAGAAGCAAGGTTTCATATGTGTTCAAAAAACAACAAAAAAAGCAGATTCAGCTTTGGCTATTGTTTAATGCATTTTCAGGCTGATGAGCACCATATACCTACCCATCCTATCTCTGCAACCCTCGAAAAAAAGGAAACTGGATTTAAAATAGGCTAGTAAACAGTGGTATACCTCATTTTCACTTTTCTGATCTTCAGAGAGCTTTCTTCACATGCATAGCCTCTAGGATGGACAGTCCCATGGGTGACCACCAAAGTCAAAACCAGCACACAGCTTCCTCCCACTGTATATATTGAAAGGGCTGCTACAGATTACCCTCTGAAATGGATTTCATAAAACAAGTTCAGAATGTTAGCTGGAAGCATGAATGCTCTTAAATCAAAGTTTCCTGAACTCATGCTTTCTGAAGCATGAAACGATGAAAAAATTACAGCAGAGAAGGACAGGTAATAAAACAACTGCTCCCTCAAAATCCAGGTCAGGGCCTTATATTAATTCTGTAGTCATCAACCTATTTTTGTAACAACAACTTTCACAAAACTGAATGGAGAGGAGTGATTAAATAGCACATCTGGCCCTGAAATATTATTTCTTGATGTTATAACTTGAAAAAGAACAACTAGAAATGGCAACTGTGGTATAGGTCCTGTGTGATAAATTCTGCGCCTGTGTCAGCACCTGCTGGGCAGGGAGAGGGGAGGAGACCGAACCGAGCCTTCATTTCATTCACACAGCCTGATTATACATGAGTTTTAAATCCAGCTCTCGTTCCACTTTATATTTTCATCTCCATTCAGTTTCCAGTGAAGTGTTCCTGTGTTCTTGAGAAAAAAAGGAGGACATGATTAGGTAGGAGAGTGAAGCATGCATTCGGTTACAGAAAGCAATATCATCTCTCCCCTAAATCTGATTAGTTATTGTTCCTTTAAGTAGCACTAACTACGCTCACGTGCTTTGCAATCCAAGCCATAAGGCATAGGCGCTGGCCAAACGCCAGTGCAGCAGCCCACGGATGCCATGCACAGAAGACAGAGCCTAAAAAGGCTCAAGGGGAGATCCTTTGGGCAGCCTGAAGCTTTGGCCCACGTTTTCCAGGAATCCTCTTTCTGAGCTTTCTTAATGGCCCTGCTCCCTGCCAGCTCATGCTCATCCCATTGGCCAGTTAATGCAATGTGGGAAAGGAGCCTAAACACTTGCATCTTAAAATCTGTGCTGTCCTGATTAATTCGTTAGATCAGCATGATTTTATACAGCAGAGGAATGTAAGCATAACTATGATCGTGCTTATCTTGTGGTGATTTTACACAAGTTTCTGTATGCTCAATTATTTTTTTCTGAACAGGCTGTGTGTGCCATAGCAGACACTTTTGGGATTTTGATTCAACACTACTGTATGGGAATGTTTCACGTTTTACATGTTTTACTGTGTTACTCATCATCAGTAACATAAAACTGAGAGGACAAGGATAGAGAGGACACAGGACGGTCTCTGGGGACAATCTCCTCCTGTTTGTCAGTTTGGAGAGAGAACCTTTAGATAAAGGCAGCCAACTCCACGGGAAGCCTCTTCCCCTACCAGGAGAAAAACAGGGGTCTGGAGCTTTGGTGCTTCTCAGCCAGTTGCCTTCTGAGAGCCTCACCGGGCTAAGAGGTGGAAAGCAAAGCAGCAGCAACTGGGGGAGAGAGCGAGGGGACCAGACCGCAGGAGGTACGGGCCAGCTGAAATCATCTGCGGTTTCCATCACTCCTCAGGGACCCACCAGGAGACCTGCCAAAAAGCCTTTTCCCTCCCCAGGGAGACCTGCGAGCGGCATTGAGCATGGCAGGGGCATCCATTTACTGTTTTTTAAGTCTCACCATATGTCTTGGCCTCAGCAGGTGAGGAGGGAGCTATGAAGAGGCAGATGGGGGACTCTTCTAGTGGGTACTAGTGTACGAAAAAGAAAAAAGGAGACAGGACCATAAAGGATATTGCAGAGCTGTCGAATACAAGGTATTATCATGGCTTTGAGGTATAATATCTAAGATGTCAGAGATTTTGTTGACATTATTTCTTTTCAAAGATTAATTTCTTCCTTTGCTATTGTGTTGCTGTCTGCTTACATCATTAAATCACTAGAGTGTGTCCAGTCTTGCAGTCTTCTATCAGATATCAACTGATGCAAACTGGAAGCTGCCTAATATTCATTATTAGTAACTGGCTAAAGCAAATGGTGGCTTGTGTAAGCTGCTTTGGTAGACCTTATTTAAAATACTCAAACACAGAAATGCAATCACATGTGGTTATTTTTTTGTGTAAATGTTTGTAGTGCTGAAAAAAGTTCTTTGTGGGCAATTTGTAAGCATGAGATTGCCTTACAAAATAATCTATACCCAGAGATTATTTTACTATGCAGCAATTCCTACAGAAAGTTAATCATGAACAGATAGACCATATTTTGAAATTTTGGTCCAGGGCCTTTAAAAATGAATGTGGAAGTAACAAATGTAAATATTTATATAAACTTCAAAACAAATATTTTGTGTTATTTGCATAACCATGAGACTCAGGTATGCAAACTAAACTCCAGTATGGGCATCTCTAAAAATGAAATTAAGCAATATAGTGATAAGGACAGTTAGATACAGTCATCAAATCAGTTAATAATCTAAAAAATGTGCTGTGAGCATCACTAAAGACAGACAAGACATCGTTCTGCCCCAAATGGGCATATATGCTGCATGAGAATGTCATAAAAATTCAGCGTTCACTTGTCCTAATTTAGTCATTACTTATTTAGTAATGTAATATCACCAGTAGAGAATGAGCAGAGTTAAGAAAAGTGAGGGTTACATAGACAGGACTATCTGGTTATTTAAGTGAGACAGAAGCATGTCGTGATAGTTCTGTTCTGAACTAAGCTGATAATGAACACTAATATGTCACAACATACCACAGATTGAGTTCAGTTCAGACAACCTCAGACATAATGATTAGTACGGATGATAGTTAATGCTGCAATTTGCATACTGTGGATTAATGCTTAACCTGGGTGATTACCATAAGTAAGCCATGCATCTCTCTCCTACATTCCTTCATCTGCAGATATTCAGGCACAACTTTAAACTGGTCCCCAGCGTGCAATACTCACTACCATGATCAGCAGTATGAAATGAAATGTTAAATCCAAAAGCAAAGAATCAGCACCAGCTTTATGAATTTATTATTCAAATCAAGCAGTTTAAGTTATGAAAGTCTGAACTGAAAACACTCTCTAATTATTTATATCTCCATGTGAAACTTTCTGCTCTTGTAAAGCAGCTAGATAGATTGACAACCAGCGAATATTCGTCATTTGAAAACCACTACCTGACCTCAGGTTTTACTGTAATTAATTTTACTTCCGACAGGGAGAGAAACAATATTCTTGAGTTTCTTTAAGACTTAAAAAAGCTAGGTTTGATTCTCATCTTTTTCTTGCAAAAGAACTGTGGAAATACATATTCAAAGAGAGCCAGAGCAGATTTGTAGGTAGCATCGGCGGTACAGGAAATGTAATGATGGTATACCATCCACATATTTGATGTAAAGTGTATTTTGAAGCTTTTTGTTTACTGATTGCAGTGGCAGGTGATGACTGCGCTGCGTGAAAAACGTAACAGATTCTTGAACTTTGAAGATATCAGCCTGAAGATATTTGGTATTTTAAATAATTGTCTTAATATTTTTTGTGAAGTTTGGAGAGGTCCACTTAAGGGTTTTCTGGTAACATATGGAGCTCTGTAACTGTGATTTTGGGATGCACACACATTTTGTAGTCAATGGAATCTGTAATGTCTATCTTCCTAGAATTTCTATCTTTATTTCAAAGAATGTGTGTTAATTTATATACCAGGAAAAATATGGGCCCAGGTATATGGCTACCAATATTCAAAGATCCTAAAGCCTTTTCTGTGCTATTTCCTTGTTACAAGTCCCTGAATCTTTTAGAACTGACCGTCCTCTTGTTGAAATGAAATATTGACCCTTTAAATATTACCTCCAAAATGCAGTAAGTACCATATTTTCAGAGACATCATCTATTCCAGAAAGGTATTCTTCAGATAACACCATTTCTTTCTGCAACATTTTACTCTGGGACAGGGAGTCTCACAAGGATAAGAAAGCAACCAAATGTTGATCTTTTGCATTCAGTTAACCTTGGATCATGATATATAATCTATTTCAGGGATTACAGCCCACACCTGAGCTTTTCTAAAGGGAGTCAGAGGAACTGTCTTTTCTTGTGACTGTTATTGATGGAAGCAGTGATGAAAGCAGTGTTTAAAATGACTTTCTGTATGTATGTGGAAGAAGTCTTGATGCAGACTTGACCCAACATTGTTGGTTTTATCTGATAAACCATGGACCATTCTCGCTCAGAGATACTGCTGCCAGAATAGCTCCTTGAAACTCCTGTGTATTTTTACTTTAGAAAGACTGTGATCAATACACCTACCCCGCATCTCTCTTCTCACTGCCAATTTACAGCATGTAACTTCGTGTTTCAGCCTTCTCACTCATTGTATCTGTGAAAGTTCAGTGAGCTCGAGCAAAGCCAGCAGATAAGAAAAAAAAGATCTTGCTCTCTATATCCAGTACAATACTATGAATGAGCAAAGAAGCATTAAATATCCCTGTTTATAGACTCCCTGCTTGCAGAGAACCTTGCACATTCTTTTGCATCCACTCTAAGGAAGTCCTTCATACCTAGAGACAAGCAATTTAAAAGAAAAAACACTCAGGCTCTTCTTTGCCTGAAATACTGTTTTCTTTATGAAACATCACTGGTGTTTTCGTTCAACTCCATAGCTCCTAACCCATAGTTAAAGTGAAAGAAAATGAAATTTAATTTAAAAGGTATCATTTTTTTTCCATCTGAGGTGGATGTTGCAATAATTGTCCTTTTGCAACAACAACAAAAAGTCTGTGTTTCCACTTTGAAGACATTTATTCCCTCCCCCTAAAGGAAAACAAACTTCCCTCAGAGCAGCTGCTGTTCCATGTCCTTCAATGGTTATATGAAGATATGCTGTTTAATTTTGTACGCAGTGTAAACACAGCACATAAGTCAGTACTAAGTAGACATGGATTTAAGTGAGACATTTGGAAGACTTTGTTCATTACTGTAACATGGAGTAGTCAGCCTCAGTGTGGAAAATAACTTGATATTGTCACAATGTTTGCAGCTGGAATAGAGTTGACTCAAATTGCCAAGAACAAAATTGATTTTGGAATGTACTCCAGAGGTATGGCTTATTCTGTCAAAAATGATTACACACTGAGAAACCGCTGACTCTGTAATGTCATATATGCTCCTCTCTTTCTTTCTTTCTTTGATAACAGTCTTAGCAGTTTTCCTAACTAGCATTTTCTTCTCAAAATGTCTTCTGTAACGAGGATTGTATCCTGCACTCACAGATTTATGATGCTTAGGAAAAGCAGAATGCTCAGAAAAGTTTGAGAGCTATTTATTTATTTGTTTACTTATTTATTTTTGGTGCTCACATAATTAAACCTGCCATGATTAGTTTTAATATGATGAATTACAAAGATAAAAGTTAGCATGCTTTGTGCCCATTCATTTCATTTACAAATGCAGCACAGATCTTCCTTATTGTCTGCAGTGCACTTCTGCTAATATAACAGTATGTTTAGAGAATACAGAAATCAGTCATCCGAAGCCTGTAGAAATGTGATCAAGCCTGGTGTGAACTATGCAGGCTTTTCTTTGCTGGTTTACTTTGTTTTTGAAACCAGAGCTGTAACTATGACAGAAACTGGTTCTTTTGCCCCAGTGTGTCCATGATTCAACTCATCAGTAAGCTCAGGAAATAAACTAGGCTGACTCTTCTTCCCAAAAAGTTCTTCTGATAACTGTGTTTTTTTGTTTTTTTTTTTAATATCAATCTCTGCACATTTTCTTCTGCAGAACGTTGTCTTGTTTGCGTCTAAACAGGTTGCGTCTAATATCCTGTCTTCTAGTGACCCACACGTTCTTGTTTAAAAAAAACAACAACAACCAAAACAAACATGGTCATTCCAAATCCTCAGTTAAAAAAGGTTTCTTGGAACTGAACTTCTCCAGAACAACTTTGTAAGACTGCATGGACTACTTTTACTTTCCAATCATAATGACAGTATATTCCTGGGGCAATTAGTTTGTTTATATAAAATAAATGTAATTTAGCATTGGGAAAGGAGAAGGTGTGCCACACTGGTTGACCAGCCCAAGTAACTTGGTAATTTTTATATTGGCTTGGTACAGGTCAGTTTGAAACTCATATTCAAGCTCCTATTCAGAGAGACGATGTTACTGAATTATTAAGTACTGGAGCAATTCAGTAACATTTGCCATTGTGCAATCAAAAAAAAAAAAAAATCAGGTGTATTATGGGTACCTGAATTAACCAGTGGGATTATATGATGCAAGAGTACTTTTCTCTAATGTTTAATTTTAGTTAGGGACCTAGGCATACTCCTCTTAGTCCTAAAGAAATAGAATAAAACTAATGAAAAGATAATGGACAAAATCAGATTACAGTCAGCTAAAAACTGAAGAAACTAAAATGCCAAAATTTATTCGTCTGTTGGAGAGAAGATGTGTGTCTCACTAACAACAGAAAGGAGACACTGTGTCTCTGTGACATCATCATTGCATGTGACATCGACACTTCATCTTTCTCTTGTAAAAATGCATGTTATCTATAGCTTATAAATTCAGATAATCTCTAACTAGGACAATGTGTCTTCTATGGGTGGAAAGTAGATGACAAAACCATTTGTTTTAGTGTTGTAGGTGGACCAGAAAAATAGTTTACAAAAGCACTTGTAGGTAACGGCAATTATTTTTTTACACTCCAGTCCAAAAAAGTATGCAAGCAGTTAAAAAATCTTCCTTTTTTCTCTCTTCTTTGTTTATTTCTCCTTTATTCTGTGATTTGTTTGGTGTGCTCTAGGCTGAAGGATGGTGAAGAAGACATTGACAGGATTAGTAGCTTTTGAAACCATTTGGTTACTCCTTCATGAGTATGTTCATTTCCAGCTACTCTCAGGTCAAATATAGTAAATTCTTAATTCTGAAAAAAACATTTTCTTATTCTTGTAGCAGAAATGTGTATTTGAATATGACTTTAAAAATCAACATCCATAAAAACTTAATTTCTTGCTAATGTATTTTCATGTGTTACATAAACCAATCAAATAAACATAGGAATGTTATCACTTTTGAGTAAAAGCTATTACAAATTACAATTCCATAAACTATAGTGCATTCCCCCTGACCTGTAAGCTATAGCATCCTCTCAGCCTTTGGGAATGACTCACTCTGTGTACTTGGTCTCGAGCAGAGGCTGAAAGCTGGTACAAACCCTGAACCCATCATTTTCTCTTTTCTCTGAAATCAAAATTAAAACAAAGGCGGGATGTATATTTAGCTAAGAAGCCCCTACCAGAACAAAACCTAAAAACTTGCAAGGAACCCGAGAGATCAGCAGTACTCAACAGTGTCCAGTGGTGTCTTAAACTTTTTTCTCCAAACACTTGCTCTTGCTCAGAGGTATTCCAAAGACAAAAAGAAGCCTGGTGACTTCCATTGCTTATTTTGAGGGCAATTTCTGACCTCTGCCTTATTATTTGAACTCTGAACTAATTCTAGAATTATATCTATGTATCCAGTCTTAAGTATGAGATTTAATACACCAGACTTAACTTAGTTTGATGACTCTTGCTGAAACAAGATCTCAGTTTAAGTATAGCAGTTTTGTAGAATACATAACAAAACCTCTGTAACACAGAGTTCAAGGAGGTAAGTTCTTCAGCCTGTGGCTTTTGAATCTTTAACTAGCTCTTGCCTTCATTATAGCTAGCAGAACTACCTGAGCAGTGAAAGAAAGCGTAAAGAATCAGCCACAAATGACAGCAGCAGCACTGTTCTTTACTCCATGGGACATGCAGCACTGAGCATTAAGCTGGGATCTCTGCTTTTGACATACAGCCCTAACTCTAACCTTAATTATAGCCCAGGGTTCCATCTCTTCAGGAAATATGGATATAAGGCATGGGACTTAAAAGGATACCTTACCTCTTCCTACTCTTAGGCCCATTAGCATACGGCAAAGAGGGTACTTTACATTTTATATTGCCCTGTCCTAATTCTTAGTGTAATTAAATGCAGGGGAGCTATCCCAGCAGTGAAAGAGCTCATCACATACTGGCCATACTTGACACTAAACCTCTGCCTAACTCTGACCATCTATACTTTTCTATCTCTGTATTAACAAATCCTGACACCATTCCTGACTTCAACCTTTGTATTCCAGCCAAGGAAATCCATCTCCTCTGGAAAAGTGAATACTGAAAGTGGCACCTGCCTTCTTGCCATCACTTAGAGCCATTTAGCCCCCAGCAAGGAAAGGAACGCTTCAGTATTTAGATTTAAAAATCCAAGCCCTAACTCTTACTTTCAACTTCATTGTATCCCAGGGATCTATTGTGAGTAGTAAAAATGACAAAATACTGCTCATGAGAGACATCTACTTTCCTTTGAACTCTGAAAGGCCATTCAGCCAAAACTTTCAATTACTTGTTCCCAAATGCCACCCTTAGCTGTCAGCTTGATTCTAGCTAGAGGACCCACTTCTTTTGGGCAAGTGGATATGAAGTACTAGACAAAAAAGGCTTTTGTGTTCTTCAGAAATGCCTGGAGTCATTGTCCTGGTTTCAGCTGGGATAGAGTTAACTTTCTTCCTAGTAGCTGGCATAGTGCTGTGTTTTGGGTTCAGTATAAAAATAATGTCGATAACACGCTGATGTTTTCAGTTGTTGCTGAGTGGTGTTTAGACTAAGTCAAGGATTTTTCAGCTTCTCATGCCCAGCCAGCGAGAAGGCTGGAGGGGCACAAGGAGTTGGGAGGGGACACAGCCAGGACAGCTGACCCAAACTGGCCACAGGGGTATTCCGTACCATGTGATGTCATGCCCAGTATATAAACTGGGGGAAATGGAGTTGGGAGGGATCGCTGCTCGGGAACTAACTGGGCATCGGTTGGCGGGTGGTGACCAATTGCATTGTGCGTCACTTGTATATTCCAATCCCTTTATTATTATTGCCATTTTAGTATTATTTTTATCATTATTAGTTTCTTCCTTTCTGTTCTCTTAAACAGTTCTTATCTCAACCCACAAGTTTTACTTTTTTTTGATTCTCCCCACCCCATTGGGTGGGGAGTGAGTGGACGGCTGCGTGGTGCTTAGTTACCAGCTGGGGTTAAACAGTCATTCAACACACAAGAAGAAAATGGTATCTAAAGAGTAAAGATACCCTTAAAATAATCCTAACCTTCACCTTCACTATAGCCAAGAAACCTATCCAGACAGTGAAAGGGAGGTAATTTATTCGCCACGACCAACTCTGACCTTGTCCTCAGTGGTGGTGATCATGCAACATCCAGCCTTACAATGAGATCTTCTCTCTCTAGAGGCCCAAATCCTGCCTGTCATCTTCGCTTTCATTCTGGCCAGCAGAGCCATCTGTACAATAAAAGAAAACATAAAGAGTTAGTGTCAAGAGATGACCATTTCAATTTCTGTCTGTGTGGGCTACAGAGCATAAAACTGACTTTTTCAGGCTTTAGATCGCCAACTCCTAAAATTCAAGAGCAAGAGGAACCAGGTTGGATCTATTTTCTCTTGCTGAGGATGGGTGTGTCACACACACTAATTTAAGATCTGCTTGGTTTCTGTTTTATTTTCAGACATACTGACTCCATAAAGTTATTTTTTAAATATTTTAAAGCCACCCATAATTTGCAGTCACAAAGTACCTTATACTGTGTCATGGTGCCTACCCTCTGGGCATTGCAACATGCATGTTGTACCTGCCTAAAATAGATAATCAAAACTTGTCTTTTGCACAGGTACACTGGCAAAATGCTTAATGAAAGAAGCCATCATTAAAAGCCATTGATGTTCTGACATCTGTCACTGTAAAGACTTTTTTGCAGCTATTATTACAGTAGATAAGACTCCTTAGACTATGCTAGGTTGATCTGGTGTTCAGTAATAGCTAAATTCATTAATTCCTAAGATCTTCATGCTTTATCCCGATGTGTCTCATCACTCCTCTTATGCCGCAGCCCGTGTGAGAGAACATGAAAAAGACAGATTGGAAGCCTGAATGTTAATGAGAAAGTTAGTGCAGAGGTAGCAAAAAGGAGTCCTAAAATAGAGCCCAGCAATCACCAGGAAGCAACTTTATTTCTTCTAATATATATTTTGCCTGCCACACAGTAGTGTTGAGGGTAAACTGATTGATGTTTTAAAGTGCTTTCCGTTCCTTTGATGGAAGTTGCTATGGAAATGGAAAGCATACTTATTAGATATTTGCCGTCACTTTTTGTTGAATCTAACTCTTCTAGGTTCTCTTTATCTCAGAGTGTTGCTGCACTCTTCAGCATCTGATGTCGTTAGCAGATCCACATCAGGAGCTCTCCTATGCTGTTCTGTGTACTCGCTTTCCCTCTATACATTTCAGCTGGATTTCTGAGTGGCAGAGCTATAAACTCAGAGCCGTTTTCAGCATTGGAGAAATCTCTGGCAGTCATCCTCGGGATTTGCATGAGAATGTGTTAAGCAGTTCAAAGGTTGAAAGGGCACTCAATCAATTGTTATTTTAAATATTTATAGTATCTATTACAATATGTATAATAATATGTAAATGTAGTTAAAGTATTAACCTCTTGTAACAACTGACATCAAATATGCCATGTCAAGGCATTTGGGGCCCTGGAGACATGTGCATGCAAATATACACATAACACCTTTTTAGCCCTTCAGTACTTTATGTTGCTGCTACCACTTCACGACTATCTTTCCTTTTCCTGAATTACAACAGCAGCAGTTGACAGAAAAGAGGAAGGCATCCATTTTTGCTCCTGTTTGACCCTGCTTACATGTAGGCATTCTCCTTGTTATAGCTCTAGTTACAAGTTTTGATTTTTTTTTTTCATTCTTTTCTGTACTTGAGAGAGGAAAACCATGATTTAATCATCCAGATGGGTGAAAGGGGTTTTTTTTCTCATTTTTTTTCATGTTATTTAATGTGTCTTCAATAGAGAAATTTTTCCATAATGCCATCAAGAACAACAAAAGAGTAGGATTTAAAAAAAAAAAAGTCTAGCTCTTTAATAGGGTCTAGCTTACCCTTCTGAGGCACAAACATGATGTAGGTACACACGTGCACGGAGACTACCCCTCCAGGAACACATGAACAAGGAGGTGAAATTTCACTGGGAAAACACCTCCCCAAAAACGAGTGCCTGTGCTAAGCATGCACCACTTATAGCTCTGGAAGGGAGAAGTGTTGGCAGTATTACTAATTGGCTTTAACCTCAGTAGAAAAATGTGCAGGTGCAGCTGATTTGCAGTCAGGGCTTGCTGGGGAGGCGTGGATGGCGCTGGAGCAAAGAGAGGTGGGAGGCTCCTTTCCCAGGCAGTGACCTTTTCTTCCTTGCAGCCACTCCTGTCTCTCAGCGCTTGGATGCTCCCCGTTGGTGTGTGTCCTTAAGGAGATATTAATGGGTAAGTGAAGGTTGTGTTTTGCTATTGCTTCCTAAATCTATCCTAGGTATGAATCGAGAGCCCCCGTGACTTTCTTGCCCATCTGTTAAAAATCTTACAGTATAGCGAGGGAAATACAAGTGTTTTACTATCTCTGCTGCTGAGACTGGCAGTTTCTTAGCAGTAAAAGCAGAAAGAAATAAACCCATTCACAATGAGGGGACAATGTAATAAAAAGTGACCTTCATCTGTATTTCATTTTCTTTAAAGCTTTGAGAAAAAAAGGCAAAGCTTGCAGCTGGGTTGTCACAAACAGCCTGTAGGACTGTGTAAAGAAACTTGCTTTCAGGATGTATCTCTGCTTCTAGGTTTCTAAATGCTTTTATGTTTTAAAAGGTATTCTAGTCTCTCATAGAATTGCATGGAGACTGCTAAAGCTGGACCACACTTTTCCATCCAGACAAAAATAATTTAAATCATGTTGCCTAATGTTTCTAAGGACTGAACAGTAATGCTGAAATAATTTCCAAAGCAGAAAAACAACTATCCTGTAATTTTTTTGTTACAAATATATGTAGCATTATAAGAGTCATTTGGGAAGGAGAAAAGCCACTGGCAGAGGGAAAACCAACACATCCCTAACAACTCAATACCATTTCCATTAAACCGTGAAATAAGTAAGGACATTGTGTGTTCTGCAGGATTGATCCTGAGCTGTAGTTAAGGGTCATCAGGGCAGTTCAGGTAAATGGCAGGAGGGGGGAAGAAGGGCTGTGGAAAGGTTACACGAAGTTTACTCAGTGCTTCCTTTGCCATGTGCTGAGCAGCTATGAGATGATCCTTCGCATGTCTGAAAGGTCTTGCTTTTTTCCTTTAAAACTGCTAAGAGAATAAAGGGGCTGAAGAAGCAGTTCTACTCGGTAGTTACACTTGGCAGTCTCACTAACTCGGTCTGCATCTCAGTTCCTGCTGCTTCTTTTATCCTGTTTTTTGGGGTGACTGGGCAGGTGGAGAGATCGCTCTGCCTTCGGTCCTTTTTACACACAGCTGTATTTCCCCTTCTGTACCACCTCTGGTGCAGAAAAGAGCAGTGGCTCTTCTTTTCTCTGATAAACTTTGCTTGGGCCCCATGAGCATCCATGAAATGGAGATGCACCGTTCTTTCTTACCGCATCTTCTAGTCTAATGACAATTTGGAGATGGAGGCCTGCACTGTCCCACCTTTCGTGCTACAGCAGAGTTTCTCTTGTGGCCTTCGTAATGCTTGACGTCTGCCTCGCTGCTGCTCTGGTTATTTCTGGCTTATTCATAGTAGGTGTTCATTGAATAAAAGCCTACAGCTGAGGTGCTGTCTGGATTGAAGACATCTTGAGTGCTACTTGGTTTGCTTTAAGAGAAAAGACATTTTACACAGTGCAGAACCACGGCCTACAAGAGACATATGTATGGGATGGGCTAAAATTTTTAAAAATACTTATTTCTAAATTTGAGTGATTTCAGAGTAATTGTTTGTAAGTGATATACAAAACAGCAAATTTGTAAATAAATTCTGTTTATGGTGATGGTAAGAAAGAAAAAAACAGAAGGAAAAATCCCCTCCTTTTCTCTGACATCATCAGGAAAACAAACTGTTCTTCACAGCAAATGCTGTTATAGGGGGGCAAAATACTTTAACAAGAAGTAACATATCCACTGTGCTGAAATATCCATTTCAGTACCAACAGATCATTAAAAATCATCCAGATTTATTTCAACAGTCTCTCTTCAGCATCAGAAGATGCTGAACAACACAAGTTTGAAAATTTAAGTGTTGGCATCTTTTTCAGATATAACTAATTTGTAAAAGATAATGGAAAGGTATATGGCATTCTTTTCATGAGGCATGATAGTTTTTTTAAATAAAATAAGATCTTTCAGGTGAAATAAAGAGATTTTAAGAGGGCAATGTCAGAAGAGGAGATACTGAAGTGCTAGATGAAGCTCTGCTGCTGACAATACTTACATATGTGTGTACCTCTATTTGCCTGAGTCCCACCACTGGTAGTAATGGGAAAGTATTTCAGTGAGTAATGTCAAACATATCAAGTTGTGTAGCTGGACTGTAGCGAGCAGGAAGTTAATGCTGACGAAGTTTCAAAACAATAGCTGAACAATTGACAAAATATTTTAGACTAGAAGACTCCTTGGTTGGTGGTTCGTATTAAACAAATAAACAAACCCACACTGCAAGGTGCTATAGTTGCATTTAACTTCAGAGGGAGATACTTAAGCCAGGAATGTGTCTTTGTTAGCAAGCAATAGACGTGAACTATTTTTCAAGGTCTATACAGTAATGAGTACCTCTCCCATAGCAGTAGCATTTCCCTCAAAAGAGTTTTGCTTCATGTCATACACTATTTGTCACCCAATGAAAAGGAATATTGTTAGGTTTGATTCTATATTTACCAGTATAGATAGCGCTTTGAGTCAGATGAGCAAGAAAGGATTCCAGTAGCTGTGATTACTGGGCAGGGCTGGGGATGCTGTTGGCATTTCACCTGAGAGTACAGTGAGCGAAAGCCTCGCAGGTGTCATTTTTACACAGAGAACCGTGAATGTGCTACGTCTCTATTTTTGTGGAGCTGAGTACACCCTTAAACAAATGATGAAAGGAGTTGAGGGCTAGTCTAAATCATTCAGGACTTTCTTAGTGCAAATGTACTTTTTTTCCTATATGTGCCGAAGGAGATCTCATCCTAAAATGCGGACTTCTCGCTATCGGGTTAGACATCTGCATTGATTCAGAAAGATACTCTCTTCACTTTCATCTTCCCCAGTAGTTGTTTCTTCACGGTGCCTACAGAAGTTGCTTGAGGTATTTTATCTTCCAAGTAGTATGTGCAGGAGCTGGAGACCTATGAAATCATGGTCCTTTCCCTCTCTACTTTAGTAAGAAATATCTTTGTGCCACCCTTAACTGAAGGCTGTGTTTATCAAGTTTACAAAAGCTCTACATCAGACAAATGACTAACACAGACAGCTCTTACACATAACATACGTTCTCCCAGAGCTTGTCCCTTTCTTTAAGTCAAGATGTAACAGAGCTTGCACTGGGTACGTTCTTTGGCACAACCAGCCTGTGTTAACTGTAATCTAGGAACTATCGTGAGTAAAAGCATAGGGAGTAAAAAGAGGCTGGTAAAAAATGTCACATACCCGTGATAAGGTAATTGTTTCTATCAATAATGGTAAAGAACCTATCCAAGAACCTGTTTAGAGTATTTATTTACTTGTATCCTCATCTACTTTCGTTGTCCTATTTGTGACACTCTTACTCCTACTATTGAGGTAGCGAAGTGTCCCCTCGCCCCAGAAACAGTGTGCAATTAAAATTTATGTTTCACAGAAGTCACAGCTCTCTTAGTATGGCAGAATATTTTAGTATACTGGCTTCTATACTGCTGCTGAGAGATTTTAAAACTTGTATGCCTACATAACCTAAAGATTTATTATTTTTATATTCTTCTCAGGTATGGAAAAAAATCAGTCACAAACTTAGAAGCTGCTACAGAGGATTTCAGTTGAAATTCAGCATAACTACTAATTCATAACAAGATGTCTTGCTTATTCCTTAACAAACTTGGTTATTTCAGGAGCTAATAGCCACTTAAACTACACAATGTTGATCCACCTCTTTCTGAATATTAAAAATCTGACAGGGACAGA
Organism: Buteo buteo; assembly: GCF_964188355.1. Taxonomy (NCBI): domain Eukaryota; kingdom Metazoa; phylum Chordata; class Aves; order Accipitriformes; family Accipitridae; genus Buteo; species Buteo buteo. The sequence continues at coordinate 7,229,052 of NC_134185.1, forward strand.
GGGAAGAGTTTTCCAGAGACCTTTTTCAATCATATTGACAGGGCAAAATCTCATCCCTATCACTTGTTTAAGGCAGCTGCACTGAGGCACCATGCCATCTTAACATGCATTCAGGTATGGTATGCCCTTCCAAGGACACACCAGGGCACATTCAGAGATTCAAGCAGGACCGCATCTCATCACAGTAATTTCTTTTTTTCCTGAAACATTTCCTCCAAAACGTCACCTGTGAAATATAGAGCTGTGTACTCACAGTGTATCTCCTCCCTCTGTTCTGCACTTTCCTCAGGTTTTAACATAAACCTTTTGTAATTTCACAGAGAAAAATAAATAACTGAAAAACTTCTGATCATTATATCACAGAAAATGCTGTTGTTACTTAAGAGGAAAAATATGTTCTCCATCTCCATGGCTGAATTCCTCATTTTTTGTTTGAAGGTACATAATGTTGGTGAAAAAAACCAGTGCCCAATCTACCAGTGTGGTATACAGGCAGTAGCTAGACAAGTAAATGATTTCTGCTTACAGTATGGCCAGGTTCCCTCTTAACCCTTTTGAACAAATACTCAGTATCACTTGCTTTGCTTCTACAAAAAGAGCGACAGAGGTGCCTTTTTTTTTTCTTTTTTAACTTGCTTAATGTGTTTGGAGGGAATTAAAAATAGTTCATTGTGAAGGGAACTTAGCATAGCAATGTAAGCCCTGACTTTTGCAATGAACTCTGATGGGACTGCACACATTCCAGCCAGTAACAGACTACTCATAGTCTTAGAGTGTGAGCTATTCTTAGTTATTGAAGAACAATGTCTATTATCAAGGAAAAAAATCCATTTTAACTAATTCTGAAAAAGATGTTCTGGCAAACATAAATGTTCAGAGATGTATTTTGTGACTACTGACCCAAATTCAGCTATTTAGTGATGGTATTTACCTTTTTGTCTATTGCTATAAATATACATTTTATGCAGGTTCATTTGTGAAGAGCAGGAAATCCTCCCTGCCACTGACCAGTGAGGATGATCCGACTTGTGAGAGTCGAGTGAAAGACATATGGACTGTTGAATGTCCTTCAACATGGAACTCCAATAAAAAAAGGATTAAAACATGGCAGTTTTATTAAGCAACATTAAACCACTGTGTAACACGTGGGTTATCCTGTTACACCTGCACATTACTGCAGCAGATATCCCTGGCTTTATAACATCTCAGACACTGGTCTGTAGTGACAGATCCTTAAACTGCCTCAATCAAGTTGCATTTAATTTCTTACTCTAGATTTAAGAGACAATGCTAAGATGTCCTTGGAGAAGAAACTAATCAGACAGGTAACAAATTTACTACAGTTTATATGAAAGCTTTGTTTTATTCACTTTGCTGAATCAGACTTTCAGTTGTTGTTGTTTTTAATAACATAAAAAGAAAAACTCAACAAAAATAGCTAGTCAGGTACCTGTCATTGTATATCCCTGCTCACATTATTCTGTAGCTAGTTTTCCTGTTACCGTTTGTATTCAGCAGCACACAGTAAAATATGGCTCATTCTTTGCTTTTCCTCAGGATGAGAAGAACAAACAAAAAAATGAACAAAAAAATGTTGCAGACTTGACGGCTCCTACTGGCTTTAATAAGTTATTTTTTATGTATTTATTAACACCTGCCTGTTTAAGAGAGCAAATGTAATTTTACACTGATAATTTCACTGCTGGGGTCTTTAATCTAATATATTCAGGTCATATTCATTCTTCTGACCTTTAGCAATTAGCCAGTTTTATCTATGGATTCTGAATATAGATTGCATTACAAAAAAAAAATCCTACCCCCCCCTTTATTTAATTATTCATAAATTGGCCTGTTGACATTTGTATGAATAGAAATTTTGGTTGAAACCAAGTACTAGCAAAGGGCAATGTGTTTGGCCAACAGTAATGACTCATAACACTTGAAGTTTATCTAAAGATTTTTATAGTAAATTAATTAGCAAAATTTTGCAGAATAAAACTGCAAAATACCTGGAGAAAACAAATAAATGAAAAAGAACACACACCACACCCCCACACCCCCCATCCTCCAGTGAGCTTTTGACATCAGGTAAAGATTTGTCTAGTAAAGAAATCTTAACTGGTAATGTGAAAAATTTCTAATTTTTAATTTTGTTAATTTCTAACATTTCTAATTTTTTCTACTTTCTTATTAATTGGAATTATACCATTGTGAGCACAATGATTCCAGAAGATTGTTTTATCTTGTTTTAGACTATAAGGAATTTGAGATGTGGGTGTAAATTTTCTTTTTGGGCAGGTTCTACACTGCCAAACATTAGAGGTAATGAGACAGACAGAACATGGAGATGTCCCCAGCATCCCTGCACATCAGTATTTACACAGCACTGTTATGAAAGAGCCATTTCATTTACCCCTGCTCTGTTTCAGTGGTTTATATTTGGGAATACTTGAATAAACAAAAAGGCATCTAAATGTGCAATGGTCTGTACTGCAATGACAAAGCATACAGGCTTGTTGGTTCTGTTTGGGTAAGCATAAAATTTCTATGTTTATTCTTAGATTTGGAAAGTTTAGACCCCATATCTTTTAAAGAAAAAGTGTATAAGTACATGAAGAAGATCCTTAAAAAAATATTTTCCGGTCTAATTTTCCTTCTGCAGAACAGAGGAATGACTGACAATGTGTCCCCTCCTCCCTGCAGGTTTTTTGTTGGGAGAAGATGATTTGTAAATAAGTTTAGTTGGTGACGGAAACCAATAGTCCCATAGTGTTAGTCCATTTGGGCACTATTTAGTTCACAGTTTGCAAAACCACACAAGAGTCTGGGTACGAAATGGGAGAGCAAATGGGGACACAGCTGCTGGTGGCTATGTGCTTTCGCAAGAGGGAAATAAAAAGACACTAACTGATGAACTGATTATTTTTTTTGAAGTGATATTGATTAGTATTTTGCACTTTGCTAAATTTTTCACAAACATTTTTTGTTTTCATAACTAAATGAAAGAATAAAGCAGAAAAGCTTTGCATTTTCAAGTAACGTTTAGATAAAGGAAGAAGTTCTTGATATTGTAATTGATGTGGATTGCAGACAGTTGGGTTTTCTCTTTGTTGAACTTTAACGTGCATATAAAGTTGTGGTGCAACAGACTATATTGGGCACTTTTTAAGCATTTCTTTCACATTTTCACTTCACTTTCTGCACGTAAAAGTTATTGATTCAAAATTTAACTGCTGATATAGAAGCTCTGCTATTTTATTACTAAACAATAAACTTCGTATTTACTGAGCAATTTAATGTAGATGGTAGCATACAGTGCTGCAAATTCTGGGTATGTTGGGAATGGTTTTTGATACAGAAATTAGGGGAAACTCTCAGTGACATGATTTAAACTAAAAGAAAGATGGTTCATTGAGGTTGTTGAGGTAAAAGATGACTTGGGTGAAAGCGATGGTGAAATTATTGAGATCATGGTCCTCAGCAGCAACAGCAGCAGAATAAAAATAGTCATCCTGCAGCAGAATTACACATGCAAAGCAAAAAATCTAGATTTTGGAAAAGTAGACTTAATCATCGACTGGTAAATAAAACTCCCTGGAAAACTGGTTTAATGAAAAAGGATCAAGGGAACGAACTTTTTCTTAAGGGAACAGTAACTCAGTTGCACAAACACAAATTTGCCATTGCAGAGGAAAGACACATGTTGTCATAAGAGACCAGACTGGAGGCCAGCAGGTTTTAGAGAAGAATATAGCTTGCAGGACTTCAGTATGGCAGAGGGATTACTTCATAGCATTGATAAGGCCTCCTCTGTTCATAAGTTCAGTCAAAAAGACTGCATTTCAGAAAGGGTAAGTCTCTTCTGACTTGAAACTCAAGAATTCACCTGAACTGAAATATGGTGAGAGCAATGAGAATTTTCTGTGGTCTAGAAAACCAGAGAAAACTAAATACTGGATAAATGGAATAGCTTACCATAAAGAAAGGAAGCTGAAGGAGGAAGACAAATTTTCAGCTACTTCAAAGAAGGAATATGTTTCTCTTCCTGTGGTAGAAAAGACAAAAATGAATGTGTCTGAGCTGTAGTAAAAAAAGTGAGTGTAGAGATTTAGAAAAAGAAAAAAAAACCCCAAACAAACCTGCCTCAAAGTACAGCAATGCACTGAGAAAGATTATGTAGGCACTTGTAGAATCCCTGTCACTAGAGGATTTCAAGACCCAGTTGGTAGAACAGCTGTTAGGGTGTGGATTAGGGTTGGTCTCGATGACTTCTGGAGATGTTTTCTAGCACTGTAACTCTGCAACCCAACTGCCCGAGGAATTCACCAGCAGCCCACTAGCGCACAGCAGAGTCCTGACTGCTCAGCGCTGCGATGCACGTCCAGTGGTCCGTGGGCTCTCAAACACCGAGAACATGCTTTGTCACAGCTACTGCCACAACATTATTTGTAAGAAGAGAAAACCCATCAGAAACCCATTTCAAATGGGTAATATATTTCAGTGAAGAAAGCAGCAACACAGAATTGGGAAGGCATGGTGGTAATTGAAGCAACGGGTTGAGGCAGCTGCTGGAAGCAACCCATTAAAGTTAGCATGAAGGCAATAGATTGAATAGAGTGTTGCCAGGAGTTAGAGCATGATTTGATTAGATGTGTTTTTCCAATAATTACATGTTGTTCCTGCACCTCTATGAATCACAAAAACTGTTGGCCAAACTGCCTGTGGCTTGTTTTTTCTGTTGTTTACCAAGCTTAAATCAGTGCTTCCAACATACCAAACGTGAAATCCAAATCTCTTCTTTATATCCATCTCTGTTTACTTAGGATTAGTATGAAGACTGGAAGTATAAATTAAGAAGGAAAAAAAAAGAGGAAAAAAGAAAAGGATATTCCTGGAATGTATAGGCATTTCCCTCAGTGTACTTTATTAAAATAATCTTTGGATTAAAGTGCTTCCATAAATCATCAGAAATTCAGGCACCTAGAGTCCATGCTGTATATTCTGAAAGGAATTTTATTTTTATGTTTCATGGGTTTTATTTGTTTGTTTTTAAATGGAAACAGAACATTACCATCTTTCTTCCACATTGTGTCAGGAAGGGAGTTTTTTTCCCTGTTGCGTTTTGCTCCTTTCCCACTAGGTTTTACTAAATAAAAAGTATCCCCATCTGCATAAACATAAGATTTGATTCTCTACAGGCAAACTCCTAGAAACATACAGTTAGGGATTTGCCCATTAACTAGGTTTTAAAAGAGAGCGAGAAAAAACAAAATTCAATTGCATTTTTCTTAGTTGAAGTTACATTACCTAAAATTTTAGAAGGGAAGCAATTTTTAATGCAAGTCTATTCTTGCAGCATTGAATTAACTATCTTTATTGCTTATCTTGGGTTGATCAATTCCAGACCAGTGTTTCAGGAACAGTAATAGCTTAGTAAAGGTAAGAAGTGAAGGGTATCAGCATTTTGGTTTCAAGCAACATTGACCATGTCACAAACATCTGAAGGTCCTTTTTTTCCCCGCATGAAAAAGCCCTGTGAGTGCAGCGTAACCATTTTTGTGAAGTGTGTGCACATTGTGGAGGGGCTTTTTGTAAGCATATGAGCAGTCGTGCAATTGTGCTTGCTTTACCTGATGGAAGTCTTGGCTGCCACGTTGCAGGAGCAAGTCACAGAAACTAGTTAAAAATGAGTTGGCAGCAAATTAGTCCTTCCTTTTGCAGGGAAATGATTCCTTGCACTGCACCAGCCTTTGAGTCCACTCCCAAGTCCTTTCAAATAATTCCTCTGTCCCATGCCACCTAGCTAAGTAGGAAAAAAGCAATATTTAATTAAAACCAATATTAGGAAAAAGAAATGAGACTTTTGTTGTTCATGTTTCCCATGGGCTCAGTAAATGTATTTGTGTGAAGAAAAAGAGTAGAAATTAAGCCAATAATAATAAAACTTAGCCTTTGCCTTTCTTTAAAGTGCTGTTAAGTCTGAGAAATCTTCATACTGCTGTTGTGAATTACAGAAGCAATAGATAACACTAGAAGTCTTAAGAAGGGGATATTTTTCTCTCCATGCTGACAAAGAACGTGTGAGGACTGGCACCTCCAGCCCCTCCATTGCTTTTGCTTCCAGTGGGCTGGAAGAAAGGCTGCTGAGAAGGGAACTTGCATGAACTTCTTACTTCTGCTTTTTGGGGTAGCATTCGGCACTAAAAGGACAAACGTTCTTAACTGATATGTAAGTTCAAAAGCTATATGCAAAAATTCAGGAGCCCCCTGTGAACAATGCCTTTTAATTTTTTTTATCTAGCATTAGGAATATTTACATGAATAAAGAAAAATATCTCTGCTTCTTAAGCATTTATCTAATTCTGCTGTGTTGCCCTCATCTGATACAGATTTCAGCTGTTCATTTCAGAGCAATGTTTCCCTTTTTCCTTTTGGAGAAGAGCAGTGAGGACTGAAGCAAGACAAGTAGGAACTTTGTGCTTTAGGCTGAGTGAACGGGTTTCGAGTGTTGCAGGAATGAGTGGAAACAGCTAGTACTAGTTGTAATGAGTTTATCCCAGAAGTGTGGAAGAACTACAGGAGCACTGCACAGCTTTGGTGGTTAGCAGCCCAACTCCAGAGCAAACGGGTTTGGAGGCCAGCCATACCAGGAGGTCTCTGAAGTTACAGAGGAAAGCAAAAAGTCTGCGCAACACCGTCTGGAGCTGGACTTAATACTGTAACTCCTTAGAGAAGGGGAGCACTCTGCTTGGTTGAGTTTGGTGTCTGCTAGGCAGGGCATACAGATGAAGTAGGATCTGCTTTCGCGAGTGATTTTCCTTCATTCCACCAAGATGCTTCTGGGGGGAGGCTGTTTGTTTTGTTGTAGTTTTCTACAGTAGGACAGAAAATGGTTTCTGACAAATTCCCAGCATTGCGAGCAAAAAAAGATGCTGATGATGGTCTTCTTTCATGCTGTCCTCATGGCTGCTGCTATTGTGCTTTACTATCAGCTTTATATTTGCTGTAAGCTGTTCTGGGACACAGAGTGGATGTTTGCTGGATGCTCTGGAGCTACCTAGTCCTTTTTTTCCGCTTTTCTGTGAAGTACAAGTCTATACTTTAGAGCACATGTAGCAAACATAAAACTTGGACATTCTGAAGTTGTTTGTACTGTATGTCTGTCTTCCAAATTGCCAAGTAGATTTAAATACTCAAGTATTTTAATTTCTTTATCTTTGTAATTTATTTTGTTTTCCACTTTTTTCAGGCTGCTTTTTATATGCGATCAATGTGTCTCAGTGTGGTCTCTATGGTGTTGATAGGAACAGAAGAACTGTAGGAAAAAGGATTTAGATGTTTGGGATGAAAGTTATAGCAGAAAATCCTTTTAGTAAATATGCTAATTTAGACAGTTTGTTGCAGTTCATGAGGACTGTCCATACACTACACTAAGCAAGTCTTTTTTCTCCCTCTGTCTTGATTTTCTTAATTTTGAATGTATAGATCATGGTAATAATTCATCGGTGTAAAAAGGAGGTTTCTATTTGAAATTCAGCCTTCATCAGGAAGTATTGCGTTGGCTTAACTGATATTCTAACCGAAACCTGTATGTGTACATGGACTGACTTTGAACTAACTGTGACTGGTACTGAGGATGACACAACTGTGGCATCCTGGCTGCAGCCACCTAAATATAGAGATGGGCTCAGAGACAACATTATGTCTGGGAGGAAAAGAGAAATTAATGTATGGAGGCCTCACACTCGCACCTTGGATGACTGCCCTGTAAAATTGGCTCTGCATACAATTTTAGATAGATTTCAGCTTGGACTGAACTACACAGCCATTCTGTTACGGACAAAAGAGCAAATCAATTTAAGGCTATTTAAGTCTACAGAAGTGATACATATACCTTCTGTGTTGTAGTGTGGATATTATGACTGTTGGTCACAGGCTGTATTTTTGCTTTTTAAGAAAATGCATGCCCTCAGGGGAAAACCAAACAGCCCAGATCCTGAAGAACAGCAAATCAGGGTTGGGTGGACAATGCTAAGGCAATCACCAAAAAGATACTGGTCAGTCAGAGCAAGAAGCTGACTTTTCAGGTTAGAAATTCTATCAGATTTTGAAGACTGTGGCTTAGAAATGACTCCTGAGAGATTTCACCGTGGAAAAATGGTACAGAAGAGCCAGGTAGGACTTACTTTTTTTAAATCATTAGAAATAAAATCATTAGATTCCTCTGGTGTTTTGATTTGAAGTGTCAAGGTATATAGACAGTGCTTCAAATATAACCATGAATAAATTTTCTTTAGAAGTTTGGCATACAGAGATGAGTCAAATGGCAGGATACTTTTTATAACTGACTGACTATAAAACTGTGTGTAGATTTTAACCAGAAATGCAGAGGTCAAAGACTGTATCTCATTCTGTTCTGCCCACACAGTTACATACCTTATAGTTTTTCCATTTAATACTTGGTTTGACATCTTCAGACTACATCCGATGGTGACTGGTTTTTTTTTTACTCTTTTGTATTTAATCAGGAGGTTCAGAAAATAATGCAGACTTGTAAACCTGTAGCAGCCGCCTGTGCAGAGCCAGAGAACAGAGCACGGAGGCAATGTTTTCTTTTGACTTATTGTGAAACTGAGGATGTGACAACACAACATTCCGAGTGACGAAAGGAGACCTACATTAGCTTGCTGGAGGGTACCCAGGGATAGGTAAGCACCAGTTTGGTGTGCTTCTTGGGCAAATAACCTGTGCTGGTGTGTACCAGCCCGGTTGGCGTATCCCACTGCGGCAGCCCCACTGGTCCCGCTTGTGCTGGCACCGATCTCGTGCTGCGGCAATGAACTTGGGAACTGCACAGAGCATCAAGTTTCGTCTCAAATTGTCTGACGTCTCTTCTTCAGAGATACATTTCAAGTATCTTTTTATGTCTCGATATGATTTTTTTTAAGTGGGTTTATGTGGTACCTTGCCCCTGCCTCCCTTCTTGTCTCTGGACGTTCCTGCAGCACTGCTGTGGTGCCCAAACTGGTAGTTTTTAAGGCTCCATTTACATTAGAAAGCCTGGAATTGTACATAGGTGGGATTTTTAGGCTTAATACAACTATATGCTACACTTCAATAGACTTCTAGTTGTGTTCACTGCATGCAACAAACTTGCAGGTATACTTCTGAGTTTCTTTTATGAAACCTCTTCATGGCATGTATGGCATGATCACTTAAAAAAGAGCTGATGGCATCCGTCAGGTCAGTGAAATTGCTGTTGCGTATGGTGGATTTCAGGATAGGATGCTATGTCTGAGCAAGTGTGGAGGACACTGAGGTGAGATTTCCCTTGTGGCAACTCCCAACGTTATCATCATTCTCCCAGTCACTCCTGTGTGACTGCTCCTTTTTTAGTTCAGTGTGTCTTTCCCCAAACCAGCCACAGAGTCTATAAAGTTTTAATCTATTCTTTTTATGGATATGTAGTAATTACTGTTAAACCTGAAAATGAGGTTTGTGGCATGGGAAGAAAATATTTCTAATGTCCATTTTGAGCACAAGAATAAATTCTTCATTGATATTCGTACTTTTTTTTTGTTATGGTACAGCATTTAATGTAGCAGATGTCTAACCACTTTGGGCTCTTGGGAGCCATGTGCTATTTTTAGCAGGTCTAATAGGCTCTTCTGGTGGTCTGTCACTATCTTTGGGGATGACATAGATCACAGGTTAACAGGGCTTTGCACTGAGAAAAGCAATGTAAAAGGTAGCTGAGTGGAATTGAGAGGGAAGTGAGAGTGTCTTTGCTCTAGCCCTGGTGAGATGGCAGCCACTCTGTGATGGACCAGTGTTTCCCTGTTCACCCATGAACACTGCATGAAAACACTGTAGCTTCCCTTACTTTTTCCAACAACTACTGTCTTTTCATGGAAATACCAAACACTTGCCATTTTAATTTAAAGTTCCATCACAAGAAATTATACCAGGTTAAAAAAAAAAAAAAAAAGAAAGAATTCGCATATGGCAACTGCAAATGTTCCCCCAGATTTTGGGGTGATTGTGTCTTTCTTTCAGTAATGATGTAGTGGATAAGAGAGGGTGTTGGAATGCTGCATGGGCTGCAGACCCAGGGGAAAATGCGTGCATGAGCTGCACGTAATGGGCTTCTGAAGGACTATCGCTTGTTCGGTTTGCTTCAGCAAACTGGGGATAGTGTCCTAAAGGCATAGAATTAAATATGTGATTCTTCTGTATCTCATAAAAAAAGCAACCTTGCAAATAGATGAACTTCAGACTAAAAGTTTTTTTCAGTTTAAAGAGGAATGGTCTTCAAAAACCTTTCCAGTCCCTTACCCCTTTCCTAAAAGCAGGACCACTCTGCTTTTCCTGAAAAACTGGCTTGGTAGGTGTCTTTCAAATAAATAAAAAAAAAAAAAGAAGAAGAAGAGAAAACCTCAGTTGATGAAAATTTCAGCAGTTTAACTTCACTATCCTATGGGATATCCTAAATGTCCCACGCTTCAGTAATATAACCCATTAGTACTTGTCCTATCCTCAGTGAACAAGAACCTTATTTCCTTGATTTGTTGGCAGCCTTTTGCACAATTGATCCCCTTGTGAAAGAAAAATGATATGGAGGTTTCCTTTACCATGATATCCCCACAGCACTTTATTGAATTTTTGTCTGGTTTGTTTACATAAACCTGTCTTAAGAAACAATCCTTTTTTTCTGTTAGTTAGAGAAGGGGTGCTCGTAAAAAAGCTGGAAAAAAATCCTGTGAAAATAGCTGCTAGCTAATTTCCAACCTAGCTTTTAAGAACTACCCTTCCCCCTACCCCCTGTTTATCCTTTGAAATGAAAGTGGTAATCATCTGTACTGGAGAGAATGGGAAGGAAGAGGGTTGGAAGAACAAATATGTGTAAATGAGATTTAAAACAGAAGACAGATCCCCTTTTATGCCAATAGATTTACTATAAACAACAGATCCCAGAAGTAATTGAAACACTTGACTAATATAGCTTAACTTATAGTTTGAAGAAAAAGAAATCATAAGAGTTAAGATATGAAACTGAATTTACTGAGATTTGCATACAGTTAAATATTACCAAAAGGGATTCAGACTACTAACAGTACAATTAACATAAGATTGAAAAAAGCTTTCCTTAAACAAAACTGAAAATTTATTCAAAATTAATGCTATTTAAACACAAGTTATTCTCTTCATACTTTGTATAACAGAAGGAAATAACTTTTCCCATTAGAATATTTGTGTCAATACCTTCTACCACCTATTTCAATATTTAGTGTGCGAATTAACTGATAAATATATCCCTATTTATATGGAATATAAGCAGTCCCACAGTGCTGTTATGTCTACTACTCTCAAATATTTATTCAAGAAGTGCTGCCTTGCAGCAGAGATGATAGCATTTGTCTTCCACGTTGATTTCTGTGATGTAGGGTTCTATAATAGGAATGTGTTGACAGACATTTTGGTACCAGAGATGGAAGTGAAACCTTTTTTTTTCTCAGAGGTTCTATAAAGTTATTTTTAAAAATCCACGGAATTGAGACGATTGGTGATTTGTTCTAAGATGCGAAACAAGGAACAGGGAAAGAGTATTACTATTTCTAAATAATTGCTTGGAAAGAATGTGTTTGTTTATAACTACTGAGTAACACAACAACATTTGAAATGGTTGCTCAGGGGTTCCGCTGCTATTTTTCTTATATCTATGATGGAGTTATAAACATTTTTAAGACAAAATAGTAAGATAAAAAAAGTAATTTTTATATACTAGAAATTTATTTAGATTGGTCAGGTGATGCATTTAAACTTGAGATATGAGCTAGTTGGCAACTGTAGCTAGTTGCCCAGAATGAATGGTTGTAGTAGAGCTGCAAGACAACAGGAGTATAAAAGACCAAATTTGTTCTAGCTTTACAAGCAAGTCAGAGTAATTTTTGTTTTATTGAGTACAGTTGAGGGCAAAATTCTTGTAATGAAATATTCACTTCAGGCTGCTTGTGTTCAATCATATACTGATTGTTTAGGCAAAATTAGAACTTCTTCAGCAGGAAAATGTAACCTATTTTGTGACATGAAATATTTTTCATATGCATTGACTTGGGATAACTTCAATTATTTCACGTTTCAGCAGATGAGTCCTTCATCTTCAAGAAACATTGAACCATTCATTACTAATCTTGGCTCTATACAAGCAGCAGCAGAAATTCCTCTATTTTCAGGGGAAAGAAAGAAAGAATAAATGGGTATTTTCAAAAGCCCTTGTGTTATTTCTAGCGAGGGTTGTGGTTCCTGAGTCATTTAAACACTCCTGATAATCTTTACCTGCACAGAAATTATTTTTCACTCTCCACTATACCTTTCCCATGTATAAGTGAGGGTTGTTGCCCTTATAAAGACCCTTCAGCAGAGAGAGAAATAAGGGCCTTGAAGCAAAAGTGAGTGAAGGAGAATGGCCCCTGCAAAAGAATAAAAATGCTCAAGATCAGTTAGGTGACACGAGACTTTTGGCGGATGACGTGGTCTTTACTAGCAATTAGCTCCATCTGGAGCTGCATTATTGCTGTTTGGAACATGCTTTTATTGCAAAGGAACTACAGTGTGTTCCTGGATGTCACTGGCAGCGAGCTCAAGAGTAGCAAATAGGAGACCATTTACAACAATCTTTAAATCATAAAAGGTACAACAGAGCTTGGGCATATCAAGTGTATTTTCTGTCTCTGCTCAAAATTACTCAGTTATTGAAGGTGTCTGTTCTTCCTCAGCAGAAGGAAGCTATTTTGGTTTTACTCCTGCTGACTGCAAACAGGAACTCAGTTTTGGTGCTTTCAAAACAGTCCTTTCCTATTGCTGCTAGTCTTGCTGTTAGTTTAGCAAGGACTCACTTCATTCCTACGAGACTGACTCTGTCAGAAACTTGCACCTACCAGTTCTCTACAATCTTTGGAAATGACTCAGTCATTTTATTTAAAAACTAAACAAATTAACATAGAACTTTATAACTCAGATGCGATTCTGGCCCACAGAATTCTTGAAAGAATAGGCAAATGCTGGCAATACAATTTAGATGAGGTAAAATTAAAAAAAAAAAATTAATTATCAGTTTATATCTAGAGCAAAGATTTTGATAACACTGTTAAAAATAGATAATTCACTGGTGAAGTCAAAGGAACACTTTTAAACTGAAACCATAAATAGTGATTGAGTCACGCATGCAACAAGTAATACAGATATTTTCAGTTTGGAAGTGTGATCAAGTCAAATGGGGTTTAAAATAAATACTGGTCCTGTACAGCAAGGAGAACGGAACAACTGAGCATTGCAGTTCTTTTTGCTTGCACTCTGCGTGCATGGATTCTTTTTTTTCCCCCTCAAAAAACCTTGGGAAATCAAATTATCGTCACAAGCTGTTCTTATAAATATACATGGAATTTGCCTGCTAGAGACCTCATCTTAAGTGGGGGTTATTTTGGCATGTTCTTTTAGCAATCTTTCTTCCAGTGTAAGTAGAACTTACACAGGGACACATCATAGGAGTTAGCATAGCTCCCCCACATTTGTTTTTGTCTTTCTTTTCTCCTCCGTTGAGCACATAATTGATATCCTAGGAAAAATCACTCCTTGAGGACCAGCTTGAGGTTCTTGAGGACTGCTAGAGAAGTGCTAATGTAGACATATAGAATGTGACTGACCAGTGTGATCAGTATAAAAGTAGGACACCCCCCCCCCCAAATTCTATGTATTTGTATAAAATTCTGACTGTCCTGAACTCCGTGTCAAAATTCCCGCAGAGTTTAGTGGAAATCAGGACTGTTTCAAAGCATCCAATAGTAAAGATTAAACTGCACTGAAAATTCATTCAGGTCTAAGAACACTAGCCACAAGAAATAACAAAGATAGGGGAAGAAGCAAAACATGTAAGTAGGGATGAGGCCATGGAAAAAGTAGTATGTAGCTACAACTGCAAAGCTGCTCAGGAGATGGTGCTTGGCCATTTCTCTGTGGTCAACAAATCACTGAAACTTGGTAGCAAAGAGTGCAGTTTCTCCTCATCTAGTGGTTGCTCCAGATGGAAGAGTGTTGCAGCTACAGTTGTATGTTGGCTTAAAAGGTGGAGGTAGAAGATCTAAAACCCTTGCTGATTTAAGGGACATGAACTCAGTTTGTTGCTATATGGTTCTTCCCTTTCATGCTGGTTTTAAATGTCAGGAGGCACAGGGGATTTCTCCATGCACATGCACAGTGCTGGGAGGAAGACTTTGGTAATGGTCAGGAAACCAGGGTTGTGAGCACAAATATAATTCAGCTCTCAGACCGTGCACTTCTTGATGATCTCTTTATTCAGTGGTCACGGGTCTTCTTCCAAAAGACAGCACGTGTCTTTTACTGCACAGGGTACATCTGTCCAGTGCGCTGGGATGAATTAAGGTGGTTGTAATGGAGGCTTCTGGGTCGTTGCTTCATTTGATAAGGGAGTTGAGTGTTATGCAGAGAATAAGGGAGATGGCAGAAAGAGAAAAGATGCGGAAGGTTAAGGAAGAGAAATGTAAGCTTGGGAAATTGGTTTCTGTCCCTGCCTCTGCCACAAAGTTGGTATATGGGGAAGGGCAAAATACTTAAGCAGAAATCTTCAGAATTGGACATCGAAAGTGCATTATCTAGGGATCCAGCTTGTGATACCTGAAGCCTCTTTTAAGTAATTGCTGAGTAATCACAGCTGCAGGCAGAGTTGCTTGGAGATGTGCTTTGAATATATAAATTGCTGTGAAGACTTTTTCTGCAGCTTAAAGACACCAAAGTATTTCGAACCTACTACTTCAAAGTTAATAGTAACTAGAATCTCATTGTTTGTTCACTAGCTGTAAAAATGAGAATAATAAAACTTAATCTTTAACCATCTCCTTTTTGTATGAAATCTGTGCCCACAAGGAGACAGGTGATATTGTATTCACTGTGTGATTAGAATAGCTGACAGATCTAATGAACAATGCTGATTAAAGAGTTAAAGAGATTGGGTAAGCATATCAGGGAACCTTTTAGAAATCATCTTTCATGAAAGTGTCAAAAAAAAGTTTGCTAAGGCTGTCACATAATTTACATTTCTCAGCTTTTGAATAAATTGGTTCAGGCACATCCTACATTCTTTTCATTTTTAATGTTCTGGGTAACATATTAGCTGAAGTAGTAAAAGGTCTTGCTTCTGTCTCGAAACTTTGTCTTAATAATGGTTTAGCTTGTGAAGGCTACAAATCATCTATTACTCTGGTTCATGGGCTCAACGAATAGGGGATGGTGGGAAATGACCTCTGGAGATGATCTGGTCCAACTCATCTCCTCAAAGCAGGCTCAGCCAGCTCAGGTTGCAGAAAGCCACTGAAGTTTCAATCATCTCCAAGCACGGAGGCTCAACAGCCCCTCTGTACAACCTCTTCCAGTGTTTGACTGCACTCACAGTAAAAAATGGGGTTTGCTGTGTTTAAATGGAACTTGCTGTAACTCAGTTTGTGCTCACTGTCTCTGTCCTTTCACGAGGCATTGCTGAGATGGGTATAACTGACCAACATTGCTCGTGTTCTACACTGGGCAGGGTGGGAAGGCAGGTGGGGGTTAGGTGGGAGAGGCGAACCCCAAATGGATTTTTCCAACAGCATGCTGCACAGATCCCATCCATCCAGTGCTGCACAAACATGGGGTTCCCGGCATCAGAAGGGACATAAGATATTACATGCAATATCTATATTCCCTTTTTTTATTCTCTCTTATTAAAACAGCTATTTTATTAAGCCATTTATTGTTGGGCCTTTGTTATTGAGATCCAGAAAGAGCCCTGCGCTCGCTTTCTCTCCCCCCCCCCCACTTCCCTCCTCCTGGTGCAGAACTGTCCGTCTCTAATCCTCACCCACGTGCTTTCAGCTGGCTCATCACCTCTCCCAGTATCCATTCATTCCCACTTCTCCCTCGCATAAAGGGTCCTCGCCATTCTGATACCTGCATAACTGGTATCAGAATAAAATCATATTACTCTGGCAAGGGACGCAGCATCAGCATGCTTGCCAGAGGGTTAGGGTTTTATGCTAAACTGTGTTTTTAAACATGGTTTCTATTAGAATAATTTCCTTCTCAGTAGCAGTCCCCGTTGATGCTTGCTCTTGCAAGACATGAGAAAGGTTTTCGAAATGGAGCTAAGGAATGTCATGACTAAAGCTCCTCAGTGTCAAGGCCAAATGTCAAATGCTGATGCAATTAACCAAGCAAAAAGGCAAGGCACAGCAACTCTTGACGCCAAGTGCAACTGCACTGTTGCAGCACCATACGGCATGTTTATGTGGGTAAACCACACTGTGACAGAAGGATATGGTATATAGAGCATAGTAAGTAGTCGAGAGCTCTGACATGTATGCGCCTTCCATATGGGAATAGATCCTCTGTACAACACATTTCAGCTGGGCTAATTTACTCAGACAAACAGAAAGGAAGATAAATGGTTGGTTTTTTTTTTTTTTATGTGATAATTCCCAGTTTATTTCTCCAGCTCTCTTCACATAAGCATAAGGAGCTTGAAATCAATCTGGCAGCCTTTCTTTTTCAGGTCTCTGCCATCTAATGAGGGAACCAGGAGCTGCTTCATGCAACTCAGATGATCATTTGCACAACTCAAAATGCAAATGATATTTTGAAGCAGCCAGTGAATGCCCATGGTATGCTGTTTGTGTATGCTTGTACAGACAAAATATCCACTGCAAAATTTGCCTTGAGTTTATTCCATCCAACCTGGTCAAAAAAAGTCAATTGGAAACATAAATAAAGGACCATGTTAGCAGATATTTTCTATTAGAATACACTTACACTTACAGTCAGATGCCATGGTGATGGGTTCAACATTAGAACAGTCAGATTTTATCTGCTACTTACAACCTTTGCACAAGAACCAGCAAAAGTTGCTGCAAAATTTAGATAAAGCAGGCAACCTTACACAGGATCACAGAAAAAAATGAAACTGGGAGAGACCTCAGAAGATCTCTAGTTCAACCTCCTGCTCAAAGCAGAGGCAGCTCTGAGATCAGAAGTTGCTCAGTGCTTTACCTAGTCAGGTCTTGAAAAACTCCTAGGATGGAAACTACACAACCTTTCTGGATGAATTGTTCCAGTGCAAGAACATACAGGTGAAAAATAAAACGTGTTGCTGAATAGCAAATAGGGAAATCCTACATTGCTAACTTTGTGCTATTATCAGACCACGGTGCTATAGCTACGTGCTGTGCTTTTCAGAAATAGGTGTGTATACTGAGATTACTGGAGTTGTTAAGATGTCAAGCACTCCGGAGAAGATCAACAGACAGGCTTACCCCACATTCATACTTAACTTACAAGAAAATCCACTTTCCCTAGAAAACTGATGAAAGGCTAAAACCTTACAGTTATGCGTGTGAAATTGCCACCCTATTAGGAGAGCCGAATATCTCAGCAGCTGGCTGCTCTTCAGGATTCCCAGGCGGGGTAGCCCTCCACTGAAGTCCTGGAAAGGATGTTATAAGCAAGTATAACACATCACAGTAACGATGCGCTGAGCATGAAGCACAGTAGTCTTTCAAATATCTGGTCATTGGAGGTAAGTTGTTCATCACTCATTGCAGGTAAAACTCCTGTTACTGACAGGGAAGGATTCAAACCCTTATTTCTCATTGTTCAGCCCTGTTCTGAAATTAGATCCATGTAGTCCAGGTTCATCCCTCCATTAATTTTGGTGTACTGGCCCCATTTTAAGGAGAGAAATTTAGGGTCTGAAGGGCAGGAGGTAAAGTCAACAAGAAATAACATGATCCTGTCACATAGGACGCTTCCCTGGGAAGGAAGTGTGAGCAATTCCAACCACCGCCTCCCCTACTGTTTTATGCAGGGTTTTTTCAATATGCTTTAGTCAAAATGCTTAGCAGCAGGGGAAAAGAGGGGATTCTAAGACTACTGTATGTCCATGAAACTCAGAGAAAATGTGTGGTTTGCTTAATTTCCTATCCCTTAAATTCTGCATTCCTGTTTAAGTGATGTTCAGCCTCAACTGTGATGATGGCAAGTAGTCCTTATGCAAGTAGTACAATAAGCATAAGGCCGCACTATTCTCCTGAAACACAAAGTAATGAGTTTCAGACCAAACCCCCTAATTTTCCTCAGTTTTTCTGAAAGTAGCTTGGGGTTTTAGTCCAGGCTTATAAGCTGTATGACTGAAGCCAGAAATCTCTTTTGTACTGGGGAGCCCAGAACAGGACCCAGCACTCCAGGTGTGTCTCACCAGTGCTGAGCAGAGGGGAAGGATCATCTCCCTCCACCTGCTGGCAACGCTTCTAGTGTGGTCCAGACAAGGGATTCAGGTTCTTTAATAGACAATCCTTGCTGTGTTGTTTTACAAATTTGGGTGATTTTTCTTGAGAAGGTTAAGATGATGACGTGGAAGCAGATGTTTCTAGTATTTTTTATTACGAATAAGTTATCCAGATAATTTGCAGAGGAGTAGGACACGAAGAGGAAAACATAAATCCTATAATAATCTGTTCTTCTGCCCTGTTTAGGCTTTTCTTTAGTGATATTTAGTGCCGTTTGATTCGAAAAGCACATTTCAGAACAACTGGCTTGTTGTTGGCTGAATATTTTTAAGATATCTCTTCAAGTGCAAATGAAATCTGAAAAAGATTAGTGTGACTAATGTTCTTTGAATGACTTCAGAGACAGATGTTTTAGATCCTGATCCTGCAAACGTTTATTCCTAAGTAGAAGCTGACACTTCTGAGGACTGATCATTTCAATGGTTGTTCTGTACAAAAGCTCTCAGCTGGGGATAACTTGGCCCATGCATAAAGCAGTGTCTGATTTAAGTTTCAGTTCCTCCATTTTTAAGATGTATATAGGGATATAATTCAGCTTCCTGGTCTATTGTTACTGCAGTTGACTTTTTAATTTTTTGTAGAAGAGCCGCAGTAATTAATTTTAAACTAATTTTCTGTATCTATCTAGTGGTTCCAAACCTTTATTTCTCCTGGTTTCAATAAATCAGAGTCTTAAACCCTCCATGAAAAAACAAATGTGAAAAATGCAGAAGAGAAGGAAGCCTCGGCCATGGTATGAGTTAACCTCCTTGCTTTTTGATTTTCCTTGACTTTGATCAGACTCTCAGACTAATACTGAACAACTGAAAAATAGAGAAAAAATATTTGCATGAGTTGTGAATCTAGATGGTAGTCTTGTGTTTTCATTCAGGTTACTGGTATTACTTAATTAAATTGTCTCAGAGATTGTGGCAATTGATTGAGAGGACATGTTTGGATTAGGACAGTGTAAGAGACGGCAGCATAATGCTTTACTGCAAAAAACCTTAACCTTGCTATTTTTTTTCTAGCTTGGTTGAGGTTACATCTATGAGTCCCAATTTCTCTGCCCAAACTTGTTTCAGAAGTTCTTGGTCGGCAGTTGTTTGCAAGGCACAGGATGGAACGCTGTATCTGTAGCAGTGGAATGGGCAGGGTCCTGATGCTGAAGCGTAACTGGAAAATAGTATTTCACTGTGTATGAAGACATTTGCGACAAGGTACTTGCAGAGAAAAATGTTCTGGAGAAATGCAGTTTAGGCTTACAGAGTCCTCCTCGTTTCCTTTTCCTTAACAAAATAACACTTCTTCAAATCAATTTCCTTATGAAATCAACATTGTGACAACAGATGTGGGCCATACTTCTGTACATAGTTTATGGGCAATCCAATTCAGACAAAGCAAACATGCTCAGCTTCCTCTCGGTGCTCCTGCAGTACAGTGATTTGCAGACTCTGGCTTTCCTTAGAGCCCTCTCAGCAGTGATTGCCAAAGTACTGTCAGTTTAACAATGTGCAGAGATTTATACGCTAGTTCTGTGGCCCCCTGGGACACAGCTAATTGTACTCATTCCTTGCCTACACAGTAGAATGGATTTATAATCATTGTAACCCGAGAAAACACTAATTTATTGGTGTTGAACATGGGTTGTTTCACATTAAGATAAAGTAACTAAAACTAAAGTGAGTGAGAGACTTTCCTCTAAAGGCCCATGAGCTGAGAGCCCCTGGATAAATTTATGTATTCCAGACACCTTGAATTATCTTTAAATGCTGTAGATTCTCCTGTAGTTTGTTCAGAAACCCATACCACTTCTGTAGAACTCCACTTATTTAATTTCCACTCTATTCTATAGGGGTTTTGACTGAAAGGTGAGGGTATGATTTTTGCGATTTATTTATCTATGGGAATTTTCCATGGGTTTGCATACATGCATTACAAAACCCATTTTCAAATTTGGGCCTGACTCCACTAATCAGATAACTGTTAGCTGAAAACAAGTAGTTGTTTTCTTAGTACACAACCTCTAAACACATTGTTTTCCCCCACACAGAGGCACTCACGGGATGTGTACAAATGTTCCGTTCTCTTCTTACAGATATTTTTGTTTTCTAAACCAAATGAGAACATTATCTCCCCTTCCCTCCGGGCTTTCCTGTGTTAAGAAACAAAAGGCACACAATCTCAGTTTATAGCAGTTCTTTAGCCCACATCAGCAATTAGCCCAGGCAAGATGCAGTACTTGTATTTTTTTCAATAACTCCTTTATGCACCTTGTGACATAGAACTTTCTTCATTTTATAGCCAGGTTGCAATTTATGGAGTTCAGAATCCGGATGCCAAAGTTAAATGCAGGAGCACTTGCATCCGTCATCAGTTAGGTGACATTTTCGAATTACTGCGGTTTGTAAATGACCTTTGGGGTGGTAGAAATGTCTGTGCAACCACCGCTGTGCTGTCAGCTCTGCTGCAGCCTAAAAATCCCATTGCTTTAAAAATGTATCCAAAAAGACATTACCATTTCCAGGAAATAAATTGCTTGAATTTTGTATTCATTTTCTTCCCCATTTCCTTGCAGCTCCCTGTTGAATGCAGCCAGGTGAACGGAACTTTTGAAGGAGATGAGTTTGACCCTGAATTAAACTTCTGCCCAGATGAAATAACTGAGCACTGAATTTCAGTTTTAAAAAAATAAAATCTAGATATAATTTTTAAAGTTTAAGTGCTTGAGGCATTTGCAATGCATTTCCATGTTCTAAGTGTTCCAGGTTCTGCTAAGAAACACATGGCAAATTTTAAGAGTCTGGTCTCACACAAGTTCCCTAGAGGATGTCTTCTGTTGAAAAAAGTTGTTTTGCCTGTTAGGGAAAAAAAAAAAAAAGGTATTATCCCTAAATCATCAGACCCACAAGATGACCATTGTGTAGACAATATACCAAAAAGTTTATCACATAATGTGATGACAAGGGAAATAACAGAATCTGCCTACCAAGACAAAGCATCTACCGAGTGGTGAGTGCGTGCCTTCCTTCTTTGTTTTTCCTTCTTCCTCTCCTTTTGATAGTTTAATGATAGAAAAACATCACTTCAGTAGAATTTCATGAACAGTCTAGAGAAACTGAACCCCTGTATCAGGCCAATTTTACTAAATGTCGGTGAAGGTGGTGTGTCTTTTTCCTCTTCTCAGAGAGACTAGTAGGAAAGGCAGACACATGGGATGTAAGAGGGCCAGCTCCAAGTCTCTAAACCTTTATCATTCCTACGCCAGACCAGCAAAATTCTTAGATGAGCCTTACTTTTGGCTGGGCCTGCTATAATCTTTCCTGCTGAAGCAATGCTACCCAGTTTCCTTACAGCATACAACACATGGTGCACATAAGTACAATAAAATGCAAAACATTTCAGTATGTTATTTAGGCTCAGTGTTTGCAAAAATTTCTGGTCAGGACAGAGAGCTGTGAGTTGACAATTTATGTGGAATGAAACAATGTGGAACTATTTTACAGTAAGGAAAATCTTTGCCTGCCAACAGTGAGGTTAAGATAGACTTATTGCCTTAGTACTCTACTGGGCTATGGATTCTCCTTGAGTTGTTACAGTTCTTCTGTTTTTTCTACAGTGGCCTAGCTGGATGTAGTAACCATTGACTTTTACCGTCATCTCCCCCGAGTTTGCTATTTTAATCTTTTGTTTTCTCTTTTTTCCTAATTCACAGTGACCAGAAAGCTTTTTCAATTTCACTAACAAGATAGGAAAAAAGTTACATTGGATTAATATTAACTAATGAATCCTAAAAAAACTTTTTCTTCTTTTTTTTTTTTTTTTTTTGTCACTGATCTGAAAAAATCCCTTATTTATATCATTCTAGTTTACCCACCTAGGAGAAGGTTATTAGGAGTATATGACACTATCAGCTTGCCTTACTCCTATATTTCCTTGAACAAATATTTAGGAACTCTTATTACTATGAATTTTCACTGGAAGACTTGTATGAATAAGGAGTTCAGAATTTCAGAAATTTGACCCACCCGTGAATTCCCATGAGCCTATGACCCAAAATATTGTTACTTTGATACATCTTCTGTTCATTCTTACTCTCAGTGAACAGAGTTAATTCATTGCCTTAGTATGTGATTTTCACAACTGTTTTTCTTATGGCTGTATTTAAATTGGAAGTCTGAATCTTTGCATTTAATCAATGACCGCATTGTTACGCTTACAGGGAAGGTAGGGAAATAAAACTTTTGTAGTGGGAACAATTATGCTGTAGTAGAATTATTAAATTATGCAGCGGTTTTAGTTAAAATGAAAATAATGATTGCCACGTTAGTATGGATTTTTCCTTTAACTGATTTTTGAAACAAACCTGGACAAACTGGCTTTTAAAGGCCAAAAGTTTCTTCCTCATGACATCATGGAAAAAGAAACAAAAAATCCTTCAGCATAGTCTTTCACTGGAATAATTTTTTGGCTTTGTGGGTTACATGTATTGTTGTTGGTTTTTTTTTCAATCTACATTGTACCTTGATATGTAAAGGAATAAAAGGAAATAGTTTATGTTACTTTTTTTTTTCCTGTCTCTTTTTCTGTTATGTTATGGAAATTACATTTTGGCTCCACTTTGTACCCAAACTTGCCTTACCTAAGTGCATCTTAGGTGGGGAGGAGAGAGGGGGAGGATACAAGGGTAGATATCTAGGATCAATGAGGAGGAGGGAAACCTAAGAAACGGTTTGTCCTATCCCAAATCGGCGGCTGTTTTCTGATGGCGTGGACGTCTTCTCTGAGCACCTGTCTTTCACCACTTTCTATACCCTATCCATCAAACTCTTCTGAAAGAGCCTGTTTGCATGTTCTTCACCCCTGTGGTTTCCAGCAGGGAGGGGAGGGATGAAAGGCACAGAGAAACTGGGCCAGTGCTTTTCAGTCTTGTGCTTTCACAGTATTTCTTTTCTGTAGGACCCTGTTCTAATGATTCAGGAGTGTCAGGTTTTTTTGTCTATTTGGGGATGGGAGTAGAAGTCCACATCATTGCCCACATGCCTTTCTGTGTGTCTTGTTGCTGTCTTCCCACCTTTCCGTCCTGTAATCTCTGCACAGCCCTCCTCCTGGGGTCAGTACCCAGCTCCGGCATCCTGAGCCGCTCGGGATGTGGCTGCGAGACGTCAGCAAACAAGCACTGGACCGACAGGACGGTCTGACCTGTCCTGTGAGTCTCAGCGGCTTTCAGAGAAGTTAAAATCAGAGTAATCACTTTTTCTAGCTGTATGAAGGTGAGTAGAACTAGGGAAAAGGAGTATTTTTATAATTTAAGTCTTTGCCTGAGCTGTTCCTTAAACAGTTCATGAAATTTACAGAAATGTAAATTTATCTGTTTTTTTTATAATCTTCATATGTAGCTACGGTGGCATACAGGTTGGCATGATAAGTAGTCTCATCCAGCTGTCTAACAATTGGCTAAACTGACTGCTCTCATTTTTAATTGCTTGAAAGTGTCCATAATTGCTACTTCATTAGCTGAAGGGAAATGCCAAAAATCACTTCTGGGGCAGAATCTCTATTTGGCCAAAGAACTCAAAAGCTGGTGTTCAACAACACTTCAGTCTTATGTGAATTTTGAAGAAGACAGAATGTTCTCTACTGGAAATGCTGCTGCCCTGTAATTTTTAAATTTCAGAAATTTTTTCAACAAAACCAGAATTTGAGAGCTGAAATTAATCAATAGCAAAAGCAGCATGTGGACATACATATTTCAGTAACTGCAGTGTAAGTATGTCTTTACGAACAAAATTTTAGAAATTACAAAGTTTTTTTCAAAAATTAATGGGTAGAAATAGGTAGAGCTACAAAAATTATCTTCCTTGAATTGGACTTTTTACAGATTTATAGACCTGCAGTAGATCAGTTACATTGGTATTCCCTTTTTATGTACACTGAATTCAATGTATACTAACTAATGTGTATTGACTGACCTTGTAGTATGACTTAAAATGGTTCCAATTCTTGCATGACTATCAGTGTAAAACCTTGTGGCAACAGAAGGCTGATTTTGTCACATTCATTGCATTCAAGCTATTTAACTTGCTCAACAAAGTTAAGTTTTGATGTACATTGGACATCTGTGAAGCCCTGGGGACTTGCAGACCTTGAGACCATGGCCTATTTGCAAAGCCTTTCCAGGGTTTTAAATAGTTATTTATGAGAACACTTATTATGGTTTCATTATCTGAAAGCATTTAAGCATTTGATATTGTAAATATTTTTTCCTGAAAGAAATATTGATATGTTATTATATGCAAAAACTTGCATTTATATGTCCTCAAGACTTTTTTTCAGAGCAAATCACCAAAATCAACAGTTTAAAGATGGAAGATTATAGCAATAACACGAATTCTGCTTCACTGCATGTATGCAATATTTTTATTTTGTTTAGCTATGGTATGCAAATCAGATAACCTGATGCCAAAATCTTAGGTTTCCATTTATTTCACTTTAAGTTTGCAGCCTTGGTAATGCCATGTGGGGTTGTATTTGAATACACTACATGTACTGCAAATGATTTTAATGGTTTTACAAGGTCAAAGTGATCCAGTTAGGTACATGGTCATATTTTTAATCAAATTATTATATCACAGATAATATGAGGCACAGGTTAAAAAAAAGGTCAAATAACCTAATATACTCTTACACCACTTGAAAATGTCCTCTCTAAACTATGCTACCCTAGGTCTTTTAGTCCGGCTTTGTTTTAGGAATATTTGTTGGGATGTAGTGTACCAAAAAAAAACCTTCAGAATTTTTCCTCTCTATTGTGAATAGCTAGTTATGGAAATGATCTGAATTTAGATTGAACAGTGGTATGTTTACTTTAACTTATAATCTCATGTCTGTGTAAATGGATTTTGTCACAGTTTCTAGATGTCACTTACGTACACAGTGGCAAATCACTGCTGCAGCAAGGTGGGAGTATGAAATCATCCTTGCCTCATGTGCAAAGGAAAGAATGTTATAGGTACATGGTGAGATCCAAAATGTACATTTCTGCTGAGCCGTACAGATCGCTCCTTTGAATGCAACTAAAACTATCTAATGTATGACACAGGGAAGGCCAGATTTCTTACAGCTGTTCCCACTCTGTTTAAAGCATGTCCTTCGTACTTTTTGAATATGAGAACTTAAGTGCGAAACAAAAGCTTCAAAAGGAATGTGTATTCCTGAAGTTGGTTGTTTGTGTGTCTGTGGCTGCCCACACAAATACTGGAAGTTGTACATCAATATTTTACCACCTGTATTCATTTTCCACTTCAGCAATGACTAATCAATTGCAATTTGACTTAAATAGATCACATTGTTCATGGATGTTTTCTCTTTATGCTGTTCAGTGTTTGGTATACATCTGTCACATTCATCTCCATTTAAATTTCTTTGACTGAAAAAGAAATCTCAGCTGTTGTTTAGCAGAATGTTTAGGCCACTAACGTAATAAAACTCAGTGTAAGACCTTATGGGAGGGCAGGTGAAATTTAAATAAAACTTATTTCTCTCACTCATGGTCATTCTGTGACAGGTTTCACTCCCTTTCTCACACCACGTGCACTAGGAACTGGGTGTGTCCGAGCAGTTTCTCCAGGACGACTTCTGAGACACAGAAAGATGACAGATGATGGCTAGCCCATCCTCTCTGACCCTCTCAATTGGTAACAAGAAACTGGGTTTGTCTGAAAGTCTTTTGCACCCTTTAGGAGTCAACAGCGACAATTATCAAAGGGTTGTTGTGATCAGCAACGAGAACTCCAGCTGGAGGTCAGTCTTGAGTGGTGTACCCCAGGGTTCAATACTGGCACCAATACTACTTATCGTCTTAACATGATAAGCGTGTCCAAAGAGGAACAACAAAGCTGGTGAAGGGTCTAGAGCACAAGTCTTATGGGGAGCAGCTGAGGGAACTGGGGTTGTTTAGTCTGGAGAAAAGGAGGCTGAGGGGAGACCTGATCACTCCCTACAACTACCTGAAAGGAGTCACCATCCCTGGAGGTATTTAGAAGACGTGTAGATGTGGTGCTTAGGGACATGGTTTAGTGGTGGACTTGGCAGTTTTAGGTTGACAATTGGACTCGATGACTTTAAAGGTCTTTTCCAACCTAAATGATTCCATGATTTTATGATTCTTTAGTTCCTTTATTTGCAGGTGGAATTCCATCTGACTACTCTGATAGAAATCTAAACTTGCAGAGCTGCCTCATCAATGACAATGTGGTTTTGGACCTTAGAATTTCTTGCTTAATTTCAGAAGCTTTCCTAAATGTTATTAAAAATCAGTGGTCAAAACATGATAGACAGTTCTACTACACTGTTCTTCCCAAGCATGCAATACAGAACTAAGTCTGCCTAGTACTTTAGGGAGTACGTTAAGCTTTTTAGAGAATTCTTGATGCTATTACAGATATTCCAATATTGGGAATTTATTTTCAACATGCATTAGTGGACTGTATAAAGCTGAAAGTCTTCCCACGCCACGATGGGTATTGAGGCAAAAAAAAACAACTAGCAGACAATAAAGACCAGATTCCTTTGGCACATGTTGATAAAGGGATGTGGAGAATGAAATAGACTGACACCGGGCATTCTTCGGTGAAAGTAGTTCTGATCTGGGACAGACCTTTAGGCTTTGAAATCAAAGAGAATAAGGGAAAATAGCAGAGAAAGATGTAAGCAAGTAGGCTCACTGCACTAAGAACAAAGTTCTTAGAGAATGAACTTTAATATTGAGACTGGAATAGCTAGATAGCTGGTGTATGTCTTCCAAACGGTGGCATTAATGTAGAAAGACCTTCCCTACATCTTGCCTTCCATGCCAAAATGCTGCGAAGTCCTTAAATGGAAGATGAAGACTGAAATCCCTGAAAAACAGCCTTTCCATGAAGTGGAACAAAAAGAAGAAAATCTGTGGATTTTACATGAAAATAAATTAAACTTAGGAGATGTGTGTATGTAGGTTTAGCCTGTGCCTTGACAGAAAGGGTTTGTATTCCTTTGATGTTATCTGCTCTGTTTGCTGCACACTGAGCAGAGATCCTCATTCTGTTGACTGTAATAGTGAACAAGTCCCTAAAAATTTTACAGTTACATATATATAAAATGTGGATTTTAGCCCAAATTAAGTATTCACTCTGAGGTATATTATTTAGAACTTAAAGTTTTGCAGATGCTCTATGAGGTGCTTTAAATATGTCTATATAAAATGTTAGAATATAAAGTCAGATACTAGGTTGCTTTGATTTTATATCATTGGAAAAGGTGAATCCTAATTAAACTGAGAGCCCTCTTTGAAAACTTTTAGTACTCGTTAATGAATTAATTTGCAGTCTGCTTCCTGACTACCTTACAAGTTTTCTATCAGGATTTTTCATAAGTACAACAGCAAAAATGTTGAGCATAGTATGATTGTCATTGGAAAGACATTGATTGAAAAATATCAGAGGAGATTATGTTCCCCTTTGACTATATAGTAGCTCTTGTGCCATGTGGGGCATTTAGTCTGCGGTAGAGGTAATTTCCCAGGAGAAAGACTTTATATGTCCCTGCCATGCTCTGTTACCATGCTACAACAAATGAGGCAGGTGTTGTTTATGTGGGTCTTCTTTGGAACATACATATCATCTGTTCCCAGAACATTGGTCCTGCAACACAGTGAGTGAGGCGGGGTCCTTTAAAAAAGTTATATATGGTTGCAGGGTTGGAGAAGGCTGGATGAAAATACTGTATATATAAATGGCTGGTGAGTTTGTAATCCACAAGAATTTACTTCTGCAGTCTTTTAAAAAGACATTGTTTACTCTTGTGTAAGCTATGCGTGGCTTTTAAAAGATAAAAGACTCAACTCATTAGAGCATATGGCATTGTATCTACACCTGCCGGGGTCACCAGCAGGAACGGACACTTATTCCTCCTCTGCAGACACCTTTCCCACTTGAATTAACGAAGTGCCTAATGGAATGTGACAAACTGTCATCACCAGACCTGTCCTCAAGGCGGGCAGGGTGCTGCGTCCCTGGATGGCAAAGCTGATGATGATGATGCCGGAGGACTGGTGAGTACAGAAGCTCCTATACCATATCACAAAGTCCTGGGTCGTTGTTTCCTCAAGGGCTCATGTGCTGGGTCTTTCCCTTTTTCCCAGCCTCTCTTCTCGTATTGCAGTGCCTCATCCCTCCTCCAGTCTTTTTGCTAAGCTATTCGTGTTCTTATTTCTCCAGGCTTCCAGTCCCATTTTTTTCACCCAATCCTTTGCAGATTTCCACTTTCCTAATCTGTTTTATTCTTCTGTGATAGACTCTCTCCCTGCTCCTGACTTCTCTTTTGCTCAGTCTCATTCTTACCAAGAGGTCTTGTTCTCTTTCTCTCCTCATCAGCTCAGCTTCCCCTAATTCCTCCCCATATTCAGTACAAATACCATTTTCTTTTTGGTTCCACCATCATCTCGGTTTTCAGTCTTCCTTCTTCTTCCTAAGCTTTCTGGAAAAGTTTCCTTTCCTCCTTCCAATTTTTCTCTCCTCCTGCATTTCCAGTTGGGTGGCATCATCTTATAAGCCAGTTTAAGAAAGAAGGTGGAGTAGGTTGAGGCTAGACTGGAGATACAAGGAAACAAATGACTTCTGTTCGAACTTTCATATCCCCAAACTTCTGTTCCAGCAAAACCTGCAGCAGCCCACAGCAACCCAGAGCTGCAATGCCAGAGAAGGTCCCAAGGAGCCCCAGTTTGCTGAGTGACAAATTTATGTAGAGCTTTCACTGACAGCTGGCACTTATGAGGAGGAAAAGGGAGACGTGAACTGAATCTGTAATTCGGACAATCTACTGAAGCATTTTTAAAAAATCATCTTAAACTACCTGTAAACGGCAAGTGAAATTTTGTCCCAGTTCAATTTTGGCTAAGTTGGCTGAAAATAAGGTTTTGGCAATAGAGGTCAAAATGAATACTAATGCTATAAAATCCTGCTGCATTATGTTCTGGGTTTGTCAGAAAAAGCAGGGTATTAAGCATTGCCGTAGTGCTGAGAGAGATGGGGCTCTGATTCAAGGGCTTGTAAGCAACAGCAAAATACAGATAATCAGAAGGAGAATAAAAGTAAGACTTGAGAGGTATGAAGTGACTGCAATTCTTAGTAAAATAAATTTGTTCAACCTGTGAAAGAAGTACTGGAACAATTGCATACTGGAATCTGATGGGGAAAAATGAATGATTGTTCCTAATTGGTAGAACTGTGCATCTAAAAATGACATTTTATTCAGTCTTTATGAAGAGATGTGTGATCGTACCCTATATATTTAGGCAACCAACTCTAAATTATTCAGAGGAAAGAAGAGGGGAGCTAAAACAGATAAAGAAAAAACATAGGCAATATGAAGACATGCAAATTGGGCTGTAGGAGCATGCACTGGAAGTGGAACAGAGAAAAGAATGTTGGTTGTTGAACTGAGAACATTTTCCCCATAAATTTGTTATTGCAATTTGTCATGGGTGAATGATTGGGGGGGAGAAGTTTTATAATACATAATGTTTCTGTTCTGTTGTAAAATCAACTTTTTTAAAGTATCTAGAATTTCCTCAAAGGGAATAAATATAAAAAAATAAAGTTCAAGCATTTCCTGAGCTTTTACTGATGTTTCAAGGCTAGATGTGTTAAGCATTCTTCTCTTTTCATATATGCATACATATGTCCCCATAGACAATTTCAAGTTACACAGTCAGTTAATGATGCAGTTTCTTACAGGCAAACCTTCTTTTAAAGTTGTTTTATTTTGTATTCATTGAGGTCACCCTCTGTCTCTCATCTTTGCAAGCAGCTCTCATTCACGTCATAGGCAGTTTAACAAGCCTAAGCTCCATAGCATCTTCTGGTCCCAAATGTCTTCTGACAGAGCACGCTATCCACAAAGCTACCAAGCTCTGCTGCATATGAAATTAGCAATACACACCACAGTAGATAACTCTATAGAAAGAGATAATAACTGCAGATGTACAGTAACAGTGGAAACCTGATGAAGGAATTGGGAACGTGGACTCATGCAGTACCATCCTCTTAACGGTCTGTTCCTGTTTTGGACGGTCCCGCTTTTCTCAAAGCACAAAAGTGAAAACATAGCTGAATCAACAGATGTAAATAAATGCAAGGCTTCTAAAGTGCCTTCTTGCATGTTTCTTTGCAGGCAGAGGACATTACCTATCAGCTTTCTTGAGTTTTTGTGACATATGGTGTTACATTCACTACAAAGTACACAAGAAAGGAAAGAGTAATCCTTCTGTGATGTTCCTTTCCTGTGCACTTTACATGATCAAGGCATCTGCTAACTTTAATGAGAGTCTTTAGTATGTAAGCGTTATTGGTTTAAATCCAGGATGAAAGGTATTACAGATTCTGGTGAATTTTGGTCAGAGATGGATGGACAGATCCTGCAGAGCAGATTGACTGCCAGTTTAATTTTTTCAAGCTTTGGGATATGGAATTTTTCAAGGCTTCTTGAGATTGCTAAGATTTGCTAGATGAGTTTGGTGTCTATGCATCCAAAATAATTGACATTAAGAAAGTATGTTTAGCTGCAAAATCAAATAGCTGGGAATTAGGAAGTGCCTGAAAGGATGTTTTTTGCACAACCAAAACCTTTCTGCACAGCCTAACACAGAGCCAGGCTTGCTGCCACTGCTGCTCAGGGAGCAGAATGCAGTGCCGTGTGTTTCTGGGAGAGGGGAGGCTGCTCCCCGGTGGTATTTGCCATTTCTTCCCAAATCCTGTTTCACATCCTGTGGGAGGGTCTGTTCTGGCCCCCTGCTATAGGGTCAGGACTTTCTGCTGCAGAAGTAGCCTGGGGACTCAGGGAGGCAAGTCGGTCTGTGGGGACAGGGGATCGTCAAAGATCAGGTCAGCTGGGGTGGGAGATGGAAGGTTCACGAGAGATGTCAAAGAGGGAAAGGAATGCCCTCATTCATGGCTCACCCAAACTTCCCCCACACTCTTTCCTTTCTGTACTTTTTCCTTTACCTCACTGCCAAAACTCTGCTGACATTTCTCAGCCCTTTGCTTTTGCACAGAGCCGCTTATCCCTCTGAAACAAATAGACAAGCAAATTCAAACCTCACTAATACTTTTTGGCCTCCCTCAGTCCTTCCTTCCACTGGTAGTTAGGCTACAAGATTAACTGTGCTTTAAAAAAGAATCAGGTTTGTGTAGTGCATGATGCTCTGGTTTAGTCCTTTTTAAAAGCAAAGCAAATTCAAACAGAGCCGAGAGCAAAAACTCAGCTCTTTCACAGTTGGCCACTAACTGTGACTTAGTTTTCTATTTCTGTGTGCTCAGCATGAGATATCTAGGAGCAGATCTGTGGAAGCCTTGAGCACACAGCTGTGGCTGAAATCACTTAAAGTTGTGCTTTGAACATACAAGGTCCTATGAAATGCTAAGTGTTCAGGAGGATGATAGCCTAATGCTGTTAAATTAGGTGCCCCACATCAGTGAATGCTTTTGACAGTTTTGACTTTTACTTCTTTGGGCCTTAGTTCCTAGGAGGTAAAGCAAAGGTAAGACCAGGTAATTGGGGATGCTGTCAAATCCAAATAATTAAGGTCTCTGAAGCACTAGGTTTATGATGGAGAAGATGAAGCAAAACTCATGCTAAGAGCACCGTTTTAGTGTTCAAGCACTAACTGGCCTTTTTTTTCAGAAGGGTAAACTATTATTTCTCAACTCAAAACCAAATCTTTTTTATGATGTATAAGATGTCTTCTTCCTTAAGCTCTGAGAAGTCTAAACCTTCTTTATTGAATCCTGCTTGGAGCAGACACCTGATATGATTGGTTCAAGTTTGGAAAAATGATAAGGAATCGGAAGCAGGGTTGGACAGGTGAGTGTCAGAGAATGCCAGCTGTACTTGTCCCAAATGGGTTGGACTAGATGATCTTTAAGGTCCCTTCCAACCCAAACCATTCTGTGATTCTGTGAAATGTTGCTACCCTGCCTTACATACCTGCGTACTAATGCCATTATTGAAGATACCTGTGTGCCTGTGAGCTTATAAATACACCATTCCTAATCCTTCTTTATATTTAGACTGGGTTCTTAGCAGAGGTGGAATCTGGACACTTACAAACGGCTTCATATGGGTGAAATTCACTGTGATGCAGAAGCACGGACTCTGAGTCCAGGCTCTTCCCAACCTGCTCATCTGGCTCTGCTGACCTTGTGCTAGGGCAAGATCCAGGCTGCGTGCAGCACAAGGTCTCAAGAGGTGGAGAGATGAACTCTTCATCCTCTAATTAGCATAAAATATTTACTTTTTATGGTCTACCGACACCCCCAGCCCTGATATGAGTATTCTTGTATTAACATAACAAACAACTTTCAGTCATTTGATTGTAAACAGTATATTGACAGTGACTCTGGAATTTTCACTCATCTAATTTTCAAACTCACTTAACTGTCAGCTGTATTTCTCAGAAGCCTGCCATTTGATAAATGCTGTAAAATATCTAAGCTTAACCTGGCAATCCAGAGACATAAAACAATAGGATCTTCACTGCTGTGTTTTATTTCTGGAAGAGAAGTTAAACTTCTTTTTATGAATTAGAGTTGCCAGAGCTACATACAGTAGGGACCACTAACATTTTATGGCCTTGAAATTAAGTGTCACTCAGCAGTTTTGCTAATCTTAACAACCATTCACAACCAGATAATAAAACACAATACACTCAGAAAAACTATGAAAAATTATGCCAACTCAAAGAACAAATTTTGGGTAAATCTTAGCACCTGATCTGAGAACTTTTCATATTGATTATGTTGCTCATTGTCAGTGGATTCATGGAAGCTTACAGAACTAAAACCTGGTATAGAGAAATTGTTCCTGTCAACACTTAATTCTCTGTAAATCCACCGATATTGACAAAGGGGAGGACATGTACGGCTGTAATGAAACATAGCAATTGCTAGCTGTGGGGCAAAAATATTGCTGTTCTTTAGTACTTTAAAACTGTAAATGCATCTGGAGTAAAGTAAGAGGATGGTCAATTCCAGAGTCATATCAAATACCCACGTCTTTCACCTGAAGCAGCAACAACTTCAATTGTATTCTGCTTGTGGCATGCCTTAAAGAAATTTTTAAAAATACTCATCCAAATCTGGTTCCAAATGTTGAACACATTGTCTAATTACTTCATAAACCAACCTCTGATCAGCTACCAATTTAAAAAAGCATGTCATGCTGGATAAATTACAGAAATTATTTTGAAAAGTGCACAACTAGACCACAAAACCTGTAACTCTCTTAAGGCTAATGGCACATGCTCCCTGAGTAGCATTTAAGCAGTTTTTTGAGATAAAAAAGAGTAGCTGATGAAAAAACACATTCCTCATTCAGTGTTCTCTGATTTTATCCATTGTTCCAAGTGACTTAGACTGTAAACAGGATTTTAAATAAAGGAAGGGTACTATGACCACAGCTTGATAGCTTTTTTTCTTACCCACAGCCAACTCCAGCATAGTTTAATGCACTGCTGCTTTGTAAGAGCTTCCGAATTAATTTGTAAAGCCGTAGGGTAGCTGTGTTGCACTATTTTAAAAATAATTTTTAAGGAATAGCGTGGCTCTACTGTGGACAGGAGTAAAATGTTATCGGAAAACCCCATTGTATTCTAGTGGAAATTACTAGGTTTCCTACGCTTAACTTTCATCACCCAGGAAAATTAGTATCTCAAATAGTCCAGCTGAAGGAAAAACTGAAGTAAGGCTGTCTTTTCAGCTTGGATTTAGCCTCTCATGGCCAACATTCTCGCTTGACCTAAGACAGATGTGGAAGCAGAATAATCACATTCACTGGGCATTGATTTTAAGCTAAATGAGTTTAAGTCAATATGCCTTGCTGACCTGGACTCACCTGACTTAGACATCTACATAGTTTATCCACATGCCATAAACATCACCTGCACATAATAGGAAGCTGACTGTTTTCAGAATTGTCATCTCCCTTTATCTGAAGAATAAAACAATATTGTTATGGTCTTGAGGAAATCTTAGAGATTGCTTTCTAGTGCTTCTATCATAGAGATACTTCGCATGTGTTCATAGTGAACAGTGTTGACAGCCTGTTGGAGCATGACCTACATTTTAGTAATTTTCAGAGCAACCCCATCACTGTGCCCGTCTCAGTAAGAAACTTCCTCTTATCGCCCACAAGGACTGTAAACAGTGAGTGTTGTGATTAACTGAGCACAGGGATTTTACCAGCTGGTGGCTTGTGCCCTATCCACTGTAAACCCACAAGGTTGTGTTCGTGGAATGTGTAGCAGGACACATGTAATACGCTTCTCTGAAATGGCTTACCTTCAGCTTCTGCGGGCTGCTTCCCTTTACACTCCTAACTCACTTTAATTTCAAAGGGAATTAGTCTTTGGTTATTCCTGGTGACCAGAGGCTAGGTGATGAGTTGTAGACCATGCATGAAGGTGCTGCAGCTGATCTCTGCTGTCATGTTGGAGCCCACAGAGAGCAATTTTTTGACATAGCTAATCATGTGAGATTTTCTAAAGGAGAGGCAACGTACTTCAAACTGCATTTAAAAGCAGATTAAAGTTCTGCTCTGTCACAACACAGCTTCACATGACAGAAGTCACTTGATCAAGCACACCACCAAACAGTTGCTGTGGCTTCTGGGAGGTGTTAGAGTGTTAAGTTGCATCTGCTCGAGTAGTCTAATCCAGAAGTTATAAAAGCACAGTGGCCCGCCAAGGTTTATAAACCCTTGGCTAGCTACCCAGAGATGTAAAAAGCCTGGAGAGTGGTGGTTCCAGCTGCAGCAATACAAAATTACTTGCAGAAATGAAATGCATGTTATAACCGGTGCTGTGAGAAACAGGTAGGAAATGCATAGATCCGCAGAAGGGTTCTCTGTCCTGGTGGAGATGGAGGAAACTATAAACAGATGCAATGAAATTCTGCGCCTTATTCTGAAGCTAAATACAGCACCCAGCTGCTTCTGGTTTTGATCCATGAATTGGTAAAAAGAGAAATTAAGAAATTTCTAGGAAAAAAACTTACTTCAAGGAGAAGTTCAGGCTGACCTGTGAAGGTGAAAATTCTGAAGCAACTCTTTCAAAGGAAGTTTGACTGTTTTGTAATTAAAGTTTTTGGGGGGATCATCTCAGGTTTGAAGTACCAGATAATGAGCGTGTGTGACTGACCTTTTTTTTTTAATCTTTCGAGATAAATACATTATGCCAACAGAACAAGAATGATGTGTAGGAAAATTGAGATAGTCTGCCTTTTATGACCAAAAGCAACTGTTCAATATAGGAAAAAACCAAACCCTGGAAGTTCTGCAAAAGCTGTTTTCTAATACTTTTTTTCTCTATTGCAATTTTTCCCATATGAAGATGCGTACAGAACTTTCTCTTCAAGCAAAATTGTGAATGACTCATTGCAAAACGGTGAAATGTTAAATATTAGCCTTGTTAAATCTGCATTTTATTGACATTTTAGTGTTTATATCCATATTAGCAATTTTGGTTTATAGCCATTGCTGATTGGATAGGAATTTATGCCAGTGCTCTGACCATGGTTTAGTATGGATGGAAGGTTACATGAGTCTCTTACTGATTTCTAGGGAAGTTGTAAATTGTGACCTTTCCCTTGGCTGAGAAAATACCTTTCAGCAAATTTAATATTTAAAACTGGTCTCTTACACTGAAAGTCAGCACAGTTTGCACAAAGTATTTTTGCATAGTTATATTCAACATTTCCACTGAAAAATTAGTTTCACTTGCATTCGATCCTGGTTTCGGTTTTTTTTCTCATTGTGGAAGAACACCTTATTTTCCCTTTTCATTGTCTCTTTTTTTTTTTAGTTTCTAATTTTTGCCCTGTGCAAAACATTTTTTTTTCCATTTTCCTTGGTTTCTTTCTTGTTTCTGGGAGCCATGACTTTTTTAAAGAAACGCACAAGCTGTTTGTTGTGACTACTGTGGCCTTTTGTTTTACAGTTATGTGTATTTTTGAACAGAGACAGAATATGGTAGATGTATTATTCTACAGTATGTTTCTTTCCACTTTTTACAAAGATCTGCTGTGAGCTCAGAACACCCTAGAGCAATTAGCGTGAGGGTTTTTTTGTTTTAATATGGACATAAGCAACTTAATAGTATGTCAAAAGACCTTTTTATTCCTCATCCTTTCCACTCGTCCTATCCCATGCACTCCGGTGCATAAAAAAAAAAGGAAAGATAATGTAATTCTTTTTCTTGGGTTTTCCTTCCTCCTTCCTTTCCTTCCTTCTTTCCTTCCTTCCTTCCTTCCTTCCTCCCTCCATTCCTTCCTTCCTTCCTTCCTTCCTTCCTTCCTTCCTTCCTTCCTTCCTTCCATGACCTTTACACAGGAAACAGTTAATTACATTTGCTGATGATAAGTAATTGGGAAATATTGTCTGTTCTGAGAAGCCTGGTGTTTTATGTAAGAAACATCAAATGACTTTGAAGAATGAGGCAAAGAAAGTGGGCTGAAATGTAATAGCATTAATTGTAAGCTTACATGCTTATGAAGAAGGAACATCTGTTTTATAGCACAAGGTGTTATTAATTGAAAATGACAAAGCAGCAGCACTGGGTGTACTAGTCAGAGGATGATGACAACCCACTGATGTAATGTGGGCATGGAAAATGCAAAGGTTAAGATGTGTGAGCAGTGATAAAACATGTTGTGTAGTTGAGGGTGACTATTGTTTGAGGTTGTGTATTGCCCAAAAATCAGAGTTTAGTCAGTTTTTGTGGGTATCAAAAGAGGTGGGTTAATCTACTTTTTTTGCTTTCTATCACAGCACTGTGTAGGACTTTTGGAAAGCCTGTGCAATTTTGCAGAACTAGATTCAAGGAAGATAACTCAGATTAGGTCAGATTCAAAATAGAGCTTCTAACCTGACCATATCACTGAACATCCTGCTTTATAAATATGCTGTGGTATATGCTTGCTTGCAAGCAATGAAGTCACTTTGGCTTATTAAGTTAGAACTCATCAGTTAAGTTATCAGGTGGGTTGTGAGAGTGTATCCTAAGCAAAACTGAATGCTCAGCATGGCAAAATAAACCTTTTCTTGAATCTTGTAACCAAGATGAGGTTGGGGGGAGGATGAATTCTGGTTTTAGTTTCCATTTGATTATGAAAAATTATCAGGATTTTAGCTGAAATGGCAGCTTTTTGTGTTTGTAGGAATGAGCTCTTAAGATTAATTTTAATCAAATGTACTAATGAAACAGCATTTGAAAGTGAAAAGCAAAAGAAATACCCATTGCTTCAGGATTTAAATTTTACATATATTTTTATATATGTGTATAAAATTTAAATTATGTATGTTATATATTTTATATAAATTTTATGTATATTTTAAATTTAAATTATATATATACACATGCAGATATTTTTTATATATGTATATATCATTTAAATCCTGAAGCAATAGATATTTTATATATGAAACAGATATATACAGTCTAAACTCTTTGTGGTTTGTACATTTTTTCACCTGAAACAAGGGCACAACTTTTTAGCAAGCTTAGAGCGCCTCCTTTTAAATGGAATGACAGGTTTTGTGTGATATTGTATGAGTATTCAGGAGCAGGTTAGCAACACTTTGTTATTTTTGTGAAACTCAGTTATGAGAGTCACTGTCTTAGAACAGCTGCAGAAATATCAACTAATGATGCAGTCCCCAGAAAGCACCAGTCATTGCATTGCCATGGATGAAAACCCCTGAAGCAGCAGGAATATTGGATGAAGCAACATTATCTGTACCATAAATCGTATCAGAGTCAGCCATAGTGTCTTCTGGAGAACTCATGGTTTCTAATGCCACTTGTGGGGCTTTCATTAAAACAAACATCTTATTCCTTTTTTTCACATTTAAAGAGGCCTGTGTGGCTACGGGAGAAAAATACTGGTTGGACACATTCAGGATTTTGAGAGAAATGCAAGATCTGATGTTCTTCATGCTTCTTGAAGATAATTGTAACTTGATTACATTAATCACAAGTGAAGTCACGGTTCTTATCCAGGACTGAAATTTCTAGTTGTTTTTGTTAGTACCCACACTCTGACCATGATGTGATCAGTTGCTTTGATTAGTAGGAATATATTTTCAGTGTTATCAGAAGAAGCAATATTGGAGTAAATGGCTAAGATGTCTCTCCCTGTTAAAATCTGAATGACAAGCTGTTAAAAAATGCCTTCATTTCAGTACAAGAATTGTCGTTGCTTTACTGACGGACTCAGCATTTACTCAGCTCTGAGT
This sequence comes from Buteo buteo, assembly GCF_964188355.1. Lineage (NCBI taxonomy): Eukaryota > Metazoa > Chordata > Aves > Accipitriformes > Accipitridae > Buteo > Buteo buteo. The sequence continues at coordinate 7,267,745 of NC_134185.1, forward strand.
CAATACTTAAGGTCTTAGATAAATTGGCTTACTGATCTTCAGGATTGCCAAAAATGAACCTGGTACAGGTTTCTATTGAGAGTCACAAGGGACGTGGACAGCTGATGCTGGAAACTGAATTGTGAGAACCGTGGCTAGTGCTTTTACAATGCAGAGGTTGACCGAAAATCAGTTTTATTTACATGAACAGGCTTGAGAACTGTGGCCTTAGGCTTTCTTTCTGAGCCTTGATAACTGGGGACGTGGCATGCAGGTGCCAGGTTGAGAGTAGATGGGTGAGGGTTAATGCTAGTTTTATCCCACAGTCATCCCCTGCAGCTGCTCTCTGCCTGTCTTGCCATCTTAGTTCTCCAGCTGTAGAAGTGTCAGTAGTACATCCTTTAGAGTTTTGGCATTTTTCTTCTGTTCTGTTTATTTAGATTTTCAGATGTGTCTCCTACTCTCTTTCTGCACATTACCTATCACATTAAGATACAGATATCAGCTGAGAATTGTAAGCATGACTGGAGAAAAAAACCTTAATAAGTATAGCTTTTATGGCAAATTCAGAGGTAGGTTCTTGAACACCTCTTGCGTGAAACTGAGAAGACAGGAGATCTGAGAAAACTGAAAAGCCATCCAACAGAGTCATGTAAATGAGATACTTTTGGTGGTCAAATGACAGCCCAAGGGCAGAATCCGGTGTGAGAGGTAGTTTAATCCACTCCTGAGAAGTTTACATGTGGATCTTGCGTCCTGATCCGCCAGGAGCCTGCAGCAGGCAAACTTTTCCATTATATTTATAAATTATTTTAAAGCCTAGAATAGCTTCTTGAGGCTTTTTGTTTGAAATGGGAAGGAAAATGGGTAAGATGGGCTAAAGGTAAGTGTTTACTTATTGACCAGCCTGTTGCTTTTTCCTGTCAAATGGCTCTGTTTCGAAGTAGCGTGGGAGAGAAGGAGAACGGGTAGACACTGGGAATGCCGGCGTGTTGGAGGGGGGGGGTCAGTGGGCATCAAAGGAAAGCAGGGACGAGGAGTAGTCACTTGTTCTGTGATGTCCCTGTCCCTGCTCAAGCCCAAACTCAGTAGCAGAAGCCAGTCAGCCTGTGGGCATGTGAGATTACATCTCTGTTTATTATTAAATCATGTGCTGGCCCAGCAGCAAACTTTGGGAGTCTTTACGGAGAACCTCAGTTAATAAGACACCTGCACTATGTCCGAAAGTTGTGCTGCCTTGAAGTGGTACCGCTGCTCAGCTGTGAGTACAGTAACGCTGAGAGACAATGCCTTACCTACAGGCAGGATGAGAAGAAGCTCTTCTGTTTGGAAAAAAGGCTGAATATGGGTCTCTGCGTCCATGTTAGGCACTGGACAACTGAGAAGGCAGCTGAGGAGGAAGCACAGGCGGTGATCCATTGAGAACTGGTGACTCCTGTTTTTTGCCCAGCCCTGTGTTTAGTTTTTGGGAGAAGTAGGGAAGACAGGGCAGGAGGGGGACGCAATGGGGTGGGCCAATGTTGGGGTCAAGGGCGAGCAGCTGGAAGCAGTGCAGACAGATTTCTCCTCAAGACCGAGGTGATCACCATGAGCATGGAGGAGTTAATGTTTCCTTCGTGGCAACTCCACTTTTTAGCAGCGTCTTCAGATGCAGAGATGAGACCTTGTGAATAAACTCAATAGCAAGCCTCCTTTAATAATCATTAAACTTGCAAGATTTTCCTCTGTGCATGTGTGTGTGTATGCTTGTGTGTGTGTTTTCAGAACTTGCAGCCTCTGGAAATTATCAGTAAGTGTAATTAAGCATCACAGTACTGTCACTAGAACCCACAGACTCCCTGGTACCATTTTTTCATTACCCTTCTTCCCCACAGTCTTTGGTTCATTTAGATCACACTGACAGGGCAGCAGAGGAGAAAATATCTGCGTCTCTTGACTATGTCTGGAATTAGTATGGCATCCCACGCACGGCACCTCTGGAGGAGCTTTGTGTCAAGTGCTTGACTTGAATATCATGCAGCGTAACACTGTGGGTACTATTAGGAAGACAAAGACTATGCCGTGGCATTGAACCTTCTCAGAAAATGCCAGCAGTGAGGGTTAGCATCATAAGCGCTCCAGATTTATACCAATCGGAATTAGTCCATTGCTGAGAAAGGTGATTACAAGAGTAAGGTTGACTCACTTGCTTCTGTAGAAAGTTTTGGCTTGTGTTGTGAACAAGTCTGACTGTGACTAACCTCCTTTAGAGAGCAAGAACCAAAATCAGAGACTGCCTCTTTTTTAGAAATGTGAAGTGGATTGTTTGCATGTTTTTTGCTTTCTTATAGGTCATTTTAAACTCCAGCTACTAACCTTTAGTGATGAATAGCACCTCATAACAGTTACAGAACAAAAGCCAGGACATCACTCAGGTATTACAGAGCAGGTTGACAACCTTAAATACTTCAGAAAGGAGCATTGCCAGATAATCTTCCTGCTGGCACATGTAAAGGGGCATTTTCTGATTCAAGGAGAGCTGTTCACTGCAGATCTGATCCCTTCCCTGGGAACTCCAGCTGCAAAAGGCAGCATCTTGCTTTCTTGGGGCAGAGCCAACCCTGTTAGTGATGGATGAGGAATAAGGTGCCCCTGTGGGTATCTTACACTTTAATAGTCCGCTCCAGCGTCCATTATAACAGATGTTTCAAAGAGTGATGCTAATTTTATTCGGAGAAGGGACGGAGAAAGGAAAACCCAGTGTGACCTGCACCTCTCACTCCAATTCTGGTTAGTGGGACACTTCTCTACGCTGTAAATATGAGAGACCTCATAGTCTCTCTACATAGCACCAGGAGAAGCAGGTGATGTTGTTTCTAGGATGTTGTATTTGGCACAAAACAGGGATGTAAAATAGAGCTGATTGTCAGAAAACATGAGCACAGGCATAGATATAAAGCTCAATGTGATTCATTGCGGTAATTTGGGGGGGTTATGAAATGTAGTATGGCTGTATACTGCACTCCGAATACTGTGCTGAGGGGCAGCAGCCATCTGTTGCTCTGAGGGGAGATTTTTATCCCTTCAAACTCCCATCTTTTTACTGTGGCATTTCCTGAGCACTGTTTGTGTTGCCTTCCTCCTTTATTGTCCCCACTTTTCACGCTCTTCTGGGACACGTTTTGTGTGGAACTAGTTACGACCGCTGTAATCGCTAAAGTCTTTGAGTTTTGCAATAGACTCTCGTATCATTAAAGGCATCCTTTCACTGGCCTCCTGCCATGCTTTGCAAGGAAGCACAGAGGTGAGAAAGGTTAGTACTTCAGTATGGATAATAGCTAAATGTGCCTGAAAGGAACTGAAGGTTTTGTGCCTCTGCACAATGGTTATGTCCTTTCTGCACTGGAGTGGCAGTGCTCTTGCATTCTGATACCCTAGGAGCCTGCAGCAGGCAAGCTTCTCTACTTTATTTATAAATCCTTTTTGAATCCAAGATAGCTGAAATCACAGGATTTGCTTCCTGGAGTTTAAATAATTTCCGGTTGCCCTACAATCATATTTCTCAGTGTCTTCATTTGCTTGTAGCTTTATCCTTACGGCACAATCTAGTTCTTTATCTGTTTGAAGAATGAGATATTACTCCTGACACTACCTAACTTTATTCAGGGGTTCTAATTATGCTGGTTCCTTCAGTCAAGTCAGGTAAAAACCTGAGACCTTGCCAGAATGCGTACAGGCAGATTGTCTTTTTTGTAATGTGCATTTCCCGAGGCATCCTTGGATTCCTTGAGTCAGGATAAATAGTGCTTTTTATCAACTGAATCTCCAGTCTGTATTATGGTTCAGAAAAAGGACTAAAAATATTCTATTTGTTTTACTGTTTACAGAACTGATATTGGACTCTGTTTCTATTTGGCTGCATTTTATTGTCACATTTGTGACACACAGTTAGCTGTGCCTTTTATAGAGCTTTGAGTATAGGAATGGTATTGAAGTGTTCATTAAAATGTTTGTTTCTAGGGACACACGCTGCCAGCTCTACTCTACTGTGAATCTCTGCATTTCTGTTTTCCTTGGCAAGCTCTATCCTACTGTCTTAAAGTAAGCAGAGATCATATCTCAGGATGTGGCCAAAGGCCACTAAAAATTATCAGTGATCAGTTCTTGACCTTTCCTTTCAGCTGCTGAGAGCATCTCTGACATCCACAGCCACAAAACCTTGATTTTTTAGTGCCTTCAGCTACCAGCCTTTAACTTTGTACTTCACTTTTGCCTACTGAACTTTTTTTTTTTTCTTCTCTAGGAAGAAGCCATGTGAAGGAACAAGTTTTGAATTAATAAAAGACCTCAGTTAAGCTTACCTCCATTGAGAGCTAAATCCTCTACACCAAAGATAAAAAGGTCAGGTCTTTGTGCAGCACAGGTTGAGTGAAACTGTATCCCCTACCTACATCATATTACAGGAGTTAATACTTTCTTGAAAGTTCATGCTCTCTGTAGGTCTTCTCAGCTTACCATGGTCAACTGACACACTTGAAGACTAATTTCTACCCTTTTGCCAGATTTCTTACATTGCTGAAATTCAAGGGGGAAACAACTCCTACCTGAATTTCAAAGGGCGGAAAATTTCTGTCGTTTTCCATTTTGGATGAGGGAAACCATCTTGAAAAGATGCTTTTCTGGAGGATCTTTATTGCAATGATTCCTGATCTGAGAGGGGGAAGGGGGGAGTCACAGAAGTTGAATGTGATCTCAAGGCTGACATAAGTGGCAACTACAACTATTCCTAGTGGGGTCTATAATTATTTCTCTCAGACAGCTCTTGAAGGAGGTCTATCTGTCTGATTAGCCCAAGGTCTTGTGGTCCCTAAAGGGAAATGCTTTCTTCTTTCCTTTCTGTGCTGGATGTTTCCCCAGAAATGTTAGTCCTTCAGCATTCTGACCATGTTGTCACCTTTCTAACCTCTTTCTCCAGCTTCTTTTCATGTTGGCAGAAAACGGCTGCATCAACATCTGCCTTTGGTGGCTCACTCGTATCTCCTGACAGAGTTCATCGTAAGTATGATGCCTCCTACAGTGTCATCTGTTTCAGCAGAGGTGTTCACTGCACATGCCTTCTGGCACTACTCCTCATGAGGCAGCTCTGCTTCAAAACCTAAGGATATTCAAGGACAACTTGGGGTTTTTTGTATAATGTTTGGGTAAAAGGTTGTAGTCATAGGAGAACGGCCAAACTACAACCCTTAACAACATGTTTGTTTGCTTAGTTGAAATACAAAGTGGAATAAATTCAAGTTTATGGTTTCTCGTCTTATGAAAGATATTATCCAAACTCATACTCATTTACCATTGTGTTACTTACATTGTCACATATGTTACAAGTCTTCTCCAATGTCTGTGGCCTCACAGTGGGTCTATTACTGAAAAAAGGAAACATACACAAATTCCTCCTAGAATCATCTCTGTTTTGCTCTGTAGCTTCTCTAATTCATTTCTCAATTCCACCTTTCTACATGTTAAATCTAATATTTCCCATGAAGATAATGAAATGGCAGGAGTATTTGGGCTTCTTAGACTTTTAGTGTGTTAAAGCAAATTTTTCTTTGGCTGTACCCTTTAGAATTTGGGGAATGGCAATTATTCTTCCAAGTTCAGAAACTGATAGAGCACAGCCTTATTTTATTTTTATCTTTAAGGATATCATCAGAGGCCTCTGTTTAGGAAGGCAAGAAGGAGGACTTGCTGAGCTATATGATTAACCACTAAAAGATTTTTTTCCCATTCTACTAGGATAGCCTCTTTTTCTCTCAGGTACAATGCATATCTTATCAAATAATTTTTGTAAACTCAGTGTCCTGAAAATTTGGAATTGGAAGGCTGATTCAGTGAAGCTCATAGTATATAACTTCCAAAGGTGCCAGAAATCTGTCTGCTGTTATTCATTCTTTCTTCTCCATCAACAACTCTGTCGTCATCAAATCTCAGTGTCTACCATGGTCCAGTTCTGTTTTTCCTCGACTTTTTCTGTGGCAAAAGTGACAGGTCAGCTATCACAGGTAGGAAGCCCACCCTACGTTTCAATGTCAGATATGGTCCGCCAGTCAGCGATTTGAAATAGGTTGTTATGACACTTCGCATGTTGTGAGCACACACCCTCTTCTCCCAACACATGTGCTCTAGTCTGACAGCTGAGGGGGTGATGGGAGGAAATAAAATGTGTCCACTCATTGAGTATATGTCATCTACCTTCATCAAATACTCTAGCAAAGATCTTAACATGGTACCCAGGACTCCAGTGTGGTCTTCCGTCTCAATGGGAAGGGAAAAGCCATAGAACACCTATTTTTAACAAAACATTGAGAATAGTCATAAGCCCAATATGACTGCTTTTCTGTCCAGAGCATGTCTGGAAGATTGTTGCAAGGTCTTGTGTGTGCTCTTGACAAAGCTCGCTTCACCAGCTGCTATCCTGCTACTTTACCAGCCTCCTGTCCTGAAAGTATCTTGGCTAATTGATAATCCAGTGCTATAGTTCTCATAGGGGTGATATTTAACATTGTTTGCCCTTTGGGGGGATTCTTTCTTTATCTTCTATATTTTGATTGTTCTAAACTGATGAAATCAAGATGTTCTGTCTCAGTGAAAAATCACCTTTGCCTTAGACCATTAGTAGCTAGGAAACGTGAGTCTCTGTGTGTCTGGTTACCATACACGTACCCTTTTACTGCCAAAACTGCCTTTGGCAAAGGGCTAAAGAGTTAACTAAAAATAGTCAAGGCCTATAGGGATCTTGAGCTGACGAGGGTAATTTTGTCTGTTTTTCCTTGAAGAGATCACACAAAAATTGAAAACTAACTTTGAATCTAGAAGCTAGGTTTTGCGTGAATATGAACTAGACCAATGAAGTACTAATTAAACCAGCACTCAGGGCAACGACTAAAGCAAAGAGAAGAGTTTGGACATCAGTTCATTGTCAGACGCTTCTTTCTCTTTGGGGTTGCTCCTAAGAGCTCCCAAGGACTTCCCACGTGCGGTAAACTCTGCACAGTTGCCTATGCATCCTGAAGACAAGTCTTTCTTTCCATCGTTTCTGGAGGGCTGGGTCTAGGTTTCCTCCCTGGCAGTAGCCCCCTCCTCTGTGTTTGCTTGGCACCTCTCTCTCTTCTGCCTGTCTCTGTCCCTGGGAAGTTGCTTGCTCTTGACACGCTCTGTTGTTTTCACGATAGGCAAACTCTTGCATTCTGCCCAGGGGGATCAACAAGATTCAAAGCACAGCTGCCAGGACAAGGCTTCCTCCCTTCTGTCCAGCTGCACCCTTGCAGAAGACACAGTATAGGACATAGCAAACGATGAACAAATTAACCAAATGTTACCCATGACAAATCCTGAGGATCCAATCTAGAAGATTTACATAGGTTAAAAAAACCATTAGAGTTACAAATTGCATTATGTGGCAGTCTGAGACTTACCTTTTCTTGAAGCAGTTTCTGTCTGGAGAAATATAATATGCATTCCTACCTGCACTGAATGTTTGTACAGAAAACAGAACAAAACAAAACCCCTGCAAGCAGCAAAATAATACATAATTTTCCTCTGTGTTATTAAAGCAACTGAAAAGCACACCAGTGATAAGATGTATTATCTATTTGTTACTTATTAAGCAGACAATTTGCTTCTTGAGAGATAAAAAGTGCATCCTTTTACAGGGTTTTTCAAGGCTGCAGTCCTCAAGCCATCTGTGTCATTCTGCAGTGCTCCCAGACTAGCCATATTCTGGCAAAAGCAAAAAAAAAAAAAAAGATACATCCCTTACTGGTCATCCAGAGTACTTGGCAACTAAAAGGTTGCCGATAAATTTGAAAGCAGGTGTTTAAGATCTTCCTAGGTGACAACATCCAGCATAAAATAGGTTTCTATTCTGAAGGGAAATGTAGGGTAGATTGTGTAATGCTGTTTTTCTCTCTCTTCTTCAATGTTTGATATTGATTTCAATTCGAAAAGAAGCTGTGAATATTTTGAAAATAGTAAATCCTCATTGAAATAGCTATTGACATAAGGCTTCAGAAAGTGAACAACCAACATTCAGAAGATGCAGACTGCGTAGTGTCAAAGGTTTAGGACAAACTAGATAATGTTTTCTTCCAAACCATTGAAGATTTTTTTTCTTTCTTTTTTGCTAAGTAATAGCCTATTAGAGATGCACTAAAGCACTGAAGCATTGGACAACTAATCATACTGACTGACGAGGCAAAGTGTATGCTTGACAACTACCATTCAGTAAATATAGCTCAAAGTTAAATCATATGTTTTGAAAAACAGTGTTTCCTTTCAGGACTTTTTAATCCATTAAACCCTCTGTCACAAAATATCACTGATGCCGAGAATTTACTAGGTATCAAAAATGATGAAGCATTTATGTGGATGGAGAGAACGTTCATACTCCGATTAGACTGGGCTAAGATTATTATTATTTTTTTATTAGGAATGTGATATTTGATCTTCTAGTTAAATCAGTGAGAATGGCTCAGGACTATAAACTCATGTTCAGAGAATAACCCAGCCACCAAATTTATGGAGCAGAGGAAAACAAATCAAGCTATTCTGCAGCTGTTTACTGTAGCATTTCTTGTGACTCACTGTCAAGCACCCAGCACCAGCCAAGTTTAAGAGGAAGGTGATGCATTACTTCGCAGACATTTCAGTAAGCATGAAGTCCTGAGTGTTGCACCTTGAATTTCATCCCTCTCTATGGGTTCTATTATTAAGATTTGTAATTTTCTTCTCCTCTTCTCTTCCCATCCCCCAATTTTCCTTCATTAATTTCTCTTAGCACTGTGTGTGAAGCTATTTTGAAGTATATACAGGTTTTTCTTACCTCTAATATGTGAAATTGTTGTCACTTCTTTTTATCATTTGCTCAAATATTGTTTTTCTAATTCTAGGTCTACCTGCTGATACTGCTTACTGTTTCAAAATTTCTAGAACATTTACTAATTTTATATCTTCTGCTCTTAATCTAGCTCTCCCTTTTCTCAGAAAATTCATGGGGTTTTTTTTCCTGTCACTGCTCCAGGCAAAGATTTTATTCAATCACTAGTTTTGAAACGATTTAGCAGAGAGGAATCAAACTGAACATCCTTAATTTTTTCCCCCAAATAATGTTATATCATATTCTTTCCTCATTGTTGTTCTCATGCAGCGTCCTTGCATTGACAATGGAAATAGCACTTGTTAGTACACAATGTTCCTGTAAGCTTATTACGGTTAATAAACTGCAGTATTATGGTTAACACATAGAGTGTCTGTATAGCTCCTGTGGGTCATTCAAGCCTCTTTTTTTTACAAACAAAAAGAGGGGAGGACACTTGTCTGTTTTCCTGATAGATACATTTTCTTCTGTTGATATCTCAAAGACCATTTATGGGTTGAGTTTTGTCGGCTGTGCTTGCTCTTGGAAACGGCAGTAAAGGAGTTGCCAGTACAAGTGCCCCAAAATAGTGAGCTGGAATACTGGGATTTAGTGTCAAAAATGGAAAAGAATCCCAATCGACCCAAGTCTCTTGTATTGGCTTTTCAGTTTGTCTTTCCAGGCTCTGTCATTTTGCCTTGGTTTCTGTGTTTAAAGTTCTCTTTAGAGAAGATAAATGAGGCCTTTCTGGTATGGGTGCCACAGTAAAGAGGAAACGAATGCATTTCTCCCCCTACAAGAATAAAGAAGTGCCTAAAGGTATTCTGGCAACAGGTTTATAAACTCAAACTTGACACACAAGTAATTGCAGTATCACAGGATGTTGCAGATGGCCAAAATATGAAGGGATTCCCATTTAGTATTTTTTATATATATATATATATATATATATATATATATAAGACCCTGCCAAAACTGTGCTTGCAGTATCTCCTGCAGTAAGTGGCTTCAAGCAAGTCAGTCCTGCCGCTGCAGAAGATGTGGTATTTAAATGACTTGAGTAAACACTTGCACGTTGTGTTAGAGAAAGATGTGTTGTCTTGCTCTTAATGAGACAACCTGGTGGTGCATTTCCTAAGGAAAGGCTATTTTTTAAAAGCTGCTTAAGATTGGTTGCTAATTTGACTTGCAGTTCATTTGGTGATGTGCTTCATTACAGGCGGATTTCTGTCTCTGCAATACTAAATACCATCTTCCAAAAGCAGGACATTTGCATGCATCTCAAATCTTTATTTACTACTTTCCACTCTTCTCTAGAATAATTTGATTCATTTCTGCAGTGTGTCAGGTTAAACTCACTGGCAGGAATTATCTGAAGATTTTCCGAATGTTGTCTTTCTCCAAGTGGTCTCATGGAAGAGTGCATTTTTCTTCTCAAAAGTCTCAACTCTGTAGCCTCTGAAATTCTCCCTTCCCCCTTTAGACACAGTTTTAAGTATGATTTGATGGATCTCACTGATGAAGAAAATATGTCAATAGCTACCTCCAATAATAAATGAGAGCTTTCTATGAGTCTTTCCAAGTGAACTTCTACTCAAGGTTACATTTAGTGCAAGGTCACCATTGCTTGTGTTTTTCTGAGGACTGGGGGAAGGGAAAAAAAAAAATTTTTTTTTGCTTTAAAATTGTTTTGATGATGACCTGAAGAGTGAAGGGGCAGTCTCAAGGGATCTGTGACAACAGCATCTCAAAGTACTCAAAAGAAAGTCAATATCAGTGCTGAACTTGGAACCAGAAAGGTAAAGCTTGAAGTTGAAATCTTGTATAAGAAGGCAAAGCTAAACTCATCTAAAGTTATCAGGACTGCTCTGAGCCCTAGCAAGTTTCCATGATGTTTGTTAAGATTTGAGGGTAACCACAGAAGACAACAAATGTTGGCATTTTTAATCCAGCTTTATGAGTTTTAGCTTTCTTGCTTGTGTGAAAACTAAAAAAAAAACAAAACCAAAAAACATTATCCTTTGCAAATGCAAAATGTATAGGAGATCCATTTTAAGGGAAGAAAAAAATTCCTACTGCTCACTTTGTTTATATGTGTGTCTTTCTGTCTGTGCATGTAGAGTTCTCAGAAAAATATGAGAAAAGCTTAATGCAATCTAAAGTGTAATTTCTCAGTCTCAGCATTAGGTATAATTCTAATTACATCTCTTCTTCCTTGATATTTCTGGGATGAAAAGGGCAGAGACAGAAAACATAGAGTAGGAAAAAATATTCTACATTACTAAAACATCTTTTGTTTTGGTGTTCTCATCTTCCTTTTTACTTCATATACCATTTCTTTCAGTCCTGCTGTAATGTCTTTCTTCTTGCCATTTTTACTGTGTTTTAATTTGCAATTGCTTTCACTGATGACCTAAAAGCTATTAGGAATTTAAAGTGCTAGATGTTTTGTGTGTATAGCGCACAGATCACCGTGAAGAAAACAAACAAGGCTGACATGATCACACTGGTCCTATCTCAACAGCACTTCAATCTGCCCATTGACATGGAGTGGTTGTTGTCTAGAATTCATTTATGTTTGAAAACACGAGAGCAATTCTTGTTGCTATTGAGTAGAAATAAGTTTTGGAAGTGGAGTTACCAGGACTGATTTTAAAATTGGCTTTGTCAACAGAAAAGATGTGTCTGTACCAACACAGTGTGAATGGTTCAAGGCACCTGCAAGTGAGCTGGTGAATCTACATGTCTGATCACTTCTGGGGAATTTCTCCAGAAACCATTATAGGTAGCGTAGCTAAATGAGAAATTTGGGGTCCATTCTCGTAGCCCTTGATATTCTTCATTAACTCTCAAGAATTAAAGCTGGCTGTTTCCATGAAGAAACCTGGAGGACTGCAGCTGCCCATGGAGGAAGGTCAGTGGTAGGAGAAGGACGGTGGCATATTGTACCGTTGTCACAGGGATCTGCCCTCTCTTTTATAAAGCATTTGAATACATATTAGTAGCAAGTTATAGATAAATTAAGAAAACATCACAAACAGCTGTTAAGTATCTTATGAGTATTATTCTGATGAACTTCAGTTGTATAAATATTGCTTAGCCACTTATCCAAGTGTTGCATTGGATTAACTTGTATAAATATGTTACTCTGAATAAACCGTTATGCTCGTCTGACACACGTATCAATTGCTCCATCCCTCTGTCTTCTTTAATTTCATATGCATGGAAAATCTGTGGGAAATATTATCAAGTTTTTATTTAAAACTAGTTTAAGTTTTAATCTACAGTGGGGCACCTTTTCTTAGCGGTCATACTAACCATTTTTATAGTTTTCCCTAAAGTAATCTCTAACTGGCAATCCACCTTTTCTTTCTCAGTCAGGACATGCCATGGTGATGTTTATTGCTACCTCTTGGACATTTCTTATCAATATACTTTGCGCTGCTTTCTTGACTGAGTATATTTGTTTTCTCTAAAAAAAAATTGTATATTCAGCAAAAAAGGAATTATGTAAATCAGATATTAATTGCAATTTAGCAGCCAGTTCATTACATTTTTTGTTGTGGGAAATGATTTTAATAGAAAATATTTAATCTCAAAGTTTTGAAGGAAAATTTTAATATTTTCATAATTGTCCACAATGAAAAGAACATGATCTTGCAGCAAAAGATTTTAAATGAAGTCTTTTCGATTAACCTATTTTTTTCTCTCCCATTCCCTTTTGGCACTGCTCAAATTCTGCATAAGACTTGTTTCAGTTCAGCTCAAGCCACTCTTCTCTCTGTCTTTCAACAACTAAACTGAAGCATCCTGTATTCCCTCAACTCTGGCTGTTTGCAAATTCCAACTTTTTATGTCAGCTTCACTTCATCAGTCCATACATTGGAAGGCCAACAGGGATCACTAGATCACTTAGCCTGAGCTAAATATAACACCAGCAGTACAATTTCACCTAGTTAAGCTCTGTAGTAAGCCACATAACGTGTAATGGGCTCAAACTTATGTCCCAGAACAGCCGTCAGTCTTGATTTGAGGACTTCAACAACTGGAGAAATATCATCACTTTACTTGATGGCTCTGATAGTTAATCACCACTGCAATTAAAAAATTGCCTCATTACAAGTTTGAATATGTCTAGCTGCAAGCTCCAGCCATTGATTCTTGTTATGCCTTTCTCCACTAGGTGAAAGAGCCCGTTGGCGTCCAACATTTCTCTCAGTTCTGCATAAAATGTGCAGGTTTAGGTCAGTCTATGCCAGAATAATACAGTAGGTCTCAAAAGATGTTAGGCATTGATGTTTGGGTGCTCTCTTTACTATCCAGATTCTGCAAAGTCTGCTTACAACAGACAAGTTGGATGTTGTATTTTGCATCTAGTTAGAAGCATCATCGCTGAGAACATAAGTATTGATATTTTTTTTAACCTTGTTTTGTAAGGAAATGAGGCTTTTAAAATCATACTATGTGTCTGTCCCTTTCATCTTCTCCCCTCACTTTGCAGAGAACTTGGGAACATACTGAATAATTCCAGCCATATGTGATAGTTCAGCAGACATCGCAAAGCTTTTGCGCTCCTTTAGCTTCTTATAGGAGACAGAGGGAGGAGAGAGATCTCTGTTCAGTTTGTTCCTCTCTCCCACCGAAGGAATAGCTGCTGTACCCTATTTAATTTGAGTTGGTGTGAAGAGCAAGGGTGGTTAGGGCATGGTGGGAGGAGGAACTGCAGGAGGCAGGGATCACAAGGGTAAATGCTGGAGTTTCTGAACTGGGGCAGGTTGGAAAGGATTAGAGGGTCATTGGAGGTTTCCTGGGGGAAACCATTTTCCTTTAGTTTCTGACTCGGGTTGTCACAATTAGATATTTCTGTAAAAAGTCAGGATTTTAGCTCTAAACAATGTCAACAAACCCCACGATATATTTGTCATGATCACAATAAAGAGTCTTTTCATTATATTGTATAGCTTCTTGTTCTAAAAGGAGTATCAGATAATTTATATGTGTAGCTCATAGCCTTAAAAAAAAGTTTTGATGTCCACTTGGTATGCAGCATGGTTGGAATGCATTTTTTTAAAAACCATTTTCTTGGCTTTAATCCTGGTTTTGTGGCAGAAAGATACCATTTGCCTTGTGCTGTCATCTTCAGAAACTATCTTTTAGGCCCAAGACATAACTTCACAAATCAAAAAATCAGGTTTCTTGCTCTCATATTTTTTACCTTTTCTTTTAAATATCTTTTCTGTCAGGCTTATTTTACAGGCCATAATTTCCCTTCACAACTAAAACATGTGAAAGGAAAATAACCTTTCAGAACTAATTAATGAAGATTATAACTCGGTGGGTTAAAATATGTTTAAAATAATTAACTGTGCCATTTACTGGTTGGAATTCGCACAGCTTCTTATTAAGGGATTTTAGTAAAGGGTTAGCCCCAAAGTTATGTTAGGGTATAAATAGGTGTCTGCTGAGTTCCTCACAGAAACTTATAATGACCTTGTTTTACTTCCAATTCAAAGTTTCCTTTCTAAAGTGCTCTCTACTGCATACAACTCATACTGAAAAATGACTGAAGACTTTGAACATAAAAAAAGTTTCTTTACTGACTCCCCTTCTGTGGGAAGAGGACACTTCACAGCATCTTCTGGTATGCGCAAGAAAAAACAAGATTATCATGGGAACTGAGAACTGGACTTCTGGCAGAATTGTTGCATGGGCTTCAAGAGCAAATCTCATACTTCACAGTATTCTTGGGAATCTGAAAAGATATAATTTCTCAACTAGTTTGTTTTTTTTTTCTCTCTCTCTTTGCTTCTCTAGGACTCTCATCATTCATAGCACATATTTTTCTTCAGTCTGATCGCTCAGAAAAACAGTGAACCCTTTAAAACTATTTTTCAAGAGAATATGAAATAAATTTGGAAGGAAAATTCAGATTTGAACCTCTACTGTTGAAGTAATACATTTCTCAATTGTCAAACCCTGTAATTTTTAAGGAAACTAATAGGAAAGGCAACTCTCCATCCTTAATATTGTGCCTAACCCTGTTCAGATGTGCATATGTTTGAGACCACAGAACACTAAGCTGTACAGAAGGTTACCTGAGATGTATATTAAACTGGCTTCTATTCCCCTTAATCAGTATTCATAGCAGCATTAACTTCACTGAGAGCTGCATCAAACTCTAGAGTCTGGCTACTACAGACCAATCTAAATATTTTTAAAAATCGATAGAAACATTTCACTTAAATTTATTGGTGATTGGCCTAGTCCCTAATTCAAGTACCTCCTAATTACAGAATGTCACTGGCACAGCCAACACAGAATAGTATGTCCCATGTTAATCTTCATTACCCAGCTTTCCTGTCCCGTGCAATAAAGAACAAATGGGCAAAACTTTAGTATTCTGTTTCTGGAGCAGTGTCTTTCTAAACTGAGAACAGTCAAACAATTTCACAATTTTAAATAAATGCTAAACTTGACCATTTACTTTTCTAAATCACTCTGTCATCTTTTTGCAGTGTGTTTAGCTTAGTCAGTACCCGGATTTCAAAAGCACTTCATTCAAGCTTCTTAGATCATTAAAGTTTACATTAAAATTCTTTGCATCAGTTGCCTCTGATTGCAGCCAAAGGAGTACTGAAGGAGGATGGAGCATGGCAGAGCCAGACTACATGACGGCTGATCATGGATCTTAGTTTAAAAGGGACATAAAACCTCCATCTAAACAAAGAGTAATTTAAATGTGACAGTGGATGAAGTAATATCATTAAGCAGAAAATGAGAGATCAATGAGGAAGACAATGCTAATATTGATAACAGTGATAACTGGGCTGCAATGTAATTAGTGCCTAATCAAAGACAGGACAGGCAGTGGTCAGTTAAACACACCAGTGTATAAAGTATTTGTAAAGTAATGGTAAGACTACGGGCAAGCAAATGAACGAACTAACAGGAGGGGTGTAAGAGGTGAAATTCAGTACAGGGTGGGCTCACAGAAGCAGGACTGGAAAGCATTGACTGGAACTGAGCTATGAACTGTGTGTTGCTCATGGAGAATGAAATGGTGGGTTAAGTATTCTCTTTTATTGTCTTTAATTGGCAGTACAGAACTGGAAGCGTTTCCATGGTTAAAACAGAAACCCCCTGAACTGGAATAATTGGGGGAAGAATAAAGAAAAATTCTCTTGCAGTAGCGAGTGATAGGAGCCAGCTGTTGAATCCCACTATCACATCTGGCTATAGCACAGGCTAATTTTTCTGCAGAGAGAAATGCTATTAGAAATGTTATCCTTATGAGAAATATTAATTTCCAAAGCACTTGTTAGGCAATACACATTATTGTTAATACTAAGGTCTAACACTTTTGGTTGTGACAAGATTTTTCAGTTTTTCATTGAGCCATAAACTAAGAAGAGGTGACCCTGTCTTGGACCTGCTTTAGATACCTGATTCATCTATAATATTCTAACTACAGGCAAAAAAGTTTGGATCAACTGACTGCAAGTTGATTGTTTAATTTTGATGGAAATACAGACAGGAGGACTAGTTCTGTCCAGATTTAAATTTCCACAGGAAAGTTTAAGAAAATAAGTCTAAAAGGGCTCAGCATTTGAGTGCAGAAAAGTTTGAGCATTTCCCAAAGTCAAAGGTGCTTATAGTACTGAGCAACTTTATCTCAGTCAAGGGAAGAGTTTGCAGGAAAGGGATCCAGAGGAATAAAGGAAGATATTCAAAAGAATTAGAGTGCATTTAGAGAATAAGAAAGTCTATGAACTATGACAGAAGACTGCCCAAGTTGTCAAGGAATATAAGGATAAAATGGCAGTCACCAAAAGATGATTTAGAGAAAGAAGGAAAAGGAGGAAGGGAAGAAGGAGGGAAGGAGGGAAGGAGGGAAGGAAGGAAGGAAAGAAGGAAGGAAGGAAGGAAAGAAGGAAGGAAGGAAGGATAAAGACTGTAATGAGGGACCATTAACCACCTCTTGTTAGCAGCTTCCAAACAAACTCATGCATTAAGTTAGTCGCTTAGTATTCAAGATCAATGCATTACTGGCATAGATCTCTTCCAGAGTGGTCCAAATACTTTAATATTCAAGATCACTGCAGTTTTGGGTGTGGAATACTTTGTTATTAGTCACTCATCTGGAAAGTATACATAATTTGGGCCTGAAGAAGGTAGAAGAAAATAAAAATATTTCTTTTCGAAATCCAAAATCATAGAATCATGGAATAGTTTGGGTTGGAAGGGACCTTTAAAGGTCATCTAGTCCAACACCCCTACAATGAGCAGGGAATAGGCAATTCCATTAAAAAGGGATACAAAGACCAGCTGACCAAAGGAGAAGGAATCATGCTGAATTTTCCTATTAAGCAACCAAGATGAAATCCCAAATGAATCCTTCTTATGAATCTCTCTTGCTCTATATTCAACTATGCTGCTGTTTGACGTACCATACTGTCAAGAACGGCATCCTTGCACACTCTGTAAACACTTTGACTTCCCTTATAGCAGTGAATATAGAATTTGGGAATTGCACTTCCCTCTTGGGGTTTTCCTGATGTTTAATTAAAAAGTAAAAGAGTTGTTAACCCAGTGTAAAGAAAAAGCCCTTTTTCTTCTAAGTTCAGCATTTTTAACATGCTGAATATTACATTTCATTTGAAGTTTATACCTTGCTGCTGAAATATCTTTGGAAAACTTCAGTAATATTTAATAGTCTGTCATTTTCATGTAAATTCTTTCAGCAGTTCAGTACTGAACTGGGTTTGCTTTAATTCAGTTGTTCTCTAAGATTCAGTTAAATTGTGTGCATTAATAGTAGCTGAGGATATTGACCTTTGATTTAGAAGCAAAACAGATGATTTGTGGTATGTAATGAATTGTGCCTCATTTGTGATAATTTAAAGTGTCTGTTGTATGTAAAGGGTTGGTTGTCATACTGAACTGTTTGCTGACTGCCCTTTATTAAAATCATGCTTCGGACAATCTGTCACTGAAAATGAACAATATCATCTAAACTTTGATGTTGCCCAGAAAGCCAGAGCACCTTCAATCATCTTCCACATAAATCAGCAATAGATTGGACCTCTTTCTGAAATAAGGTTGTTTTCCTATCAAGTCTGGTCAATATGAACAAAATAGAGGTAGCAGTAACATGACCAGTACAACAATGTGAGGCATAATTCACTGAAAGCAACAAATGCTGATTGCATGCACTAAGAAACGGGTAAATATACAGCTGACAAAAAAGCAATAAGGGGAGCTCAGAAAGATCTCAGATCAAGCTTTTCTGTTTTACCACAAGACGTTTATAGTAATTTGCAGATTTTTTTTTCACCATAAAACATTTCATGTTTAGAGGCTACCTATCCCTTTTATTTTACTGATCCTGTGTTTAAAAGTATATATCTCAAGCAAAGTGGGACCCAGGCAATGAATGAAGATTTGGAGGGAGACAGCTGTGGATATACTCCTGTCTATTTTAGTCTCTGCTGCTCACTAAGATCCTTTTGTCTTTTCATTGAAAGGTGCCTCCGATATTTGCGCTATGTCAACACAAGACTTGTACACTGTGCATACTGCAAAGGCCGATGTCTGTCTTCATGGGTGTTCTCTGCCTGTGTGGTAAAGGGGAAAATTGCATCTGTAATTGTACATATAAAACTTGTAGAAAGACACATATAAAAAAAATTAAGATATAAAAAGAATTAAAGAGAGAGTTCCCCTCTGCTAGCTGGAAAATGAACTTTCTGGACATGTCATTGAGAGCCTAGATGGAGTTTGTTTAAAGCGAGGTAATATCCTCAAATGCCACATTGCAGCCAGCAAAAGTGCATCCCACACTTCAGAAATACAAAATGATTATTACTCATTATCCAGGTTTTGTCTATTTTGGACTGACAGTGCGCTCTCCTAGAAGGTAAGGGCATTTATGAAAACAAGAAATTGCCAAAGATGCAGAATATCTTGTTGTCATGAATTGCTGGCTCAAAAAGTATTTGTGTAAACTGGATTTCTGCCCTGAATGACCTGATCTAATTTCAAAGTTGGCTCTAACTTTAAAGATTGTTCTGTTTTGAGTTGGGTAGTAGACCAAATGACCTCCAACAAATTAGGTATCCAACCTAATTATTCTGTGACTTTATGATTTAAAAGTTAATGCTGTAAATACTCTATTGTGATTTACTGGATTATGACTTGGGACAAATAAAAATTTTCAGTAAAAGGATTTCTGTTACAGAGGTCAACTATCTCACAGTAAGCACAGAAGCATAATGTATTTAGGAGTCAGCCATCTTCTAGTTGTAATGTTAAACTAGTTGAAAGTTATCTGAATACCTAAGAAATAGACTTTGATGGCTAAAAGGAGAAGAAACGTGACTCCCAAGATATGTTACCTAAAGGTTATGTCAGACTCAGTTAGGGTCTCTGTCTCTTGCTCTCTTTGATTCTCAGAATTTTCTTCTTGCAAGAAGCTAGTTAAATCACAGCACAAGCCCAGGATTTTCAGACAAAACTTGGTATTTGTATTCATTTACTCTCAAATCTCAGCACAATGAGAACGTCTCTGAAAAATGCCTCTACATCTTTGCATTGAAGGCAGCTGGGGATATCCTTGTCTAGACATTGTGAGACTTGAGACTTGCATTAGTGAGAGGAGGTTGCTTTGTGAACTTTCACAGGTTTTTCATGGTGTTTGTCTAAGCTAGTTATTTATGTTGAGCTATACTGGAAGGAGAGACCACTGCCCATTTCACACAACCCATTGAACTGGTTCTGTATGACTATGACTTGATCTGGGATAGGAACTGGGATTGGAATTCTAAAAAAAATATGTAAAACTTCATGAGGTAAAGCAAATGTATACTGTGTTTCATTATTTACTGATTAAAATTAATTGCTATAGAGAGTAAAAACATTGTTTGAATGATGAAGGGAGATTTGAAGAAAGAGCAGCCCAAAATTACCACCAGAACGATAATTCAAATGGCTAGTGATAGGGGGTTTATTGTTATTTTGGGAGGTTTTAATGTGTATTGATACTAGTCATGAAAATAACCATGAAGCTGGGTCACACTGCCAAATCTGAGACTTTGACCTCCACATAATTTAAGCTTCTGGTTTATTTCACAGCAGTTCATCCTCTTCTCCCACTGTTCCAGTTATAGTTCTCAACCCCTTGCTGTTGTACCTTTTTCACCTTGAATAAAATACAAGGTTTTTCTTCCTGCACTCAGAATATCTCTTTGCATAACAAACCGTCATGCATCCCTTCTTGTTTCTTTGCACTACAGTTAACTATTATGTTTAGAATAGAGTTCATTATTAGTGATTCCAGACTAAGACCCTTTAGTAGACTTAGGAAGCTTCTTCTAAATGGTCCCAGAAGTTTTATTCATGTATTGTTCTGCTGTGATTTTGGTTTTGTTATTTTCTGGGGAGAAAGGAGGAGAGAGTTTGGTGCATATTATGTATTTGTGGCTTTGTCTTATTGAAAAGAAAACAAAAAATTCTTCAAGAGGGATTATTAAGAGCAACTGTAATAATAATTGATCATTTAATAATAAAAATATTTCATAGTTACACCATTATTTATCTCCTGATGAAAAAGCTTGGCTTTAGTACACTTTCAGTTTAATAGTTTGATTAATGTTGGTGTCAATAAATCTGAATTTTAGACAAATATCATTAGATATTTTCCTCAAATCTGACTCATATACATCAACTGCATCTCAATAAACTGCTGCTCAGTAATCCACTCCATAATAATAAGATCAGAGTTGATCATTTGCCTTGATATGATAGGCTTATTCCTTTAGACATCACTCAGAAAAAAGACCTTCCGAGATTAACATAATGCTCACCTATGTTTTCCCATTCATTTTCTGATTAGCAAAGCCAGTAGGAATGTTAACTGCATAATGACGGAATACTTGGGTGCAGAAGTGTTACATCTCAGAAACACAAATATTTAATCCAGCAACGTATTCTCTGCACAAATGTTTTCCTGTCATTCTCTTCTATTAAACACAAAGGACTGAAGAAAATAAATTATTAGGGCTAGCTCATGATAATCACCTTATACAGTACTTCCCACTGGAGTTCCTTAGGAAATCAGTAATTGAAATCAGTGGGGCTTTTGAAGGCGTGAGCAACTACTCAGGAGGAGCCAGGATTTCACAGGTCAGACTTTAGCTTCTCTGAAATGACTCTGTTTCCTGGTAGCTCATCTGAATCATTTATTTGCTGAAAGGCTTCCTGCTTCTGAAAATGTGAAGTCTATCTTGTTTTTATTCTTGATGTCCTTAGTTACTGCCTTTCCAATTTCTATTGATCTTGTAGCTTGAACCTGCACCTATTACTCTTTTTAATGTTGGGATTTTTTTTCCACTTTACAAGAGTCAGATTCTGTTTCCTGAAGCTCCCTTTTTGACTTCCTAACCACTCGAAATCACCCTTTATTCTGTTTCTTATTTTCCTTTGAATTTCCACCTTCCTATTTCATTTCTTTCTGTCTCTGTCTTTTGTGTTAAGTTTTGGTATCATTCCTCAAGACAGTTGTGTTCAGTGTTCATTAGTACATATATTAGTATATATTAGTATTGAATCTATTCCTGTTTTCTGATTAGGACTAATATTAATAAAGAAATTCCTTCATGAAATACTTGAACTGAACTTTTTCACCTTGAGTAGGAGAGGTATGTTTTTTATGCAAAGGACTGACCTATTTTATTCTGTTTTGCATTGTCAATAACTGCAGCAGCAGTTGTTGCCCTGTCTTCAGAGGCCCTTCTTGTTTCAAATTTACACTTATTTCTTCCACCACACACATGGTTCTTATGCGATTAATATGCAAGAGAACAGGTTTGGTTGCATATCCTGAGTATCACAAAGAGTATGACACCTGAATATTCATGACACAGCATTTAGAGCTGGATCTTGAGTCTGAAAATTGAGAACTCTAGGAAGCTGAGATCTGAGTTTTTTACTCCTGTCCTCTCTTGTGCCAGGAGCTGCTGGGTCAGCCGGGGGGAAGAGGAATTCTTAATCGTGGAAGGGTCTCAGTTTCTCTGAAGAGAAGGCTGGGAGGAGAGCTATAAACATGACAACACAACTAAAGGAGTAATTCCGCTGCCGTGGAAAACCATATGGGTGGTACAGCTATAATCTTGCAAAAGGAGGCAAGCAATCACAGAGCTTGAGTAAACAGTGTATGGCTCCCTAAGGCCTTATTTTTCCTCCTGGAGAAGATGAGTCCCCTGTGTCCTGAGAGACACTTGTGCCCTGTGCTAGAGAACAGTGTGTCGAGAGCCATAATTTGACTTAAGCTGTGAACATGAATACGTACCTGATGAAAGAGATGACTTAGTATTGCTCTTATTAACATGCTAATTTTGGCAGAAATCTTCTGCCGATTTTTCTACAGCTGTCATAGATGGCAAAAATGTCTCTAGATTTGGTATTTTGATACCAAAAACACTCTGCTAGCTGCAGTCTTCTCATGGCTTCCCTAAACCACCTGGGAATATATAATATATAAAATATATATATATATATAAAGTATATAATTTTTCAAAGACGAGTTCCATCACTCTTTTCAAGATACTGTAAAAACAGACATTTTAACAAACTCTTTCAAACTGAAAATGAATGCACTTTCTAACCAAGAAGCAACTGTTTCTCAGGTAGCTCAAAGTGTTTGGCACTCCATGCACTACAGTAGCCCAGAAGCGTAGGCAATCTCATTGTAAAAGATGCTGCTTAATCAAAGACTTCTATTTTATGTTTATTTTTATTTATGTTTATTTTTCATTATATTGTTCATTATTTCCACACTTGGTCCAGTTTTATCTTGTCCTTGGTGGCTAATCCTTTTTCTAAATGATCTCATTTAACTGGCATATTTTCTTGTGCAAATTCTCTTCCTTTAAAGAAAATATTTATTCAGATGATGCTCAGACACCAGCTTATCTGCCTCTGCCTTCTTTGGACTGTGATCTGTCAGCACCAGCACATTCACTAGAGGTGCACCTGATTATTGGAGAACACTTGGTTTCATTGTGATAATGCCTCTCTAATTGCCCTTATCAGGACAGGGCATAGAGAATTCCCACTCCAATTGTAACTCACAGATCTTATTATCCTCTGCTCAGTCAAATGTAATTTTGTTTTCACTGCCTTTCTCAGGTCACATAAATGAGACAGCAGGTTCTCCTTTTCATTACATTTGATGTTTTGACCTCTGCTGCTTGAGCCAGATCGTATATTAAAAACAATTAAACCATCATTAGGCTCGTGGGGGAGCTGCAAAAGAGGATAAAGGCTCCTTTTGGCCTTTCAGTACTTAAAGGGGGCTTAGAAGAAAGATGGGGACAGACTTTTTAGCAGGGCCTGTAGCGATAGGACGAGGGGATATGGTTTTAAACTAAAGGAGGGTAGATTCAGACCAGATATAAGGAAGACACTTTTTACTACGAGGGTGGTGAAACACTGGACCAGGTTGCCCGGAGAAGTTGTAGATGCCCCATCCCTGGAAACATTGAAGGTCAGGCTGGACGGGGCTCTGAGCAACCTGATCTGGTTGAAGATGTCCCTGCTCACTGCAGGGGGTTGGACTAGGTGACCTCTAAAGGTCCCTTCCAACCCAAACCATTCTACAATCCATTTTTCTTTAACCCATGTGGAGGGTGGCTTGCCCTGCTCCCTACCTTCCCTACGGGGAGCCCACACAGCTGCCATGAACACCTCCACCGTGAAATTCTCTCGGTGAAGAGGGAAGCAGCAAGCCCCTGATGCTGGTTGCTGCAGCGCGGGGAATGGGACGTGCCGCTGCTGAGGCGGTGAGAGAGAGGCAGGCAGCCGGGATCAGGGGTCATGGGAGAGTATCTTCTGACTCAAGTCATTTTCTCCCAGGTGCTGGAGGTGACGCTGATTATCCACAAACAGCACTTTAAACTTTTAAGTCGGTGCTAACAACACGTTCCAGCATGAAGTTAGAGCGTGTGTGTGGGCCCTTTGAAAGAGAAAGCAAGCTGAAGCCTAACTCAATGGGAGCATTAAACATCTTTTGATGGAGTTTATAACAGTGTTGCCCAAAAGAAAGATTGTTTTTACACAGCAATTTTGAAGGGACAGGGGACATGGGGGAAGGGGGGCCCTGCAGAAAAAAAATCTTTCGTTTAATTTTCAAATGTTATAGACTTCAGTTTATTTCATATATTCAAAGCCACTTTGAAATTTTGTGATGCTTTAAAGGAAGGTAGAAGGCTCTTCAGAACAAAAGGAAATAGAATGGGATTAATATACAGAGAAAAATAATTTACATCTTTTACTGTTCTGATTTTCTTGTGGATGAAAAAAGTTGATTTATTCTTCTGCCTCTTGAGACTTAGTTCTATCCTACTGTATCAATCTTCCTCACAGGTGAGGTGAAAATTAGATTCAACAGTAGTAATTGAAAACTATTATGTGAATTTGGGAACTATCTTGGAATGTTACTCTGAAACTTTTAAATACCAGCAATTTAGGAGTCATCAATTGCTGTTCCTTTGGCTTCATGCACCCTATGTTGCGCCTCTAACATTTTAAAAGATAAAAGCTTCACTCAGCATGAATGAACTTGGAAATATATGAAAACTAATGTGACATCAGCTTTCTAAATGTCAGCAGAGTGAAGAGAGTAAATTTCTTTCCACTTCTTTGGGAAATGATGTAGGAGTGAACAAAAAAGACTAAAGAATGGTGACCCACTGCTCTGTGTACTGAACACTTCAGAGGCACACTGTGTTGTATCACAATCCAGAAAGAGGAATGCAATTTGTAAAAATGTACAGCAGAGGTGGAATATGTCTTCAATCCAGTGTGCTAATTTATACAGCATTTCATAAAGCACGTTTTAAAAATTGCTGACTGAAAATTTCAATCCCCAAAGTAAACATCATCTAATGTATCAGCTCAAATAGCTATGTGGATTTTTGTCTTTTATGATGACTAACTATTAGGGAAAAGATCTGCACCTAATAGTCAAGCGTACGTGTTACTGTGAAAATTTCATGCAAGAGGATAAGACCACTTGTCTTTTGACAATGTCACAAATAAGATGGCTGGTTTCAAATCTCTTTTGGTAATTTTTTACCTAGTGAAGTCACTGCGGGTGGTACCTCTGTCTCCTCCTTTCCACCCCTCTCTCCCCAAGGCACGTGTTATTCATCCCCATAACAGCACACAGCACAAGGACTTCTTCCAACAACTGTAGGGCTCCCTACACCATATCTCCTCCCTCAAAGCCAGCATCTGTTCCTGTACTTCCACCCCCAAATCCTTTCTTCCTACCACCATCCTGAGGTTCTCTGTGGTTTTCCTGGCCTCCTTCCTTTCCCCCACATTGATGCTCCCTCTTCTCTGCTAGGGCAGCACTCACACCTGGGAGCTGGTTCATTAGTATCTTCCTTTCTCTGATGAGGACTGGCTGTTTGATGTAGGGGTATTGTTATCCAGCAAAGTATTAACACCTGTGGTCAGCAAAGTCCTCAGACAGTGCTGCTTTGTGGTTAGGAGACCTGGAGTTTAGCTTGACCAGAAGAGTTGTGGGTCTGTTCCAGGTAAGTTAGCAACTGTACTCTGTCAGCCTGCTCTGGAGAGCTAACTGTGATCTAAGGGAAAGAGGAGCGGTGAGAAACTATTGCTATTTCTGCTCCTTTTTTTGATATACTGATTAATGCTCACCAACACCTTCCTAAATAAATACGTTTCTAGTGATCTAAGCCTGTAAAATGTGTGGCTCTCGCTAAAGTTCTGTATGAACAGAGTGATAACATCAAATTTAGCACGTAGCCTCATAGCCTGACATAGAAACAGACTTTGACTAAAGATTTTTTTTTCTCAAAAAATTATTTTTTGTAAAAATGAAGTATTAAATCTCTTGAAAAGTTAATTAGTCTAATCTGGGATAGCTATTTTGCAGGGAGATGCCGGGGAGGATGAACAAGAACCTTACACATCTCTGTGACTGGCACTGATGGTGCTCCTGCTGAAATGTTTGTTATAGTCTGGTCCTGGGGCCTACAGAAATCCCAGTTTTAAAGGATGTCGTTAAAGTGGTGCAAAGAGTTGAGAGAAGAGCCACTGAACTAGAATATGTGCTTTATTAGTAAGACTAAGGAGGTTGGTTCCCTTTAGAGAGAAAGTTGAGAAGCCTTATAAATTGGAGTGGAAAAGCTGCTCCAGAAGTTTCTTCAGTTTAGCAGACAGAAAAAAGCCGCCAGTGGCTGCAGCCTGAGGCTGGAGAATTTGGCCATCTTCTTTGTCCAAGAGGGCTTCTGTTTACATAGGAGACTAATGACCTTCTATACTTAGTACGGCATCACTGCCATCCCAAAATGGAGTGATACAAGTAAAGTGCACTGGATGTAGCTTTTTCAAATAGTCACATCTTTGTAGCAGTCACAGTCATCTTAATTATTTGGCATTAATTATTTCAAATGAACTAGAATTGATTGGGGGGGATGAAATATTATGTACAACAGCATCAAACTTTTCTATAGAGGGTGTTTTTCAAAGTTATGTTTATTATTCAGAAAAATCAAAGACATAAGATAGGATCAAAGTAGCTGTACTTCAGAATGACACAGAAGGAGGGCAGTGGGAAGAGAATCGAGTATTCTGACCTACTTGAAGGCCCCTGGGCTCTCTTTATATTTTGGTTGAACACATCAGCAAAGCAATATCACATCTCTAAAAACCAACATGTTTTGCAATAGCTTATAGCGATGTTCATGCTTGTTTAGACTGTGATTTTTCTGAAAATATGTATATATGTAGGGCAGTTAGAATCACAGAAACACAGAATAATTTAGGATGTCAGGAGGTCATCTCTCCAGCCTCCTACTCAAAGCAGGGCTTTGATGTGATGTTTTATTGGGTTGCTCTTAAGTTAGATATCCATAAGGGAGGATCTGAACTCCAAAAGACAAAATTCTGGCCTGTTAATGCAGAAATCTTATCTATATTAATTTATGTACATTGTGAATAAGTATGTATATATGAAATGGTCATGGAAATATTTTCTTTTGCACTGATCTCTTTATTGCAAATATTATGGCTTATAAATTAATTACTGTCAGTATCAGCCAAAATTTAGGATCCAGTAAATAAATGCATATTTATGCCGTGATTTCTTGTAAATAATAATAATCTTACCATTTGCTAACTGTGACACTTGTGGGCTTTAGCCCTATTGGACTGGTATTACCTGTAAGCATAGTGTTATTTTTCATACCTATGTGTAAAAAAACAAAAAAAATCTCACACCAAATAAAGCAGGAATTAATATAGTTCTTCGGAAAAAAATAAACCTATGGAAATTTCACTAAAACCCACAGAACTAAGAGAAAAACTTTGCTTTTCTAGAAGCTTGGAACTCCCCAGGCTTTTATGGCAAGGATACAATCTACCATTCATTCCACAGTTGTTCTTTACAGTTATAAAGAAAACTGTCCTTTCTTTCCTTTATTTTCCTGTATGGTGCAAGTACAAGTCATTCATTATTCTGCTTGGGCCCTGTTGATCCTACAGAAATTAGTTTTTGCTTTCAGTCTTGGCTAGAGTTTTTTCTGATAGCTGAAGAAAAGGCGATGAAATTATTTAGGCTGAGAAGAGGACGAAAAGCAAGTAAATATTTTACAATGGTTGCATTTGGTAAGATTGTGTCTTCTCTGTGCTAATGCACATATAATTCCCCTTCCCAGCTATTCAAAATGCAGCTATCAATATTCTCTTGATCTGGCCATAATATTTCTACACCCTGAATCATTTCATTGATCCCCTTGTTTTGTTGCTGACTGCGGGATCTTATTAAGTTCTAGTGAAAGTCTTACTGACAACCTGAATTTTTCACAGCCATCTCAAGTCCTCCGTCTTTGGTGTTTTTCTGCAGACGGAAAAATTCCCTTTATGCGAGGTACTGGCCTGGCTGAGCCATCCGCTTTCTTGTTTCCCTTGAAAATGTTCTTCTCATGGGATGTTACAGCAGGAAAACTAGCCATAAAGAGGAGCGGATGAGAGGCTCAATCCTTACTTTGCTTTTACTACTTCTTTTTGCAAAGCAGAAGCCCTTTGGGAAGAGATTTGGGTCTGTCATTTGTCACATTTTAAGAACTGTTCAGATTTTAATACAATAAACAAAGTAGTTATTTGCTATAGGATTCAAACTGGGCAAAAGTAACTGCAGTGTTATTTGATTTAAAATAGGGTTTTGCGTTAAACAGTTTCCTTCTCAGAGTAAATTATGGAGGTTCAGAAAACTCCATTCAGCTATTACAGGATCAGGAGATTTGGGTTGTTTTTTTATCAGGGAAATTCAACCCCTTGCCATAAAGTCAAGCATCTGGCACTTTGACTTTAGAAGCAAGCAATATCAGCGCTGGAAATACTTCATTTCTTTTTTTATGGATTATTTTATTTTGTTTTTCCAAAATTAAACTTTTTCATTTTCAGTCATGTTATTGAATGTTACAACCAGTAATCACGTAGTTCGATCCCTGTCCTCTTTCCTTTTTTAGGAAAAAGGACAAGATTCCAAGGTACCAATAATGTGTAGGCAAGGTACTGAGAAAACTGCTTGATCTAAGTTTTCCCAGAATAAGAGTCACTGCTTGCTTAACCAGTTGGCTGTGTTTAAGATTAATGAAATTTCCAGGGAGTTGACCCTGGGAGAAATTCTTGACCATATTTCTTTGATCAGGCCATTTACAAAAACAGCATACCAGTATGACATTCAACACTGCAACAAAAAAAACTGGGGCATGAACTATATAAGTCTATTTTCAGCTGTTGAAATTACTGCTTTTTCTTTTATTGGCAATCTTCCCAGCTCAATAATGATTAGTGAATTAGTGTGTAGCAAACATTTGTGATATATAAACTTTCTCCAGCTGTTGCCAAATCAAAAATGAATGCAATCACCATGAGGCTTGCAACTCTTTAATTAGTTTCGCCAGAATGGCTAACTTGATTTCTGCATCCGCAATCTTGACTGTCCAATATGAAACAGTGAAAGTCACTGAATACTTGAACAGATGACCATCAGAGTCCCACCCCAGAGCTAGAGCTGCCAAACCAGTGCAATGGTTGTATCGGTGCTACTGCTAACAGCGCTTTAGCACTTGTTGCACCTGATCCTTTATGGCTGCTGGGAATCGAGAGGACTGATAAGCACCAGAAGCTCCATCTCACAGCTGTCTTTGTGCTCCTTTTCCATTTCCTTTATTTTGAAAACTTCCAACAAATGCCACGTAGGTCTCTGTATGCTCCTTTCCTTCTCAGGTCACTAGGTTCTTGATCCTTCGCTCCCTCTTCTGTTTTAGATGTCTCCAAGGATCCTTCCACAGCAGGCATTTTTGTCCTACCTCATGTCTGTTTGTACCACTGCAAAATGCTACCTTCGGAGAATCGGCAGGCATAGCGTGTCCTCCTTCTGTCCACTTGGCATTGTGAACATAGAAAAGTCTGGATCTGAAGGCAGAGTTGGTACTATTTTTTTCAGCACAGTGTTTATGCAGTCTGTGTCCCAGTTCCCCTTTTCAATTTGCCTGATGTATAAACATTCCCTCTAATCTTGAAATCTATCAGATGAGACATTGGAACAGACCGTTAGTACTGCCTGGTTCCAGTTTCTTGACCAAGTGAATAATGTGTTTTCTTCTGATGTGCAATATCGTTCTGCAGAGTGAAACATAGAAGCAGACTTGATGGGGAAGCCACTTTATTCCATGAGTAGGTCTGGGTGGAGAAATTGTAACAAAGCATTCAAATTTTAGGCAGATGTTAAAAACATAATTCTGGTGCTACAGACTTTTTACTCCATGCTGTACAACTAAGAGTGAGATCTTGCATCTCTGACTAATCCAGCAGTCTTGTGAGCAGGTGTAATTCTTTTGCCAAAACCCATGTTGCTTAAATATGCTGTAGGTATCATTTTGCCTACAGGCCATGGAGAGAAGCAAAAGCTGACATATTTCTCCTACAAAAGCTTCATAGCATTTTGTTTCTATATCTTTCCCTATGTGGAATTAAAGGCAAAATGTTTTATTGGTGTGAATACAACCCAGTGCAGGAGTTATGTGTTTGACGTACTTCCATATTGCATGTTATGCATTTCTATATGGCATATAACAAAATGCAGTGCATGTTAAAAATATTCTATTAAGCCTTGAAGCATGTGGAGGGACATTAAATTACCTTGGTGTATGTAGGCATTGCATTTCTGGCCAATTGACAATGAAAAGATGATGTATTTTATACAGTGACTCATAAAGACCTATATAAGAATAATTTTTTTGATATGTCCCTACTGTGTCTTTTTTTTGAGTCACGTAAGGAGTTTTATGTAATGTAAGGAGCACTGATATAACTCATTGCCAAGTATCCTCTTTCTTCCTACTCTTGCTGATTTTTTTTTTTTATTGTCATTGTTGAGAAT
Source organism: Buteo buteo (assembly GCF_964188355.1). NCBI lineage: Eukaryota > Metazoa > Chordata > Aves > Accipitriformes > Accipitridae > Buteo > Buteo buteo. The sequence goes on from NC_134185.1 coordinate 7,298,086, forward strand.
TTTCATTAAATGGGAAAAATGCATCTACCGGTAATATCAATAATGTGTTGTGGACCAAGGACATTTTATTCAGTACTACAAACCATGACATCCACAATTTCTTTGTTCCTTGCCATACAATTTTAAAAATTAAAGTTGTGGGTATTTTTTACTAGGTTCTTTTTATTTATCATCTGGCATATTTTTCAAGCTTCAAGAAACTTATTTTTTATTAAATAAAAGCAGAGGTTCTTAAGGAATCATGTGACTTCAGAGCAGGCACTTCACATAAAATATTTACTTTTTTCAGACTCACTGTAAATTTACAAGAGCCAGAAACACTTATTTTCCCTGTAAGAAAACACTTATTTTTCTGCTGTAGAAAAGGACAGAAAGTTGACCAAAATTAAAATGTCTTTGTTTACATTCAGATTCTTATGTAAACAGATAAACATAGTAGCTGGTAAGGAGATCGGTGATATAAGAGTAACTATGATTGAGTACTCCAATAATGTTTTGTTATCTTCAAAGCAATTCCTATAATACCACCTAACAGATATTCATGATGTCTTTGCTAGGGAAATACCGAATAGGTGCCATCACCAGTTTGCTGTATGACTGTACAAAGAAATCGAGGCACTTGCTGAGGCCCCTGACATAATTCAGTGTGCCTCCTGAATGAATAAAGGAGTACTTGACAGAAAAATGGATTTACTGAATGAGGCAGAAGCCTAATTTAGTCCAGTACCCGGGGAGTCTTTTGATTTCTAGCAGTCTGAAACCCAAGCAGTTCCTGAACTTCATACATCATGTGGCATTCTTATCTTTAAGACATTTTTCTTCCATGAATTCTTCAAAAGCTCTTTGAACCCATGTTAACTAGCAGCATCTCCAGCACTTATAACTGTGCACTATCAATAAGTATCAGAAAGATGTCTCTTGTTCCTTTTGAACTTGCTAAATATTAATTGTATTTCATACACTTTAGTTCTGGGCATGAAGACGATAGCTAACAGTTCCTTATTGCCTGCCTCTGTCACTCGTGACTGTTTTATCCTCCTTCATAGTCTCTCTTTCCATGCTGGAGTAATTGTTGAGTATTTCACTGTTTCTCTCTATATGACCTTTGATGCCCTTCTTGGTATCCCTTACAATTGTACTGTACACATTCTGCAATGCATAGACCAAAACTGCCCACAGTATTCAAGATGGTTTGGGCTTTATCCACTTTTATAGATGGTTTTTTGCTCCTTTCTTCCCAACTCCTACATCCCATTTGCACTGCTTAGTGCTGATGAGCACTAAGTTGACATTTTCATCAAACTACTTTAGCCCCAAGAGTCCATTTTTGAGCAGTAACAATTAGTGCAAAGCTTGGCTTTATGTATGCAAAATCAAGATTGTTCCTTCCCCATGCAAATTATTTATCTAAACACACTACAGTACTAGCATAGAAATAGAGTTTCACTTCCTAACTTATTTTTATTAAAGAATATCTTAATCTTTTTTTAAAAGTTCCATTTATCCTGTCGTATTCCCCTATTTTCTCCTTGACAAGAGGTTGTTTAGGGAGGAAAAGACAGTGCCTTGTGAAGTCTTGCAGGTGACCAATAGAGTGACGTTGTCCTCAGCTGCAGTATTCCCTATCACAGAACTATCAACATCCTACAGCTGGGTCTAACACACACATGCCGTAACATAAAGCACTTCAGCAAACTACTGAATGCTCTTGTGAGAAGTGTGGAAAAATTGCCATCCACCAGAATTAACTCATACAAGGAGATCATAAAGCATACAAAAGAGGGAATTACCAGTTTTTTATGAAACAATCACTCCTCCTCCTGATCCTCAAGGGAGAGCTAGAAAACACCTCCCCCCCCCAAAAAAAAGCAAAGGAAAGCTTCAACTGCATGAGATACTAAAAGTCCTGGACTGGAGAGTAATATTAGTCTTAAGGCACATTGTAATCTTCCTCTCCGCTCTTGACAGCCCTTCCATTCACCACTGGTGATAAATGACCTGTCTCACTCCCTTATCTATAGGAGATAATCTCTTTCTCACCTTTCCTTACTATTATTCTCCCCCCAGCCCTACCTTCTGCATGTCACAGCTACGTTTTCTCTTTGGTGGCTGAACTAACATTGTCTAGTTAAATTCAAAGCAGTTTTTCTCAGCTTATGTTTGGCTTTGAAGTTTAGGCTTTCTGGGCATTTGTAACCCAAAGCTTGCCTATTATTTTCAAAACAGACCAGTAAGTTCAGACCTTTTTCCCCCGACCTTGACCACACCACAGTTTTGAAGGGACTCCTTCCAAATGGGTGATTGCTTCAGAAGGCACAACCTCCTGAGGGCCAAAATCTTGGTGCTTCTGCTAAGATTCAAAGTAAGGAGCACTGATTGCTAAAAACATGAAGATCATTAAGCAAATCAGTTACTCGTACTAACTCACTGCCTTGTATAGTTTTAAGGGAGAACTTATTCCTCATGTGTTTTTGAAAAGTAATTGTAAAGGAAACATCTAGCCATTTTGTTAATTTCTTTGTCTTTTAATATAACATAGTTTATTCTTCTGCTTTCTGAAGGATTCCTCTTAGCTATGGCTGAGTTTTCTTGCTTAAAGGGGCATTTATTTCTATATGAATGGAACCCGGCTGCACGGATGCTCCCTGTAGACTGTGTGACCGAAAGAAAGATTCCTTTTCTTCAGGGATAATTATTTCTATTTCTTCCTTTGCTTGACATATTTACATCTTAATGAAGCACAGTGTTCAAAACAAATTAACCTTATCACCAGCACACCTCTCCCTTCTACTATTACCATGGACAAATTTTAGAATACAGTATTAGAAGATGTGCACAGAGTACTTGTGTTCCTCAGGATCAGTGCCAGAAGGCAAGAAATGTGCCTCTGAGACACGTTTAACTTCAGAGAATTTTCAATTTCTCCAGCTATGACGGCCTTTTGTTTACATAATTTCACAAAGAAATCCAGCTTGGAGTGACATTTTCTGGCTGGGAATATTGAAATGTTTCCTGCATGGACTGACATTTTGAAAGCAGAGGAATGGCTCATAACTACCAGAAGAAATCAGACAGTACAGCAGGCTCAGGGAGGGACTTTCCAATGCAGTCTGGTGATAAAACAAAATTCATTTTTAGCCCACACATCAAACTTCAGGTCACTGTTAGTGATCTATGACAAAGACAGTCTTCTGCTGCCTTTTCAGTGTTAAGGTTGGCAGTGAAAAACAAAACCAAGCACTGCCAAGAATATAGCAGGAGGAGTGGAAAAGAAAATTGCACACTTGAAAAAGTATTCAGATATGAGCAAGAACATTGGGGTGATGAAAACATGGACAAATAAAAAATTAAGTCGAAGAGGTTATGTTGTAAGTTGTCCAGTGTTTTTAGGAGGTTCTGCCAGATTACTACCAAAAAAAATTAGAAAATGCAGCTCCCCAGCATAGCCTTTTAGGGATTTTTTTTCTTCTTGGATGTTAAGCTAAAGTAAATCCCTGTGAGGGAAATATCTCAGAGAGGTTAGGGATGAATTAAGGTACCAATTCACAGTGTGGAAGAGCTTGGTTGAAAGGAACAGTCCCATTTTGAGGCAGAAACTGAGAACAACTGAACAGTAGGAATAAATATTCACTTGTCAAGTAAGAAGATGGTGAATAATGGGTTCCCTTGAAATATCTGAGCAAGACTGGATATTGTCAAATATTTGTTCAGTTATGTGAAAGAAATAGAGGGGCACAGAGCTGACAATGTTGCTAGAAGAAACGATGTTGTTATGCTAATTGAGATATCTGGAAACGCTGGAGGCATCACAATTGTGTAGAAGACTGGTAAATCAGGCCAGTGTAGCATTTCACAACAAAACTTTGCTAGCTTGATATTCATTAACAATGTACATTGCCAGAAATAAGTTCTCGATCGTTAACAATCATTATCATTAGTTATTCACAGCAGTCAGTCCTCAAAAGTCATATCCTAAATTAGCTGTGAGTTTACAACACCAGGGAGCCATGTCTTACAGTTAGCCTTGATGGCTAACTTGGTGCTCTTAGTTAGTCCTTGGTGGTCTTAGCCGGTAAAACCTATAGCTGTGGCAGATGTCTCCAAGTGCTGTGTTGAACCACACATATACTGTCACAGGTTTTTTCTCTGTATGCAAGCAAATGTTTGGCTTAGGAGTGTAAAACAGCTATCTTGTTGCTAGTTATTCACTGTTGTAAAGAAACGATGGTTATTAGAGGAAGACAAAAGCTTTTTGTTCTCTTATTAGAGAGGGCATTTAAGAGAGGAACATTTAAGAAAAGAGTTGCCCTTTGAGATACCACAAACTACAGCTGAACTGAGACTTGTGAATGAGAAGATGTTCTAAATGTTAGATCGCCTGTTGCACAAATGTTGTAGGTATAAATGTAAAATGAAGTACGTCCAGAATGTGCTGCTGTGGAATCACTGATATCCTTTCTATCAGGCCAGTAACCTGAAAATCCCAAGATAACTTCCACTGACTTACCAAGGGCTGAAGAGAATGGAGTAATGGTACCAGGGTCAGTCATTCTGCCAGGGAAAAGGAGAGATGAAGGGTGATAGACTTTTCTTATTTTCAAAGATCCATTCTTGCGGTGATAAAGCTAAATGCTTCAGTGACTTTAACTCGGAAGGTATAAATTATGCATATATTGATTGTAAAGGAGTTGACATAGCAGGTTTTAGACGTTTGATTTGGCTGACCCACATCAAGGTATATCTGAAAGAGTGCTCACTGCATACACCCACAATTTCCTTTGATCACCCTTTCTGGAGACTATTACAGGTTTTGGAGCTCCTCATTTGACATTAGCTTGGACTTCTACCATTTCATGTGTGTCTTTCTTTCCTAAACAAATGTATTTGCAAGGCAAAAGTATATTTCTCATTCTTTGTATTTATTTGCTCCTTTGAGCTGCTTTTTTCTCTCTTTTCTATAGGATGAAACATTAGTGCATTACAATAACCTCATTTGTGCTTCTGTGACGTCTTGGAATACCTGGTAGGAAGGTTTCAAGCCCTTGCTCATGCTGGATAGTGCTAAAAGACAATGACTTTAGTTCAAAATTGACAACTAGTGAAAGGGTATTTTGAAAACTCACAGAAGCGCAGGTCCACATTATTTATTTTGGACATTAATAGATTATTTTTTTTGAGAGAGAGGGATCAAGTTGATCTGTTTGTAGGATTTATAATATGAAAATGTTCCTTGTTCTTTTGAAGTTTTTTGTCTGTTTATTTCATTAGGTAACTCTTAGCACATGAGAAACAGAGAAGTGTTCCTCATTTAAAAGCTCTTTTGCAAATTGAAGGACCCTGATCCATTCTGTGGACATTTCTGGTGGGCCTTCCTACTCATCCTTCCAGTTGCACTATGTGCCTTCATTCCGATGTTTTGATCATAAGGTTCTCATGAGGTGTCTGTACCAGGGAGGTATACTGATGTGCAATGATGATTTCTGCTTCATTCTCTGTTCCTTGCCTAATAATTCCTAACTTTGTTTCTACAGTTTTGATCATCACTTAGCTGACATTTTCAGAGACAAAAACTCCTAGAAAAAAAAACCCTACAAAAACTCCTAGATCTTCCTCCAAAGTGGTAAAAGATAATTTGCAATCAATTATTATGTATATTTATTTAGGGCTTTTTTTCACTACTAGTTTCACCATTTACATTTTCAGCACTGAATTAATCTGTCATTTTATTGCCAGTTAGCCAGAATTATAAGATCATCAAGCAAATCTTATAGAATGTTCAGATTTTTATTATCCTGAATTATTTTCTTTTATCAGTAAACTTTGTCAGGACACTATTTCATCCTCTTTTCCTGGTTGTTAAGGAGCATGTTTAACTGTGTAGGCTCCGGAATGAATCTCTTGGTGATCCTGTTGCTAGCTGCCCACAATGATGGCAATTTTATCTATCTATCTATCTATATCTACCCTTTGTCTATATCTCCACTAGTGGGAGAACCTTTGAAAGACTCTTCCTTTCCCATGCCCATGTAGCTTCTTGGGGAGAATTTGGGGAAGGACCTTGTTGGAAATCAAAGTTATATGCATTTGTATACTTCCTGAATAACCTTATTCACACTTTTATGGACTCCTTCACAAAACTTTAACAGATTTGTGAGCATGACTCTCCGCTCCAAACATTTTGTTGTCTCCTTTAAAGTATATTTACCCATGCATACACATTCAATTTGTTTTTACTTATACTGTTTTTTTCCCTCTTCAAAGCCCAAAATATCCTGTCAGTCACAGGATACCTCCAAAAGTTCATTTTAAAGTCTGATGGTATGTTTGTCACCTTCCATCCTTTGGTAGTGGTTACATATCACAGTTAGCATTTCAGCAATGTCACACTTGAATTCCTTCGGAACAGTCTTGTCCAAGCAGTTTGCTTTTTCTCCAAGATATCTTCTTCTCATACTTCAGCTTGAGACTACTCCTCATGCCCACAAAAGAAAGACCTCCCCAAATTTCTGTGCAGCAAATATCAGTGCATTAATTTTGGTATTCTACAGTTTTCCCTTTTTCCCTTTTTCGCTTTTCTCTTCTTTCCTTCCTTCCCTTTATGCTTTCATTATTTATTGGCCAAACTCATATATCTTTAGGTAGCTTCTCCTTTGTTTTGGGTTTGGGGGGTAAAAAATCACAAGAAGGCACAACAGTTATTTCACATTTAATTTCACAAAATTGATGCTCCTTTCTGTTTCTTCCATTACTGGCATTAATCAGCTTCCATACTGCCTGCAAACATTTAACCTACAGTTTGGCTTGTCTCAAAGGTTAGAACCTTGAGATACTCTGCAGTTGGTTGCAATACTTTGGGATTCTTGTTGATTTCTTAGTCACGCTAACAGTGTGACTGCCAGGAATTTAATTTTAGGTTAACTGCAGGTTCTAACAACACAGCTGTTAAGAATGGTAATGGCTAGAAATTGGGGGCAAAACCCTTGTTTTCCATCTATTTAAGTATAAAACAAAACTTATGTTGAAATATATCTGGTGACTCCAAAACCCCACTCCCAATTAATGTGTTTGTCAGTCATTGAGACTTTTAAGACTGTAAATCATTAAAGCCAAAAAGATAAGGAAAATTGAACTCTCTCAAGTCCTCTGTGTTTTCAGATTTTTGATACCTTGTGTCAAATTACATTCTCTCTTCAAAGAGCAGTCCTTGGTGGCATGAGCTGTTCTGGTTTTGTGGTGTTCAGATGAGAGGCACCATCCATGTGACAGCACTTACAAATGCAAACCATGTATTTCAAGTCCACATGGCATTTCTAGAACTTAGGAACATGGTGTCTCAATATTCATTTTTCTTCTCAGCCCAACAACATCAGAGAAAAATTTGAATTCTCCCCTAAGGACATGTGTGACTTTCCCTTCAGTAGAAAAGAAAGAGTTAGCAACAAATCGGAAGCAAACCATGGGCTATTTTTTTTGTCTTCTTTTCTTCAAAATCTGTTTCTGATTGATCGTAAAGCTCTCAGCACACATTTGACTTGAGATCCACGCTGGCAAAGATAAGTTAGTGATTTTTTTTTTTTAAATGTTGTCTTTATGGTATATTTTAGTTTCAACAGCTGCATTTTCTCCTCCTAATCTCGCATAACCAAACCTCCTCCAAAGTCACGCAGTCATTGCTTGAGTCCTGTAAACCAGTAATTTTGTGCTTTGTGTTGATATGTTTAAAAGTAATGGTGGTGTTTAATACTTGATTCACAGGGCTTGATTAGTATTTCCCAACTTACATCAAACCTCCTTTGTCTATTTTATATTCAGAAATGACTACATTACTGACTCAAGCCTTATCTGTAGGCGTTAGCTATTCCGATGGAAACATTATACTCTGAGAGAAGCCCATTAAAATGTGCATTGTGTTATATGTTCCAGGTGGCACCAAACTGACAAAAGAAAGGATGGCAAGGTATATCAAGAGGGCAGGAAGGTGAAATGATATGAAATTAGTTCATAAGAGGCCTTGATGCTTTTTTCTAAAATATTTTTCTAGTATTGTAACTCTAATTTTAAACTTTCCATTTGAAATGTAAATAGAAGTACTATTACCCCTTGACAAATTGCCTCCACTTTCTTTTTTGATTGAAAACCTGATTTTTTTACTGTGTGGTATTTTTCACTAATTATATCTACTTTTGATTTTTTATTGAAAATAATTTTTCAGTTCTCAGATTGAAAGACGTGGGATCTTCAAATCAAAGTGCTGCATACACCTCAGTTTACCACATGTTTCTGAGCTGCTCAACTCAATTTCTCTTCTGTAAACCTGCCTGGACTAGTGAGGTGCAATGAATAAGGCAAGTCATGGCACGCCAACAAGAATGTAGTCCACTATAAGAGACCAGTTAAAGGAAACTAGAGAGAATGAGTTATTTGAAATTTCTATGAGCACTGCAGCAGGAAAAACTGATGCAACATAATTTTAAGCTGCCTTGAAACAAAGTATTGCTTTTGTTTGAACACCTGAAATATTTAGATCTGTTTTGGAGCAACCTTGAAGCAACCTTGAAGTTAGATTCTTTGAAGGACATATTTGGTTTTGTCCAGAAGTTTTTCCCTTACAAGTGTTTCAATGAGAAATGAAAAATCTCCATATGCTGTGGGGTGCTTTTTGGCATTGCCTTTGCTGATTCTTTTGTGCTACACCTTTGGTCACTCGACACAATGGTTAGCAAAATGCCTTATAGATGCAATAAACTTGTAGCCAGAGGTAAGAATGGAGTGTAAGCACAGATCCACTATTGTTTAATTCATAACCTTTGTGGGTTTTGAGGGGGATCATGGAAATCAGGGGAAGTTCCCAATAACTGGAGAAAGGCAAATGTTGCACCTGCCTTCAAAGAGGCCAACAGGTCAATCTGGGGAACTACAGGTTGGTCAGCTTCACTTCTGTTCTTGGGAAAACTTCGGATTGAGTTGTCTTGGGGCACATTTGTGGGCACATTTGTGAGCACATGTAGGAGAAAAAGTTGACTGGGAACAGACAGAATTCATTTACCAAGAGTAAATCATACCTGACAAACCTGATTGCCTTCTATGTATGATAAAATGACTGGAGAAAGCTAAATGAGGGATGGGCAGTGGGTGACATTTTCCTCAACTTTAAGAAGGCTTTTAACACTGTCTCCCAGAATATCTTGTTTTCAAGTTAGGACATTACAGTCTGGATGGATGGACAACAAGATGGGTTGAATGGTTGGATGTTTGGGCTCACAGAGTGGTGGACCACTTGGAGGCTGATAACAGATGTACTCTGTATCACGAGAGGCTATCCTGGGACATGGCCTGCTTGACATCTTTATCAGTGCCATGATGAGAGTGCAGTCCATCACCTCCTCCAAGTCTGCAGATGACTACAGGCCCCACTTAATATGTTTGAGGGCAGGGCTGCCATTTGGCAGGGCCTAGACAACCAGAGGAATGTCCCAGCAGAGTCTTTACAAAATTCAGCAAGGACAAACGCCAAGTCCTGCCCCTGGAAAGCAATAGCCCCTCTCAGTGACAGGCTCGAGTGTCTGCCTGGGGACCAGCTCTGCAGGAAAGGCCCTGAGGGCACTGGTGGGCACCAGAGGAGTTTGAGCCAACAGTGGCCCTGGCAGCAATGAGGGCCAATGGCATCCTGGGCTATATCAACAAGAGCCTGGCCTGTTGATGGACAAAAGGGAATACCACTCTCTACTTGCACTTGTCACATCTAGGCTACTGTAGGCTTGTTTGCAGCTCCCCAATATTGGGAAAAAAAGACAATAAACTGGAGCAATTTCAGTGGAGACCAATGAGATGGTCACAGCTAGATCTCTTGCCTTTTGAGGAGAGCCTGAAGGAGCTGGGCTTGGTCAGCCTGGGGAAGACATGACTTTGGGGATATTTAACAACATCTTCCAGTGCTTAAAAGGAGGACATCAAGGGGACAGAGCCAGGCTTTTCACAGTGATGCACGGTAGGAGGATCAAAGACCATGTGCATAAGTTGAAAGAATAGAGGTTCAGACTGAATATGAGAGATATCTTTTCAGCATGAGGCCAGCCAAGCAGTGAAGGAGGTAGCCCACATAAATTGTGTAATCTCTATTCTCAGACATTGACAAGATCCAAAAGCATTAAGCCTGGTCTGAGCACAGAACTGATTTTGCTGTGAGCAGGACACTGGAATAGATGACCTCCAAAAGTCCCTTCCAACCTGAATTATCCTATGATTATTATATTTACATGAAAAAGCAACATATGGCAAATGCTTTCTGGCAGTCATCATTTCAGAGCTGAATTTCTTGAAAGTCAAAAGACAGATGTGTCTAGTCAACTCAGTTTACAACTAAATGGACCCCTTGCCTGAAGATTTCCAGAATAGTTGTTATTATTATTGGTTGGGTGACAGCTATGTCATCTCTTTCTCAGACACTTACTTCTTCACCAGTTGTGCCTCAGTGGTTTTCACAGCACATGTCAAAATACACAGATTCTAGTTCTGTGGAATCCCTATAGAAGTCCTGTGTGCAAAGGATATTTATGATTGGCTGAATGAACAAGGTAGGGAAATTTTAGGCTATGGTTTTGTCATCTTCTCACTCTGCAAAATACATATTAAAATCTTCACATGGACAAAACCCATCAGCAGCATACAGCATACTTCTGAGAGTTGAGGGGATGGCGAGCACTGTAATTAAATTACAGGCACGAGGTGGCTGCTCTTCAGAGATTCCTGGATTGTGTGGGATGGCAGTGGATGAAGCTGAATCCCCAAGGACTAACATCACCAGACCTTAATGGCTCATCATTTCTCCCAGTGGGGGGTTTATATTGTACAGCAGTCACCTCCCATCCCAGGCCTGAGAGGCACAGGAGGCCCTCTTGAACTGTTTGAGAGTTACCCTTTTGGCACTACTGTCTTTGGCAATAGGAATTTTATTATTTGAGTTACATACGAAGTCAAACTCTGTAAAGGGGGTTTGCATGAGGAGTGCCAATTCTGTCCAGAGAAGGGCAGGAACTTTATCTGCTTGTTGGGGGGGCAGGTTTCAGACAGGTTGGTTTTGCATGTTGTAGGCTGAAAGGTGCTGCAAAAGAATATGTCATTCTGAAACTTTTTAAAAATCCTGGTAGTCATCACTTCCTTACTGTGTCTTCCTCCCTTTTCTTTCCTGTCAAACTAAAAATCAGATGAAACATCCCCATTCTGTATGCTAAATGTTGAACAAATGGTAAATCTGTTTGTTAAGTCCCTTCCCTACAATCTGACAGTTCTTTATTTCCATTTACTTTTACATTAATAGAAATCTATTGCTACCATTTAATTTCCAGGAAGAAAATAAGATTCAATGTTTGAAAGTGCTTTTAGCTTCAGACAATGCCAGAGGAGAGTTCTTGCTTTCAGAGAGCTTGTGCTGTACAAAGGAGACAGATATATTGAATACAATACAGTACTTGCTGTGTTGTCATGTTTAAGTGTCTCTGTTTCTTTATGACATTTATTGTAGTGAAAACATGAATACCTCCATTTAAAAACACTTCTACATATTTTAAACATTTGAAAATGGTGGAAAATGAGTGTCTGTAAGTTAACTTCTAAATTACTACCTGTGGTTATGGACTAAGGGAATTTTCTTCAAAGCTACATCAGGCTGTCAGAAGGAAGGCCAAGGCTGGCTTTTGTGGTGCCTTTGTATCATTTGAGTTCTGGGCTTTGGAGAGGTGCTTGGCCAGTGTCAGGTGAACCTCTTGTCCGTGTTACAGCTGGGGAAGATGAGGAATGCTGGTGCAAACTCCACTTGCAGAGCTGGAAATAGAGAGGACTGGGACTATACATCTAGAGAAAGGAGTGGTCTGCATATCAGAAGTGGAAGTGGTGCAAAGATCTGTTTGGACCCAGAAGATTGCTTTCTTTGTTAAATGGATATGAAGGTAGTAAAGCCTTGTTTCATATTTGTTTGGGAATATAGAAAAGTGATAAGGCATCACCGTTCGAAACAGTTTGTTTTAAAAAGAGGTTTGCAAGGTTTGGTTCTTACAGCAAGTATTTTGATGATTTATAAAGTCCCTGTGATCTTAATGGTGCCATAAATATAGAAGTGATAAAATATGCAAATAAATTACTCTTTAACCAGTTGAATAAAGTACCCCACATGTAAAAAGAATTTATGACCCAGTTGAGCTGTAAGTGAATATGTAAATTAAATGGCTTGGGTTACGAAAAGACATGCGCAAGAAGTGTTTACTTCTTGCTTTCTGCAAGCTGACACATTTAACACCTCTTGGCCATCATAATTTTTCAAGCCAATATTACGAGGGTGAAACGGATAGCAAACTGCTAGCAAGTTTTTGCTTTGTTAGAGCTCTTTTTTGGATCATTTAATAAGCAATGCAAAAATTCCTGCTTGACTTCCATTCAGAAAAGGATTTTTCTGTAACAGATTTAGTGTGACAGGTGAGGAAGGAACCTAGCAGAAATGATAAACGCAAACTGGGTTCAACATGCACTCAATTTAAAATGACAGTCAATAGTGCAAGTGCTTCCCACAATGCACATGGATCATAAATCTTACGTTGTCAAAGTAAACCATGCCCAGCTTACACCTTCTCTCTTGACGAGAGGACCTGAGAAGAAATACTATACACTGTAGTCTAAAAGAGCTTCTCTTAGGAGAAGAACTGTAGCATAGGTAATGTCTCTTTGGGGAATTCAGGGTTGGGATAGTGTCCCTTCTAAAGTGAGGCAAGTCCCCACAGTTCGAGGTGGAAGAGCTATGCTGTGCTGCCATGATTCAGTCCTTAATTTAATATTTGTCATGTTTATTTTATTGTCTCTCTCTCTGTTCTTACCTAGAGCAGTGAATCTTCTGTAATCAACAGATACCAAACTAAGCTACCAAGAAAACAACCTGGAAATTTAGCCAGTGGTCTTTGTGAATAAGAGCTGAAATGGTAATTTTTAGGAGCAGATATAAGCAGATTCATAACAACTCTGAACTTTCGTCATGTACTCTGCTCAAGCCTTTTTTTATTTTTGCAGGCTTTGAACAATGTGTATAAAAATAATCTCCTAGCTTGCTTTGCTGGGCTCTCGATAGTACAGCCAACCTCCGTACACACACTTGTTCCCTCAGCCCTCCCTACCACATGAGGTTCCTCTGCACCTCTGACTAACTCAGGTTTTCCTGCAGGCAGGGTTGGCTGAAAAGTCCCATACACCTACTCTCAGACTCCCATCCCTACTTAGGCCTGGCAAGAAATGTGAAGTTCTCCAAGAACCATAAGGAGATGTTGAAACTTGCCTGAGAATGAGATTGCTGCCTTATGGCTTCAGTCAGAACATTTTTTGAGGGGGTGTGGATTGCGAGGGGGGGGGGGTGAGCAATGCCAAAGCTAGACATAGAAATGAAATGAGAGGTAAAAGTCATGCTGTACTAATCAGCGATCCATTCAGCTTCATGAAACGTCAAGAAGCTAAGTAGACCATATTGCCTGAAAAAGCCAGAAGGAGATAGTTAATAAAACGGTTTCCAGGGCTGCAAGTGTCTGATTCAGACTGTGAGGCCACAGACTCCTTTTTTAAAATATTTATTGTTTATTTTCCTCAACGGCCCTGGTAATCCCAGAGGCCTCTTAAAACTAAAGCTCTGGAAGAGAAACTACTCTGCTCCCTGAATAGACCCTGTTCGTGATGGGTTGTGACTTACCTTCCCAGCAAAGAAAACACCATTCGTCCTGGAGTACTCGGGTCTTTGCTCAGTGTGGGCAAGAACAGCAGCACACAGAACTAGGTGGGGAGTGCCAGCTGTAATTGTGTTTTGCATAAAGCAAATTTTATGTCTGGAGCATAGGAACTCTTCCAGTGCAAGATGTATTTTCCTGCAAAGCAGAAAGGAAGGAAAAGTGTGGAGAGAAAATTTAGATTTATTTCACTTGCAGTACAGCAGGACTCCACTGTTAAGTGTAGAGTGCTGTGAGGTTGTACTGTATGTCTTAGTCAACTGCCTTTAGCAGAAAAAGCTTATGAAGAACTCTAATCTCACACATATATCTTAATTTCTTTAAATCAAGTAATGGCTTTGTGCTTGAAAAAAGATGTGTGCAGCTTATTCCTGAGTTATCAATAATAATAATCTTTTTATCAGTCGAGAACTTTTAGTGAGTCCTGAAATAATTACGGGATAAAACCTTCACATTTTTGTATGAGTGTTGGGTTAATTATGCAGCTCTGATCAAAAAAACAAAATCAAAAGAACTTTGTTCCATTGCGAGTTTCAACCACAAAGAGAAAGAGAACAAATTTAATGAAATTTCAAATCCTAAAACCTTTATTTTTGGTCACTGGGGGAAAACATAATCGTATTTGTTACTTAAATATTTATTTGGATGTTTTCCCTAAATAAGGGCATGCCATGGTGTCCACAGCGTTTCTAAAAATCTGTAAATACACAAGTAGAGGTTCAGGTGTTTAACTTTAGATGCACATGTTTTAGAACATCAGTGATATTATGTAGCATAAATATTTGAGAACAGGGATTAGGATGTTTATGTTCTCACCTTCAATTTCCTACTTCACACTTGGGGGTTGCAGTGAATGCAAACTGCCTCCCTGGTGGATGAGAGAAGTTAATCCCTAGTCCTTTTGGCTATTCGTACATGTTAGATACTTTCTAAAACTGTTATTAAAAATAACTAAGCAAGGCTCCAGGTGATGAAGGCATTACATGTGCACAGTTCTCCCAGTTTGTAAACATTTTGTCTTCACAGGGACTCAGTTCCCTGAGACACATTACCCAGTAAAGCTCATCAAACTCTTAGTTTAACTCAGAGCCAAAATCTGACATTGACACTTAGGTCATGCTTCCACTGCTTTCAAGAGGAAATTTGGCTATTGGAGCTTGACTTCTAAACTCGCCTTTCCTTTTGTCCTCACCAATAATGGTAGCACCATTTTGTTCCATTTAATTGCAGACATAAATAATATCAATTAGCTCTCTGACTGCTTGACTGTGCTGCCCAATCAGGATAATGTCTCTCTACTAGTATTAATGTCTATACTTGATAATGTGTGAAAAAATGCAGCTGAATTTATTTGGCCACAAAATAATACACGTTTTAAAATTGCCTTTAGTGACTAGTCTGAATCACTTGGATGGTATCCTTTATCACTCTTTTTTCCCTCTAGCTCTTCACACTATTTATCTTACCTCTTTGAATTTCATCGGGAGGATCATTGTATTCTTTTTGCACTTTTTCAAATGATAGTTGACACAGAAAGAATGCAATATTTAATTTTGAGGCTACCGTAATGCACTCCCCTATTGTCTTTTCTTTTTTTGCATTTCTGCAGATAAGTTCAGGCTTATGTTGGTCTTTCTCTTGTTAAAATACAGTTTCCAGGGCAAAAAGCACGCTTATTAAATTCCCTACCTGTACTAAGCTATTAGCTTTCAGGAGAGAAATGTGTGTTGAATTACAGTAATACAAGAATAGCAGAATAATTAAATGAGAATAATACATTAGTACTTCTACGTTTATCTTCCAGACCATGCAGAACAATTATGTTTCCTAAATCACAGGGGACCAGGGACACACTATTAAAGGAATAATTCTTCTCTATTTGCTCTACCATCTATTTGCAGCTATAATGATTTGTACACGGTACATAGAGGTCTTTATTACACCTACAGGACTATTTTCGTCCCTGGCCACCTAAATGGTAGCAATAGTAATGCACAAAACTTACTTGGTGTTGCTTGATAAGCATTTGTGATCTTGAGAGACACTTTCACTTTTCTGCTTTTGACGCTGCCTTTTGACACCTCATCACGATGAACAGAGGATTAAAAGCATATGGATATTACTACTTTAGGATGTATGTTTCCTAAATTGGATAGTCTAAGAGAAAGTATGTGGTTTTGGCAAACACTTAACCATTACCTAAAATACTTCTTATATAAAAAATAAACAAATTGAGATTGCATATATGTAAATGGCTTGTAACAGTAACCATCTTTATAAAATCATATTCTACAGGAGAGTTATTTTCACTGCACAGCCTCAGTACTACATTGTTTCATCTGTAAAAGAAATGACAAATGTGGCCTATTCATTTGTCCTGCAGTTAAATGATACTAAACGGTGTGAGGTTCTGAGCCGGAGAACATGGTTGTACTGCTGTGTTCACTGTTACCTGTTAGACTAATCAGGTTTTGAAACTCAGATCTTTGGTACTGTGAAAATGATAGCATTAAAAGCAGCAGTGCGTGCATCGGGGATCTGGATTTCTGCTTGTGTGGCAAAGACTCATCTCTGTAGTAAGAGGAGAGCTATACCTTCTCTCCCATGCTGAGATATCAGCCTAGACAGAAGACACTGTTGCCACACTATTTTAAGAGCTACAGAGCTTAAAAGCAATTGTCTTAGCTTTAATTCTGTTGTCTGCTAGCAAAGGAGTTGAGCCTTACTGGCTTAACACTTCCTATTTCTAACACTCCAGATCAGGTGAGAAAGGCAGTTTCTGATAGGAAGGATCTCACGGCTTCCTGACACTCGCTAGTTTCAGGATCTAAATTTAAACCATAACCAGTTTCAAACCAAGCAGGTCAACAGGTTAGTATCCTTCCAGAGTATGTGAGTGTTGGCACACAGCAAAGTGCATTCAGGTTCTGGTAGCACCTTGCTGAGATAAGAGCTACGTTGCTGTAATCATTGAGTGTGAGTGGTCTTAAACTGACCCATTGATGAGTAAACTATATTAGCACATGCCCCAGTTAACCAGTTTTAGGAGGTCCCATTTTTGCCTAGAGCTGGGGCATGCTAGTTGAACGCAGGCATGGACTCAGTTGACAGACACAACTCAAAAATGTTGCCACTGTAACTCAAAAATGTTTAATTCTGTGTTTGTACCTTTTCTTTGATCTCTCTACGCCAAAGCATTATTCGGTTTGATTCTTTCAGCTTATCTCCATCTCTAGTTTCTTCTTAATAGTTCCCAGAAGAGGAAAAAAATTATGCAATGAGAAGAAACACTTATTTTCTCAGAGGGAAGCACATGAAGTAAGACAGACATCAATCGCTACCACTTTCTCTTCTTTACCTGGGAGTTATTTGTCCGTTTGTACATACCTATGGAGTTGAATGTTGCTGCAGGCGATGTGAGACTCGAGCCCTGATTGTGACGCTCCACCCACAGACTGTACAGCAACACACCGACCGAAAGGCCTTCATCTTCTTCTTCGTTACACTCGTGCTACGGCACACTGTCACCTCCTTTGTAAGCTGTGAGAGAGATCACGGAAGGAGAACAAAGCAGAGTCTTGAAAGAATCTCTTCTCGCTTTCTTGTGTTTCAAAGGATACACAATTTGTCTTCGAAATAAAGAAATGTAACTGCTGCTGCTCTCTGTAATACTTCTCCCCTGCCTCCTTCAGGAGGGGAAGAAGTAGAAACTAAAGCTTTAAGTATTATTTTGACTGCAGTTTATAAGAGCTACAGTGTAATCAGTCCAAACCATCACCGCGAGAAAGCACATATATTAGTCAAATAACATCTGCCATTCAGTGTCTAAGCCTAAATACGCGGGGTCCTGCCAGGAGCTCGCCCGACAGCGGCTGACAGGACCTGGGCAGGGCCAGGAGAACGGCGGCCGAGCTCCCACCACCACCACCTATCAAAGGAACCCTTAGTGAGCACCAGCACCAAGGCTTGGCGCGGCCATTGGGGTGGCAGGGCGTGCAAGAAGGGTGCTGAAGCTCTGCCAGCTCGACCAGGGACCAGTGGCATCCACCCCGAATAAAGCCGTGGCCTCTCTGAGCTCCGCACCCACCAGACAGAGCCAAGACTGCTACCTCGGACTTCAGGAGGGCAGACTTTGGCTGGTTTAGGGGCCTGGTTGACTGAGTCCCTTGGGTGGCAGTCCTGAAGCGTGAAGGAGTCCAGGAAGGCCGGACGTTCTTCAAGAAGGAAATCTTCAAGGTGCAGGAGCAGGCCGTCCCCATGTGCTGAAAGATGAGCCAGTGGGGAAGAAGGCCGGAGAGCTTTGGATGGAACTCAGGACGAAAAGGAGAGTTTATGACCTTTGGAAGAAGGGGCTGTCAACTCAGGAGGACTACAAGGATGTCATGAGGTTATGCAGGGAGAAAATTAGAAGGGCCAAAGCACAGCTAGAACTTAATCTGGCTACTGCCATGAAAGACAAGAAAAAATGATTCCATGTGTATTTATTAGCAACAAAAGGAGGGCTAAGGAAAACCTTTATCCTTTATGGGATGTGAAAGGGGAATGGATGGGGAAACACGGTGACAAAGGATGAGGAAAAGACTGAGGTACTTAATGCCTTCCTTGTCTCAGTCTTTAATAGTAAGACCAATTGTTCTCTTCCTCAGCTAAAAGACAAGGAAGGGGAGCAGAATGAAGCCCCCATAATCCAAGGGGAAATAGTTAGTAACCTGCTACACCAGTTAGACACACACAAGTCTATCGGGCTGGATGGGATCCACCCAAGGGTGCTGAGGGAGCTGGCAGAAGTGCTCACCAAGCCACTTGGCAACATTTCTCATCAGTCCTGGCCACCTGGGGACGTCCCAGTTGACTGGAAGTTAGCAAATGTGATACCCATCTACAAGAAGGGCCAGAAGGAAGAGCCAGGGAACTACAGGCCTGTCAGCCTGACCTCAGTACCAGGGAAAGTTATGGAGCAGGTCATCTTGAGTGCCATCCTGCAGCACGTATAGGCCAGCCAGGTGATCAGGCCCAGTCAGTGTGGGCTCATGAAAGGCAGGTCCTGCTTGACCAACCTGATCTCCTTCTATGACAAGGTGACATGCTTAGTGGATGAGGGAAAGGCTGTGGATGTTGTTTACCTGGACTTTAGTAATGCCTTTGACATTTCCTACAGCATTGTCCTGGAGAAAGTGGCTGCTCATGGCTTGGACGGGTGTACTCTTCTCTGGGTAAAAAACTGGCTGGGTGGCCAGCCCCAAAGAGTTGTGGTGAACGGAGTTAAATGCTGTTGGTGGCCAGTCACAAGTGGTTTTCCCCATGGCTCAGTATTGGGGCCAACTCTCTTTAATACTTTTATCAATGATACGGATGAGGGGATCGAGTGCACCTTCAGTAAGTTTGCAGATAACACCAAGCTGGGTGGGAGTGTTGATCTGCTCGAGGGTAGGAAGGCTCTACAGAGGGATCTGGACAGGCTGGATCGATGGGCTGAGGCCAGTTGTGTGATGTTCAACAGGGTAGAGCACCAGGTCCTGCACTTGGGTCACAACAACCCCACGCAACGCTACAGGCTTGGGGAAGAGTGGCTGGAAAGCTGTGTGGTGGAAAAGGACCTGGAGGTGTTGGTCAACAGCCGGCTGACTATGAGCCAGCAGTGTGCCCAGGTGGCCAAGAAGGCCAATAGAATCCTGGCTTGTATCAGAAATAGTGTGGCCAGCTGGACAAGAAAAGTGATTGTGCCCCTGTACCCAGCACTGGTGAGGCCGCACCTCGAACACTGTGTTCGGTTTTGGGCCTCTCACTACGAGAAAGACATTGAGGTGCTGGAACACATCCAAAGAAAGCAAGGAAGCTGGTGAAGAGTCTGGAGCACAAGTCTTATGAGGAGCTGCTGAGGGAACTGGGGTTCTTTAGCCTGGAGAAAAGGAGGCTGAGGGGAGACCTTATCGCTTCCTACCTGAAAAGGAGGTTGTACCAAGGTGAGCGTTGGTCTCTTCTCCCAGGTAACGAGTGATAGGATGAGAGGAAATGGCGTCAAGTTGTGCCAGAGGATGTTTAGATAGGATATTAAGAAAAATTTCTTCACCAAAAGGGCTGTCAAGCATTGGAACAGGCTGCCCAGGGAAGTGGTGGAGTCACCATCCCTGGAGGTATTTAAAAGACATGTAGATGTGGTGCTCAGGGACACGGTTTAGTGGTGGACTTGGCAGTGCTAGGTTAACGGTTGGACTCGATGATCTTACAGGTCTTTTCCAACTTAAACAATTCTATGATTCTATTCTATGACCTGAGTATTCAAAAGCTCTTCTGGTTATTCCAAGGTAGTGTAATATCACCAGCACTGAAATATATAAACAAAAGAATAGCAGTGCTGATATCTCTGCTGTGGTTACTTAGGATCTATGGAACATCTCTGGCATTTTTGAGAATCCGGCATCTTTTAGACCCAGCACTGGTAAGGCTCATACCATGGCTTAATGTTACACATCCTGGACATTACTTACACCAGTTCAGTTTCATGTGCACTAAGGACATCATATGAAGACTGCAATTTTTGCCATGTTTTTCAGCTGATTTTCATATTCGCTTTATGCTGCTAATTCATAGAATTGCTAATCATTAATGAATGGAAGCAAATATCAGTTAGCTATATGAAATTTCCAGTAACTTCAATATAATTTTTTTGAAACATGAAATCATTGGGATGGAGCTAAACTTTTATTTTAAATCAGGCTGCATTATTTTCTAAATTCTTTTAGAGCACTATAATCAAGAATCACCAATGAGAGCTTCCCTGTCTGGAGGCTTATGGGAGATATACCTTATGAAATAGCCTGGTATCACAATTTTGAGAACGTTCAGTGGAACCCATAGTCTAGAAGAAGATGGGTCTCCATTTTCTGAAACAGGACCCTTAAAAAACTTTTTAACTTAGGCATCTGAAAACGGAGAGGTGGAGAGGAAGAGGTATTGATCAGCTCGCTGCCATTGTATTAATATTTTTTGATTCCATGCTGAAACACTGCATCTGAAACGAACCAAAGAGCCTATGGAGACTGTTCCTAGCACATCACAAATTTAAAGATTACCTTTGTGGTTTCTTTCATCTTTAAAATGTGGATGGGTACAGTATTTTTCAGATTCCTTTAAGGTGTGCTAGTCTAAGATACATGCTAAATGTACTGTTTTAGAGCCAATTTTTGTCTCATACTGAATCGTCTATGTTTCTGTCTCAGCCATTGATAGGAGCGGGATTAATGCACTCGTAGTCAGAACTACGGTTTAGTGAAGTACAAATATACCTATACAGTTATGACAAGATACAATTTCCCTGATGTATATTATGCTATTTGTCCACTGAGTGCACATTCCCACTGCCAGAGGGGAGAGCTGCAACATGAAAGAAAGCACCTTCTGTAAATATCTGCCCCATGTTTGTGTTTTTCAAGTTTTGATGTTCTGCAGCTAGGAAGTTGTGAAATACTTGCCACATGATACCATTTTTATTTCCTATAACATGTGGAAGTGACTTTGCTGGGAAAGTGAGCTGACTCCAGTGCAGTAAATTGGGTTGCATGACTGCTAATATATTTGTAGCCTAACGCATAACAGTCTCTATTACTTCAGTCTTGGGTGTCTGCTGAGCAGAGGTTGTTAATAACACTGAGCCTGCAGAAGGTTTGATACATTTTTGGTGTGCATGACCGGAAAAGAGCATATGGCCAACAAACTAATTTCCTCGATCAACTCACAGCCAGAAATGACAGGCAATTGCACTGAACTACTGCTTCCTCCCTGCTGGTTACCAGGAGTTCTTGTCTGATACCTGTTTTACCGTATATTCTTTGTATATCTTTCTATTCATATTTTACCCACTATCTCTGATAAATCCTAAAATCTAATATAAAACAGGTATGTCCCTCAAAATAAGTCTTTTCCAAACTCACTTCAAATTTCCTACTACCCCTTCGGCAAGGGGCAGCTGATGATGTCCATAAGCCATCTGCCAGGAATATAACAGCAATGGAGTCTGCAGTCAAACTTTATGGTTATTTGGCTTAGGAGTCCCCACAGAAAACTGCATGACTCTCAGTAGCAAACCAGCCTTTTCAGTCTCAAGCAATGAGTTAAACAAATGGCTTTAAATAAACAGAGCTTTGGCAGAGTTGTGGAAGGGAGTAACCCGTCCTTTTGTGGGGCTAGCAGAGAGCAGAGAGCTTCCACTGTCCAGACCACCTCAGCAGCAGGAACAGGACGGTTCTTTTGCTGTTAGTGGCTACCAGAGTCCACTATAGCCCTTCCTCTCTCAAAGGCTGTGTTTATAAAGCTAAGTAAAGCGGTGCCAGAGGTGGCCTTCAATGAAATGGTGTAGACTGACTGCATCCACACGCCACAGCAGTTGCCCTGAATCTCTGCGTTGCCTCTGTACGATGTTCCTGTGGTCCACAGACAAAAACACTGCTTGTTGTATGGGTATATATTTGGGGTTTTTTCAGTTCAAAGTCTCTGAAATAATGCTGGACGCATGTGCAGCCCAACAAACTGTTTTGTGGTGGTTTCTTTCATAGCATGAAACTGGAAGTATTTGGATTGCGCTGGAGAACTATAAAGGGACCCAAATCTGTCTTGCCTATACTGCATCTGCAATGGTCCTTGGCACACACAGGCCCTCAAACTGGGCCCAGGGATTGCCTCAGTGTGCTAGTTGCTTAGTCTAAGCTAAGCCTTTGAGTGTCTGCCACCTGACACTAAGGGGACAGCGTGCGCTCAGTTAAGCAGTAGGGATGAATAACGACGCTGTGCTCAAGCTTCCTCCACACCCTGGCTTTTTTTAGCTGTATAAAAGTAGTCACAGGAGTCCAACTGCTGAGTTGTTGCCCCCTTAGTGTAGTTCGCTTCCAGAGCTACGCAAACCCATCTTAGCATCGCTAGCATCAGCTTTTCTGCAGAGGACATGCTGGGGTTCCTGTGCTAAGCTGCTTATTGCTGTGGTGCGCCGGTTCCTGCTGACACTGTGTACCACTCTGTTTACCACTGGCTTGCTGATATTCTGCGGCTGCTTTGGGTGGTTCTTAATTTTTAATCCAGTTTGGTGGTACAAGCAGTCCACACAAACCCCACGTCACAGAAGTAAGATATATTTGGCATCATTTCCTTCTTCTCAAAAAGCCTGTTTCCCCAGAGCGGGGTCATCCCAGTGAAGCAGATTCAAACACTTGTTTAATGCATAAACATGCCCTTGTTTGCCTCAGTTCAGTTGTAACTCTGTCTTTAAACAGAGTTTTCAATAGAAATGCACCAGAATGTTACAAAACCTACATACGTGTGAGTGTACCCTGGCGTAAACCCTTAGCTTGAGTCAGCTCCCATGCTCTCCAGCAGATATCTATAGTTTTATTCACCCTCATTCTTCTCCCTCCATCTTCCTAAGAGGAGCTGCTCTTTCTGCCCTTCTTCCTCACTTGTCTACATGCCTCCAATTTTGTATACCATGCCAACAATTCTTTAAAAAAGTGCATACCTCACGTTCCTTATGAACACCAATTTGCTCTGAGCATAACACATTTTTGAGCAAGACATCAATTCAACTGAAGACTATATAAATTCCTGTTGCTTTTCAAAACTTCAATCAAGTTAAACAAAAAGATTTACAACATTTTATGATAATGAAGAGGTGACACATTCCTGATTCATACTTATTCAAAGATTTGCTGTGTTGTGATTGGGCCTCCTGACTCCGTGAGGATTGCTGGATACTCTCAACAATTTCTGCTGACAAGTTTTCTTTTATGGCATCTGACTTCTGTAGGAGTGCTTGTGAAATCTGCATTACTCAAACATAAGCATTTGCAGGATCTGCACCCTTAGAATGCCTACCTTAGTTAGCATGACACCCAAAAAC
This sequence comes from Buteo buteo, assembly GCF_964188355.1. Lineage (NCBI taxonomy): Eukaryota > Metazoa > Chordata > Aves > Accipitriformes > Accipitridae > Buteo > Buteo buteo. The sequence continues at coordinate 7,321,726 of NC_134185.1, forward strand.
CTAATAGCTTGCCAGCTTCTGTTATTCACCTTTTTGTTTCCCAATAGGTATGGAGATTTTTACTCCCGGATCTCAATTTTTTAAAAGTCAGAAAAGAAAGAGAGAAAACAGAGGGAATTCCCCTCTGAGTACATGTAAATTTCCAGATAATAGCAGAAGCCTGGGATTTTTCTCTTTTTTTACTCACTGTACCTTGCAAAGGCTTTAAAACTTTGAATGGCTGCACGCAGTGCAAAAATTACACCCCAGTCTTGCTCCTATGTTCCAAATTTCAGTTAAAACCATTTATATGGAGCTTATGCAACCCTATCATCAAAGCTGAAAAGGCAAACTCTTCATCACACATGATTTAGAAGAACATTAGAATTTAATTTTGATTGATTCAGAACTCCTTTGTAAATTACTGGTTTAGGTTAAAGAACAGGTTTTCTATTAAATCTGGATTTGTGCAAAATCAAGATGTGAAAAAATGCTTTAGAATTTCACATAATTTAGCAATATTTTAGCAGGATCTCTATTGAACAGTGACTCTATTATTCTGTATTTTAGGCTCAGAGAGCCCTTATATTCATTTATTCACTACTAAAAGAATTATTTAATGTGAATTTTTCATGTTCTAAGTATTATATCTTTGCCTACGTTCTCGCTAGTTACTGCAGATACTTGTTTTCTTTTGACAGGGATTTTGTTTTATGTAGCGTTTTATTTTTGTTAATCTCTTTTTCAAGGTGAGCTTCTAAAAGAAGTCTGCTGTATTATGGTTGATAACTGCAATAATTAAGCAAATACACAGTCCCCACTTGATGGAGAAATTAGTAAGAATTGTCCTTGTCTTAAACAATTGCAAATGTTAGTAAATCACGCCCATTTTAAAGGATGAAGGCAGCGGGCTAAGGGGTTTACTTTCAGAAAACAGGAGTTTCAGGTAAATAAATTGTTTTTCATTTTTTGTGGGCATCTTTCTTCTCATCATTGTCATGGTAAAGGCAACGTGAAGCCAGTAAAGAGAGATCTGAGAATTGCTAAAGCCAGGAAAATGGTTTTTAGGGATCTTTGAGTCAGAGGCTTGAGGATAACCAAAACCAGATGCAGACTTTATATTAGACAGATTGTAATTAGGCTTGCACGGGTGCACAAAAAGACATGCCTGTTGGATCCCATGCCTTCTCCCTGTGCCTGTATGAAAGACGGTCACTGTCTGTGTCCCAGCACCCCTAGAGCAAGAGTGGGAAAGAAATCATGGCCAGCAATGCTGCTTGCTCTAATAGATGAAGAGTGGGCTACAACTGTCTTAATTAAGACCAGCTGTCAGATTCAAACTGTCATACACCTTATCACCCAAAGTATGTGGAAGGTGCCACTTTCACTTTGACTTTCCCAGTGAGTCAGAGCATATCTGACATCCCCCACTGATGCCCAGAGCCTAAGTTATAGCAGACAGTATGTTAAAGTCTCAGTAAAATCCCATATAAGTCTTTCACCAGCCATAGTGCCATAGCTTACAGAGCAAGCTTTTAATAAGGATTTTTATTTTCAGACTTATATTAATGCCCACTGAACAAGGTCAACAGAAATCATTGCACTTCTAGAAAGAGCACTGCTCATTACCACATATCATAAAAATGAATCATTTGCAAGCTGCCTGCACTTACAGCTGTCTTGCTTAACTTATTGGATGGCGCGTTGCCTGCTCATGTGTTGTTTAGACGTAGTATAGGGAATAGGTGTCAGAAAAGATGATTTTACCAGGATAATTTAAATAGAACAACAACTGTTAGCTTCTTAGCATTAATTTCCCTTTTGGTGACTGAACAAGAAAGCATTATTCCCCCATGAAACTTTCTAACCTGCTGGCACCTGCTCCCTGCTTCAGCATCATGAAATTTAGTTAGTTGGGCCCCTGGACTGGTCTCTCTGAGGTGGGGCCCATTCTTGCTAGGGATACCAGAACAGCAAGAACATGTTTTCATCTTACTCAAAGTGTAATCCTTGCTTTGATATCAAAGACTAGGAAAGTACAGAAGAGGAAATGTTTCCTAGCCAGCAGGTTTGGTTTTTTTTTTTCCTCCTCTGTCTCTTGCTGGAGCTAATTCTCCCCAAAGTGCTTCAACTTTTCAGCTGGACAAACTGTTCTGAACTTTTCTTAATAAATCTCTTGGATCTTCTGTAAGAACCTCCTGGAAGGGGATTTCTGAAAAAAGGCTAAGCATACCCATTGCCCCTGTTTTATAAGCACACTGAACTCTTATGAGGGATGCACTGATTGTCTCCTCCCAGAGGGGTGAAATAAATGCAGGAATTTGAGTTTAATTATCCCTCCCTGCCTATTTTACTTTTTTTTTCTTTTCAACTAAGTCAGAACTGTAAACACGAAAATAAACAATTCTTGCTCAGTTTCTCATCATAGTGTAACATAGTCCAAACCACTTCTCAACTCCCACTCAACATTCAGAAAACAGAGCATCTCACACAGAGCACCTGCCATCTTGCAGGATAGTGCCATATGTGATTATCTAGAAGATTTATGTAGAGATATAACAGCAAACTTAAGACAGAGAAGAACGTTTCCTCTTACTGGGGGTTCTGGTTAGCCACCAAATAAAAATTGTGCTGGTATCTCCATGTCCCCTTTCTTGTCTTGCCTCTTTTTTAATAATTGAAAAAACATAAGTAAGATCTGTCAGAAAAAGTAAAACTGCAATAAGGAGAAAAATACTTGAGCAGGGATATGGAATATTGCAGTGTGCTACTGATGCTCTTTGTTTTCACCTTCATAAACCAATCGTATTTCTTGAACATGTCATTTATCTAGGTATTTTAAGCATGTTCTGGTTTTCAAATCAAAAAGTGGATTTTTATTTTCTGTATCTCAGAAAACATGTTAAAAGTATTTTGGCAAATTAGCTTCCATTTCAGTTAGCTAATTTGTCCATAAAGTACTCAGGCATCCAAGTTTATGATCAAAGCTCACCTAACAGAGTTATGCAAACTTTTAAAGAAGATCCAGAGGGCAGTGTGTATTTGTTTCATAAACTGCAGGAGTAAATGTTCTAAACTATGTGTATTTTAAGAGTTGACTGTGCTCTATGACAGCTATAGAATCTGTAAAGTCTGTCTCTATGAAATACAGGAAAATTCATGACTGCTTTCCCATGAATCATTTGATTCCTTGTTTTTATGTTGGAGAAAAAATCCCTGCAACATTTTCTGAACAGTAGCTGCCACCAAAACTGACTTCTAAGGAGAATTCATTAAAGTTTTTCCTCACATTTATTCTAAAGAAAGTTCAGGAAATAATGATGCTATAGTTAGTGGGGATAATAAGAATGAATAGTACTATTCATAATAATCTTCACATCTACTGTGCATTAGCATATGGACAATAGACATCTAATATTTTTGGCTGCTTGCTTTATTCTCTCTTGTCTTTGTGTATGTGACATGTCAGTGTTTTGAGTTTTTTACATCTCAGCTGACTATGATGACTAGCTAAATAACAGTATAACTAATCTGAATTATTTTAGTGGCTCTGGAAGTCAGATGTGCCATCCAACTGCCCAACTGGAGAATTCCTTGGAGTGTGGTTGTATAACCTGTAGAAGACTAATTAATTCAAATAATTTAAAAATAAAAGATAGGTACAGCCTTCGCTGTAGTCCCAAAGCTGCAGTAATTTATCAACTGGAACTAGTGTTAACAGGGACCTGAGTTAATTGATTGAAAAGAACAAGACACGACATGCATCTTGAAATTTTAGAATAATTCTTTAGTGCTATCCATCTTGGTGACAGAGAAGAACTTCCCTGATGAGTCTGTGGCTGCTAATAACTACTATTTAATTGAACTAAAGTTATTGTTGGTAGAATGTTCTGTTTCTAAATTTAAATACCTTAAGTGGCTGTCCCAAGCACAAAGGACGACCTGCTTAAATAGCTCTTAGGAAGTCACAGATGTGCAGCTGTGTGGATTCCATAGCTCAGGAAGAAGAAAATAGTATGAATAGGTCTTTGAGAGAATGGAAAAGTAATGTGGCTCCTGACCTGCAAACAGAGCAATGCTTTTGATTTTCATGACAATTTTAACGATATTTGCGTTAACTCTGCTTTCACTCTGCTTGAGACTTGTCCAGACTCACCTCCCAAAAGTGGACAAGAGCACAGGGCTTGTAAGACAAATAGAATTAACAAAATGGAAATGTGTAAACTACATCAGCACCAAATTGCGCTGGTAGGTGGCAACATGAATCCAGTCTTGCGTATTACAGAGGAGGTGAGAAAGGCAGCACACTTTCTTCAATCTCACGCTTTCTCTTCCTGCTCGCAGGAAGCTCCCAAGTGGTTTTCTCACAAAAAGACATCCAACTCTTTCCAACTGGTTTCTATTTTTTCTAGTGAATGAGGAAAGTAGGAGGAAAGAATACAGCGCTGCCCTGCGTGGATTGTAATTTTTTCAGCAAAACTGCTTTACCTCATAAAATGTAGTTTCTTCAAGTCTAAAACCCTTGTGGAAATACACCAGTTTAGAGCAAGAGGTTCCCCAGCAGGAAAATTACTTTTCAGAGGAGGACAATCTCAGAGGAGGTGAATTATCATCCCAAGAGACCAGCAGCAAGTTCCAAAGGGAAATCTATATGTTGGAACGCTCGGTGCTACAGCTGTTGGTGGCCTGGTGCCAGCTCCAAGTGTAGAGCAGCTTCAGGAGTGGCATTTGCACCTCTGGCTCAGGCACCTACACTTCCCATGTACTGAACACAGGGAGCTGGGAATGCTGAAGAGGTGGGAGAGTGCATAGCTTAAGCCACTAAAAATGCTGGGGGAGGCATGTTTCTGAAGGCAAGCAATTCTTCAGGACACAAGTATGTAGCTGAAGTGTCTCACCTTTCTTCCCCTAATGTTAAAATGTCCAAAATGCTGTTTTTCTTAACCAATTGCACCTCCATGAGGATTCAAGAGCAGAAGTACTCACCTTGCTTGCATTAGACTTTATGTAACAGAAAACAATTCCAAACAGATGATCTGCAGCAACACAAAACGACATCTATGTGTTGGGTTGACCTTGGCTGGCTGCCAGGTACCCACCAAGCCACTCCATCACTCCCTTTCCTCAACTGCACGGGGGAGAAAATATGATGAGAGACTCGTGGGTCGAGTCACATGAGCCATGTAAACCCAACACAATCTGCCATACCAAAACTAAGGGAGGAAAGAGAGGGGCAGGTAAAAAAAAGAAGAACAAAAAAACCAACACCCCCCCCCAACATATGCATCAAATCTGGGGTGGACAAGGACTATTCATTTGACCATCTGCTCTGGCTGGTGGAAGGCTGGGGGCCTGGAGAGGATGAGCAGCTGAAGCTCCTGTATGCCAACATAAGTTCTGTTGTGTTCCTTCAGTCCACTCCACCGGACTGCTGTATTCCCCTCTGCCAGTATGGCTGAGGGATGGAGAGGAGGACGTGAGTCACCGGTGAGACGCATAGAAAGGGTGCCTTGAAGAGCAGCTATGTCACAGAATAAATATGGTCCTCAGTGCTCCCCACGGACCTGTGCCCCAGCCGCCCACACCACCCCAGCTCACCTCCCCATCTCTGCACTCCCCTGGGCTTCCTTAGGCAACTGGGGGAACGGCTTCTATCTCACGTTGGTTTGGAGTTAGGTGATGGCTGAGGGCACAGTCCTGGGGACCAGGGCGATAGGGCACTCAGCACCGCCTCGCCAACTAGACACAACCGCTGATGACGTCTGCCCAAATGTGAACAAGGACTTCTCGCTCTGACGGTGGCTGTATCAATCAGACCCTGCACTCTGAGTTGAGGGGGAAGTGAGTGAGCATTAGGGATTTACGGTCACCTCTGTCTTCAGCTTCTACATCAGCAGCTTGGCACTAAAAATCCAGTGGCTTAACTGGTGAATAGCCTGCCAGTCACATTTACAAAATGCAGAGGAGGCATTTTTAAATTCTGGCATTCTTGAAAGACTTATGATCCTTTCCATGTATCTTTTAGCCCATCTCTCTCTTCTTACTTGAATAAAAGAAGTGGGAGGATGAAAAAGAGAACAGCAAGGGCTGGAGAATCTTGTTATAAATATACAGAGCATCATCTGTAGGTGGTGATATAAAAATTACAAAAAATGTTCCTCTATGTTACTGTATATAGATACGCCTGGTTGGTCAAAGTCTGCCACTACAAACACCAGGAATATAACCACACTGCTGAACGTCATTATCCTGCTTGCTCCAATAGTCTCATTAGTAAGTCTGCCTTTGAATTCCTTCAGTCTTTCTGAGCGGTTTTGGCTGTCTCAAGAATTAATTTATCAATTGCTGGCTTTTGCAATCACTTGCTTATTCCAGCTAAAATTGCATTGGAAAGTTGTTGTCTCAGTTACTTTATCTGTACTTTAGCTCTTCTCTCTGCATTCTCTCAGGCATATGGCAGGATGAATTGTGAGCTGTTTGTTTTAAATGCAGCCACCTGCATGCTTTTGGTCTAGTTCTTCTCCCTGGCTTTCCAGACCACTGTGAAATTTCCACATCTTGCTCCTCATTTTCAGGAATTATTGTCCTGCTTCTTTCTCTTTTGCCTCACCAGTTTGGAGAACCTTCAGTGACATCCCATTTTCCGGAATAAGTTAGAAATACAAACTCAACCATCCAAACGGCGTTTCACTAGTACCTCAGGTGAGTATCAGAACAACTCTATTAAAGCATGCTATCAGTGGTGAAATACTCATCTATCAGTTCAAATAAAAGAAACTCTTAACCTTTTTGTATTATCTTAAGAATATCCAGGAGAATATAAGACTGTCTGGAAAGACATTTTTGCAATAAGGTATTGATTTTGAGGAAGTTTTTGCAATAGAAAGGCTTATGAGGTCCAGGGCAGTCCGGTCACTTCTGATGGCAGATAGGAATAGAGATCTGAAATGAAAACATGGTATTATCGATCTAAAAAAGATGGTTTTGATAGCGTGCCATTTTTGAAACCAAAAAGATACAGGTCTTGTTCCAATGTGAACTATAAACCAGTTTCAAAACCTTAAAAGCTCATAAAATTGCCAGATTGTTTGTTGCTAATGAGTTGCATGTCAAGGGGGACCCATGCAGTTATGAAAATTAGACCAAAATGGTTTTTACTCATTTTTCATAACAGAATATGCTCTCTGAAGAGGGGAACCCCTGAATGGCAAGAAGCGGTGGTGTCATTTCTGCTACGGTGTTTACAGTAAGGGGTTAGTGATGCATCATCCTTGTCCTTGAGGCAATGGCACCCTGACGGCAGTGGAAGATTAATTACTCCATCTACTAAAAGCATCCTGAAGTTCAAGGCTGGTTCCAAGCCTGGGCAAAACAGGTTGCTCCCCAGGAGATCAGGCTGTTGGGGCAGAAGCATAGCAGAGGCACTGCTGCCTCCTTCTCCCGTTTCTGAACCCCGGAAAGCCAGGCTGGCTCTGCCGCTGCCCCTGCAAATGCATGGGTGAGGGTGTGTGCGAAATAGGTTATCCGTAGGGGAGGATGGGGACCCAGGGGTGGGAGCAAACTCTTCCAACAGCAGCAGCAATTGCTGTGTCCACCCTCCTGCAGGTGACTGCAAAGAACAGGAGGAGGAATTTTCAGGGAGACGTTTACCAAGGCCAGTAAGTAGAAAAAAGTAGTTTAGGACAAAAGCTTACAATGAGGTCAAAAAAAAGCTGAAACATGATTTCACGTTAGATGTTCCAATGTCTTTTTTACTGCATATGGCAATCCTGAATGCTTGTTATGGTTCAGAATATCACAAAGCATTTTCTTAAAGCTTTTTCTTAGTAAAGTTTGAATGAACTGAAATATACTTTTGTGGATAGTTCAGAATTGGACTAGCAAGGACTAAAATCTATGAGCTTAGTTTTGTGTTCAAGCATTTATGTTTCTGTGTTTACAAATATTCATTTTGTTTCCCTTGATGACAGGGCAGATTTTATGTCCTGTTTATTTTAAAAATGAAAATAATCATCACTAATGAAGATCCATTTGCTTTTATTTTTGCATGTGGTTATTTCCAATTTTTAGTTATATATTTGAGATTAGTATGATAAAAACATTTGGACAACTTATTTGCCTCACTTCTGGGACTTTCTGACTTTTTGATCTGTGTTTTTCTTGGGCTTTACCTCTTTCTCCAACACACTGTAAGATGTAGTCTGGACATACATCGCATTAAATAAATGAACAAACTCTTTGCATCAGGCACTTAACATCACAACAACCCACTCGCTTGTCTCTTGAAATTCACCAATAGCATCACTGGCATTGTTATTTAATATTTCCTTTTCCCAGTAAATGTTTAAGAAGGGTGCTGAAAAAAATGATGACTTTTCTTACATGAAGGAAAGGTGTTTAAAAAATTCCTAAGCCCTGAAGAGACATTAGCCCCTTTATTTCAAGCCTGTGTAGGTGGCACTGATCTCAAAGTCTTTTATTCTTCAAAAAGTGTTTTAACAGGAGCTGCCTTTGGGGACCGCTTTAAGGCAATGAAACCAGGTTAAGACTTGACAGCATCTTTGCTAAGTAGGGGTGGGCACATCCCAGGCGCGAGGGGAATTCTTTCTGTTCAGCCTATCTTTTCAGGCTCTCTCTTCTTCTAATCTTCTGGCAATACTCTAGCTGTCTCCTTTGAGTAAATCTTGCAAAGATTATTTCCCATAACAGAAATAAAACCTTGTGTTCCCTAGGTGTGGAGAAATGGTACGCAGGTAGGCAGCTAGCAGAAGCTGGCGTTCTCCCTGACTGTACTTTGCCTCAACTGAGGGATGCTGCATGCTCAGGGACTGCCAGTACGACTTCTCTTAGGAGCTTTACATTGGTTAAAATCTCTTAAAATGCAATCGCAGAGGCCATTTGTCTTCTGTTTGAGCATGCAAGCTGAAACAAAGCCTCTGCTGAAGACAGAGCTAAGCTCGCGCTCAGCTTCAAATCCTAACGATTCTGTGTGGCAGATTTAGTCAAACAGAAATACCACTCGAGAATTTGTAAAAATTATACCCACTGGAAAAACTTGAATCCTTCCAAAGACTTAAATGTAGCATAAAACTTTGCCTGAGTAACCCTCTGCTTTATCCAGGTCCTGAAATATCATTCCATGTAACTTCATATCTTACCAGGACATAGCTTTGTAGAAATCTCTTGGGGAAAATCCAGCCTCTTATCAGGTCTATAAGGGTCTGTGGAAAATTGTCCTATTTCATTTTTCCACCAACTTCAGCAGAGAAGGTATTTTGCCTCTCTTCCTATATGCAATAATATCTATTCTGAGGATGATTAATGTACTTTGCAAATGAAGTTTCAACTGTCTTACTTTGAGTAAGTGTTAGTACGAGTATTAGTAACATACATTTGTGTTGTTGCTTGAGATCTAAGAAACTTTTAATTATTTGTCATAGAGTCCAATGGAGTTACTTTTAGTCAACGGAAACAACTGACTCAACTGTGAAAACAATGTTTACTTTTAAAAATCTGATAGTATGTTAACATAGAAACAGACTATAACATTTGGAAGCACACTGAGGACATTTTATTGAGATAACTTTTTCATGCTTTAAAGCAAAGCCAAGATACTATTCATAACATCCACATTATGGAACAAAGCATGTTTATTTATTATGTAAATTTTTCAATTTTAAGGTACTTCTTCAAAATGGCTTCTACAGACAATGCGCTAGAGGAAAAAGATAAGCAAAAGGAATCACATTTTTTGTCATAGCACTGGAAGAAGACATGTCAAGGTCAAAGGCTGATGTTTCATTTCAGAGACGTGCCTGAGAAGTAGGAGTGGTGGAGGAAGCGATCAACAAACTTGTGCACGCAGCAGCGTCGCCTTTGTCCGAATTATGGCTGTGAACACTGGAATTTCTGAGAACTGCCATACTGGGTAAAGCCAATGGTTCGTCCATCCCAGCGTCCAGCCGCTAAGGGGAGTTTAGTGAAGAGCATAGGAATAAATCTGTGTGAACCATCCCTTTCCTCTTTCTGGAAGTCACTGGTTTACCACAGAGTGATGAGACCTAAAAGAGTGTCTTCTCTTTATATGTGACATAAAGGGCTTCAAAATTACTAAATTCTGTGTAAGTGTTGCTTTTCATATGAAGGCACACAGTTCATTGGAATCGCAAGTCTGGTGCTGCTGGATTGGCTAAATTAGTTTGAAAACCCCCACAAAACTGAGTCTATTTTTTTTTATTATTATCTTCTGGGAATGGGCTATATCAGTGAAATGCTATTCATTATTGTTATCTTCATCATTATACAACGAATTTCTGAACAATTAGGTTTTTTCTTCCTTTTTCTCCCCCCCCCCCCCCCCCCCCCCCCAGTAAATGCCTTCCAGGACTTTCCTAATCAGGGAAGCCAAGAATTTCAAATGTCTCTGTGAACACAAATCTTTCTAAATACTCCCTAATACCGATTTCTTTTCTTTCCATTTTTATTCTGATGCTTGTGTGACCACTCTGTTCTTGCACTGTACAATGTTACCAAGTTAGCAGTGAGAGCTGCAACTTCAATGAAATAGTGTAAACAAAAAAGTTCTGTTCCTATTGAGAAAAACTTTCATTTGCAGAACATCAGATCCCCGAAGACTGTGTGAATATATGCGAGCTAGTCTGGAATGGTGGTTTTGCATATACAATACAATTACCACACCAACTTGTTACATTTCATTTATTATTACTAGGATTCACTATTTAGATTGTGACAATGTTTAGTCTGCAGAGGCATTCTGCAAACACGAGGCAGAGTAAAACTGTAAAAAACTTCAAAAAATGTGAGGGAAAAATAAGCAGTTGTCTTATAAATGCAGAGGACACATAGCAAAACTACATCTGGGACAATATTAATTTAGTTAGGAAATAAAGCAACACTCCATGTCTGAAACATTACTTTCAACCCAGCTATTACAGTTTCCAGAATCTCTTGTTATGACTTGAGAGCAACTTGCTGTCCAAACGAATACTTTATCATGTTCTTTTCTGTATACCTGTAGGACTTGCTTAGCATATCTCTTTTAAAATGTCACTTGCTGTGTCTTCTTTTATAGGTCTCTGGTCAGGTTTGGCAGCTTACTCAGCTGCCAGTGCTCGTGGTGCTGTAAGAATAGTTGTGACTCCCACTGCTTCTGCAACGTCGACTTGGGGTTTGGGATAACCACAGACTTTTAGGCATATCTAGCTAGCTGCCTTATCAGCCTCCAGTCTGCAGGAACATGGGTGCTGCTGCTTTTTAAAGTCAAAATCTTCTTTAACTTATTCGTGTTAGCATCCTGAACTGCATGTAGATATTACTTTGATTTTATAATTTATATATAGGCAAGCGCTTACATATTTTGAGCAACGCTGTACTATCCCTTAGGTTGAAGTTTTTTCCATAACAACTAGATTTTATTTCCCTAAATATTCTTCTCCAAATGTTCTTATTATAATCATGAAAATTACAGCCCCCTAACTACAGCGTCACCACCAGACACTCTGCATTAGATATTGACTTACTGAAGGCTCACAAAGTGACTTTTCTGAAGCCTGTACAATGCATCAAAGCTTTAGTGGTTTGCAAAGAACTGTCAGATCTGGAACTTGATTTATTTTTATTACAGTCACGAAGGACTTGGAGAAAAATTGAAAAGTTTCTCTTCAATGGGTAGAAAATTCAATGTTGTGTGGGTTTTTTAAATTATTTTGATTACGGAATGGGGGGGGTAATTATTTTGATTATGGAATGGGAGAATATTTTTCAAGATTTCCATATTTACCTGGAGAATTATGTAAGTTTAACATTTGTCAGAAATGGAAAAATTGTTATTTCTCTTAAGATACACCAAGATCTTTTCTATGTGATTTATAGGTTTCTAGCTATTATCATTAATATTATTCATGGAATAAGAATATAATTCATGGAGTAGTATTTTTGGAAATATTATTCATGGAATAGGAACAACTGGTGTGCAATTGTTTTTGCTCGTTCAAGGAAAAGTGCCTTTCTGATTATATCCCAAACTATGTCACATCTTTGCATAATGGTGCATTACATGGCCATGTTAGAGACTTGCTGAAAGTAGCCTGAAAGGCAGAGTGTCTTGCTCGCTCTAACATTTGTTTCAGTGGCAGGTTTATCATTTTAAGGCTAAGCCAGAGAGCTACATGCAAGTATTCTGTGATTTTTATCTCCCTTCCCAAACTATTCTTTTCCCATCTTGCTCTAAGTCTGGTAAAGTTGTGCAGAAAAAAACCAAGGGCATCTTCTTGGTAACAAGCTGACTGTGAGCCAGCAATGTGCCCTTGGAGCAAAGCAGGCCAACAGCACCCTGGGCTGCATGAGGAGGGAAGCGATGCCAGCGGGTCGAGGGAGGTGATTCCTCCCCTCTGCTCAGCACTGGGGAAACACATCTGGAGTGCTGCGTCTGGTTCTGGGCTCCCCAGTAAAAGAGAGGTATGGACATACTGGAGCGAGTCCAGTGAAGGGCTACTAAAATGATGCAGGGTTTGGAGCAGGAGGAGGCTGAGAGCGCTGGAACTCTTCAGCACCTATGACACTGGGACTCTCAGTTGACAGTGGATCTGTCTGGGCGCAGTAGAGGAATGTACCCTTATACTGATGTTTCTTTCTACACCTCTCCCCTCCTTTCTTTTCAACCTTCTGATCGCTTCACAAATAGGATCATATTCACTCAAGCTACAGAGACTAATGAAGTGGGGGGGAAGAAGTATTTGAACAGGGATGCTCCATGTCCTTTCTTAAGTATCGCATCTAAAGAAGAGATGATCTCTGATTCACGTCTCTGGGACTAGAAGCTGCCTTCTTCCAGCATGAAAATGCTTTTTTACATAGAATATCATCTTCATTGTGCCCCTACCCTCATAAATTCCCTGATATTCTTTCCAGCTTTCAGAGATTTATTTACATACTTTATCACGTGGAACCCCTTTTGACTTCTGCTTAATGAACACATCATCAATGTTCTCTGGCCCTGATGTCAAATTATACAGGCTAGATGTGTCACATTTCTCTCCAGGCCTCTTGGGCCCTTCCAGACCTAAGATGTAAGATCTGACTTTCTTGGATGGGAAAGGAGTTATTTCATTCTACTTAGTTTTAACCTCCCAGTCACTGAAATGGTGTTAGCATTTTGTTGCAGCCCTTTGGAGTAAAGTTGGGTATTGTATTCCCCAGGCCATGGTTGAGGTGCGCATGGAAACTGAAACAGTCCCAGGCTGTTTTTTAACTGCACCCCAGTGGTCCAGGTAGAGCATGGATGTTGACTGCTGTTGCAATTAAAATTGTTTTTTTTCATCATTTATCAACATGAGGTTTATAATGGTGTATACATAGGAATGCAAGGAAATAATTCATGGAACAGTAGTTACATCTGAATAGAAGTATCAAAAACAGAAAAGTGAAACACAGATCTAAACCCAAAATTAGTGACTCAAGCTATTTCTAATTTAAAGGGTACTGACAGTACTCAGTATTTATTTCAGCTGAATTTGATTTTCCTCTTTAAATTGCTCCACTGAGTTTATAGATTTACTTTCGACCACAAACCTGAAACTGTGTCCACACATCTTACTTTATAGATTTTCCTTTCAAATTGTTGTCTCTGGGCAGATTTAGTTGTTGATTGTTTGATGGACAAGCTTTGCTTATGATTTTTTTTAAGTCGTTTTCATTTCCTTTATAACATTTTGAAATGTCATCTGATGTATTTACTCTGATAAAAAAGAAGAAATTAGTTGTCAACCAAGACTGATTAAATAAAAAGGAAAAGGAAAATAAGCTTTTAGCTAGTACACCTAGCTAAACCAAATTGCTTTATCATGTTGATTAGCTTCTTTGGAATTCACAGAGGAAAGAAATTAAGAAATTTCATAGTTTATATTTGCAATGACATCTTTGCTTTGAAACATAAAGGACCAAATTTGTGGTTCTTTTAGTGATGCCCTCAAAATGAGTGGACCACATTTTTAGTAAAAAAGTTATGGTTATATTCTGATACTCCTTAGCAAAAAGCTTTGCTCTTGGAACTCTGTGTCAGGCTGTACCTTCCTACCAGTAAATCAATCCTTGTACTGGAAATTGGGTAGTTACAACTGTGATCACCTCATTACTGTATGTAAATGTGAGTTTCTTTTCTTGCAAAGAGATACATCTGCTCACTCTGCAGTCTCAGTAAGACTGGAGTGGAAAGCTCAGACTGCCGAGACTCAGCATGGCTGTCCAAATACTGAACTTGGAAGATGTTCCTCCTCTGCTTAGAGCTCCAGCAAGCAGTCAAAGCACCTACAGTAAAATCACATCCCAGACTTCTGTTGTTGCATAAAGGAGGTGAGTTCAGATAAAAGTAAGGGAATAACAGATAAGAAAAAAGGATAAGAATTCTACAGATTTTAATTTCCTTTCAACTTTTTTTTTTCTTGTCCAAACTGCTGCTAAATTTAATATTCATTAAAACCCAACCTAGAGCAAAAGACTGGTAGATTTTCCTACATGGTATTGCTTGAATCTTCAAAAACTGATCTGGACCAAGCACTCTAGTAAAGAAGTATAATTTATATTGTTGAGGGGAGGATCAAGAATACTTGTGCTGAAGAGAGTTCACATCCTTGTAAGTTCTTGTGGAAAAAAAAAAAAGGGGGGGGGGGTGCTAGAGTTCTGGGATTCTTTCAAAAAGTTCAGAGGGGCGATATTTACTTTAGAAGCAGATGAGGGGAAGTAGGGGAGAAATTTCAGGCTCTGTTAGTTACTGCTCTCCCACAGAGACTGTCTTTGTGACTGTGTTTAAGTTGCTGGGTTATAGCCAGACTGGTGGATAATGCCTAACTCATCAAAATCCTGCCTGTGTCTGCCTCGTCAAGATCTGTACACCTCTAGCTGCCAGTGTTCAAGTAAAGGTGAATTCAGACCAAGGCAAGTACAGAGACGGGTTATTATGATGCTTGGGTAAATGGGGAGTCTAAGGGAGAAGTGTAGAAGAGCTTGGATTATTCAACCAAGGAAAAGAAAGACTGAAAGGATGTGCTTTCTGTCCATAAACACACTGAGGAGGACACCAGGGAAGGAAAAGGGCTACTTAAGGTTGTTTTGGCACAACTACATATATCTATGTTTTAATCAGCCATGAATAAATCTAGGTGGGAAGTTCGACTGGCATTCCCAATTATCAGAGTACTGTAATGCAGGAGGAACAACTTTTCACTTGGAGAAGCTGGGCAAAAAGCCTAACCCGTTTTAGACTGGAGTTTGATCAGTTTATGAAAGGGATTATGCAATGTGGTTGCCTGCAGAACTGGCTTTAGGCACTGGCAACAGTAGGCAGCTACTTATCAGAATTTTTGTCAGGGGATAAGGAGAAGAAAATTTGGCTCCAGACCTCACGGGGTACTAAGCCCCTAACGCATCCTGTCTTTTCTTTTGACTTTTCAGGGCCTTAAGTGCTAAAAGCTTCCTGACAAGCAGAAGCAACAAACTAGTGCCTTGAATACCTATCAGCAGTTTTGCTCTCAGCACGTCTGACAAGGCCTCCAGGGTGGAGCAGGTCATATCACAGCATCTCCAAAATACACCCCAGCCTCGTCTTCCCTCACCACCATGATTTCAGCACGCAACTCAAAAGCGTACACACGGTCTTGCCTCTGCAGACCTCAGAGGGGATTATTGAGATCAATGACTATTTAGTCTGCCTAAAACAAGCTCCGTGCATATGTGTGTGTGCATCTTTCCTTGGACCTTTCTCTGTGTCGTCTCAAGTTTAAGGACATCCTACTGCAGAGATGGCAACTCTTCACTTCTCCAGCAAAACAGGGCTATCAACCTGAGCAGCACAGTCATGGGATCCAGCAAGGGCCAACTTGAGCTGCCAGTGCGAATGCCCCCACAGAGATAGTCTCATTGTGAGACAAGATCAGATTAATTTGGCAAACTACGAGACTGCTGACAAAGCTTGAAGATATTCCTGTCCCCATCCCAGATCATATGTATTTTCCATGACTCCAACCCAATCTCATGCTGGGTAACAACTCTGACATCACCACGAAGGGTCTGCCACCATCATGACTTGGTAACATAAGATGTCTTTCCAGTCCTTGATTTCTAAGTACTTAGGAAAGAACTGTTCCCTGTGAATTTCTCTTCTCCTATAAAATGAATCAGAGACCTAATTTGCATTATATTTGTTGAGGAAAATACCCTAATAATGCTAAAGTATTCCACTATGGTAGCATTTGAAATGTGAGTAAAGTAGGAGGAGTGAAGGGTGCACTGGGTGCTAGCTCTCGTTGATATGCTGCTTCAGTTTATGCTGGGCTAGCTGGTGGGGGCTGCACCGTGAGTCAAACTGGGGGCTGAGCAGGGTTAAAAAGAACATGGGAAAACGTGAATGCATTTGCTGTTTCACTGTGTGGCTGCACAAAAAGCTGGAGTAGAAATAAGTGAAGGAAAGGGATGGAACAATAGCTGCTTAATGAAGACTGCTGCTTAAAGAAATACTTGTTAAGCTACAGCTTGAGGTGTAATTGAACTGTTTGGAAGGAAAATTATCTGGGGGCTGAGGGAGCAGTAGAGCAGGATAGTCTGCAGAAAAATCCTTATTTATGGGGAAGGGTGTGATATAGGTTAGTTAAGACCTACTTTGGGAGCAAATGAAGCAAAATGGTGCTCTAAAGAGGGAGTAAAGGAGATGCTAATGAAATATTAAAACATTGCCAAAAAATAGGATGCATCAGTGTACACAATATTTATGGCACAGATAAATTATATATGCTACTAGAAAATAGAATGAAAAAGTAGCAGTTGAAAGAGAGGCCTTGAAGATTCCAGATACAGATAGCATCAGTAGAAATTGGATAGTATCTTGTGTACAGATAGTTAGCATCAGTGCATTTCACAGAGAAGTACATTTACTGTTAATCACATAACGAATGTCTCTGGCACTCAATTTTAGCTATTTCTTCATCTGCTTAAGAATTATTTTGAAAGTACAAGCTGGTATTTCATGCAGAGGCTGGAGATGACAGGAAGTTCAGTACTGGGCTTGGTATGAGCAAGATCTCTTTAAAACACTTATTCAAGAAGCCAGGGAACAGTTATTATATTCACTGTCCCTTAAAAAGAACAATTCTGTGAATAATACTTAAAATCATCTTTTATAAAACAGTCATTTCTTATGGGTAAACAGTTCTGTGAGTCTAACTGCATGTAGTTCACCAGTAGATACATAATTATAACTATACATCCCACGATGACTTTCTGTGTGGTAAATGTCATGCAGGAAATGAACAAAGAAATAGAATTATATTAGAAATGAAGTGTAACTACAGCATCTTAAAATCACTTTCTGAAATTATGACTCTCTGGTCTGTGCATTACAGGAATTTGACAGTCCAGGTTATAACTTTTTGAAAAATTATTTCTAAGTCTCTGTTTTATGTAAATTAGATCCTCTTCTGGGCTCAGTAGCTTTGGCACATTTTATCACCCTGAGTAGGTTGGAGTTTGTTAGTTTTCTTTGCTTAAACTAGAGGCTGGAGGTTTTGATGAGTACTGCAGTAGTACATTAGGCATTTTTTTCCCACTCATTTTAAAATGACTTTTCATAACGAACACAGAAGTGAGGTAGGTCTCTTGTAACTGTGCAAGGACTCCTCAGGACTAGTAAATCTTACCAAATAGCTTCTGACAATCTGGTACATTCTCAATAACAAAGCAGCAGCAGGCACCAGCACCCTACCTATGGGCCTAATGATTAACAGTATTTAAAGGCATTAACTAGTTTGGTGCACTGAGGTTCAATTTGTACCACCAGTTCTGGCTATGAGCAGTGGAGAATACGATTTGTAGTCCACTGATAATAGGGAGAGCCTTCAAAAGCACAAGTTATGAGTTAAGATAAAGGAATTAACCCTTTTTAAGAGTTATGTCATTAATTTTCAAGTCCTTCTTAACCAGCCTTCCCAGAGAAAGGCTGCTTTGGAGCTCTACTGCAGCAGACATTGCAGAGCTAAAGACTCTTAGTAAAGATATAATAGGCTGAAGGATGTGCCGTACCGAGGTTGGAAGATGGTTTACATACCCTTCCACTAATTCCTGGAAGGGATGAACTTTGACAGATTTGTGGAAGTGTAAGAACTGCCTGAACATGTGGCGACATCTCCAGTAGTAAATAAAGCAGGCCAAGGGCTGCTTTCCATCCCTGAGGCAACCCGGCACAGCACGTCCACAGGACTGAATCCTCTTACATCTCAAAACAACGCAGCAGCATCCATACTGCCTACAGGACATGGTCACTGGCTCATGCTAAACCTAAAATCACGCCTGGGAGGACCGTTAGTTGGTGTGGGGCAAAACCATGGAGCATGTTAACAAATTAATGGTGTGAACAATTACACGCCATTGACCAGACGGGTGCCCTGGTCTTGGTTTGTTTATTGGTACAGACTTAGCTAAAGACTACGGTGGACCAGATGCCTAGAAAGAGCAGAATGGCAGACAGCAAAGAGGACATCTAAGTCAGTGGATATATTCAGGTTTGGGGTGGATAAATCACTTCCACGCTGAGGTTCAGTGGATCAGACATAGGTTTAAGATTTGAAAAATAGGGTTCGAACCTTAGAAAGCTGTTCAAGAAACCCTAGAAAAGTAGGCAAACTCCAAGTGTTCAGACATATTCTCCTTTTTAGTGGGAATGGTGGATTTTGTGAAGTGTTAATGACATTTAAAGTGTCAGATGACTGCTGCATTTTCTTTCTCGGCTTCTGCTGAATATCTGCTGAGCTATATGGTGATAATTGGCAAATACCTTCTAAAAGCAAGGTGATATACAAATATATGTGAATCACCAACCCACATACAATCTATCAACAGGATAGTGCTGTGTTGGATCATTTTTCAATAACTACTGTACTTTGCAGATATCAAATGATCATGACAGCTTAGGGTAAAATAATGTTTGGTCAAGGTTGTGGCCAGTTTCAAATGTGTCTTTTGCTTCAAAGGTTGTCTTTTCAAGTTTTATTTTATAACCTTATTATAATATTACTGTATATTACTGTAAATTATGATAAAGTCTGTGGAAAGACCAATCTATAAATGGAAACTTGAAATCTTCATTCCAGCAAACACTTACGGGCTTTAGCGGAAGTGAGTCAGAGGAGATGACCAGCTCATATGATGTTTCTCAAGAATTTGACCAGTCTTTGTAATAAATAATGGATATTTTGCATAGAATACTTGAGAGCAAACCTAAGAAACATTAAACAATTTATTTTTACAGTAGCCAATGTTAAGTTGTGTTTACAGCCCTACAGATCCTACTGAACTGCATTACAACATTGTTACAAGGGCAGGGTTCAAAAGCAGACATTATGTGAAAGCCAAAAGCCCTCTGTTGTCACAGTATAAGAAATGAATCTATAGTGTTGAAAGAGTTTCTTTAATTAAAAAAAAAAAAGAGAGATCAGAGCACTTGAGGAGTTTATAAGTTTACCTAAGACTTTATATGTTTAAATGTTTGCTGGTGAGCCAAATTAAATCTCAGAGTGGCATGAGCTTCTGTAACAGACCAAATCTTGAACTTGTCATGACAGTGACGTGGGTGCTTGTGCATTGTGCCAGAATGAAATCCAGACTGACATGTTTGACTACTCAAAGAAAAGTTATATCTGGAAGATGGTCATTCAGACTTTTTTTTTGCAGTGCCCCAGAGATAAATTTACTTTCTATTGCTTTCATTGAATTACTGCCTTGTTGGACAAGTTCAGATGTCTCCTGGTACTGAGTATCTTAAGGGCTTTAATGTGCATCTACTAAGAATGGAGATCATCAGTGAATTTCATCCAGCTTTCAAAAAAGAGCCTGTTCTCTTATCTGCGTCAATTCCAAATGTGATTGATGGATAGAAATAAATCTTCCAGTACATTCACCACCTCATGAGCATGTATTACAAAGTTGTTTATCAAACAAGGTTCTTTGTATTGCTGCGCTTCAGCTATTGAGAAGGACAACACTACTCAAATTGGCATAGCATCTGTTGGGTTGTGCAAAACCCTACATACTTTTATTTTTGTCATAGAGCTGCCTGCAAAATGTTGATTTTATTTGCATATAAAAACATGACAAGTGTTGTTTCATGAAGTGGTGATGGTTTTAATGCTGATTTGTATCCTTCTGCCTGTGTGAATTGTGGGTGTGTGAACAGGTTACTGAAGACATGCTAAATTAAAAGATACATATACTAAAAATATAGAGAGAGAAATCACAAAAACCATAATGGCTGTGGCCAGGTCTGATAGGACAAAGCACTATTTTCTGTTTTGCCTAAGGTGGAACCTGACATATTTTTTGTACCTTTGCTACAGAAGCATCCAGAAATGTTGCATTCAGTAGCATCCACAGAGTGAGGCCACCTCCACAAGCTGAGAGCAAATTCCTGGGAGATATGTCAGCAGCACATACCTGTTTGGTATATTTGCTCTGCTCACTAGCTGTCCAACACAGGTAAAAGAGTGCAAGGAAGGTGATGTATTGTAACTTATAAATTGCAGTGAGCAGCCACAGCACGCTCTGAAACTTGCCTTCACTGGAAGCCTTTTATACCTAATCAGGTACCTCAAATGTCTTGAGTGTGGAAAGATACAGTTTTCTTCTAGAACATTTGATTTCTTTCTGCGTACTATATTTTTAATGTAATTGCTAGTATCTAGTGAATAAAATGTGCACTGAATCTTCTGAAGCTATTTTAGCAATATTTATATTTCAAATTTATCTCTAAAATAAATAATTCAATCCAGTATGCTAGGTTTTGGGTTGTTTGTGGTAGATAGTTTGGAAAGATACAGTTAAGATTTGTGAGCAGCAATTTCAAGCTATGAAAAATCACTAGTTTATAAAATACTATATTTACATTTTGCCAGGTATAAGTATTGAATTATTATCAACGTTACAGAACTACAGATTTTTTTTTAAATGTATTATTTTAAAACCAGTACTGTCAAAGAATGCAGAGCACTTATTTGCTTTCCAAAACACTAAAGAATTTGAAAAACTGTCACTGGGAGGCACAATGCAAGCTTTTCTGGGTACACATCTTTATTTCTTTAGGAATGAAAAGAATTCTCAGATTTACCTTTAAGAGAAAGTGATTAGTAGCAGTTTCTCATGCACACTATTCAAAATAATGTTACTTCTAAGAAAGTATGTAAAATCTGACAAACATGTAAGCAAACTCAATATTTGGAAACAGATATAACGTGTTCCTTTTGGTACACGGATTGGTGATTTTCCAGTATTCCAGAATGGAAGATGACTCCTTTCTCAGCTTTGCAGAGGGATTTCTATCCAAAAATCCTTGAAGGGAAATAAAATCTCTCAGTCTCCCTGAGTCACTGGCTGTTTGTCAAGCCAATAACCTCCCTTTCCTTCAGTGCTAAGGATCATCATGTGACATTAAGTGCTCTAACTGCGATACTGATCTGCAAGTCTGATTTGCACAGTCTAGATCTGATTTCAGTCTCGGTGTGGTTTTGTGCTGTTGGATCTCTTCACTCTCTTGATGTCACTGGAATGACTCCCAGATTACACCAGATTATGCCAGTAAGTGAAATCAAATGGTTGGTCAGCTTCTGCTCACAGTGATCGTGTTGTGAATCTAGGATTGATCGAGTATAACCCTCTTTTGATTTACAAGAGTGTTCTTGTCATTAATGTGTCTTTTTCATACATGTACATATGAAAGACATCTAACAGTCAGTGCTGTAGGTGATTTTCTATCCATTTTTTAATCCTGCTTCTTTTCCATTATTATTCTTATACCAGCTGCAGACTGCTAACCTGTAAGTACTATTGTCATCTTGTTAATCTTTCTTGTGCAATATGAATACTTTTTGAATCTTTGAGATTTATCTGATATTCAGGGATTTATTATAAATTAACACCAGAGACCTGTTTAGGTTACCAGATGGTCCAACACGTTCAGGGATTCGGGGCTAGTTTTACAACGTTTATCTCCAGAAGATGTTTCACATTGTTCTTGCCAGAAAATACTCCATCATTCTCAGGTGGAGGAGAATATAATACGGGGCTTTGAGTCACCGCTGACAATCTGAACAACAGGCATCAAAACTCGGCATAAGGATTGAATCTGTTTGTGGAGCTGGTTGTAACAGGTTCTGCTTCAGGTGCTGCCAACTGGCTGCAGCCAGGCTGGGCTGTCCAGGAGCCTCAATGGTGGTTTTTTCCACATAATCTTGACTACAAGGGAGTCCTACCAGGCATTCTTGCTCTTCTATCTGTCTCTTAGAGCCTGATGTCTGCTATTCTCTAGGGGTCTCCATCTGTCTTCTGTAATCAGGTTCATTTTTTCTATCCCTGGGATGTCTGAACACCAGTTGCATGGGGAACAAGCAAGAGGAAGTAGCAGTATAAATACATTTCAAAGTTATGACTTAATAGACCTAATAAAGACCTGATGGGATGATTCGTCTAACCAGGAACATTAATATAAACAGTATAACTTGATCAGGACAGGTAGACGCAGCAAAGGATGTAGGTGTTACCTTATGCGTTACCTTACATCAGGCGCTACTTGCTCTGATGTTAAGAATAAAGAGGGACATAGGCTGCCTCATAGTTCCTGAGTAACATTTAAAGGAGAAAATGTGCATTTAAAGTAACATTTAAAGGACAAAAACTCCTGATGGGAGTCAATGGTGGGCCACCTATCAAGGAAATCACGTGATGAGTCTTTTGTGAGCAAAATTATCCAAACTCAGTGCCATCAGCATACTTTGATTACAAGAATTTCCACGTTGGGCAAGGTATACAGCTGCCCTCAGGCAGTCTGGCTAATTTTTGAAAAGTTTTAGTGGAAACTTTTTGTTATAGAAGTTGGAGAAAGCAAAGAGAGATGACATTTTCCAGATTTGATCTTCATAATTTGGTAGAGCCTAAAGGAAAAAGTAACAGTTAAAAACAACTCGGGCACTTCATGAGCAGTCATGAAGCAGCAGAATTCATGACAAACAGGAAGATCCGCAATGTGCTTCAGCAGAGCAGATTATAGAAATTCAGAGAACTAGTAAGTGAGATCCTGTGGGAGACAATTCTGAGAGAGAGTTAAGCACAGTAGGCAGTTCTTTAAAGAACTATGGTAAATGCAAGTTTATGCAAAACTATGCAAAAGAAACTATGCGAAATTGCAAGTTATGACAGTGCGGAGGAAGGATAGGAGCTGCAGATCACTCACCAAGGAAAAGACTTTTAAGAAAGATGAATGGGTGAACATTTGAGGCCAAAGAGAGAAAGTCAAAAGCAGAGAGTGAAACCATGTGATGCATAAGTGGCATTTTCCCTCAGCATGTTAGTGCACTAACAAGTGCAGGAGCCTAAGGAAAGGCTTGGTCCACTTCTCTGCAGACTGAAGATTATTGGCAAATAATGACTGGAAAGCTGGTAGGTTTAGTTCCTTCTTTGTTTCACTCAAAAGGTCAGTCGTGAGCAGAAGATATCATGAAACCAGCACCATGACAAAAAGGGCAAGAATTTGAAAGGGGAAAGAAAGCATTCGAAGTTATGCAAGTAAATGAGATATTTTCTGATCAGCTAGTCCAAAATGACATTCTGAAAGTCTAGAAAAGGGTAGAAAGAGTGCCTGTCTTTAAAAAGAAATAGAAGAGAGAGGTTAAAATTATAAACCAGATAGTTAATTTCAATTCCTGTAGAAATAGTGGCAAAAGTAATTAACATACTGGTTGTGAACATTTAGAAAATAGTACATGAAGAGAAAGGAGTGGTCAATAAAAAACATGTCAAGCCAAAATAATTCCATTCTGTCATGGGATAACACTTCATGTGGCTACAGAAAAACAACTGATGTCACATCTTGATTTTAGTGAGTCTCTGGACATGGTCTCCTGCAAGATTCTCATAAGTAAGCTAGGAACATACAGTCTAGCTGAAAAAGCTGCAAGAGAAAGAAATCAAACTGCAGCAATACATTGAGTGGGGTTTTTTTCCAGAATCTCCTTGTTCCAGAATTAGTTGATATTTTCTTCAATGACTTGGGGAAAAGTGAGGGTGCTTATTATATTTGCAAATGATACCTGGTTAGGAGGAAATGCAGGTAGAGGATTAAAACTCAAAATACTCATGATAATTTAGAGAATAGATCTGAGACAAATCAGGATGTAATTCAATAAGAAAAAGTGTATGGCTCTGTACTTAGACAACAATAAGCATCTACCCAAGCACAGGCACCAGAGTGCCCATGTAGCTGTTTTGGTTTGTTTTGTTTTCAGAAAAGGAGTGAGGAGCTTGTAGAAGACCGTGAGATGAATGGGAGTTGGTAAGGCCATGCAGCTGCGAGAAAGCATTTGCCGTCCTGCATTGTGGTGATAATCCTGGAGGAAAAGAAATTGGTTTCCAGCTCCCTGGGCTCCCTGCCTGCCCTGGTGTGACCCAACCTCCCGCTGCCCCTTGCAGTTCGGTATCGGGCATTGGTGAGCTCCTGTGACACCTCAGACTATAGGCATCCTCATGAGAGACCTGCATAACTAGCTCCTTTTGCTTCTGATCTACTAAAGCCCTGAATTTTTTTACTTTAAAACTGTTAACTCAATGGAAAATATGCCAACCTATAGCTATGCAGTAGCTTATTCGTGCCTAGGAGTGGTAGCATCCTGTAACTGTTCTACCACTAGAGTGTGTGACAAAACATCTGTGTGACAGAGGGCTTTAGAACTGTATGCAGATTTGTTGAAAAGCACACAGCATTTTGTAAAAAGTGTATAATTTCACTTTTAGAACTAGCTAAAACATTTCATAGGAAGTTTACCCTTTTTCAGTTTAAGGCTTGTCCTTGAGCAGTTGATTACCCTCAACCACTCCCCCCACCCCAGATATATCCATTATCCAGAACTGTCCATTAGGTTGTTTTTGGAACTGGTTCCTGGCTCGAAGACTATTCCCAGATATTTCAGTTCCTGAAACGCCACCATGGCTGAATGTTATTTTCAGGGAGAGGGTGGAAGAACTGATAATAGAGAGTGTTACCAGAGCAATTCAATAACAGATAGCCGAGCTGTCACTGAGGTAGACTGCTCCAAACTCCAGCAAAGCCTTTCACCAGGCAGATACACTTTAAAAATATGAGAGATCTTGAAGGATTCTGCCACTGTCATTTCCCATCTATATCATACTAACAGAAGTGAGATAAGCTTTCGTAGTACTGCTGATATCTGGAGGGTTACTGTACCACACCAGACTGGCATATGTTCTGTTTGTTAAATACAATGTGCAGTAAATGTTTTCAGGAAAATTTTAAAGATATTTATGAATTACATTGGAATTACTTTGGATTTCCTTTCCGTGTCTCAGAAAAGATGGTTTAGTTGCAGCATGGCCAAACGAGGCAGTCTCTGAAGGGGAAATATGGAATTGTTGTAATGACAGAAGGCACTTCTGATATGTGACCAAGTCACTGTATAATGCATTACCTTATCCATACCCGACCTTACCAGTCGGTGCTAAGGCCTTCTACAGAAATGAGTCTGGCTTCTAATACTGAGGAACTAAGGCCTTACAAATGGATTTTGCATGAATAAATCACATTAAATCCTCCATTTCAAGCCCTCAAGCTGATGTCATGTCTTTGGGAAAAAATGTATATTTGATAAGAAAATGAGAAATACATTTTCTGGCAAACCACTCTTCTACATTTGTCTTATTATTATCATTTTAAATCTGAAAGCATTTGGAAGCTGCTTAAGAGGTTGGGATGTTAAATTAATCAGAGATGATGGATTAGTGGGCAGATGAGATCAAGTGTTATCATGAATTGTTGTCATGTGACCCTTAAATTTAAGGTAGTGTCAAACTGTGTAGTCAGTATATCTCCAAGACATTTATAAACCAGTATTTCTAAAGGAAGCAGGTGATATAATACCATTTTCTTCTTGGTTTTGGTGTTCTGCTTGTAGAAGGGGAATCAGAAGAATTCAGTAACTGTATGAAAGTCTTTGAGGAATTCCATCAATTTGTCACGACTGTGAAAATCTACATATTGTTTTGGCAGGTGCTTGGAAGCGGCACACTCACCAAAACTTTCCTGACCTCCAAGACTCTGCTGCCCACCAGGCTGGTCACTCTGAGGTGGAGTCCTTGTAATGAACCTGCCGCCTAGGGCCAGTGTAAAGATTTGTGCAACAGGCTTGAATCTTCCTGCCACTTTTTCCCCCAGCATGTTTCTGTGCATATCTCCAACTAGAAGGATAATTAATAATTGGATATGGTCTATGGGACTGAGCTAACTTGCTTAAGGGAAAAAAACTATTCTGAGATATTTTTTCATTTTTGCCAATAGCCAAAACCAATAAACAGTAATATGTTGTTATTCAGTGATGACGAAAGTTGTAATAACAATTTCATTTGTCAAGGGAGGTCTGACTATTTTTGTCCTTTAGATAAAGATGAATAAGAACTTGAGTTACACATTTTATTAAATAGAGAAATGTAATTGTTTTGTTCCCTGGTTTAGGAGGACAGATGGAGTGTAAAACAGCACAGGTGAAGGAGGCTTGAACACAAATTTGTAACAATAACTTAAAAGTCAGATGCCGACCTGTAAGTAAGAGCCATGTGATATAAATAAATCATAGCTGCGTGGCACATTTGAGCTAGATATTGGATATAAAATAGCAATTAAATGGCTGGAAAGCAGCTGCTTGCCTGTCTGTAAGACATCTGGCTTTTTTCCTCAGCTCAGGAAGAACTTGCTGCTGCAGCCAACTGTTGTGTTTCAGGGACCTGTTTTATTTTCCAGCACAAAATGTAAGTGCAACGTGACACAAAGCAATTTCCCCTTTTAAATTGCCCAGAATTTTTAGGTTCCTTTTTCTGGATCTCTACTGCAGAAACCTCTGCTTCTTCTGCCACCCTTTGCTGCTGCCCTTCCTACTTGCCCCCGATCTCCTAGTCAGGCTGGTTTGATCATTATATTTGGCAGAGATTCCCTGCCTTTAAAAGGCCCGCTACTTTGTCTTAATGGTGCTTTTATTATTTAACACAGGCCAGGGAAAGATAGTGTTAAATGTTGCTTTATGAGCCAAATACAGCCATCTGAAGGCCGTGGAGTCAGGAGGCTGCAGCTACCGTTGCACGTATTGCACCGCCTGTCAGCACGGTCTCCTGGCGCCTGCTGCTAGCCTCAAGTCATAGGGCAGTTTTCTTTATATCTTTGCTGATTTCTCACTCTCCTGAGGAATTCTGAAATGTCGAGAAAGACAACGTGGAGGCATTCATTTGTCCGAGAGACACACAGTACAACAAAGCTATAGCTCACAAGCTAAAATTCTTCTCTCTTTTTTAAGGAATATAGGAAATACGATTTCCTTTTCATATGAGATGAATGGAATTCACTTCTGTCTTTCTGAAAACCACTGAGCTAGCTGAAATTCAAAAAGCCTTCCACTTCTATTTTCTACTTTCCTTTTCCTGTTTTCAAATGTTTCATGAAGCACCCCCTGATAGAAAAGATCACTCTTTGCTGCTTGTTTGTTCCAGGCTGACTGGTATATACAAGTTAATTTTTCTGGTGAGATGAAATACCCATAGATTTTTCTTGTGAATCTTTAGGAGCTAGCTGAGGTATAATCTGGCATACTGTTTATCCATGTAAAAATCAAACTAGGTTTTGTAAGTGTTTGGGGTTTTTTCTTTCTTTCAGAAGAAATTATGGAAAAAGCTTTGTTACATAAAGTTCTGGTAACACAGCATGGACCATTTTGGGGTGGAGTGAGTAACAGCACTGTTGGCCAACAAACAAATATATGTGTGTGCATGCATGTGTGTGCATCTGTGCACGCGCATCTAAAATAGCACTTACAGAAGTGGAAACTCAATCATTGTCATCTGCTGATGATTTTTTACCCTAAGACAAGATCCTTAACATGATCTTTTACACTTGCTGTCCACTGCTGAGTTACAAGTTTTGATTTAACTACAACGTGGATAAGGAGACTATGCACTTGCAAAGAAATACCCTGGGGATGTATCACAGAACATGCACCAAATTCACTTTTAGCAATGCTAAAATGAAGACCACCACAGACCTTAGTAAATTCACTCCTAAGTTGTCAGTTTAAATTTTCCATTAAGTTATAATAGCAAATGAATTCACAGACTGACATAACAGATTATATAAGGAGTTATTCAACTATGTTATATTAGTCTATAAGGGTTCCTTCAGAGTGAGAGAGAAGCTGTAGCTATAGCAGAAAAAAGTTTCTCTTTTCACAGCATTTAGTCTGAAGCATGTTCACTTTAGAAGCTCTCTCCTTGGTTGTGGTGCAATGGGATAAGTTTTCACAGTGGGCAATTAATTTTAATCAAAACTATCATCCATTTTAGCTAAGAAATCTATACATTCAAGTAGTTTTGAAGAACATCTGCACCCTTTTGTCCTTTAAAAATACATAATCTGATTTGGCAGGGCACATTTGTGGTGTTTCTGTGGTAGATTTTCTATTAAATTTATTTAAATACTCCCATTCTTGAGAAAATAAGCTAGGTGAGTTGGTTTGAGACATTCATTAAAGCCTACTCCAAACCATGTTTTATATGAAAAATGGCTTTGCTACTGAGAATGATTGGTATGTCAAGAATTTCATTTCAGGCAACATTTTTGTTATTAGAACAAGCTTCTGTTGTCTACACAGGGGTTTTGTTCAGAAAGATATAATGCAAGATAGGAAAAAAACATCCTTCCAGTGTTCTTATCTACTATGCAATACTTCTATTGTAAGCATAGATAATAACAATTCTAATATTTTTTTCATTTCCTTGGGTGCTGCTTCTTACTCACATCTTATAATGGTTCTCATGATTTTACTGCTGCTTCTCTGGGGGCTAGAAAAATAATCAAAGAGCTTGTTTTTCAGTGAGCAGTGTACTTGTTTATTGAAACGTTAGAACTGGATGCCTTAAAGGTGATCTTTTAAATCCCTTTTTCCCTTTTTGTATTTCCTGTGTAAAATACGAAGACTACCACATTAAAACATGTTTTCCTTATTGTTTTCTGCATCGTTAAAACCTGACAGGCCCATTTCTCTCCTGTTTCCCTTTGAAAGACTACCAGTTTCTGAAAAGAAAGGAAGGAGGGAGGATTGAAGTAGGTCACAGCCTTTGGTGACATCACCATGCCAGTCCTCTCAAACTGCCCCAAAAGCCAAATCATCCATAAATGGGGAGGAAAATGAGAATCTGATTAAAGCCAAAAGAAACAAAACAGACCAATAGTTTGTTCACTAGGTTTCTGTGGTTTCTGTTTTGTTTTGCTCTTGTTTATATCCTGCTCCACCCTTGCCCTCCTAGAAGTATTATTATTTCTCTCTCTTTTTTGTACACTAATAAGCAAGTTTTAAAATTCTCTCAAATCAATACAACTCTGCAGCGATCAACTGTGTAGGACCATAGGTTTTTTCTCTGGGTAGCAGATACATGTTTCTTTCCATCTTGGAAGACATCTACCATACTTTATTACTACAGTGACTATTTTTATACAACCCTGCTTCCTGAACAGCAACCGCATTTCCAGAGACTGTTTGCATATGCCAGCAGCAGATAAAGTTAGCACATTAAGCAAGTAAGGCAGCTAAGGAATGGGGGTAATGCACTGGATGGTGCTTGCTCTCTCATTTCTATTTTTGCCTGTCCCATCCTGACAAAAAAATACCCCACTAAACCAGAAAATGAAAGTGTGTGATACTTGCTGGGAGATAAAACGCCTGATTATTATATGCTGCCTCTGACAATGGGCTGACAAGACAGTGACCATCACAAGATCGTCACAGCTATTGGAAGTGAAGCACCACACTTCACTTGATCACAAGTGATTTTCTTAATGCATTTTTTGCCTTGTCTAGTGTAGAGTGTACAAAGTACAATGCAGTTGATCGCAAGCAAAATACCTGGAGCTTCCTGAAACCCAGAAATTGTTTGGACACCATTAGATGAGGAATCCTAGAAGCAAATGAAACCAAAGAATGATGAAAGGGGAAGCTGGGATGACCTTGCCACCCAGCGTCTCCTCTCAGGTCAATGTTAAACACAGCAGCGAAGGGAATAGAGGCCGACCAGCAATCTTCTGCACACCAGCTGAGTGAGCTGGATACTGGGTCCCTGGGAGGAACCCAGGGACATGTTTTAAATACTCCTCTACCCTATCTCTTACCAACAGGATCCTGTAATTTCCAACCACTTCCCTGTTTGCCTGTCTCTGAATGTCAACGGTAGGTAAAGTTGACACACACAGCAGTTGAAGCATTTAAAGGATCTGCAACAATTCGCTGGAAGAAGTTTATTATCATTTGTAGCTGTGCTTGATTATTTAAAGGTCACCTCCCGTCTCTACATAATCAGTTTTTCTTGCTTTCCTTTTTACTTTAACATCTGCCAAACTAAAACAATCAATGAGAAATTAAGTATGGGGAAAGCAATGACTTTCACGCACCAAAAATCACAGAATCACTGAACGGTTGAGGTCGGAAGGGACCTCAGGAGATCATCTGGTCCAACCCCCTGCTCAAGCAGGGCCACTTAAAGCAGGCTGCCCAGGACCACGTCCAGGTGGGTTTTGAATATTTCCAAGGATGGAGGCTCCACAACCTCTCTGGGCAACCTGTGCCAGTGCTCAATCACCCTCACAGTGAAAAAGTGTTTCCTGATGTTTAGATGAAATCTCCGGTGTTTCAGTTTATGCCCATTGCCTCTTGTCCTGTCAATTAAAAAGGATGTAATAGCCTGCAGTGAACCAAGTAGATGGAAGCTAATTCATGTATTTTATTGTAGTGTCCAACCAAAGTATGTAGCACATGAGAGTGTCCAGCAAAATCCTTGGTTCATTTCTGGGAAAGAAATGAAATTGCACGATGAAACCTCCTCAGCACCGTCAGACACTCATGGATGCAGGGTTTGGCACTGGACATGTTTTTAATTCAAAAGGTGTGAAATATTACCTTCAGTTAACTCGACAAGCATCTTTCTTCCATCATTTAGTCTTCAAACCCACAAATCTCAGCAGCAAGTACCACATAAATCTTTA
Source organism: Buteo buteo (assembly GCF_964188355.1). Classification (NCBI taxonomy): domain Eukaryota; kingdom Metazoa; phylum Chordata; class Aves; order Accipitriformes; family Accipitridae; genus Buteo; species Buteo buteo. Next base: position 7,352,837 of record NC_134185.1, read on the forward strand.
AAACTGAGCAGTAGGTAGAACCTGCTGCTTTTAATTCTCTTTCAACCTTTGCTGAGCTGCTGTCCTTTAAATTGCCACTACAGCTACTTAATTTTCCTCCCCAGCATTACCAGTTGTTCAGGTTTTATTATCATTATTATTCATCAGTTTTTTCTTTTCACTTGAATGGTGGAAGATAATAGCCATGTCACAGTGATGCAGCACTAACTCCAGGCACCAGCCCTTCTGATGTCACGGCTGTGTCCCTGGTGGTGGCCGTGTCACGGGGGGGTTGGTGACATGGGAGGACCAGGATGGGTATAAAAAGGGCTGCAAAAGCCCGGGCTAGCAGGCAAATATCCAGGTGAGCAAGGACTGAGAGGACAGGGCAGGGAGAGGAGGGCAAGGAGGGGAGGGCAGGGGCTGCTGCCCATAGCAGTGGGGGGGTGGCTGCTCCTCCTTTGCTGTTTCTCCTGCCTATTACAGCTGGACACCTGGACAGGGATGTGACCAGACCATGGCACGCTCCTGTCTTCTCCCTCCTCTGCCGCTCAGGTGGAGAATGGTGTAATTTTCTGCAAAGGCATTGACCTAAGGATAAGAAAACACACACAGCCCCAGTCTGTGGACTATCATGGTCCTACAGGCACCTGGAAAGTCCGTACAACCCTGGACAAAGGGAACTCCATACCACCCTCCCTCTCCCTACCTGTCATGGTCTTACGAGAAGCTGGAGGGTTCCCAGAGCCATGGATAAGTGGAGTTCCTCACCATCCACCTTCTCCGCATGAAACTTATCTCGGTATAAAGTTTCTGACTCATGAACCCACTGGCTGCTTCTGGTTTGTGCTGTCTTTTTATGGGAAATCTTTTGGGGTTTTTCGTTTTGCATAAAGATTGCATAAGCCTAAATTTCTTAAGAAAGATCCCCCAGTGTCAGGCTTTTCCATATAGACTAGCTCCTCAAGAGCAAGGACTCAACTTTCAATATCTTTCACCCCAATTCCAATTCTCCTTTTGAGGCACATCTTTCCAATTAGATGGAACAACTTTGTTACCTGATATCAAAACTGCTTTTTCTTCCATAAGGCCAGAATCTCTTTTGCCATTCCCTTTTGTTCTATGCTCTTTGTTTAGTGAGAAAGGCAGGGTAGGCACTCTGGCCTAACTAACGTGAAGCTATTTTTGGAAAATCTGCCTAAAGATAGGAAATGGGCAGGCTGTTTTGTTCTTGCATGAATCCAGACCAAAAATTACTTTCTTACATAAGAAAGCGCTGGAGTGGAACTGGAGATCACTTGGAATATAGTTGTATCATGTGGATCTTTTTTCCCCTTTGTTAAAAAAGGGTGTTTAATAAATGGCATATGTAGATAACATAACTGAAAACAGATGCTGTTACAGAAGCAGGGATCTAAGATTTCCTTGGAGACCTAAGGTATGGCATATTGATTTGACGTGATTACTGCTGTAGTTTTATCATCCCTATTTGTTTATGTGACAATTACAATGGTATCTGGAGGTTCCAAGCAAGATTAGGGTTTCATTACTTTTTATACTACAAAAAGTATAAAATAAGTTTGTCCCTTCCCACTCATTGCAAATTTACATGGCAGTTAAACACAGCACTGACATTAATGATTAACTAATGAAAGACATTCACAGTGGTACTTAAAACCAACCCCTACCATGGAACACTGCAGTCTTAATTTTGGTGAAAGAAGATGGCTCTAAAGAATAAACAGTCCTTATATGAGTCTGTCATTGCGCTAAATTAATCAAGATTCCTGGATGTAAACAAAGAGATCTTGGCCTGCTTCTTCCTTTGGCAAGCTACCACCAGGAGTACCATGTAGTTCAAGATAGACAATTAGAAGAAACATATCAATCAAACTACTTGAAATGTAAGGCTTTCATTTCACCAATACTGTTAATTCCCTCTGCCTTTATGCCTTTATGCAAAGAAAGGTTTATCAAGAGAAACCATTTGGTGTTTTTCAGATGGTGTTAGGAAGATAATAATTGCCTTTTTAGGGAGGAAAAGGAATAAAGTTAATTTAGAAAGACTAAAGCTGCTGTCATCTTTTGCTCTTGTAGACCTGCTTCTTTGAAGCCAAAGCAATAAAAATCTGCACACAAAAGAAAAGAAAAAAATACCTGCAAAGGAAGAAAATGTAGCCCATCTTTTCTAGTGTCTCAGAGAGAATATCTGTATTGAAAAAATTCTCAGGTTACCTCTAAGCAGCCAGCACAGGATACTAGAATTGCTTTAATTGTGTTAGCATGGTACTCCCTTAGGTCTATTCATCTGACTGAGGAGTACCATTAGCCCAGGGAAAGCACCCTGTTAATACAAGTGTAGTTCTCCAGTGCCTGAGCTAGCCTGTTCACCTCCAGCTGACACATTACACAATCTAAGCTTAGGCTGACTTTGTCTTGCTGTCAGAGAAGAAGTGCCGAGTAGCACAGACACTCATGGACTGAGTGTTGAAAAACCTTTGGCGTAGGGTAAACAGGTGGGAAAAACAATTCACAAACAAGCAGGCCAGTTGCAGTCTGAGAGGTAACAGGAGTCTCTGTTGCAACGGTCTTTCCAGCAGCACCTTCAACTGGATCAGGAGATACTCCCCAAACTGATGTTCTGTCCATTTGTATAGCCAGTTGAACCACAGTCCTGAGTGACCATGGCAACACATGTGTGATCCATCACTACTGAGTACCTTAAACTAAATAAAAAGCATATCCTAACTATCTTAACTATGTACATACGATTGTCCTACGCTATCATTTCAACACCTGAAGGAACAGTTTCTACTGACTATTGTCAAGTATCTTATCTTTTACAGTTTGGTCAATTCTACAGCAAGAACCACCTGGGGAGTCTTTGGGATGGCCAGGTTCTCCACCCAGGTTATTAATCTGCACACTGAAGATCTGTGCAGACTAACAAAATGGTTAATAGAAATGGCTGCTGTCACAAAGAAAATTTTCACATCAGTATTTTAGTTTTCAATTTGTCTGTTGATCCTCTCATACTACTTTTAGTTTCTTCATATCTTACCCAAAATATGTCTTGGTCCTACAGGCACTGCCAGAAGTCAGCCTCAGCCCTCTAGAAGGCTCTAGAAGAAGACTCTCTCTTTTTTTTAAAATTGTTTTTTAAATCTTGAATTTGGATAGTGCTATGTGTGTGTCTTTAATTTCTACTGAGTTTGACAATTTTATGTAGCAAGCTGTGTTATGGTCTAAGTTGTCTATGACAACAAAGCCTAGACCTCCGCTTCACAGTATTTACTGTTCCTTACCCTGACTCCTGTGTGATAGAAATGATCTATCCACCTGAATGTGAACATCTGATTCAGAAAGTTAGCAGTAGTTAGTAGTCAAACCAAAAAGTGGGAAAATGGGTCTCAACACTTCCTTTGCTTGGGTGACTGAATAGAGCAACGAGATATCATGTTCAAAAATCGGTTGCCTGTCAACTTGCACCGTGTTCTACTTGCACTCCAGTCAGAAGAAATCTGCTCAGCTGCTAATTTTTAATTTGGTATTATTTCTTGCTTTTGATAATCCTATCTGAATTCAGATATTTACTTCTTAGCTTGGATATGGATTTATGACATATTCATCGTGACCAATTTTGTAGGACAATAATTTTTCTCTTAACAAATTGGTTGATGTATATTTGATGCAAACGTATTGACAAACCACATTGAAACACCTGTGCTTGAATGAAATGGCCTTTGAAATGCTGATGTTCATCAAAATATGCAAATATACTGTAAGGTGCTCTTTCCCGTATCTCTCTACCTGGGACATACTCATAATGTCATTTTAAAGAAAGTACATGCATAACAGCAGAGAACTCCCTTAACATCTATGCCAAAATGTATATGATATCACTAATGGTTTTTTTTTTCCTTCTCCTGATTTATTTTAGCCTTGCCCTGAAAGAACAAGAAAGTTACAGTCTCCACATAACTGGCATTTTGGTTGAGAAGTCCCAGCTAGATCCTCCCTAGATCTTTCATTCCATCTGTCACATGACAGTAGATGTGGACGGTGCCCAGCTGAGATTAAAATTACCTTTACTTACATAGTGAATCACTCAGTAACTCTATTTAACACAGAGAATTGTCATTAAAGAATATTAACTAGGCAATATCTCTATGCAGAATTTCAGAAGATAATGTACCTCCTGCCAATTCTGAAAATGAAAAGAAAATTTGATACTTCTGTTTCCACTGTTTTACTTATCTATATTAGTAAAGCTACTTAGCAGCTATGTATAGTAGAAATCAGACATGAAAAGATATTCGGAGGAGTTTTATTTGTAGTTGCCTTTCAAAGGTAATCCTAGAGAAAAGGGGTGAGATTTACTAGCCAAAATTATATTCAGCATAATTTTAAGACATCCTAGTTCATCCTTCCTACCTCCTTGCTCCAGAAGGACAGAAGTCTCCTATAGGTCCTATATTATCTGGTAAACCATGTGCAGGTGTCTCAGATACTCCAGGATATCTAAAATGCCACTAAAGTCCAATGAATTCACCTTCAAGTGCCCCTTGTACTCTTGATATTATACTACAACACATTAAGTTTTAATTGAAATTTAAGTTAAAATAATGTCATTGGTTATATTTTAATTTTTGTCTTTATTATATTTTGTTGTTTTAAACTTCTTGTGATACAGTATTTTAGGGGGAAAAAAAAAAAAGACTGATGTGTACATTGTGTACACTGGCGAGGCAGAAGAGGCTGGTGTGTGAAGCCCACAAAGCTAGGATGTAATACTGGCAGCACTTTCAACAGACCATCTATCTGAATTCCTAGCCTCTTGCACTGACCATTGTTGAACTTTGTTTCGATTAACAAATTTCAGACATTAGGATATATTTTAAAAGGCCTTTTGCAAAGTTTTGAAGAAGCTTTAAACATTTTCAATAATATCCTTTCAGATTTTCTTCGTTGAATTGAACTGCTTGTCTTTTTTCCCCAAGCAGGTAAATGAGGACATAGGATCTTATTTGTTTATGGTGTACCCAATCTACTGACTTGGACTCACTTTCTTTACAAAATTGCATTGATAGCAAATTATGAAGTCTTAATAATAAGCCCCAAGACTTCTGTCCATCCATTCAAATCAGCAAGCAGTTACCTTTCCTTGACTTGCCCATAGTAGATCAGAGTTTGGAGGAAGGAGTGACACCCAGCTGCTCAGAATTCCTTTAATTCCCTATCATTGCTGAGCAGCTTCCTGTGGTTCTTGAGGAAGATTGAAATGAGGCATCTAATTGCAATTTAGAATTCATTATCTACTCTTTCTACAAGCCACCACAAATTAGCCAGGAAAGGCCAATGTCAAATCATCTGGGGAACTTAACAGAACATCAAGAGTAAGAACAATTACCTGACTCAGAGTAATCAGTAAGAAGTTTGCTGAATGAGGAATGTATTACCCAAAATCAATTTCAAAACTCCTGTCCGTAGACAGAATTTTAGGTAGTACTACTGAGTGCATATAGTCACAAAACAATGATTTTCAAATTAATTTCAGTCATTAGTATTTGAGGTTTTGCACAAACTGCCAAGAAAAGAGCATTTTCCTACAGGATTTTAAAGCTGCCCCTGAAGTGCGGGTAAGCTGTAGTGTGTGCAGGTACTGCATATAAATTAGCACTCGCATCTAAAAGCAATGGAGTGAAAGAGGACCTTTTAAAAAGTGATAGTTATTTTATCAGGAAACTGTTATCTCAATTGTCAATAAGTTCATATTTTTAGTACTAATTTTATCTTTGAAGTATTTTTCTCATACTTTTTGCAGAGGCAAATTGAAATGAGAGTTCCTTCCATACAGCCAAGATGGATCCATTTTAAATAAAAACAAGGCTAAGAGCATGAAACTTTTGCTGAAAGCTTGTTTCTGTTTTATTGACCATTGTGCATTTCAAGATGTCCCAGATGTAGCAAAATAAGTACAAAGACAGATAAGCTGCAGCGTATTTATTGCCAGGTAATGGTGAGCTACTCCCAGGAAATTAGATGTAGCTTGCTGCTTTCACATCTAGCTAGTTGCTTGCACCTTTTTTTTTTTTTTTTTTTGACCCAGACAATTAAAGAAGCAAAGAAGAGTGCTGGAACTGAACAGCTGAAAATGCATTTGGGATTGTCTAGGAGAAGAAACTCACAACTGTGGCTTCCTCCTTGGCTCATTTGGCACATGCTGTTGATACGGTCAAAGTGCTTGGCTACGTGGGTGGATGTGGCCAGACCCAGAGCTCAGCGCTGGCTTGTCCAGGGCACCCTTGTCCAAAACCTGTTTGCATTTACCACTGTGTCTTCTGATAGCACCTCACACGTCTGTGCGTCACATGGACAAGCTCACCACAGCCAAACTAGCAGGGTGGTGGGAAAGCGTGAAGGTCTGGCTGGAACGCGCCCTTAACACAAGTTACCTCACTGGAGAGAAAGAAAGATTGACTATGGTTCTTTTTCACAAAGCTCAGGAGAAAAAAGGGGCATGTCATCAGCAGAGAGTGCAGCCAGCCTGAGCTAGTATAGATTAAGTAACAAGTGACAAGAAAGGAATTTGCTGGTCAGCACATACATGGTTTGGTCAGGCCTTTCAGACTTCCTGAACATCACCCTGCTAAGCACACAGCAAATCAGAAACATGCCCTGGGTAATTGCAAAAGGGTAACTAGAAAGGCTACCTTTATGTGTCTACTTTTCTATGTTGTACGGTTCTGTATTTTACAAGCTGTCCCTTTCTATGGGAATCTTATTTCCAGTTCATATACAAACACTATATGAGCAAGCAGTAGCCGCAGTTAAGTATGTAAATCTATGTAAATTTGAATAGCGTTTTAGAATATCAAAGGAAATAATATTTCATGAGTAAAGTTTGTCATGGTTTAAAATAGGAAAAAAACTCTACAATAAGATTTCCAGTTTGATTGTTTTGCTTTCAAACATCAGAATGCACATGAGTTCTTCAACTTGCAGAGCAGTGTCTCAAAATTAATGTGCTGTGAAAGTAAAATGACTTTGTTACACTTTGCATGCTTTGCTTCCTTATCCAAGAGTCTTCTTGCAACCACCTAATACCAGCTACATTTTCAAATGTCCCTTCTTCTCCTTATTGCAGATAATTGGAAGCATCTGCTCCATTCTCAGAGCGCGCACTCCCATGCTTATAGCTGAAAACTGTGATCGCAGCATATCTAAACATCTCTTCATCTTCCCAGCTTCAACATCATTTTCTAGCTCTGATCACGTACTGGAGTAAAGAGTTGGTTATTTTAAGTAGTCATTCCTTGATTTATGTCAATTTGACAAAATTGCAGAACTGCTGTAATTTTCAAGTCAATTCTTTCTCCACATGCCACCTGTGAACTAAAAAGGATGTGCTTTCCAAAAGAGATTCGGTGGCTGGTGCTCCGTGATAGGTTCCTCAGCCATTCCTGAAATTTTCTAAGTGTTGCAACTTGGCTGAGATGCCAGCAGCAGTTCTGCTGTACAAAAGACGCTGAGTATCAGAGGTCTGGTTATGGAAACGATCAGTCTGGGCACACCATTCCCTTTGGTTTGTGAGGATCCTTTCAGGCCGACTGCCCTACATACAATCAAAGAAAAGAGATTCTTACACATTGAGACGACCCAGTAGGCTTATTTCCACTACTTCTTTATGCAGGGCTTGCTGGTTACAAGGCCCAAGAGTCTGACAGCGGGGACTGTCTCCATGAGTATGTTCAGCTTGTGACAGGTTTTGGAACACAGGTAAGAGTGAAACAGGGTCTTCAGTTCTGCAGCGGAGGTTGGTATCTTGTCTGTGGGGGAGACTGTGCTTGCCTATAGGTGGTAGTTCCTGTTCAGAAGAGTTCAGACACAAAATATGTAGGTTGCTGGTGCGTGGCAGCATTGCACAAAGACGGCAGAGTTAAAGGAGCTTGGAGACTAACTTAACTCCTGCTTTCCTGCTTTTGATAAGTTTTGCAGATGTACTAAGAGATTTCAGCATCCCCCAAGAAATAGGTATCTTGACTCTAACTTGATAATACATTTTTTACATTGAGAATCATTAAGTTGTTTAATTTGTGTCTACAGGCAAAGTAGGCGCCCAGTCTCCCATAAAAGTCAATGACATCCAACCTACAAAACCAACGCGTCTGGTAAGTGACTCGGCTCATCCTGAGGTAGAGACTCTCTCCCTGGGCTCTCTCCGCTGACTCGGAAGAGAGGTCAGACACCCGCCGCTGAAACAATAACACCTGTGAGTAGACGACTAGGGCTGGTTGTCTTCAGTTGCAAACAGAACACCTCCCTGAATCTCCTGGTATCGCTGCCCTGAAAGGGACCTGCTTTTGTAGGAGTTAATGGAGCTGTACAGGAGTGCTTGGGGTGCTATTGTGCAAAGTAAGGGACTCTGTGGGATTTCTAAATCCTTCTTCTCACTCCTGGTCACTTATTTATGAAGCAAAGGAGATGAAAATGCTCTTTCCTTTCTCTTTCCCATGATCCTGTTACAACACATAACACTTTCGACCATTCTCTTTAAATCATTATCATTTTGAAGCTACTAGCACATAACAGAGTTGTTTTTCCTTGTCTGCTTACGGACTTAAGTGTTGCAAGTAGCAGTTTAAAGGGTGACTGAAAACACAGTGGTATTGTAGCCTGAACTCCAATCAGACCCCTTTCCAGCAAGCATCCAAGCCTGGACTCCCATCCCTCTACATTCCTGGAGGTCCTCACTGCTTCCCCCATCAGGTTTGTGCTATCTATGCCCCTTTCACTTCATCCTTCCTCTTACACACTTCCACACTTCCCTTCATGAGTACCACAACCCACCTTCGAATCCCCTACCCCTTAAAACCCTTCCCTTGTAGCCAGCATTTGCTGACACAATTTTTCTTTTTCTTGAAAATAGTGTGATCCCCTTGTGAACTGCTTCCTGCAGAGAACATTTCTGCAGAATAATATTTGTTGAAAGCTTCAACCAGCTGACAGATTGCAGCAAGCAGCTTCTTTCTCTGGAGATTTTTGCCGACAGTCATGCTCAAGTGCCTGGGGCTGGGCAAGGCTGGCTCGATGACTGCTGTACATACCCGAGAACTGCCTAATTCATGTAAATCAGGCAGGGCAAAATGCTTTGTGGTGAGGAAGGGTATGTCTACAGAGGCAGATGCCTACAGGTGCAGTACATCTCTAATCTGGAAGCTTTGTACTCTGTGTGATCTATTCAGCTTCTTAGGAAGGCCCGATATCATATAAGCTTGGCTATCTGATGTCTGCTAAAGGAAAGGGTTTCTGTCAAAAGAAATCTACACAATGAATAGAAAACTACATTCATCTTAGTATGGTTTTGTTTCATAGTCTTTCTGTATTACCCAACTGTCCTATCGTCCATCTCCAGCTCTTGCTTTCCTTGCTGGACATTCAATAATATTTTCCATTCTGAACTTTCTCTGCTATTGGATGATTTTTTGTCAAAAGCACAAGCAGGTCTAGCAGCCACTCTTCTGAGAAGTAGGCTAGCACTCAATTAAGGTACTTTAAACTTCGGTGCACCAGACTCTCTAATGGCATCTGCAATTTGAATGCAGAAGAAGTGGTTAAGACAAGATATTAGGCTGCTGGGACCTGGTATCAGATCTGTTCAAAGGTGATGGAGAAAAAATGAAGTCAGAAGACCCAGAACTGCAGTCCTTACCTATCGCCCAGCCTGCTAATCACTCCCAATTTCTTTTTTCACAGCTCTTTTCTTCACTAATGGTTGGCACAATCGGACCATAGGTCATCAACTTAGTGCGAAGAAAATGTCAGCATAACCCAAGCAGAGCGTTTAATAGCTAAATGGCTTTTCGTGAGTAACAACTCACACTTGTAAATTAATCATGCTGCAACGGTCTCACTCTAGGCTAACTCAACATACCAATTTAACTCATTTTCTGTGTTCTGAATGTGGAAACATTAAATCTAGGTCAATATTTTCAGTAAATTCAATAAATTATTCACTGAGTCAATTATTTTCTTGAGATCTTTTGTACCACAAATTTTCTACCTCATGCCATGGAACCGTTTTAGCATTCAAGGAAAGAAAACACTCCTATCTGCAAAGGAACTGTGCAGACATGCATCTTAATTCTGAATTTAACATCACTAGATATTGCATAGCAGGAGGTAAGCAAATTTCACCCCACCACACATTTGATTACCTTCAGACTGAGACATACTTGTGTCTATATCAGCTTATTCACAAAGTCAAGAAGGTGAAAACCCTTCATTAATGCAATAAAATTTGTATATTCCTAGAAGCAAGTCATTAAGCAATTTGTCTATCATTGGCCGGAAACCGTAATACAGTTTCAGATCACTTACCTGATCTTGTAAATCAAAATGTGATCATTATGATTTAGCTAATCATATTTTTTTAACTTATTTCCATTTTGATATTTGCAGCTTACATGTAGGATCATCAAAATCACACCAAAGTAAAAATTAGAAGTGAAAATTAGAAGTAAAAAATGAATAATAGTCTCCTGTCTTTGTTAGATTTATAGGCTTTTGACAGAAGTGAACTGTAAGAAAAAGTTGAAAGAAAGATATGGACATCAGAAATGCAAAGTTGAATAAGCAGTTCTAAAAATAAGGGCTGGGCAGATGAAAGAAAGAGAATACAAGAGGATGCAAAGAGATGGTTTGGAGGGCAAAGAGAGGGTTGGGAGGTCCGCCAACACGGGGAGGGGCAGATTCAGACACGCTGTCATAAAAAATTCACAGAGCTCAACCACCATAGATCAAAAGTTAAAAGGAAATGTTCCAGTAAAATCCTGTCAAAATCGACATGCTCAACATGCTGTCCTTTACCAAGCCAACCCCAGCAGCTGTACTGGTAACAAATGGCTTGAACCGAGATGCTGCCGTAGAAGTTTCTGTCATATTGGCCAGCTGATGCTCATCGGCTGTGGCAGGTGTTGTTGAAGCTGGCAAAGGCATCCCACTCTGTCTGTCAAATTTACCTTCCCTTCTCCCTTAAGTGTTCCTTTTGCTTTTCATCACTGTCGCAGCCACCCTCCGCAAGAGGTCCTCTTCCTCAGTTGCACTCTCAGCGAAAAGTCGAGAGTGTCAGACATACAGGACCACACAGTCAGAACCTCCGCTCCCACTCACCTCCAAAAATTGAACCTTTCTCCCTTTCTGCAGCCTTGACCTGCTAATGGTGGTGGTAGGAGGACTAAACTGTTAGTGCTGCTCCACTGAGCTGGGATTTGAAATGTTCATCAGGCCATTCATTAAAGCTGTAATTATTAATAGGTATTTTTTAAAAAAGGCATCAGTGTCATGCATTATTTTTTCCACAGCCTGAGTTCTGATGACTAAGGAACTGCCAGAAAGAAGAGAGAGACTGTTTTCACAGTGTCATACTTGGATGTGTTTAACGAGAACTTTTTATCTTCAAGTTGGACAAACCATTTTGAAGAGCCCTGCTTTTAATAGGTTTTCCAGTTATATTGACTACTGTACAGAGAAGAGGTGTCAAATAACAACTATGTCCAAATAAAATTAGATGCTGCTGAAATCAGAATCTGTGCCTTTCTTAGTTCCGAGTCTTTTTCCCAAGCCATTCACTATCAGGGTTATCTAATTACATAATATTTTACACAATAAATGCAAGCATTGCGCTTTGTTGGCATATCTTACATCTCTATTAGAAGAAGTTAATTAGACCATATTTTTCATGTACAGGATGAATACGCGCTATCTGAACCCAGATACATGGTGTTGAATGTTATGGTGATTAACAGTGATTCAATGTACAATTATACATTCTGGATTTGAACTTCACTGGTAAAAACACTAATGAAGTACAATGTTTTCCATTAACCCACTGAGGTTTTGGGACAGCGAACCATTAACTCAAAGGTATTTCCCTTCTGAAGACCTAAGGTGATGAGTACATACACTGATCCTAGTGTGGCCTCATTCTTGATTGTCACCCAAGTGCTTCCATAATGCAAATATTAATCTTCAAAACAAGTCAACAGATGCATCATATACCAATTCTTTCTGAAGCGTGGACACATCATGAACCACACAGCAAATACTTAATAGGATTTCAAGTACATTTGCAAAGCAGGGTGTTAGAAGCAGTTTGTTGCATTTAAATGGCATAAAAGGTTGAGTTTATTCTAAGCTCTATATTATGTTTGGCATTTGGAATTTAATACAAAACAACAGGAACAAACCAGAAGATAGCTCTGGTACCTATTTTTAGTTGGAAGAAGTCATTAACACACTGCAGCTTACATGACAGGGCCCTTTCCTGTGGTAGGACACTCCCAGCAGTAAGCAGAGAGAGATTGGGAAAGCCAGGGATGAGAAATTAAATCCCTGAAACACTTCTTTTTGAGAGCAGGACAGGAAGTGGTGAGAACAGACATTTATTTTTATTCTGAGTGTCTCGTTTCTAGGGAAATGAGCAAACGTAGTGTGAGTTGTATTGGCAAGCAGTGAGTCATTGATCCATTTTCTTGATAAAAAGTATGGAAAAAGTATCCCTCAAGGAGGAAATAAACTGTTGAATTTGGAGCTTTACCCTCAGCTGGGGCAAAATTCTTTTTCTGCTGCTCTATTGTTGCACCTGACCATGTGAACCACTCTAAAAATTACAAATTCAAATACATAATAGAAAAGAAATAGTCAAGGAATGACAGCTAATCAACTCCATTTTCCTGATAGCCCCTTGTACTTTATCTTGATTTGGTGTTATTACTAAAGGCAGTGTATGATCTCCTCGTTTCACAGACTCATTCCACTGAGTGCTGCAAATATTTGCTGAATATTTTCTTTTAGAAACATAGAAAGCTATAGGCACGGTTCCCCTGTGGCATAACTTGCATGTAAAGATGCCTCTTATGTGTTTTTCTTGCCATTACTTGACTCCCCTACAGCATCCAACTACCCTAAGGTAGTGCTTCCTACCCAAGGAGCTCAGCCGTGTGCCTGCTGACGACAAGTTTACGGCCAAGAGAGGGGACATCAGGACCCAACCTGCTCCCTACTGCCATGAGTTTGCACCAGGGAGCACCAGTGAGGGAGAGGGATCGCTGCAGAGAACCTGGGAAAGGCGAATACCAAATTGCACCGCTGACTCCGCGACCTGGTCTTGGACCTGCGTGGTACCCCGTCCTCCAGGGGGCTGAAAAGAGGCTGTGTTAGCTCTGTCACCGCAACCTGCAGTCCCACTAGCATTTCGTTAATCTTATTTGCAGCCTTGAAATCCAGACCAAGCCATTAGATTACCCAATTTGACCTTTCTCATGGGGGGGAAAAAAAAAAAAAAAAAAAGGTTTCTGGCCCACCTCAGACTGAGTTGGGTGGTATTTTTCTACGTGATTTCAGACCTAAGCAATGCAGGATTCGGAATTTGACATGGGGTTTATTTCTTCCTCAAAAGAGTGTTTAATGTTTCTGCTTGAGCCATCCTTTACTACAGAAAAATAGTAAAAAAGTAACTAGAAACAGGCAAAGAGGAAAAACATGTCCTGGAGAGACGGAGGGGGAAGGAGCAGAGGAGGAAAGGGAAATGTCAATATAATCAGTGCTGCAGAGGTGGAGATGTTCCAAGCCTGTATCAGGGCAATTGGTCATTCAACTTGATCCTGGATTTGTCAGGAGTGCAGAGCCTAAACCATCATTCACTGAGAATACACTGTTCCTCCTACATCGACTGCATTTTTAGACAAGTCAGCATTTTCTTTGAGAAAACTTTCACAGATGCTCTTGGGTATTGAAGAATACCAGCCTTGCCAAAAGAGGAGCCTTAGGTTTCTTGTTATTCCCAGCCTCTGAGTCCTCAGAGTGTCATCTGTTATCTTTCAAATCATTTTTTTGTCAGAATGTGACTTTTTGATTGGGTTTTTTTCCCCTTCTGTCCAGTTGCTTTTACATTTTTCTCCTTCACACTGAAGCAAAAATTTTCTCTTGTTGTTTCAGCACAGCTCCCTTTATGTTTCGCTTTCTATTTCAGCAGCGTGTTGTATTTAATAGGAGACATTTCCAAAAGGGCTGAGGGTCAGACTTTCAAGTTTGCAGCACTTAACGGCTGCGTGTGTTTGAACTGAACATCCATTCAGACAGCTATAAAGGTTCCCTGTTCCACAGCACTCCAGCAGACCGAGCATGGCCACGCGACACAACGCGCTGCTGCCTTACAGAGTCCCGAAACAAATCCTGGTGAGTAAGTGCAGCCATTTGAGACTCAAAATCAGGATTTCTGTGTCAGTGTCTGGGCAACGTGATCTTGCCCCTCCCAAAGCAATTCGGGTCAGTATTGGACTGACACGGTGTCACTGTCCCTTCCAAGTGCGGAACCTGAATTACGTCTTGACTTAAGCCTGACGTGGAAGAGGCACTTTTCCTTCTCAGCTTGCTGCACATTTTGAAAGAGTGTGACTTCTGTATCAATGTTCACTTTCCAATCTCTCATTCTGGTTTTGAAGGTTGCACAGCAGCCGTGGTCTTTAAACATGCCTAATCAGCTGTTTAGGCACAATCTGTCTTCTATGTGAGTGGAGTATCTGTTAAGGTCACCGTATACTTCACCAGCAGCCTAACTCTACATGCCCACTTCATAGTTCTTGACTACTTTTATTAAAATTTTGTTATTATTATTATCAGGGAAAATGCTATTGGCAGATCAGAACCAAAGTCATCAAAAAGCAAAAAGAGATTTTGAGTCCCAAATTCAATGGCTGAATGAAATTCAGCTTTGGGAAGTTTTCTTTGCCGTTTCCTGAAAAATATGCCAAGTATTTTGTACGTTTTGCAGTGGACACTCTGTCCATAACAGATTTCTTAGCACATATTCTGAATTTTCTGCATTTTTACTGCTAGCCATGTAAAATGATCAACTTATTTTGCATAATGTGTCCACAAATAAAAGCAAAAACTAAGAAATTTATAAATCATCTGACATTCCAACAGTATGCTGTTTTCTGACTTCAGATGACTCATTGTCATATTCATTGTTAGCTTGTTCATCTATTAAATGTAACATGCTCTATAACAAGTGACCCATTTCATTTTCCATTCTAATTTTGCCTTTTTGGAGCCTTCTAGTCCAATTTTTTCTAGTCTGAGTGCCAAAGGTTAATATCTTATGATTAGACATCTAAACAGAAGTGAGCCATAGTGACTGCTAAATGAGCAAAGCAGTTATAATTGTGCAGCTTTAAGCATTTCTTCTACTAACTTTCTATAAATAAAAACTTTCCTCAAAGGTTTCAACACAGCTCAAGTCTGAGCTAATACTAACTAAAAGTTACTCCCAAATTCAAATAATTCTGAAGTTAAGACTAACAAAACAATTACCATAGAACTCTATAGAAATGTAAATTTTGGGGATATCTTGCTCAAATTAGAACACTTTCTGACTACATACAGACACAGAATATAAACACAAACCACAATCTTGTATCAGATATTCTTGCAGATTAGTACATCTTGATTAGCACATATTGATGGAATGTGATCATTGATGCCATTACAAAACATACACTTTAATAGTGTTCAAGATTGTTGATGTCTGGCAAGCTCTATAACTGCTTTAATATTTTATACTAATAGTATTGCATTGATTTCTTTTAGGCGTTTTTCTCCTCTTTCTCAAGCCTGTGGATCTGCTACAGGTTTTTTGCTAGTTGTGTCCAATGCATTTCAAGATCTGTGTGCCTTTCCTCTCATTCTACACATTTACTTTTCAGCTCTTCCCCCTCTCTTCCAAGAAGGCCAGCGTAAATAAACAATTTCTGCGGCCATAAAGGCTTGTAAAATGTCTGAATGACAAAGTAATGAACACTCTTTGTGACTGGAGTCAGCACAAGTATTTATTGCTAAGCAACAAAGACTGATGTCAAGGAGTTTTGCCAAATGCAGATGGTGAGTAGGTTTGTTGAAAAAATGAAATCACTCTAACACAACTCTTTACAGCAGATTCTAATATAATAGAAATAAAATGCACTCAACTGGTTGGATTGAAGGGCTCCACAGAGAGGAATGAGGTTAATTTAATAATGGTTTCTGCTGGCTTGACCTGTATTTTGGGGAATTGCTCATATGTGAGGGTATTCCTAATCTATTTCAGCAATACTTAAGGAAAAAATTCTGCAAAGCTTCCCTAAAGTGCCTGCCCTCTGAACAGTTGCCATTCAGAATGTTGTTGATGACAAAGGAAGGACACAGTACGTTGTACCCAGTTGGCAGGGAGGTGGTGTTTGGAATATGCAAGTACAACCTTACTGGTCACTTCAGTCTCTTACAGCGTCAACAATTTTTAGTGCTGTTTAGCAAATGCCTTTGTGTTCTCTCTCTGAACGACTCACCAGGTGTGACCGGTGGGCTGAGATTGATGATTACGTCACTGCAAAGTTGAATGTGTGCCCTATGGGGAATGTCCACCAAACTCCTTTTCTCCTTGTTTGAGACCAGAACTGCCACAACAGAGAACACACTCCTTTGTCTCATAAAAACACGGTAATCTTTATGATATCCTTTAGGCAGAGCTTACCGTCAAAATCAGATGCAAATTTTCCTTATTCATAGAGGGAGCGGACAAAAGCAGACCGTACACCCTGCCTCTCTGCAAGGACAGTGTGCTTGGGCTGAAGAAGGTGAAACCAAACGGCTGTTGGTTAGCACTTCAAGACCATGCTGGAGGCAATCTGTTCTGGTTCAGTCAATCAAACTGCTAAAATAATTCACTATAACTCACCTTGGCTGCTCCAGGAACCATCTACCTCTTTCCCTGGAAGCCGTCTCACCCATATACCTTGCTCACCCTCCCAGAAACAACCTGCTGGTACTCAGCTTGGAAGATCAGTTCTGCTGCCCGACTCCCAGATGCCCCTCATCTTCTGTGCACAGAGACCCAAAGCTCAGCCCAGAATTCCGGCTCCTTGGCCCTAAACTGGACGATACGGAAAAACACGCACATTCCCATGTTTTCAGCCTCCACAGCGATTCACCCATGCTGGCTGTACCAATAGTTACGTTGGTGGAGGGCCAGGAATAGTAGCACGTACCAGGATAAGTACACAAAATAGTGTGATGATGGCAATAAATTCAACACACACACACACACACACACGTGCAAAACCAACCCTACACCTTGTTATAGAAAGTGGCTTAATTTGCTTCGGAGTAGATGTTGCACCTCGGGCAACTCATTAAACAAGTCTCTTGTGTCTGAATGAAAAATGTAACGTGTATGAAAATTACTATCCTGAGTGAAAGAAAGATTGGTCAGAGCTCATGAGAGGCTCAGCTGAGAAAAATTATTTTACTTGAAGCTATTTTTATTTCTCGTAGTTGTGTTAGGCAACCAGCTATATTGTATCATACAGCTGAAAGTCGTGAGTGGCTGCTTAGAATTAGGTAAATTCACCTAACAAAAACATTAATCAATTTTGAATAGTGATTGCATTTGGAAAAGATTTTAGGAAAGATTGTATTTTTTTTGCCACTTGCTTCGCCACTTTGCTGTTTTATCAGTGTTCTGGGCTTTTGAGGGGTTTGGATCTAGTCGTTCCAGTTCAGTTTTGCTGTTTGTAAATGTTATGAGCTAGTGAGAATAAATGATTTTTCAAAGCCTGAGTTATTCAAAAATTGTTCACTTTTGCAGCTCAGTACCGGATATTTGCCCACATGGTGGGTTTCTCGTGTCTGATCAGGCAAGCAAAAATCCTAAACAGCAAAAATGGTGAACTGGTGAAAGTGGTAGTGACCAATGCATACTAATACAACCTGAGAATTGATTTCTTGGTTTTTTTGGATTTGAAGATATTTTCAGGAACACTCAGCTATTCAGGTATTTAGGATATAGTGAGAAATATCAGCTGGGCAATCCAAATTTAATTTGAATTTCAGCTGTTTAATCACAAACTTCTTTATGAATCTGTTTGGACTGGGGGGAAACTCCAGATTTTTTCAACAGTCCTCTTCACTGTGCTTTTTGTCCTGATCACCAGGCGTGTACGCAAAGCCACAAAATTCTGTTTTCCTCATCTCTAATGCACTGCTGAGATATCTAGCACTCATGTCGTTTAGTCTTAAAAGCTATTAATGCGCTTGGTAAAGACAAAAAGTGAAATATGAAATCTTGTCAAGCCTACTGAAAGCTGTAGTCAGTCTTTTTTAATAAATGTTTTTCAGAAACTCAGTTTTGTCTATGATAAATGCACTTTTCCAAGTGTAGCACTGTAGATTTAGTACTTAGAAAAATCTGTTGACAGCAGCTGGATTCTGAACTCTTTATTGCTCTGCAAAACATCCAGAGTAGACACAGAGACAGCATAAGCTTTTCAAGCCCATCAAAGTTCTTTGCCCTTGAACCGGTCAGACCATCTGTAGATGTGAGAAGACTCTTCCTTTTCCACGTCCATTTGGCTGTCAGCCTTTCTGCTGAGCCTGGCAACAAGGACTTGAATTAGTGTCAAAATATGATGGTGGGTATTAAATATTTAGCTCTGGGGGCTTGGATCTTGAGTTCTCACATGCTACCTGAGTGGCTATACTATAGAGTGTCCTTTGACCCAACAAGTAGGTGCTCTTAAGAAAAGGAATGACTCCATCAAGGAGGGTCTGGAGACACCAACATCCCAGCCACCAGCAGCCCCAGGCATTCCCACTTGGCTGGGGGGGGACACACATCCACGACCCTGAAGAACTTCCTCAGCCTAAGCCTCCACTTCCCAGACAATTTCTGCAGCCATGGGGCTCCTTGCAACGCTTGGGTTTCTCACCAGCACGCCCAGTGTCCTCTCCAGTGTCCTCTCCAATGTCCTCTCTGGTTTCGGCTCCTTCTGACTGTGACAGGGCTGCAGGCAAAAGGTTTACAAACTGCCCAGAGTTTGTAACCGAGGACTTACAAAGTCTGTTGTCACACGGGGTGCCTCATAATGTCCCACTGAGTATAGTCCTTCCCCAAAATAAGTTTATCGCAGCAAGTGCAGAGTATCTTACTCTACTTTTCTTCCTAGGCACATTCTCCTGTAATTTGAAGCCTTTACCACATGCATCTCAGTTGGAAGGGACATGAAATTCATACTCACACTTAGAAGAACACTATCTAGCCTTTTACACAATTAATTTTGGTTGTAGTAAACTTGAATTAGAATATCAAAGGACCTTAACAACTTGATGGAATATAGAAATTTGCTGTCATTGTGCTCTGAACTCTGAAGTAATGGACCTCATTTCTATTTTATCATTTTTAAAAGGCAAATGCTTCAGTCCTTGGGAAAAACTCCAAAATTAATTTTTTTCTTTTTTTTTTTTTAAATAAACTTCAGCAATCAAGAACTAAGTTGAGATGAATAACCAGTCTCTATTTACTAGCTTTCCTATAGTTATCCAAACCTAACTATAGAATCAAGATCTTTTAAATTGCAACCATCTATAATGTTAGTTGCAGTTTGAACTACACCATAGCTTAGGCAACCCTTGTCTAACCAGATCCCTTCGTATTTGTGTGATAATATTGTCCCACAGCTATTGATCTCTGAGCAGATAATACAGCTCTCTTTCGACCAAAAGCACACATAGAAAAGGCCCTTTGAAAATCAAATCTTCCCCTCAGAGTAAGGTAGAGTCTGGAAAATTCTACTGAGTACGGAAAGAGCAAATTGCAGGGAATATCTTTCTTATGTATTAATTGAGAACAATGTTGGTATATTATAGTGCCCTTATAATAATCTAATATATTAAAAAACATTAAAATATTATGAGCTATTAAAGCCCTGATGCTGATTTGGTGTATGTAACTTTTGGCTGCCAGCCGGTATTGTCGAAATGCTGTGAAATGATCCTGTTCTGAAGATGGAAATTTTGAAAGCCTTGGTTTTTTTCTGATTCCTTTTGCCCAGGATGTGTCTTACCCCCTGTCATATTAATAAGGGGGCTGCAATGCACACTGTAGTGTTACAAAATGTGCATACATCTCCCTTGGAGAAAACAGGGAAGATCATTCGAGAATACAACTGTTAGCTGCTCCTGGCTGTGGGCCCAGAGGCCTTCTGGTAAATCTGACTTCAAAATTCAAACTTTCAGCTCTGTCAAGATGTATCAAATGAAAGTGCATTTATTTGGCTCCTTGGATGTGCTGTATATTGAATTGTCTGGTAACTCACTAACAAATTCATATCTTGTCTTTTTAGAGAGATGGAGGAAAATAACGGGCCTCAAAGGAACTACCTTTCAGAACAAGCATGTTTTCTCAGTGTTTTCTTAGAGAAGGAAACAAGGAAAATTAAGTAGAAGCAGATGGCATTTCATTTCAGAAAACCATCTCTCAGAATTATGTCTTCTAAAAACTCAATAACTCAGGTGACTTGTCTGCTACAGAATTTATGTTTGCTATTACGTCCATGAACTCCCGTACCCATTGCTGTGAAAGGTTTGAGAGAAATGAAGTCAGGATGTAGCACCAAAACCAGCGGTATCTAATAATGAGTCACAACAAATATTTTCCACTGTTTCTTATTGAAATCTTGCTTGACAGAGATCTAAAGATCTTCTTTGACACTCAAGTCAGCTTCTGGAGGAAATAAAATACCATAAACAGAGACGGAGGGTAGTATTGATCTTCATGGTGATGAAAATTAGGATACTGAAATGCCAGATATACTGAAATGCCAAAATTTTGATTGACTTTAAAAAACAAATTCTGGGGCTTTAAAACTTTCTAATTCAATCATACAAAAAGGTCAACAGAATTTAGCTGCTCTTTAAAAAAAAGGACAAAAAAATGTCAAAGGGTCTTTTATACCTCCACAAGATTCAGCCTTTAAAAATATGCATCTTGCTTAATAATTAGGCAGCTATATCACACTTTTATAAGTTGTTTGTATGCTGACGTGCACGAATGGGTTTAAAGTTGATGTGTGTGTGTATGATTTTTCTGCGTGCCTTCTCTACTTTCTCAGCAGGCAGAACTGGGTCCCACTGAAGCTGGGGCACGGGGCCGCCCTCGCACCACCAGCCTTTCCTTGGTGGCAGCAGCCAGTTGGGTTTTTGCAAAACTTAAGGATGGGTGAAAGGGGCAGATGGGTTGTGATGGTTCGGCTACGCCGGCACTGTGCTCTGCCGAGAGTTGGAGTGGTCCCTGCTACCAAATGGGGAATCCAGGCAGCTTGCTACATGCTTCTGGTAATTCATGCAGAAATTGCTTCAGTACTTGTGAAGAACAAAGACAAATATTCCACTTTAAGGTTTCTCTTGTGCTGCTTACTTTGCAGAAGTTGGTAAGACTATAAAGAAATAAGCTGAGAAGCTTCAGCTCAGGAAAGATGCAGAGAAACCTGAGGTGACAGTAATTTGTTATCCAAAACCAGCATGGGTGAATACTGATGCACTAGGGTACACAATTTGTTAAGACAAGAGCTATTTTGTCCATTGATGTTAGAAAAAAATCTGGAGGAAAAAAACAGAATCTTAATATTCTTTTAATAATCTGAACTTCCCTATGACAATACCATGCAGACAGAAACAGCACACAGATGATGTTACAAAGCTCTTAATAATGTCACTAAACTCCCAGCACAAAAAAACCCAGAAACTCTATTAACAATAAGCACTATTCAGTGTGAAAGTTCCAGTAACACATTTACTGAATTGCATGCCTGCTAATTCTGAAAAACACCTCCATATGAGACAAGAATAAAAGACATGACATAAAGTACACAGTTTACACCAAAGCTTTTACAGAGGAGTAGCTGCTTCTATACTTGCCTGGAATTCTCGCAGCTAACAAAGCTTGGTAAGATGCTATAATGCTGTTTGCTGAGACGGGTTATGGTTTACATAATGACATAACCTTATTTCTGAATTTTCCGCTCTCTTTATGGTGCCACAACAATAGCTAATTGTCTGCCTTCACAGAGTCACTGAAATATCAAAATCTCTTGAGTCCATCACCGCTCTCTATGCCCCCTTGGATGTAACTGTGCAATGGAAACTGCTACACATGCTTAGTAGAAGCTCGTTGGGGTCCAATCACCCCAAAGTGATTAATCACCATTGTGTCTGCTTTCAGTCGAGAGCCTATTTATCATGATTAGGTATTTGTATCGGGCATGTTTGTCGTATACCTAGTGTTAGAGAATATAAAGTAAGTTTAAGATACATTTCACCATGTCAGAGTCAAAAAAGGAGGAGGAATAGAGAGAGCTTTCCCCACTCACAGAAGCAAGGAGTTATTAATTAGCTAGTTAAGGACTTTGCTCTAGCAAGAGACATTTGCATCTCCAAGGAGCTGAAGTAAAAACACTTCTTTTAATTGAGAAGAATGATCAGATGGTCTCTTAGATAATGAAGCAAAAGAGTAAGTTTTAGGAAGAAAGATCAGATCTGTCTGGGCTCCCTAGAATATTTCAAAGAAGTTTCTTATGAGAGATAAAACTTTGTCCCAAGGGAGGAAAAAAGTAAGTATATGCCGTAGGTCTAGCTCACTTCTCGGGGTATGCTGCAGGCCTGCTCTGCTGGGTATGCCCTGGCCATGTTCCAGCTCTGTGCTGGGAGACCTGGGTACCACCCCAGTCCCCTTCAGAGCTGTGGGGATGTCCCTGTAGACTCAGACACACCGAGTAGTTTCCGAGGCCAGCACAGAGAAGGTCACCAAAAAGGCAATAGCAGCCCAGACATCAGCATTTGCATGTCTAGGACTGTGTAAAACCACCAGGTTTCTGCTTTTCCTGAGAAAAGGAATCATATGTGGGATAACAAACAGGGCTGGGGTGAGAAAAAGCCCCATTCCGGAGCAGCAGACACCAGCCCCATGCCTCCTGTCCCGCAGGAGCAGCAGGAGGAACATGCCCAAAGCCCAGAGCTGTCTTGCTATCGCTGCTCAGGCTCCACCTAACTTCCACAGCAGAAGAAGCCAGGCTCTGCTCGCTCAACCTTGGGATGTCAAAATTAACGTCTGCCTACTCGACTAATGAGCCTTGAGCTGGTGATTGAAAATGTATCAAGCATCCCTAGTTTCTCACTAAAAAGCCCGCTTTTGCCGATCTCAACCCATTTACGCAGCTCTTCGGTTCTTCACCGTGCTCTTGAAGCTCAGGCAGTCTTCCAGGAGCAGCATCGCTAATTCTGCAGACAGGGTCATCACTGCCCCTCTGTCCCTTCTCTGCCCATATAACCAAAGAGACTTTGCCTTCACCTTTGAAAAGAGGATTAACACCTTTTTCTTCAGTATCAGACAGGGCAGTCATGCTTATTTTGGTAATTTATTGATACCTCACTTTCTTCAGTGCCACCTCAATCTGGGATATGGATGTATCCTATTTAAAAAGCCTTTTGAATTTGTTTTCTTCTTCTTCTGAAGCTAATGCTGTGAATCCCTTCTACCAGAGAGACAAAGAAGCAGCTTGCAGAGGGAAGACCAAAGCAGCGTAAAGGTTCAGCAGCTTCAAAGTGGGGCTGGTTAGCTCCACACCACCTATACTTGTTACAGAGATGGTTACAAAGTCCATCAGAACAGCAGTTCAGCCCCTATAGTGCTGCTTCCTGGCTACAATATGGTCAGAACTGCATCCCAGCTAAATAAAAATACAACCATTTATAGTGGGGGCAAAAATAGGCGCTGGGACAGGAATTCTCTTTATTTGCAGATATATAAATAGCTAAGAGATAGGATACTAGGAGATAAAACTTGAGAATATGTAGCTTGGTTCTTGGGGTTAAGATCAATAAAGCACGTACACTGCAAATAGTGCTGTGTGTGGAGATCTTTGTACCAGCTCCAGTGCTTCCTCTGAGAGGTGAGAGGCTCTTCGGAATATCTCAGGAGTCAGAAGCAGAGAAAAGGTAACAAAGCAGTGGGGAGGACAGAGATGGTTAAAAGCAATTAGGAACTTCGCTGCTATACTCGACAAAATTTTCTTGGAGCACAGCAAAACTCCCAGTAGGAACTGCTCTTTTCTACCTGGGAATGGATTTCTGAAAAGTTGAATAGCTCTGTAAAGGTGGGTTCGCAAGGTCAGAGGAGTAAGAGATATCTCTAAGGAGAGCCCTGATGTTCTATCTTATCTTTACTTACTGTACTTTGTGCTCAGGCAATGTCTTCCCAAAATACCGCATGATAACACCAGAAAAGCAGCTCTGAAGACGATAGGAAGGATGTGCTTTTGGAGCTCTACTGACACATGCTGAATTCAGCATCTGCAGATCGCTTTTTTTTTCCCCCTGGCTAATTATCCATGAATCCTAAATTTAATCACCGTCAAATATTTTCAGATTCTGATTAGCTCTCCTTCAAAACAATTTAAATTAAAAATGAGCTTAAGCACATACCCTTGGGTCCTGGGCAGGTGTCCTCCTACAGAACTGGTTTCAGAATAAACTTCCTTGGTGATTTAAGCTGACCCAGATGGCTTTCTGCTGAAATAGGCACGCACATCATCCATTGTGGCATCTTGACTTTAGTAGAGTCAACTTTACCTGAGGGCAGTACTTCCTACAGTGCTTCAGAAAGATCCCCAAGAGAAATGCCTCACTGAGTGCTCTGACACAAGTCATAGCCTTTTCACAATCAGTCACTGTTTAAATGAAAAATCACAGTTTTAAAAAAAAATCCATCAAAAAAAACCCCACTGAAAAGTCTTGAGTCTCAATCCAGAAACACAGGACCTGGGGGCCAGAAGCACACAATGGGTCAGGCAATCCAGTAATTCAAAACCTGTACTTGGAAAACATTTGGCTGAAATATGGGTTCCTCAAAAACAGTATTTTAATCCCTCTAAATCTAGGTTATAGCTCTACTGTCCTTGTTACTGATGCTTTAAATATTATCAACTTAAGCTATAAATTTGGTTTGTTCCAGTGAAACAGACACACAAAAACTCCAGTTCCTTTAAATCAGAAACAGGATTGGGCCATTTGCGCTGCTATAGACATGATTCTATGGAGATGTGCAGGGAAGTGGTTATTAAAATGGGAACAGATTGATTTAGGATGCCAGTTGCTCTTTGTAGTTTAGGCTGGGTCAGAGTTAACGTAGCATATGGAGTTGACGTCCAGTTTCCAATTCACTTCATTGCTCCTCCTTATGCACTCGCAGCGCATTTGCATGTCAGACAGGATGCCAGATTGTGTTTAGAAACAGTGGTGAAGAGGGTGCGTAAGGAGTCCTGCTTTCACCACCGTGGACAGTCAAAGAAAAGAGCAGTCCAGGTTGCAGTCCTCCACAGGGATTTTACAGGAATAGGCACCACGTGATGCCCTTTTCACTTTTCTTGAGTCTCCTGATGCTGTCGTCCAGATGATCGCGGTGTAGGTCTGTGCTGCCCGTCCCAGTAGATGCAGTTGGCAGGCCATGCTTGTCATCCCCAAAGAGAAAGCGTAATGACATGTTCACCTCCTCCGTAGGCAGGAGCTGCAAGAGGACCCCCACCTCTTCGTACAGGCTAGCGCTGTTCAGCCTCCAAGCCGTAGATCCTGGGAGCAGACAGGGAGCAAAGGGAAGCACGGCCAGCTCGCAGCCTTTGCTCGTAGCCTGGTGGAGCAGAGAGGCCTTGCAGATACTGCTGACCTAGCCCTGAGAGGGTCAGAGATTGGCAAGGAGAGGAAAATGTTCTGTCCATGCAGAAGAGGGCACAAGGCTCTCATTGCAGATACCAAAATCCACAGTAGTGGTGCCTCACAGCTCTGGTATCATTTGAAGTTCCATGCCTTTGATACTGGGGTGCTACTACGATATGTCCATCACCCATCGCTGAGGCCACATCTAGAAGATGTCACTGGTGAAACAATATAACAGAACTTGAGAGATTAAATATTGATTTGAAAAAACAGTGAAATGTCTTTCGAATTTTCTTAATTTTGAGGCTACTCTGTGCAGATGACAATATATGGATATAAGGTAGATAGTTTCTTGAGGTATGAGACAGGTTTTTGGTAGCATTACTATTAGATGTATTAGAGCAGTATCTAAGTTCTCCATTTAAGAGACATACATGCATAGGGAAAGAAACCTGTGCCGAACAAGCATACGTGCAATGGAGACAAGACAGATGAAAATGCTGTTGCCCCCATGCTATGGTCTCTTTCATCTTAGTGAAACCCACTCTTTACTCCAACATTTTCATCACTAGTGGTCCATCTTCCAGTGCTGTCTACAATATCTAGAGGAGATTCCTCTTCCCTACAACTTGATTTGTGCCTTTTGTGCTCCCTTCAAAACCTTCTCAAGATAGCCTCTAATCATTTTCTTGGTCAAATGGCAAAACTAGTATTTAACCCATCCTATTATTGTCTTCGCAGCAGCAGCAGAATATTCTCACTTGGGGTCTGTAACTCGATCTTCTCCCAGTTAACCTCCTCCCTCTGCAATTGCTCCTGTAGCAGAGCTCTGAAGGTGCTTATTCATCTTCTCCGTGACCCAGCACTCAGCAGAAACTTTGCAGCCTTATTCCCTCTGTGCTTTTTGCCTGTAAATAAGCCATACTGGTAAATAAAAAATCATCTGTCCTCTCTAGGTCAGTGGCCAACAGATTTATTACCCATCCATAGACGTCTCTCATTTAATTTGAACTAAACTAATAATCTGTTGCACTGACATTTCCTCTTAGTGCTCTGACTTAAGACTTTAAGCTAAAGTGCAATATGTCCAAAGCAAAATCCTGTCTTTCTTCCCATTACCTTTAGCTTTACCACTGTGGGAAATGTCACAAAGACTTATGATCGGGAATCATCTTAGATTTGACCTCCTTATCCTTGTCTACCTTGCAATTCTCTCTGCATAACACTTCTTCACAGCTGAAACTTATAACCGCATCACTCACTATCTCATTACTTGCTTCCCACAGTATTCTTTTCTCTGGCTTTGACAAATACCATCTTGCATTGCTTCTAGCCTGTCAGCTGCAAAGTTAGTTTTCTTAGCTCATTGTTTTGACTATGCCATTCTTCTCCTTGTATTCTGTAACAACAAACATAAGCTGCTCAGAGTGCTTTCAAGGCTTTGTGACTGCTCTATCCTCTCTCATTTACTGTATCTTCACATTTAAAGGCCACATTTGTGTAAACAACCTTACGTCAGGTTTCCCCCTCCACACCCCACCTAAACATACCAATTTCAATTATCCATTCATACCTGCAGCCAGATTGCTAGCAACTGAACATGAAAACCCAGCTTGCCTGCTTGGTCTTTTCTGCAGGCTGAAGTGTGGAACCACCTTTTCCACCCTCAGCTACAAGCCCTGTGATACCAGCCTGGCCAAGCCAAAGGCTGTGATGAGGATTATTAATGAATTTTACGAATGCTTCAGTAGGCCAGTCATCGTATAAGTCTGCTGATCTAATGTCAAAAAACCCTCCGTATTTCCGACATTTCCAGCTGTGGTACCTATTTTCTTGTTGCCCACAGAAGAGTCAGACAAATTCTTACCTGAGGAGCCTGCTTTGCACCATGCAAGTGAGTGAGAGTTTCACCATTGACCTCGATAGGACTACGATGGATTTATATCTTTAAAACTTAGTTTAGGATTAAAATCTATACCCCAGAACACTGCGCAAAAAGGGGCAGCCTTTCTGCTAGAATCAAGACTTCCTGACAATGACAACTCTTCTCCTGATCACACCTTTACTGACATTTTCTGTTGTATGACATGTAATAGCTGTCACATTCAACTCCTTGGGTATGGAGTTCCAGACCTCTCCCAGAGCCAACAACCATCAGGTTGTCCCACACTTGAAGTCTTCTCTTACTATTTGTCTTCATTGGAACAAATTCTCTCCAGTCATCAGAACTCCATTCCCCTCCTCCAGATATCAGTTTTTATTTTCCCCGGTTTCAGCACATGGTGTCTTTCCAGTGATACAAATCAAACCTTCCATTGACTCAGTGGGAGTAGCTGTTTCTCTAGCTGTTAATTACAAACCCAAATGGTGAATGCAAACACGAGACAAAAAGTTAAAATAATTTTATATTAGATGAAAAAAAAAAAGAGAAAAGCAAGAGCTCAACTGAAAGAGGGCTCTTTATTAATAAGTATAGTTTTAAATAATTGAAGTAAGGAAAGATTTAATTTAAGGACTGTACAAAGATAGAATGAAAGCACTGGCCAGGGCTAAATGCAATCAAAGAGACATCAGGAAAAAAGTAAACTATAAGTATTTATACTACAACCCCCCCCCAAAAAATTGTATAAGCCATCTGTTGCTTGCACCTACTCAGAGTCTGATTCATGGCCAGAGGTACATTCAGGCAAATGTTGTCACCCTTTCCTGTCTGTACCATGTGCTTCTAGAACATGAATTCTTCACTATAGATTTTTTATCTTCCATAGATCTTCTATCATAGTTTTTGAGGGGAGTGTAGCAGCTAGCAAAGTCTGAGTGCTATCAATGAATTACAAAACAAGATATTTTACTCATTGATAAAATATTTCCTCCTTTGGTTTTGGTGTGTGTCTGTAGTCTGGCTGCAATATGTTGTTGTCCAAGTAATTATTTTCAGATAACACCCTGAATAGTTCTTTAAACTATCATTTATTCTTTTTTCTTTACCAAAAGATAGAAAATATTTTCTTTTTTATTTCTTTCAACCCTCATACTCTGCACAGGTTGTTACTAACACTGCTCTTCTATCAATGAGAAAGCCCTTTTGGCTTCTTTCTGTGACTCCGGATTCATGAGTTTGGCTCTTCCCAAGAACGCACACTGTGCGCCCAGCTGACAGCAGCTACGTGGCCGTGCAGGTTGTGCAGTCAGGGGGATCTAAGTATGATTCTGGCATAGCACTCGGTCGTCACTACTGACTGCAAAAACTGGCACACCAGATCAACAGTGTTTCAAT
The DNA here is from genome assembly GCF_964188355.1 of Buteo buteo. NCBI lineage: Eukaryota > Metazoa > Chordata > Aves > Accipitriformes > Accipitridae > Buteo > Buteo buteo. The sequence continues at coordinate 7,381,671 of NC_134185.1, forward strand.
GGATGGACCTTTGACCTTATGCTATTGTGGCCCTTAAAATCTCCACTTGAAACTTGGTCCCCAGCTGGGCTAATCTCTGTGATAATGTACAGAAGAGGACTGGACACATCAAAAGATTTTGCAGTCATAATAAATAAAGTGTTGAAGAGAAAGAAGACATATAGAGATCAAAGGTGGCATTATGACTCTTACAGTATTCCTCAAAGATGAGAGGGGGTGCACAGTTAACCCTAAAGGCACCATTACCCCAAAGTTACAGGTTACTGTCACTTCTGGTCTCACTTAAAAGCCATTAAGGAGCCCACCAGTCATACTCCCAGCTTTTTACTGCTGGTCAGAGAATTTCACTAGTCATCACTGGTCCCGAGAAGACATTTCTTCCTCTCCTTAATCTCGTGATAAACTGCCATGGAACATCTATGGAGATTTATCCTACTGCTCTTTAGATAAGGGAAACGTAATGTACTGGATAACCTAGCAATTTTTCAAGGTGTCCAGTGCCACAGTTTTAAGATTTGTAACAAGCCGGTGTGAGGAATGCTTTGCTATATGTCAGATGACTAGCCAGATTTATTGCTAGACAAGATTACAGATTAAAAGAAAGTTACTTGAGAAACATAGGTTTTCAGTGATGGAATAAGGTTACAAAGATAAAATGACAATGGCATCATTAAGATTACACTTAACAATACATGTTCTCCCTGACTGAATTCAACAGCATCTATACCGTACCTCATTTTCTCCTAGATTTATTTGGAAACTTATCTGCCGCTATTGAGTTAAGATGGGATGATTTTGTCATGACGGCTCTTGCGTCTTCCACGGGCCTTCCTTCCCCACACTCACACCCACTTGGGCATGGAAGAGCACAGGACAAAGGCTGAGAACCCCTTTCTGACTCATCGCAAAGCAGATTGTCTCATCTCTGGAAGAAAGCTTTCCTCCTCTTTGCTTGTGAGTGATGCCACCCAACACTGAGGAACGAGGAATTACTTTACTGTCTCCCCACCTCTTCTCCCAAGCTTCCGTGATGAAGATTGCCACTGTATCTCTCAATTAGCACATTACACATATGTAAACCAAGGAATACAGGAAATATCATAGGTACCATTTCTTTTTAGATCTATTAGTCTTATTCTGAATGAATAGGTAACACTTTGAGTAATGCAGATCCAGCTGCATGCTTGTGGTTGCATGGATCTTCTACCGTATCAAGTTGTATTTGTATTGCTGTGTACAGTATGATGCTTAACGTATATATATGAAAAATAAGGATCAATGCATGAAAAGGCTTCCTTCTCTAGACTACTGTATTGAATAGGAGTACTCTCAGTGGATTCATGATTCGCTAGCAGTTTAGTCAACCACAGAAATCCCAGTGAACTGTCATTACTGACTGTCTAGACCAAGCAAAGAAAGAACTACGCCAGCTCAACACCCAAAGGAGAGTAGCATTTCCAAAGCTAGAGGGAACAGATAACAGTTTTGTCAGGAACTAACAAGGGAGTCAGGACTCTTTCCTGGCTGAGTTGGGGATGAAGAAACTTCTGGGAATTCCAGACACTTGCCTAACTCCAAAGAGTCAGACCTGACTGCAAAGTCCAGAGCCATGTCTGGAATACAAAGAAGAAGTGGGACCTGCCAGTTCTGGAGTTTGACAAAAGGCAAGTGGATCCCAGCCCTCAGCAAGGATGGTTGTGGGTCTCCTGGCTGAAACGTGCGGGGTAAGGAAGAGTGTTAAAGCTAATTCAGGTGAGCAGTAAGTGTGGAGCTATTTCCTTGCACTTCTGCACACACGCATTTTTGTAAAGCTTCTTCCACTGTGTTGTCTAATGTTGACATATGTCTAAAAATAATTCTGTTTATTTTAACTTGACTTAAAGGGTTTTAAAGGTAACTCTAATGGTAACACTTCTTATCCCTCCAGCTTTGACATTCCTCAAAATCAGCATTCTGGGGCACTTTAGGGATGATTTGAGAGCTGGTAACAGAGAAAACATAGTTTAGAAAGCTCTGTAGTATACAGCAAGGTAAAGGAGAGTATGCGCAGACCCCAGGAGTCCTGAGACAGCATGTGGCACTCACACCCGAAGATCAGTGGCACTGCTATGGAGTTGCAAGCTAGAGGACTAGCGGACCGCTCTGCCTGGTAATGAAGCAGGCCAGAACGTTCCATCACTTTGTGCAGTAGATTCAGATTTCTGCACAGATTTGGGTTCTGGTATCACCTGTAATTTGCTGTTTCTCTGTCAGACTGCAGGTAAATCACCAGCTGCTCTCAGCAACATTTTGCTCTGTATTGCGAAACATGGAAAAAGGCAGCTCACAGCAGAGAATTCACTCGGAGGTACACAGAAGAGGGATATGACAGGAACCGAAAAAAGCACTGCGGGTTCTGAACCTTTAGGTCTGGCCTGCAACAGGCCGGAAAACAACATCATCTGAAAGCCAAAAGGATTAAAAATCCTGTCTGTCATCCTATATCATGTTTTCTGCAAGTGTGGATGGGGTGGGAGGCTGCAACTGTCATCATTTTTGTTTCTGAAACACTAAGGACCGTATCATGTGAGTACTCTGATGAATTCCTACTCCCCTGGATATCAGCTCTCCTAGGACTGACACAAAGGTGTTCTGAAAAGGATAAGATGATAATAACGCTTATTTCCACAAAGGAAGATGACTGGCATCATTGTCTTCCTTAACAGAGGGGATCGAAGGCACAGAGTTACTCAGGGTCACTTAGCAGGTCAAAACCTTCCCAGTCTTTCTTCTCCTCCCACATCCACTTGCTGGTCCCTCCTGGGCAGCACACTGCTACGTGGCCCCGGGGCATCCAAAGTGTGGGCCAGTGCCCACGAGATGGGTGCTGGGGTGGGTGACGTGGACTTGGTGCAGGGCAGGAGCACGGCAAGATACAGCTTGGGCAACCACTGGGGCTAGCGAAGCCTCGGGTCTCCTGGTGAAGGTGAAGAGGGGTGAAACATGGGGAGCGGAACAAAAATTCTTTTCCCTGGGGCAGGAGGTCTCGGCAGTTACGCTGAGAGATTGCCTCACGCTGAATTTCAGCATTTCAAGGAAAAATGAAATTCCTGAAACATCTTCTTGTATGCAGTGAGGATGGGAAAACGAGCTGTTAAGCTGCTCGCAGAGGTCAGGCAATGAAAATGTATTTATCTATCTATTGTTTCTTTTGATCAAATCATCCTGAAGTAAGTGTCCAGACACTCAAACACATGGCTGGGACTAAACATCTGCTGTCCTTCAGACAGGCACCCTGCCCTGCCCCTGCCAGATGCTGACTAAATGAAGGAAAAAGCATTTTTTTTTCTACCTTCCTTATTCCTGGGCTGCTCGCCAAGTCCTCTCCCAAAGCCCTGTGCCTCTCTCTCAGGAAACGGGAGCTGGTCGTACCTCTCCCCCAGCACCCCTGCTACCCCAAGGTGGGCTACCATGGCAGGGGGACGGAGAACAGCCCCCCCAGTCCCACTCCTGCCCCCACCAGTGTTTCATAGGATGCGTGGGGCTGCCTGGCTCTGTGGACCAGATCCTAAACTCCAGAAAAAAGCAAGCCGGCTGGCCGAGCCGTCACGGCATCCCCTCCGCGGTGCGTAACGTATAGCCCAAGGGCAACCAATGTGTGTGACTGGGTTTACTCCTGAAAGGCCACAGGTTTCTGGCCTGATTTACAGCTCTCACACAACCGTCTACTGGCAGTCAGGGGTGTAAAATCCTTGCCAAATAGTGCTGCTTGGTCACTAATGGAGCACACGCTCCCTCAGTCAAAGGGAGTGATATCCCCTTCACTACCTCCAGCAGCCTTTTATGCATTACATGAAAGGAAAATCGCAGTAATCTCAGATATTAAAGGAAATCAATGCTTGCCAACACGAACTCCGCAACAGTACTGAAAAACCGTACTTCTTTACTAATCTAGTGGATCAGAGAATGTGACGTCTTGAGCAAAATGAGCCTTTTAGCCCTGAAAGTTTTCCTTGGGACTTAAAAGTACTTGCGTTGATAACTGCAGGTCCCTCAGATAAAGAGCTACTGCCACATTCAGGCAATCTTTTAGAGAAGATATCATTTTCCTTGCCAGTATCAATGCTCCTTTTTGATATTCCTTTCTCATAATTTTCAGTTTCATAAGTAATTTTTTTAGGAATACATAAGATATTTTGGAAAGGGAAGGGCACGAAGCCTGGGTTTGAAAACTTCAACTTTTCAAACAACTGAAGAGAACACTTAGGATTACTTTAAAAGCATTAAAAAATTCCACTTTTTTCTTATAAAACTAATCTGCATCTATACAAACCCCAGTGTTGCTCCTCTGCTTAGAAAAAACTGCTTCGTTAAATGCAATGGGAAACACTGCATCGTTCTTTCTACTGTCTTTTTAACGATGGGTCTGAATTGTTATCCTTTAAGCAGGAGTATTGTCTCTAGCCAATTCAAGGATTTAATCCACATATATTACTCAGGCAAAAATCCCATATGTAAAGGAAGTCGAAAGAATGTGAAGAACCTCCTTCTATTAAACGAACTAGTAACCATGCAGCTTCGAAAAAGCCTGGTGGAATCCCTTTAGGATCTTACCCTAAGCCTGATTAAAGGAACTCAATTATATGTGCTGACAAAACTCTCAGAATATTTTTGTGTACTGTAACTGAAGTGTGACTGAAACCTGTCATTCAGGCAGAAATCAATTCACTGTTCCTATAGCAAAATGTAAAACTCCCAGTACTACTAACTCTTATTTAATTGAAATAAATACTGCAGTTTGAAAGACTAGCTGGGCAAGAGTATCCTACGGGGTGTTGACTTCCAACTGCTTTCTGTGGAAGCTGAGTTATAGCAGTGCCAATTTATGAACTAGTGAGAAGGTCTGTGATTTAATTAAAGACAGAAGAGATAAAATCCTTCCTTCATAAATGAAAGCTAATGCCCTCTAATTGTGCATAGATGAGGAAGAATACTTAGAAGCATGTGTGAGCCTTCTTTCCTTATAATACCCTGGAGTCCCCAGTTCTGGGAAACTGCAGGATGATTATTTTTTCAAATATTCAGTGCTTCTGTACGTGTAGAGACACACTTAACAATCCAGAGCACCAGGAACTGGGCCCTGGATTTTCAAAGCAGTCTACCAGCTCCAGAAACCTCATTTGTTGGATGGCCACTCTAAAAGACCTAAGATGGTGCTTCCTTTGAATGCAATCGTTATTGTACCATTCAGAGTCCATTTTTGGCTGGAAGTTAACACCTAAGAGAGGAGTTGTGGCCGGGAAACTGGCAGAATAGCCAAGGGTCTTAATTCCTCTCTGCCTCATGCAGAAGCAGGGCAGGATGGGCTGGGGAATCAGCATTCCTCAGTACAACTAGAGACAAGAAAAGCATCAGAAATGCTTCCTGGGGATTTTCAGGCACAGTGGAATCCAACTGAGCAGAACTGCATTTAGAAATGGGTTGTTTCCTATAATAACGGTTGTACTCTGAACGTGCCCGCTTTCCCTTGCCTTGCTGTTGGGTTGTCCTTGCGTGGTACAAAGCAGAAGCCTCAGCACCATCTCAGCTGTCTCGGTAGCTAGAGTGCAGGATTGCTTGTGTCCAAAAGAGGCTTCAATCACACCCTGATGACGCTCTTTGTTTTCCTGAATGTTTCCTAGTTCCACTATATCGTTTCTGAGGCAGGTTTGACTTCTTGTAGTGTGCAGGATACAGGACACAGGAATTTACAAGGTGAAACAATGCTGTCTTCTGCCTTGTTTCCTATATGCAATCTCATCTGCTCTTTCAACTGCAGTTGTTTTCACAGAACAGTGTCCCCAGGGTGTCTAAAAGAAGTCTTTTTGTGATTTCATTGTGCATTTTTTTTTTCCACGTTATGTTATTTTGCCCATCTCAGCATCACTCGCCTTTCTTTGTCCACTGATTTTCCAGCCTCTCTAGTGCAAAAGTTGAATGGCGTATGCCTCAAACATACCTGTGGGACCTGGCTGTTGGCCAAGAGGAAGACAGTGCCTCACCCCAAGGCTCCTATGAGGCCCCAAATCACAGACTTGAGAGATCACCTCATACTCTTATTTGAAAACAAGGGAGTTATTGGTCTCTTGATTTAGTTGTATGTAAATATACTGCTCAGAATTACATTTAAGTATGTGAGTACATTGCCCAGGCACCTATACTTGTCCAGTGCCTTATTGGTAATCTCATAAGGAACTAATGGTAGCTCCTGCTAAAATTTTAGCCAAAGCACAAGTATATAAATGAAAGAGACTGATTAACTTATCATGATGACTCATGATGACTCCTTCAATCATCTTTTCCATTAGTGTGGAATTCATCAAAGTGCGGAAAGCTTGCACAAAGGCACTTCGGATGTAGCTGTCTGATATGCAAGATCTAAACTTGGGATATGCAAGATCTAGCTCTGACCTGACACACAAAGACTGTTATCCTTCAAGGTCCTGAAACAGAGAATAGCTCTGAAATACTCATTTGTGAGCTGTTGAAGATTGCTTAGTGGCCATCTAAATAATCACACTTTGCCTATGGTGTCTATACGTTCATCCAGCATGAAGACTTCACTACAGGGTTTTTTTGTGCTCTTCCTATATTTTGGTAGGTAGCTCCTGACATTCCAATTAGTCCAACCTATATTAGACATTTAGTCTTCTGACATCTGGAGCAGTGACTGCCAGCTATTTCCCTTCTCATTTTTTCCTGAAAGAGACAAAATGTTAGGTTACGTGTTAAAAAGCTCCTCTGCACCCCTACAAAGAGAAAATGGCAGGTGGGGGAAGCCCAATAATACCCTTCCTCCCCTCCTCCCAGACCCATCAAGGGCCATCAAGGGCCCATCTCCACAAGCCCAGAAGAGCACAGGGGCACAGCGGGTGGTTCTGGGGGACACAAATTAAGGACTCAGAGGAAGGCACAGCTTCTCTGGGTCCTTCCCAGAGTTGTCCCAGGGGACCCTCAGCCCCTGCGTCCAGGCGTGAAACCCATCGCGATGAGTCAACAGAAGAACCTTTTGGACTGGGGGGTTTACTACATAGGGGTATGGGATGTGTTATGAGATGCAAGGGAAGAGCATTTGGGGATAGCACAAGACTTACAGTGGGATACTTAGTGGAAGAACCAAAGGTGGGGAAAGGGAGGGCTCCAGGTCATTTGGGGAGGAACAACTGTAGCGATAAATGACATGATGGAGTGATAAAGGGATAAAAGGGGCTGGCCCTGTGTAAACAAAGGCTGGTTGGTATGGTTGCCTGCCCATACCCTGTGCCTGATCAGTGCAGCCTGTTGTGTCTTCACTAAACTCTGTTTCTATCTCTTTTCCTGGGTGAGGGTCTCTATTTTGTGTGCATGTGTGCAGCTGGAAGTCTAAGAGCCAGTAACTGCAGCGGGATGATGGGTGGGAGGGGGCTGCGTGTCTGTGGTGCAAAAACTGGAGAAACCAGCATATGAGTGAGCGTGTGATGACGGGCAAAGATCAAGCCAGAGTAGCTGGAGAGTGGGTGAAGTGCCCTGGGAGCCAGGAGGTGGGGGGTGGGGGGTGCGCATCATGTCGTGGCATCTTTAATGGGTGCGTGTGTGTGCCTGGTGGTCTGTACCAGCACCTGGAGTGGGGCTACAGCATTGGGGGTTCATACGTCCAGGTGCAAACAACTGTGGACACCGGGATCCAGGGTCTGAGCCCAGCTGCTGGAGGGACCCACCTTCCACATGTATATATATATAATATTCTTACTAGTGGACCTCCATCCTGATTAGCCACACTGTGAGGCCATCGGGGACTGTTTGTGTCGGTGGGAGCCCCGAGCGTGTCTGTCTGCTTTGATCTGCGTGGCTGGCGATGTGTATATATGTGTGTTGCACCTGTGGATGCACGTACCTGGGAATACGTGCTCAGCCTCACTACTGGTTGGACCTGGGGCATGGAGCTGTGCAGCCTCACCTCTGCCAGGCTACTGGATTCGGCTGCCCTAACCCAGTCCTCCCAGGAGCCGGATCCACGGCCACGTGGCTCCTGGGTCAGAGGTGCCCGGAGCCAGGGCCACCCAGCCCCAGGGGACCCCTCGGTGAAGGTGGGTTCCTTCACCCCCTCTTACCTAGACACTATTCCTGAGGTTTTCCTCGCCCTTCGCTCCCTGACGGATCCTTTGAATCTTTCTGGACTCGACTAAATGCAGAGTTTTGGTCTGTCCTTTGTGGGCTGCTCAGACCCGTATCAGCACCGATGCTTTCCTTCTGCCGCCCAAACCTGGCTGTTTTCTGTGTCTGCGCTGGGTTACGGTCCGGCTTATGTCATATCTGTGTCGTTCAAATCTACAGGAGATTCTTCTAGGAACTGAGTTCAGAGAAGGACAGCCTTCTCCTGTAGATAGCAAACAGGAACCTTGCTGGCTTTTGCACTAATTCTCTTAAATCCACCGATCCCAACATTCCTTTGCAAAACAATGTTTCTCATCATTTCAAAGACTGGATTTTAGGGGGCTGCGTCCGAATGAGATTCATGTTCTAAACGCAGCGCACAGGTAGAAAAAAGCACAAAGTAATTGGAATTTGAAATCTACAGGAAAAAGAGTGAATGAGCTTTGGAATTGTGTGCCTTAATATAAAAGCAGGTAGGAATGTATTAATAAATGGTAATTTGAACATATCTGGGAATATCAAGCTTTTTAGAAATGGTATTATGAAACTAATATTAGGATAGTGGTATCCCTGAGGTATCTGGATGGAAGGAAACTTCTAATTTAATTTCCACTTCTCTGAATTCTGGAAATGTATTTATTATTTTTGCCCCGTTCTACCCTAAACATGTTTCTGAAACCTAATGTAACCTCATTAATGCCTAAATTTTCCAGATCTCGTTTTCTCCTGTTATTCCAGTTTTTGCCTTGGTTCCGTATAAGGAAAGAAATGCCGAAAGGGGGTTATTTTACATAATCATCCCCTGTTCCTGTCTTTCCTATTTTTCTACAACCATTCAGCCTAAAAGACAGAACATATGATTACTCAGTGAAAGCCCTGCAGCCATGAACTCTCTCTGTTTTGTAGCCTTCAAAGTATTATTTGTATAAAGACAATAAAAAAGTCTTGTTCCTTTATAAGGATGGCTGCAAGGAGTTTGATCTCTGAGAAGAACAGCAAAGATTTTCTTTCTCCAGCTCCTGAAAATGACTCAGTAAGAGATTTTGATCTCTATATTGTAAATTTGATATCCTGTGGATCTCCTTTTCACCTCACCTACTGAGTTGCCTGTTATATTACATCTTTCAAGCTTAATATGTGATTGATTAAAAAGCTTCATTTTCTGCTTGCTTTTCTATATGATCATTCCGGGCTTAAATGTTTCATGCTCATTATTATCACCAGCAAGACTCACTGCTGTAGGAGAGTTCATTTAAAACGCGTCTGTGTTTTGGTTTAGGCACTAATTGTTGGAAAATGCAAAAAAACCTCTTCATATGAACCACAAACCTTTCTCTCCTGATGTAGACAGGTTTTTAAGCATAGATCTCAAATATCTGTGGTTCCCCTAAAGACAAAAAGGTTCTCACCACAGGAAAAGGAGTTAGCATCTACTTCATTGAATAAAGGCACACCTGTAATTTTCCTACATGTGTCTGGGTATGGCTCTTCTCTCTGAAATTGTTTGGTCACCTGCCTGCTGGGGCCCTGAGACCCAGGAGTAGTAAACTTGGGGTTTTTCCTTACACCCAGGTCAAGGCTTGGAGATTTTGGTCGACCTCCTTGCCCTCTTTCTTTGCTACAGGCTCTCTTTGGTGGAGAAACCTGTTCTTCAATCTCTGCTACATTTCAATTTGAATGGGATTTCACCATTTGAATACAGAATTGCCCTCGGCCATGCTGCTCAGCCTTATTTGCCTCTGCAAATCTTGGTGCTTGCTCTCCAGTGTTACTACTACTTGGTTTTTTCACTTTGTCCCCTGAAAGAATAGCTTTAGACTGATCTGGATTTTCAGGTAAAAGTGCTTACTTCTGACAATACCTAGTCCTTGCTGACCAAGAGAGCACAGGAGCAGCAACCGTGAACCAGAAAGCCATGGGAGAGCTCTGCTAATGGAAGGCAGATTGGCTTTTTGCAGGCAGGGGCAGAGGAGGGTGGAAATCGGCTGCTCCAAATGGAGTATTAACTCTCATCCCTGCTTTACTTGGCCCTGCTGGAGGCTGAAGGCCAGGCCAGCTTCCTCAAATACTTCAGAATTAGTTGAATTCCCTTTTGTCCCACGGAACCTCGGCGGGTACGTCAAGGCACTTTCTTTTTCTTATGCATGCAGAAGAGGTAGAACTTTGTAGGCTGCTGCACGGCTGTATGAAGGTTCATTGCAGGGGATTTCCCCTCTCAATTTCTATATCCTGCATCTGTGCTTTATTAATTGGAAGAGTGAGAAATGCCTTTTAAGAAAAATTGAGGAATACTAGGGAAATAGTGCAGCTATGGGGCTGCAAACAGCTACTCCCACAACTGCAGCTACTCTTGAACAGTCATACCTCTCACAGCGCTTGCCGTCAGCAACACTATCACGCACAGATCTCTTACCGTGCAACGTGGGAAGCACGAAGTTTGCAAATGTGTGATCACCTCGGTGCCCAGCAGAGATTTGTCTCAACGTCACCTGACAGTGTTTGAACCCGATGCAACAAATAAATAGACAAAAGGCATGCTGCTTCTGTAATGGAAGACTGAAACAGCACGGGCTTAAGCACCTTTGGAGTTTACCTGCGGGGTCATGAAGAGGTTCCCGTGACAAAGGAACGCCAAGAGGCAGGGTACAGATGGGGGGGGAGAAAGGACAACCTCTCCTACTGGAAATTTCAATGTTCCATCCTTCCAGAGGCAGAGTGCAGTGACCCGGCCCCGCAAGGGAGTGGAGGGGCAGGAGGGCAACATCCTCAGACCTCTCCAGAGTCAAAACTTCACCGCCACATCCCTGAACCCTCACGTCTTTTACAACCGAGGTTCAACCAGGACACGCTCTGCCAGTCACAAAGAAGTGAAGCTCGCATGGGCCACCCTTCCTGCCCTAAAACACGCTACGTGAATCTTAGAACGTGTTTTACACATTTGTATTTTCCGGCACTGAGTGACGTCTGCCCTACATTCCTTCTCTTTGACTGCGAACAGACGCGTGTCCTCACTCTACCTATCTCCCTGCAGGAATGGTTTTCTGAACCAGACGATGCTGGTCAGGTAGCACAAGGCCTTTTTAACTAGCAGGTTATCTCAGCAGGGCTCCGGTTACCTTCGCAGCTTTCACACCCACAGTCTTCCCAACAGCGAGCGTGGTTACCTGAAAGGTTTGTTGGTGCAGAAAGTCCAGAGCCTCGGCATGACCTTGGGAAGTTAATTTCCTGATGAATTAGCTTCTCAGCAAAATCCTCATATCACGACCGGGAGCCGGGAGTATTTGCTGCCAGGTGCTGAAGATGAAGGTACCTTCCCACAGCGCGAGGACCGGGAAAGTCCAACTCCTGAACCTCGTGCTTTCCAAGTCACGTAACTGTATAAAACTGACAGAAGACTCAGGTCTCTGTGGAAATGCTGAAAATACTCATTTTACACTCTCATCTTCCATTTTTTTAGACATATGAGAAGCCTAGTAACTTCACTGAGAATTTGGGGTAAACAAAATTCATTCTACGAGATTGGAAAATGACAAGCGAGAACAGGTTAAGCATTGTTTGATGCTATCTTCCTTGCTTTTTCACCTCATGTATGCAAAAAAAAATAAATTTAAAAGGAATACAAGCACTTCAATCAAATAAGATAGTGCTTTAGAAAATTCCTCTAATCACATTTGTCTTTAATAATTTAAGGGAGTAATTTCTAGAAGCATAGTATAGTAGTTCTGCTTTTTAGAGGGATGCAATTTTGAGGCAAGCCTTCTGGATTTCTTCAAAATACTGAAAATGTTTGTTTTCCACTACTTTAATTTGTATCTTGCAGCCTTCTTTCCTGCCCATGACCACATCTTCCTCTTTACAGTTAATGGGAGTTTCAGAGGCACAGAGGGTCAGGTTCTTTCTTTACTATTCAGTTAGGTAAATAAATCCTTGAATGACTCTCGGAAGAATAGCAGGAAGATAAATCATGTAAGATTTTTCCAGTCTTTATAACAGCCCCCATCTAGAATACATACAGTTTTGAAACAACATTGATTACAGTACCCACCAAGTGCTAAAATAAGTTTTGTTTGCTTTTAATGGAGTAAGAAAAATATTTGTAGAAAAAAACCACCTAAAAATTTAATCTGGGATTATACGAAAACAGTAAGAATTATACCTAACAGTATCGGTTAGGAGGAAAGCAAAGCTGCCTGTTAAAAATCTGACCACTGATCGAAGCTTGCAATTTCAGCCTTCATCAACTGGTTTCTTGAGTGACTCATCAAATCAGCATTACCTAAAAAGTCAATACTGAGGAACCAGGTAAACCAATAAATACTCCTTTCAGTCACACAATTGCTACCACTCTTGAGAACACAGTAAAGCGTTTTATTGTTTATACTCATTTTCATTTACACATAGGAGGAACAATCAATGCAGTTCTATCACAGCAGGTGGACCATATCCCGAAACTCGAACTTTGACTGCTGAATATGCGTAGACCTGTCTTAAGGTCTGATCAGGAAAAAAAAAAAGAAAAAAAGAAAAAAAATAGGGGGCAAGTAGGGAGGAGAGTAATTTCACTAACATCAGTTAATTCATGATTCATGGGTATTTATTTTGCAGGTGATACAGCTCTTCTGAAAGAGCAAACTGCTTCACTTCTTTACAAAATACACTAAATAATGTAATTACTTCGAGAATTCTAAATTTCGCAGTGGTTCATGCGGTAAGGGTGTGCAACTGACACAAAATGGAAAACATGGTTACAACATCAAACTGCTACTTCTATTCCCAGCTGGTTTATGGAAAAGGTCATTGGACTTCTTGATTTCTGCTCTTGAGTTACGGAGTAGAAGCAAGAAGCATTTACTTTATAAAGGCAACTATGAGGACAGACTATAGATATGCAGTGCAGTTGAACAGGTCTACAACTCTTGTTTCTACAGCATTTGCATTTGCTATTGTTTTGAAATACAAATACAACTTTTGCACACTGTCACTTCTCACACGTGTTCAGCTGAAGGAGTCATTTACAGAATTTACTGCGATGCTCCTATTTTAAACGCTGCTTTTTTTCTCCTCTTGGCCTCCTAAGTGAAGGGAGCAACTCTTTCCACTGAAAGAAAGAAATTACAGGTGTGCAGAAGTACAACTATGCTACCAACACAGACAGAGACAACTGTGCTCTTGTGCACACCCCTACAACCGGCCGGAGAACAAATAAAGAAGTTAAGCCTGCAAAATAAATGGAGTTTACTCTCAAAACTTTTTCTTCAGTCCGGATGAATTATAGACCTTGATTCGAGGCTGCCCTCTTTTTTTGCAACTGATCTGCGTGACTATTGGAACAGCATCTCTGCCAGAGTCATTACACTGAAATGCAGAGCTGAGCAGTTTGGTGGCAGTATGTATTGACGTTTTTGCAGCATCATGAGTCTGGCAACTGGGCTCGGGGAAGTTTCAAGCAGTGGGTCTTTACAATAGCAACTTGATTCTGCGGACAAAAAGCAAAAGATTGGCAGGATTATTAAAGTATCACAATAAAGGCAAGGATGTCTTCTGCAGAACGCGGCGCTGAGCTTCGCTATTAGCCGGCAGCCGCTTTTGGCAGAGGGGCAGAAAGGCACAGCTTTCCCCGCGTGTCAGGAGAAACACAAAGGTGTCGAGCCTTTCGCCGTGGCTAAAAGGCAGCTTTTCCTCGCAGGATGCCAGCTCCCAGCCGGCTCCGCTCCCAGCAGGAGCAGCCGGAGCCGTAAGGAGGCCAGAAAGTAGGCTAAACTTTACCGGCAGCCTTCATCGGGGGCCTGTCCTACCTTCCTTCCTTTAAAAAAAAAAAACCCAAACCTCCAAGAAAACCAAAAAACTCCCAAAAAACAAACTCCCCAAAACCCCCACCCCCCCCCAAAAAAACCCAACCCCCCCAAAACCTCCAAAACCCCCCCAAACCACCAAATCCCTCCAACCCCCCCCCAAAAAACCCCAAACCCCCCAAAACCCCCAAACTCCCCAAAAAACCCCAAACCCCCCCAAAACCCCCCAAACCTCCAAAACCCCCCAAAACCCCCAAATCCCTCCAAAACCCCCAAACCCCCCAAAAACCCCCAAAACCCCCAAACACCCCCAAAACCCCAAACACCCCCAAAACCCCAAACCCGACGCTGGCACCGGGGCTGCCTCCGACTCCGTGCCAAGGGGGGGGGTCGCATCCCCGGCTGCCAAGCGATGTTCCCAGATGCCGGGGCGGGGGGGGGGGGGGGGGGCTCTACCCGCCGCTCCCCGGGGAGCTCGGCAGCCGAGTTGGGAAGCCAAGCGCCGTTTAGCACTAATTGGTCTAAAGACAGGCATTAGCATACGAAATGGCGGCAGATCGGTTTAAAAGGTGGAATAAAAAAAGCAGATTGCCGTGAGTCACTCCTTGCGAACTGGGCGGGGGGGGGGGGGGGGGGGAACTGGGGGACCACAGCCACACACACACACAAACCCACTGGGAAATGTCAGGAGCGTGCAGCACCGTTGCCACTTTTGCCAGGGGGCTGAGCACCAGCCAAGGGGCTGAGCACCAGCGCCGGGCTGGCCCGACCCACGGCTCGGCTCGGTGGGAGCCTTGTCCCCCCCCAAAAAAACCTCCGAGCGGGCTAGAAAGCAGCCGGTCCTGCCCGGGACGGGATGGAAAAGCTTGTTTGTGGGCTCCTAGCTGCTCCCCTCGGTTCTCCATCCTCTCCCTCCCACCACCTCCCCCCCCGGGTCTTCCCCGCCCCGAGTGGGGAACGGAGCGCGGGGGGGCGCGGGGAGCGCACCTACCTGTGGCATCGGGCACGGGTGGGCACGGGGGCAGCCCCGGAGAACACACGGCATTCAACATTTTCAGCTTGTGCATCGGAAACGTATGAGTTTGTGGAAAGCTTGTTTGAAGTCTTCGTTCGACATCGTATAGATGATGGGGTTGATGAGGGAGTTGAGATATCCCAGCCACGTGAAAAAGTCAAAGATGGCCATGTGGAACCAGCAAGCGTCCTTGCAAATAGGCAACACCAGGCTGATGATGAAAAAGGGCAGCCAACAGACGATGAAGGCTCCTAAAATAATCCCTAAAGTCTTCGTAGCTTTCCGCTCTCTAGCGGCCGTGAGCTTCTTCTTCTCCAGCAGGGCGTCCGAGACCTTCACCTTCACCTGGTTCATGTACACGGGGGAGCCCGTTTCGCTGGATCCCTCGGGGGCCTTGGAGTTGATGGACGTGACGGAGGAGGACGACCCCGGGGAGTCTGTGATCAACTGAGCCCGCGTCAGTCTTTTGCCCGCTTTCTTTGGCGTCTGCTTCAAAATCCGCGACCTGGCTTCCACGTAGATCCTCCCGTAGAGGGCTATCAGCAGCAGGGTGGGGAAGTAGAAGGCTCCCACCGTGGAGTACACGGTGTAGAGGACGTGGTCCGTGTTCACCACGCAGTGCGAGACCTCCTCGGCCTTCGCCTGCCGCCAAAACAAGGGGGGCATGGAGATGCAGATGGAGAAGACCCACACCAGGGCGATCATGCCCGCCGCCCGCTTGGGAGTCCGTTTCGTGGAATACTCGACGGCGTCGGTGATCGCCCAGTAGCGGTCCAGGGCGATGACACAGAGGTGCAGGATGGACGCCGTGCAACAGGTGATGTCCGAGGACAGCCAGATGTCGCAGACCACCTGGCCCAGCGTCCACTTGCCGGTCACAGTGTACATGGTGCTGATGGGCATGACGAGGATGGAGACCAGCAGGTCGGTGACGGCCAGCGAGGCGATCAGATAGTTGGCCGGCGTGTGGAGCTTCCTCGTCTGGTAGACCGTGGCGATGACGAAGGCGTTGGAGAGCACCGTGGCCAGGGTGACGAGAGCCAGGACGACGGCGAGCACGATCTTCCCGGAGAGCGGGGTGCCATCCTGGTAGGTCCCTTCCTCGGCGCTGCAGTTGCGCCCGGGGTAAGACTCGTTGGCGGGGACCAGCGGCGCCTGGCAGGGACCGGCCGGCTCCATCCCTCCGCCGCCGCTCGCCGAGGGGCTCGGCGGGGCTCCTCGCCCGCTACCCCGGCAGGAGGACCCCGTCGGCGCCGGAGGAGGGCTGCGGCATCCCCGCACCGGCACCGCCCGCCCTTCCCGGGAGCACCGAGCGGAGGGGCGGGGGGGGGAGCTCCGCGGAGCCCTCACTCCCCGCGGCCGAGGGAGCAGGGCGACCCGGCGGCCAGGGGGGCCGGCTCGGAGCCCCTCCAGCTCATGGCCCCGCCGCTTCCCCGCGGAAGGCGGCGAGCCGCGGGCATGGGGGGGGGGGGGGTCCCGCCCCGGCCGCCCCCTTAAGCTCGGTCCCGCCGCCCGCGGCTCGGCACGGCGGTTCGACGGGGGGTCCGCATGCCCGCGGGCGACCGCTTCGCCCCCCGGGCTGCCGAGTCCGACGGCGGGGGCTGCGAGGGCAGCGGAGCCCACCCGGCCGACCCTGCCTTCACACGCAGCCCGCCGCAGCAAGTTTGCAGCCGCCGCCGCGGGTGCGGGAGGAGCGGCAGGAGGAGGAGGAGGAGGAGGAGAAGGAGGAGGAGGAGGAGGAGGAGGAAGAGGAGGGTCCGCGGGAGGCAGGGGGGGAGACCACCGCCCATGGCGCCCCGCCGCGGGCCATCGCTGTCGGGGGGGGGGGGGGCCCAAGCGCCGGCAGCGGCGGGCAGTGCCCGGTGTGAGGGAGCGGCGAGCAGCCGCCGCCCTTTATAGAGCGGGCGGCACGGCACGGCACGGCACGGCACGGCACGGCGCGGCACGGCACGGCACGGCACGGCACGGCGCGGCGCGGCGCGGCTCCGCCGGCACCCAGCAACCGGTGCCGCTCCCGGGCGGGCTGCCCGCCTGCCCGCGGAGGAGGAGGAGGAGGAGGAGCTGCCGCCTCCCTCGGCCCTCCCTCCCGCACCCACGGGGGGGGGGAGCCCAGGGCGGCCGGTCCCGGCCCCCCCCCCCCCCCTCCAGGCTCTGCTTCTCCCCCCCGCAGGCAGCGGGAGGAGCCCGGGCTCCAGCTTCAGCCCCACCGCAACCCGACGGGAGAAGGGCAGGGGCGGGAGAAGGGACGGGAGAAGGGGCGCAGCCGGGGGGCGCCCGCCCGCTCTGCCCGGGGGGTCTCGGTGCTGGGGGGGGGGGGGGGATTTGCGCGTCCCACCGGCTCGCATCGCCTGCTTTGCGCTTCAACTTTTCGCCAGCCAGCGCCTCCCGGGCTCAGGCTTTCCTACCTTCTTCTCTTTTCTTTCTATTTTATTTTATTTTATTTTATTTTATTTTATTTTATTTTATTTTATTTTATTTTATTTTATTTTATTTTATTTTATTTTACTTTATTTTATTTTACTTTATTTTATTTTATTTTACTTTATTTTATTTCATTTTATTTTATTTTACTTTACTTTATTTCATTTTATTTTATTTTATTTTATTTTTATTTAATTTTATTTTTTCCGGTGTGCTTGGAAACGCACAGCCGGGATTGACCAGCCCTGCGGGATCCTTCAGTGCTCGGGAGGCAGCGGCAGGACGTGCCCCTCCAGGGGCTCACATCTGCCCAGGTCCCTCAACTCCTGCCGGGGTTTGGTTCTCCGCAGCCGCAGGAAGTTTTTACACACAAAGGGAGGTGCGAGCTTGCTTTTTGCTAGGTCAGGGTAATTCCAAGCTCCATGAAATGTCTGTGCTCCAGCCCTCCGGTCGATCTCCCAAAGGTGCTACGACAAACCCAGTAAAAGAGGAGGCAGGGGTTTAAGTCTGCAAGGCATGTTTGTCAGCGCTCCCCTCTTGGATATCTCCTCCTGGCTGCTTTCCTCTGTGGTGCGAAGGCAAACTGTTGCCCTGGGCCCCCGTCCTTCCTGGGCCACGCTCAGCACCACGCAGGGTTAGGCACTGCGTTGCTCTGCCTGCCACGTCCAGCTTAAGGGCAGGGTGAGAAACCTCAGCTCATTCTTGAGCAAGAGGGACTGGCACACCTGAAAGGGTGCGGATCAAGGAAGGACAGCGGGAGGAGGCTGGAGGGGATCCGTCGTGACCCGCAGGGGTGAGGAAAATCTAGGAAAAGAAGCATTGAACTGAGGGAGAGCCAGGGCTGCAGCGTGGCAAAGCCAGAGCCCTGCAGGGACAACGCTTTCCCTCCCTATTTCAGTATTAGGCAAGGTGCCCTGACCTTGGGCTGCGCTAAGCACCCGCAGGTGAGATCAAAAAAGCAGTGACGGTGCTTAAGATTTTGTAAAATCAGCCCAAGATCTGCTCTTTAGTTAGGCTCTCTCAAGAAGCGAGGTAGGGAAAGGATTGCCTTGGATTAATCAAAGTGTGGTAGTCGAGGTTTGCCTACATTCACCGAACTGATAGGAAGGTAAGATGGCAATAAGCCTTTTTGTTTCCCTAAAAGGGCTTGGGATAGGGTTTGGCCTGTTTCCATGTTTTTATTTTGTGGTGCCTCCTTGTGCTCAGTGGAGCCTGGTAATTGGTTGGAGCCTCTAGGCTTTACTGCATTAAAAATAATAATATAGAGCTATCTACATCCTTCTGGTCTATTTGATGGGCAGAGATTTTATAATCCTGCTTTCTAATACAGTGTGCCATTGCTTCCACTTCTGCTCGACATTTCTGGCTTAATTTAGTTGTGCTTAAGTTGGCAGCTGCCCTCGAGCCTCCGTAGCTCAACATTCTTCCCAAATAGGGCTACGTCTCTGAGACTGATTTAAATTTAAAACACCAATAATAACAAGAGGAAAACGTAGTCCTTCATTCAGCTTTGGAACAGCTTTCCTCTTGTGGAAAGGCTCTTCTGATAAAATTAGAGAGCCTCCAAGGGTAACGTTCTAGCCCTAGCCACTGCCATCGGCCGTGTCATGCAATGCAGACAAATACTATGCAAATGGGCGATGAGTTCTGGCCACCCTACTAATGTCACTGTTTACCCTCATTATAAAATGTTTGTGTTCTGTGCACAGCTTTTGCTGTTGCCCTTCTCCATTAATTCTGGGTTATTATTCATCACTAATCATCATTCATTGCTTCCCTCTTTGTCTTGGCAAGAAGATGCTTTTCTCCTCCCTTATTTGTTTTCTTCTGTTGTGCTCACTTGTTTCGTACTCAGTTATGTGGTACTGCTGCCAGTGGTCAGGAAAACATTCACCCAGGGCAAGCCAGGTCCAGCCGTGGTGACTTCACTTGACTTCCCCCAAGGATCACCTGGTCCTCCTGGGCAGGGTCAGTAACCATTCCCCATGCTCCTCCCTGGGGCTTCAGTCTTGAGTTAGGAAGAGCTGCAAGCAAGAAAGCAAAGCCAGCTTCCTAAGAGTGCTCCGTGTCACGGACCTGGTGCTGTGCACCACTGCTGGTGGGGCGTGCAGAAGACATGTCCCCACCCTGGCACCGGGACTGCTGCTGTCTTATGGCTGTGCATGCTGGTTCCCAGGATTTGTGTCAGAGCAAGAGGCGCTCAGGTTTTAAAGAATGACTCTTCCTCTCTGCCCAGCCAGGCTGCGCGTAGCCCCGTGCCACGGCTGGGCTCGATGAAAGCAAGAACCAGGTTCTACCTAGATCATCGATAAGTACTGGAGTCTTGGAGTGCCAGTCAGAAACGAATTGTGAATCATATGTGTTATCACATGAACGATCAAATCTCACTGCTGTACTGTCACCCCGAAGCTTGCATTTCATTGTTTACCTTCCCCTCTCCTAACTGGATCTGAAAAGATGCTTATGGGAAGAGATCCTATTTCCTGCAACTTTTGGCTTCTGTGCAGGGGCAGGCATAAAATTAATTTCTTTCTGCTGGCATAAGACTGTTAATACTTCTTAAATCCAGATTTTGAGGTACTAAAATACCCAAATGTAGAAACTGCAATGAAAACTGAGCCTATTACCGGTTTATTGCATCACAAACTGCCCATGTATGGCATAAATGTCATCAGTGACTTATAAATAAATTAGAGAGAAGACAGACACGTAGAAACAAACCTAAGTATCAGAAAGGAAAAGTCCTCATCCTACAGTCAGATCTGTCCTGGCCACAGATAATGTTGTGTGGGTTTTGGCTTTTGGATCTTGTAGGTATATTTGAACACAGGGCTCAGTGCGCAATATAAACTTCACCTCTGCCCCTTGACTCAGGTGGCAAGTTGTGTGTAATGCCATGTGTAGTCTCCTGCACTGTGATGAGATTCATCCTCGTATTTTAAATAATGAAATTCTGAGTCCTTCTGTTAGCAAAGATAACCTTCACTATGTAAATCAACGCAGTGGTATTTTGTTGAGTTTGCCAACAGACAAATAACGCTAATATATGTGTGAAGTTTCTCAATGTTAACTTTGAAATATAGCTGAGGCCATTTAAATGCCAACACTTTTAAGTCACTAGTCAAAATAAAAACACCCAGTTTGAGTTACTGAAATTTAATTATAAGGAACAGCTGGGCCTGGTTTTGATTTTGACTCCAAGGACCCAGAAAAAGAAACAGGCACATGGGCTCAATAGGCACACATACACACTGAGTTTCTCCACCCGAGGGAATAAAGCCAGATGAAGTTATCTCCTTATTCTTCATACTGGTCAGGCACAGCTGCTGAAAAATGCACTCACATACCCTCTGAAGAGTATTCAATTACTCTTTAAGTAGGCAACTGAGGTCAAGCAAAGAAACCCCTCCAGTCCTCCCTTACACCGTCTCTACCATTTCATCTCCAGACACTGCACCCATCCTGACACGTTTCAGTTCATGGAGGCAGCAGTTGAGGTTGGTGACTGTTGCTCATTCATCTACAAGGGATTTGCTCTTTAATGATGTTCCTGGAGATGCTCCACAGGAAACCGCTTCAATCCTGCCCCATCTCCTCTCCTTCCACGCTGCCCGTTATTCTCCAGCTTCATTACAAAGCAGACGAAATGACTGCTTGTGTGAAAAGGGCTGTTGCCTCATTATTGTGGTTTCCATCTGAGGCTGCTGGAGCCTCTAATTCACACTAAAATCAGTGCGAATGCCTGTTTTGCTGCCAGAGGGTCTGGCTGAACAATCGTCTCTACAGTTCGGGCTGTCTCCAGTTGTCCACCTGAAGGGGTTTTAACCCACCGGGATCTGTCTGCGATGAAATACCTGCAGATCCATTGGGGTACGAGCCGTAGGAAATAGCCGGGACAGTATGACACAAAGGTACAGCTGTGTACCAACAGTCAATGGCATAATCTTTAACTCCTGCCTGTCACATAAGAAAAAAAAAAAAAAGAGAGAAGAGGACCTGTTTAGTATGAAGGCAAAGGACACTGTGTTTAGACTCTGTAGGGATTCAAGTGAAAAAAAGTCTCATGTTCTGTGCTCAGACCTGGCAGAAGATAAATTCTCTGCTTTCAGATATGGACCTATATCAGGTTTAAAGCTTTGGTCCCCTTCAGTATGTTCAAATCTTTCTTTCTACTTTAGAGGATGAAATCTGAAGGGTTTCCTTTCAGGATCCACAGCTGATTTCAAACGGGTCCCAAATACCAAGTTTGCAGAAATGAAACATTGGATTCTGTGTTTTAAAAAAAAGGCTGCACACATTTTAAAGCAACAAGCTACTAATGCAGAAAGCTTGATGGGAACTTGTGCAATGCAGTGAATCGCAGTAAAGAAGTAAAATTGCTGAAAATTAAGAATCAAGTCTTTTCCTTGTGAAATCAGATTGTCAACATAGATTTAAGGGGAGCCACAAAGATTTCTTCCTACTAAATAGCTGGTTCTTCTGTATGGCTAATTAATATTTATCTAGGAAAGAAGGTAACATATGCTAAGCCCACTGCCACTATTTATAAGCATGCTTTAGTTGTCTTTGTTCCCGGAGGTAATCAGAAGCTGGGAGCTTTGGCTGGCATGCAGCTTTGGGCTGCTAATTTAATAAAACACATTATCCATTAATTTGAGTCCTTTTAGGATGTTAGTGTTTACTAGTTGACAGTTTCTTCTGCAGTATGAGACTTAATTGCAAAATTTAGTTGTCTATTCTGCTGAGCAAGAAGCTTAGAGAGAGACGCTTACAACATGCTGAAATTCAGGAAAGGAAGAAATTTTGAAGGCCACAAAGCTCTTGTAGGTCTACTTTGATCAGCAGAGCAGTAGCGAATGGCTACGGCATCGTCCAAATGCCGGAGCTTTGCAAGGTCGGGGCCCTTTGAGGGATTCGGGATAGGTGCGGTTACTCTCGGCAGCGCTTTGCAAGGTAGCGCACAGCTGAAGATCTCATTCTGGTTACAAGTGAGAGTTTCTGTTAACCAATTAAATCTGACATAATCTGGTCTTGGAGTGAGGCTGTCACGAAACTGTTGGTCTAGATGCTGCGAAGTGTGAAAGGCACTCTACCAAAGAAAAATTGAGCCAGCAAAGGCCATCAGTGTCCCCACTGCTCTATGTGTAGCTCTTTCTTCTTGAGGAAGAAAACAAAGACTCTGAGAAGCAAAAGGCTCGGAAGAGGTAGGTAAATAAAATTGTGTCACTTTAAGCTTCTGCCAAATACGAGCCAGTGGTATGTCCCACTGGCTGGAAGCAGAGCTGTATCTCATCCGACTTTGAGAAGAGTAACCAAGTAAAACTACAGAGCCAGGTCAGCAGCCCAGATCAGCATCGACACAATGATTTAAGGAAGCTGTAGGTCATCGAAGGAGGTGGCCTGTTATTATTTTCCAATCTTTTCATTATCCAAAGGTTGTTTAACTGGCAGGTCTCATAGAAGCCTGTAAAACTGCATTTCTTCATGTCTAGTGTATATGTGTGTTTATTGGGGAAGGGAATACTTAACTGTAAGACATAGATGTGATCTCTATTTAGAAAGGTATGTTTTATTTTTCATTACAGGAAGAAGTCAGTCTTAAAGGATTCGGGTCTCAGGTAGAACATGCCCAGATAGAGGTTTTGAGCTGATCTTAAACATACCTTGCTTCTGGGTGTAGCCTTCAAAATGGTAATGGATTTTTTAAAAATTGAGATGCGGTCTTGTCCTCATTTGCAAGATCACATCTGTGTTTGTGGAAGCAGAATGAGATAATTTTATTTTGTAGCTTTCACATTTCAGTTGTGCATTTCATGGGTTTCCCTTTCCTTCCTTGGGAAAATCTTGTTACGCCCCTTCCCCAATGCTTACTCTCCTCCTAGTCCTGTCTCTGCTCTCCAGGAGCTCTACAAAGGCACAGTGAGTGTACAGTTCACCTCTTTAAGAGCAAGCCGAGGCTTCCAAACCCAAGCAGTCTTCTTCTTACAAAGTACAAGAAAAATATGCATCTATTATTTAAAAAAAAAAAAAAAAAAGCAACCTGCAGCTCTCTCTGGGTTTTCCTTGGCTTTCTCATCACTCTCAAACATTCCTTGGGCTTGGCCCAGATGTGTCCCCACATCCCCTTAGTTCAGGACTTTTTGTCCTAGTCATGAACTTTCTCCCCCTCACTTCCAAGCTGCTTTCTCCATGCCTTGCCCCTGCAGCTGGGCACACTTCTGCACAGGAGCCCGACCTTCTGTTCCCCCCCTGCTCCCCCTCCTGTCACGGGGAAGGAGGAGGGAGAACGTCCTTGCGTATCCCTCCAAGACTCACAGCCTCTCGTGTTTAAAACAGAGCAACAAAACAAAACACAAAAACCAAAATCACAGGGGATTTCTACACTCCCAAACCCTAAGGCCCATGTAAGATGCTGGAAAAAAACTCAGGTGAATCTACCTTACTGCCCAAGCTGCCTCTGCTTAAGAGTGGAGCTGGGGGGGTTTAGTAGCTAAAAATACCAGCCTGGTTTCGATCCTGTTTCAGTTACTTGTTTCTAGCCTTGGAAGCTGCACTATACCTACCCAAATGCTACCACACATTTCCATAGCCTGCTGTTGTGGCCATGACCCCCTTCTCTCTTCTTCCCTTCTTTGTGCATCCCTTCCCTTATCTCATTCCTCCACTAATACCTCACTAACAAGCAAATTTTCTTTACATGCCTTTCAAAGCCTTTGGTAGTTTATCCACTTCTCGTCACATCTGCAGGTCAATTCCTGCCTCCCACTACCCTCTGACATTGGTCCCTCCCAGAGCCTTACTTGGTTTCCATCAGATACCTTCATGTCGTCCCAGGCTTGAGAGAAGCTTCTTGTAACAGGCACAGATATCCTCATTATCTTACCTAAAATCCTCCTTTGCTGTAATGCCTACAAAACACACTTGACAAGAGTCAGGCTGTTGATTAAGCTATGACTGCTACCTATTATTCTTCCTGGTAGTATTTTGTTTGCCAATGTTCTCCCACCCGTGTGCCTCTGCTAGCGCTAATCTTAGACTGCAGTTCTTTAGAACAGAGACTATGTATTTGCTCTAAGTGCTTGCAGAGCCTTGAAAACAGCTTTGAGGGTCCTGATCCTGGGCTTTGAGTGGCTTGTTATAAACTGCTTTTATATCAATAGTAGCTATTAACAACATCTTTTGTGTTGTTTTTCATCTGTACAGTTCAGAAGTCACTTTGTCAGCGATCCAAGAGCGATGCGAGGCAGACCCTTAGCAACATATGGCTGATGCACGTAAACTGCCATGATCAGTGCAGCAGAGAGTTCAAAATAAGACCAGCCAGAACCTACAAAATGTAAAAATTCCTCATTTTCTGTTTGAGGAAAACAGGAATGTTTTGCTATTTTTAAAAGATAAGAAGAACTGTCCCTTATTTCCCTTATGCAACTAGCCAGAAATAACAGAAAGCAAAAGAGCAGACTATTAAAATGTAATGCGCACCTGGTTGTTCTCGTCTATTGCAGCTCTGAATTCTGAGCTGTGGAGATAAAAGGGAAAAAAAAGAAAACCAAAACCAAACCTGCTAGAAAAGATGTTCCCAAAGACTGGGGGGTTGGGAAGCAGAGAGCAGGATTACTCCTTCCCTTCTGCATCTGCTCCTTATCTGTCCTACGAGATCAAGTTCTCCAAAGTCTCCCCAGATGAGAATTTCTCAAAGTTTGATGATAAGAACTAGAGGTTTTATCTTAAGTGATCCTGCCTAACCTCTGCCTAAAGCATATATACTTAAAATAAAACTTTAGGCACCTGGTCATGGCAGACAGGATCTCTATTCCCAGTGACTTTCCAGGCCTCTTCCTCTCTCCTTCGGCTGTAGTGCAAATATTGGCATTTATTCTGGGTAATTTCTTTCATTAAGGATATGTTTCTTGCCTCAGTGAGGCAGACTTTCTTACTGGCTTAGGACTATATGTAACACTAGATGTTAATTTACTCTTGCCTTCCACCATGCTGGTCTTTCAATGGCTTTTGGACCAGTGGTGACAAACCCAGAATGTACATTAAGTCCCCCGAGACATTGTCCTCTGAGGAGCACTGAAACATGGGTCAGTCGGATGTTGACAGCCTAATATTATGTGGCTGAAACAGTATGAGGAGAGATATTCCTGGGAGCTGATGGTTGTGTGCGCTCCCTTTCTTGGACTCGTTACACGCAAATTATTAGAGCATGTTTAGAAATCCTTCTTTCCTTCATGGAGGGAGTCCTTTAAGCTTGTTTTGGAGATTTTAAGCATGCTTTAAAATCATCTTCTGCTCAGTACTTCACTCCTTTTTCTGGACCCAATTCTGCTTTCATTTAAAAGGGTCAGACTGCTGCTTTTCGTAGAATCATAGAATCATTTAGGCTGAAAAAGACCCTTAAAATCATCGAGTCCAACCATTAACCGTTTTCAACCCTTCTGACTTTCACTGATGTATCAGCAGTTTCCGCTGAATTGCCTATCATCAGATTTAACAAAGTCCAGAGAAATGAAGAAACGAATTACTTGGATGTCTAATCATAAGCATGTTTAACGTGACCTTGAAAAGGGATAGTTGGATGAAATGGTTCTAGGGCTCTTTTGGTGAAGTTTCTACATTTTGATATATTTGAAGCTAAAGGGCACAATTTTAGTCTCTGTAATTTAAAGAACGTTTGGTGGGCACAGCCAGATGAAGGAAAGCAACAGGGAAATTTGAGGATATTTATTCAACTGTTTTAGATAATTTAAGTCTCTGCATCTTGACAACAGTAGATTATACAAGCAGTAGCTTCACTAAATTATACAATATTCAGATGGAGGTGATTTGCAAATGGATGTATCTCTGTAGGAAAAGTTTGTGTGGGTTACTCTGACAGCCAGGAATGTGAAAGTATAGAAAATGAACAACAAATGAACTCAGGGACCAAAAACCAATTTTGACAAAATAAGGACCAAACCTCGCTATCATTTAAGTAATATAACTATGTACATTTGGAGCTAAATTCCACTTACTCTACTTACATACTGGGTAGCATTTTTTGAATATTTGAAACTTATTAAAGAATTTGAGCATCCACCTATTGCAAGCAGAAAAAAGTTTGAGATAATGGCAATATCCTGACAGACAATTTTTTTAGGCTGGAGTCAAATTGAACTTGGCATGACGTGGGATGAGATTGTTAGGAACTGATATAACCAATGTGAAAAAAAAAAAAATACTGGAGGTCATACATAACTAGACTAGTGGAAATTATGCTTGAAGAGGTTTGGATAAAGACAAAGTCCTTGACCAATATATCTAACATTTATCCATAGCCATAATTCATACACAGGAGAAAGGAAATGGTTAGAGTGTTCCTATGATACCATCCTTCCCTATTTATCCGTGATCATAGATGAGAGAGTAGGGGGGCTGCTAGGGACGTAAGTTCCTTCGCTCTGATAATACGAAGGTCACTATAGTTAAATGCTGTTGTAACTGTACAGCAGAAATCAAAAGATAAGCAAACATGATTCTTCAAGGAGGAAATCCTTCTTTTGATTACAAAATATTCAGAGATCAATGCAGACAATATTAATAAAGTAAGCATTAAATGTAATTTGTTGAGAAGTGAACAATCATAGTGGCAGAGAGTCCTGGGGAAAGCAATATAAAGCTAATGTAGTGGAATGATAGAACAGAATGGCCGACTGAGTGTATCTACAACCTGTTCTAAGAAATAAGAGCTGTCTATATACAGAAACAACATAAAAGTTGGGGAAATACGTCTACCCGTCTGAGGCTTCTTGCAACCCATGGTCAAGTAACAGATTTTTAAAGACCCAGGGAGTATTAGGGATTTCTACCATAACCACAGGCCACACCATTTCACCAACACTACTCTGACTCAAGAATTTGTGACTGGAGTGAGAATCAGGCCATAGAGGAGAGAGACAGGCAATGTATTTTATCAGCTCAGCTGAGACAGCTGGAAGAAAAACAGACAAATCCTCAGGGACAAAGGAAAAAGTCTTCAGCAGATCACACATTCGAATGCTGACCCATCCCAACTCATTCTCCCATACCCTTTTTTAGTCTACTTCACCGGTAAATTGCTTCCTCTGATAAAAATTTCCATCTTTTTAACAAACTTGGATGCCTTCAGTGTTCAACAGTTGGTCCTTCCATGCTTTTGTCTGTTCAATTAAAGAGTACCTGGTATCAAATGACTTCTGCCAATACAGTTCTCTATAGCCTGCAATCAAGTTTTTTCTAACCTTTTTCCACAGTTAAAACAGACTTGCTGCCTTCAACTCTTTGTATTCCCATTCCTACCTTTTGTGATATTGACTTCTCAGTCTCATTAGCTCTTCCTACACCATTCTCCTAAGTTGTTTTGCTTACACTACTTGAAGTTAGTGTAAGAAGACTGAAAGATATAGATAGGTATCAGATATATGATATACACATATATCATTATATATATATATACACTATATATATCGATACAGATATAATAGAATTCTATATGATATAATATGTATACATGTATATGGATATATGTGTATGTGTGATATGTATAAATATATGTGAAAAGCAATCACAGAAAGGAAGAGAAGAATCTATTGTTTATGGTCATGGTGGTTAGCATACCAGTAGTGCGAAATTGCAGTCAGGAAGTTCGTTACAACACATTTGGAAAACTTTAGTTTACCTTGAGAATAGTGAAGCTCTTAAGCTGTCTTCTAAGAGAAACACAAACCAGAACCAGTATAAAATCAGAGCTGCACATTTTATTTTAAAATATACAGATGTAACATAGCTGTTCGCTAGTAAATTGCAGGTGTACTCTACCATTTTATAAACTAATATAGGAAGCAAGGTAGGGGGCGATTTGAAAGAGAAGCTGCATCGACTTCTGCTGCGTTGGCAAGGCAAAGCCGCGGGCTGACCTGACCCGCTGCTGGCACAGGTCGGCTCCCCAGAGCAGGTCAGGCTGGGTGACATCCAGGGGATCCTTCTCCAGCCAGAATTTCTGTATTTCTTTGCTTAAAGCAGCAGGACTGCTGGACATAGCCACGAGGGATTCATAAATAGCAATGACTGAATTTTGGAAAGGTAGCTTTAGCTGGCAAGGCAATGAAGATTTTGTCAGCCTTGATGTAGAGTTGCCACTTTAAGTATTGTGTCTGGGTGGGAGTGGGGCGAATCACCATTTGGGTTAAAATCCCAGCAGGATTTGGATCCTGCCTTGTCGTGCCACTGGCCAGCACCATATGTTAACACAATAAGGGTGACCTGATTCTGGTAGCATGCTGTTTGGCTTTTAGAATGAATTGCTGTAAAATCACGGGAATTAGAGAAAACAGGGATTGGACTAATGAAGTAAGAGATATGAGGCATTGCCAGGAATGTCAAAGAGCCCAGGGGACAACTGGAAACAGCAGCATTTCACCAGTCTGAGTGTGGTTAAAGGGAGGATACAATGTGCTAGAAAGCAAATTGGATGGACTAAAGCAAACCTGTTTAGGTTATTGATGGAGGCAAAGTTTTGCCTTAGTGCATATGAAAGCAAAGTGTTACAATTCTGTTACAACTATTGTTGTTCCTATTAGTTATCCAGTACCACTCGATAAAGATTGCTTTTGTGCTAGGCAGACCCTGTGGATCCTATGATCTTCATAAGAATTTTCATTTAGCAGGAACACTCAGTGGCTTCTTGTCTAACTTTTTTTTTCATGCTAATAGAGTATTTGTATGACAGGACAGCTCTTACTAATCTAAGGATTTAATAAGAGGTTCAATTGCAGAGGCGTTTTTCTGAAAAGCAGAAGGATATTTATTCGCTCCTCAAATAGCCATGAGGAATGTGAAATGAAGAGGTTTGTAGTTTGAGATTAATATTGGGTTTAAAGGACACCTGACCACTTCAGCAGAAGTGGGTTTGTAACGATCAGAGCGATGAAGTAAAGAATAGGGAATTACTTCATTTGTTGCAGACAAGTCAGATATTCGGGTCTTCGGTAAGCTTGGAAATTAGCCTGTAGTAACACATTTGAGTTCAGCTTCTCTCTGATAATCACCTCTCTGATGGGTGACGTGACTGTATGGTGCAAAATGCATTTTTGTGGTATGGAAGTCTCAGCGAAATCCCAAACCTGTTCACCCTGCCTGGTCCCTCATTAGTGAGAATAAAAGACTCACAATCTCTCTCCGATAAGAGGAATTTGGGGGTCAACATTCAGCCATCAATACATGCGGAGAGCCTGGTCCGTGCTGATGAGTGCTGTTAAAAGCATTACAGCCTGTGCCAGGGCAGGATAAAGGATTTCGTGCTACACATGTCTCTCTGCTGCAGCAAAGAACAGGGAGGCTGCCTTATTCTACTTGCCTTTGCAACTAAATATTTGCAGCGTGCATTAGATTTTCCCCATAAAAATCTCTTTTGCCAGAATGGTACAAAGGATCCTAATGTAAATGAGATTCAAACCCATATTGCACACTACGGTAATGCTCATTTGTTACAAAAAGGAAGGGCTGCTGTTCAACACTGTGTTAATGAAATGGTGAGACATAGCCATCTTGAAAGCACTGTGGGAAAAGGATGCTGAAGCAATTGATTAGGAATCAAGGAAAATAGAGAAGATGTATTTTTTATAAACCAGTGTTAAATATGGGCAGTAGGCTTTGGCTGCAGCTCTACAAAATTCAGATTTACTCCTCATTAAGGAAAAGGATATACTCTTTATTTGTTGTCACCTAAGTTGACACCAGAAGAGTCATTTAATGAATCATAATGAGGTTTTCCTAGATCTAAACTGGAAAGGAAAACAAAACTGCAGAACCTCACTAGTGTGGGCCATAGAAACCTGATCTTTTACCCTGCAAATTCTCACGATTTTGTTTTGTTTGCCAGTTGTCATTATGTTCTCCGTTGCTTTTGCAATACCAGTTGCAAAATCCAGCCTTATTTTTATTTAATGCAATACTTTTATGTGGTGATGTTATGTAGTCAGAACTACGCCTGTAAGACCAGTCAAAAGCAGGAAGCCACGTTGCACAGTACTTGAGATTTATCTAGCCGATAATAACATGGTTACTTGTAAAACAGTGAATGGAAACAAAGTCATTTCTTACTGTGGTTTGTTTTGGTTTGTTTTTCTTATACCAGGAAGTTCAGTGACAAAGCCAGCTATCAAGAAGGCAGTGGCAGCTTTGAGGCTCTGGAAATTTCTGTTCATTTGAAACAGTCAGAAAATATTTCAAACCTTTGAGATAATCTTAAAAATAAGAATTCCTCTTAGAAGGAAAATTATGGGCATTGTAAGTCAGTGCTTTTGTTAATCAAACTATTAATTTGTTTCTTTTTAAACTTTTTTTAAGAAAAAGGAACTGGCACACGGCTCAGATGTCTAGTGTTTTGTCAATATGTGCTGCCTTGGGACCCTTGTCCCTCAGAACAGAAAACTAAGCAGATTTCTTTCCATGTGATTAGGAACTTCTGCAAATCTGCACCCTTTTCTCCTTCACCTCCTCCATTTAACCATGTGCTGTTTTGCTGAAAACTCCTCCCTCCCCCTGTCCAGTCATCACACCGACAGTTTCTTCTGAGCTACAATCTCCTTGTTTCACCTTTTAGCCATAACTTTCATTCTTTTTCTTCGCTGGCTTTTTTGCAGTCACCCTATTGCTTTTGTGAAAGGTCTCCTTGGCACATGCCTACGATGTTCTTGAACTTTGCATCCTCTCCTGTCGCTGTGTCGTTTCTCTCCCTGTTCTTCCATCCACACACTCAGAAATCAATCAGTGCTGATTACCTGCTACATCTACAGGGGGTTCAGAGCTGCAGTTTTGAGAGAAAAATTGTGGAGGAATTCAGACTTCAAAGGGGGTCTCATTCTGTTGGATCAATTTGGACTGAGAACGTTGGAGTAACTTACTGTTCTCCAAAATGAATGCTCCCACCAGTCGATAGCTGAATAACTCAGACCTTGCAGAACATGTTTCATTTCAAACCAGTAAAATGCCTACTTTGTCCTCTCTGGAAAAAACTAAATGGTATCAATAAAAGCAAGGGAGGGCTGTTGTTATTTTAATTATTGTTACTGCTGGCAAATAAAGCACTGGAGAAATCTAAAGGTTTGTGTTCACAATCTGGCATATTCAAATAATGCAGATGCTATCACAGAAAATTATTTAAATGCCTAATCAGCCTATAGCCACAAAATAATAAGATGTTAAGCCAAGGAATCTTTGGGGTCACATTGATTTATTTAACAGTTGATGCATTTCATATGGTCACAGCAAGCAACCAGAATTGATTTAGAGCTGCTATTTATGGAGATCAGCTCACCAGGAGTTGTAACCATTCCGCCTCCTGGAAGACTGTCTCACGTCGTACTACTAATGCGCGATGCAGATGGACAAACTTCTGTGATTACTTACCCTGTTCGTGGCACCAAGAGATCAGTACCACTGTGCCTTCTCGGTAAAATTTATGATCCTGTTTCTTTGCTCACTGTCGGCGGATCATAGAAGAGTTTCTTCCTGTGGGGAGTCCAGCTTGATTCAGGAGAAATCAAAATGCAGGGAGTGAGGGAACTGAGGAAAGCAAAGTTTGAGAAGAGTGAAAATTAAAGTCTGGAGGAGGTGATAGCGGAGCACTGGAGTATGGTGTTTTCAGCACGTACTTAATGCTTAGGAACTCACGTATCATTAAGAGGAGACATATTTAAAAAGCAAAGCAAACTTTTAGCACTTGGTTCTCTCAGGTAATTTTGGAGGTTTCTTGAAAGTTTTGGAAATGGGTTTGTCATTAAAACACACAAATCTGAAAAGAATTATTTTACAAACAACAAAAAAGGTGCACCTGGTATACTGTATTGTGTTGCCTTTGAAACCTAGCCATGGGGGAGATACTATAATGGGATGTGCTGCTTGTCTAGCTTGGGAAAAGGATAACGTAGGCTTGTTCTTTTAAGTTGTGTGCTACACCAGATAGTGTTATAACATCCAGTAGAAGCATTTAAAAGCACATTCTTTGAATTGCAGTTTGCAAAAACAACAGTTGGTGGCACTTTGAAACAATTTTTATTTCTAAATGTGCATTTGCTGATTGTAGGTGTGTAGAGGATTGCATTAAAATATTAAATGACTGGTCTACAGTGACTCAAATTACGGCAGCGATACAAAACTTATCAACTGCCTTCTGCACAGCGCACAGACAGCTTGCTGAAACGGAATCTGAAGATCCGCATTGGTGAAAACAAGGGAAGGTGCGCAGGCAGATTAATTCTTTTTAAAAAATGTCAGAGAGCAATTACCAGAAGAGACAGCAATGACAAAGGCAGCAGGAGAAGTCACTGCAAACTGCGTAGTTTGCTCCAGTCCGCAGAGGCACTGAGGCCTGCACTGGCATGGCACATTTCAGTGGACAGCTTGCCTTCACCGAGTTTACATTTTGCAAGTTTTTTTGGTCATGGCACTGATGTGCATGGCATGTAACGTGCATATAGATTTCTTTTTTAACCAGCGCCCACTAGGTAAACAGACATTTCCCAGCATTTTAATCCTCCAGAAATGTGAGGGAGAAGAACAGAGAGAGACTGCCATGGCCGTTCCAGAAGAATCAAGCATTTATCCGTGGTGTTTCTATCCATCAAGTGCAATTACACCACCTGCACAGCAACTGCAGCATGTCTGATATCACAGAGGGAAACCTGGGCATTACTGGAGAAAATTGATGGTTTGAAAGATATTCTCTCTATGTTATCACATACCTTGTCTGAATACATGAAATTTAAAGCAGTTGACAAGCAAAACCTCTTTCCTGAGATATTACATATGAGCCTTTCTTCCACAGGGCAGTTTCTTTTGGGCCATTTCAGTTCGAGAAGGGACACGTCACCTCTTGGACACAGCGAAAGCCCTGAGTACCAGGATGACTTGCTGCATTAACTGCGCCCATTTGTTCAAAGGACTGGAAGACCAGACCACAGCTGGTGCTTGGCCAAAGGAGCTTCAGTGCCTTCTGTTCCATCTCTGATTCTTGCATATTGGAAATGAGAAGTCTATGTCAACAGAGGATAATAAATCTGGAACCATTGCTGGGCTCTGCCCCTCCCCATCATCCTGGGGATCAGTTGCAAATGATTCCTGTTTGCTGTCTTGGCCCTGAATATGTTGGTCTTGACAGTATAATCTGTAAGAGATTCTTATTTAGCTTTCTAAATGACATGTTTTGCAGTTATTAATAGTTCTTTATATTGGCCAGTTTGAGTTCTGTGGCAAAATGTTTCCCTCGGCTTCAGACAAATGTTGCTTGATGCATTTACAAATATGGTCTTGCCTGGGAATATTTTGCTCTTTTCCCATTTGATTCCACAAGACTGTTTGCACTGAGGAGAGAGCTTGACACATCCAGTATGATAAAGGCAAACGTCCGTGTTGTGAACAGTAGTGCTGCTTGGCATTCTGGATTTTCCATATGAGCTGCTAGATTTGGTGTAACTGTGCGCTAAATACTGATTTGAAGTGTGCTGGTTTTCATTATACTTCCACGTACCTCAGCTTTTGTAATGTTCTTGCTTCAGCTCCATGCGTGTGATGCTTAGGCAGCCCAGCAGTGCCTACAATTCTTGTGCCTTAGTAACTTTCTGAATACTCGATACCCCTGCACAGCCCTCTCTGCAGCAGAATATTTCTTTTGGTCTGAGAGCACAGCTTCTGCTTCAGTTTGGGATGATGTTTTAGGGCTTTTCGAGATGGTTCTCTCCAGTGCCTAATTGAGTAATTTGTACCTGCACCCACAAGAGATGGTTTGCTGCTGCTCATGTTATTCTCTTGTATACCTGATCTTGTGCTTTCGGAGGGCTCAGGAATCCTTTGTTTAGGCATTTTGTATACCTGCCTGGGTGGCAAATCAATTTTCACACACTGGTGCTTTCAGTTCGGGTGTGGATGCAGAAATACCTATTTCCTACCTGACTTTTACCTTGCCTGCACATAGACTTATGACCCACCCTTTATATCGGCTGCCAGCCAAGGTAGTCATTTCTGGCTCAGCAGGTACTATCCTTCATCACATTTCTGACCTGCAGGCTTGATTGTTTTTATCATGCTAGGCATAATTCTTTTCATCACGTCCTGTCTCTGAGCAGCTGGATCAGTTGTACAACTGGGTACCTGCTCCCAGTGTGACTGGCAATGTTGTAGCTTCAGCTGGAAGCTCGGGGCTGCAACCTGGGACTCCCCAGCTCTGATTTTTTTTTTTTTTTTTTGTGCAGAGCATCATCACTCTGGTCTCACAGTCCTATTTGTAATTGTTGTTACCCACAATTTCTGACCTGCCAACCACTCCCATAGACTAGTTGTTTTGAATAATTTAGCCTGTTATTAATACCGGCTCTGAAGTGCCTGTTCTGAGTAGGTGTAAATCAGTGTCCCCTCCAGGGCTTTCTTGCAAGTCTGCTCTGGGACCCAGTTTCTTCCCCCACGCCAAGTTTTGTGATACCCTCAACGGTAAGCTCTAGTGGCTGCCCATTCTCAGACAAACATTAGATGGACCATACTCCAAGTAAGCGAAAGTATCTGACATTTTCCACTATCTGTTTGTACTCTCTGAGGAAGAGAGGTAATTCAGTCTCGTGCTTCATCACTCCCTGAAAACACCCGAGTCCCCTCTGCTGTCAATGAAGAGGAAGAGGTGCCTCTGTTTGGTGGAGGAGAATGCCCTCTGTAGCGTTTGAAAAGCTGGGCTCTCTTTCCACTGACTATAAAGCTCCCTTTATAGGGAATATATGTCATTATATTAAGTGGATTGGATCATTCTCACCCTCCTTTATTCCTTCTTTCTCTTTGTCTCTTCCCTTCCTCTCGTTACTTCCTCCCTAGGCCAGGTGCCAAAAACGCTGGTGAGGCAGTGTCTCAGCGATCAGCTTGAATTGTCAAACTGGCTTCCACCTCTTTCATTTCAGAGAGCACTGCAATTGAAATTCCTCCTATTTTAGGCAGTGGTAGTATTTTAAACTCAGAACTATGTAAAGAATTGGCGATAACGCTGAACTGCTTAGCTGCGAAGGGGTGGTTACAGACCAAGTGAGGAAATGTTTGCATAAATCCTATGTAGGCAGATTCTCACCTAGAAAAAGCCGGCGTTTCTGCCAAAATATTCAGAATCTCTCTGGCATGCACCACAAGACAATTGTCAGGCTTGATTGGTCCGGCAGGGAAAGGCTTTTGCTTTCATTTCTGTGTGTTTGGTGTCAGCATATTTCCCTGACAGTGATGTGAGAGGTGATCGGATGAGTTCATTGACCGTGGAGATGCCTACGCAGGGAATCTCTTCCCTTCTTCTTCGGCAGAGGTGAGTGGAAGCCTGCAGTCGCTCCCACGGAGGATGGGTTGCCAGCATGCTCAGTTTTTGTGAAGTCCCCAGGTTGCATGGTGGCAGGATGGGTGAGTCCAGGCTTCGCTCCGGAGCCAGAGCTCGGAGATGAGAAACCTGGAAGGTGTCCCGGCTGGGGAGGTTCAGCTTGAACTATGCCTTGTGTCCTTTTTTTTATCAATAAGGCTAAAAATCAGGGATTTCAGGGACACCAGAGTCCCAAATTCCTCTTTAACACCTTGGTAACTAGGTGGTAAGTAAAAAGTGACTCTGCATTTGCTTAACCAGAGAAACTTGATTAACTTGCTGTTCACTTCTGTTGTGCCTATTTTGTCAAGCGTTAGGGGGCAAGAGCAGGAGAGGGGAGAGAATATAGGTTATAACATTTCTATATGGACCTGGCTGGGCTTGTTCGTGGCTTACTTCAGACATGTGAAAGTTCAAACGATGGGACTGCAGTGGGAGATTTGCTTGGCTTTCTTCTAAAGGTGGAGAAGTATAAAGAAAGTAGGACTCCACTTCAGCCCTTAAAATGTTTTCATTTGTCGATTGTTATCAACTAATCGAGAATAATCACGAGCAGGGAGCCTAAAGGATGAGGCTATAAGGGAAATGCTGACTGCACACAAAGATGGGACTGGTTTGCCTCAGGTAACCTGAGCGATGGTTTCCAGTCTGAAGTATTGGCCAGGGGAACAGTGAGGCACAGCATTATCCAGGAAGGCTAAAAGGGAAGTGTTTTATGAAGGCTGACTGTGGCGTTTCTGACCTTAACAAAGAAGGATTTCTTATACCCTACTAAATGTGTAAATTAAATTTTAAAGGGGAAAAAAAAGTGAAATGTGGTATCTTTTGATTTGTTAATGGAGAAATGCTGCACAGCATGTCTCATAAGCAGTATAGCAAGTGTCACTAAGCACTATGGATGGGAGGGAAAACAGAATTATCCTTTGGGAGATGGAGTGTATTGGGCAATTGAGCATCTCCTGCATGGGAAACCTCTTGCACAGAATCAGTGTTGATTGGTTTGTTCAGCTTCAGTGTGGAAATATTTTCTCAGCATTCACATGTTTTGCAGAACCGATACTTAAATTTCTCAGCCATCTCCTCAACTGCTGTGTTGTCTGTCTGAAAATATCTATTTAAACTCTGTTGCATCCTCCCAGCAACCTGTTCTGATGCACATGTCCCTGCCCAGGTGATGCTAGAGATCTGTTTGGCTTTGCAGATCTAAGAATGAAATACAAAGTTAGTTTCCCATTTTAACATGAATTCAGCTGCCAAGGCCAGCATTTTCATTAGCCCACTTTAGCATGCATGCATGCTAAATCCATTATTTATAGGCAAATTTCTGCCGATGACTATCTGTATGTCATTGGCAGAAATTTGCCAATGTTCTCCTTCAGAAATAGGTTGTCATTACATAAACTCGCCTAACCAGCTATACTACTGGTACGTGTATGCAGCGCAGCTCAAAAAGAAATGAAAACATTTTCATTTTCAGGTAATACTTATGTTCAGGTAACAGCATGTGTTGCAGTGGTAAGCCTGAAAGTATTAACAGCTGACTTAAAAGGTGATATGATTTTATCACTTGCTGTTTGGGAGCCAGTCTTGGTTGTCTGTTAATGATAAGAAAACAAGTCACTAATGATGTCTCAGTAAAATAACACAGAGAAATAACAGCTGATTCCTATAGGTGGTTACCCATTTAGAAACAAGAGCTTCTTCCAAAACAGAAAACTGTGTATGTAATGTGTAGCCCTAGCCTTAGAAAACATTCTCCCAGGTCCTGTTGTCTCATCTGCAAAGTATTTCCTACCTGGGGGAGCAGCGGCCCTGGCACTGGGGGCTGCTCACACAACTAAAGGGTTGTGTGATAGCCAGTTGGCTCTTGTCTATCCAAAACCAAAACAAGCAAACAAACAAGTTAGTTGCATAGAAGAAGGCTCTTTTAAAAAAGCAGATGAACAATATGATGATATCTGTTAACACTCTTGAGGCCAAAATCTCAACAAAAAACCCAGAAAAGCTTTTGACGTCTCCGAAGGGGCACAGGCTTTTGCTGATGCTGTCAGGTTTTTTATTTCACTTGTCTTCCTGGGTGAGACAGTCACTCAAAAATGGGATCAATGACTTTCATCAATACCTTGCCCAATATCGTGAAAGGTCATCTATCATTGTCTCCCAGCCCTAGGGTAATCTGCAAACGGACGTTCCTGGTACTGGAGCCATGCCCCGAGGATTCAAGCAGAAAGGGAATGCCACTCTGCTGGGCAGGCACAAACTAAAACAGTCCACACTTACCGCTGAAATAGGAATGGGCTGCGACAGCAGTAAAACGCAGGCAGCAAAGCCTTGTGAGGGAAGGGGCGAGGGAAAATAATGGCAGAGGAATGGCAGAGTAAGGCAGCCACTGTTCCCTGAGGCTAAGAAATGTCTGTATGGGGCAGCTCATTAGAAGACTGCAGCTGTTTCTAGCACCTAAAGCAATAAGTAGTTTTTTCAGAGGAGCTGGTGCCTGAGCATTTTAGAAAATCTCCCCATAGCACGACTGCAGGAGCCACAAGCTACTGGCTGCTACTGAAAACTTGCCTTTTGCTTAGCTGTTGACATTGAAGCTAAACCCATCCGAAAGTCCGTGTTTCGACGTGGCTGCTTGCAGCTGAGGAGGTGCGTGTTCCTCCTCCCTGTCCATTACCAGACCCTGTTGTGTCCTAGATGTGGGAATTACTGATGTCGTCAAAGGTTAATAGCTAAAGAAATAATTTCATTTGTAAGTACCCCCAACTGACAAGCTGTTAATCACATCCCAGGAGAGCTTGCCAGCTTGCATTTTTGAAGATGCAAGGCAATAATGTTATTGCCTGGTATTTGTTTTACAGCGCTGTCTAATGAGAGCGGGCGTCTTGCCATTTTATACAGTGTCCAGGTATGAAATATAGCACTGCCTGTCTTGAAGTGTTACTCTGTTTTGGTACACTTTTTCATGAAAATGGCATACATTTATTATACTCCATATATACAGAAAGCTCTGATCTTTGATTAGGTTATTAAATTGACTCTCACTCAAAGGGAAAACAAAATATTTATTTGCAAGTGAAGATAAAAAATGAAATTGAATTGAGCTTCCCAGAACAAGATGGATTTCAGGGGCTGTGAAATCAGAGCTCAAAAGGAAACATTG
Organism: Buteo buteo; assembly: GCF_964188355.1. Classification (NCBI taxonomy): domain Eukaryota; kingdom Metazoa; phylum Chordata; class Aves; order Accipitriformes; family Accipitridae; genus Buteo; species Buteo buteo. The sequence continues at coordinate 7,420,607 of NC_134185.1, forward strand.
CATCCTAAATATTTTATTAATAATTATAATTGCTTTAAGTATAGCATAACTGGGCTAGTGGTATTTGTTGTTTTGCTTTAGGAACACATTTAATTTCTCAATTGTCTACTGACAAACATTGCTTTCAGTGAAGTCAACACAAGAATAGCATCAGGGAGGAATTTAAAATAATGCAATCCCTTTCATCGAGTGCTATGAGAAGTTTATTAGCTGTTTCAGTCAGTGTGTGCAAGTACATTCATCTGACTGTCCCTGGGATGTAGATACACCACAGGATAGATAATTAAACTGTTTGGGTTGCCCTGTTTCCAAATTCCTCAGTAAACATTTGTTCTCTAAAACTGGAGAAATATTCTGTGATGCACCTTCTGTGATGCTACCATGATCCAAATTCAGAATATACAGTTATGAATTATTGACCATTCTTGACCATTCTGAATATTGAAATATACCTCATAAGCATACACATGACCAATTTTCTCCCATTAGTGTGAGATCCTGTCAAAGCAACACCAGCTTTTCTGCACAGATTGCAAGAATTATATCTTTCTTCACATTCATTGTGGATAAATACAGCCGTGATATCCTGCAAATAAAGAATTATGGTGGCAAATCCATCAGCTGAATCCTTGGCTCACAAGCATAACTATATTCCGACAATATTATAAGATGAGCTGGACTTATTTCTACTCAAAATTTACAAATAAAAAATAGATGTAAAAGAAAGTGGATATTGGAAATGGGTTTTGGGTTTTGTACGGCTTTTTCAAGTTGAGGACTGCACCATTAAAATCATCCATATAACTGTAATTCAAATCATATTCATGTTTTTGAGACCAAAAACCTTGACATGACTAAGTCTTATGCAGTACAAATTTTACATTAAAAGCCAATCTGAGAAAATTATACTAAATGATACTGGACTAAATTATGATTCCTGTAGTCACACAGAGTATCCTTTTCTTCCTAAATGAAAATTCATTGGGTCTGCTCCATTATTTGAAGAGCAAAGTACTTCTTTAATGCAGTAACAGCCTGAGTGACACTGTGAAGATGCTGACCCACCTGAAGATGAAACAGTACCAGGTTTCCTATTCCAGAGAAACTCTTCTTCACTGTTCATGTGGTCTGCTGCTGCTAAAGGTGCTATTACCACATAAACACACAAAACAGACCTTGAAAATATTCAGTTGTTCAAGAAGAAGAAAAATGTCAGTGACTAGAGTGACTAAATGCAGAGGTTTTTTTCCTAAGAAATGACCTGACCTCATCTTATGCCAAATGGTTCATATTTTTATGTAACGCCTAAGAGGTCTTGAAATCCCACATTGCCCTCCAAAATACAAGTTCTTTACAATGCAGCTATTATTAAAGCCTTTAGCAAAGGTCTTGATTTCAAAATAAATGAATGGCAGCCTGAATCTACATCCCAGTCCTAGTCCAAGATGCCGACTCAAGTGAACATTTTGAATTTCTTATTTTGTCAATATGCACCTTCTAAAACGTGAAGATCAATTTTGCAAATAAGAATCCAATTGTCTCCAAAACTGCATAAGTAATCCCAAATTGACGTTTGAATAATTCAGCAACTTTAAAAAGAAACTTATTAAATATTTCCAGCTATGGAAAAACCTTGTGCACCATAAGTCTAAATCCCCTAAGCAAATTTGCCACAAATATAATGTCATATATCTCTTGAGAGAATTCTTCACCATTGTGCCACCGTGTTGTCTGAGGGGATTTTGTTTGAGGAAGTTAGAGGTAACAACTTTTTATTTAATCATGAAAAATTTATTGCAATGTTAACTGCAAAGAGCCCACTCCTACTCCATAACCATTAAAATGCAGGAAGTCACCTCTTCAATAATGCACAATTGTTGTGTATTAAAAATTCAAATCTATAAATATTAATAGAACACAGGTCAGTCTCTTAACCAACAGAGGTAGTTGTACACACAGCTATCTTTGTAAGCCTTAAGGGTTGCAGATTTGTTATGGCGTGGAGCAAAACAGATGTGTTAAAAAGCAGTTGTCTGATAAAGGAAGTTTTGATCCTTTTTTCAGATGATGGATAAGGACAAGATACCCTGCATTATTCCTGGGGTCTGTGGTTGTCCTTTGGGAAGGAAACGTTCCTACTTCAATCTAACAAGTCAACGTGCTGGAGTCAGCTTTACAAGAGCATGGCAGAAAAGTGTTTATAAGCAACAGCAGCCAAAAAGTCACCTTCTGCAGCCTTGCTCCTTTGCACCACTTTGACCATATCAGAAGGTCAGAAACATGATGGTGCTTTTCAAGGGACTGAAAAGACCCAGCCAGTGTCTGCCAAACGTGTCCAACGCCAACAGAGAGGTGATTGCCCTGCAGGAGATGAGAAGGGAACTCCGGGTTATCACAGTCGGGGTATTCATGTCCCCAGAACGGGGAAGCTGACGGGTTGTGAGTGGGCTTTCGGCGATGCCCATCGGCGTAAAGCAAACCTGAGGTACTGGAAAGCTCCTCAGCAGCAATTCCTTTCAGACGTGTCAGCAGTTTCTGGATGCAGGTGGCATCAGCCTTATTTCTGGCTAGAAAATAACAGACTCTTCGCTGTAGTGGAGTTACGCTGCCTTTTCCAGCCTGAACCACAGTCGTATCCCTTAAGCAGTCTCCAGCTCAGCCAGGGTAGCTAGCAAGCTCTATCCACGAGTGGTGGCCTACGTGAAAGTCACGCACGCGACTTGACAGCAGAGAGGAGCTTGGACAACGTGCAGAGCACAGGTCCGTCAGGGCTGTGTCTAGAGAAACGTGTTTCCTTCTTCGCTCGCTGCTCTCCCAGTCAGCTGCCCTGGGAAACCACTGGAACACGGCCTCGCTGTTATATACAGGAATGGACTGCAGAAAAGGGTCAGGATCTCATGATTTTCTTAGACAACCTTTCCTGTTGTGACTGTCAAAAACAGAAATAGGAATAGACGGACCACTGGTCTGCTCAGGGAGTGCATCTCCTATGTTCCTATGACTATTTTTTTCATCTGTCGTTTAAGCCCAGCTGGCAGCAAAGAACCACAAAGCTACTTGCTCACTCCTACCGCCCTGGTGGGATGAGGAGGAGAAAATATATAGAAAAGCTTGTGGGTCGAGATAAGGACAGGGAGGGATCACTCCCCACTTAGGGTCATGGGCAAAAAACAGATTCAACTTGGGGAAAAAAACAAAATCAGTTTAATTTACTACCAATCAAATCAAAACACGGATAATGAGAAGTAAAACCAAATTTTAAAAACACCTTCCCCCCAGCCCTCCTTCCTTCCTGGCTGAACTCCACTCCTGGTTTTCTCTCCCTCCTCCCCACAGCGGCGCAGGGGGACGGGGAATGGGGTTGGGGTCAGTTCCTCACACCTTGTCTCTGCTGACCCTTCCTCCCCAGGGGGAGGAGGACTCCTCGCTCTTCCCCTGCTCCAACATGGGTCCTTTCTGTGGGCTGCAGTCCTTCAGGAACAGCCTGCTCCAGTGCGGGCTTTCCCACGGAGTCACGGCCATCTTGGGGGGCATCTGCTCCCCCGCTCCCCTCCGTGGGCTGGGGGGCACAGCCTGCCGCCTCACCGCGGGCTGCGGGGGCATCCCCTCCTCCTCAGTCCTCCTCCCCTCCTTCCTCACTGACCTCGGGATCTGCACAGGGGTTTCTCTCACACTCCAATCTCCTCCCCTGCTGCAGGTTCCCCTTCTTAAATCTGTTCTCCCAGAGGCGCTGCCACCATCACTGATGGGCTCGGCCATGGCCAGCCACGGGTCCGACTTGGAGCCGGGGAAGCTTCTGGCAGCTTCTTACAGGAGCCACCCCTGTAGCCCCTGCCCTGCTACCAAAACCCGCCACACAAACCCAAAACACCATCCCTGGCCTGTTCCAAGATATTCCTCCCCCAGCTTTGTGAGAATACAAATGCAAAAATGGGAGCATCTTGCTGCAGTCTTAAGTGATCGCCTTACTTGGGAAACGTTTCCTGGGTATCCACTATCTGCTTTTCTTTCTCAGAAAGTCCACCAACAGGATTGCTCTGGGTGAAAACATTGAAAGGAGATAAAGGAAAGGAAGGAATTAAGGCAGCTTTGCCACAGCCATAGGAAGCCTTCAGAGGACCTGAGGGGCTATCCACGTTTGGTGGTATTGTTTGGGACTGGATGCCAGGCTGGACAAGGCTACACATCCATGTTGTGAAGGACAGGGAATGTCCTGAAGACCTTCGAGAAGGAGGAAAGACATCAGCCCTGTGACATCCTTGTTAAGGAAGGGGATGGGGAGGATGCAGACATCCCGGAGAGAGCAGTCTGTGCTCTCTGAGCCTGGGCAAACAACATGAGCCATGAGGCAAGACCCACTGAAAAAAAGGAAGGAGTCTCAGGTGCATTTCTGCATGGTTTTGTGTTTGTTTTTTTTTCTTTTACTATTTCTTACAGGCTGTCAGTTCTTCCTCCTATTCCCCTCAGGTAAAGGAGCAAGAAACTGCAGGCCAGAGCATAGGAATAATTCTCCAACGCACCACGGAGAAAGCCGATCTTCTCACACGTGCTGCCCTTTGGCACAATCAGGAAAGCACCTATGTTTTCACCATTTCTCAGAATGACGGTGTCGAACACCTTCCCAACGTGCTCCTCCGGCCCTGCTCCTCGCTGAAGCCATCAGCACCGTGGTCACTGCGGACCCTCTGAGAAACACACCACGCACCGTCACCTCATCCTATTCGGCAACGTTCACTGTGCTGAGGCTGTTTTCTAGTACACTTGATAGCTCACGTGAGGCCTTCAAATCTCCAGGCTTTGAGAAGCACTCTTCGATATTTCCTCTGCTCGATTTTGCTGAACTGGCTTGAAACAAGCCTGGTGCGTTTAATATGTTTAGGACTAACTCTAAAACAGCTGCATGGAGTTTTCTCACTGCTGTTTTCCTGGTTTGTGTCTCCTTTTAAAACTGTCTTGTTCCTTATCAGTGCCTATAGCTGGTGTATTGCACAGAGTCATCTTCTCCACATCTGCTGAAAGCTCAAACTTCATTGGAAAAATAGGAGAAATGGGCAAGGGAACAGTTTGTTTGCTTGTTTGTTGGTTGGGGGGTGGTGGTGGTGTTTTGTTTTGTTTTTTTTTCTTACAAGGTCCAAGGCTGGTGCATGAACAGTTAGAGAGAAACTAGCCCATACAGGAAGAAAAGTAAACCATGAGGGTATCTTCAGGAAAGTCACCACAGATTCCTCGACGAGCTGTGCAGGTAAGCAGCTAATCACGTGGACAACGAACAGTTAGATGTGACTTCCATTCACGGCAAAGCTTTCATTCCAAAGTGAGGAGCCCCTGTGTGATCCCTCCGTGTGCTTCAAAGCATGATTTGATGTTAGGGCTTGATTCAATTTTAGACTAATGAAAGTCATAGTTTCACAAGGCCACTGGAATGAGGAAAATACAAACTTGATGGAGACAACATTCAGCTGATGAAGTGTTTTGAAATTGGAAACATTGCTTTGAAATTGAATGTTTGTTAGGCAATCTGGGCCTGTTTAGAAAGATTTTTAGTTATTGAGTCTGAAAGTGAAAAGCAATTTCATAGCTGTGTGTTTTTCCTAAACTTCTTTGTCTGTATTTCTAAGGGCTCTTGATATGCTACTTTGTGGAATGGTCCCTGCTTTTAATGGTATGACAGCTCTGCAAAAGATTGATGGCTGCTATTAACATAGTGGAGAACATGTAGGTCCCATCTGTATATCTGACTGTGGTTCAGAACTGAAGCCACAGCTAGTGCCAGATCTCTCATCTCCTGAAATTTTGCCCCTTTTAGGATGACCATTTTTATCCCATTGTGATATTTATCCCATTTCTGTTTACAATTTTTTGAACTCTGCAACACCGAAGTCAAACATGGTGTGTGCGTTGATCTAACTTGGACCTTGCCAGGAGGAGGAAGGCAGGATGTAGCAGTAGTTAATAACTTTTAAGTATGAGGTTAAACAGTCTGATGTTAGTGAGGAAAAGATCAGCAAAGCACTTCTAATTGATTTGATATGGAAAAGCTGTCCTGGTTTTGGCTGGGATAGAGTTAATTATCTTTCTAGTAGCTGGTATAGTGCTATGTTTTGGGTTCAGTATGAGAAGAATGTTGATAACATACTGATGTTTTCAGTTGTTGCTGCGTGGTGTTTTGACTAAAAGTCAAGGATTTTTCAGCTTCTCATGCCCAGCCAGCAAGAAGGCTGGAGGGGCACAAGGAGTTGGGAGGGGACACAGCCAGGACAGCTGACCCAAACTGGCCAAAGGGATATTCCATACCATGGGATGTCATGCCCAGTATATCAACTGGGGGGGAGTTGGCCTGGGGGGGGCAGATCACTGCTCGGGAACTAACTGGGCATCAGTCGGTGAGTGATGAGCAATTGCATTGTACATCACTTGTTTTGTATATTCCAATTCTTTTATTGTCATTGTTATTTTATGATTATTACCATAATTTTATTATTATTATCATTCTTATTTTCTTCCTTTCTGTCCTATTAAACTGTTCTTATGTCAACCCATGAGTTTTACTTTTTTTTTCCTGATTCTCTCCCCCATCCCACTAGATGGTGGGGGAGTGAGCGAGCAACTGCATGGTGCTTAGTTGCTGACTGGGCTTAAACCATGACAGTCCTTTTTGGCACCAGCTGTGGGGGCCAAAGGGTTGAGATGACAGATCTAACCAGAGCATGTTAAAACAGATTTGTTCTAAGCACTCATTATATTAGTTTAACAATCACTGGTCACAATGTTGATTTATTGGCTCTTAATGTTGTGGTGCTCATTCTTAGACTTATGTTATGTGTCACCTCACTTGCCATATGTAGTCCCTGTGCTGCTGCTTATCATCCATGGGAGGTGGATTAAGGCTTTTGTTTTGCTATATTATGTAACACTGGCTTATGGTATCATAAAAGTATCAGCTGTGGGGCTAATCTGATATTTGTACTCAGCATTTTCATCACCTCTATATTTTGGGAGCCATCTGTTGAAAACTATGAATAATTACACCCTTTACCTTTTCTCCTCGGAGAGCCAGTCTATGGGCGAGACACCTTCCTTCACCTTCCTCCTCTCCTCCAGGCTAATTATGATAGCGTTTGAGAATTTTGAAAATTTTGAATATCCTTGGGATGTTGAAACCAGCATGGTCCTCTTGCTAGGAACTAACACATTCCTGAATGTGTTTCAGGTCTTGTTTAGGGTTAAACAACTATTTAAGAATATTACCCAGAGATCTGCCCCGAGGCTGGATAACTATGAGTGGCAGGGTGTGGGGGATAGTATGGGCAAGTACCTAGGACAGGGGGCACCTCCAGTGTTCTGGAACTTTATCCCTGAACAAGTGCAGAATCCTGAAAAACTAGTAAAATATTTGGAAAAAGTATGCTGTCACCCTGGTAACTTCAGAGAGACACAAATCACTGCCTGGCCTGTGCCTACAGAGCCCCGTTCAACACTGCTCAGTGCCCTCAAGGGGAAGAGAAGGTCTCTGGATCTGACGACAAAACGACAGGGACTGCGGCAGAACCAGAGGACCAACCCGTGCTGGTATCAGTTGCCCCCGTACAGAAGAAGAATTATACAGAAAAATCAGTTCACTTGTTGAGGGATGAAGATGAACCAGGGAACAGGAGGAAGAGGCAGAACCAGAGGTAACCACCCCATCCTTACCCCTGAGCGAGCTGCGGGATCTGCAAAGATTAGTTGCTGGCTGGGGTTAAACCACGACACAAGCCAACTGCATTCATTTTGAAACCAGCACCTGTGCAATAAAAGATATTAAAAGAATAGCAAAATCTGTTCTTTTGTATGTTCTACCAGCCCTGGGTTCCTCCCAGGACTTCTCAGTTTCTTCCACTTCACTATTTGTTTTTACTCACTCAGGTTCATACAAATCTCACGTAGCTGCACATGATTAACACCACTGCCATTCTTTACTTCTTTGTCATCTCTTTAATTTACTGCTAGACTTCCTGTCCTTTGATCTACTAATTGGATCCTTTCTTTTTTCTCAATTTTTAGTCTGATCTTTTAGAAACAGAGAACCTGGCCACTCCTTATGCCCAGTTCCTTGCCCTTGCTTTCTTTATTATTTGTTTCCTTCCTTCTTCTCCTGCTCATGGCACATTGTGGTTTTTACAGATTAAGAAGTTTGTCGTATGTCTATTTTTGGACAATCATCATTAATAAATTGTACTTTATCAGTCTGTGTGCCCTCACAGAAGGACTGTGGGCCTGGGAGCAAGGAGGAGGTGGTTTTCCATTTGTGGGTGCTGCTTTATGTGCCAGTGCCAGAGATTCCCTCATCCACAAAAAGCAGACAGGTATGTTTAGTGTTGTCTTTTCTAGAAAGACTCTGAAAGAATTATTTGGGGAACCAAATTCCCTGCAAGCAAAACCAGTGAGATTGCCCCAGGGCAAAATGTGACCTAGTGTCTGTGTGATATTTCAGAAGTGCACATTTTTGCATCCTCTCTTAGTATTTCTCCTTTCAGGAGAATACAGGGCATCTAACAAATACTAGACTATCAGTCTGTTGGGACTAGTTGATGGCTTCTGTGCTGAAAGTACAAAACTTGTGATGGATCTGAGGAGTTTTATTCCTTTGTCCCTTACGGGGCCCTCTGCTTAATTAAGCTGTTTTGTCTTTTAGCTAAGGACAAACAAGTTTCTTAGAGTATGCCCACATCAAAACACAGCCTAACACAAAGAAGAACAGTTAGTAGAGATAGCAGCTTGGTCTCCAAATCTCTGTAGACTTGTTAGAAAGGGCTACACATTGTGTCGACGCTTCTGTGTGGCTTTTGCTTCTGAGCTGGCATGGCCTCTCCTCAGCATCTGCCCTGTCTTTGCAGAGTAGCTGGGCGTAGTTAAACCATGCCTTTGGTTTAACAAGCTCCAGTTGTGTATTTCACTAGAAAGCAAAATCTTCATAAAAAAGACTGGATTTACAGTGACAAAAAGATGCAAAATGAACACACATTATGTATTATATAGGGTTATAAATACTGAGACATTTTATTTGGAAGAAGACAAGAGAATGTGTTTATGTACGTGTCCTAGATACAGAGGCATAAATGCTGAAACTTTTGCATTTGAACATGTATCACAGCAACAAAGTAGAGCTTCTGTGTGAGGAAAAGCAGTAGGTTTACTGTATAATAGCTTTTATTTAAAATTTATCTACAGTCTTCCATAACATTTACAGTGATTTACAGGATTCCATTTATATGTTTTTTACAATTTACACTATTTGCTGTAAACACTGGAAGTTGACTGGAAACTATTAACACCTATTTATCAGAGTGTTTTTTGCAGAAGTCTTGAGACTCAGACTGTATCTAATGCTTTTGGAAGAGTTTCGTAGAGACAAAAATCTGCCCTGTGTTTCAGCATTAATGAAGGACAGAAGGAAGGAAAATAGAGTTCTATAGTATCTATATACATAGCAGTTCCTCAAGCAATATTCAGAGTGAATTCAAACATGAGAGAGAAGTGAATTCTTCTCTTTCTTGTTACCATGAGCAGAAGAGTCGATTGTGTAAGATGCAGCTACTGAAGCATAATAAGAGAGGAAGGCTGAGATTTATCCAAAAATGGAATTTGACCAGCATTGGTGATAATACATGAGAAGGAAAGAAAGAATCCAGGTTGCCACCCATCTGGAAAAGCATTTCATAACAGTTAACTATAAAGCCCTCTGAACAATTTTGGCCTTAGGAAAACGTCCCAAAGAGCCAACAAGAAAAAAAAAACAAAAAAACTAAAAAACTGTCACAGAAGAAAAAGTAATGCAAAGCCTGATAAAAACAGATTGCTCCTTCCCTTCAATATCTGAAAGTAACATTCCAACCATAGATCCGTAGTGTCAGGAAGAGATGAGTCTTTTAAAAAAAAATATGCGGATTCTCAGGTAAATTTCTTTTTTTAATACCTTGGACAGAAACAAAGTAGCATTACATTTCAGTAAGCCAAACATTACAATTTCATCATGGCATATACACAATATAGTATTTGTGTTTGTCTAAATAACATTATAAATTTACAAAATAGAGAAACTGTTACAATTAGATGGTGGATTTACTAAGCCAGTGAATGAATACTCTTCCAACAATGCTGGTATGTTCAATCCAATAACTGGCTAGACATTAAATCAGCAAAGAGGTATCCAAGGCACATATTTTGTGTGTGTGTGTGTGTGTGTGTGTATGGGCACACACATGCACTCTTATGTACTATGCAATTATTTTCTTCAAACTGTAAATTAGTTACTGTTCTCAGAGGCAGTATATCAGATTTTCTGATGAAGGATATAAGAGTTTTTCCATTACAGAAATCATCTATACTCCCTCTCACAGGGGGAAGTCCAGACTGCGGTATACAATGGTACAAGAAACCATATATTTTGCGCTGGGTTCTAGAACTGGCTGGGTCATACCTTTACTAAGCAGGGCACTGCTTGAACTTAAATATAGTTGGAATATAGTTTGGTATTTAGCTATGTGGGATTAACATCAAATTGTGCTTCCTGGGTTTACTGTAAAACACACGTGTAACAGGCTAAGAAAGTTTAGTTCAACCTGATGCAACACTGTCTTCACTGCTCAGCTCTTATCTCAGATATACTACTTAAATTGCAGTATGATAACTGTTAGGGTGGTCTGACATAACCCGTGATAGTATTGTAAATGCCTTGTTTTTCTATGTGTTACCATAGACAAATTTAGTGGATAATTGCATATTAGATTTTATGCCTCTGGTTCATATAATTCTATGGCTCCCGTTCAGCCACAAATACACTTAAAATTAAGTTTCTGTGTTTTATCATAGATTAAACTGTCACTGTGAACAGTTCTACCATTGTCTCAATTAGATCTTATAAATGGATTCCTGTTAGCCAATTAAATAATTCTGTTTTATAAGAGATTGCATTAATAACAATTGGCATACATTAATTCAAATTTTTAGGAAGGTATTACCATGAATAAAACTCATCAGGAACATATCTCCCTGCTGTTGTCTTCATGATTCTGTAATTGCAATGACTTCTTATCTCAAAATTCAGGACAAAAGGGCTTGACTGAAGACATTTTAAGCTGATAGAAAGTCTAACCAATTTCAAAATGCTTAGAACTGGCCTTGCTAGTCACTGTTAATATTATCATAGATTAATAGAAAATCAGAGCAGGAAAGTCCTTCATGGGGTCATTTAGTCATTTAAACAGAATCAGAGCTGTCACTGAGTTCAGTGACTACAAATCACGTCTTAGGAAATATAGTTCCTGGTGTTGAAAAATTACTCATTTTAAATATGTTTTTAGATTTTTTTTTTAATTCTACAGAAGCACATCTTTTCTCATTATTCATTTATTCCACTTCCTGGGCTACACAGTGGATGCAATGTTTTTCCAGATGCCAGGTTTTTCCAGTCAAAACTATTTTTTCCCTTCTAGCTGGCTGTAATCTTTCAGGGTACCCCAGAGTCACAGCAGAGCTCTGTTTCTCAGAGCATTCATTTACCCCCCAAACTGAATCCAGCCTGTGAAGGTCCCGTTTTGCTCATATCTATGCCCACGTGAGAAGCCCTTCCACTTAAAAGATGTGCTAATAAGGAAAAAAAAAAAAGGAACTATGCTGACCTGTTAAAAAATGGCAGGTTTGAGTGCTCAGAGATTCCTGATTTTTCTGGGTAATTTCTTCAAAGAACAAAAGTTTTGTTCTTTGTTGGTTAATCTACCTTGGAGTTTAAACATACCGTAAAGCAGATTGGCTTCCAAGTGTTCAGTACCATTCCTTTATCTCCCTCTTGCCTTTCCACTGACATGTTTACCTGCCTCTGAAGTATCATTGCTAGCTCTCTTGAAGTTTTTTGTTAAGGTTGTATAAGTACCCTGCTTATGGCATTGCTATTCCTTGCTCCAGAGTGCATTTTCGTGCCCTAGCTGCTGCTGCTGCTGCTGCTGCTGGACATTTGTTGCTTTGAACATCTGTGCATTAAATCTTAGAGCTTATCTGTAGAAACTTAGGATGACGTGTGATTAACTGCACGGCTTTGATTTTGTTAGCAAGTTCTCCTTTTATGTAGGACCCCAGCCACTGGCAAGCAGATACTGACTACCATTTAGTTGCTATTTCTTCTAGTATCAGTAGTTAAACTTCTACAGTTTCTTCAGCTTATTCTCAGTCTCAATCCATCAAATTCAGGAGTTCATTGGTACATCACATCTGCCTTAAGAAAATGTACAGAAAACACTACTCTGTCATTTTTTCATCTAAAGGCTAAATATGCGTCTTTTTGTGATACCTCAGAAAATCTACATACAAATTTCAGCTCACCCAGAGCGGCTGTGGCTGCCCCATCCCTGGCAGTGTCCAAGGCCAGGCTGGATGGGGCTTTGAGCAACCTGGTCCGGTGGAAGGTGTCCCTGCCCATGGCAGCGGGGTGGAACTAGATGATCTTTAAAGGTCCTTTCAAACTCAAACCATTCTATGATTCTAATTTACTGTTTCAGAGTTATATAGCATTGAAGATAAAAAAGTATATTTGGCCTGTGATAAATTTTTTTGGTATAGTCATCCAGATCTCATACATTTTTGACTCACACTGCATTTGTTGACATTTTTACTAGCTTCTAAGTAATTGACTTTAGTTTCCAAATATATCCTCATTTGAAGTATATAGTTGAATGAAAATGTAAGTATATGTGGCTAGAGCCTGTTAACTGATCACATTGTGAACTGAAGAGCAGCGTGTTCAGGAAAGGATAACCAGGACTTTGTCACTCTGAAATTTTTAAGGAAAATACCTGAGTAAGCATTTAGCAGTAGAAAGATGCCACTTTCATTAGTGCATGGAGTGGAACAGTTTGGGAGGTTTGGGTTATTTTTAGAGGGGGACAAGCTACGTGCCGTTGCATATAATTGTTGCCTGGTAACACATCTAGGATTACAAGATAGCAGGGTCATTGATGTAGACTTACTTCTACAGAAAAGAAAGAAAAAAACCCAAACCCACTCCAGCAAACTGTTGCTTGGCAAGTTCTGTTTTTCAGTGTTTTGTGAGCAACTGAGTAATGCCAAGCTTTCAGAAATATATGTTCTAGAAATGCAAGACCAGAGTAACGGCTTGTTAGTCATTGCTTTTGTTGTATCAATAAGAAAGCCAGTTTTGCCTTTGGGCTTGGATTAGATTTATTTTCATTTGCTTTGTATGTCAGTTTACAAATACACAACAAGCTTTGGATGCTTCTCTGTATGCTCTTCTGCTTTAATAAATATTTGTTGATATTTCTTTTGTAATATCTTTGGACCTGATCCTAAGAGTATAACTCATACTGAAAGCAAAATTTCTTTAATAAGATCACTCGTGCTCAGCTACTACCTCTCATCACTAAGAGTGGCAGAATTAGGTTCCTCATAAATGTAGACTGGTGAGCTTTTCTAAGCATGTGTACTTAAATCTATATTTAGGTATTCAGTTGCTGAAAAAGTATCCTAATTTGCACAGGCATTGAGTACTTACAATGAACATTGTTTGCCATGGGCATTTTTGATCCTCAGAATGCCTTGATTTAGGCAGCATTCAACAATTTTGGCATCAAAATCTGCTTGAAATTGTTGGTTAGCAAATACAGTTGTCATTGCCATATTCTTAAGACCACTTTTTCCTCTGAATACATCCTACCTTTCTGCCAAGAACATTTTTCCAGCTAAAATTGGGGACAGCTACAGAAGTCACTTTGCAAGTGGTTCCTCAGAGGTTCAACCTCTTCCTTTGAAGTCTTTTAACTTCCCTAAAATCTTTTATTTCACTGTCAGGAACCAGGAACTCATCCTACATCATATCTTGCTTGTTGCTAAGTTTCTTTAAAGCTCTGGTGTAAACAGGAACCGATGGTGGTTGATGATGAATCACACTGGCCCTTGAGTTTCTTATGCAGTAAAATGAATCTTCCTGGGTTTTGCACGCACAGACTCAGGCTGTGGCCTCACAGCTGTGACCTGTGCTGAAGCACAGCGCAATGAATCATAAAGGACCTTGTCAGAGACTTGGGGGGGGACAAATTCTCTTTAGTTACTCTCTGGACTCTCTTCATAAGGAACAGAGGGACAGACAAACTGGGGAGCATTTCCCACTAGTGCAACTTAAATAGCCAGAAGGCTCAGCCAGCAGAAGACAGTTGTTCTGTCCTAGGCTCAGGTCCTTTAATTCTTCTGGTTTCAGGAGGGTGAAGGGGGTGCGTGTGGAGAATGATGTTTGTGTTTTCTGATCTATCCTTTTGTTCAATAAATGCTCGTGCCCATCTTTGGTGTTCCTTGACTCCACTGGGAAGATGTTTACATCATCAGTAGTTTGCCACATCTGCTAGGCAGACTTTTGACATCAGATATAGAATGTAAATACAGGCTCTTGAGGAAAGAGAAAAGAATAAAATGGGAGAATCACTGCTACCAGCTTTTTTCTAGCACTCTAGTCCTACTTTGCTTTCTTCTGTGTAGGTGGTGACCTGCATTCTCCTTGAGAAGTAGAACGTCTTCACACTCACCCTTTCCTCACAAAACAAATCTTGATCCCTTACGCACCTCTCATGTTTGTGCCATGTTTTGATCTATATGAAATTGCAGCTTTTGACAGGAAATATTTTCTCAGTATGAATAGGTAAATATGAAAAATCTACATTCATTATCAAAATGAAGCAATTAAACCATTGCTTCTTCCAGGTATCATCACTCCATCAGTCCAGCTTTTCTACTGGGGAATTTTTGCCTTTTGTAGTTTTGGTTTCTGCTAACAAAAAAATCTTTACTTTTCAAATCTTCTTCTTTTTATTTTTTTTTCCCCCAGCAGCATCCTTTAAGGTCTCATTTCTAATATTATTTCATAATTAAGATAGATAGGAGAATCTCCTCCCTACTTTCTATCTCCACCGAACATAAAAATAAAAAGGAAGGTTTTCTCTTGAGTGTTCTGACTCTTTTAATTACCCTCTCAATTTTGATTTAGGTTTTTTTTTGTTGCTCAAAGTAATTTTGCTCGCCAGCAATTACAGATAGCGTGTTGTACAACAAACCGTTCCAAACACTGAGGGCAACCTCAGGTAAATAGTTTCCATGGCGTTTAGTCAGACCTGCATAAGTGTTGCTTTGTGAGGAAAACAAAACAAGGGTACTCAACAGCAGCAAAGCGGAGGGGACTTGATGTTCTGGGTTTCGACCTGCATGTTCAGCCATACTGGCCAGACCTTCCAGCCAGCCTGCTGATGTGTTGTGCCACAGCATGGATGGGGGATTTTACCAAGGTGAATTTGCTCAAGATTCTCTGTCTGAAGGCCAGATGATTATATGATTCTCTTTCCTTTTTACTTTGACAGTTATGAATAAAAGATGCTGAAAGCATGACTTACGAAGGGGTAGGTCTACAGAACGCCCTCCTTCAAAGCCCACCTTCTCTTACCTCACTGCTCACATGCAGGAGGATTTCACTGTTCCCTGAAGAAAAAAAAATCCCTGAGCCTCTCTGGTATTGCTCCAAAGCTGCACAGAGTCACCCCGAAGTTGGAGGCTGGGTGCTGGCCACCCTGGAGCTGCAGCTCAGGGAATCACAGTTGAAATTAGTGAAAAGTGTTGCCACTCCTTAAAGCTAGAAATACAATTTTTTGCTTCTGCTGCCCAGTGAAAGAAGATGAGAGGGAAATCTCTCTGCATGTGGGACAGGTTCACTTATAAAACCACATAAGAACTGAAAAGTTTTGGTTTTATTCGGATGAACTTGCAACCTGGACATCAAGCTGTACTCAGACAGGGCAACCTTGTGTTTAGGAGTTCCCACAAGACAACCTGGTACTTCCTTCGGAAATGAAGTCAGCCCCCTCCTTCTCCAAAAAAATTTCTCCCAAAGAGAATGGAGTCATGTGTTCCTCCTGCCTTGATCGTGAGCAAAATCTGAGAGATCCAGATGCCTTCCCCACATCTGCCCGGGGCCATAGGACGCCTGAGATCACTGATCCCACCTGGGAGGTTTAGAAGCCCGCGGCTCACCCTCATCCATGTGGCTGTGGCTCACGGAAAGGCAAACATCGCACGTATGACACCTATGGGGCAGTCAATCCAAGGGACAGGGGACGGATAGCTCAGTCCTGTTCCATCCTGGGCTCCAGTGGGAATAAAAGAGCATATTTTAAGTGGCTTGCAGCAAATAACTGCTTTTGGGCACACTTGCCTCTGCCGGTTTCATCACCCTCCCTAAGCAGAGCACCTCCAGCAGCACTGCCCAAGTGTTATACAGCCCTGGTTCTCTCTGGGCTCTTCCCCATGTAGCTGTGGTTTTAGCTATTGCTTTACACTGATTTATCAGTCCCTGCTCACTCTATCCCCTGTAGATACAGTCCTGCATTTCACTGTCAAGCTAGGAAAAAAATCTTTAATGCGTTAAGCCAACTTCTGCCCACAAATGCTCCATTAATTCCATCAAATCTATTTTGGTCTTATTTCTGCCATCAGTTCTGCCACATTTTGTGCCAGCTCGAACCAATAAGCTAAATTATTAAGGCTCGGAGCCTTGCTCAGATAATATGGGCACTTTCTGAGCAGCACAGGACAAAGGTTAGCAGCAGAACGCAGCAGTGGAAAACGAAGCACAGAAGGGATGTAGCGTAAAGATGTCACTAGTTTTCTAGCCAGGCCTAGCATTAATGCACTTGCTATATTTTCCATGTCATTTACACCATCCTCTTCCCAGTTAATTTTGCAATCTGAATCCGAGGACGAAGGCTGGGGAAGGGAACTGCTCTTCTGGAAAATGGGAGGCTGTTTTAACTATTTGAGAATTAAAGTGGAAACGGGGAGAGGGAAGGCTGGGAGATTTTGTCTGGGAAAGGGAAGGTGTTTCATTTGACTTTCCTTGCACTATAAAATGAGTGTAAAATGAACAAGATTTGGCTAAGCAGCTTTAGTTTAGAATGATCGCAAAGCTCTTCACAAATGCTTCACAGTTCGTACTTAGGGGAAGCTTCATTTTCCACTGAAGAATTATATGACGCTTCAGTCAGAAAATAAGGACTAAAGCCTGGATTTATTCCTCCTAAATTGAGGAGTTAGGTGTCAAGATGTCATACCATAGCAACCAAAGAGATTTTCAGCCATTGGTGTGCCTTTCCAGCTCATGACATCCAGGGTAGGGACCCTAACCCCACGTGCCTTCCCCAAGATATCTTGCATTTGATTGATTCCCCCTCGTGCGAGGAGTACGACCATCTGTATAAAATGACCTCACCTCATCCTGACCTTTGTGCCAGCTGGGGAAAGAACAAGCAAGAAGGGGTTGAGGGAAATAAACATTGAGGGGGTTTTGTTTGGTTGGTGGGTTTTTTAAGAGGCAAGTGTGAGGATAAAGTAAACTGGAGTGGATTGGAAGATATCAGCAGGTTTCAGAGAGAGAGATTAAGAAGGAAATGAGGCCTGTACGTTTGTTCAAGAGTTCGTCAGCTAGTCCCATTCTCTATGGGATGCTGGCAGAGACATGCCCTAGGGGCAGGACATAGTGTGCACGCCACTCTTAGGAAGTTCACGGGGGACACAAGAGCTAACCAAAATATACAAGATCAGCTCTGTGCATAGGTGGCAGAGTGCACTCTTTCATGACTATCTCCGGGTCCCTGCCGTGATGCTTCTGCATGGTCTAAGTTTGGTTTCTTCACCCTCTTCACCTTCAGGGGATTTCCCAAATAGGCAGCTGCTTCCTAAGCAAGTCCTAATGGGGACTCATCATGTTTTACACTTGATGCTGCTTCTGCATGGTGCTTACTACTGTATGGACAATGACTATGTGTTCTTCAAAAGGAAAAATACCACCTTCTATATAAAAGAATTTCTGATTTCCTTATGAGCCTGGATTTAATATTTATAGATCCTCACATTGTTTTCCTTGTTTGAAAAGCACATCCTCCTCCTCCTCCAAAATCTGTGTCAGAAGCGTGGAGGGGAGAAGCACACTTATTTGTAAGATTAAATTCCTTTTATCTTCCTCACCACCAGTCTTCACTTCGATAAGACAAGGCAGGTTAAGAGGTCTCTGTAAAGTACAGAGTTCCAGTTCTCATCTTTCTTAGTACAGACTTTTCAGTCTCCTCCTAATCTGTCTTATTACTCCCATCTGCACCCTTAGAAAGACTATATTTTGAAATAGGCTAACCTGAGGACAGTATTCCTAGCACAGCAGATGTATCTTGATTTATAAATGGGCTTATGATCTTTTCCTTTTTATTCTTCACACCAGCCTTTTGTAGCCTAACATTTACTTTCTGATTTTCATCTCTGTTGAGCAGTGATCCTTAGAGAGCTGTGATTAGTAATTTAGAACTGCATCCAGATTTACTGTAGCATTGAATTTCATATTGCCACCTCACTACACTGCCTATTTCCCCATGTTAGTCCTTCTAGTTTTGCCTGGGTTTGCTATCTTGCTGTTTATCACCCTCCCCAGAACGCTGCTACACATATATAACTGCATAAACCTCATGAATGTATTTGCTATACCTCAGCAGTCACCTTTTTTTGACTCTTAGCCAGTTTCTAGTCCATGGCAACAAATTGCCTCTCACCTTGATCCTGCTGAATTTCTTTATCCATTCAATGTGAGGGATTTTGTCAAAGGCAGTTTCAAAATCTAAATAATGTCAAATAATTGTCCATCTCCTATAAAATATTTTCCTGGCATTTTGAAAGACTGCTAAATAGGTAAGAAGGCACGATCTCCCTCCCTCCTAGCATACTCACCCTCGCCGAGCCCTATGGTCATGACGCTTTAGAGGACATATAATTATGGTTATAATTATCTCCATAACCAATTCACTATACTAAACTAAACTATAAATTCAAGAGATTAGAATTATTCTGATAAAAATATATATTTATCAGACATTAAAATTGTATTTGAATAAGAATAAATGCTTTTGAAAATCTAATGCTTTTGATTTACTTCTCAATAGCAAAAAATGTAGGCATTGTGGAAACTTCCCCATTCAGAGGAGAAGCTTCCCCTCCGCAAGTCATTTGTGCAGTCACTAGAAGGAAGGCCACATGGTGTTATGTTGATCTTTTCGAACAAGATATCCATATGGGAGATCTCAGTATTACTGATGCTTTCAGTTACAGCAATCTTGTTAGGCAGAAAAATACTTCTGACATTTAGGTGAGATTTTCTTCAGGACCCCTCAGCTGTTACATGGGCCCCTCATTTTTCTTCATTTATTGGAGAACATGTTAAAGCACACTGGCATATATCAAACACCCTATAAAACAATGACTTTTTATGCTTTAGTGTTGATTTGGCATTAAAGCACTTTGACATATTTATTCATTTAAACAGTTTCATTAATGATTATAAGCCATCAGTTAGAACAGTCTTAAAGACTAATACAGTGGGTTGTCAGATTAAATAAAGATCAAATTGTTAAGTAGCAAATTAAAACATTAGATCACACTTTTCCTTCAGTTTACCTCTAGAATCCTATTTTTACATTTTGTCAATTTTTACAATTGTCCAAACTCCTTGTTTAACTGGTCAAAATGTGTCACCCCAGTGTGCTGATCTCTATAAGTCTCTGCTGTGTCCCTGCCCGGTTACCATTTTTTCCCATTTTGAATTGCCAGAGCATCATATTACGAAGAGCTCTACTCCAACTCATTCTAAGCAAAGAATAATTTTCTGCCCATCATTTCTCTTCCTTTCAAATGGGATAAGCTTTCCTAAGCTTCGGTGGAAAGGTCCTGGAGGACCCAGACAGAAGCACAGTCTTTGAGAAGGTGATTCAACCCATCTGGAGATAAGCACGAAGACAAATAATGTGCATTGCCTTTGGGAAGCACCTGTCTCTGCCCATTGACTGTGGAAAGTAAATAATACATCTACATTGCCCAGTGCAGTGCTACACAGATACCTGAGCTTAGTCTATAAGCAGAAGCATAGCGGCCACTCCACCCTCATTAATTAGTCTTTCTGGAAAAAAAAAAAAAAAAAAAAAAAGCACCGATGTGGCTGATCCCAGGATCTGAACAAGCACCTCTGCTCGACACTGGTATTCAGAAGTGCCATCAAGGCCAATCTCACCTGCAGATGGCAAGTCCAGGCTCAGAAGCAGCCAGGAATGTGGATGTATTTTGGTTTTGACACCACCTACAGAAACATCAGGGTCTCACATAAAGCCTGGGGTGATATGCTAATGCTAGAAAGCCTAAAGGGAACCTTCTGGCTTCAAAATGATTAAAACAGGAAATCAAGGAAAGAATAAAATTTCTCTAGCAATTTAAGGTTTTTGAAGTTTTAACTGAGTATGCTGATTTTTTAAAAAAACTGTGGCTTTATTTTCCCTCTTTTATCAATGAAATCCTTTCCACTTGAATGTGTAGATTTTCTTTGTATGTATAGAAAGACATTTTAAATCAACTTTCATTTTTTACTCCACAGAGTACCACTCTGGATAAGTGTCATTTATTCAGAAGACTTCCTGAAGAAAAACAGATTTTCATGACAGAAGGTCACTAGAAAAATCCAGTAAAGAACATGGCTTTTAGTAAGTTAAGACTGCTACTTGTTTATTAAATGTTCTTGTCATCACGGATCTCTTGACAGAATTAGGTGCAACGAGTGGAAACTTCTGTAATTTATCCCCATGTGCCATTTTACTCAATTACAACGCGCTTGCCTTGTTTTCTCTCTAGAGCATAGGTTAGCTGTTTGCTCAAGCCAATACTGGATGTAGCCTAAACATGACTAATACTTTTAACCAGATGGCTCTACAGATAGGTCTTTTTCAATTATTTTTTCAATATTTTCTTCCTGGACCTCTTATCTAGATTTATCTTGAGGTTTTAGCACCATATGTCCATTTTATATACCTTTTAATTACTTGGACTTGCTACACAGCATTTTCTTTTTTAATGACTCCCCAAAACAGTGAACTAACCAAATTGTTACAATTCATGGTCATTTTCATACTCTAATGTCTTTTTTCATAATCTGTTTAAAAGTAATTCTGGTACCTTATCCAACTAATGCTGCATCCTCTGAGACACTCCAGAGAGATTCTCAGAAAACACAAAAGGTTTGTCCATTCATTGAGCAAGATGTTAATGCAGACTTGAGTTCTGCATCTATCACATTCCTGCTTTTAGATATGTAAATCTCATCTTCAGATGGCAAATTTAAGTGAGCTTGTTTCTATATAGAAATACCATCATTTTCTTTTATAATGGAAATCTCTGTGAATGAACACTTGATTTTGCAAGTAGTTTTGGTGACTGCACAAATATGTTCCTAATCTGGGACTGTATTTTCCACTCAGATGTTTAAATTTACTTATGTGAATAATGTCATGGAAACATTCTTTTTTTTTTTTTTTTTTTTTTTTGTAAATTTAAACATACTGCATGTAGAACATCTCACTAAGGATGTCTATACATAATGGTATTGGCTCTAGTCTGTGTACTGAACAAGAACTACAGATAATTGCTGAAGTAATCCACAATAGCAAGAAAATATTTTTAATATGTGTAACCAATTTCTTCAGCAAAAATTGCAGCTTTTATTGTAATTAACTCTTTGTAGTTAAGTGGCCTGAACTGGGCATGGATCACAGTGATTCAGTACCTCTTCCAGGATGTAACATGTGGTGAGTACTTCAGGGACACCTCTCTGTTTGTCCTTGAGTCTTTTGCTCAGTTCCTCCTTCCACAAGCAGAGTATTGGCACTCGTCATTGCTCTCATCACCTCCAAGCTGCCAATATGATCATCAGTATACGTCTACATAATTTTTTCTTGGTTCAGGTAATTTTCTTTGTGCTATTTTGAATAAAATTGAAATTGTTTCTGCTTTGGAGGTGTCAGCTTTTAATTTTTTTCCATAATTTGCTGCTATACAAATGGTAGCCACTAAAAAGTCACAATTTATCATGCTGATGTAAAAGCTGTTAAATACTTTGAACACAGCTTAAATAAAGCCTTTAAACTTCCAAAAGACTTTATCGGAAGATTTTCTTAGAGAAAAAAACCCTCATACAGTGGAAACCTAATTAATATTGGCAATGGATTCACAAAGAGGAAACAACATTCCTCTCATATGGTCAAATAAATGATGCTTTTCTACTCACTGAATCAGAAAGCTGTCATCTCGCCAAACAGTATAGCTCTGTGGTCCAAATACCAGATTCCAGAATTAATAAAAACAGATTGTGGCACATGTGCTGGACAGTTTGTTCTCAGATTGCCTGTAACGTGATGTGCCTTTCAGGAGAGAGTGGTGGGCTCCAGTGGGCCCCAGGGAAGGAAAAAGTCTCTGGGTGAGAGAGTCGTGGCAAGAAAGCAGGAGCAAATTTTCTCTCTTTGAAAGGTTAATTACTTTGGTTTATGTTTTAATAAATTCTGGCTTTGAGTTGAAAGAGCTTTTTGGTTTTCTGGTCGCCACCCTAAGGCAAGGGTCAAGACACGCATCTCAGCTTTACCTGGCTCTCCCCTCGCACCATTGCACACAAATCGTTGGCTTAACAGTATGCAGCATTTGAATTTATCAGAACTGGCAGCAAATTAATACTTACATCCTGTGAAAATGCCAGGGTTTCAAAATTTGTGTTGTGTCAGACAAAAGAAATATTGTCACTTTTTTTACATGGAAGTAAAATTTCACAGCATCCCATTCTTTTGTTTTGTTTTGTCGTTCTAAGCTAAACAACACTTTTTGACATTTCCAGACACTGGGTTCACTGTGAGCTTAACCGAAGCCTATTATTAAACTAATAATCTTCCTCCAATTTAGTCTGGATTTTGAGCCACTGTGCTGACTCCTGAAGAGCTGGTCTTTGTGCCTCCACTCTATTTTAACTCAACTTATGAAACTTAACCATCTCAGTGCTGTGGAATCCAGCCCCAAACTAAATATTTCATCTCCCAGTGGCAAGCTGAAACATCTTAACCTCTGCTTTGGGGTTTGGAGGTTATCGTTTGGTTGGTTTTTAATTTTGAAAAACTGTCAATCAACTCTACACATCATTTATAAAAATACTGGGCTTAATTTAAGAAAGAAGTTTTTACTGTGTTCCCAAAGAAGAAAACCCTCAAGTTATTTAATAGTCACTATATTTTTTTATCCTGGCACTATGGTGCTGACTGATTTATGTCTTCTCCCATGGCTGCTTTCCCCATTTGGATTTAGTTTTAGATCATCCAGAAACCTGGGAAAAAATCTCCAAACATCCTAAGAATGTGTTTTTGACTTACAGAAATGTTGGGGTTTTTTTCTGTTTCACTGTAACGGTCTTTGTAAAGTACTAAGTTATGAACATGGGCCTCTGCTCTTAGGTACGTAATGGAGACCTTGCATTTCAACACCACACTATTATTTTGAGTACCCTTCCATAGCTACACACCTACTTGAATTCCTGGAAAACTGCGCTGGTTTGGGATTGTGGCTCCCCGTTCCCTGTTGGCTCTCTCTCCTTATCTCCTCCTTCACAGCATTTCCCTTCTCTCCCGCCAGCTTTGTGCGATCGCTTCCCCGAACCACAAAAACCGCTCCTGCGAGCTGGGCAGGGTCATCCAAAAAGACTCCTTGGTACTGTGGGAAAAGCACAAATAATCTTGGGTCGTCACATTTTGGTACTTGTTTATTTATTTGCAGGTTGAGATCCTAATTCTTTAGTCTGAATTGATTCACAGTGAGCTAAAGGTCATGCTCATTTTGGCCAGGCAGTTGACATGATTTATAATTCGTGTTTCTCCAGTTTTAACCAGGGTCAAATACTTCAGAGAGCTGTATCTGAGATGTTAACGGCTTCCTAATCTAAGTACAGGGGAATATTTTTGGTATCCATTCTTTTTCTTTTTTTTTTTAAAGAAAATTTGAATTTATAATCAAGAATATATAGGAAATTCTTAGATTAAATCTTTTTCTGTGTATTTTCTTTCTGCCTTTTTTTAAAAAAAAGAATATTGAAATTGTGCAATAGTATGTCTTTCTCTTTAGGACTGTTTTAACTTCTATACTAATTTTCTTTTGTTTCCATGATTACAGTGAAATTCTGTCATGTCCAAACATATTTTCTAGTTGATAATTTCATGACTATTACACCACCCTTTTATTATGCATGCTTGCTGTTTTCTTCAAACACTAATAGTTTCTATAAGAGTCTACACAACTCGTGTTACTGTTTAGTTCTGCTTAAAGGGTAAATAAGAACATCCCATTTCCTCATTCACACACACAGTTATACGTGTGTGTGTGCATGTGTGTATCTACACACACAGACATATATATCTCCATCCTAAGCCCAGAGTAGAGAATTTCATAACTGTTCCCTGGCCATGAGTGAGTATTCTGAAGCTATTTTTACACCAATATTATGTCAAGTAGTCATAGTATTTGTGACATTTTTCCATTCTAAGTGTCTAGAACTCTATAATCACTATATAATTATATTATTATTTGTGTATAAAATGTTGTGAATACTATGTTGCCCACAATAACTCTGCTTAAACCTGGGGAAATGCAGACAAACAATTAAAAAATCTTTTGCTATAACCCTTTGTTTCAATGTGTTGACAATTTGACTTTAGATTTTTTATGTTATCGTCTGCTTTCACAATATCAAGTTATGCTAGACTCCAATTTATTGCATATAAAACTACTTTCTTGGAACCTCTGTTACCAAGATCCCAGACTGAAATATTTTCAATCTTTCTATAAAGAAGAGATGGTATCTTTCAGAAGGTCTGGAAACTGTTCTAATGCATAAAGTGCCTTTCAGTGGACAGGTACTTCAATTAAAGTAATATCTATCTGTAATGTGACAGGCTTGCAATAACTGGATTCCTTGTCTAGTCTAACTTGAAAGCTCAGAGGTAACCATTGAAAACCACAGGAAACGAGGTTTAATTTGACTGTGTGACCTTGTGCCTTGATCTAGATTAGTTGTGTTGTGGTTTCTGAAACCCTAATGAGTTTGTTTAACAGCCACCCTGTAATAAGCAGCCAGTAAACAATACCTCTGCCTCAATCTACCTATTTTTATTTTGAAGAAGGCAAGAGTTGTGGAGATATGGAATGAAAACTAAAAAACAGTAAAGCAAATACACAACTAGATAGGAAATAGCAAACAAATTGTCACATTACCCAGATGGCTTATCCTGTTTTGATAACAACTCCTAACTGCTGCATACATCTAATTTAAATGCAGAATAACTACTTGCAGGACTACGCTATGTAGTGCTAGTTAAGAACTGTTTTCATAGTTTTATAACAAAGGCTCCTTCATATTTATTATTCCAAAGGAATAAATCTATTCTCTTGCAAACAAGTTTTTTTTTCCTGTTCTTTTTCTAATCTAATGCTAAGAATTTTAATATTCTTAATCTTCACTTGATTTATTCATCTGCTTGATTGGTTACACAGTGATCACACATGATGGTGTCTCTGGGATGTGCTTTCTCTTGGGATTTTTATGAACTTGCAATCCTGTGTGCTGAATACTTATCAGAAGTAGTCATCTTAGTTAGGACTGTATTCAATTATAGGGCTGTTATGTTTCACCTTCCCTATTTGTGTAAGGTGATTTCATCCAGAATGTTATCTGCTTTGTCCATTATCATGCAAAATAGTATTTCCAAATAACTTTCTTCTTTTCTTATCTATAATTTGCTTTCTCGTGGCCCTTTCTGACTGCTTCAAAATTTCTGTATTTGAATTCCCATGGTCTGACTCTCCCTTCAGCACAAGAACAGGACAACATATCCAAGTATTTTGAAGCTCCTGGGATTGCTGATCCTAGTTTTTGTTCCCCCGAGCTCAGCTTTCCTCTACCTCCCCCTTTTGCCATCGCTTCAGCAATCGTCTTTCCTTTGGACATCTTGCAGAGCAAGCATCCTGTGAGTAATATGGGGTTTTGTGGTTCTCTAATGCTACTTCTGTTATCCTATTTCTTATCCTATTTCTCCACTCTGGAAGACTTCCAATAGTACAGCTCTGCCTCTAGCAGTGCAGTTGTCATGATACCTAAAGAGCAGAGAAGTTACTTTATAGCTTTTTACACTTTTAAACGAGGTTATCTTTGTTCTAATTCTTTGTAGACTTTTCGAAATACAAGGAAACTTTTCCAGGCTCTGGAAGTCATTACACAAAGGGATAGAGCCCACAGGCCTCTGCTCCACAGGCAGGTGGGCTGTAAGCCAGTGACAGGTTACATCTGGGGACACAAAAATGCTGACTGCTAGGCATAAATCACTGTACTTCAGGAGCTATAACCTTAGAAGTTCTTGAGCTCCCAGACCTGATAGCTGCAGATAAAGGTTTCGGTACTACTTCTAATATCTAACCCTTAGAAGGGGTAATTCTCAGGATCACAAAGGAAAATATGTGCATATGGGTGCTGTAACTGAAATAGTGAGCATCATTGCGGCTGTCTTCAGTGAAAATTTAAACTGATGCAGTCAAATGTATGCATTGATGAATTGTTAAACCAGTCCCTGGCACATTTTGAGCTGAGTAAGTTAGTACCCTGCTGAGCCGCTCCAGAGCACAGGCTGCCCCGTGCCAGGGTCCGTTCACAACAGGCAGTTTGGAAGTGGGCACCCCATTTTGGAGGCTGAGAAAAATGAACAGTATGGGCACAGCCAGTCTAAGCCAGTCGGCCTGGGGATTAACGAGCGGACCTTGGGACTGGTACGTTTACTGGTATAGACATAACCATCTTGTGTACTGAGTGCTTGGGTATGCGTTGCAGAACTGCAGCTGGCCAAAACCCCCACGGAGGGGTGGGGGAGTGGGGTTTGACAACCTCATCAAATGCAATTTAGCTCTTTCGTGGTAGGAGTGCCTGAAAAGGGCATGAGGGGGCAGTGCCTGAAAGCCAGGCTTTTTGCAAAGTTACAGTCCATATACATGTAGCAACTAGGATCTGCATGAAAGGGCAGGGAGTGGACTTTGTAGAGTCCTGCTATTTGGGCAATGAGCACTAGGAACCTCTGGGACAAACCACCGCAGGTGGTTCAGAAAACATCGGTAGTACTACCCAGAGAGGGAGCTCTTGGGTTAACTGCTGGTATATGGTATGCAGGTATATGCTGGAGGACACGTACAAATAATAATGATAAGGCTCAGTTATTATTACATAGCCACATGTACAAGAATAACAAGCATAATGGAATAACAACCATAACTGGGATATAGGTTTCTGCACCATGATGAGTTGAGTTGATGATTGGGTTAATAGAAATGGGACAACATTCAGTAGCACAAAACATAAGGCCAAGGATTAAGGAGTTTCTGCAGTAAATTAGCTCACCTGTTGGAGCAATAGACCAAAAAAAAATTGATAGCTGGTAGTGATCCTGTGATAGACTGAATTGATGCAGCCATATAAAAAGAAAACCTATCCTCAGGGATAGGGAGGTACTAAACAGTACTCAAGCAAGAGTCTACCTGGAATGCAATGTACAATTATAGCTGGTTATACAAGTGAATTAAACACGCTGAAAAGCAGAGAAAGACTTCCAAGATAATTAGGGAAAAGAAAGGTTATCAAATGATCAGGGGGCTGGAGCACCTCTCCTATGAAGACAGGCTGAGAAAGTTGGGGTTGTTCAGCCCAGAGAAGAGAAGGCTCCGGGGAGACCTTATAGCAGTTCTCCAGTACCTAAAGGGGGGCTACAGGAAAGATGGGGAAGGACTTTTTACAAGGGCATATAGTGATAGGACAAGTGGTAATGGTTTTAAACCATCGAAAGAGGGTAGGTTTAGATGAGATGTAAGGAAGAAGTTCTTCCCTGTGAGGGCAGTGAGGCACTGGCACAGGTTGCCCAGAGAGGCTGTGGCTGCCCCATCCCTGGCAGTGTCCAAGGCCAGGTTGGATGGGGCTTGGAGCAACCTGTTCTGGTGGAAGGTGTCCCTGCCCATGGCAGGGGGGTTGGGACTGGATGACTTTTAAATGCACTTTCCAACCCAAAGCATTTTTGTGATTCTGTCTTCTGAGAGGAACTTGGCTTTCAGAGCCTAACAAAATGTTGCGTGTCTATAACATTGCATGTTAATACACCAGAGAAAAGCTGTTTGAACTAATAGCCACTGCTGGCACAAGAACAAATGGGTATAAACTGGACATTAATAAATTTATCCCTAAAAGAAGGTTTTCAAGCATCAGAGCAACAACATTTTGGAACAGCCTTTCTAATTGCGGCACAAAATTTAATGTGGTTAAACAGCATGATCACAACCTGGATTAAATGATGTGACTGACCGAAATAGCAGAACTGCGATGCTTTCCTATGGCCTGTATTACTAGAGGAAAACTTTACACAAGGTTTTGGGCAATGGAAGTATAGATCCTATATCTCTAGATAAGTTTCTGAATTCAGTGCACACTGAAAAACACGTTTGCTGTTGCCAATTTTTTCTTGCCTCGCTTAATGCTTAGGTTCTGTGTCTGTTGTTTGTTAACAAGAGTTTGTGAACTTGATTATACATTGTTTTGCTACTGTTTAGGTACTTTACATCTCAGTCATTAAATATACATTAATTCTTTTAAAAATATAAATAAAACATTTTATTATTTCAGTAGATTAGATCTTTGCAATATATTGTTAATCTTTTAGTTGTATTGTTACAGTTCAGTTTGGCATGCTGATGTGTAATGTCCATTCCCCTCTCCTATTAGGGTTTTATTGGTTGCTATAGTTACCAGCCATTCCTCTTCTCGTGTCATTTATGTAGGCGAAATTCTTAGTGACCCTAAAGCTGTTATCACACACAACTTGTTGTTCTATTTTGTGGGATGGCAAGGTACCCACCCTGTTCTGAGAAAGACTTCCAAAGAAATGAGTATATCTTGTCTGCATGACGGTCCGGACTCGCAAGGCTGAATCCCTCCCTGCACTGCCGTATCTTTTAAATCCACACTAACAATAACCCAGCAAGGTCTTGTACATGCTGTAACACAGTCTATCTTGATATTTATTTTTTAATCGATTAAAACATTTGGCTCTCTTCACACACAGTTGGGGAACCAATTAAAAGTCCAGAAAAACCATACAAAGTTTCTGATGTAATTAGACATTTCAGGGCATGCCATTAGGGGCCATCTGTTCTCCTGGTTGACGGAGTACGACTGAGAAACGCGCTGTTTCCTTTTGTACTTGGGGTTCCGTCTGCCTTGATGGGGGTGGGGGCTGAATTTATTTATAGTGGTCTTAATCTGTATAGTCGGTTAAGTATGGTTTATCGGGTAGAATGTTGAACTGTTTAGCATTTGAGGTGCCCTTTACTGTTTCAGTGCAAATAACTCTCCTGAACATTTTTCTAGGAGCATCTCCATTGGTTGTGTCTTGTTTACATTCCCCCATCACCTGTTTTTTTCCCTTTCTACCAGTGATCCAATTTTGCCATGCAGTAAATGGTTACAACGAGAGAGAAATCACTGACATTTCATGCATCTTGAATTTGGCTAGTAAAGCCAAGCAGATCTGAGCAGTACAGCAAAACATACGCTGCAAAGTTATGAGAACTGGCTTACTGTCTCCTCTGTAACTTCTATGTGGTCCCACTGAAGGCAACTTAGAATATGTCAGACTGACACACAATGTGGAGATAGATATCCAAATTAACTTTTAATTTAGGCATTTCTGCTATTCTGCCAGCCGTGATGTGTCAATACTGTTAAGAGGAGAGTTCAGTCCCTTTGTATCAGTGCAGCTGGTTGTCTACACTTTTCTCCCTAAGTGCCTCTAAATCCTAATAGAGCAATGACATGCAGCAACGCTTTCGTTTAACATTTCTAACAACTGATTGCTTCAGCTAGATTTTTGCACTAGCACACACATATTTAAAACCTAAGCCTGGCTCTAAATAATATTTTCACTTCTTGTATAAATTCATGCAAATAAGATCAAAGGTCTCGTATGTTCTGCCTATAGCAAAATACTCACAAATCTGTGCCAAGGCAAGACATCTGGTCATTCTGCTTGGGTTACGGCACTGTGTTTCATTATATCTACTGTGCTTTGTTGTTCCATCCACTTTATGTACAGCAGCAGGTACAGTTATAGCAATATTCAAGCAACACCTTTATCCATTCTTTCACTCAAATGCAATATTGTTTGAAGAATCAAACCTGAAATATGAGTTTATAATGCACTGTCACTGCACGCTTAGCAATGCTAATGCCACTGCTCCAGCATCACCCTTAGGCATGTAATCCCTGGCACTTGCCCAGGCTGGATGGCTTCCTGTCAGTTTTAGGAACGTTTATCAAATCCATAAGCAGCTCAAAAATAGTATTTGAAGATAATTGTAGGCACTTAGGGTAGGATCATCTCACCAAAATTAGACAAAGTCAGTTATCGAGGAGTGAGTTAGCTACCTTTCATTCCCTTTAGTGTCAGCAGAGAATAACAGGAATTTCCAACTTGCAATTATTTTCCCTGATTTAGGGAAGGTGTGTAATTAGGTACCTCATTTGGAGTGAGATGAATCACCTAGGAGCCCACATCCCTCATCACTATGAAGAGCTCAACCTTGACTTCTCTAAGTTTTAGCCCCCTGAAGCTGACTTCACCCACCCCCCAATATGTGTTTCCCTGACCTGCAATGCGATGAACTCAGCATTTTTCAGCTATTAGTAGCTGACTCTAGAGATGTTCTTCCTCTCTCTTGAGGAGATAGGGCATGCATTTTTCTTCAAAGAAAATATAAGTGCAGCCACTGTGACCATGAAGCTGCAGCTGTTCATGATGCACACCATAGTGAACGCAATTAATAAAGTCATCTGGAATTTATTATGTACTGTGAAGGAGATGTGGATACTGTGGGGTGTAATTGGAAGGAGAATTTAAATTCCTTTTAAAAGAATTCTCCCTGAAATAAAGAGTATCTTTTTTTTTAATTTAAAGTGAGTGAAGTTGCTTAAAGAACACAAAAAAAGCTATTAAAACTTTGACAGATGTTCTGCTCTGGTAAAATGGGAAACTGTGTTAATTTTAACCCAAATAACATAGAGCTAGATTGAGCATGTCAGAACTTTTTGTTGCAACACTTTTGCAGACTGAAATGTTTCTTTGCATTTTTTTCCTTCAGGAATTACTTTGTTTCAAAATTGTAATTATTCTATAATCAGAAAACTGGAAAAATGAACTTTGATGGATTAATTTTTTTCTAGAATGGTCCTTTCATAAAGTATCTGAAAGCATCAAGATTTTGGGAGGAACGAAATCATCCAAGAATTGGAATTTTCATCCTCACAGGAGCTCTACTTAAAGGTCATCTTGCAAAGCTGTTTTCATCTTGGGAATGGTCATGTCGACTGTCTGCTCCCTTGACGATAATAATGTACATCACTTCTCACAGTTTTCATGAAATGGAGGATGGTGTAAGTCACTGCAGATTATATCATTACTAGATGGTAAAAATACTGGGTTTAGAGATGGTTTTCTATGTGTTTTAAGACATGTATCTTCCAGGTGCTACAGTAGTGGCTATGCTTTCTCAAAATTTAATATTCATCAGGAATCCTTAGCATGTTCCTTATCAATTTTCTCCATTTTCTTGCTTCATAAGAATACACATTCTGTTACAGAGGAACTGAAAAAAAGATATGCACATAAAAGCCGTGGTCTGAAAAAT
Source organism: Buteo buteo (assembly GCF_964188355.1). NCBI lineage: Eukaryota > Metazoa > Chordata > Aves > Accipitriformes > Accipitridae > Buteo > Buteo buteo. The sequence goes on from NC_134185.1 coordinate 7,452,284, forward strand.
GGCTATACTACGAGCAGGATGGAGAAAGGTGATTTTTCTGGCCCTCTTGGCTTTTCTAGGTCCTGGCAAAAATATCTGGGCTTCTCGGGCTCCTCCCCCGTCTCAGCAAAATTGTTTATAAATACCTAGAAGGGACATGTTTTCTTATAACGGAGACTGAGTGGCCAGAGATTCAGTCAAGTCTCTGCTATTCAGCAGCGAGTGTAATTTTCCATTCCAACACTTTACCTAGAGACACAGCAGATCCTTTGTCTCTCAGCATCTAAATTAAGATCAGGTTTTTATCTTATGCAAAAATTCCTTAGCGATATCTGCCGTTTTCCACGCTACCGAGGACTTTACAGGAGATCGCTGCACCCTGATCCGGCTGCAAGAAGCTGTGAAAAGTTTCGAGCTGTTTTCAGTGACTCTCCTGTCCGTGGGATTGCTCCTCCTGCCCGTTCCCAAGAAGAGGGAATTGCATGTGAAGCCGTCTGTCCCTCTCTGGCAGGATCCCGAAGCCGTGTGTCCCGCACGCCTCAGGCTGCGAAGAAGCCCTGAAGAGCCTGGGCGACTGGTGCCTCTTGCGTTTCCCCACGGGGATGGGTCTGGGCTGAAGCAGCAGGAGGTGCAAATGGGGTGCTCCTGCTTTGGGGAGCAGTTGTCCAAAAGAGGCTTGGGGACCTTCTGCACCAGTGGGGTTAGTAGGGTTTTTTTTTGTTCAAATCTCGGTTTACTAGAGGAGCAAATGAAAATGGGTATGTGAAAGCTCTCCTGTTAGGCAGAATATTTCAGACTCTGTGTTCAAGCTGTATTTTAATCAAGGGTATCAAAAATACAGAGAGAGTTTGTCACACAGACTGAGCGTTAGGGATATTTTAACAGGCAGAAAGAAGGATGAGTGAGAGCTTAGCAAACTAACATAGGCCTGGAAAATAAGATTTGATGACCTTTTAATCACTGGCTTTCTCAGTATGTAGAGGAAGACAATTTATTTTCCCAGTGCTTCAGTTGCTTTCTGTACAGTGGGGATAATAACACTACTTGAAATAAGCCTTGTAGGGAGAAATGTTAAATATTAGCAGCTGCTTATGGGTTTACAATCAAAGAATCACACTAGGTATTTACTTCGGGTGAGTAAACGCTATGTGTAGATACAGAATTTCAAAGTAAAATTGGTCATGAAATCATAACATGGTAAGGCACTCCTCTCAGACTATGACCAGAGGGTACCGGAGGACCTGTGGTATTTTATGAGACACCTGTACCATGAGCTAAAAAACCAACTGGACTTTAAAAAGCCTTTGACAATCTTCAGAGGAAAAGACGAGTTATCACCTTTAAATCTGAAATTACAGATAATTACATTTTCCTCCCTTAATCACCCCGTAGTTCCAATTAGGGATGCTATTTCTCACTTTCTCTCCCAAAGTGTGGCGCAATGCCGCTATGCATTAGTGAACAGCTGCCTTACTTGACCCCAGCGGTGACTGCTTCTTGGCGGTGGATGAAACGAGCCACGCCGATTCCTTGACTACATCACAGGGATATTGTGACTAGCTTAATTAGATAATGCTCAAGAAGCGTTGTGAGATACTTGGCTTAAAAGCATTATGTAAGGCCAAATTAATTATGAGTATTAATACAATCTTGATCTAAAGAGTAATTTGAATAAGGGATAAAATAATAACGAGATCTTTGTGAGTCACGTACAGAGTGCTTTGCTTCTCCACATAAAACATCTCCCACGTCATTTAAAATGTTTCCGTGGAGCAGAGCAGGGCAGTGCTGCTCAGAAGTGACAGGAATATGCGCTGCCAGATGTGAGTCATCGCTGAACTCCAGCACTCCTCTCTTTGTTCACATCTCAAGCACAAGACACCCTGTTCCCTACGACAGAGCTGCCTGCCGATGCCTTGATGGAACATGAAATGAGGAACCCGCCAGACAAGGTGGGGATCTTTGGTTGTGTTTTGAAGTCTGGGGGATTATCTTCATTCCCGGTGCAGATCAACCAACCTTGTCCCTGGGTGAAATCCTGGCATTTCTGAAATCAAGGAAATGTTCCCTTTGACTTCAGTGGAACCAGGATTTCCACCACGTACATGTTTCAGTGCTGGGTTCTTTCAGGTAAGGAAACGTGGAAGTGCTGGAAACGATGTGAATTTACGTAGCCATGTAGGCAATTTCCCTACAAAAATAGAAAAATCAGACTGAACTGAACTGACTGATCTCCAAATCTGTCTTGACGGCTGTGTGGCCAGCACAGGCTTCCACTGCAGCTTTTTGCTTGGTAAGCTTTACACATTTTATGGATACCTAGAAAGTTTGGTATCAGCTTTATTTTAATGAAATCTGAGCACATGGAGAACAGATTTCTAAGTCTAAACTTTTTATATTGCTATGGTAGATTCTTTTGATTAAAGACACATATCTACAGTACTCTAGGATGAACTGAGTTGCTCCCTAGATCTGCACTGACGCTAAGAGGAGTCTACGGTAACTAACTACATTTAGTCACATGAATTTTATAATTTTATATTTACTTTTTGGTAAGTACTTTAGGATTTGAATGAAACAGGGCTGGAATATTGAATGAGTTAATGTTACTGAGCTAGTTACCACAGAAACTGAGCACAGAATTGTATTTTAACTTTAGAAGCAGTGTATCTCTGCAAACTTCTCACTTTGTTTACTACCTAATGAAATATTTGAACTGAATAACCATTTCCTTTTCAGGTATTGGACAAATATCTCTAATGACTACTATTTACACAAACTCCACTTATAAGGCCAGACTTCCACTTGCAGACTTCCTTGTTATGTAAAACTTGAGCTGCCTGACTAATGCCAAGCATATAAATGACATTCTGAATATTTAGTTCTAGTCTTGTTATTTTTATTTACTTCTGTGCTTCATTACAATGAGAGATACATGTTTTTGTGTTTCAGGGATTATAATTACTCGTGTCCACAGAGCAGCTCACCGGAGAGTATAATTATTGCTCACACATTGGCTCAAGGCAAGAATAAGATTAGAAAGTCGGACACGGTCATGACTCTTACATTTTAATTTGTTCACCTCCTGGTAGCACCTAACAGATCACCTACGCCTGTCCTAATTTTTCTATACAAAGAGATTAAACTCCTGCCTCCATGAGGCAGATACTTTTTGTGAGGAAGGTATTCATACCTGAAAATGCAGTTCACCTTACTCACAAAGACATAGAGCTGTCCGAATCGCCACCTGCGGCAGGGACGGGGACGGCACCCAGGGCAGCTGGCCACGCGTGCACCGCAGCCGATATCACAGAAATGTCCGAGGCCACAGAGACACGACAGACAGCGCTGGCTGCACAGGGATGGAGGGCGTCCTCTTTTTTTTGGGAGAATTCAAGCAGGGTCTTGGGGCAAGCTGCGTATCTACCACAGCTGGAGAGATTGATTCAGGCTGGAGGTGACATATCCATTGCTCGTGAGCCACGTGTAGACCAAGAATCGGTTTGACGTGGCCTCTGAGGACTCCTTGAAGACGGGGGCTACCGCGGCGATGGCCAGAGGGCCATCTATTTCTAGGCGGAACCTGGTCCAGAATTCAAAAGTGCTTTTAGTGCAGGAAGACACTGGCCTGCCCCTCACTCACCTGGAGAGGGGGGTGCGGAGGGAGGGAGGGTGCTGCCTGGCGCAGGTACCTGCTCCTTTGCTATTTCACTGGCCTGTGCACTGCTGACGCTTCTGGATTCTTCTGGTTTCTGTCCGGTGCACAGTTTAACTTCCTGAGAACTCTCATGCTTCAGTATAACAAAAGTGTCCAGGCTTTAACATAGCCTGTCTGGTAAGACATTATGGTTTGTGCTATATGTTGGGCTAAGCCGAACAAGTTAAGCTCTATCAAGCAGTAAAAACTGGCAACGTCCCTTCTTTGTCTGTTACCAGTGAAACCTGGACCTCTAAATCACTGAAAAATATCTGGTACTCAGACTTTGCCCGGGCTGAATTACTCTGACTTTGTGCGAAGATTTTCCTCCTCCGCAGGGAGTCCTGACCATCTCCTCAGAGCTATATTGAACAGCATGTATTCACGAGCTTAGTTTGGGAGCTACATCCCTAGCTATAATGTTGGCCAAGATTTCTCCATGAGGCCTTGGTAAGGTACGTAAGACCACGTAGAGATGGCCATCCCGCTCTCCGTGCTACAACCGAGTGAACAGAGCAGCCGCTTTTCCCTCTGTACACTTGGCTGAGATCTTCCCTTTCACTGCCTCACCATGTACGGCTTCCTCCTCTCCAGAAAAACTGTCTGTCTTGACGACAGGGTAAGGAACAGCAGAATTTCTCCGGGGCCATTCTTTTCCTGAACCTGGTTTATATTTGATCACAACCATTTTGGTATTAGAAGCCAGGTACCATACATGACCATTAGAAGCTTTGCTGAATGTGACATCTCACTTTTTTATTGAAGCGAAGCAAGGATTATAATTTTTTAATTTTACCCAGGACCAGAACCCTCATAAGAGTTGTACACACTTGCAATTTTAATGACTTAAAAGTACCACTTATCTCATGCCTGAATTTAGCCCAAAATGACTCGCTACAAAAAAATATTTTTTTTTTTCCAGAGATTTGTCTCCATTACAGAAATGCTGGAAGTGGTAAGAGGAGAGCGAGCAAGCTGTTTGTAAATATTACGTATTCTGTTTTAACATCTCTTAGTAGTAAATGTTCACAAACAAGCATAAATTGAGAAGTTCATTCTGCATATTTTACCTTCATTTTACCTGTTTCTTTTATCAGACTTATGTCTGACTGTATGATTTTAAGTGGTTTTTCAAAATTGCTTCAAAAAAGATGCTTCTGTAGAGTTTGCCTATACTTGATATATATATCTTCGGAATGATTTGTTCTTGTGCATGCTTTTAGTTACAGAATAAAGACTGCTTAAACTTTTATTGAGACAACTCAAGTAATTTCCTTACAACAAACGGAATGAAAACCACAGCATTAAAAGAAGATTTAAAGACAAGAAAAAAGCCTTTTCATGAGAGCACGATTCTTGAATAACAACTTCAGCTCCGACAGTGAATTCTTAGTTATTTAATGAAATCCTAGTGAGCAGTACTTGATACCATATGTGTCAGGATTTTTCGGTGTGAGAAAATGAGCTTTGGTCCTAATGTGTGCTCTGGGAGCGAGAGGCACTGGGAAAATATTATAGCAGGGCACTTCAAATTAATTTGCTGAGTTGTCTTTGAAGGTAGCTTGGGTGCTGATAACAGCAATTTCTGGTTCTCCGTCAGGCCGTGCATGCGTGCGGGGAAAAAACGTGTCACTGTCCTTTCCTTCCCCACCCACCGGTTGTGTTCATTCCTCCTGATACATAATCCACCTCTGCAGCTCTCTCCCCAGCATCACTAACCGTGACCCAGCTGCACCTACTCACCCCCCTGCCGCCTTCACCCCAAGCCCTTTTTTTTGCCATCACAGCAGCCCCACGCTCAGCCAGCGAGCCGGAGCCTGGACGCACGCCGCCGGCGATGCACGCTGAAAGCGCGCGTCCTCCCACGCTCGAACACCTTGGGGCAGGGGCTGGTGTCGGGGCGGTTTGGGGTGCCCACGGGTACCCCCTACACCCAAATGCTCGGGTCAGCACGGTGGTAGCCGCTGCTCTGAGGTACCACCGCGCTGTCGGCCGTGCTTGTAGCCCAGCGGGACAAGGGCTGCAGTAATGCGTTGAGCTGCTGAGGCTGCAATTCCTCTCGCCTAACTCCGGCTTTCTAAAGGTTAGAGAACTTGAGACTGGTCTGTTCCCTTCCCTGCTAATGGAAGGAGACAGGAACAGCTGTGCTCGGAGCCGAAGCTCCGGGTGGACCTCATCGCTCTCCAAAGGTGTCTGTCCTCCACCGACAAGGACATCAGTTGGCTAACGCTAACTGCATGTGGCACTGCTAGGTCTCGAGAGTTCGCAGAGACAGAGCTTGACCTTAATGTGCACCAAAATCATTTTAGCGTTAACAGAACCCTTCTCGGCAAGTGAGTTGCTCTACATAAGGTAAGATCTGCACAGGGTCCTACCAACATCTGCTCCTAATATTTCAAATTTCTTTTGCAGGTTATAAAATGCAAAAGCAATACAAACAAAAAGTGTTCTCAATGATGAAGAAATATTGTCATTAGAAGCTAATGAAATAACTTTCTAAACCATTTTACACCAGTTTGCCAATAGCCCAAGCCCAGACTGAGCTAACTCAAAAGGACTATAAATACTGATTTTTGAAAATTAATAAAATAAATAAAACCACACTGTCCTGGTTTTGGCTGGGATAGAGTTAATTTTCTTTCTAGTAGCTGGTATAGTGCTGTGTTTTGGGTTCAGTATGAAAAGAATGTTGATAACACACTGACGTTTCCAGTTGTTGCTGAGTGGTGTTTAGACTAAGTCAAGGATTTTTCAGCTTCTCGTGCCCAGCCAGCAAGAAGGCTGGAGGGGCACAAGGAGTTGGGTGGGGACACAGCCAGGACAGCTGACCCAAACCGGCCAAAGGGATATTCCAGACCATGTGAGATCAATCCCAGTATATAAACTGGGGGGGAGTTGGCCTGGGGGGGGCAGATCACTGCTCGGGAACTAACTGGGCATCAGTGGGCAAGTGGTGAGCAATTGCATTGTACATCACTTGTTTTGTATATTCCAATCCTTTTATTATTGACATTTTATTATTGTTATTGTTACCATTATTATTTTCTTCCTTTCTGTTCTATTAAACTGTTCTTATCCTAACGCACCAGTTTTACCTTTTTCCTTCCAATTCTCTCCCCCATTCCACCGGGCTGGGGGGAGTGAGTGAGCCGCTGCGTGGTGCTTAGTTGCTGCCTGGGGTTAAACCATGACACACACTAACATTATCTGAGCAAAATTCAAGGTGGAACCAAGAAAAGTAGAAGCAGATTATTTGCATTTCTCAAAGATTATTGCTGGAAGTATATTCATGTCTATAAGTACAAAGGGGAAATTGAAACTGATATTATTCATAAATAAGCACATTTAAAGTAGTATTACATAAACAATTTCATTGAGTATTGATCCACTTAAAAGCCATATAGCATAGAAGAACAGTGCTCTCATTACATGAAGTGTTTCATAATAAATACGTGAACCACTGAGTAAATCCATCTCATTCATAAGCTGCACAGAAGAAAAAGGTAATCAGTGGGACAAAAAACATCAGCTAAATCTGTCGTTGTTCAGTATGAAGTTCTTGTTTAGTGCCAAATTAAACTTTCTCAAACTTTTTTTCTCATGTCACTACTCTTTGATGCTTTATGTTAAAGATGTATCTGAATAGAAAGCCAAAGTCATATCTTTCATTTGCAAATAAGAAGTAAATTGAAATTTGATTAAATACATTTCATCAAATAGCACTTCTGCTACCAGGATGTGATTGTGAAGCTCTTCCAGTATAGTGAATGACTTTTAAGCTCTTTTTTTTTTTTTTTTTTTTGAGAAAAAAGTTACTTGCTTGCTTTCTAGCACTAGCATTTACTTTTTACAAATACATTTTCTGTACCTTATTGTTTTTGTGATGGAGCTGTTTTGACTGATCTCACACTTTTAAAAGTCAGTGAAAAACCTCTGTTTCATTGAAGTGGAAGCCTTGATCAGGCATTGCTTTTTCTTCTTAAAGCTGAAATAAATATAGAAGCATGTGTCTTAGTACATTTAGATCAACCTTTTCTTCTGCTCATGAACAAAGAACTCAGGAGTGGAGGGAGAAGATGAGGGCTTTCTCTGGGACAGGAGAGAAAGCCAGGGGTGGGGGGAGAATAAAAAACCCCATAGTTTCTCCTTAAAGTCCTCAGAAGACCAACTTTGCCTCCCCCTTCGTGTTTTGTGGATGGAAGGTTTTGAGCTGATTGGTGACAGAGGTAGGTCAGCATAAGGACCATTTATTGAAATGAGGAAAAAAGCTCTCCAGGTCAAATGCTTCCATATCCTTTGCCTTTCCAGTGGTTAATCAGTACTGTCTTCTGAGACAACATGACTATGTTGAGTCCTGTTGCAAGAAGATTATTGCTGTAAAAATGTTCAACCGACAAAGATTTCAGAGTATGTATTATCAATTTGTATGGGTCAAATCTTTGTCGGCAAAATCTCACTGGGATTTGCTTGATCCTGCAAAATGCAGTTTCCAGCTCTAGCTCAGCAGACTCGTACCACGTATATATGACTCTAAGCAGACCACCAGTCCCATGTATTAGAGTAAAGCTTTTCAGCACATTACAAAACTCATCCCTAGTTGTTTCTGTTCCAGTAACTTTTCCATATTTTTATTGTAGAAAGTTCTTCTTAGTTGATACAAAATTCCTTTCTTACACTGCATCCATCCCAGAAGATGCAAAACGAATTGTCTGAGTGTGAATGTGTATGTACATACACACACATATCCACACACATGTGCTCTAATACATACACAACATCAGCCAGACTCCTAATATCTACAGCCAAAATTAAAAAGAGGGACTGTTTGACACAAGAACATTAAATGCCTCTACTGAACTGAAAAGTTGAGGATATCTTTTTTTAAAACATTCCTCTTACTGCAACCACTGACATAACTGACATAGCTCTCCTATCTATCATCAAATAATTTTTTAATTGCTGTAGGTGAAAACTAGATTTAAACCAAAGCCCTGGAGGCATGAAGTTCCATATTTACATCCCCCTTCAATAAATAGCCAGCTTCTTCGGTTCAGATTTCATTTATGTGTAATGAAAATACCAAAGCATCTGAAGATATTCTTTGATCTGCTTATAAACATTTTGAGATCAGTGGCAACAATCAAGGTACAGTAATATGATTGATTGATACAAACAAATTAAGCATCAGTGAAGAAAGTCATTGAAAAGTCCAAAACTCCCCAAATTCTTAGAAGACTGGATTTCTTCTAAAAGGCTTTTTTCTCAGTTAACTAACTTGGCAGTGCTCAATAAAACTGAAAAGCTATTAAGCTAAGTTAATAATAAGCTAAGTGAATAAAGTTAATAACTATCAGAAACTGTCTGCTTTTTTGTTAGTCAGCTTCTTGACAACCAGTTATAACCAACAGCCCTGGCATCTGATTGGGAAAACTCTTGGCTCTGGATAGATTCTTAGAGAAGAAAATTCAACATCAAAATAATGAATGGTTTCCATGTAGCTTTAAATTTTCATTTTGTTTCCTTAAATTATATAAGGAGATGGAATTTTGTTCTCTCATATACCAACCAAGAGCTAGGAAAATTTAGCAACAACAGCCTGGATAGATGGTTACACATAACATACTGAGTATTGCAATAGGATGTGACATGCTGCGTATTGCAAATGACATCAATCATTAAACACTTACATGTTAAAGGCCCTTAAGTAATTTACGCAATTTACTGGCTAGTCCACAAGTCAGTGTTTCAAGATTAATATTATACTATTATGGGTTGTTGAACAATGTCAGTGGTCAACTCCCTTCTTTTTCCACCACCTTATTTTGTGGTTGTCATTAGCGATACCACTTAACGCTTTATTGGACTTCCATTTGCCTGTTTTCTCACTATGTAGATATATTTCTGTTCCCTGTAGCCAAGTACCCACAGAATAATATGAATACTATTCTCTTTAAAATGTAGTGTCATTATGAGTACTTGCTCAAGCACACAAAAATTGCTTGGATTCAGAGGCCAGTAAATACGGAGTCAAGCCAATCTCAGGTGCTATTGTCAAAGTCTTCTCATTTTTCTACTTAGGTTTGTACATTCACTGAGTTATATGATTGCATCGTTCATAGAGAATACTGGGATCACATCCTGACTTTGTCATTTCTGCTGGTTTTGTAACAGTATACACTCCACTTCATCATCTTAGAAAAATAAGAAGGGAAAAGAAAGAGAATTGTATTTTCTATTCAACATTGTTCAGCATACAAAATGCTATTTGAAGTCCTACCTGAAAATTTTAGCGCTAAATGGTTATTGCAATACACACTGAACACAAAGGAGAATTCTACTAATTCAATTAAAATGGAAAGACAGATGTCAAGCACAAAAAAATCCCACAAATTATTAAATATTCCTTTAACATCATCCTGTCATCTAAGGTAGCTATGAAAGTTGATTACCTCTTTGTTGGAGGAAATACCAAGCCAAATGTTATTACTGCACCCACTCATTTTAAAAGAAGTTGCACAATGTCAAAATGTTTTATTCCTATAATTTATCCGACATTTTATTTTTCAGTATGCCTCTTTGTATGTGTTAAGAGATCTGTTTTCATGAAACGAATGAAAAGAAAGAGGACAGTAGGAATAAAAAATAGAAGTCAAGGCAAAAATAAACTATCTATAGTCATGTATCTCTGTAAAAATGCCAAATAACCTTGGCACTGGGATAACTGGCTGCTTTGTGTGACAAAGGGGACAGAGGAGGCATTAGCTCACCCAGAAACTGTACCAGTTTCACTGGTGATACCCAGGCTTATGGGGTCCCTGGAGCAGGAAGCCCACCTGGAGATGAGCTGCAGTTCCACCCACATCTCTGTGTCCCTTGACCTGGTCACTCTTGTCACATGAAATCTCTGAGGATGTGACCAGCATGATGTGAGTTGTCCTGCTTGTTTAGAGAGGTAGGACAGGAACAGCGTGTCCTGCCTGGGGCTGGTGCAAGCAGCGTTTGTCTCTTCTGTCTCCTGATTCCCTTGCATCACTCACTGATTCAAAGAATGCAATTAGACTCACCCTAAATGAGAAATCACTTGATATTACATCCGTGAGCAATGGTATTGTAAATTACTGTCACTGAACAGAGGATGGATAAACAGAGATATTTTTCTAATGTGCATTCCTCTTTTATTAATAACATCAATAAGCAAAATCACTTGTCTTCTCAGGCAGGCTGGGGAATACAAGCAATTGCAATTGTTCATTAGCTCATTTACACAAGTACTTTTTGCTAAATAGGTGCATATTCTTGTAGCCTCACCGCACGATCAAGACAAGATTGCTGGAGCTCAAAAGAAACAAAGACAAGCCCAGGGGGACTGCAGATATTTATTTAATCACAGGACCATTGACCTGATTTTCTTAAGCTATTTGCTCACTTGAATTCAAACCCATCCATAACAAGGATTAAGCAATTCACCAAACTTTGAGATGTAAACATCAAACCAAGCCTGTTTTATCTGATTACATAAATTGGAAGGAAAATTTCCCAGTCTGTGGCACATTAAAAGATAAAAATCCTCCCCTCCCTTGCCCTCCCACACGTTTACACCTTGTCTCCAGGTCACATGAGAAAGAAACTTGTCAATTATCAAAACTCTTAACACTGAGACTGGGATTAGACAGAACATGGAAACATGTTTCAAAATTAATGCAGTAAAGAAATACGGCAATAATAAAGGCAGCCTTATGCCTCATTTTAATATTTCCTCATTTAGGTTATTGGTTTGCAATATCGGCATCCCATTAGAGTCTAAGCTACAAAGAAGGCTTCAGGATAATAGATCTTGCTTTAGGCACCACTGTTTGAAGGGAAAGGGACAATTTAATATTTTAAAGTCAGTGGAACTGTGTGTGGGCAGTAAGGAAGAGGGGCTTATCTGTAGATTTACTGTGAAACAATTACGCTCCTGTAAGCTCTAAATCCCTCTCCTACTCACAATTAAAGGCATAGATAACTTCTTAATGTACAGCAGCTGACAGTTCAGATGATGGAAAGCCAATATCTATCAGTCTCTGTTTACTTCTTACTCTGTGTGGGGAAAATCAGCCATATGCAGAATCCATTTGGGACAAAAAGAGCTTGACTAGCAGAGTAGAGATCATTTCCAGTATCAAACTGTTTCATCCATCAAGTCTCTCCAGCAAGACAGGACTGGATGTTTCATTTGCAGGGCAGAGGAGGCGATACCAAAGGAGGAAGCAATCAATTCAATGAGAAAAGGAAAACTCCTTTCAGGCAGAATTTCAAGCTCCTAAATGACTTCCTGAAAGCCTCTGCATGGCTCCTTGATGGTTCTTTTGTTTGCTTGTTTCTTCTCGGAAAGGTAACTGCCAGAAAACTTCACTCAACTTGCATTTTCATTCATAGGGAAAGCAGTGCAAAAGGAAAGGGTGTGGGATTTTAACAGGTACAATGAATCAAACCTTGAAGACTTTCTTCAGTTTGTGTTTTACAGCTTATACAAAACTCTAACCAAAACTGGCAGAAGCTTTAGCACTTCAGGAACCCCAGAATTTAGCCTGCTGTGTTTAGCTGTGAAGCTCTTCCATCCACCTATTACACAAAGGTACAGTATTCATTTGTACAGCTAAATTCAGTTTATTTCACTAGTAAAATTTATCCAGTCCACCAACAAAGGTTGTCTTTAATGCACATTACTGCACTCCTCTAGCAGAGAAAGCCATGAAACAGATCCTGCTGGATCCAAAGCAGCCTGTGGCTCTCCTCAAGCTCTTTGGAGGCAGCGAGGCTTGCCCACTGCAGGAGCAGGGAGTCACTGCCTGGGGAACTCGACCTGTCTGACACCTGGATTGACAGCTTAAGCACTTTTGTAACTCTGTTCTGTGTCCCTGTTTTTCCTATTAATGTCTTATCTTACAGGATGTAAAAGGAAGACTGGCAAACTAAACTGTGCAAACACGAATCCAAAAGAGAAGTTTGGCTTGCCTCCAAAATATCAGTAAAAACATCCCAATTTTCATATTACTTTTCAGATTTCTGTATCCTTCCTCCTCCCCTTTTAATATCACAGGAGATTCCTGGCTGATCCTTACTTGTCATAAAGATTTTATAAGGAATTTGTTTAAGGGGACTTTAATGAAGATGGCTAGTAATAGCTCACTTGTGCTAACTATAGAGCGAGTAACTGAGGAGACCTACAACTTGTCCTCTATCTGCCAACATTTGTGGGTCCAAACCCAGATGCCTGCTGCTTGAGACTTGCCGCACGTGCAAAACTGCGTGAATCGGTTTGCACATGCAGTGTCCATTTGCCTAGGTTATCTCCTTGCCTGGCCCAACAACTATATGGAAGACTGGCAGATTCCTGCTAAAAGCTGGAAAGCAGCAGGTCCTTCTGTTGAAGGTCTATTCTGCCCATCTACTGATATTGCAAGCAACTCTTTGACATCCAAAACATTTACCTCAAGAGACACATAATCTACAGTCTGCAGAAAACCTGGGTACCTTATATAGTGTTATACCTCAGTGACAGAAACGAAGTCAAAACCACTGTGTCAGTTGTGCTCCTTCAGGATTACATTTCAGTCTCAGCGAGAGTGGCAGCAGCCTAGGGCAAACAAGTAATGATGGTAGGTACTGATCAACAGTGAAATTACTTACTTCCTTTTTATTCATTGACCCATGATTGAAGTGATTGAAGATCACCCTCCTAGAAAATGGTATCAAAAAAGCAGGTTCAGCTGTTTTTCACCTCACTGGTTATTTAGGTGTAGGTCTTTGCAGCAGCATTTTTATTTTTGGAAAGAAAGGACCCTTGCTTTGATCTTAAAAATTTATATCAATATTTTTTTAACCAGTTCAATCATACCTGAGTAGTATATTTTTGTGCTTCAACATAGTGTGCAGAGACTTGCATCAAGAAAACCAATAAAAGGAATTTTAGGGGGGGGAGCATTTGTTATTATGACATCTGTCTTCCAGAGCAACCACTACATGTACTGAAGCCCTACGTCCTGGGAAATGGCTGGACACTGCCTGCTGATGGGAAGTGGAGAATAAATCTTTTGGTTTTCCTTTGCTTCCGTGTGCGGCCTTTGCTTTAGCTTTATTAAACTGCCTTCATCTGGACCCACGAGGTTTTTTCCATCTTATTTTCTCCCTCTCCCATCCAGCTGAGGAGGGGAGTGACAGAGCGGCTTGGTGGGCACCTGCTGTCCAGTCAAGATCAACCCACCACAGCTACCAAATATTTTTAACATCTTTCACAATCAAAGGTATATTTGCTTTTATAATTTTTGTAACAACATAATCTTTGTAGTATTTACAAGAGGGGGATTGGAGAGTTGGCTACTAGGCAGAACATCTTTGAAAGTGTTAGGGGATCGTTCAATGTATTCTCACCAAAAAGCAACATCTAATCACCATGCAAGACACTTTAGTTTCTAAGTCATCCTAGAAATTAAAAATCAACACTACCTTTATCATACAGGGAAAAATAATGAAGATGGAAAAACTTCCACTGCACAGGCTTTCCCTGTGATTTTTGTGGAGGCTCAAAATTTTTTTAAGATCTTCTTATTTCATTGTTTTAAATTGAAAATACAAATCAATGTTTTTATCATTTTTTTCTTTTTAGCTTCAGCTGTTTTAGTCACCTAACAATCCATTGTTCACAATTTTCAGATTTTAATAACTCAACATTTCAAGGATTTGCTTTGAAAACTTGCTGTCTAAGCCCTTGTAAAAGTCTGACTTGAGTTGCATTTATGATTTTATGGTGAAGGATCTGTCAGATTTTCAATTATAAAGTTTTATTTTCAAGGACATTTACATCATCTTTGAATTCCTCCAGGGACATCTGAATGATCCTTTTAGGGTTTCCTATATTTGACAGGATTTTCCAAGGTTTCTGTGAGCTACTTAGATATTTCACAGGGGCTTCCTTAGCCCTGTGGTGCAAGCTTACTGCATATAACTCAAGAAACTGTAATTTAAGCACAGAAAATCAGTATGGGATAACATTTGACACAGTACTCAATAGCAATTTTTTCAGTTATGAATGGTGGTTTTTTGGGAGTTCTCTTAGAAAAATGTAAATACTCTGTCCTGCAACTCTGTGGTTTGAACACATGTTAAAATCTACTCTATTTAATTTATAATCAATTTATCTAAGCACTTAGTTTTTGTAAACTGAACTAACATCTCTGTTGCATCAGTGTCTTTGGCAAATATAAATAGTGATGTTGTATATGGCCACAACCTGACTTACAGCTGTCCTTTTACCAAAGGAGAAAAAAACTGTAAAATTTAGACTACAGCTAACGAGCTTTGAGGGCAATTAGTCATCTTGAATATGATCACTAACACTTGAAATGAGCTCTGGTTAAAAACCATTACCTAGAATAGTAAACACTATCTGTATAATTTGCACTTTTGCATTGAACAGATAAGAAAACCTACTGCATGATCTTTGAAACAAATAAATACGCACTGAAGAAGGCTAAACAAATGAACATCTATAAAAGCAGTGTCCTGGTTTCAGCTGGGATAGAGTTAACTGTCTTCCTAGTAGCTGGTGCAGTGCTATGTTTTGAGTTCAGTATGTGAAGAATGCTGATAACACTGATGTTTTCAGTTGTTGCTCAGTAGTGTTTAGACTATAGTCAAGGATTTTTCAGCTTCTCATGCCCAGCCAGGGCACCTGACCCAAACTGGCCAACGGTGTATTCCATACCATGGGACGTCCCATCTAGTTTAGGAACTGGGAAGGGGGGGCAGGGAATCGCCGCTCGGGGACTGGCGGGGTGTCGGGCGGCGGGTGGTGAGCAATTGCCCTGCGCATCATTTGTACATTTCAATCCTTTTATTACTACTGCTGTCATTTTATTAGTGTTATCATTATCATTATTAGTTTCTTCTTTTCTGTTCTATTAAACCGTTCTTATCTCAACCCAGGAGTTTTACTTCTTTTCCCGATTTTCTCCCCCATCCCACTGGATGGGGGGGAGTGAGTGAGCGGCTGCGTGGTGCTTAGTTGCTGGCTGGGGTTAAACCATGACAAGCAGCTAAGTTAAACTGAGTTGGCAAGAAATCTGTCCAAGTTAATTGCTAATTAATATTTGTTAATCACATGGGTCAAATAGGATAACTGACTTTATTAGATAGAGTGCTAGTAAAGAAGCTGGAGACGAAAGTTTAGTTTCTCACTCTATGGTTGATTCCCTGTGTCACTCTGTTCAATAAAATTTAAGCAATGGCACTTTCTTACCATGAAGGTAAAGAGGAAAATAGAAGGATGCTCAGCTATGGCAGTAATGAAGGGCTTAACGGTGTCTACAAGCTGAAACAACACACAATGGAGAAAAACAATGCCAGCAAGCAATCTTTAAATAATTTTCTAACAGCCTTTCCCTCTGCTGCCGTAGGAGAGACAAAACTGGGCTGGATGGACTAAAAATGGGCTGGTGAGGAGGGCTTTAAAGTTGCCAGAGGGGAGGAACCTCAGTCCATCCCACTCCTACCAGTTTGATGCCAGTGCCAGCAATAGATGCCCAGAGCCTGGAGGGGGATCACAGGTCAGCGGGGAGCACCTGAAGAGCCGCACAAAGGAATTCCAGACACTCCAGCCAGTAAACCAGCCTCATCAGGGGCCCAACTTAAATGCCTCTATGCAAATGCACGTAGCATGGGGAATAATACGTAAATAAACATTTCAAATGAAGAAACAAAAAGGAAAATGTCTTTTTTTACTTCTTATAGCATCTCACTGGCAATGGCCATAATTATGGTTGAGAAGGTATTTCTATTATGACATTTAGAGGTTTAATAACATGATCTGTTGTGCTAATATTGTTCATGTTTGTTCACTACCCAAATGTGAATTATTAGGAAAGTGTAGTAAAAATCCAGTCTAGCTGGTTCTGAGTTATGGCATATGAGCAAACATACTTCTGCATAATTTGAAAAATGGTTAAGTTGCCCTTTTACACTCCAATTCACGTAACTTTTAGATTGACATATACCTGCCTTTGGCATGTTTGAAGAAATCTGTTTTTGAAATAATCAAGTTATGCATCTTAAAACTGCCTACCTCAATCACAACTGTGCCACACTGCATATTTATTAAAGGCCACATTTTCCCTTGAGAGAAATATGTGCATATGTGCATGACTCTCAATGAAGTCACACACATATCTGTGTGTAGAATGAGGTGATAAAGCATAAATAAAATAGTAGAGTTGAAGAAGGAATGAAAATTATAAAAGCTATTGGAAAATAACTCCCCTCTAAATGCAAGGTGCATGGGAGTACAAGAGGATTATCTCCATAAATACATTTCTTGGACCAATTTCACCTTAGGTTCTCACAGACCAGTGCAGAGCAAAACTTCTGATTAAACTTCAGTTTAACTTTCTTACAGACCTTAAAGAAATTATATATATAGCACATATATCAAGTATCACATGTACTCCACAGAACTCAGCTTTCTTTATTCTCAGATATGAATTATCGAAGAAACCTACATAAGAATTTCACTCTGGTGACTTGCTGCTTTTTCTTTCATTGTTCCTCAAATCCTTGAGACTTTGAGTTATACAAACAATCAAGCTTATAGTAAAGAGCAACTGAATGTTACAGTTGAAATGAAAAACTGCATTGATTTTATAGATCATAACTGACAAATCAAATAGTGAAATATTTCAACAAAAGTCTAGAATTTCGCTAGAACTAAACTAAATAGAATTTAGTCAGAACTGCTTTTAGTTTGTTTTATGAACTATACTTATACAGTAGTTTTCATGGATTTAAATGAAGCATCCTTCCCTCTAACAAGGGTTTTAGTGATGTTGTACATCATGACAACTCGGTCTAGTTCCACAATGACACATATCGTAAAATTTAGGTTCACCTTCATTGCAGCTAATTCCGTCTAACCATTAGTTTTCTTAATAATTACACAATTGGCAATCTTGTAAATTTTTATTATTATTATTTTCTTCTGATATTTTCTACTCATTCAGCAGAAACATCATTGAAGACAGCACACACACTTTGACAGATGGGTGATTGCCTCTTAAATCCTCCTGTGGAATGGATATTTGTGGAGACCTATGGGCATGTGCAACATTCTCCCCTTAAAATATGCAGAGTCCAGCCTTTGTGGTTCTAATCTGCGGCCTGAGGCCCATGTACGGACCTTCAGATTTCTGGACAGCTGCATCAAGACATAACTTGTATGGATCTTATTTGAATTGGAAATTGTGTCACTTGAGTCATGCCATGCAAGTTTTAAATGGCATCTTCATTTGCATCTACTGCTGCTCACATTGGTAGATCACCACCATTTTATTTCAGACATGGGAACCATGGGAATGTGACCCTCTCATGCTGTAAGCAGATGCTCTTCTCTTCTGCAGCAACAGCCCGGCTGCTGGAAAGAAGGATTTATGTCAGGTCCAACTGCCCTTCCCTGATGGGCTCCAGGAGCCCCAGGAAGCACAGGATAAGAGTTTCAAAGCAGATACAGTATTGATTGTAGCTCCCTTGATCTGTTAAAATTATGTTCACCCTTCAGCTGTAAAGCTCGGTAACAACTGAACTAGGACATGTGATGGGATTTTTCTGAGGGAAGGAAAGTTGTGTGTGGAGGAGACAAAGTGTTTTATCTTTGGAAGCCAGTTGCTATAGTTGAAACATATTAATCAGATAACAAAAAATTACTTTCTCTGCCTCTTTACCGCAACCTGTTTCACTTCATCATTTGTATCTAGCTATGTGTCTGTCTGTCTGTCCATCTATCTATCCGTCTAAATGTGTATACATATATTTATGTGTGTATACCTCTATATATGACCTATTCTATTTATGCTACCTAATGCATTGGAAATTCATTTTACTAGTCTAAAATATTTAAGTTTTTCTGAGGAGTTTTTTTTCTTTCTCCAATCTCCTTTCCATAGTTGCTAGATGCAAGGAATTCTGGGCTCCAAGAATCTACGTTTTTAATAATTTAACCTGAAGCCTACATTTCACACCAGGAAAAACGAATGAATTAATAGTTTAAGCTTGTTAAAATCCGTGGGACACATTTACAATTACAGCAAACTGACAAAACTCCTTTTAAGTGAATGAAATGGTGACAATTTACATGGCTGAACTGTACTCATGGTATAGCAGTACAGTACAGTCCTTTGAGGGGAGAAGTTACCCCAATTTTGAAGACTGCTTCATCAATAAGAATAGGTCTGTTAATCACTAGTTATGTGTGCGCCGGTGTGCAAGGAGCCCGTGTAAACAATATAAGCTTCCATGAAATGAGGAAATGTCTACATTGTCCTTTGTGGATATTTTAATGCACTCAATTTTCTATACTACAAGGCAGTTCAGGAGAACTGTTCAGATGCTCTTTGATTCTAGCCCTGTGTGTAGAGGTGTAATCTAAATTTTGTATATCCTAGGATAGCTATTTGACAGCAATTACCTCTTCTCTCTGCTTTTTCTATAAACTTCATAAAGAAAACCTTGTGGAATTACAATAAAAAGTACTAAATTAAATGAAAATTCTTTTTCTATGTCCTTACTTTAATTTTTCTTCCTTCCCAGATGTCTGTTGTCCTATATAGGGAAAATGGAAAAAAAGCTCTCACAACAGTTTTTTGTTAGTCTTAGATCAATGATGAAATACAAACGCAGAAAATTGTCCGTTATATTGTTACATTCATTTTTAAACATCTCTACACTAAAGTATGACTATCATTCTGATTACTTGCTAACACACTTCTACCCTTTTTCTTACCTGGTGGTGTGGGAATCTTTTAGTATTGATTTCCAGATGGTGCAATTCTTTGAGGGAAAGGTTTTCTTTCTTTAGTATGTGCTTTATAGAAAAGAATGGAATCTGTTGTCATTATCTTGTGTATACATCTAATTTTACAGTGTTATGTAAGTGATAACATTTAAATAAAGCACTGTAAAGTATCTATTCATAACAGAGCACACCATCATAACTGATGGTATGTTGCCTCTTAATGGTAGCAAGTTTTGTTTCCCTATTCTCCTCATACTGTGTCTAACTTTTTATATTGCTTTTGTAGCATGAGGTTTTCATAGCATCAGATGCTGAAGTGTTATCTTTTTTTCCTGATGGTAATGCTTTATTTCTGAACAGTAACAAAGAAGTCATCGCATAACTCCCTGAACATCCTAAATCAGATGATTTGTTTAGAATTGCAGATTATGATCAAAGGGACTACTTGAACCGTGTTTCTGTCATCAGAATTACATACAAAATAGAGCCATCACAAACATATTATAATCTAGTTTGAAAAGAGCATGATGCTGAGTAATGAAGAAACATGATGCCAAATTTTTTTTTAATTAAATATAGCACTGTAACACAGAAGAATGAAAGCTCAAATGAGAAGACACTGACGTTCCTGCTCGTGATTTTCACACATTCTTCTCAAGACAGCATATCTCTTGCCCCACATCAGCTAAACAAAATTGCAAACTACAACAGTTGAGACAGCATATTATATACATATTTTCAGACACTTCCAGCTCTCGGGTAAATTGAGATGCATTGAAACATAAAGATATCTGATGACTTCTGACAGATTGTAGTTCTCCAAATAAAAAGTTATTCTTTCACGTTTGCTCAAATTATTGTTGATATTGTAGGCAGCCAGTAAGAGCAGGGCCTGCCTGTTCAACAGTAATGTAATCCATTTACTTTTAACAATCGTTTGAAGCCTGTTTTTTTGGAGTTTGTTCCGAGTGGACCACTGACTTGTCTGGAATTATTCAGCATGTGGATTGGCGAAATACAGAGTATTCATGACCTCTAATGTGATTAAATACCTGCACTGCTTTTATATTTAAATATTAATAAAAGCAGCTAATTATTTTCTATGACCTATTGCCACGAATATATCCTTTGACAGTTCTTGAGATCAAAAGGCATCTTCAGAAACCGAGATCAAAAGAATTTATCTGCAACTAGTAGAATCAGCTTCCTTCATGATCTACAAACTGCTTATTTCAAATCAAAGCTTGATTTTACTGTTGGTTCACTTGAGACTACATACAGTGCTAATCATCCTACATTTGGATATGGAAATGGGAATTGTATCTTATTTTTTATTTATTGGATATAACATTAATTTGCACACGTGCATGAATGCATGTGCACACACACACACTGTTCGTTTATGAAAAAGTAATGTTAGATTATGTAACCACTGGGAATAATTAGTGCATAAAGTTAATACAAGTTCTGTACTTATTTTTGAAAAGTGTTCTTCAATAGAACAGGATCACGCACCTCAGTGAATCTGCAGTTGATTGTGCTCAGATTTTCCTGCTTTCAGATGACTACAAAAAGTCCTTAGGGATGCTCTGTTAATGGCGGGGGTGGGAGGAATCAGCTTTTTTCCACCCTGAAAATATTGGGATGCTTCGATTTATTTTAAAGGCAAACCTAAAAACTGTAAAAAGGTGTTAGTTGGTATTTGGAAAGTTGCATACAGTAAGTTCATAAGTTTAAGACACATTCCTTTTAACTACACCTAGCTTCAAATCCGGGGGGGGGGGGGGGGGGGAAGGGGAGGGGCTGTGTATCTAAAACTAAATTTATGCAGCTCTTAGATGTTTAAGTTCAAAATAATCAAGCAAAAAACATCCCTCCAGGCAGCTGTTTAATGGTAGAAGGTCTCAGGATTGTTAGGTGCCTCTCAGTAAGCCTACATTTGTGAGTAGGACTGGTACTCACACAAAAAGCAAACACTTTATTTTCTAGAACAGTAATAATGTTGCCTCCTCCTAATTCTGCTTTTCAGATTCAGCTCTCTGTATATAAATGCCAGGTTTGCAGGTAAAAGCACTGATGTCCCTGAATCTTATTTCAGTCACAGTTGAAAAGACTATGTGAAAACATGGATGTGCCGCTCTACCTAATGACTGTCCACTTTGCAAAGCATCTGCATCACTTACATGCACAAAAGATGTGCAGAAAATGATAAACAAAGTGTAGCTGCTGATATGTCACCGAAATAAAAGGCTGGAGAATGTTTTGTTATTTTTTCCCCTGGGTTTCACTGAGAAATAAGTAGTGCTGTCAGAAAGAAAATAGTCTCTAAATTATTCAGTCTAATTTATTTTTATCATTTGAAGTCTAAAATGAAAGTTCCAGTGTGTTAACCGTTTTCTGTAGTTGGGACGGTAAATCTGTTTTTAAAATTAAAAAAAAAAAAATTAAGTACATTAGCTGGGAAGCCTACCACTATGTATTTTGATAAAAAATAGCTAGTTTTTTGAATACATTAATTTAATGTGTTAAAAACAAAGCTGTTTAGATTATCCAGGAACAAAAAATGGGGGTGAGAATTTTAAAAGTATATAGTAATGTTTGTCACATCTGAATACTTCTGTGTTTAGAAAGGTCAATGCCCCTCTCCTTAAGATACACTGTGATAAGGCTAACCGGCACCTAACGCATCTGACTTCATTACTAATTTCTTATCTCTCCTCCTGTCTGCCCTCCTCACCCTCCTAACCTGAAGAGACTCCGTTTCTGGCCGAGAAGGTCTTAACACAGCCTCTTCGGCAGAGTTTGCGTAAAGAATGTAATTTTACATACAAAACTAATTTCTTAAGTTAACTGGTGAGCTTTCATGGCAGTGTCGCAGCTAAAAGGCAGCTTCTACTTCCAATCTGCTGCGAAAGAAATACTGTTATGATCTGACTTGCTCTTAGGAGAGCGGAGCGTAAGAAATGTTTGAGGAGACCAAAATGACTCCAAAATTCCTCTAGCGCTAGAAACGCGGCGGATTTGAGATCGCCCATAGATCGGCGTACAAGCGTGGGGGGGTCCTTTCAGGGGACCGAGGCGGCGGTCAGCTCCGCCACCTCCACCCTCAGCAGGCCGAGTGCGAACACCGAGAGAAACACGAGTGGGACGAGGGGGGCCTGGAGCGGAGGGCTCCCCCGGGTCGGGGCCTAGGCGACGGGCGAGCTCCGGCCTCCCCGCCTCAGCCCCGCGGCGGCTGGGAGGGCGGCTGCGGCCGCTGCGCCTCGCCATGGAGCCGGGGAGCGGGGCTGCCCTTGCAGGTGGGTTGGGGCCCGAGGCCGGCTAGGGCTGCCCCGGGGAGGCGGTAAAAGGAGGCCGGGCGAGGGCTCCGGGCGGGAGGCGGCGGCGGCCTGAGGAGATGCCCCCGGCCCGCCGCCGCGGCGCGGTGCAGGGCGGGCTGCCTCCCCCGGCCGCGGCCCGGTGCAGGGCGGGCTGCCTCCCCCGGCCGCGGCCGTCGCCGCGTTTGGGGCCCGTCCTTCGGGTTTGACAACCCGGCGTGTGGCGGTGGAGGTCTGTCGGTCTGGGGGTGGAGGAGGTCTGGGGGAGCAGAGGTGGGGCGGGCGCCTGAGGCGGGCCGGCGGGGGCGGGCCGCCCGTGGAGGATTCTCGCGTGGGCGGTGTGGGGTGTTCCTGGAGGGCTTTCCTGAAGAAAGGTTCGGTTTATTTGGCTTGTTTTATTGGGCTTTTGGAAATGGCGGCCCTCCCGTGAAAGTGGCGCCTCTTGTTATTAGCCAAGACGATAAGCCATGAATGACTGCTGCCAACCTGTGTTCAGGGCCTTGGAGTTCTTTTCTAATAGGCTACGAATCTGAAGTTTTTTCCTTACTCGTTTCACCCAAGTCACAAGTGTTGTTGCTAAGTTGTATTGGATAGGTGCTGGAATGCAATTAATGTTTTGCTAAAACACAGTTCCATTAAATACACAGATATAATACAAAGGGATTATCAAAGAATTAGCAAAGAATTACCAATACTTTAACCTGAAACTGATTATTTCTAACGTCATTGAATTAAAATGACTGTTTCTGATCCCCTTGTCGTTAGGAAATTAGAAATCATAGTGCTCAGTCTTCTACACTTTTATCAGTGACCGACAGAAGAAAGTGATGATTAATTTTCTTTTATTTCCTGTTTGTTTTCTTAATTTGAATGCACTAGTCATTGAGCTGAATTAAAGTGTGAAAAATACTTTTCAATGGACTTGGTGCGAATGCTTAACAGGCACTTCCATAGTCCACTGTCTTTTACAACTTCCAATGCTTCGTAAACTAATATTCAGGCACTACGTATTTAATTGTGGTTATAGTTATGTTAGTAGCTATAGTATATATAAGACTTTGTTCTTCACTGCATACTGTATGCTTTTGAGAGTACCAGGTTCCTAGTATTCCTCCCATTCTCTCTTTTCCTTGTCTTGTATTCCAAACATTTGCTTTCTTTTGAACAGTCTCATCTTCCATTCTGCCAGTATAAAATTTCTCTAAGAAAGCCAAGATCAAGGTTTTTAAAATACAACAGATGCTTTGTGGTAACTTACTTGAAGGAAACTCGTTCACTGAAAGATACTGATCTTGCAGATTTATAAACTTGTGGAAATGGAACTATTCAGGTGAAGACTGAAAATGTGAAATTAAAAGAGAGAAGTATGGTGATATTTTAGCTGATATATTTTAGCATGGGAAGAGAAGAGATGCAAAGTAATCCCTGTATAATCCTCTAAACTGTTCATGACTTCAAAAAAAGGCACTCTGCTTTGAAATTCTACATTCAAGAACTAATGCAGTCATTGCAGTAGGTAAAACTTAGGAGATACGGCTGCTTTCTTGTTGTAACTTGGCGGTATAGAAGGACTGGGATTATTTTCCACAGTCCAAAATGCCAACTGTAAATTTATACTTTATGTAATTAAATATTATTAGCATATGTGAAACTTTATAAATTACTAAGGGTCTGACTTTCATGGTCTATCTCATAAAGCTACAATTGTTTGAAGAAATAAATCATGTTACATTTTAATCATGTTTCCTTGTACTTTTGACATAATGTATTTTTAATACTTACTTTAGTATAATTTTAGCACCTTGAGTCCATTTAAAAAAAGAAAGGAAAAAAAAATATGCTGGAAGTATTGTTTAGGCTTGTGATAGTAAAACCGAGTTTTTCCCTCACCAAGTATGTCAATATTACGTATCGTTGTGTGTTATGAGTATAGGTTGTTTAAAAATGACACTGTAGAGTAGCCTTGTTTTAATATACATTTTTACAATAAAAGCTGCTTAATTGGAACACAAGACATACTTTAGTTCATCTTGATTATGCAGCTGTCCCATTATCATTATTTATTATATACACGAAAGACAGTATTACGTTAGGCATACCAATTAAATCAAGTTTATTGGTGCTTAATGTTATGGCCTTATGTGTCTGCAGCTCAGCCCAGTTCCGCTAGAGCACTCGCATCATTTTGTGACCCATTTTGTGTTCCATTATGACGGATCGATATCTTGGTTGCTATTGTGTAATGCAGAATGAGGTTACAAAGATGGGGGTAATTTTTTCAACTTTATCTGCAACGTGTAATTGACAGACTAGTTAAAGTAAAATTCATGGCAACAAAGCAGTTTTTCCTATTATGTTCATGCCATTAAAGACAGACCACACATTTATATTTGGAAGGTAAACCATTTTTTTTATATTTGTTACATACTATTATTTAGGACTGTCTGAAGATTTTTACCTGTGTAGTAATGGTGAATCATAGAATGGTTTGAGTTGGAAGGGACCTTAAAGATCATCCAGTTCCAACCCCCCTGCCATGGGCAGGGACACCTTCCACTGGACCAGGTTGCTCCAAGCCCCATCCAACCTGGCCTTGGACACTGCCAGGGATGGGGCAGCCACAGCCTCTCTGGGCAACCTGTTCCAGTGCCTCACCACCCTCACAGTGAAGAATTTATTCCTTATATCTAACTTAAATCTACCCTCTTTCAATGGTTTAAAACCATTACCACTTGTCCTATCACTACATGCCTTTGTAAAAAGACCCTCCCCATCTTTCCTGTAGCCCCCCTTTAGGTACTGGAAGGCTGCTGTAAGGTCTCCCTGGAGCCTTCTCTTCTCCAGGCTGAACAACTTCAACTGTCTTGGCCTATCAATTGCAATTTGTTTCTGTCCTGACAAATCCTTTTATATGTTCCATCTATTTCAAATGTGAAAAACTGAGCCCTTGAATGGCCTGGAAGTTAAATGAGTTAGTCTATTTTGTGTCTTACTCTATTTTAAAATGTTCAATCTTAGAGGATAATGATCTGAATAACAAATAAATGTCCTGTTGTAAGCAACATTTTGTCTATGACATTTGAAGAAGTATCTTCCATTATTAGGCATGAATTTTATGGGCAAAGTTAGAGATCATGCCTAAGGTGTGCAATCCTGTGACATAAATGAGTATTACTCAAATGTTGAATTATTTCAAACAAGTTTAGGGTTTGGTTTTACTTTGAGGTGCCTTATATTTTTAAATCACAGTAGAACTTAGCCCTGTTCCCCCCATTGCTTTGTGACTTCCCTGTTTCCAAGGTCAGTCAGAAAACTGTATGTAGCGCTTGGAAAGGTGAATTATCTAAAGTTATTCACCTCCCTTACCCAAAACCATCCCTGAAAGACTTCTTAAAAGCTCTAGAGCTGAGAATTCCCCTGTACAAACTGAGTAGCTCATCCCTTGTTGGCTGGGTGTGGCACAGGCTGCTGTTCCTCTGGGTCGAGGAGCCCAGCTCTGGGTTGGAGAGACCAATGGACGTGGGCCCAGGGGCTGGAGGAGGCTCAGACCAAGACCACTGGGGTTTTCGTCAGGGAGCAGTCCGTTTTGATCTGACTGCAGACTTAACTGTCCCAGTTTCTAGGTTAATCGTGTTTAGGAGGCCGATTCCTCTAGTTCACATATACTAATGCAAAGAATAATGAAAAGATCATCCCTGTGCTTCTGTTAAAGACTGAAAATTATTGTTATCCCTGTCAGCCTGTTGTTGACAGTAGTGCAATTCTGGCATGAGGTAGAAAAACCCATATAGCATCCAGGAGTACTTTTTTTCCTCTTGAGACTTAATTTGCTGTTGTGTGCAGCAGTGAGGGCAACTGCTGTGCATTCAGAGACCAGGCTGTTCAGTTGTGTGTATTTAACAGTGAAAAAAGAAGCAATGAAGAGGTAAGAGGCAGAAAAGCATCTTCTGACAGCTGAGAGAGTGCTAGGGGAGGAAGGGATGCTTTTGTGCCAGTAGTGGGCTCAGGGAATTCTCTTTGTTTCCTGAAGGTGTCACGTGTTTGACCTCAACTTCCAGACTTTGACAACATGTTATGAGGATGAAAGTGGGGATCACTAACTAACAAGGTGCACAAACGGCCCTTTTGTGGGGTTGCAGGTTTTTTGGAAATAGGAGATTTTATAGCTTGTTAAAATTACTTTAAGGAATGATTTAAGTTTAGATGCAAGTTTCATGGCTCTAACGGATGTTTTCAGTTTTTTAATAACAATGAATGATTTGAATTGTTTAGGTTTTTTAACCAGTAATGTGAAACCTTTGAGCTTTGGAATGGAGTTAAATATACGAAGTTTCCGACTGACAAGAAAACAAACTAAAAAGGTGATCATCTGAAACTAGTGGTTTGGTTTTTTTCTAATTAGTGGGAATTATTTCTTCCTCACGTGTTGCCAACAGTGTCAAAACCAAGGTGAGACTTACCAGAAAGGTATCTTGCTGTAGTTAATGATGTAATATGAGCTGCTGCATCAAATGCACTTGCAAAACAGCAGGACTGGCAGGTTGGGGGAGTAGGGTAGTGCTTACAAATCAGATATACCCTGGTTCTTTCTGTTATCCTGTTTCCTGTTTATATCTAAGGTCCTCAAAGGATCTTACACCATCTCTTATTTCCCCTTGGTTATCTAACACAGAGCTGTATAGGACAGTTGACTTCTTTTGTAATTATTTCAGCAGCTGAATAATTACTCAGCAGCCTTCCATGGCTGGGACCTCGGCAGGGCTGTGGGTCCTCAGTACCCTCTCCCTCTACAAGAGTTAGAAAGCTGGAGAGGGGTGGAGGTCTCTCTTGTGCTGGGAATCGGGAGACTCAGTCCTGTTTGACAGTGATGTTAGCCAATCCTGTCCTTTGCATGCACTTCCCATATCAGTTTGCGGATTGAAGGGTTTGCATAGGTATCTGTTGTTAGGGTGCTGCTCCCTGCTTCTAGCAGAGCTCGCAAGGGGTTACTGGTTCCCTCCTTAACACTGAGTAAATGCAGTTATGCAGTGAGCTTTGTTAGTAAGTAGTTACTCTCACTGAGCAACTTGTGTCCCAAATGTGTTTTGGTTGATAATTCTTGATCCTTTCAATTCTTGACAGTCACGTTTTGACATTAGCAGCTAGGATTAGAATGGTGACTTTTTCCTGTTGTTGGCCCAGTCAAGGAAAATTTCTGGTTTGGTTCTAAACTTTTTTTCTGTCTAACCATTGGTGTCATTTCTGTGCTGATATGAGCAAAAATATTATTGATAAAACTCTGTAGCTGCCAATATGCTTTTAGTAGAATGCATTCACATTTGGTGGTCTTTGGTGCAGCACTTCCTGAGGGCAACAGATTGCTGTGCAATTTTTGCTAATGCACAGTTGGCCAGCATCCCTGTATTTCTAACAATGTCATCCGGTGTGTTATTTTCTAGGAGAATTTTTACAGTGGTTTCTGAGAGAGCAGTTAGGCCTTTAGGGTACTGTGAAAAACTTGAATCAACTCTTACAACTCCTGCTTTTCCTTCCACAAACTTCTCTTTTCATGATCATAAAAGAAGAAAAGAGAAGAGAGATGGTGATAGTGACAATAATAGAAAGGAGGTGAAAGAGCTGTATATTCTCTGTAAAATCTTAATGAAATCCACTGTTTCTGGAAATACGTGCAGGTATATCACCATTTGTCGTTAATTACCTGGTTTTAAACAAGAGATTTTGAGATTCCAACAGAATTACTTCTCCAAAAACTGTTTTGATTGTGTCTTGTTCCTATGGAGAACCAACTTTGTGATCTGTGCTGCTTTTTTTTTTAAACCAGCATCTCTACAAGTAATTATTCCAGAAAAGGAGTGATTCTTTTTCTCCAGAGTAAGAGTACTTCATTAAACTCATTCAGTGTAAGGCATTACTACTGTAGAAGTGAGTCTGTACAAGATGTTAAAGAGAAAAAGGTGTCCCTCAAAATCCAAATTTCATTACTTAACTGTATGTCCTAAGTGTTAAGGTGGAATGCTTTTAAGATTTTGATGATTGTGATTTAAAGCAAAATTAGGTAAGATACCATGGTTTATGTGATTTATTAGGGATACATCTCCTTTAGGAAATAGCATTTTGGCATGTTGAGGGTGAAAGAACCTTTTGCTTGTCTCTGTTGTATTATGAGCATGTGCACTAAGGTTTTTGCTCTGCTTAAAATATAGTAGTCCCCTTTAAAACAAAGTAGAAAAGTGACTCTCTTTAGTTTGGTAATAAGTAGTGAAAAAATACTAATAATTTTCCTTGACCTGTAGAAATTCAGTCTCAACTAATACTTGCCTACTACTTACATTATTTTTATTGGGGATTTTTTTTACTCTAAATCACTTGATTTAGAGTTGTGGGCTGAGATGTGTAAAGTGCATAGTGGTAAAATACTACTGGTCAAACAGCTAACTTTGACTTTTCTTTGTAATAGTATGTCATGTAGTAGAAATAAACAGAGCATGATAGAAAAGAAGGTATTGATGGTGACTGTAATGATAAAAGGCACCTGAACATTCATGAAACGCTGAAATTAAATACCATCTCCTGACCCATACTGGAATGTTGGTCCTTCTGCAACTTCTCTGAATATAATTTAAAGGAAAATGCTAGTACTGACAAAGCATGTTATAAAGCACAAAGCAAATCTTTATTTGTCCTTTTTTAAAAGGGGGTGAATCAGAAAACTTTTGCAAAGTAGACTCTGGAGATATCAAAATGATAAACCATCAGTGAAAACCATTTGTAACACATCTTTCTGCCTGTCTTAATGTGTGGCTCTGCTCTGCAAAGGAACTTTGTAAGAATGAAGCTTGACAGACACTGTTTGAGTGATATCCGGGTGAAACTTCTATTGAAAATGAGATAATCTGGGGAGCACCTTTCATGTTCAAAGCCAAAGATTTTGGATACCTTACTGTTACTACTTACTCTTCTTTCAGTGTGTTTCCATGTATTTCATTTTATTCACAGCTTTGAAGGCAGTTCAATTACTGCATGGTTCTGTATTTGTAAAACATTTCCTTTGATGTATGAGGCAAACAAGAGTCTTACATCAGTTTGTTGTCCCACAGAGGGGCTGATCCTTTGAGGCTGGGAGAACTAACTTGTGCTTTTCCACTGGAATTCTTGGATATGGTTAGAAAAGTTGTGTGAAATAGATTTTTAAAAGTAATAAGTTTTGCAAAAAGTACCATTTATTTAATGCATAACTGCTTTAAGCGGTGGGTATAGATAGTTTAGTTCAGTTTCTAAGGGCTTACTCTCTCATTAGCTTTAAGAGTGCACTGGTGGCTTAGACTAGGTGTTTTCTGCCCTGACACAGGGCAGGAATGTAGTGTGTCAAGTGGAGAACGGTAGCTTAAAACATAGCTGTAGGTAGCTAGATCCCAATGAATTTTTGCAGTCTTATCCCTTGTGCTCTGTACATTTCAAAGTGTGACTGGTGTGTCTGAATGGACAGTGTGTAAGGAATGTACAGGAATTGTTTGTGCATTTCAGAAGTATTTGAAAGGCAAAATAAATATTTAAAAGGCAGGTCTTTCTGTAAGTGCCCCTGATGGATAAATAAATATGTGATGATTTATGACTTACTGTTCAAAGTTGAGGAGAAGGAAAGGAGGAAATCAGCTTAGTGATAGCAGGTGATCTGGTGAAAGGACGACATAAAATACCTTATTCAGACCTGTGCTGTGACTACTTCAGAGATACTCAACAGAACTTATTATAGTGCTTAATCTACAGTTTTCTTGGATAACAAGAAAAAATAATATTATGAACAATTTTTAGATGTCAAGACCAGGATGAAAGTGTAGGAAGTGGTTTTTTATTATTATTATTATTATTATTATTATTATTATTATTATTATTATTATTATGGAAGGAATATTTTTTCAAGTAAAAAAAAATACAGTGAACTACTGAATGAAAATGCTGTAGAATTAGAAAAAAAATTTTGATAATTAGGCTGGATATTATTAGTTATTTTTAATTTCATTTTTTTCCTTTTCTGTTCCTAGATCCTGTGCTGTTGCCCATGACACAATCATCTAGATAAATATTTTCTTTTTCTGACTCCTGTAATGCCTTTTGCCCTGTCCTCACAGTTTGTAACAGAGCTGATGAAACTATTTTCTTCACTTATCTTACTATCCACTTGCATCACTTTGAAGCTGTCTTCATAGACCTTTCTGTAGGCTTGAGGCTTAATGTAGATTTAGAACTGCAAGTGCAGCAATACCAGGTGTCCAAAACCAGAAACTAACAACAACCTTAGAGTTTTATCTTTTGAGCACTGGGACTTTTTGGTGTTTTTTAGTGTTTTCATCTTTGTTTTAGTGGAGATAGCATTTGCATTTAAAGTTTTGCTAGGATAAGCCTATTTGAAGTGCTTGTTATTTCCACAATTATTCTCAAACACTGCCTGAATTTTATTGTTATAGCTGGAGTGCAGCTCATGTATGTTTTATTCTCACATTGTGCACAGATGCTTACATTTCTACTCTTTTCCTTGATGATTTAGGAATGCACTAGAAATAAATAAAATAATTGGTCTCACTGTTGAACAGTTTCCAAAGCCAAGAAAATGCTGTGCATAATTTCCTTAACAGAGTCATATGAAGTTACTTTTTTGTTTTCTGTTTTTCTAATGTAATAGAACTCAAAGGCGGAAGAGAAAATCAGGTTTGGTATTTGAAAATATCAAAACTAGCATTGGCTTTTGCAATTATCCACTCAAAACCACCAGGGAAGAGTTGCAAAGAATACACTGAGCACCTTGCCAAAACTGTATCCGAACAAGATTTTGGATGGAAATCAAAAGTTGAAGTGCTGGAAGCTGAAGTTCTTCGATTACGTCAGGAACTTCTTTTGAACAAGATCTGTCCAAGATTCTGCTTGGAAAATGGTAAGTTTCTGAAATAACTTCTGACTGTGTTGCAGTAGCAAGGAAACAAACAGCTTTCATGTTGCCTGCACCATTTCTTGTCCCTAGATATGAGAGTCTTTAGTGTACAGCTTTCTATTTTTCCTAAAGCTCTGAAGAAGTAGAACAATTAATTAATTTGTAATGGGATTGAGCTTGGGAATTTGATGCTTACTCAGAACTTACGTTTTTAACTTTCAGAATCAATATGTATCATGGAATGTATCATTATCTGGAATAATTCCAGACCAAGTTGTCAATACAAAATGTTACCCTATAACCTCAGAGACACTAGTTTGCAAGAATATTGATGTAACCTATTTACATTTGGAACATGTCTTAAAGATATATTGCATATTTTTTTACCACTTTAAAGATGCTTAAAATCAGAATTTCAGCCTGATGTGTTGAAAGCATGAATCCCTAATATGTATAACGGGAAGGTTAGGCAGGCAAAGGACTGTATGTCTGCTATTTCTGTTAATGTATTTAGACTGCGGATACTGTGAATGTTTATTATGACATATAATAAAATTTTGTGAGTCTGATACTGTAGGATTCAGGAAAGCTGTTAGTTAAAGAATAAGAAAAAAAAGAAAAAAAAAAAGATGAGCTCAAACAGCACTGTTTCTCTGACTTGTGCATGTTGAGTGAGTCATTCTCACTCTGAGATATCAATGGCACAGGATGAGCTTGGAAATCGGGCAGTAGGGGATGTCTCCAGGCTCTGGGGAGATACTTCCCCCAGGAGATGGAGGTCACAATGCTCTGGGTTGAAGGAGAGAGACAGCTCACTGTTGAGGGGATCTCTAAAATCAAAATGTATAGCTAGTTGCTTTATGACTTGAGATTTTTAGAAGGTTCCCTGATAGAAAAGTTGATGAGGCTTTATTGGAATGGTTTTGTACTGAAACGGTAACTTCTTTATTTACTTGTGAAAAGATTTCTGGATTCTAACTTTAACTGAGAGGGCAGATGTATTAGACTTTAGCTAGAAGCTGTAATATTTTATTTTTTTTATATAATAGACATTTCTCTCTAGAGAAGTGAATTAATGACTATTCATACTTAGTTATTGTCTGTATGTCTGTTCTCTGCATCCTGTTCCAAACATGAAGTTTATTTGAGTAAAAGTAACTTTCAAGCTGCTCTTTCGAACAGGTGTCTTAATGTTACAAAGAACTGGTTCCATATGATGCATATGATCAGGAGAGATCTATTAACATCTAATGTCTGGAGAGGATATTCAAATTGTGGATTACACAGAACGTACCAAACGCTAGAAAAAAAAATCAATTCATCTGCAACTTCTGTGTTCCAAGTGTAACTTCTTAAAGATTCTTTACCCCAAGCTGTTGAACTGAGCAATACTGGTATGTCACTTGCCAAAGTAAGCTCTTTTAGTTGTGAGATAGGCAGAGGGAAGCAACTGTCCCTGGCAAATAACACTTTTTTCAAAGGATGTTAATTTTCATTGCCCTAGTCACAGTGAAGTTTGTTCACAGGCCTAAAATGTGGTAAATCTTGCCTAATTTTAGATGTCTGCAGCTGCACTAAATTTTCTGTGCTTTCTTCATTATCTGTACAGGGAAATGGCATGCTTACTCTAAAATTTATGGTACACTTGGCCCATTGCGATATTCACTAATATGGATATGGTGAATTGTCCACAAAAGACGTTCCTCTCCATTCTGCTAGCAGTAGGCTGAGTGGCTTAGAAAAAGTCCCATGATTCCCAAATCACTTCAGTAAGCTGCTCTTCATAGATAGCTCTTTTTATCTTTTTTATGGTCTCAGCAGCCTGTTCAAACATAGCCTGGGTAGCTGACCAAGTCTCATTTTTCAGTGAAGCCAAACTTTAATTTCAGTCTATGTTTAGCTAATGGGATCATAAATAGTAGAGATGAGTATGTGGTATCTATATCCCTTTAGTTTCTCCAGGGTACAAAACCAACACACTACTAATTTGAAGGATTACCGTGTAGCTGCTTTTCCCTTCAAATGTTTGTTTATATTTATGATTACACTGTAGATAAACCTGTTAGACAGAAAACCTTTTGACATTTGAAATATCTATGGGAGTTTACATCAACCCCACCTGCATCATATCCTGGCCAAGAGGAATAGGGCATAGTCTCCCGCTTCAGTTTCTCTTAACCACTTGGGTGTAAGAGAGCAAAAATATGTGGAAGACCTGAACTGTATCATAATTTCTATTTCTTCATACAGGTTTTCCTTAACATTGAAAGGATACTTTCGAGCTCTTGGAGTCTAACTTTGAGATGGCCGTTTTTTGTGGTATTTCTTTATTTTGACTGTTTTGTTTTGGTTTTCCCCTCCTTCTTAAACCTTGGTATGACATGTGAATTCTTCTGATAATGGATTTGAACCATATGTTCTCTTGGAAAGGATATGTTCTTCATCAGACAGATGTAACTGCTGAGTGAGCATTCATGGTTACAGGTACATTGGAGACTACAATGCTCAGTCTCTTGCTTTTGAGTAAAGAAAGATCGTTACTGACACCTGACGGGATATCTGTTGGTGAGATCTGTTCACTCTTCTGGTGATCAAGTTGATGATGTATATTAATAGCAGAACACCTGTGGTTGATACTTAAAGGGGGGTGGTTGTAGAAGCAAAGCCTACCTGAAATAGGGGCCACTCCACCACTGACATCTTCTGCTCTGGGGAAAAAAGTTTCCTCTCGTGTGTTGTGCCAGTTTTGAGATTTTTCAAGCCCATGGAGGTTAGAAGCTAAAGGGTGGCTGCTGCTGAGATAGGAAGGCACAAGGAGCTTGAATCTAAGTTGAGAGGAAAAGTGGTATAAGTGGTGTTCCATCCTGTTCACTTGAAGGCTACTATAGATCCATCAAGCCATTGTTATGGTTTGTTGTTGATGGTATATTGCCCAAGTTTACTACCTAATATCACACCAGAGGAGTTCTCTTTAGGGCCAAGTATAACTGGGCTTGTTCTTAGGGCCAGATATTCTACAGATATCATGGATCCTTTTCCTCCTCCATTCGTTTCTCCAGCCTTGTTTTTGGAGCCTGTGTTCTGCTTAAAACAATGCAACCTTTTAAAACAATTCAAACCCTCAGCTTTTCTTTGGCTTTCTTGTGTTCTGCTTAACAGCTCTATAGGTGAAAGAACAGCAGGGTTTCACAAAATCCACCACTGGAAGATCTCATGCAGCAAGGATCAGATACTGCACTTGTGTCTGCTGCTGCCTGTTGAGAGCTGAAGAGTTCGAGTCCTTCAGCCAAGGTTCGCTTTGCAGCTGTATCTTCCCTGCTCTGCATTCTGAGTGTGAGAGCTTTCCTCTCCCACCTGCTGTTTGTAATAATAATAGTAGGTCTTTCAGAGGCTTCAGGAATGATTAGAGACTGCCCATGGAGTTTTATTTCCCTGATGTGAGAAATTTGTGAGCTCTTTGAAGCTGTGATGTGTGTTTTCCTTCTCCACATAAAGTTGCACACAGTATGGATGCACAAGCACATGAAGGAGAAAAATCAAAGTATCCATTTTTAAAGATATGTTGTCTAGATTACTTTTGTCCCACCTGACCAGTTCTTTGTCCTCAGAGACCCCAAAAAAGTTTGGGGTTCCTCGCTGAGGGGAAGGAGCATGCTTTGCTACAGGTAAACTGGTGGTATGGGTTGTTAAAGTTTAATGTGTTGTTTATGAAAATGCTGTGGTATATATTCACTGACTGTGCTGTGTCTGGAGGTTCCTTATTTGACTTAATGTGCAGCTGTCTTTCTGAATACAAGGACACTGGTATTCCTTTTACATGGTGCTGCTTTTGGCTGTACGTCAGCTGTCTGAGGAGGAAAAGCAAATCTTTTCGTAATTGTCTGGTCATTATTTTTCACCTTGCCAGTATTGTCCTGACAATTATGCCTATGGGTAGAAAAAAAATCAAATTTCCTATTAATCAAAGTTTCTTGCCTTTCTTTAATTCAGATTGAAATTTCACAGAAAGGAGGAAACTCGTTGGTGTTATTCTGCGAATAAGAACATAAAATATTTGAGCATTCTGTTGTCACTTTGCTTTGGAGCTACATGAAAATACAAAAGGTCTTACAAAGCATTGATGAATTGATAGATTCATGGATTGAAGCACCTGTCCTCTAAGACAAATTCCTTAGCTCATCAAATCAACAATCATATTGTTTCTTGGCAGCCTCTGTTAAAGAGATCTGAAAAGCCTGCAGCTGTTACTCCATCCTAAGAAGGCATAAATGCAATACTCTACCCTTTTTTGCCAAGCATGTATTTTAGGAATGACAATTTAGAGGACAGATGTTTATTGCCTTGGTTGCTTTAGGCTGATACTCTTGAAGGGTTCCAAATCAGTTATCCAGGGTAAATTTTTAGCAAAACTTGTATCTAGTATGTGTTTTCTCTTCCTTAGCTTCACCTTCAATCTTGGTTCATGTTCTTCCCTTCTTATGGAGTGGATAGGAATTTACTGAACTGCTCGCTTCTCTAATTAAACTAAATAAATACATAAACAAACCAGATTCTCCCCCACTTTTTTTTTTTTTTTTTTTAGAATTAGTTTATTCTTCTTTTTATGGATAATTTACAGTAGAACTTCATCTGCCATGCCCTGAAGTCCCATCCTGTGTTCTTAGCCTCCACAGTAGCATATGGCTGCCAGCCCACCCTACCATAGTCTGTCTGTGTGTTTAGGGAAATGCTGAACTCTGAGTCAGAATGTGGTTAATGTGAATGTCTGATTTTTAACTGTGTCCTGAGGCTGTGTTTGACTTCTCAGGGTACTAAATTCTGCTTCCTGTGTCAAGACATTTGAAGCAACTTGTACCTCTTTAGGGAGTAAGAGCCAGAGACAAAAAGAATTCGTTATCTCCTGCTTCACTCCTTAACTTGGTGTGTTTCTTGAGGCATTTAGATGTACATGTGGAAAAAGGGAGCAATTTCCTTTGTAGATTAGTATGAATGAAGACACTTCAGTCTCCTTTCTTCTTGCTGGAAGCTCAGACCTGTTGCAAAAGCAGAAACATATAGAATTGGAACAACCAGCTCATCAGCTGAAGTAAAACTGATTATAAATGATACACAGCTCCAGTTTACCAGCAGCCTTGTTTTGGGCCACAGAATTCAGCCATCTCTTCCCTTTCCACTTCCCTATAAGTCATGGCTTGGGTGTTTCTTGCTCAGTAGGGAGAGTCAGAAACTCTGGGTGCTCAGCTTAAAGCCCCAGCATTTCCTTGGTGGGCAAAGAAGGGATCAGATAAGTCCTGCTTTGATGAGAGCAGGAAGAGTGATAGCCAGTCAAAATCTTTTTTGAATAATTTGATTTCAAACCTCTGGAAGGGCAGAACTCTCTGCCATAACTTAAATAACTTGTGATGTTTCTTATTCCTGCTTACATTAAAAGGAGCGGTGGGAGAACATAATTGATAATAGATTTTTTTTTTAAAGCTCATTTTCAAAGAGAAACCAGTCAGATGAATTCAGAAAGATCAGACCAAAACATATGCAGATTCCTCAGAGAATATGTTATCTGCAGCCTCATAAAGGAATCTTCCTCGTTAGTGGAGGGAGCAGCAGCAGTCCAAATCAGACTGAATAATAATGATAAAAACATATTAGTCTATTAGGAGAAATTACTTCCCTCCCCAGAAAGAAGATGAAATGGTGTGAAATGTTTACAGCTGCCCTGAATAGCACTTAGCAAAGGCATGGTAGTAAGGTAGAGGAATATAGACTAGAATATCTAAGTTATCATGGTAAGTTTATGTAAAAGCTATTTCTTCAGGTCAGTATGTTTGAAAGAGCTGCTGTTACAGATTGCTGTGTCCTGTCACCACTTTTTTCCCTCCTGGTATTTGGCAGGAAGCAAGGAATGCAAAAGAATGACAGTTACAGAAGAATAGTCAACCTCTGAGGGGTATCTTCGGCTTCTTTCTTTTTCTAGCTTCCTTCTTCCAAGGTGAGAGGATTCTCCATTGGGCAGCAGTCAACACTTAGTTTGATGTCGCCGTGGAAAACATATCTGATTATTTTTGTCTGGTGCTTAGGGAATGTGATGTTTCTGCCTAAAAAGATTCTTCCTCCTTCCCTCTGCGTGCCTTCCCCCCTGACCCCCCCCCCCAAAAAAAAGGTGGCCTTGTCTCCATACAGACACATAAGGGCAGCCCAGTCTAAGTGTCATCTCAGCATTTTCTCTAAGGCCTGATGGTGTCAGACAGACAGTATTTCAAAAACGAACTATTTGACATCTTAAGTGTACTAGTATACTCCTATGCTTCTACCAGTGGTACTAATGCAAGTAGGCCAGCATTGCAAGTAATGTCTCACAACCTAAAAAGTATTTTATTTTTTTAGGAGAGGAGCAGGGAATTGAGAACAGATAACATGAGGTGACAAAAATGAAGTTAAAATGTGTTTAGCACAGATTTATGGGAACATGGCTCTTGGAATATGATGATGAGATAAATCTGTTCCCCATAATTGTAGTGACACAATGGGGAACTTTATGAAAGCTGAGGCCTTTTCAGGATAATTAAATAAGTTAATTTGCAATCTGGAAAAAGCACCAGCTGGAGTGTAATGATTCATTGAAATCTCAGAGTACTGCTCCTTCCATGGATAACAGGTCTGTTTTGGTTGTGGAAACTTTCTCCCTTTGAAAGCAGATGCTGTCTATCTTATCAGATGGCATTGCTACAGCTGTTCTAAGCACAAACTTGGGGCAAAGGGCCCCAAGCAGCATCCTTTTCTTTCCAGGTTTCTGTATAAGGAACCTATTTGGAGGCAAAAACAACCCAATTGTCCCAGCAAGAGAAATATACTATTTTATAAATTCCCTGTGTAGATCAAGTTCCTGATAAGATGCATAGTGATTTTTAGGAATAAGGTTCATAAAAGCAAGGGGGATTCCTAATTTAGTGTAGATTCATTTCCTTTCTTCTGGGTAACAGAATTATAGTTTTGGGGAAAACTGAATGTATATGGTAAAAACAGGTTATGAAGTGTGGCCATGGCATTTAGGATCCTCTTGCCTATAAGTCTACTGTGGGGAGCTAAGGATCAGTCAGATTTTTCTGTGGAAATACAGAATCACAGAATGGTTGAGGTTGAAAGAGGCAACTGGAGGTCATCTTGTCCAACTCCCTTGTCAAGCAGGGCCACCTAAAGCCAGTTGTGCAGGACCGTGTCCAGGCAGCTTTTGAGTATCTCTAAGAATGGAGATTCCACAACCTCTTCGGGCAATCTTAACCTAACTCAAACTTAGATTTGAGTTCCTCAAGCAGACCTTTGTTTGTGGGCTTCTGGATATATAAACAAAAAAGCCAAATATTTATACCATGTTGTATTCAAGAAAAGAGATGTTTTTAGGAATGTACACCCTAGCTGATTCCTTAGGGAGTCCACCTCATATCAGCCTTCAGCTCATTACAGTTGCACCCAGATCACTGCTGCCTGCATTGGCTGATACTTCTTGTTTCTTAGAGAAGCTCTGTTTGACGATGCAAAGCATTTTTAATAAGACATAGTACTTATAGTTCAGTACTACCAGTTCAGATGGGTAGTCTTCATAGGTAACATTAATTCACTTAATATCTTGAAATATCCCCTATCTAGCTTAGAACTCAAATTTCAGTCATCGCATTGAGATGGTCAATATTGTAAAGCATATGTTAGATCTTTTGTTGTGAAAGCTGCTTGATGAGCATTAACTGACCCAAATCTGTATGTTCGTCACCTGATTATCGATCCTTCCATATCTTTACTGCAAGTATTCTTTATTTGACTTGAACTACAAAGGATTTGTGCTGTCTTCTACAGAAATCCCCTAAAAATGAATGTTTATATCCTCAAAATCCTTCTCGGTTCTTAGTGAATTCTAAACGTTTAGATGCTTTATATAAGCAAAATCCCTAACAAATTGAAGTATATGCTTCTAAGCCTTCTGAGAAGCATTTAAACCCTGGCATTGAACAATTAATTTGAGAATTTTAGATACTCAGTCCTATGTTCATTTCTTGAAATTATTCCTAAATGGGAAAAGTATGTCAGCATGAAATGCCTTAGCTTTAAGCAGAAGAGCTTTCTTTTCCGAGCCGGTTATTAAAAAAAAAAAAAAAAGGAAATGCAGAAGCAAAGTGTGGGTTGTGTGCCTTCTAAAATGTCTCCATTTGGAGAATCCTGGAAGCTTTTTATTATTTTTTTGTTATTATTTCAAAATGTTCAAATATGTGAGACAAAATTTCTTTGCTTTGATATATAGAGAAGTTCGGCTTGGTTCCAGATCAGGACAGCTATGGTGTGCTAAACACATAGGAGTTCATGAGGGAGGAGAGTGAGTTGTTTTTTCTCAATCAGTCAGCTTGGTTAGTAATGAAACCAGCAGAATAGAGGCAGGCTTACACATGAAGAAAAGGTAAAGAAAACAGTTAATAAGTGTGAGAAGATTTTTTTTGAGGAAGAAGAAGAGAATAAACTTGATTCATTGTTCATGGAAGGTGCACTTGTAACAAACCAATCAGCGAATACTACATGAAGAATTACAGAGTCCCGAAAAATGCAGAAGTGGAACAGTGAATACAGTAGGAAAAAATATGAATAATTTCACACATGTTTTCATTTCCTTTTAGAAGTTACTGACTGAACACCTTCTTGGAAAGAAGAATGCAGTATCATCAAAGGGGTTTCTAAGATTGTCTCATTTTTAATTGTCTTTTTTTTTTTTCTTTTAGATGTGGAACTGAGCCTATCAATTGTAACTGAGTTTTAAGAGAGCTTTACGTGTCAAACGTCATTGGGTTTGATTTTCAAGTGATAATCCATGTGTGTGCTTACAAAGTGAGAGAATATAAACAATGCCTAATGCTTGAAACTGAAGTAATTTTTTCTTTGCAGAATTCAAGTCATGTCTTCACTTTGTTTCTTACACCTGCCACCTTCAAGCCCATTTTCTGTTCTACAGTCCCTGTTGGTTGTGTGACTGCAGATATATTAAGTTTTTCAAAAGACCTGAAGGCCATTTTATGATTCCACAGCAATTTCTTCAGATAGGGACCCTTCTTCAGTTTTTAAATTTTGAACTACATACAGCATGTGGCCTTCCTCATTGTAACACTGTCCGGTCTGTGGCAGCCAGTAGTGCAGGCGTCGGACAAAGCGTCTTCCACCGCCCCTGCTTCTGCTACGTAGATATTACAGATGCTGCCTCTCTTACTCTGCGTTGGGTAGAACCAGGAGCTGGGTCATTCCCTTCTCTCTCCACAACTCTGAGAAACCTTATGACGGTACTGCTGCCAGCAGGCACCTGGAAGACAAAAGGTGTTTTCCTGGCCTGATGAAGCAACTGGCTCTTCCTGCTCCCTTTCTTGTCCCTGAACTGATTCTTGGTGTCTGTGTTAAGGTGGCTATTCAGAAGTGAGAGAATTCATCTGGGAGATGGGGTGGACTCTGGTGTTTCCCAGAGCTCTGCTTCCTCACGACTACTTGAAGACTCCACAGTATCTCATCGTAAGACTGATTGGCATCTCACTCCACTGATAAGAGCCTCTGTGTTCTGTGGTCCCACAGCAGTATGTGCATTTGAGTTCTTGTGCTTCACAGAAGTGCCTACAAACCTTGCTTACATACTCTACACAGTGTGCAAGTCACCCCCTTGTCCCTTGAGTGACTGCTGGTTTTCAGGCCAGACACTCTTTGCAGTGGTTGATAGGTGTAGAGGGATGTCAGTTCTTCAGCCTTTGCACCCCAAGGCTGTTCTTGTGACCGTATCTTGCTTTGTTTGGGGAGCACGTAATTCTGATTTTCAGCTCAGGATCTTAATGTAGTAAGGCGCTAAAGGGACTTAAGAATTTAAATGTTTCCTGAATCTGATGTGGCATATTTAAGGAGGCTGTAAAATTGCTCATGACCAGATATTTCATTACCTATATAAAGGCATTGTAAAATTTTGTGGTTAGTTTATCATGTGCAGTAAATTTTCATATTTCTTGTTCCTGTATATTTATAGTCAAATGTTTTTGAAATTACTGTTTAAAGATTATTGTTAGTGTGAGGCAGGCTTAATACTGTTCCTCTTTGGGTTTTTTGTTGTTTTTTTTTTTTTGTACTTGATAATCACATAGTGTGAACATCAAGACTGCTTTCTCATTTAAATAGTAGGCAAGTACAAAGTGATTAGTTTACCTTCTTTCAAGAAATAAATGATAAGCTGTTTCTAGACATTTTGAGGGAAATAATGAGTATTTCCCGGTGGGTGATTTATTTATTTTTTTAAAAGATAACTTCCACCTCCTCCCAAAATGACTAGAACATATAAATAACTGAACATTTTTAAAGCATTTTATATTATTCGTTGAACTGGAAATATGCTGCTATTGGGGGCTTACTATAACGGGTTTTCTGGAAGCTCATCATGGGACAGGAGTGTGATATCTCAGTGAGTAGGAACTGGAGCATAAATGTAACATTGTCTCCTACTGGTAGGAATTTCATTGAATATGCTACCTCTTTTATTTGGGGACAGTCTGAAGTTTGGTTCCTACTGGTATCTCTATATTACTCTGTTCTTCCCTTTTTCCTCTCTTTCTGTCTCCTTTCTTTCACCTCTGATGTTTTTTTCTTTTCCTTCGACAAGAGAATCGGTGCACATACATATGTTTTTTTGCACGTAGTTCTTGCTTTGCTTCTTTTGACTCCTGGCATTACATCCTCATGAGCAATTTTCGTGTTGCCCCATGGGATTAAGAACAGGAGCAAAATATCCACATAGTGAAACTCACAGTAGATGGATTCCCTAGAATGGCTTCTTTTCCTTAAACAGTACCATAAACTTTCAATTTTTTTCTTCTGGAATGTCTTTTGCTCAAAACCTTAGGGAGAGAAGACATGAAAGATTGATGACTGTTTTTGTTAGTCAGACCATGGGAAGTGTGCTTTGCTTCTTTGCTTGCTTTCAAAGTGTTGGTATGCAGGGCATTTGGGAACAGTGTTAATATATAAAATGCTAGGCTGGCCTTACAAGCCCTGCTTTTCCTACCTCCTGGAAATGTTGGTTGATTTCCCTACAGTTAGCCCTTTCATTGTGAGTCAATTGGTACCAATTCCTGTTCAATTTTGAGTGTGTCTGAATGTTAAAGGCATGAAACTCAACGATAAGTAAATAAACCACATTTCCAGTTTTGATCTCAGTAGTAATACCCTCATTGGATGATCTGGTATGTTTTCAGAGACTGAAGTAATGGTCAGAATTCAATTTGAAATTGTGCATTTAATGAAGTCTGTATAAACTTTTTTGAGTAGTGTTTTTTTAGTGTACAGAATACTGTAGATTGCTGCCTAGTGATGTTTTCTGTGTTAAATTTTTTTTTTTTAACTTGCCATGAAATATAACATTTATTTCCTGTCAGGCCAAACGATCTATAAAATCTTTTTATTCATTTAAGAATACAAACACAGAGGAGTATGGTATTGCTTTAGATCCTTGTGGAAAATATGAACAGTATATGCATGTTTTTTAAGAGAGAAGCAGTTTGTGGCTGTGCCCCAGTAAGCAGGGCACAGCCAGGAGTTGGTCAGATGGGGTTCTAGCCTTGCCTCATGGCACAGAGATGTTTATGTGTGTTGGTCGTCCACTTCTCTGCTCTAATGTCTCTTGCTTGTTTTGAGTGTAATCTTTTGACATAGGTAGCATGTAGCACAGAAGGAGTCTGTTGTCACCTAGTACTAAGTTATGCCCAGAGGCACTGACTTAAATATATCTAATGTGTGAAACAGGATGAAAGAGAGTCTACAATAGTGTACAAATATAATTTAATGGTGTAAATGCAGTGCATACCTTCTGTAACATAGTTTTTCTGTCTTTGAAGAAGATGGTATGAGATAGGTGGTGACTGGAGAAATTTTTGATTCTGGATGTTTTTCTTTGTTAAATAATGAAAAACTCAAGTGTAATGTTCTGTTCAACTTTGTCTCTGTTAGAATTCCTTACCTGACTTGGGGAGAAAGAGTACACGTAAAGGATGAGATCTTATTTGATGCAGTTACAGTAAAAGACCTTTACTGTCTTATAAAAACAGTCTGAGTTCTTGAGAATAAAAGTAGTGAAAAAGTTTGGAGGGCCAGAAATTTATATGCATTTCCTTCCCTGGGAATAAATGGGAGTATAGATGTCCACTTAAATTATATATGTGAAAACTGAAAACTGTCAGGAATTTTAAACTCAAAATTACTGTTCATATTGCTATGAGCATAAAACATCTTGTTCACAGATAGATACTACTTTCTGAAAGTTTTGACTTTCATTTAAAAATGTCACCTTCTTCCACAGCTAAATTCAAGTCATGAGAAGTTCTTGGTGAGCAAGCATACGTATGTTTTACGTGATTT
Organism: Buteo buteo; assembly: GCF_964188355.1. NCBI lineage: Eukaryota > Metazoa > Chordata > Aves > Accipitriformes > Accipitridae > Buteo > Buteo buteo. The sequence goes on from NC_134185.1 coordinate 7,496,431, forward strand.
TTGTGTGGAAGCAAAAGGAGAAAGCATATATGGCACTTCCCATAAGTATGTATTTAAGTGCTATGTAAATATAACTTTTACATTTGTGTTTCAGGAAAACCAGATGCCTCTGCTGAAATTCTTCTGGATCAGGAATGTATAAACCCTATGAGTTACTCAAGCCAGCTAGAAGACTCTGGATGTGATGTCTCTAATGACTATGCATTCGATTCTTTAGGCATAGCTTCTGATTTTCACCAATCTGAGCATAATGTCAACACTTCTAAACGTTGGTTGGAAAGAGTTCCCCCATTGAATCTTTGCTGTACTGGCAAGGAGGAATCTCTGACTGCTCCAGTGCAGTTTTTGCAACATCTGCTTGAAATAAGAAAACTGTCAGAAGGAGGAATTCTTCAAGCAGACTTCACACAGCTTGAGAATGATTCCTTCACCATATGCAATTCAGTGTCTCAGTTGCTTGATGGACTGACTGTTTTTTACAACAGTCCTAAATTTCCAGTTTCAAATGTTCTTACTGAAGCAGTTTGTGTTTTGATCAGTTTAATAACTGATACTAAATTATCTAATCATGTTTTGAAGAAATGTTTCAAGAAGCTGGAAGAATTTAAGAAAAACCTAATTCAGATTATTTTAAGAAACAGCAGTGTCAATAGGGTAAGTTTAAAACATCTTCCATCTTTACTACACCATTTCAATATACTGTAATACTCTCCTGGTTTTAAGCACTTTTTTAAATATTAGCTTGTCTTACTATATTTTGAAGAGTACTTCTCAGAGATTTTTGTGATTGCTCTTTTTTGTGATATGTACAATAAATACTCTAAAGCATTTTAAAAAGTTCTTGCTCATGCATGCAAGTTCTTCTAGTCTGTTCCTGAGTATAGGACTTTAAAAAAACTGTTAAAAAGGCAGATTAAAACAACTTCTTATAGAAAATATGAGACAAAACCACATTGTTGCTCTTGCTATATGAAGATATTTTGTAGATATTCAGAAAGTAATGACTATACAATTTTTTTTATTCTTTCTTATGCACCTAGATTAAATAGGTTGGTTTGCTTCAGAAGATCTCTCTCACTCTCTAGACATTTGCAAATTTGTGTTTTAAAAATAAATTGCCAGATGAGTGAAGAACTCAGAAATAGCATGTCGCCGGCACAAATGGCAAATAGGACTGAATTGCATTTTGTCTGTATTCATCATTCTGCTTTGTTCCATGCATCATCTTGTTAGTTTCCTCATTCAACTGAAATATCCCTAGTCTGTCTTCACAAGACTTCTCATAAGTAATGAATTCCATTGTATGTCTTAGGAATTTTGGTTTTCATTCTGTCTTTTAGAGTAACTTGGAACAGATATGATAGTGGAATTGTTTGAGACTTAAACATACCAATTTAGTGTATGCAACTACACTACCATTATAGTAAATGAAAATCATATCCCTATAATCCATGGAGACTAAAGAATGCTGACCAGGTACTAGGTCCCTATTTTAAGATGAGCTTTAAAGTTGCCTTTAGCAAAATGAGAGCCTGGGCATCCGCTACACCTGTGGACAGATGTACCCATTTGTCTTAATTTAAAATGAATCCCACTCACTGTCTATTAAGTATTTACACCAGAATGTAAATATCAAACCAATATTATTACCAAAATAAGGGGGAGGAGGCAGGGGAGTGTGAATATGCCTGTATTTTGGTTAGAAAGTGTTCAGAAGGAAATCTTCATATACTGAAGCTTTTCCAGCACTAGAGCCTTCTGTCTCTAGTACCAGGGTGCTTTCTATTTCAGCGTTGCCATGGTGTGATACTTAGTTTTTAATTAGAGGTGTCCCTGGCCAGTGTTTTGAAAGGATGTGAGCATACATACCATTTGTGTGGTATCAGCAATAGAGTCATGCAGGTGTGACTCCTTTTATTTTTTTGTGTGATTACAGGATACAGAACAAAGAAAACTTGAGCAGGCATTCTTTAAGGACTTCTTCATAGTTGATGATGTCCAGTGTTTCCACCTGTTCCCCTCCTCTACCTGAATGGGAAGTTAATAAATAATTAAAATAATGTTAATTGTAGGAAAGCAACCAAGAGGTTTTCCAGAGAGGGATTACTTGTTGACTGGAGGAACCTGGCAAAGGTTAAGTGAGAGGTGCCACATCTTAAATGAGAGAGAATATCCTGATCAGGGATGTTTCAAGTCTGCAAAGTGCTTTTATAAATCATTCAGGAAGGGTGGAGTATGTCCACATAATTTGCAAGTGGCATCTTTTCTCTGAATAACTTCACTGAAGCAGATGGCGCTTTATGAGATGTTTTATATCTTGCTTCCACCAAAATATTGACTTAACAGTCGTTCCTATCAGCAGCCATTACTTCAATCAAACACATTCAAAGAGTTTAAAAATTGTATAAACCAATTATTAAGGGATAATTGTGGTAGTTTCCAGATTTGTAGGGAAAAAGGGAAAACGTCTGTAGTAATTGCAATGTTTATAAAGATTTATTGAAAAATCCTTTTTAGAGGTTTGGTTTTCCTTAAACTGAATTGAATATGGAAATAAACATGTAGAATTCAGAATTAGTAGTGGAAATTGTATAACTAATTCTTCATGTGCTGTGTACCAGATATCTCCCAGGAACACTTTATGCTTCAGTTTTAATCATCACTGTTTACTCAAGTGGTGATTGAAATATCAAGATTATAGGTTTAAAATAAAATTACCATTAATTACAAGGCTGTCATCTGGAAAGAGTGGCAAACTGTATGAATTTTGGTTCCAGGAGGATGCTTAAATCCATCCAGTATTAAAACATTAGGAATTTTGTTGTATCTAACCTTACTAACTGTCAAAAAGCATTTGTACAGACAGTCACCAATGCAGCTATAGTATTTAACACAACTTTCCCTTTGCCATCTTCACCTATAAAACTGTCAGGAGCTGTCAAGGAGGACAAAGGGCTGTGAGAAACACCTTAAAAAGTGAACAAAGAGAGAAATAGCTGTGGATTACACTTAACACCTCATCTTCAAAAGCAATCCCAGCGTTTTGCAGGGCAAATTAAATAACTCAAAAAAACCTTTAAGAATTGGAAAAGAGATAATTATCTCTACATTAGATGTAAAGGAAGAAAAACAGCAGCAGAATTGCGTGCTGTAACTGTTGAGTCCTATTGTTTGAGATGTTTCTAATTATAAAGCACTGGAAGCTGTAGGAACCAGCAAAGGCATATACTGAGAGCTTTTCTGCCTGGATTCAGTTGCCTAAAACTGTGCACTTTGGATAGAATTTTCGACCTGAAACTCCAAATTGATGTGAGTATCAAAAGGAAAAAAAAAATCTATCATTTAGGATATGAGAGCTAAAATAAAAGGAAATATTACTTGAAATATAAAACCATTTAAGTCAAAGGACTACAAATAAAAGTAGCCTCTTGAACTTCCCTTTTTAATTTTTCTGTTCTCCCTCCATGTTTGGAGAGCAGCTCAGAAGTCTGCACACATCTGTCAGACACACAGTCTTTTGGAGGAAGCCTTCTGGAAAGGGCCTTAAGTCACGGCTGCTAAGGGTGAAGCATGAATGCTCTGAGGTTAAATCACCTGCTCAAAGGCCTGTCTCTGCACATTCTCCTGGGATGCCATGAAAAAGCTTGTGAGGATCCTGTGTCTAAATCTGGTACAGATAAGTTGTTGCTGTCCTGTTGCAAAATCTGTGATAGTCGCTGCTGATCTATGGAGCAAGCACTTTGTCACCAGTTTTTGAGTCCTCAGCACTGAGGCTGTTGCAGGTTTGTGTGGGTGTGTGGCTGTTGGTGCATCGTGTTTCGATGTGCAAATTGTTCATTCATGTTGAGTCACTCCGCTGTCAGCAGAACCACTGTCCTATTTATGCAGGCTCTTTGCAAGTGCTGCTTTCAAGCAGTCGGAAGTGTATTATAAGAAAACTGTGAGACTGTATTCAGTTTGCAGAGCCACTGGTTCTACTTTTCAAATGGACTGTTCTCTACCACCTGACAAAACATCGGAAAATGTTTCCCATGGAGAAGTTCCACAGGGTCTATGGTATGCGATTACAGCTCAGTGGAGTAGAAACTTTGTCTCTTCTTCAGAAAGGAAGCACAGAAACACTTTTTTCCTTAATCCACCCATTTGGGATTTGACAACAGCTATCTCCATCCACCTCCACAGGGACAGAGCAAATGTGCATCTCTTCTGCTCCTAGATTCATCTCTTGCTCACTGGCACTGAGATGTGCCTGTTCTGTTGAAGTTTGTCTCTGTTGTCCAGGATGTATTGGAACAAGGGATCATTTCTCCTATATCAGAAAAATGCAACAGTCAGAGGCACTGGGGATTCCAATTCCCAACTCCCTGTGCTGTTCAGAATAGCATGGTGTATGTTTCTGGTGAAGGTTTTGCACAGCTCATTGCAGTAGGGCACTTCAGAGAGGACACTAAATTCCTTTTACATGGGCAGTGTCCTGAATCCTGCCGGAAGCTTTCTGTAGTGAACTTGAGCTGGCTGTAGTATATGGAATTATCTTTGAAATCAAATCCCTTTAACAGAAGTTAAGATACTTCATACACATCTTATTTACATCTCTCATATATACAGCTGTGTAAAACTTCAGAACAATTATTGTTAAGGAATTTGGAGTCTCACTTGTTACTTTGGAGATAGAAGAAAAATACTTTTATATTTTGCTTCTTTCAGTGCAGTTAGCTGTATTCAAGGCTGTCATGGCCAAATACAGTCACAGGGTGCTGCATTACACAGGATTTATGCAATGTGATCCCTAGTGGTGTCACACTAGTTTATCAGCATTCTTGACAGAAGTTCAGTTCACTGGTTGTACTTCTAGGTGCAGCTGATACTGTAATTTGGAGGATGGCTAATGCATCAGTTATGTCCCAGAAGATCCTGGCCTTCACCCTGGGTTCTGTACAGAGATCTGTGTCTGTCTGTTGGACTTCCTGGTTTTAAGGAATTAATCGAAACCTTAAAATAGAAGAAAATGGTATATTGCCTTCAGGATTCTCAAGCAAAGTCGAGCTGTGTAGGGCTCTCAGAAGACACTGCTTTCTGGTGCCTCGTTCCTGTTCAACAAATACCTCATCCATCTGCCCCACCTCACTCATAATCTCTTTCAAACAAGATGCAGATGGAAAAGAGATGTGTTTTGGTGAACTGTGGTTGTTTGCTTCTTCTCATAGTATGTTTAAAACATCAATACTGACTTCAAAGATGCTGTCAAGAGTCATGAATTGCCTCCTTTGTTCAAACAAAGCAAAAAAAAAAAAAAGTTATGTGTTATTTCCTTCCCTTTTTTTAATGCTTGTCTCCTTTGGAAATTGGCTACCCTACCTTTAGGGTAGTTGTTCTGAAGTTGTTTTGCATTAACAGTATCTGAATGGATACCGAGACATGAACATAGTCTTTAGGAACTTTTCCTGTCCTGTTTGGGACTTTACTGCCTGTTTTCATTTTTTCTCTCTCTTATGTTCCATTGAAAAATCTTTATGTAGAATTTTGAAAATGCTTAAATATTACTGTTGATATATTTAGGAGAAAAGCAAACACAAGAATTCTGAGTAGTAGTTTAATGCCTTTGTTGTCCCAAAAGTGGGGTCATTTACCCAGTGTGCGAGACACCAGTATACACACAGAGCAGAGGTATTTTATTCCAATTCATGTTTATGCAGATGGGGGCTAGGTGGTAATCCACAAAGCTAGCACACCTTATACCTAAACAGGCAAGCAATTTATAAAGTTTAGTTTTGCATATTTGGTTTCCAAAGTTCTTCCTGAAAACTATTATCAGTAGTCACTTATCTACCACAGTTTCTATTTGGCTAAAGTTTTCCCCACTTTGAATTAAAGGTACAGTGTTCTTTTATTCTACAGCGCATGCTCAAGGTGTTGTCCCACAAACGGTGTTCGTTTACCTGGTGTGCAAGCCAATAACACACAGAGTTGAGTTATTTTCAAATTAATTTCATTGATGTGTATGAATGGGTGCCTGTCTCAAGACAGCACACCCTTGTCTCAAAAATTCTCACATTTATACAGTTAACTAATACAGATTCATTGTTATTTTCCTTAATGATTGGTTCTTTCTTCTTCGCCCCTCATGTAAATTAGTGTGCAGACTCTGTCTTCTTCCTTCATTGTCTTCTTCTGAGTAGGTGGTCTTGTTTGAGTAGGTGGTCAGTGAGTCGGTGGTCATGATGTCCCCCTGTAGGAATTACGTTTTGCCTACTTCTTCCCTAATCTTGGTAGTTCCAAGTGGTTCTTCAAGGTTTATTGCCCAGACCACAGTCCATTACCTTTCCTGACATAAAGCCCCATTGTCTAATAGTTCCTAAACGGTAAATCATGTGTAGTTATTGTTTCCCTATTTTAAATATTAACTGATCCGGGCTGTACACAGGACTTTAGCAGCTCCCTGGTTATTTCAATTGTATTATACATATTAATTGATAACAAAGGAGGGGGGGGTGGTCTTTTTTGGTCTTGAATTAAGTCGGTGGTTGTGATCTCCCCCTGCTGCCTTTACCTTTCCCCCAGTTACGGAAGATCTTTGCTGACCTCATGCCTATTAGCAATTATTCAGCTTTCAGAGCCTCCTGGGGTAGGATGTTCCCTTCTTACCCATCTTTTAGTTCTTCAGGGGAACAGTTGTTAGCAAGGCATGCATTGGTTATACAAAGGGTATCCTGTTTCACAAGACCTTTGTGGCCTTTTTCAGGTGGCTTAAGTACATCACCTTTACCAGATGTTTGTGTGAGAAAGGATTCACAATTCTTCATGAAAAAAACAAGCTGAATTGTAGTACAGTGAAAAGCAGAAAGAGAGAAATGTTTGAATCTCATTGGCAATTATAAAATGAAATGTGTGGAAGTGTGCTTGTGCAATTGAAAAAGTACACATTAATCAGAACCATGGTTTTGAATCTTTTCTTATCTAGGATACAATTTGTATGATTCATTAATGACTGAAATTGCCTGGAAGAGAGTAATCATGAACTTATTCCAATGGTTTTAATACATGCAACAGTATGTATTTAATACATGCTCCAACTAGTTGTGGGTAACAATAAATTCCCCCAGCTGTGTATAGTTTGCAGTATCTTTTGTCAGCAACTGCCAGGACAGTATTTAACTCATTAGTTTACAAGAGTCTTGCCTGCTCAGGGACAAATAAGATCTAAAAATAGTTATTCATGTCACTAGTGGTTCCCAAGTATAAAACTAGTGGGCCTCAGTTTTCCTAAATTAATTGAGTCCCAAGGGGAATATCATGGCTCTTGAGACATGGTGCATTTTCATCAGCCGAAGAATTTTGCTTACCTAGTGGAAGAGCAGTTCATTCATATGAATATTAAAATGTGTTGCCAGGATTTTATGGTCTAGTAAGAGTCAATGTTTGAATCTCTTGACTGTTGAATTAAATTTTCTCAGCAATCTGTTGTCCTATGTAGAGAGCCATTTAAGTCAAATGGTAATCAAAATCCATTGTTTTGTAAATCATGACAGTCTAAAGCAATCACCAAACTGACTGACTCTCATTTACTTCCATAAAGTGGATCATAGGAGTAACTAGACAGGAATGAATGAAAGGAAATTTTGTCTGCCTCTTAGACTTTTGTCCACCTTCCTTCCTCAGCCAGCCTCAGCTGGTATACATTAGGCACTAAAGCTACAATTATTGAAGAGTTACAGGATGAAGTTAGCAGAATTTTTTTTTACCATTAGGGCAAAAAAGTCTTACTTATGTTTTCCAGCCTACCTGTAAAACTCTTTTGTCAGGACTGTCTCTTTCTAATGATAAATACTGTCATTGCCTGTTTTTAGTCAAGTAATTAACTAGTATTCAGGGTATTACAGATTATTTCCACTAGGAGGAGAAAAAAGGGATGGAATAGGCCTTTGCTGTTCTTTTGATTTACAAATTAAATATATGGGGGCCCTTAACTCAAGAATACAGGAAGTTCTTGGTTTTGTCAAATATGGTAGGAAATACATATCAAAAGCTGTTTGTTTGTTTCTTTCCTCTGCCCCCAGTCTCTCTCCAGTGAATGCTTTCTGTTAAAGCTCTCTTAACTTCCTGTAGCATCTCATTAGCACTGTCATTTTGCTGCTTTGGCATCTCTGTGATATTTGCAGCCGAGACCATGTGGAACAGCAACATCAAAGCCCATCCCTCAGTCCTTCACTTATCATGCCTGTGTAAAAGCACTTGAATTCTATCTAGGCCTTGTTTTCTGTTATTCTAGCCATGTTATTGAACAAAAGGACCTAAAATTGTTCTGGTTTTTTGGTCTCGGGTACCATAGTAGGTTGTTATTCAAAAGGATGATATGACCACGTTCCTGCTGTAAGGATTGTCTTTCTCTGCACGGAAAAATTCAGTTTGTTGCTTTTGACAGAGATGGTACTTTTTTTTTGTCTTGGGGGAAAATCACCTCTTACATCCTCTAGTTTTTGAAGGTGGCTGTATATCCTAAGGAGTTTTTGGTAATCGTCCTCAACTGTTGCTTAAAAAGTGTGTACATGCTTTAATAATGAGAATCTTGGGGTTTCTCTGTTCTTTTGCCTGTTTACTAATGAACCTTTCCTCATAGCTTAAATTTGTCATGCTTCTTCTCTAGGAAATATTTTTGTGTGCCCAAACAGGGTGTGTGTTTGTGTTATGGTGATAGGATAGAAATGAAAAGTAAGCTCTGTAGAGCCTGTTATCTACAGCCAGTTGCAAAGACAGTTGAGTATTCCTTGACTAACTTTTTAGTGCTTAGCTCCTGCAGTGAAATCTACAACCCTAAACAAGGTACCTCTGTTCTTCCTAGGTATGCATGCCAGATACTTGGCATCTTTAAGTGGTATTCAAAGTAGCTCGCACATTGTGGGCGAGAGGGAAGAAGAGTGAAGGATTGGGAAATAAACATCTGAAATCCATTTTCATTTGCAGGGACTGTCTGTAAAACTTAGATGCTTAAATGAGACATTGAGTTACATCCCTAAGCTTCTTTAAGGATGACCAGCTCACCCTTTAGTTTAAAAACCTAAAAGCTAAAGAATATCTGTTTTCTGTAATTTATCCAGTGACTTTTTCTAAGCAGTCCTCAGTTTAAAAATTCGAATCCATAACTCCTCTGCTTTGAGTGAGCTCACACTTGTTGCTTACTGTCTTCTGCATCCATTAACATGGCTTGGCAATTCAGCATCACCAAGCAGATAGGCAGTTCTTCACTCCTGTAGACCAGGACTAGTTAAGAAGGAGTAATCCAGAGTAATATAAATTTTAATCTCTCAGGCAGGGAAGACTTTATATCTAGAGCTGCTTCTTCATAATCAATAGAGTATTTGCAGCAGGTATTAAAAAAAAAAAGGGCAGCAATAACATGAATTGTCTGAGTCGCAGCTGTTGTGATGCTGTTTATTTAACTGGGATTGATACTGTCTTCCTGTTGACAGTATTTACTGGATCCAGCCTCTTGGATGAATTAGATATCTAGTTGCCTAATTCATGAATCCCACGGAGATGCAGACGTTCTTGATCTCTGCCAAGATAGCATTGCTTAAAGTAAATTTATTGGTGAAAACTGTAATGTGAGCAGGATCCCAAGTGTCTTCAGTAGTTTGCTGGATTTCCTTATACGTCAGTTTGTACTTAAGTCATCAGATGAACTGAGGACTTGTGTGTTTGTGTGTCCTCAAGGAAAGTGTTGCTTTTTCTGTAAAGGTGATTGGGGTGAGGTACTTGCTTTTAGTGTATGGAAATGGATATTACCATTTTGAGGTAGACACTAAATTAAATGTGACAGTGATTTGCAGGCCTGAATTCCTCTAAGGACATCCAGGTTGTGCTTTAGTTTTGGGTTTGGGGTTTTTGTTTGGTTGGTTTGCTTTTTTTTGTTGCTTTTTAAAAACCAGAAACTCACAACAGGGTCTGTGATATGTATTTTATTCCATCAACTAGGTGTCATTGTTTTATATATCTTATCCAACTCAAGAGAATGTAAGGTGGTCAAAATGGGAAAGACAAGGTAAGTCTTTATTCTATGAAACCAAAAGAAAAAAAAGTGAAATAACTTTAGAATCAAAGACTTAGAGATGGTATTACTGTAACGGTAGAATTTCTAATATAGCATGCTCTATGTTTGAAAGTGAAGGTTAAGAGGAAGTTACCTGGATAGTAGTTTTATCTCAATAACATACAAAGCTTTATAACAGAGTTAAAAGCAAAGAATAATTAAAGATTTAGAGATAAATGATATGAAATGCAACATGAGTTTACCAGAGATAAATTGTGGCAGAACAACGTAAGAGCATTCTTTGCAAAATAAACCGTGTTTACAGATGGGAAATTTGATAGCTTTTATCTATGTAGTCTTCAGTAAAGCATTTGTTATGGAACTCATGCTAGAAAAATGTTAATGAAACTGAAAAAGGTGTTCTTTAATGCTTTAATCTTCTGTAGTTGGATAAGAAAGCAGCTAGAGAAGTAGCAGCAAGTTGTGCTGTGTACGGAGTGTTTGTACTTGACAGGAAGGGAGAGGAAAGGTTTGTGCATGTCAGTCAATCAGAGGACGTACTACTTAAGGGTAGTCCAGCCTCTGCAGGTGCGCTGGGTCTGGCCTGAGTCTTTCCTCCTTACTTCAGCAGTAACAGCCTTCCCTTGTGCAGGGAAGGAGAGGGTAAACACCTAGGAAATAGTCTGGGAAATTTACTTTTGCCAGAGGGCTTGGTGATGTGAAGAAGCAGTAAGGGGGGGGGGGAATAGGAAGATGGCTGCAAGCATGTCTCTCCTTCACAGCAGTTTCTGTGGGGTCTCATCTCTCCTCCTTGCTGATGTGGCAACAGCAGTTGACTTGGCTTAGTTTAGCCTGTGGACAGGAGCAAGCGGATGCACTGATTACTGCCTGCTTTGCTAGAGAACTGGTATCGGGTTGGATAAAAGCATATATGGAGCCAGAGGGACCCTGCTGATCAGTACACCAGAGTGACTTTCAGGCAGCTATGAAGAAATAAACCCAAGAAAGATATTTTCAATTCGTGAGCGGAAAAAATTGCACCTTCACATTCCCAGTCTGACATACAAGCTTCATGGTCAGCAAAGATGACTGGGAGGAGTTCATGTAGTATACTTCCTTGGAGATATTCCCTCCTCACTCCTTAAATTCAACAAAGCGCCACTTAAGCCAATAGGTTGCACATTTCTTTCAGTGAGTACCATAGTATCTACTGCTGGCATTTCTGGCTTTTCCAGCATCATTCACCAAAGTGTTCTGGGTTTCAGAATATTTAGTAGGCTGATGGCAGGTTATTTGTTTTTCCATCTCCATCCTCTGCTTGGCATGCAGGTGCTATATTACAGTAATTCTTTCCCAGATATTGAAATACCTTGGTTTAATTTTCATTATTTTTTCACCTTTTCTGAATCGTTTCTTAACAAACTAAAAAAAAAAATAAAAATTGTTCATCCTTTTTGCATTTTAGCTTGGTTTCTGTAAAAATTTTTGGTGCATGTAGTCACAGATGTTGCAAATAGACCTGCCTCTATTGTATGTCACACTATGTGTCAGAACGTTTTTCAGCTAAAGCTCTGCCAAAAAGTACCGAAATACTGTAATATAAAAGGCAGCTTGCAGCAATGAAGCTAACCGATGGTCCTAGCAGAGAACATCAGGTTTAGAAGAGTGGAGAGAAGTACAAACAGGATTTTGAAGGGGTAACAGCAGAGCAAGGGATTGAGATGAGGTTTACAGAGCAAAGAATTGGAATAATATGTATCAAATCCCAAGACTTGAAGATAGGAGAAATAGTGCAGCATAAGCAGGAGGAGAGATAAATGACAACCACCAAATTAACAAAGGAAGCAACATGACAGATAAGGAAAGGGGTACTAATGTTCCTTGTATAAAAGTCAAACTTTTCAGTTGGCATTGAGTTAGGAGTGGAAGTCAGGTTGTACTAAATGGGCAAAAGGCAAGGGTGATGTGAATTCAAAGGCAAAAATACTGTTTTGTTTTTAACACCTCACAGTTTGAGGACACCTGTAATAATTATTTGCCTTAGTCCTGTATTGCCAAATATACCAGTCACTTGGGGAAGAGTGCTGTTACTTGGCATGAAAGCTGTAAACTAGTGAAACGGAAAGGTGCAGTTTTCATAGTTGCAGGGTGTAGTGAATCGTGCAACTCATGAAGGAATTAAACTCACAAGTTTTGGGTAACTGTTATTAAGGAAAAGTCTAACATTATGATAAATGAATTCTAAACAAATAATTGGTAAGATTTTTATCCTGGTTTCCCGGGGAAGCAAGGCTCATATAAGTGTGCTCTTTATTTTGCCTGTCAGTCTTTTCCTCTACTAGTAACTTTTAAAACTGATAGGCAGTTTGAAATCAGTTGGAAAGATGTGGAAGGTCAAAAATACCTTCCAATAGGCTTTAAAATCGGTGGCTGGGTGGAGGAGAGACCAAATTAGTATGCTTGAGGCAAGCAGAACATCGACATTATATATTCATTTTGGTAACAGCCAGGTCGACAATCCACACATCCTTCCTCGCTACTGTCACAGCATTGCTCGCTCCTGTTCTGCATCCTGAGGAACATGGAGGAGAGCAGAAACCAGGGTGTGGGAGGAGGGTTAAAGACAGATGATGCAGCTCCTGAACAGTGAATCAGGCGCCATTATTTTCTTGTTTCTGATCGTATGGTTTTTACAATCTAATTTTCTGACTGCTTTTACCTGAGAATCCCTGAAGAGCATAGGTCTTTATTTCATCTATACCATTAAGCAAGCCCAAGGGATTAAAAGATTTCTGTTCCTTTTTTAATGTTTGATAGATTTGAGAGCTGAAGATATGCTTTTATCTTTAATGAAACTGCATACTATTTGAACTATTATCAGTTTGAATGTTTCCAGAGTTTAATTAGCAATACATGAGCATTACTCTGAAACACAAAGTCTTATTTCTGTTCGCTATTGACAGTTTTATTGCTTGTATGCTATAATTTTTTTCTGTATGCATTTAATGCATACAGTCTGTGAGCATTATTTTAACCTTAATTCTTTGTTGCCTCCTTATTTTCTTAAAATATACTAAGAGATCCACTTCAATACCATATTAAATCCATACTCTTTAATAAATCAGTTAGCAGGTGGGATTTTTCAGTGGCGTCAATACCCATATCTCAAGTACCGTAAGTATTGTCGTTACAAAATCCCTGTTTACTTCCCTTAGTAGAGGCTCAGGTTTTAAATTTGAAGTTCCCCTGTTATCTAGTCCTACAAAATGCCAATTAGAAAATGGTAACTCTTGCCAAACCAGAAAGGATATGGAAATTTTTTTAAAGATCTTATTTTAGTTAAATCTCAACTGCTAGCATTGATAAGTACAAAAAGATAAAAATTTTCATTGTTTCACTATCTGTCTAAAAATCTTGTAAGCAAATAGAAGAGAGCTTAAAATGGAGCAATTATAATCATGTTTGTATGTAAACATATACATTTAGTGTGTTCTTTGGGAGAGGTAGCATTGAAAAACTACTCTGGATTGTCTAGTTTGCTTGCTTGCCAAAGGCAAATTAGTAAGTATACTCAATATTATGCTCTGAAAATATAGAACTATAAAATATGTATCCACTCTTAATTTATAAAAAGAAGTAAAAATGAGTGGAGACTTTAATGAAAAATATGCTATTTTTTAGCATTGTTTAAACCTTGAGTTATGACTTGAAGCAGTTGTACCCTTTCAGAACATGGGTGCTATCAGGGCAGAACTATCCAGGTGTTGCAAACTTTGTTTCTTTCTTACAGTTTTAGTAGATACTATGGAAGATATTTCACAACTGTAAATGTCTAGATTATTTTTAGGAAGAGGAGTCATTGTTTTGTTTGGAAGGGTGTACATTTCCAGTATATGGAAGTCTGATTTTAATTCATATATCCTCAAAGCACATGTAGGTCCATGCATTACTTTATCCTTTCCTATAATTTTAATTGTTCAGAAACCTGTTTTTATCTCACCTTCATTCCCATTTCATCTTTATAAAATCTTTGGTGTATACATTTATGAATGATTTGTACCTCATAGATTTTCAAAGCTATATGTGTACAATTTATGAATTCTCTTTAATATGAGGAACTTACTTTGTATCTCTGACTGCAGATTTGATTCTGAATATAAGACTTGTGTTTATTATAGTTTTCTTTTTATATTTATTTTGGGATTACGTGCTAAAGCGAGATGATCACAACAAAGATTTATTAAAGTTTGATTGTTGACTGTGAATAGGAAATTGTCTCATTGGGCAGATGATAACCAAGCTGATCAAACTCCTCAGTTGTAAAAGGCTGGTAAATAGGTGTTGCATCAACTGGCAGGGCAGTTTGGCCATCTTATCAGGCAGACAAGCAGTAACTGTAAATGGGAAGCTGCCTAATTAACGGTTTTTACAGCAAAAGTTTTCGGTCCACCTCGCTGTCCGCTTACCTAGCCTGGTCATCTTACTGTAGAAATCTATCAGGTTGGTTAAGTACAGTTTTCCCTTAATAAATCCATGCTGACTACTACTGGATCGCCTTCCTGCCTTTTGTGTGTTTGGAAATTATTTCCAGGAGGATTCATCCAATGCAAACTTGTAAATGGTGGGCAAGTATTCTAATTCATATATATGTGTGTGTGTGTGTGTATATATATACGTGAGCTGGCTAGAGGAGTAAACTAGATTGTTAATAGGATGTGGTGGTCTGCCTTTGAGTGGTTAAGACATGGTAGTTATTCTTAGAGACACAAATTTGGGTCAGAGTATCTTTTTGTCAGTCTAAAATACTCATTTACAAAGAGATACTGAATATCAATGTTGTAGGGTTATACATTTATATAAAAATATAAATTATAGTATTTAATGTGTATTACTTTTGTCTTTGAAAGAACTCCAATACACTTATATATAGAAATGATAATTTCTTCTAGTAGTGTTTTATGAAATAACATTGCATTTACTTTGTAGAGCAGTATGTTTCATTACATAATAGCTATACATTTCTATTTCAGCAAACAAAGACAACAGGTTGGTTTTTTTTTTAGTAGAAAAGGCTGTGGGGAGAAAAAAACCCCAAACCTAATATAATTCTCATGTAAGTTCACATCACTCATCCTGTGCTTCAGGAGGAATGCCTTGTTTACAGCTTGTTAAACAACAATATGAAAGTGAATTGTTTGAATTTGAAAATATAGTGTATCTTCTATCAGTTCACATTTAATGAAGTTTATTCCTGATAATACTAGTGACTGAAAACTCCAGTATAGCTCTTAGCTTGCTAATGTGTTTGAATTTCAAAGAATTCATTTGTTCATTTGTCTACCTGTGACAAACAGAATTACTGTATATGCAGGGTAGTCGCCCACTTTCTATGACAGCAGACAGGCATGATGACAGCTAATGCTGAAAAGCTGCCTCCTGGGGAATTCACACTTTTGGAGGAGTTTGTTCATATGACAGTGTCCTGTAGTGCTAATCTTTTGAGAAAGGAAAGTTCCTAGGTAATGGATGTGGGTTTCTCCTAGATCTCATATTAATAGAGTTTTAAGCTCTTTCAAATTTTGAATTTGACTTTTTTTCTTTAAAATTTTAATCTGTAAATCCCATTTCTATTTAAGGTAATAGTTTGGGCTAAAAGAGAGATGTATTTTGAAAGATCAAACTTACTGTTATTTTCCTTTAGTTTCAGGCACTGCATGCTGTGTCAAACACGCTGGTTTTGCTAGGAAGGAACAACATACTAAGAAATTCTTTAATATCTCTTCTACTATCAGAAGTCCATCAGTTTGCTGAGCAGCTGTTGCAAGCTCACCAGGTACTGTCATCTTTTCTTTTGGAGAAGGGCCGAAGAGTGGTGTTGGGGAGTGTTTTGTCTGTATCTGTTTGTTTCATAAAATGTAATAAATGGATCATTCTATAGAATATGCAGGTTTAAGAACCCAGAAACTGCTAGCACCTAACTTTAACAGTTTATTCCAAAAAAAGATATAAAATAAAGAGAATTTCCTTATGGACAAAAGTAAAATTATCAGACTGTATAATAAATAGATTGTATAGGTTTTAAGATCATGCTATATGATTTGGAAAATACTTGAAATAATTAGTTAAAACAATTATTGCAACATGTAAGTTGTTGGCCATGCAGGCAATGCAACTTAGGTATCCAGCTGGACCCACAAAGAATTATGTCTATCTCTAGCTCATGTAAAACTGGAAAGAAAGTTGCATTATTTTATTTCAGAATTAGATTTCATGTTTCACATTATAATATTAATTTCCATGATGCAAAAGTTATCCAGTGCTTAAAATTATATTTAGTTTGATGCAATGAGCAGGAAATGAAGAGCAGAATAGAATGGAGATAATGTTTTTGGTAAAATGTATTCTGAAGTCAAATTTTTTCCAGTAAACTATAGGGTTTAAAAAAAAAAGAGACAGGAAGTGGATGTTCCTTTAACACTTAGAGAAGGGTTGTATGAAATAAATTGGGTTTTCATAGATTTTTCATGTATTTGTGTGTGGTGGTATGTATTTAATGCAAATTGGTTCAGTTTCACTTGGGATTATGACTTGATTGTACACTATCCTAGAAGGCTCAATAAAAAGAAAGCACACAGCTTTTAATTTGGTGGCAAATGAAGTTATTGTTATATATATAGAAAACATTCATCATCATAGGTATATCTAGTGGTGATCCACTTTAACAAATGCTTTAAGTGTTGCTCATGCAGTCTTAACTTTATTCTTTTTTTTCTCTAGGATATAATATGGGAGTAAGTTCTGACTGCTGGAGAGGGAACACGTAATTTCCAACCCAAATTTCTAGCATGTTTGAATTACATTCTGGAAAGGCTTCAGAAAGGCCAGTTTTGAAAGAATTAGACAATGAGCTGTGTCTTATTTTAAGTCACTAGTATCATACCAGAGTTATTGATGGCAGCCAAAAGCAAACAGACTTTAAAGAAATGTAAGGATAGGGAAGTGTGTAATTAAAAAAAAAAGTTTTGATTTTAAGTTTAAACAAGTTGCCCATTTTTAACATTATTAAATTTCAACTGTTTAACAGAATTAGTCATCCCTCCTTTCAGCAGAGTTCTTGTCAGTGGCAACGCAGAACTCTTCAGTGCTCCATACTAATGAAGAGCTTACGTTGAGCATTTTGTTTTGCTGCGTTAGTTACTATGGTACTACTTAACCTTGCCATCATAAGTGAGCTTCAGGCACTTAGGTGGAGACTCCAGTGACTAGTTTTACAATGACCAAGTAGTCTTGAAATGTTCACTCCCCAACACAGTGTTGGACTTTTTCTGGGAAAAGCAGAAGGTTCAAGGTGGTTGAATTTGAAGCTGCAGGAGCTGTACTTCTATCTGTAGCTGACACTTTGTAGGACTATTAAAGTTTGAAAAGCTGCAGTTCATGTAGGGAAAGTAACTGAAGTTCTGGTTTGCTTAGCTTGCTGTGAAGTCAGTGCTTTTAAAGTTTGTGGATTCTTGCATTTAGTCCAAATAGATGTATTGTGTTCATTTACAAACCCTTATATGTTCTCTATGTGATAATTATTTTTGGAAATACTGCTTAAAAAACCCTTTCTATTTATCACGATAGGACACTAAACTCTAGTATTTCTTACAGCCTGATTTACAGATCTGCTTCTGAATGATTCTGACTTTGTGTAGCATTACTTTTGGTAGGCTTGATTCTAAAAAGGATTAAAATATTTTTTTCTTGTTTTATAATCAAAACTAACAATATGGTATCAGTTTGAAATATACCAAATGACAGCTTTAAAAAAAAATTCTTCAGAAATACTTAAATTAGAATTTGCAGGATATTACTTTATATAATCAAACTTCATTAGCTGGCAAGTATCCTAATCCTGTTCTGTTACTTAAGCAAAACTGCTGTTCATTGCAAAGGCATTTCATGTCTTCCATTTAAGACAATCAAATTAAGGACTCTGAATTCTAGTTATGATTAGAGGTGTGCAAATACCTGTTTTCTTTTTGTTTTGTTGCTTTTTTTTCTTTTTTTGTTGTTGGCAGATAGGAGAAATAAAGAAATCATCTGAGGCATGTATTCAGGTTAGCTTGCAACTAACTTTTAAACATTTGGTGAAAAACAGAAATTGAAAAAATAGCTTATTAATCCAATCAAATTTCTATGTTTTATTTTTGTATAATTATAATTTTTTTTTAAAGTTGAAGATGTTTTCCAACACTGACTTGGTTTGAAAACAAAATTCCTTTTAGTTTTTCTAAATGAATCATCTAAGTATCTCAACATTTTTAGTTTAACTTCCTCATTAAGACAAATAGTTTGTAAAGTGCTTACATTCCAGAATATGCAACTTTATATTCAGTCATTTCTTCAATAGGAAGTGTGCTCAGCTCAGGTTATGTAGATTTGTGGATATATCCTTTGATAAATATTGAAAATTTTTTACTTCAAAGTTCTGACTGATTTTAGTGAGTTTGTATCTGTGTCCTCTTTGAACAAGCTTATCTGTCAATGACCCACACTTTTAAAGAGCTATCTATGCCTCTAGCTTTACAAACTAAAAAAATAGGTTGACTGTAGGAGAGTGTATCTAATGAACTACACCAGAAAATTAGAGAGATTACTCTGTATATTTTTATGTTGTTCTCTAATTGGCTAAATCCATTAATTGTAGAATATGACAAATTAATGTGAAATATATGAATAATAGAATTTTGTTCAATATTTTGGACCAATATTCCCACTTTAATGTAGAAAATAGAAGTAACTAAGGAGCATGTAAAACAGTATAGTTATTCTGATTTTTCACGCAGTTAAGATGAATTTTGTGGTAGTAAACTCTCGAGCAAGTTAGTAGTTTGCTTTAATTCATTTAAGTACTTCATCATGTGCTTAAAGTGAAGCTCATACTTCAGCGCTTTGCTGACACCATGACACTGACTTCTAGGCAAAAGCATATTAATATAAACTCAAGTGGATCCCTTAATTTTTTACTCATGTTGGATATGTACTTTTCATTTTTGTCTGTAATAGGAACCTTTCATGCTTCATAAATACAGTTTATAAGAATACAGTAACTGAATCTTATCTTCCTATGGAATAGAAATCTTCTGATCTCCAATTGGATTCCTGCTGCAGAGCAGATACAATTTTAAGATACTAAGATTTCAGAATGATACTGTGGAAGATGGATTATTTTTCAAATGCTGAACTCCTCACCATGATAGCAGATCATCCTTTGTGATAACTGTTTCAAAGATAGACAACCAGAAAAGGAAAGCACATATTGGTTTGGTGCCCATTTCTAATCCCCCAGGTATTAATTCCAAGAGCTCTGAAAAACAAAATTAAAAACCAGAAAAAAAGATTTGAAAATAGAAAAAGGAAGACATACTGTGAGGTTTTGGAAAGCCCTGTTATTCAGTAATTGCTGATACATAGCTTGTCTAGCATTACATTTTTATATCACATTATTTTCTGTACACTATTTTTCCATTTTTAAAACTTTAAAATACTTTTATCAGAAACACTGTACACTGCATAGTTTGGGTTTTTTTAAATCAAAACACCAAGTTGTGTATAATTCTTAATGTTACATGTAAGCATTAAGTCTAAATCCAAATGTGGGTGCTAACTTTTCTCCTGAAATGAATGGTGCACTTAGACTTTGACACAGGATCCAGGGTGGGATGCATCCTATTTAGTTTAGTTGTATGTAGGAGACACTGCTGTCTACTTCTCATAGAAGTCAACCAAGCAGCTAAGGTTAACTAAAAAATTTGCCAATGTGAAGATAGTCGTGCAAGACTTTGTTGAGTGTTACATCAGTTCTTGACAATCGGGCTCATTACGACAGAATAGCTTGACTCAAATGAGCGAAAGGAGTTAGACATATGGTGGGATTTGTCTCACTTCAGATTTCTATGATGTTTCCATCTGTTTTTCTTAGTTTTGTTTTCCTTTATAACCAAGGGAGGGAAAGAGGCATTTCTTGTCCAGCCTATTTTGGATGACGTAATTATGATAATTGACCCTAGAGTTGTCTGCTTCTCTCTTCTGGCCATGAAGTTCTCTTTTGGATGATCTGGGCCAGAGCAAAGGCCCGATCCTACAGAACAGCTGTAACAGGTAGTCATGCAAAGCGTATTTCTGACTGAACACTGACACACTTATTCAAGTAACCTTCTTAGATGGTTGTAACAAGTTATATTTCAGTTAGGATAATTAATAAGTTAACTTAGTTCCCAGGTATTCAAATTCTTTAAGTGTACACATCACTGGAAGAGATTGATGATGAGCTGGGGTGCAGGATACATATATTGGAGCTTCTTGTAACCTGCATCAGCAACGGTCTGTCTGATGCATGTGCCTCTAAATAGGAAGCCCTGTTCAACTAACAAGTCCATGCAGGCAGTGTACTTAGGAAGAAAAACAACAAAGAGGAGCATGAATGCAGTATGATTTTGAGCATTTTCTGAGATTTTTGTTGCCATTCAGCACTGTGTAGCAAGCAGTCGTGTCACTGAAATGTCAAACTACACAGCAACAACTCTGTGTGGAAGCAAATGAAGGGCTGAAATATTCCTGTGGCTGGAGAGCCGTTTTTTTCTAGCAGGCCTGCAAATTAGAGACATTGTGAATGTCAAGATGGACTAGCACAGTTGGTAATCAATCCATTGGGGAAAATGGAGTTTGCCTGGAGCTGTGTTCAGCTAGATAACAGAAAGGTTTAAAGTGCTAAGAACTGAGCTATTAATGTCAGGGCTTGTCTTCACAAGCCTTTCTCCATGCAGCCATTCTGTATCCAGCAGATGCTCTGGGCAGGTATGGTACCCACCACATGCTTTATTCCAAATGCAAGCGTGTCTGATGTGATGTAGAGAATTCTTCAGATAAGCTCCTGTTTCCAAGATGTCTACTTCATTTATGCAATATGTCTCATCTCTTCAGCCATAAGTTTATATATGTTGTAATAGAGCTTTTATATGGGTTAGAAAAAAAGCTATACTATTTTTCCCAAATATGATAGAAAATGGCTAAAATCATTAATTAGAAAAAAATAGTTGAGACTATTATGCAACTAGAAAAGCTAAATGCATTTTGCAGTCCACTGTTGTTCAAGATACTAAAATGGCTATCCAGCATATTTGGCTTTTTGTAGTTTCTACTGTTGACTTTTACTAACGCATCAGATTACTAATACTTCACCCAGGTAAAAGAAAAGAGATTGGTGCCCTGTAGACCTTATGAAAATAATTAAATTTGCATGTGGACATCTGTTCATCCCTCTTAAGATGTCATTTCTTTTCTTATTATGCTGATAAGCATAGATTGTAACATATTTCAAATTGTAAATGATTAAAGATGCTGCAAAATAGTTCTCTGGGTAAACATAGGATTATTTTTTATTCCATATGACTGCTGATGCTACTGGTAACAAAGGAAATAATGGCTGCATAGAATAATCAGTGGATCTGCATTTTGTATCTGATAGAGACCTAGTTTGGAGATAAAGACTTGTGAAAACATAAATCTCTCCCCTGAAAGACAGAGTGAAAGAATCAGTCAAGACTCGGTATATGTCGGAAGAGTGCCATACACCTTTGATGTGTATACCTGCTTTTCCTGCATATGTCATCCCCTATTACAAATTATATTTTAAGGTGCATATATGTCAGACGGAACTGGAAAATGACAAATGGTTCATGCATTTTCTCTCTTCCCTCTCATACTGTCATAAAATGATAGCGCTAAGGAGAAAGGAGTTTGGAAGGATTCTTACAGAGCTAGAAGCAGCGAGGCTTTGGTTGCACTTAGGTGCCTGGCAAAATTGAGGATGACATGTAATCAGAAAACCTCAGGTGTGTTTGGGAATAGAAGCAGCAAATATCGATTACATGAGGAGGACTCTGTATTACTGTCAACTAGAGAATTATTACTCTTAAAATTGGTGAATCGTCTTGTTCATGGAAACATAATACTGGAAAAGGAAAAATGCTTAATTACAGAAATCAGAATGTATCATACCTCAACAAGTAAATAAGTAATATTCCTGGAAATCTTCTTGTTTCAAATCTTGCACAAAAGCCAGGCTTAAAAAAATCCAAAATAACATGATTATAAATTAAAAAGACCTATTTGAATTCTTGGTACAGGAAAAAAAAAAGTGCAATGAAACCTTATCTGGGTTGATGCTGCTCTTACTTCCTTATTCTCAGTGTTAATTCTGTTCTTTTCCTATTGCTTTCTTTACAGCTCAGTTAATCCTTTTGCATGCTTGAAAGCAGGATGTGAATAAGGAAGAAGCATCTGATTTCTGTGGCATATGTGGTATACCTGGTAGTCTGGAAGACCATTTGATTATTACTTAATCTGTGTCTCCAAATAGGTAGTTTTAATGCTTCTGTTAACTTCCTTTCTTCATGGAGCATTCTTCCTTACTGATAGTGATTTGCAAAACAGAATGATGTTACAGCAAATTAAGCACCACTTCCTTAATGCTTTTGGATATTGGAGTTGTCTATGTGAATTATCATACATACCATATGTGCTCTTAAAAGTTCAATTTACAGGCAAGGTAACATTTTGTTACAGATTTATCTTCTGATTTTCTTTTTTCTTTTAGAGAATTGTTTAAAGTCTTCATTACAGTGTACTTTTATCACAGCTTCACTGAATGCTTTTCGGTATACAGTATAAATGCACCGTTCCTGTGTCAATGGCTTTGCAGTTTATTTGCTGTTTTAGTATTTCATATCTTCATGAAATGGAAAAGGGAAGAGTTGTAGCCCTACAATTTCTAAATAGAAATTATTGATATAATGGATTTTTGTTTGGAAGAGTAATTACAGTTGATAATTAAAACTGTCTTTAAATAAAAACCTACTTAAATATAGTAAAATCTAAATGGAAACTATGGAATGATAGTGGATACTAATGAACTCATCGCTTCATCTTTCTTTCAAAACATTTTTTTCATTTTACAGGACACATTAATATCTTTGGATTTCTTAGCTTCACACGCACTTGCCTGCCTCTAAACACGTGAGAGAGTCCTGTACATAATGACTTAGAACATCAGCTTGCCCCATTGGGACCTCATTTATTGGTTTGGGTTTTTTTGCTGAAAATACCTTTGAAGCTGTGTTTATCTACCTATAGAGCTTATGCATAACCATCACTACTTTAAATCACAGTACCAGGAAGATTAACTGATGTTTGTTCAGTGCTTTCTAAAATGTTAAAGTGCTTTTAAAAACTCATTATGTAGCTCACTGTGAGACATTATAACCACTAAGCACGTGCACAGTGGCATATCTTTTGCAGTATGCTGTGGTATGCCATCAAGTGTAGAAAAACTGCTTCTGTTCTTTGCATGTTCTTCTTTGATAAGCAGTGTTTTTCCTTATGAACTGCTGTGAATGCCACCACATCCAGAAGGAGCTGCTGTCCCAAATTTGGCTCTGAAACAAGCAGAGCTTGTGTTGCTAGGATTTGACTGATGTATAAGTTATTAATAGAGTAGGTTTATGTCTGGGATGAAAGGGTTGGCTACCTGGAGTTTCTTTTGTAGCTAAGGTTGGAATTATGATTTGCATGGCTGAGACATGGTAGGTTAAATCTGGCTTTGTAGCTTACCTTAAACATAGTCTAGATTTTGGGTGACAGCTGGTTAAGGCTTGATCTGGCAGGGCAGCAAACTGCTATCAATACTGTGCCCAGAGGAGGAGGCAAATTTCAGGACTGGTGTAAGCAGCAACTCCTGTTCATTGTTAGATTGACAGCATTTCTGGTATAGATTTAATATAGGGAGATAGGATGTGATGAGCTAAAGCTGAACATGCTTACAGAAGGTATCACAGAGCTAGATTTAGGGCTGTCGTGCTGAGAGCTTAGGAGCCTGGGGTTTCAATTTTAGGTAGACACTGATGATGTAGCCTTCTCAATCCGCAACTAATTTGGTGGAGGTAGTGTATTGGTGGGCCTGAGTAAGTGTAAGAATGAGAATTGAGCTTATTAATGCCTTTGGGACTCATAGGGGTTTTGGAGATACAGGAATGGGATGCTGGGCTAGGTTTGTGGTGAGAGAGAAAGGGAGCAGCAGCTGAGTGTGTTTAGATCTGTGTGTTAGTGACATGAGTTGCTGGACTGGTGTTAAGGTAGAGAGCAAGGCTTGGATGGCCAGGATTTGTGGAGCAAAGAATGCTTTGCTAAAATTGGAGGTATTGCAGAAAGAGAAGCTGAAATATGCTTGGGCAGGATATGATTTATATAGCTTGATTAGATTTAGGATTAAGACGTTGCTGCTTGCAGTCTTGGACTTGGATGAAATACAGGCAACCAGATACCTTTGCTGGGCTGAACCACAACTGTAAAGCACGTGTGCGCACATTTACAGTCACAGAATAATCTATGGCAGCACAATCTGTATCGCGTATCTTCTAGAATGATTTATTTCCTGCTGAAGTATGTATGTGAAATGCATGTAGCACTAACATTACAGAATTAAAACTAGTTTTAGGAAATAATGTTCTTGAATCCACTCCAGTTTAACTTCCTATTATATAAGAATAAATTATTTTCACTTGATTCCAGTAACAGTTCACATGGGGAGAAAAAATTGAGTCAAATGCATAGAGCAAGAAGATGGGGAAAATAGAAGAAAATTGTGTATGTTTGTATTTCTCCTTTTTTGTAAACAATGGCATCCCAGGTTGCACGATTACGCTGCAGCCTTTGAAGATTTAGCTTGCATGTTTTGAATTTCCTGGCATCTGTCAATCCCTGAATTGAGTTGGCAAAACACAATTAAACCTCTAGGTGTATTGTCTTGAAACAAGATAATTTTGGCTCTATTTCATCCTTATAATTAATTCTTTCATTAAAAGTTACTCCTAGTCTCTCCTGAGTTTTCAGAGAATTAAACTTCTAGCTGAAGTTGCTGGTTTAAAGAACTCTGTTTCGTGTAGCCTTATCATTTAATCAAAGCTCTTTTACTAAGCCTAGCTACTACATTTAATAGAGAATACTATAGGGAATTGTGTATGATAAATATGAGAGTGTGGTAATAGACGGAGATACAAATCTGAGTAGTAGTTCTGCCTATAGGAATAAATTATAAACAGAGCTTAGTTTAGGCTATTCGGTTACTCATTTTGAGTTCTTCTGACCCAATTTGATTATGTGAACTGTATTTCAGTCCTGTTGACTAACTTAAACAGAGTGAATTCATCAAATGATCATAGAATTGCAGAATGGATAAGGTTGGAAACGACCTCTGGAGATGATTTAGTACAACCCTCCTGCTCAAAGCAGGCTCCACTGGAGCAGGTTGTTCAGGGCTGTGTCTAACCGAGTTTTGAATTTTTCCAAGGATGGAGACTACACAGCCTCTCTGGGCAGCCTGTTCCAGTGTTGATCACCTTTATCATAGAACAAATTATTTCTTATGTTTAAGTGGAATTTCCTGTATTTCAGTTTTTGCCCATTGACTTCTGTCCTGTCACTGGATACCACTGAGGAGAGTCTGGCTCTGTCTTCCTTATCCCCCACACCACCAGGTATTTATACACATTGATGAGATCCCCCCTGAGCCTTCTTTTGTCCAGGCAAAACAGTTCCAGTTCTTTCAGCCTCTCCTTGTACGTTCTTGTCCCTTCATTATTTTTGTGACTCTTCAGTGGTCCCACTCCAGTATATCCAGGTCTCCTTCGTGCTGAGGAGATGTGCAGAACTGGACCCAGCAACCCAGGTGTGTCTCACCAGTGCTGAGCAGATGGGAGGGATCACTTCCCTCAGCTTGCTGGAAACACTTCCCCTCATGCAGCCCAGGACACAGTTTGCCACCTTTGCCACAAGAAGTCAGCTTTGACTCATGTTCAACTTGTCTGCCAGGGCACCCAGGTTCTTCTCGGCCAAGCTGCTTTGCAGCTGTCAACCACCAGCCTGTACTGTGCATGGGGTTATTCCTCTTCAGGGATAAGATTTTGTACTTCCCTTTGTGGCAACTCAGGATTCCTCTTGGCCAGTTGCTCCAGCCTGTTGAGGTCCCTCTGAATGGTAGCACAACCCTCTGTTGTGTCCATCACTCCTCCTGCTTTTGTATCATCTCCAAACTTGCTGAGTTTGGAGATGTTATGAGTCCCATTGCCGAGGTTGTTCATGAAGATGTTAAACAGTACTGGTGCCAGTGTCAGAAAGAGTGTAATCAACATGGTGGTTCCTTCACTGTGATTAACCTCGCTTCTGTGTCCATCCAGGTATCTTGAATTCTCATTGCCTAGTCATTTCTGTCTGATACCATCGTATTACTGCTAGATCATTGATGTTATCACACCTTCCTTCCAGTTGCCTAAATCCCATAACAGTTATCTTCCTTTTACTTCTGTCAGCCCTGGTTACACACCAATCCTTGTCTGTCTGTCACAGACTCCAGAGTAGCAAGGAGGAGGTAGCACCATAAGTTTGGGGCTAAAGAGGGCAAGAAGCTTTAAAGCTTGAAAACTCTTTCTCATTAAAAATAAGAGTAATTCTAGATATTCACTTAAGATTTTTCTCAAAAGTAAATGGCATATGATTCCATTTGGTATTTCCAAAATGGATAGCAAAATTAGACTAGTGAGTTGCGCTTCTGTCAGATAAATGCTGTGTGGTTGAAAGATGTTATTGTACCACCCGCTGAAAACAGAATAAATTTTCAGGTATAATGTGAAAAGAATACTTTTCTCTCTCAGTAACAAGACAAAAGAAACAACTCTTACACAACAAAATTCACCCGCACTGTAGATCAGGTAAATTATAGTGTTTTCTATCATAAGAGCTTGTTTTCATTTTGTAAATTTTGGCAGATGTTAAGCATTCAGGCTGAAACTTTTTTCTGTAGATGTCTGCCTCAGGCCATTTTTGTATGTGCTTTTTCCTTTATTTTTGTTTCTGTGAGTGCATGTGTACAAGTTTAAAAAGGAAGGCATAAGTGTCCACAGCTTTCACAGAAGTCAGTAGGAGCTTTGTTTTGAATTCATGCAGTTCTGTGTAATGTCAGGCATTGTAAAATCATGTCCTAGTCAGCCGAGATCGGCAGCTGCCTTGAGTATTTAAAAGATTCTTTCGTAAAAAGATGAAAGCCTTACCTCTCTCTCTAAAAGCAGCTGTGAAGTTAAAGTAATATTTGTGGCATGTGTGGCATTATAGCAATGATTGTCATTTTAAAAAAAAGTATTAATTCTGTATTCAGAACAGAGACTGAATGCTACATATTTTATGCCCATGCATATAATAAGGACAGAAAAAGTACTGAGTAGTATTTCTTCTAATTCCATCCTCTATAGTAACAGAAGTAAGTACCCTTGCAAAAAAGAAAAAAAAAAACCCACAACCAAACAGTAAGTGATTACATAGTTAAAACTGAAGGCATAAGAGAGTCAAATTAGGCTTGCCATGTCGTTGTATTAATTTAAAGTTGCCTTTCCTAGTAAAAAGCAGGTAGCTAGTAGTACATTAAGAAACTATATAAAATAAATGAGAGAATTAATTCGCAATATTTAAGAACATAGTCTGAATCATAGACCTTCATTTTCTCAACGTTTCATGATTCTGTTAATGAATCCTTTGACCAACCTTTGGAATATGTCCTGCTAGTTCATTCTACACGGTGGTTGCTCAAGAATCATTCGGCTCTACTTAGCTTAGAGGAAGGTATGCTTTGATTAGTGTCTGAGTTTAATGAATTAGCAGTTTATACCTACATTCTGTCTGTAACACAGGAGCTGATTCCAGTTTGTGCTTTTTTAAGATACAGTTTTCCATGGTCACAGATTCTTGAAATTAATTAATTATCATTGTCTGTTTCTCTGAGTGTAGATACCGCTGTACAATAGTAAAGGAAGTTAACTTTGAGAGAAAGTATAAAGTTGCTGAGACTTTCCTTATGCATGATTTAAGACTAATGAAAAGGAAGAGGGTTTCTGCTCCCATAGTGGTTTTAGAAAAGGTATATAGAGATTAAACTGCTGACAGAATTCTCTTTTTTATATGATACTATTGTGTTATTTGCTATACGGCATTACTAGTCACCTTTAAAGTGTTACTTTTGCAATTATGGAAGACTTAGCAATATTTTGCTCAAAACTCATCTATTTTCCATAGATACTGTTGCTAAGTAGGCCAAACGGTACAAGGTGCGGTTGTAATAGTCTTCCAGGACATGAAAAGTTGCTATAGAAGGAGTAGTCCTGACTTCTGAAGTGAACAAGAATAAATGTACTTGGTGATTAAGGTTAGCTATCAAACTTCTCACACTGAAGGTCTTCAAGTATGTTCCTGATGAGCATCTTTTGGGGGTGACCGAAGTATACTTGAACCTGTCTGAGGGTGAGGATTGGAACTAGAACACATGAGGACCCTTTCAGCCATAAATCTGAACTCTGCACTCCAATTTATGTATTATGGTAACATTGATAATTATGGTCAAAATTTGAATCAGTTGCAACGGAGGGGGAAGGAGGCAAAACTCCAGTGCAGATTTCCTCTGCACTGAGTTTTAGAAGAAATTGAAGTACTATTCTAATTAAATGTGTTGATGCTAGTTTTGGGGGAATTGGTATAATGAGGATTTAATAATTAATCCCGGTAGGTCAAGAAAGAGGTTTTACAGAAAATTTACAAAATTTTACTCATTTTAGAAAATTACTAACACGTCCTACAATCAGGATTTCAAAGTGCAGGAGGTTAGAACTCTCTTCTTCAGGCAGTAATAAAAATTCAGGATGTAGATTAGATGTGTCCTGGCAGAGATTTTAAACAGGTGATTTTTGCACAGAAGGGACTGGTTTGCGTCAGAGGAAGCCTCTTGGGGTTTTCATATTTGGAGTCCTGTGAATTCTGTATTTCTCAGGCGATTACTTTTGATGTCCCCGCTTATATTCAGTATTCGCTGTAACACCTGTGTATAATATATTTTATCTATAAAGACTGAGAAAACGGTAATTTTAAGAGAGGTCTTGGAAACTGGGAGAACAATGTAGCTGAAGACTGGCCTGCACCATTGATCGAAACCTTATAGATTTGTGCTCAGTTACATTGGTGCTATATGTACATATAAGGGTCTGAATAATGAGTAGCTTACAGCTGTGTTCACTTGAATAGCTTTTCAAATAATATGTACTGTTCTGGGTTGTTTTATGCTAATGACAAAATTAATTATATTCAAGAGCCTTTTTGCTCATTTTTAAATATTTCTATTTATCATAAGAGCTGTTCTTCAAAATGTATTTTAGCATACATTTCAATTTCAGAATATACTTCTTAACTTCCTTGCAAACAATTTTAAATGCATTTGAAAGTTAAATTATATTATCGATGCATGGATTCTGAGGTCAGAGGGAGTCATTTAGTCCAAACTCCTTTCTATACAGGTGATAGATTTTTCCAGAAGCTGAATTTAAGAATGTGTTATCAATACATCTAATCTGAAAACTGTTATTGATTCTGTTAATTTTTTACAATTATTATTCTCCTTATTCTTTAATAATAGCTTATGAGTTTTGGCTTTCTCTGTCTGAATTTTATTTCCTAGAATTAAGTAATAGTTCAAAAAAACCCCAAACAACAAAACCCTGATCAAGAGTGATAGAATATGCTGAAATAGTATAACAGCTGCATAAAGTTATATAGTGCTGTATATAAAGTTATATAGTAAGCTAGATAAATTATGAATGAAGCATAAGCAATTGTCCAAACAATTAGTTTTATGTTGAATCAACTTGAATCAATATTACTAACTAAATATTGATTTGTTTTGTTATTTATTATGTATTTGTTAAAATATTTATTTGAGGAAGAAATCCAGCTGGTGGAAACAAAATTTTTACTAGAACTTATTTGAAAGAAGCGTTACAAATGCTTAGAATACTCCAACATTTTCAATATCAGTTAAGATAGTTGGGAAAGATCCAGTCCTGGCTATGTTGTGGTCTAATTGCGTTCTGCATGCTGCTAGTCCTGTTAATTCAAAAGTTAAAGACCAGATCCAGAGCCTGTTGAAATCACTAGAGGACTGTATTTTTCAGTCAAATTACATTAAATGTTTGGTTTTATAATATGATAGCATTATACAGTTGTGGAGTTCGGGTACTTTTAAGAGTACTTATTTAAAACACAAATTCATATTCTGTTCATGTGAGTATAATTGTTTCCTTTTACCTAGGGATTTATAATTTTTTCTTATACTTCACATAACCCTTACTTTGTGTCAGTAATTTTTATTATGACCCTTTGTAAGCTATGATTTCATCATTTTTTGTTATTTATGAAACATAAACTCTTAAATAATCCTACCTGCACTTACCAGTGATGTCTGCCTTGGTTGCCTCCCCTACCTGATGCTCTGAAACAGGATTCTCTATATCTGTCTCCTTATTCACAGAGCGTACCACATGTAGCAAACTTGAAGTACTCTATTTGCATTTTCAAACTTAGCAGCCACTTCTGTTATGATTCCTGTAAGAAAGCAACAGTTACAGTAATACATGTTCAGTAACAAATGCAAATGACTGGTTTAAAGAGAGAAGAACAAAGCTTAATAGTGTAAGTTGTCTGTACTTTTGGGATTGTTTTCATGTCATCCATACTTTCTTATTCCTCTTGTTCAGTTTTAAATTGCAGCGTAAGATATTCAAAGAAGAAATTGAGTGGAGATTTTGAGGGGTTATCAGGATACAAAAAATAAGGTATTTGAGGTTACTCCAGCAATTTCATCTTATTTTTTCGTAACAGTGTTGGAATGGGGAAGAAATTTTATATTTTTAATGCAAACACCCAAAAGATGTAGCCAAAATAAGTTGTACTAAACATAGCAAAGATGAAAAATGCGTAGCATAGTTGCCATGGCAAAGCTTTTTCTTCTTTCTGGTGACAGGCAAAGCAACTGAGAGGACTCTTGCTTCTCCATATGACCTTGGTGTACCCCATCAGTCTCAGGTCCCATGGGACAGCACCCCAGAGAGCTTGCCGCCAAGCCTGCAAGCAGCAGTTCTCCCTGTAGAGCCAAAGGACCATTTGCTCACTCAGCATCTTGGCACATCTTTTGTCATCCTGAGGTGCTTCCTGATTGATTCTCCTGCCTGAAAAGTGAGGGAAGAGGAACCAAAGGAGGGCATTTTAAATATCCTTGCTGGCAGCCTTAAAGACACTTTACTGTCACTGTTGCAGGTGTGAGAAATTCTGTCAGAATTGCAGATAGCATACAACATTGCTTTTAACTCCACATACAACACCACCACCACCCCACCCCCCAGAAGACCTCAATTTCTCATTTGTTGCATTGTCTTTAAAGAAGCATTCTTCATGTCTGCTTCTTTCTTCTAATAAGCAGTGTAATATTAGGAAAGAAGATGACTTTTTTTCTCCTCTATCAGTATCTGTGTACAGATCTGAATTCACTGAGAGCAACTCAGGGTGGTTTTTGTGTGCAGAAGTGATGGCTCCCAATGAATTTCTGCACATGCAGGAGCTGGTATAACATAAACATGGCAAATTCTATTGTAATCTGTGCACAAGGCACTGGTATTTTTTTAATTGCATTTGACTCAGCAGGAGACTGATTTCTCGAATTTCATTCACAAAGATGAGATGCCTGTAGTCATTTGATCAGTGATATCTTATTTGTAAAATACCAGCCTGTTCTAAGTTTCAAATTCCAAAGAAGACTGAAAAAAACCCCCATATCTAAAGGTAAGAATCTAAAAGACTGACTTATTTTTAAGGAACCTGTTTCCTTCAGTAGGAAGTTTAAGAGAGTCAGGATTTGCAGTCAGATGCGTCATGTGAAACAGCAAGATTTTCAGGAATTTTTAGCTATCAATGTAGTTAAAAAAGTAGGTTGACAGTGCAGTCTGTGGATTTTTTTATAATTATATTGAAATTGAGTCGTATTGATTTAATTGCCGTTGTGGTAAATTAAGGGTCTGCAGGAGCAGCAATGAACAATTCTCTTATCAGATTATAACTGTTTATATCATTGGCAAATGAAATTTTTTTGTTTGTTTTGTTTTGTTTCCAGAAGCCTCAATAGTTAAGTGTAAAAGCATTGCATCTCAAAAACAAACTCTCATATAGGCATCCAGTTGCAGTTGGCATATTTCTAACAAGACCTTCAGGGCTTTGTTGCTGTAGGGAAATAGTAGCAATTAATGTGAAATCTAGTAAGTGCATGTCTGTCTGCTAAGTTAATAAATAAAACATAGACGGGTTTTATTAGCTGCCAATTGTATCCAGCAACATAGGCAGTGAACTGTGATACATAAAATAAATTGGCATCTTACAAATACTATTTGAGAAATAATTATAGTCCCTGAAGTGATTAGCCATAATAATAAATTTTACTTTTCCACTTCTTCATGCTATTGCAAAATTAATTAACTATAGAAAAGTAAACTACGATTTTGTGATTTAATCAAATATCTGTTAGTGCCAGGATCTTTCTGGGGTAAAAGAAGGGTCTGCTTCCTTTGATACTCCTTGTTTGCAGTCCAAACCATGAAATATTATGTTTGTATTGAACATAACACTTTTTGCACAGAAACTTTGTATTTTTGTAATACTCAACATGAACATAGGGGACAGAACTGTGCTCCAGTTAATTCAAAACTGTATGAGCATAAAGGAAATTCTTTAGCAGACAGGCCCCACTGCCTTTTTGGCAAATGCAATATCCTGTTGAAATAGATCTTCCAAGCAGTGATCTAAGGCTTAATATATACTTATGTTTGATATTTTAATGTGGGTCTTGACATATGTTCATTGTGAGAAATATTACAAAGGTGCTCTGGAAAGAACTTGAGAGCATCTCTTAATAAAGTGTTAGGCTGTGGCAGATGATGTTTCATATCCCCACTTTTTCAGTTCTGTCCACAATATCATATGGAACAGAAATGTCCTTTTCTTCTTCCGCTTCAGAAGTGGAGGAGAAACCACTCTTGAGTATTTCTGGTTTTTTGTGCATCTAATTTATAATTTTCCTACTTACATTTAATAGGATAAATTTTGTTTTTATCTGTGGTTTTACTTTTATTCCTAACATGCTTTAAAGTTCTTATTTCGGGGTTTTGGGTTTTGGTGTTGGTTTTTTTTTTTAACTCTACTACTTATTGATATTCTGTGATACCTTTAACGTCTCTCATCAGTTACTAGCATTATAAATTTTTACTTTACCTTCAGTGCCTTTAATTGCCTCCTCTTCTGTTCCCTCCGTATAGATTATTTAATGTTTTATCAGTGCTCTCACATTTTCTTTTAATGGGTTCATTTTTACATCAGCATACTTTGTAATGTTGATACTTGGAAAATTCAGCTGACATACTGGCAGCTTAGAAGGAAAAATAGTGACTTCCATAGTTTGTCACCTTTAAGATAAAGCTATATATATATGTTTCTGCAAGATGATTAAATTCATTTTGGGGGAAAAAAGATGTGATTTTTTTCCTTGAACTTTCAGATCAAGCAGTGTGGTTATTGTGGTCCCTTCTAGATTTAAAATTGAAGGTTGTGTAAAAACACCGTACTACATTATTTAAAACTTTCAGATACATGATTACCAAGAACTTGGAACTATTTTTAAAAAGAGGCAGAATTACTACTCTGCTTTTGTCAACGTTTCTTTGCTCTAAGTATTTTAAGTCAAAATATTTGTTCTGAAAAATTTGAGCTTGTTTATTTAGTTTGTTTTTACATGCTCTTCCCTTCAAGGGCAGTTGTGCTATAGAAATGCCACTGAGTGGATATGAATTTGGAATTAGGAAGGGTAAAGTAACTGTCATAAGATGTGAGAACAACAGCAGCAAAAAGAAAAACCTTTGAGAATTGATTTCTAAGTAAGCAAAGCAGCAGCAAAGGAGGACTTTTTTGTTTTCTTTTTATGGACTGTGTAGAATTTCAGCCTTCTGCAGTCTGATACACACATACAAAATAGAAATAATAAGGCCTGTCACAAACTTAAGGAAATGCTACACATATTAGACAAACAAGGACTGTCTAGTTATAAATTCTAAAATGACTGTTTTCTTATCATCTTACTGTTGCTTCTGGTTCTTAACGTGTGTGCCTGCTGGTAGCTAATATTTGAGACTGAGCAATAGATGTGATTTTCTAGCTAGGGTGTACTTCTCAGAGTGAGCTAGTGAGTCACCGTCACTGTCCGTTTGGCTTCTTGCTGTCAGCCAGGTTTTGCTGCCTTTCTCACAGCTTTTTGCAACTCTGTCAACTTTGCACTTTTAACAGTTGTTCCTTGTCATTTCACTGCACGATTTGCTCTAAGGCTGTTGATTTTCCTAGTTTCAGAACTTCTCAGTTTTGTTTGGCTATGTTTAAAGCTAAACTTTAAAGCTAAACTCATGGTTTCACATCAAAACTACCTTTAAGTATTACCATTATGCTAATCTTCTTACGGGTCATTCATATTTCTATTGCATTTACTCCTCTTTCCTTTTATTTACTTACACACACGGTTAACATCCAGAGTTGCTTCTGAAAATAGACTATCAAATTTGCATTAGTCTTTTAAGCAGCTGTGTCAGTATGTTCTAATGGTGTTACTGTCGTGCTGCATCTTCCTAAAGCAATTCAGAGCCCAGTTGTCTGTAGTGAATACTGCAGCTACTTGAATTAGTTAACTTTTTCAAAAACAAGGACAAAGAAATACTTTCAGACTTGCACAAAGTCAAAATAAACCTAAAAAAATGTACCTATATTCTTGCAAAATTATTCCCACCAGTCAGTGACTGCCTTCTCAAAGGCTCATAATATAAATGCAAGGGGAGCATTGCAAACGAACAAGTAATTGACTGCTATTCAAAACTGCTTACAAACATGAATATTATAATAACCAGTAGAATGGCAATTACAGTCTGTGTGGAATGTTAATGTGCTACTTTGCATGAAGTAGGCCTTTGTTATGAGTTCGTTTTATAGGTGAGCCAGTGTAGATTGTTTTCAATATGAAATATGACATGCAGTGGTATTAATAAAATCTTGTTGCACATATTGCCATCTCTTAATATGCAATTAAGCACAGTTTTAAATTGTAAGATAAATCATACTGCATGCAAGAGCAGCAAATTAAAAACCACTCTGAGTATTTTGTCATTATTCTTTCATCAGTTAGTGTAGCAAGGTGGTGCTAGCTATTGTGGGTCTAAATTCTGATGATTGCAGTTAGTGTTATTTTTACTCATAACTGTAATGAATGATTATTTTGTTTAACCCTTAAGAGTGAGTTCTTTAAATTTAATTTCATGTCATTTATCAACTACAGAAAATAGGTTCTTAGCTATTATTTCCATGCAGAGCAACTGTTCTAAAATATTATTCGGATTTGAGATAAACTGGTAAAGATACAGATGATGAGTTGTAGCAGACCTGGTCATGTGATAATGTCCTCTTAGAAAATATGTAATGGAATAGAAAGGGTTTGGATAAAACCAACAGATTTAGAGACTTGCAGTCATCTATTCTGAGAGAAAGAAAGATTGTGATTTAAAGAGGAAACAAATGAGGATTACAACAGCAGTATAGAAACCAGTATATGATGTAAAGAAGAAAAACTGAGTCGTTCTTTGCCCTTTATCATTATGGAAGAACAAGATGGCATTGAAATTTGAAGGTTAAAAAAACTTGCATCTGAGAAAAGACACACCTTTGTTCAAAGGTAATATCTAGTATATTTTCTTTCCTGATCTTCAGATCCTGTGTGAGAACTTTCTAGCTGCTTCCTCTGTGTGGATATTCCATGAAAATTCTTGTCATATGAGCTAGTTCTCTGTAATCTTTTTTTTTTTCCTCTGCTTTACCTTTTGTCTTTGGACTATTGATATCACTTCAGATGTGTTTCTCTCTAAGGCAGTAATTTTCAGCCAATACTTTGTACTTTGCTGTGGATCTACATCTAATGAATCCTAAAGGGTGAGTAAGAAGAGTAGATTCAGGAAGTACTGTGCTTCTAACCTTTATCTTGTTCTCGGAAAATGCCATTAGAACATGCTGCAGTTTATACAAGTAGTCCCAAATGTCCTAAAGAATTCAAAAATTGAAACTGCTCCTTGAAAACCCTCACTTAGCATTTCTGTATGTTTCCAAAGCTGTAATGGGGCAGCCCCTGGAAAATGGGGCACCAGGTGGCAACCATGGGAAGACCAGATATGAGTGGAATAACTGTTCCCTTGTCACAGTAGTCTCCCACCTTCAAATGATGGTTGCTTTTAGGAACAATGTATGCAGATTACTTCCATAAAAATATTTTGAGCATTACCCACCTGATCTGTTAAGCTTTTTTTTTGGTACAAATGTGGTGAGAAAGAGCATTGGTTCAGGAGGAATGTTCTGTTGACTATCTGACTCTCCCTATTGTTAGAGTCTAATAAGTAGAAATTTGCTAGAAGTCGCTTATAGCATAACATCTGTGAACCTTAATTTTGATAGGATTTGATTTTGTTTCTTCTCTCCTCTTTTAATGATTCAATCTGTGATGATTTTCTGTCATATTTTTGTTAATGTATTTCCTGCAGTCATCTGAAATCATTTTGAAGAGCTAGGTGGCCTGTGTATTTAGTATGATTTGTTAATATGATCTTTTAATATCTTTCACAGTGGTTTTAATCCTGCCTGATAAATTAACCAACTATGTTAAATTGCATTAAATTTACAGCATTATATCTGTTTAACATAGCAAAGAGAAAAGGGGAATGCTATTGTGTTACTAAAGGCACTCAAATAAGCATTGCTACTTTCTTGTATGTATTCCCTACTGGTAATTATTAAATAGAATTAGGTGACTGTAAATAGCCTTGTCCATAAAATGAAGTAGCAGGTATTTTGAATTATGACATCTGGTCCACAGTTAGGAAGATGCTTTATTTCTTGTTCCAGACCATTTAATTTAAAAAAAAAATATATCTGTCTCAAACTGAAGCTTACCTATCGTTTTGAAAGGCTAGTCATCATATGAAATGTTGGAGTTTTTCTAATCTTTTCAGGACAAATTTTTAATAAATATCATGCTATATCTAACATTGCATTCTGATTGCACAGTAAACCTGACATTAGCATTGCATTTCACCTACTGTGTGCTCATTTAGTAATTGGCGAGTATTCTGGCACCTGCAGAAAGAACAGGATCATCTCTGAGAATGTTCTGAATATCGGTTACCTTAATTCTGCTAGTACGATGCTATTTGTTGTTTTACACAAAAGGTCATGTGCTGTCTTAATGGTGGTAAGGATTAGGGACTGATTTTTGTAATCTTGAAACTGTATTAAGCTCTGAAGTGGGTTAGGTAAGTACCATATTGTAATTGCTTTTTTAAATTCTACTTCGGAAAAACAAAAACAGCCTTATGAGATGAAAAGCGTGTTCAAAAGCTTCTTTTCAAAAATGAATGAGTTATGATTAAGTACTGATAAGCATGTATCTTGCATTACTGTCAGGATTGTGTTTGTTAGAGCGAGCCACTAAAGCAAAGTGATTGCTGTTTATTTTCAGTACCTCTGTGCGTTTTCTAAAGATATGTAAACTTCGGTCTATAAATCTGAAATTAATATAGCTGTATTTTTCAGCAATCCATTGTTTTCTGATGTGATTTTAATTAATAGAGGACTTTTTATTGTTGTTGTTATTCAAAACTTAATTTTATTACCTTAGTGTCATTCTTTACCTATAAAAATGTTATATGTATGATGTTTACTTTCAGGCCTTGCTTAGATTACTAGCATTGCTGTATACTTTATGACATTTCCTGTAGGATGAGAATGTAATTTCTTATGTCAACAAACAGCATCTATTACTTTGATGATACGGTTATTGCATATGGTACTCCTACACTTGCTTGTGGTAAATGAAAGAAAGGCACATCAGACAATGAAGTGATGTTATGGATGTGTTACCTCTCACCTGTTTGCCAAAACCAGAAGCTTGATAGGTGTAAGGCTGACCCAGGGAATTGAGTGGAAATCTTGAAGGACAGACAAATCTGCCTGTGAACAGAACACAGTTCTGTCTGGGAAGGCCCGTTCAAACATCAGCTGCAACCAAAGCACCGTACGGTTTCTGGTCAGGAGGAGCTTCCTTACCACTTTTAAGAACACTGGAAGAAAGAATATGAAAGCTGTTTCTGTCCTATTCCTTGCTTTTCTTACGGACAGTAGCTACTAAATGGGGAAACGGATGGGTTGACAGCTTATATTCTTCCTGCTTTTTTAGCTTGTTTTTCTGATATGTTAGAATAACTTTGATATGATACTTGACCTTCTAGTTATAAAACCTGGATGCTTATGTGCTAGGACCCATACTATGATAGAAACTTTCACAATCTTTATTTCAGATTCTTTTCTGAAAAAAACTAATAAGAACCCAACATATTTCATGCTTCAGATGTGAAGAATTGATTTTTATTTTTTTCATTCTAGAATAGATTTCAAAACTAACATATATGACAGAAGTGACAATTCAAGTTTATGCCTTGTAGATTGGAGTAAAATAGGTTTATAAATTCCCAGTATCCCGAGAAGGTTCA
The DNA here is from genome assembly GCF_964188355.1 of Buteo buteo. Classification (NCBI taxonomy): domain Eukaryota; kingdom Metazoa; phylum Chordata; class Aves; order Accipitriformes; family Accipitridae; genus Buteo; species Buteo buteo. Next base: position 7,535,032 of record NC_134185.1, read on the forward strand.
TACATTAATCTTTTTGGTTGTTCTCTCTAAATGAGATTTCTTAGTGGCTCCTATTTTAGCTTTCTTTAACAGGATAATGGGGATTAGAATTTACTTTTTAAAGCTTTCTGGGTCTTCGTTATGTTATTTGCAAAGCAATTGTTATGATTCTTACTCCAAAATGGAAGCTTGAATGCTCTACTGCTGGTATATATCATTTCTTACAATATGTTGTGGAAATCATATTACTAGATAAGAATAATACTGCTTAAGATGGCTTGGGAGTTTCTTGTAATTCAGTGTGTCATATTAAGGGCTAGTAACAGATGACCCTGCTAAATGATACGTGGAAGAGGCATGATGCATAGATGTCTTGGGGATAAGCATCTTCCACTTGGGTGATAGAATTTGAAGTGCTTGTTCTCTTTGCTATCAAAACTATTTTCCAGGGTATGCCAAATTATTGTGTCTGGGCAGACATCATTTTGGCAAGATTCTTACTGTTGCTTCTGAAAACTCTCTAGCATGCAGCTGGCTGGGACATCGAAAGTGTTGTTCACAATATGTTGCTCAGGACTGTTGTCACTGCACATGCTGTAGATTCATTTGTTCCAAGAGTTTAGCTGATGGTCCCTCCTCTGGAATTTAACTTTCAGAAATGTTAGTAATTCCTTGACCCTTTCTGGAGGCATGTTTGGTCTTGATCTGTAAGCAGAATTGTTGAATCTTAGGGAGCCACTTGAGAAGAAAGTGATAGCATGAATAAAGACGCCACAACTAGAATTTCAGATCCCATTGAATAAAAGATCAAAATACTTTGAAAGTTTGGGGCAGGGGGGAGTTGATATAAATTTAAATAAGGAATTGTAGGTGATGTGAATTTTGCTTTAGATACTGAAAGAGGGTGTAAATCAGTTTGAACTTTCTTGGCAGGTGAATATTGACGTGGTTAATAAGGATTATGATTACTGGGAGGGATGTTAGGGAAATATGCATTTCAAATCACAAAACAAAAAGCAATTAAAGAGAAATGCTAATCAGCTAAAAACTGAATCCCAAGTCATGGCAATTTGTAATGTAATTACCTTTTATTCAAATACAGTAGTATTAAAATCAGAACAAAAAGATTTCTAGTAAAGTCTTTCATGCGTACCTGTCTTAAATGTTGTAGAGATGCTTATCAGCATGTTATTTAAACACTAAACAGCAATTAGAGATAACCTCTTTTATCCTACTGTATGCTTTCTTATACCATGGATATTGTTGGGTTTGTAAATTTTAATGATCCACATAGAGGTTACTTACATGCTTGTGGAACATCCAGTTAAAGGACTTCCTGTGTTGTTTTGAAGTAAAATACCTATTACCCAAACATACATGCCACACTCTGAAAAATGTTTGTCTTCTGTTTAGAACTTAAACACAGCGATGAGTAGCCTGGACAGGGATTTCTCAAAGGACAAACAAAGGGCCAAAACCAGAATTCCCTGTGAGAGTCTTCTTTGTTCATAAAATGAGACTGTATTGCCACATGAGGAAAGAATTCATTCATTCTTGAAATATATTTCCATTAACCTCTGACTCAGCCTGGATGGGTAGAGTAAAACAGTGTTGATTTTACTGAATACTTTAGTTTTGTCAGCATTGCCTTAGCAAACACAAATTTACTAAATGCTGATCACTTGTTGATCGAGTTTCCAGTCCGTAACTTCTTTCTTATTTTTCATTATGATAATTTAGAAACTTTTTTCCTAAAAAGCGATGCTGTTAAATCTCTCTCCCTTTAGGGACTTGTTTTTATAATTATATACTTGTTAGGACAACTGTAGTGTTAAAATACAGAAAACAATTTCAGAGAAGCATCCCTCCTATATGCAGGCATAGTGAGCACAGAAATATTTTTTTCATTTCTGTGGACATCAATGGCTATTGTTTAGTTTGTCACTGCCTTGTTGTTTAGTCCCAGATCCGCCTTCCTTATAGTTCTAGATGGAGCAACCCCTCCTACTTCCAGAAAGTCAAGGCAGCAAATAAAATAAATAAATAATTTTTAAAAAGAGTTGGGATAATTGACCATTAAACAGCATACCCAGTGTTGTGTATGTCTAGAAATGTGTAAATCAAGCTTAGACATTTTCTAACAGGCATGCTCCACTTCAAACAGTTTGAAGTAGTTTGGGTAAGTCCCATGTTCTGTGTTACATGGGACATCAGCTTACGCGCTCTCTGTGGCCTCCTAACCCATGAATTTTACTTTTCTTGCCAAGAATTCAGTCTGCATGTGTACCTGCCTGCACCAGCAGCCTTCTGCAAGGAAGCAAGGGGTAGTGGAACTATTTGTTGAGATGTGTTGGTTGGTAATAGACTATTTCAAGGAAGATCTATGCTCTTTGCCTGCTCCCACTTGCTCTAAAGAATTTCTAGGAACTTTGGCTCCATTTGCTTCCCTGAGGAGGGGACAGGCCATGGGGGATTTTTGCTGGAAATGGCTAGATGGGCAGATTTGGTTCTGCTCTATCCTCCGTCCTCCTTAACTACCTGAGTGATCACAGCCCAGGAGCTGGTGGTGCTGCAGTTCCTACTGCCTCTGCGTCTGTTGAAAGGCAGTATTAGCCATAATACTTCCCTTTAGAAGTTCCTGTTTATTTCAGTCTTCCCTTTATGCTTGTCTGAAAAATATGCATGTAAAAGGAGAGAAATACCAACTTTTAACACTTGATATTTCCGTGAAATTCGAAATAGAATTTCTTGGGATATAGAAGACATCTTGCTAGCATAAAAGTTATATCCCTGCTGAATAATAAAAGTTTGCCAAGAAATGGAAGTGGCAAAAGTTGCAAGAAAAAATTTACAAGAAGCAAAACTGTTAGATCATGATGGATTGAGGAGATTTGGGTGGAACACTTCTCTGCTAAAATAGCCATCTTCTAGAATTGTCAATTTTATCACTTTCTAAACAGCAGAGGTGTATAAACTGCGTCTTTCCACTTTGATTCAAATTTGTATCAGTATGTCAGTATTTTATATGGCATTATGTTGTGTATAATCATTGGTTGCAATATACATTTAAACTCAGTATCTTCATAGGACTAAAAAAGCCTGAACAGGTGTTAACTAAATTATAGGGATAGAAAAGGAGTAAAGCTTTTTTTCATTAATCAAACATAATGGTGCTTCTAGATTAATTCTAATTGTTTTAATTTTGTCAGAAATTACAGCATTTCAACATTACATTCTAAACTAAAAATAAGTTTTCCTGAGTTAGAGCTGTTTCTGGCTTATTCGAGAAAGCATACAGGTGTTGCTGAGGCTTTGTCCATAGCCTACATAAGTATCTGAGTTGCATGGAAGCAAATGCTAGTTGCCATGAACATAATCTCTTTCTTTTCATCTAACTTGTATTTGCACTGGCAGAGTATTGTCTCCATTCAGTAGGTCCTTTGCAACATAAAAGGAATAAAAGTTATTTGCCTATACTCAGAAGGTAACATTCAGTTTTTTGCATGTGAAAATTCCAGCCTCAACAGACTGCATCACTAGAAATATGAGTTGCAACTGGTAAATGGCTTAAAAATTGTAGAGCATGTCTTCAAAGCTAATATTTATTCTCCTGTTCTTGTTTATATTGCTCTTATTGAGAGTATTTGAATAGATGACATAAATGTGCATGAACCACATTCTAAGTGCAAAAATTGCACGTAGAATATCACTTGGGATATTTTCTGAATCTGGTTGAATAACCTTCAGAAATTACATCTACTGTTCTGTGAAGCTTACTTCAATTAATTCTGTGCTTTCAGATCCCTACTTTTTGTCCAAAATTTTGCAAAGACCCCAACTCTAAATCTGTCCAGTAAAAGAGCAGTGGCTTGGAATTTGATCGAGGGCCATCTGATATGTTGCTTTGCAAAGAGGAAGGATAATAAAAGCCCAGGGACCTGGAGCACAGATGGCTTTTTAGCATCCTGATTGTCATTGCTGCATACATTTTTGAGCAGTTTCCTTTAATGTATTAGTCCTGGTTTCTGTGATAGCATTTGTAAAGAAGACAGGTTAGAGAACTTCTTCCCTGCTTTCAGATTTTGTAGCAAATATGTGTGCTATTCCAGGTGATCACCGTGTCATGCAGGAGAAGCTTGGAGAATTAATTTCAGCCAAAACCTTTGACAATTCCTGCATTCTGAACTTGGTGATGTAAATATATGAATGCTGATTAGCAGGTCATCAAATCCAGCCAGCAGATCCTTGTACCCCTTGTTTCCATCTGATGTAAAGCTCAATCTTATTATTTAACTTTGAAAAGTTTTTTTGGATTGAGAAATTGTAATAAGAAAATAATTCCAAAAGTTAAATTCAAAACTGAGGTGTGTACTAAATGCATCTTACTGCTAAGAAACACATTTCCAAGTACCTGGTGAGGAAAAATTGGCAAGGACTGATCTCAGAAAAAAAAATTAGTATCCAAACCCCATATTGCACACCCGTCTGATCTGTAAAAAGAGTGATTATCTTAAAATTCTTTCTGAAAAACAGATTTAAGTGTTAAATGTAGTTAAAGTTGGTATTAATGTATTGGAATTGTAGTCTATAAGTGAGGTTTGCGTTACAGACATACCTTCTGAACTTTCTGGATGGGCCAGCTGTGTGTATGTGTGTGTACACATACATATGCCGCTACCCGCTTACACACATAGGTCTGTTATCTGTCTGCACCATTAGGTAACAGTAAAGGTATTCCTTTACAAATTCAGTGGCATAAATTTGCATTGGTAGTAATTGCATCAATTAGTGCTACAAGAGACATCTAACAAAAGAAATGGAGACGCATTTTATTCAGGTTGTTAAATGGGTTGGAAAGGTTAATAAGCCTTGAGCCAGAAAATGTTCTAGACTGATTCCCCCCCCCCCCCCCCCCCCGTTTTTGTGAAACAATATTTCAAAGTGCATTTGTCCCCTGAAAAGCAATAACCTCAAAAAAATACTTCCTCCTTGCCATCAGACTTACCCTTTCTGTTCAAAGTCAGTTCTGTGTGGCTAAAATAATTTTCCTTTAGTGCAGTAGTATTTGCAGAGGAAAGAGAATTAGTTAGGTTGTGGTTTCTATTATCCATAATCAATTAGATAGTTTACTAAGTTGCAATTAGTTGCACTTTTCAAGACCCACTGAAAGTAACACAATTGCTTAACTGCTTGGAAGAGCTTGAGGTTACAGGGATAAGTGAAGTGACATAATTTGCCTTTCTAAAACATTTTCTATTGATTCCTCATGCAAAAGGAAGATCTGAGTGAATTTACAAGGCCAACACATAAGAATCAAATGAAGGTTTTTGCTTGTAATGTTGTACTTCTAATATCCAAATTACAGGAACTGAAAGCATAGAACTTCAATTTATGTTTCTACATAGTCATTTTGCTGGGCACAATCATACTTTATCACTGTAAAGAGTTTCAGGACATGGTACATCTGAGGATCTAGTTTAGAGTGGGATGAATTACATCCTGAAAGAGTCAGTTGCCAAAACTTGGACATCTAATACCACACTAGATGCGATGCCCTAAGGTTGTACTCCTGGCTTACAGCTGCTGACTCTTCTGTAAAGCTCTACTCATCCACATGCCTTGGATACCCATGGACATCCAAAATAGCAACAGATACCTGCATTCAAGCAACTGAGTCCCATCCCCTGCTTCCATCTGTTGGCTAAAGCAGGAACCAAGGATAACTATCTCAGCCTGTTGATGCCTGTGTTGGGTCAGATGACTCCTACACTGAAAGTCTTAGGAGCAGAATTTGTAGGCCTTTAGAATCATGTATTCCCTAGAAATTCAGGAAATCATTTAATAGTCAAAACAATCACTATTTAGGCATGGTTGTCCTAGAGGCAGATGCTTGGTATTTGAAGAAACAGACTGTCTTGTAACTCTGCTTTAGAAGGAGGTTTTCCCTAGTTACTGAATTTGATTTAATTGGACTTTAAATGTATGCAAATAGTTAATATTGTCCTTTTATATTTTTTGCTGTATGTAGTGATAAGAATGTCAATATCGAATTCTTGGCAGCAGCTTTTGAACTGGAGATTTTTCGTACCCGGTTCCAGGGAGACAGAACGGGAGCATGCAAGGCTAGGGATAATATTTTTCAGTAATTAACCTAAAGTTCAAGATGTTTGGAAAACTCAGCAAAATTACTTTGCTACATTGAGGCTTTGCAGTAGGTTCGCTATGGTGTGTTAGTCTTGTCCCTGAGGTGGGAGGTTACCTGAAAGACATTACCCTAGAGAGCTTCAAACACAGATTTTAGGTTTAAGAACTACTAGCTCAGAAAGACAAAGTGAGCAGCTATGTTTTTACTTTTCAGTTCTGATCATCCATCAGGTCATTGGTAGATTTTGCTGTTAAGGAGGACACAGAATTTCATTGCAGGGAGACAAGTCCCCAAGGTTTAAGTTTTTATCTTACCAGTTGTTCCCTCTGTACAGCAGAGATTCTGAAAGCTTCAGTTTGAAATTGCAGTTTCCAAATACAGGGCAGGTAAATTTATATTAGATAAAGCTATAAGGCTTTTAATGAATTAGTAGTTTGGCCAGTGAGCTCATTTGACAAACTGACTCTTCCACTTTGTAACTGACTCAGATATGTAGTACTGGCTTGTGTATTTTCTACTGATATTGAGAATTTGGACTTTTTGTTTGCTTTCTAGAGGTGTCACTTGAATAGATGATTGTCTATATTTGAGAGTAAAAAAAAAATCTTTTTTTATTTGTTATTTTATTTCTCAGAAAAAAGAAATCCCCCCAATATCATTATATGCCTAAAACAAACAAAGCTGCTGTTGTTGTTTATCTGTAGATCATTATTGTATGTCACAGCCTCTGGATAATTAGGTAGAGAAAACCCTCTTTGACTCATGAACAGGATGTTGTGTTGACTTTTCATTTGGTAGCATGATGGAGAGTTAATTATTTGGCTGTTATCACAAAAAGGAAGACATTTCTTGGAAGTAATCCTACTGAGTGTGTAGCTGTTCTGATCATATAAATACTACTGCAAATTTTTACATTATTCCTTAAACTGTCGTCTGAGATGGTGGGCTGCAGAAGCATTTTCAGACTGTGCTTATATATCGATTTTTCTTTATTCCCAGACGCAGGCCATGTATGACATTACCCAGTATGAGAATATTTTTCCTTTGTGCATGATTCTGGAACAACTTCTTCAAAATGAGACAGAAGAAAGTAACATTTCAAGCTCAGACTATGATGGAGAAGAAAAAATCGAATTTCTGAAGAACCTTGATCGAATTATTCTTCATCTCTCAGATGAATTCCCTTTGTTTTCTTTATATTTATGGAGAGTGAGTGTTCTTTTGAACTCAGCTCAAATACAAATTGATTAAAACAAGTAGCCTACTTTTTAACAGTGCATTTGTTGTGGGATTGCATTGGAAAATTTTTGAGCCAGACAGGAAAATTGTCATTATTGGAAAACATTTACTTTAAACTACTATGCTATACAGCAGTTTCAGAGATAATGCAGTTTATTTCCAATTTTAAATATAGAAAAAAATGTTATAATCCAGGTGCTGGTTTTGAATAAATGCTGTTTCTCATAATGGAAAACAATATGTTGGTGTTTGTGTACACAACAAAGTAAGTTGTTTCAGGTGATGTTTAAAATAAGCACTCTGAATTTTAAAGTCTAGGCATAAAGTGTGTGTAGAGGTTTCAAGTTAGGAAACTAGTGCCTGTCTTTTAAGAGTTGTATAGCTTCTGTGTACTTTAGAGACAATGGCTGGTTGGCAGCAATAAAAATGTTTCTTTTTAAACTTGGTAACTTATCACTACAAATTCTTATAGGACAGACTTTGTTTCTGATTTAATCAAGAGAGTCATCACCTGAGCAAAATAAAATCTGGCACTCAGTTTTACAACTTTCTTACATTCATTGTATACTTCTTGTCTTTACTTGTGTATGCACAAGTGTAGGCACGGTAGGCCTAATTCACTCTGAGTTGACTAATGATTTCAAAGATTTAGGCTGAATAAATTAACTCCTTTAATGATTACTTTAAACCTTTCTGTTCAAAATTAATGAATATTGAGAAAATCCCCTTTGTATATTTATGTATTATCTGATTTTAAAAATTTTATTTTTATGATGGAATTATATTCTTAGTAAAAATTAAAGTAACATATTTTAACAGAAATCATCTTAAACATAAAAGGCCTTTAAAGTATGAGTTCAACAATACCTTAACTGATCCAGAGTCTTTGATAAATTTAGAGGGGAACTAATGACATTTAGTTCTATGATGAATAACATTTACTTCTAATAGATAAACAATGTTTTAGTTTTGTTATGTCTCCTAGTAGTGCATATTGACCGTAAATATAAAATATTTTTAGCATTAGTCCTTATCCTTCCCCTTGCACTTGTTTTGTCAGATCAATTTTTGTCAGAAAAATTCTCTGAAACACCACTTTTTTAATACTGTAAATAATTTATCTTGTTAATTTGAATGCATTTATTTCAGGTAATAAAACTTTGTTTTCTGTATATGTAAAATATATACATATTTACAAAACAGGTTACTCTGATGTTGAATTGGCTCCCCAAAGAGAGATTCTTATACTTGTTTAGACGCTGGCCACTGTTCTGTTTCTTAAACTTCGTATTTGGTATGTCATATGGTAACATTTGTTTAACGCTTTCTTTTAGCAAGCTAACATTCAACAGAAATGTTTGATGTGCAAAACAAGTGTTCCTGAATAGTCACATTAGGAAATAGATCAGATAAGTTTAGCCAAATTAAACCAAATTAAGTTAAATAAGTATGTATGTTTGGTAGCCACTCAGGAACTACTGTGCCCTTTTTGTTCGTGCTTGACTTTGTTTGTTTGTTTCATTAAGGTAGAAGATCAGTTCTTCTACCTCCCTCCAGAGCGCTGAAAGCATTATTATGAAAAGAGCAAGGAAAGGAATAAGCAAAAGGAACTGGTATCTAATTGATATAATAATTTTCATTTTATAAAAAAGCTTCATTCAAAAGTATTTTGTAAAGACAACACAAAACACAGGATGATAATGGAATGTGTATAATAGCAAAATGTATATTGTTTCAAGACTCCTGTTCTAAAGAACAATTTCAACACTAGATTGCACACCACTGCATATTTGCTGATCTATTGGCAAAAAATATTTTTGTTATTAGTAAAGCAACTTGGGCACAAAGGGACACATATTTTTTTCTTTGCAGATTGTAGCATTTTTTCACCAGAAAACTCTCTAGGCCACTGGAAGAGCAATGGATATTTTGGGAAATACATGCATCCTTGATGAGTTTTAAAGTAACTGCTGACTTGAGAGATGATTTTTGAAATCTTTTTCACAACGTATATAGAGAGGGGGGGGTTGTGTCCAGAGATGGAATAACTACCTGGCACTTACACTTTGACAAGGATTTGAAACAATTTGTTATGCAGCTTTGAAAGTGTTGGGGCAGAGTTCCCCTTGTAATGCCACTGCAGCGTTTTAGACACACACTAGCCTCTCTGCAAAAGTGCTATTAACTGGTCACCTGGGCTCTCCTTATCTGCTTCAGTGCAAAATTAAATAGTGGAGTTAAACCACATTAATAAGCATATCTCAGCTTTGGTGGAAGCAATAACCTCTGCAACCAGAATAGTTATTAGACAGATTGCTGTGTCATGTTTCTTGAAGAGATTTTTCACCAAGATGGGACTTGCCTCAAGATGAAGATGCACAAATGTAGACGTGCATTTAGATGTCTCCATGTGGTTGGCATGTCTAAGCTATGAAACTCTTAAAATACCCTAATATTTTGGGCTGGGTCTCCAGCTGCTGCGCCACAGGACTGCAGATCTTCTGTAAGTCCTGTGTCACATTTTCTCTCTTCAGGTAGGTGCCTCTGATACCCTGGAGCATCTTGAGTGGCACTGTCACTAAATGTGTCTGCTTAGGCAGCTGAATCAAACAGTGATGATAGCATGAGCTTACATGTGTAGTTCACTGACATGAACATGCATTTAGGTGTCTTAATGTGAGAAATAAATCCCACCCGTGTGATATCTTATCTGTTTTTAGGAGTAGGAAATCCTAGGTTTAAGTCTATGCTCTTCAGACAATTTCTGCTCTTGTCCAGCAACTGTTAGATGTAACTTGAGTAAGCATCGCTGTCTTTAGTTTTGAAACAAAACAAGATGACTGAGTCAGTCCCTGGAGTTAGCTGTTACATGTGAGGATTTGCGACCTGATTGGAAGAAACCTTCCTGCAGCTTGGACTTATAACTAAGTTGTAAAGTACTCACTAAATAGGTATGTCAACATCCAACTTTTACATATCTGGCCTCCAGAGAGGAATCCCAAATCCAGAGAAAGTAGCTATGGTCTTTGCTGAGTGGAGATTATTAGATGTCTCAAAAGAACAATCTCAAAGTCCCACGTGCTGAGTATAACATGTTGTAGATCTAAAGAATAGGAAACACTAAAAAAAGAACTTGGTCTGACCTGTCATCGCTCCCTGGAGTGTTTCACCTGAGTTACCCTTACAGTTTTAGAATTAACAGTTCAAGGATACTTCTTTTGTCTTGCTGATTTCATTTTTGTAAATACATGTACTTTAGAATTTGGCAAAATACTAATGTTCTGCAAATGCAAATTGTTCAGGCTTTTATGTATGTGTATATATATATATGCACACACACATATGGTTGAATTATATGTTTATATGGTTGAATTAGCAGTGCTTATTAATTAGTAGCCTAATAGCAGTTTATGATTTTGTAGTTTGTTACTCTGCCACATTCTTAGCTTCCCAGGTGACTGTGTTTTGTACCTGTCTCCATCTGTTTTAGAAAGAATTTTATGGTAGAGTGTCTCTTTTTATGAGAGTAGAAAAATTATGAGACAAGGAAAATAAATTTTTATTCTAGTGCTGCTCCATTGACTGTTCTATTCACTAAAGAATTTTACAAGCCTACTAATGACAGCAGTGGGTGGGATTTTGAAGTGAACTGTCTCAGGATTTTTTTGTAAACTTAATTTGGAATCTTTTTATAATCTGTTTGTGATTTACTGATTTTTTTTTTTTGAGGTAGTTATTGGTTGTATATGTTGGTAATAGTGGAAATGAAGTTGTACCTTATTTTAATCCTGTAATAATCTTTATTTTTTTTCTTTTAGTTATCTATGTATTACTAGCTGATACAGAGAAACACTTTATAGTTTGCTGTGGCACAACATTCAGCTGACATTCACATGATCATAGGAGAATTTGGATTAGGGGCGACCTCAAGGTCTGCAGTCCAACCTTCTGCTCAAAGCAGGGTTAGCTATGGGGTCAAACCAAGTTGTCTGTTGCTGGTTCAACACTCAGTCAGGGATTGAAAACCTTCAAGTACAGAGACTGCACAACTTCTCTGGATAACCTGCTCTTCTGCTTGACTGTCTTTATAGTGAAAAAAATTTTCCTTATATACAGTCGGATATAAAATTTCCTTTTATGCTCTGTGTCTTTAGTCTTCCCACCACCCAGAGCCTGGATCTGTCCCCTTGGTACCTTCCCCATAGGCCCTGGAGGCTGCTGTTAGCTCCCCCTGAAACCATCTCTTTCCTAGGCTGAACAAGCCCAGCTCACAGCGCAGATTCTCCACCCCAGTCCTCTTGGTGGCCCTCCACTGAACACGCTTCAGTTTATCAACACCTCTTTACTGGGGGGCCCAAAATGGGCAGTACCAGCCTAGATGCAGAATAACACGTGCTGAGTAGAGGGGGATAATCCCTTCCCTTGATCTGTGCTCCTGCTGACACAGCCAGGATGGCGCTGGCCCTCGTTGCTGCAGGCTGATGCTCCGCTCGCTGCCCACCAGAGCCCCCGAGGGTTTTTCCCTGCAGAGCTGCTCCCCAGCCAGGCACTCCCAGTCTGTGGCACTGCAAGGGGCTCTTCCTTCCCAGGTGGGGCACGTTGCACTTGTCTTCCCTGAATTTCATCGTCTCCATCTAGCCCATTCTTCCAGCCAGCATCGGTCCCTCTAATGACAGCTCCATCCTCAAGCATATCAACTGGGACTCCCAGTTCAGTGTCATCTACAAATCTGATAAGGGTGCAGTCCGTGACTTCTTCCAGGTCACTGATGTTAAACAGGACTCATCCCAGGGTAGTTCCCTGTGATACCCCACTTGTGACAGGCACCCAGGTAAAGTACAACCCATTAACCACTACACTGTGAGCTTGATCATCATATGATTTTTTTTTTTTTCACCCACCTGCTTTTTAACCTATCCAGACACATTCTATCCGTGCTTTGCGAGGACACTGACCAATTCTGTCAGCACCCATTAATGTAGACCACCTGATCCCATGGACATATGTGGGCTGAAATCTCACAAAGAAAAACCTGAACTTGATCTTCAGCTACTCCTAATAGTTCTCTTTGAACAATTTCACTAAGCAGAAAGGCCTAGGAGACCTTGTTGAAGACTGAGGCAAAGAAGGCATCAAGTTCCTCAGCCTTATCTGTGTCTGCTGTCACTAGAAGTTTCATGCTTTGTAAATCCTCAATTTGGTTGAGAGCCATCTGTGAAATACCGTGATGTAAATCACTTTGAAAGTCATCAGTAATGTAATTAAGTTCATCTTTGCATTTCCAAGATCTAGCTTTGAAATTTCAGAATTAACATCAGATTTGTATAAAATTATTTAATCTGAAATTCAGTTTAGCTTAGCCTGTTTTAAAAAGCTATACATTTGGGGGTGATTAATGTATGTTCATATTTTATTGATCGAGACAAGGGAATTTAGTCTTTAGATCTCTTGCTGGTATGGGAACAGAGGACTCAGAATGACTGTTTCATCAAACAAAAAAAATCTTACAGCTTCCACTTTTTTATTAGTTTCACAACCCATGAGCGTGTCTGGCCTGCAGGGACAACTACATGGACCAAACCAACGTTTACTTCTCAGAGGTGGAAAGCCCTACTCATAACTTATTTTACACCACAGAAGGGCAGGGCATTCTCCAAAACTCTGCAAGGGAACATGTCTGCGAGGTAAAATAAGCAGTGACTTCTGAGGAAGGGTATTAAAAACACAGTATTTACATGCAGATCCTCTTGTAGCTCTTGCACAGTAGTAATCTCTTTAGCTGTCTTCAGCATTCTGCGGCAAGGGGAGAAGCAGCTCATCCCAAAAAATAGACTGGGGAGAAGATGAAGGAGGTATGGATGAGCAGGAGCCTTTGACACTGCTGGGGGTGCGAGGTGGGACAAGGAGTATGGGAGTATCACATGGCTGGGTGACAAAATGAGACACTGTGCAGAGAGATTGGTACCGTAAAAAAACGTCATTTATCCTCCTTTTCACAAAGAGGGAAAAGGCAAGGGTGAAATTAGATTGGTTTTAAGCTAAGGCATTGTCACCTCAGTCCCTCACAGCCACAAATCTGACTCCAGCTTCTTCAGTTCTAACCCCTTAAAAAAACTCTCTTCTGTACCTTAGTGTCCCTGCACAGATTTTGGTGATCAGCTTGAGAGAGAAGTAGTTAAGAACTACAGTCGGGTAATAATCATAGGACTACATTAACATTAGCATCTTAAACTGTTTCAGTTTAATAGTGAAAAAAGGGCAAGTTTTTAAATATTTATTCATAATGCTAAACACAAAACCAGAAAAAGCAAAGGATGATGTTTTAGATGTTTTCCTTCAGTGTTTTCGTTCTCTGAGCAGTTGTCTATATATGTACCTTTGCCTTTAGAGCCCAGAGAAGTTTTGCCCAGCTATATACTTGTAGCTTTCCTGGTTTGTGCTTTTTCATCTATCACATGCCAGAAAGGGTCTTTTTCTGTTCTGCAGTTCTTAATTGCCTTCCTTGATTTGAGATAGAGCCAATTGCAGGTTTTCATATGGTTTTGTAAAGAAAAAATTAAAGGAACCCCTCATAACCGGGCAATGAAGATTGCTAAAATCCCCTTTGGTGGTAATTTTTCCTGTTAATTATCACTTACTTTTTAAGGCAAAAACCCAAACCCTTTATTTCAAAGGAGACCTTGTTTTTCTCTTTTTGTTTTTGTATAAAAGGCTCTTTTGAGTAGAGAAAATTTATAAGAAATTATGCAACACTTCAAATGTTAGTCTGCCACCATTAGAATATAACAGAATAGATTCTTTTGTAGGTTTTTGGTGCAGCAATTTGTTCTGCTTTTCAGAAAACAGATTGTACTATTTGATCCTTTAAAAGCCTACTCATATATTAGAAGCTAATAGAAGCACAAAGGAAGCCTGTTCCATGCGGATACCCCTTGACTCCAAATTCCTTGTTGTACTAAGGTATTGTTGCAAGGGTTTCTGTGTAATATTAATGTATGTTCTTGAGCAGCATACTCAACTTCACTTTTTTCCTCCTAATGATTATATAAACCAAAATTGACATCCAAAACTGTAAGTAAAATGACTGTGAACTTTAGGATTCTGTTTGGCATTTCTAGTTTTTTGCTCCAAATGAGAAAGAAAACCTGCTTAAAATAATTTATGCTTTAGTATGAAAATCACTTAAGGCAATAATTGAAACAAATAAGTTAAAGAAATACCTGCCAGTCGTGTATATCACTGGAATTATTTTTGACACTTTCTGGTTTTTTACTCATTAGTTTCTAGTAAAGTTGAAAAGGGTCCTAGAGGCAGGTTACACCCAAGTCATTTCACTGCTAAGTTAATTATCCTGTTGCACACAAAGTGCCGTTATGGTTATTTTGAAGTAAACTAAGGGGGTTCATTTTTAACAGGGGAAAATGTTGACGACTGAGAGGCTTTGTTGCATTCTGTGAGTAGACTGCACACAGATATCACGTCTACCCTTACTGTTAACACCTTCCCTCATGTCTTCAGCCCTGGTTAGGCAGACCATACAGGGAGAGTTTACCTGCACCTCTTCGGCAATTAACGAGAAGGGTGAAGTACTGAAATTGTGTGATCACATTTAAAATGAAACATTCCTGAGGTTTTCTTACCTATCTGATTTTTGCAAGATATTTCACCTTTATTTTGGTTGCTGCGAGCACACAGACATAACTAAGGGTTAGATTTTACATTCCTTACTCAGGGTACCTTAGGGTGGGTTTTTTGTTCCTGTTTCTGGTTTATTATTTTATCGTAACTTCAGGATGCACACGTGATGCAGGAATTAACAGAAGAGCAGAGGCATGAGTCCTAAGCTCCCTTAGCACTCCTGCCCCAAAGAGCAGAAAAGACAAAAACCTAATAGATGACACTGATGAAGAAGTCTGTGTAGTTTTCCTTTTTTGTTCTGTATTTCTTCTGGATGGATTATTTTCAAAAACATTGTGAAGAAAAGTGTTTATCATAACCAAACCGTCAAAGCTGCTTTTAGGCTCAGTGACAGTATTCATGTCAGCAACACTTTAGAGGAGGATTAGAAATTATAAGTGAACAAATATCTTCCTGATTTCCAGACTGATGAACAGCAGATCATTTTACATGTTGTCTTGGTAATGTGCTACCAAGTGTTGATAAACAGGAATATCTCCATTTAATATTCTGTGTCCCTGGTCAGATCTTATATTCTTCATTTGCTTTCATTTAAATCTCTTGACTGTCCCTATGATTCAGTCTTTCCAGGCAGCATTATTTGTGTTGATAACCTGTGAGCTGATTTGATAATAACTTTCTAATAACGTTATTATGCTTGGAGAGTAGTAATTCTAGCCGTGACTGTACCTGCTCTGTTTTGTGTGATGGCAGCCTCCCTTATGCATGTTGCAGCTGCTTGTACAAAACCAATGTACATTGTGCTGGATACATCAAGCACTTAAGTCCCCTAACACTACTGGGTGTTTTGTGCATTAAGATTTAAATATGCATCCTTTTTTTTTTTAGTGAAAGAAATGGGTAAACTCTTCTAACTGGTCTCTGATCACACTGAAATAGGTGTTTCAGCTAAAATGGGTCAGCTGAGCACAAATGTGCTCTTTATGGTAGCTCATTTCAACTGGGTGGGTTTTGGGTGCGAACAAGAACAGTTCGGGAGGCCATCATGACCCCAGGCAGCTGCAGTCAGGAGCAGCTGGAACTAATTTTGAGAAGTGATCTTTTCAGTCAGTTCAGCTACAATCAGGAAAAAATAAGTGTGTCTGCAAACGTACTGATTCCTGGGTTCTCCTTTCCTCCTTGTGCACTTAACTCCTTTCTCTCTTCTCCCCTTCCCCTTCCTCATTGTCTTCTTGTGGTAGACACCTGCATTATTTGCTCTACTTACCACATAGGCGCAAAGAATTATCCTAAGCCAACACGATCTGCAAGGCTTCTCACAAAATGCATTTGCAGGTTCCTTGTTTCGAAGGGTGCCCCAGAAGGCAGTAGCAAGGACGTTCGTTCATTCTTCTCAACGCAGTATCCAGGTGGGTCACTCAAAGCGTGGAAAATCAGTGACCCCTGCTCAGTCTTTCAGAGAAAGGCTTCTGGACAAATATTTTCAGAAAAGATATACTCTGTGGCTCCCAAGCACTTTCCTATCGTGTTGCGTAAAGGCTTACATTTAAGGCCATCCTTCTCGTTACTCTCCCAGTGACTAACACGGAGCAGGACCTTGATAAGCGTGTTGGCTTCGCACGGCTCCCTGCCGGCTCCAGTTCTCCTCCTGAGGCGTGCAAGAGGTCTGCCACCCTGCTGAGGCTCAAGGTTCAAAGGCTGCGTCTCTGGCCATCAGGCCAACTGAAATTCTCAGAGTCTTCTAATCCGAGTCGCCGTGTCCAAAGCAGCTCTTGAGGGAAGGTCCCTGGTCTGCGTTGTAGGGAATCACGGAGGAAAGTGCTAGATGAGCGGTGCCAAAATGGTGCCGGGGACCGCTCTGGCGTTTCAGCGACGGGTGATTGAACTTCTCTGCCCTGACGCTCTCATTCACTTCTGCAGGCAAAGTCCGCAGGTTTCTAAAGTCGTGCAGAGGCTGAAATGGGATTTTGCACAGACACGCCTGTTGCTTTGCCTAATGTCTAGTTACGTGTCTGTTTGCAAATTCCATCACGAGGTTTGCGCTCTTTGCTTTAAATGTCATCCTACCCAGAAGGAAACGTCACCAGAGGTTCTCGGAAGGTCTGGAGAGGGGGTCAGGGAAAGTCCGAGGGGAAGCAGGGGAGCAGAGCTTTGGATGGGTGACAAGCCACGGGGCCTGAACTCCCAGGAAGGAGAATAAAGGGAACGCAGAGGAAAAGGGCTCCTGAGAAGCAGAGCTAGTGCCTGGGCTTCCAAAGGACATGGCATGCGAGAGCTAGATCACAATTCGGCAGCTGGAGGCAGGAGATCATTCTGGGCTGAAACTTCAAATATATTCAAGATTATTTTCTTCCTGGAGGCATTAATTTTATTTTTTCCGTTAACTGGAAAATTCTGTGTTTTATTTATTCCCCTCATTAGTCTTTCCTGTTGATTTCTTTGCCTTGTTTGTGATTTGTAAGGTCTCTCCTTATGCCCTGCTTATGTTTGAGAGTGTCACTAACACAATCTCTACTCCTTCTTGCAGATCACTTTTGAAGGCATCACACATTGTCAGTCTTAACACCATCTTCTGCAATACACACCGGGAGAGCTGCCTGCAGTCAGTTCACCAACATTTATCATCGCTTTTTGCTAATGCTGCTTTCGTCAGCTTTTTATTTACTCAAGCCGTAGCAGGTATGATCCCAGGGGAAACTTCCAAGGGGAAATGTAAATGACAGTCAGCATAAGGTCCTCAAGGCAGAGGAGAATGAGCCAGGTTTGGAGAGGGGATCATCAAAGCCAGGGGTCCTATTATATATTCAGATTCCATCTCCAGCACCTGTTTAAATCTTAGATAGCAGCACTGATCTTATCCTTACATCAACTCTAGAGTTTATCATCTGAAGGAAATAGTAACTGGAAGTGGGAGCAGCTGACAGTAAAGAAATTAAGACTCAGGAGAGGGGAAAGAACTCAGAAAAAGAAGAGAATCTTGGTTTGACCTTCAAAAGGACAGCTTTAGTGGGAATAGGGCCTCAATGTATACTATGGAAAAAAGAAACTTTTATAAAAATCTGATAATTTTAAAAGTTACACCAGAAGATACCTGTTTTTCAATAAAGACCATCTCCTGAAACAGCTGCAGCTGAAATACTAAGGGGAGAAGCTGAAAGTGAAGATGAGTACACTCAGTAGTGTGCAAGAAATCCAGAAAGTAAATAAATATAATACAAAAAAGTAACTAGTACAAGTAATATTGACTTCTTCAGCTTTAATAAGCTGATTAGCAGTTATGTTAAAACTGTGATTATTGTGAATTTTATGTTACTGGAGATTTCTGTTCACAGCACCTTGAAGATTAACCTTTACACTGCTGATATCTTAGCATGAAATCAGGAGAGGGAAATCCTCATTTGCAGATGTTGGGAGTAAGTTTGATGATACATTAGAGTTAGTAGTCTTTATCTCTTGTAATGAAGCTATTGTATTCTGTACTTTTATTAGAACTTCATTATCAGTCATTCAATTTCTATTTTTGTCTGGATTTTTATAAGTTGGGGTTTTTTTTTGTCAAAACCCACTAACTTCAAAAGATTCTTAATACTTAGAAGCAAGCAGATTTTGAAACTTGCATTTCTAAAAATCGAGGCCAGCTGTACCCAACATTTACACATTGAAGGCTTCAGATTGCCCAGAAGTTTAGGGACAATCCCCCTCTAGCACAGGAACTCTGTAACTTATAAAGACAAAAAGTATGCACACACTAACTTAACTTGTGAATAATTTCAAAGAAAATATGCAAAGCATAAGATGAATATGGTGCGAATTGAAAGTGCTGACATATCAAAATTTTCTTTAGTTCAGAGTTGTAATGAAATTCTGACAATACATATTTTGCATGAAATATAATCTCTGCAGCTTTGCAGTTTCTCTTGGTTTTTTTCCTATTGGAATCTTACCTTGGAATTTCACTTTTATATTTGTTTTATTTCTGTCTTTAAATATATATATGTATATATTTATACATATACTTTATATTTGTATTTTACTTGTATATTTACTTTTATTTTGGACTTATTTCTTTTACATGCCATAATTTGTTACATAAATTATGCAAACATACTTTACTATTAATATGCCATAGCAACTGAAACTTGTATTATTTGAATTGTTACTTTATCTTTTTTTTTAAAAACTTAGAAGCAGCTGTTATTCAGTTCTGCTTGAAACGTGTTGTCATTTTGTCTTTGGTGCCTCCAGTTTGAAACGTGAGGGCTTTCTAAAGTCACTCTCTCTTCAGTGAGGTCTGTGGCACAGAACAGCAAAAATGCATCTGTCTCTAAACTTGATTCTTGAGTAGTACTTACTACTGGTCTGATGTCCATAGATTTTATTCTCACTTATAGTTTATACTGACAAAGTTTACATAGCTTACTTGAATTACTAGACTTCCTACTGCCTATTATCTCTCAGGTCTGTTTTGGTTTAGCATTTGTATGTTTTTCCAGCTTAAGCTCTGTAGGGTTTTTTTACATGCCAGTCAGCTTGTCTCATTCAGAAAACAATTGCATCCAACTTAAATACAGAGCAAGATTGTTCAGTACTTTGTATTCAAAAAAGCTTTAGACTGCAAGTCGCCCAATAAAGTACTAATAATTAAGGATTTCATTTAGCAGATCAGATGCTATTAAGTGCAGCTCAAAGTTGTTTAGACATGTCAACAATTAATTCTATAGAAACAAATGTTATTTATTAATGAGTTGGAACCCATTAATACACAATTCTTCAAATAAATAAGCTGTAATTATATCAGAATATAATCCTCTGATGGAACAGCTACAAAGTTTGTCTATTTCTAAAAGCTTTTTCTAATGCCTCACTGATTTCTATTTCCTACTCGATAAATTATGGCCTAATTAGTGTACAGCTTTGTTGCAGAGAAACAGCTTTTACTTTCTAAAACATTAATCTTTTCATATTTCTACTTTCAGCAGTAGTCTGTCTAAAAATGATGCTGCTCTGCATCAAAGTTGCCACTTCATTTACTGTTATAAAATGCTGAGGTGATGAGGGGTGTGGAAATTGCTGTAATTATGCAAGTACATGTATTTACTTATTGTCTCACAGCTGCTTAAATATTATTTAAAGATAGGGCTCATGAGCAAACAAAAATTTCATTTACTAATTTTTTTTTAAGTCTTTTACACTAAATTTCTTCCACTACAGTAGAAAAGGTAAAGCTTCAACCAAGATAGATCTCTTACCTAGACCCAAGTTCAAGCTTTTTGCTCTTCTGCAATCTGGATGAGGCAAGATCTTGAACCTGTTCCTGTCACCTTGTCTGCCTTAGCTTACACATTGATTTGTCTCTGTCTCTCACAACTCGGGTATTCTTGCTGTGATTAAGATCTAATTAACCTGGTATTTTAAATCTGATTAAAACTTCTACCCAAATTTAAGAAAACTTTCCCAGCAAAAGTTATTTTTTAATTAAAACTTCCCTGAAAAAAAGCTTTTCTTTCAGGTGGATATTATTCTAAAAAACAAAGTTTTCTTGAAAGTTCCCAGTCAGCTCTATTTAGCTGCTGGAGGGGGGGACAGTTTGCTGCTATAAATCATGTACAGCACTTAAAGATAATTTGTGGAGCAATTAAAATAGCTACTAAGATTTTATGGTGTGCAATTATGTTTCTTCCATCAGAACATCATTAGAAGGAAAGTTGTTTGCCCTTGCAAGTAGAGCTTGCTAAACGTAAAGAAAAATGCAACTGGCAAGCAATAAAAGGCAGATTAAGGGACAAATAAGATGTCCAAGGAGTTCTTTATGAGCAGGGCTTTTTTGTGTGCTCAGCTTTTAGTTTTTCTAGCCTTCCCTGGAAGAAGAATAAGAGCTCAGAAAACCTACTGAAGCCCATATAGTTGGCTGACAGTTTTAAATGCAACTTCATGCATAAGTAGTAGATATGCTAGGTTATAGTTAAGTAAAGTAGTACATGCTGAACTTGCATATTCAATACTATGTTGTGACATTGCCCTGTTTTTTCAGAGTTTTAGTTAATCTGCAAAAGGTGTCTGCATCGTTTTTAGAACTGTAGGAAAGTTCAGGTTGGAAAGGACATCAAAAGGTCTAGTCCAACCTCCTCAAAGCAGCGTCAACTAGAAGGACAAACCGGGCTGCTCAGTGATTTATCGAGTGGAGTTTTGGAAACTTCCAAGGACGGAGACTGCATCACCTCTCTGGGCAGCGTGGCAGGCTCCAGCCCTGACCATCCTGGTGGCCTTCACAACTGTATTGGTTTTATGTGGCAAGGTTTTGGTAGCAGGGGGGGTTACAGGGGTGGCTTCTGTAAGAAGCTGCTGGAAGCTTCCCCTGTGTTCGAGAGAGAGCGAGCCCATACCAGCCGGCTCTGAGACGGACCCGCCGCCGGCCAAGGCCGAGCCAATCAGTGATAGTGGTAATGCCTCTGTGATAACATTTTTAAGAAGGAAAAAAAGTTGGGAGTGAGAAAACAGCCGCGGGAGAGAGGAGTGAGAACATGTAAGAGAAACCAGCCTGCGGACACCAAGGTCAGTGAAGAAGGAGGGGGAGGAGATGCTCCAGGCGCCGGAGCAGAGATTCCCCTGCAGCCCTTGGGGAAGACCCTGGTGAGGCAGGCTGTCCCCCTGCAGTCCAGGGAGGTCCACGGTGGAGCAGATCTCCACCTGCAGCCCGTAGAGGACCCCACGCTGGAGCAGGTGGGTTCCCGAAGGAGGCTGTGACCCTGTGGGAACCCCGCGCTGGAGCAGGTTCCTGGCAGGACCTGCGGATCTGCGGAGAGAGGAGCCCGTGGAGCAGGTTTTCTGGCAGGACTTGTGACCCCGTGGGGGACCTGCGCTGGAGCAGTGTGCTCCTGAAGGACTGCACGCCGTGGAAAGGACCCATGCTGGAGCAGTTCGTGAAGAGCTGCAGCCCGTGGGAATGGCCCACGTTGGAGACGTTCGTGGAGGACTGTCTCCCGTGGGTGGGACCCCACGCTGGAGCAGGGGAAGAGTGTGATGAGCCCTCACCCTGAGGAGGTGAAGCGGCAGAAAATAACGTGTGATGACCGTAAACCCCATCCCTGTCCCCCTTGTGCCGCTGGGGGGGCTTGGTGGAGAAATCTGGGAGTGAAGTTGTGCCCGGGAAGAAGGGAGGGGTGGTGGGAAGGTGTTCTGAGATTTCGTTTTATTTCTCATTACCTTACTCTGGCTGATTTGTAATAAATTGAGCTAATTTTCCCTAAGCTGAGTCTGTTTTGCCCTTGACGGTAATTAGTGAATAATCTCTCCTGTCCATATCTCGACCCGTAAGCTTTATGTTATATATTTCTCTCCCCAGTCCAGCTGAGGATGGGGGAGTGATAGAACGGCTTTGGTGGGCACCTGGTGTCCAGCCAGGGTCAACCCATCACAACAACTCACTCCAGTTTATCAATGTTTAATCATTTCATTTCATTCATTAAGCATATATGCCTGAGTAATTCTACCCCAATTCAACAGTAATCCTTGTTTAAACAGTGTAAGTATACTCAAAGTAGCATGCGTGCTAAATAAAAACAGAATTCATTGACAGCTCCAGCACTTTTTCAGAAAAATGAGCTGAACGTTATACTACACTGTTGCAGAGTCAATAAACATCGGACTGGAATGCATAAGAGGAGTGAGCCTTCAAAACGTGAAATCATTCTCTGCGTCCTGAAACTGATAAGGCCACAAGAAGAATAAGGACCAGTAGCAGAGAATTGGTGGTGGGGTTGTTTGTGTTGTGAGCTTCTTCGTGATTAGACATCTAACCATGACTTTTGGGGGAACACTGGAAAATTAGAATGAAGAGGCAACTTAGGGGAGCCGCTAATAGCAGCTTTCAAGTACATAAAAGGTGTATTTAAATACTGTCTCTGATGCTGAATTTCTGGTTCGTATGTAACACTTTGAAGTTGACAAGATTCATACCTGCATGAATCAGCATGGCAGAACAAGAGTTGTCAGATGGAGCATCCTCTGGCTGAAGCACTGCTCAAAAAGGATTGATTCAAAATACAGACGGAACTAAGTCATGCTTTGCTCTCTGTCAGAAACTTGAGCTTTCGGCTGAAATAAAAAAGAAAGCGCAAATGAGTTTGAAGTATCTATCCTGTTTAACCCATTGGTGTGAGAACAGGTAAAAATTGAATGAGTATAAGGTCTTTTTAGCAAAGACAAAATGTCCAAACCATTTATTTATACAAGGCATCCTCAAGTTTTAGGGAGAAAGTGAAGGAAGGAAGAGGAGGCCTCTGTGATTACTTGATAGGCTGTTCAAAAGTGGTAGCATTTGTGTCATTTTTTTCTTGCCAGCACTCCTGGTGAGAAACAGAAGTAATTCATCTCTGCAGCTGTGTACTGGATTCCCAGGTGTCCACGTTGAAGGTGTGCTTAATTTCTCATTTCAGGCTTCAACTGAGAAGTCTGCTATTTTGTCTAATACTGTTTTCCTTTTGGGGTGAAACAGACCACTTTCTGCTTTAACCTCTGCAGATAGAAATAGAAGAGGAAAAAATAGGTCACTAGATACTTAATAACTTGAGTAATAGACTTGCACACAGCTTTACTCAGAATGTCCATTCATTCTCCTCAATTGTATCATCTCTTACTAGACTGCATTACAGGTGAACATGGGATTTACAATAATAAAAAGATAAGTTTCTGCCACAAATAATTCTGAATTTAAATTAAACACAGCAGTAAGCCAGAGTTAGAAGAGCAGTTATAACAGCAGCTTGTCAGAATAATAAAATAGTTTATTGTTGCAGGTTTTTAAACTTAAAAATGCTTTGAGTTTAGGAGTTAATGTCCAGAGGGCAAATATGATGGATCCATGTTCAGAATAAAAAAATCCAGGAGTTTTCTGACATTAAAGTTATATAAAGTGTCATTTTAAGTTCTGTGGGGTGGGCCCTCCACACTCATTGAATTTCCAGATATGCATGTGCAAAACCGTTCCAGACT
Source organism: Buteo buteo (assembly GCF_964188355.1). NCBI lineage: Eukaryota > Metazoa > Chordata > Aves > Accipitriformes > Accipitridae > Buteo > Buteo buteo. The sequence continues at coordinate 7,559,024 of NC_134185.1, forward strand.
AAAGGCTTGTTTGCATTTGTGGCATTTGTGACTTATTTCTCAAACATTCCTGTCTTTTAATGCTCTGTGGAAGAACATAATGCAAAAATGTATGGTGTTTCTCATTTCCTGTTGTCAGCAGTGGCTCAAGATAGATGGAACATTTTATATCTAGCACTTCTGTTCTTGTCAATATAGCTTCCCTTTCATGACTTAATGGTTTGCTTTGGCCATGACAGTCTCATTGGGTTTTTTGGTTGGTTTTGGGTTTTTTTTTTGGTGGTGTCATGTTGTCATCAACCAACAATCTCCATCTATAGTGGCTGAACATAGTCACCATGTCAGGTGTCTGTTTTGCCAAAGAGCATTTCAGGAAATGGGACTAAACTAAAAAAATTGCTGCACAAGCAGATCCTTGCTGCACAAGTTGTCCTTTGACTGTGTAGTGCTAGAGATGGAAGTCTCCAGCTCCTTGTCTGGCATGTGTCATACCTTTGGGCACCAGCAAAGTTCCAAGTCCTGAGAGCCCCTGAGAGGTCTCTCCCTTAATGACCTTGCACCGGGAGATGCCAGCCCCTTCAGTTCCTCTGGGCTTTTTCTACATGCTCCCATCAATTTGTGAATCCCACGGCTTAAGGCTGCATTATGTCTGTTTTGCTTTTGCTGTCTTACAGCCTTCCCCTTTCTGGGGATTTTTTTCAAGAGCTATAGGAGTCTAAGAGCCCATTTTTCAAGCACCTGGCAACGTCAACATTGCACCTGGTTTTTAAGTGTCTTTCTACTTTGGAAAGTATCACTAGGAAGGGAGAAAAGCTATGAGTTCTATTGTTCATGCTCTGTCTGCAAAGACACAGTATGAATGTGTTCCCTGCAGTTTCTGAGATTTATCTAATTCAGAGAACTAGTCTACCTGTGTTCTACCAAGAAATTCACATCTCAAAAGTGGACTCATTCTTCAACACTTTCCTTGTCAAAAGGGTATTGCTTTTCACCGCACGAAACAGTCCCCAAGGTTGTTTCCACTGGTAATTGGGAAAGCTAAATGTATGATTATCTCCTGCTAGAGCTCTTAAACTGGATAAATGAGTTGTGTCAAGGTCCGATATGAGATTACCAGGATGGAGACTACCCTCAGCACTCCCTGGGATTCAATAGAAGTGCAATTTATCAGGCATTATAATATCTCAGTGCCTTGGGTGACCAATAACCACTGGCTAGTTTGTGCCTGTACTTTCTGGAGTTCTTTTGGCTGGACTCTGAGCCCTATATGTCAGGGAGAAGTTTTGAGTCATCCACAGTGTATGTGTGCCTACAGGCAATGACTCAAAGGTATAACAAAAAGGTGATTCAGCACATTCATGCTCACGTGCATTTCTGTGCTCCTCCTAACATACTATAAAATTAAAAATGAAATTGCTTTTGAATTGACTATTAATGCACTCACAGTGGGGCCACAGGCACGTGAATCTCAATGGACTGCTCCCCTAGTAACATATTTCTTGAGTCTGATTTAAGGGAGCAACAATTTTGGTTGATAGAACGCAGTCTGACTGAGGTTATATTTTGCAATGCCAATCCCTGAGCAACGATCACAGTAAATTTCTCAGGAAATTTACCACCCACATCTATGAAGCTGTCTGATGCTATTTTAGATAGTGTATCCCTGGGTCCTGTTCCAGCAGTCATGTCTATTTTTTGGCCTAACCTCTTTCCTAGTAGCGTGTAGTCTGGTAGAAAGTTGGCCTAGCTGTCACGGCCATAGTGGCAGACAGGGCCTGAGTTACTGGGTAAGAAGGAGATGGATGGACAGGTTTTTGGCTTTTGTGTTTTCTGAAGTAATAGATGTAATACATCTTCCAGCAGTATCTATGCATGAGGGGTTTTTTTTTCTCAGGATTTATTCTCCGTATTAATGACTTGATAATTTCATAATTCAGGAGCAAATTATTGTTGATTCATTGGTTGATTCACTCAGTCTTTATTTTGATATATTCATTGTTTATTTTTAATTAGCTGAACAATCTAGAGTAATTTAGCCCCAGTCATTGTTATTGCTATGCACTTCTTCCTTTAATCATAATCCCTACACAGAGAAGCGAATTGATCTTTTAAATTACATCATTAACTCCAAGATTGTCAATAACTTAGCAAATAACTTCAGTTATTTAAGTCGTTCTTCTAAATTACCACTTTTGTCCCCCACAAAATGAACTATAAAGTCAGTAATGAAAAGCAAATAAGAAAGAGTCATGTGTTTTGAGGTGAAGATATACAGTTATATGGTTAAATACGGTGTGAGCATGGCTCGGTGTCCGTCAGGGTCTGCCGGTGCCCTCTGAGTGCCGTCGGATAATGCGTGGGCTCTCTTGAGGAAGCTGTGGAAGTAAGATACTCAACATTTGGACTGTCCTCCAAATTTAGCATGAAGCCATCACCTATGAATGTCCTGGGCTCAACCTACCTAAACATCATCCTGAGCCTCTGAGCAACCCCGTGACTTAGCTGGGGCAGCAAGGAGCTCCCTGTGTGCCAGAAACAGGGCTTTCTCGGACATTAATTCAAGATCAGTTCACTCAGCAGAGCTAGTGACCATTGGAGAACATCGCTATCCTTTGATCCAAGTGCAAAATGTGCCTTTTTTTTTTTTTTTTTTTTTTTGTTACCTTAAGATGAATCTAGAATAGCACAGACATTGAGCTCCCGCAGGAAAGCTCTCTTCCCTCCTGTCACCCTAACACCCTTTATTTTTACTAATGTAGCCAGAGCTAATCTTTCTTGAACGTACATGGTCTGATATGTACAAAGGAGTCCAAATGTGGTTTCACCAGGTTCTTCTTGGAAATTTATACAGCTATATTCTTTTAGCAGTACCTTCCCTGATACGTGTTTGCTTTTTTACAACAGTGTCCCGTTGGTGGTTCGTTTATCCTATAATGGATTCAAACTCCTTTCACTTACCCCTCCTCTGTGATTTTTTCAGCTGGTTAGCCACATTTTTAACACTCTGTTCTACTCATTTTGGTACATTCTTCTGTTTTGACAATACTTCCCAACTTTGTGTCTGTTGTCCACTGATTCCATTATCGTCTTCCATTATCTATGGAAAATACTTATATTCTTTAACAAGATTGGTCCAGCAAGCAAGCTTCAGTGGAAATCCTCCTCTGTCCTTTTAGTCCAACCTGCTGTAATTTTCTTCTCCCCAACTGTTGATGGCTTATTTGGATTGCACATGACTATACTTCTTTTATTATACATGATTCAAAAAGGATAATGCTGCTCCTAATTACCATTTTGCAACAGTGCTAATTTGGAAAGGGCAACTGTCAATAGGTGTGGTTTTACTTTAAAGAAATGTCATGGGAGCCCAAATTGATTAATACACTAATTTTTTCTTCTTATTATGCAAGCACATTTGTTTGTTTATGCTTTTTGTGAAAGCGTGAATTATATATATATTTTCCTCTGAGAAAATAAATAAATCTGGAGACCTGGCCTGACACGAAATCAAGAACTGAAACAATTCTGTGATGTTCTCTCGACATATTATTCCTGACTTTATATGACACGTTTATTGGAAACATTCAGGTAAAATGTTCTGATTTATTGCCTTTCCATGGTAGATTTACTGAATGCATAAAAATGCAGTGAAATTAAATAGGATTTTCATGAAATTATGCGTGCAGTAGCATTTTGATATGAGTGAGAGATCACAATTTTAATTTTATTTTAATGTGTGCTTTGATCCTTTACTCTTGTATCAATTGTATAGTCTTTTTCAGCCCTGGTATTTTCTTGGTAATATTTCAATCATGCTCCAATGTATTTATGAAAAAATATGGGAATTTAAAGTACTGGGACTTTTTGTAGGTGTTGCATTTGGTGGGTTGTAAACCTCTTATAGGAGGGCATGCAATTAAAAATGTATTAAAAACATATTTCATGTTCTGCGTGAAACAAGAAGTACATTTCATCTCTTAACATCATCTGGTGATGACATATTTTAAGCAGAGCTCCGACCATTAAAGCCCAGAAGGAGCCACTCCACATTTCTCACTGCCAGTCAGTGGGGTGTGCATACAGAGGAAATGCAGCGTTGCGAGTCCTCAAGGGCCTCAGAAAATAAAAAAGAATATTAATAATAGAGACCACGAATGCCCACATGATTGAAGACAAAGGTCTCCAGTAGGCTGAGACCAAAAATCATGCCCTGGGAAAGGAAGGAGTGTTCTGGTACAGGGTATTCTGTAAGAATAAGTATGGTTATTTACTTGGAGGCAATAATTAAGTGTTCCTAGGAGACATTGTAAGGCATTAACTTTCTCTAATAGTGTGATAGTTGAGGGATTTGGAATAATTTTTACATAAACATACAATATTGCTTCAAAAGCTTGCAATAGATTATATGGTTTAAACTGTGTTTAAATTGCATAAATTTGCTTCTATTAGACTGGCCTTGAAATACCTTTATGTGGTTAAACTCACAAAATAAAAATAATTTAAATTTTTCCCTTCAGGTCCCCAAACTAACGTCTGAACTTAAAAATAAGATCTAGATAAAAGTTTTAAAGATTATCGATGTAGCAGTGGTAATCAACCCATGTGTTCATTTCTAAACTCTAAGACTCCCCTTTTGTCGTTGCTGGGGAACAGATCCTGCACTGGCTAAGCAGTGGGCATTTTTTTTCTTGACAATATTGAAATAGGTTCAGAAAATTCAGTCTGAAGCAAGAAAAGTCTTTTTCTCTCAACCCCCTTTTTCTTCCTAGTCTTAGAAAACACACCTATCAACAACATCTTACTTCTTAATCTTTTATGCAGTAAACCTAGGGAAAGTAGTAATCTTCAAAAGGTTTGGGTAATTTTTGGTTCCAAACATTTCCAGCCCGTGCCACTTGGGACGCGTTGTGATTATCGGAGCAAAACTCATTCGCATTGAAAGACTGACATATTTTATTTAGCAGACTTTGATAGGAGCAGGTTTAATGGCAGAAATCACAAAAGCTTAACCAATTTGCCTTCTTTCTGCAGCAAAAAGGTTTTGTAGTAGAACAAATAGGCTTTTCTAATTGTTCTAAACAATGTTACACATGAAGTGCTTTAGAACAGTTGCCAAACTGGTGTTAGCATTTTACAGGGAAACCATTGTGTTGGCGAATGCATTGAAATAAGAGACAAAAAGCACAAACGCCTTAAATTGCACTTCATGTAGACGTGAACATTAGGAAACATTGCAAAACAAAAATGTTGATAAAGCTTTTATTCATGTCCCCTGCAAGAGCCACGTGGATTTTGTGACTGATGTCACTAACTGCAGCAACCCAAGAGTTCAGAACTGGACAGACTCGTATCTGACGAGTAGCTTAATAATCTTTAATACCTCGGAAATGAATTCACAACTAATGACAATACCACCTGCACTCTTATAGTAAGTGCGTACCTAGTACGCTTGTCTCCTGGAAAACTGCCTTGCTGTTGAGTAAATAGGTTGAATACCATGGAAAGAGGGGGAAGTATTAAAAACAAACAAATGAAAAAACCAGAAAAAACCCCAAACCTTTCCATACAGTGCAGAATCTCAGCGTTAGTCCTTTATATCTCTGTCTTTGTTACATTCCAAGTGTGCTATAATTAAAAAAAAAATCCATGTACTTCATTATTGCCATTAAGTTAATTATGGGATATTCAATAGGGAAACTCATTTATTCATTGAATTTCATTTACTCTTTCTGCCTCATCACAGGAAACTGTATCAGTTTGCCTTTTTGATGTAAGATGTCTAATATAAAATGCTGAAGATAAAATATGATCAGCCTTACAAAGGAAAGCAAATGAGCATTATGTCTTTGTTGCAAAACTTTTAGTAGGAATCTTTAAGAATTCATAATTATTGAAACCCTACTTCAATAGTCTTAGTTTTCTAGTGACTGCATTCTCAAATTTTAAATGCTACCATTTAGCTAAGTCAGTGTTTTGTCTGTGAGTGCCACATGTCAGTACGTATTTCCTTTTCTGTTTCTCTGTTACCATTAGTGCCTCTGTGGAAGTCGTGGTTTAAAAATTAAGGAGAAGGGATGATTTTGGAGGTAACAGAGATGGTTGCGCTGCAGCAAATTTGTAGGAAAAGAGAAAATGGAGGTGGCTGTGGCCCTATAGTGAACTTGAGGAGGCGGCACCTCTCACATCTGACTGCAAACTCCCGTTCCACACCTTGTCAAGCGCCAGAAGCCGCAGCAAGTCGCCCCGGCGAGTTACCGTCTTCTGAGTCAAGACAAAGACGTAAAGAACCGACTGTTTATTGATGGTAGAGAAAAAGAGGTCGCAGGCTGCTGCGCGCTAAATGGATGGACCTCGCGCACACCCTGCTGCTCCTGCTGGGGGCTGAGCTGCCCCCGGCTTCGTCTTGAGTCAGCAAGACTCTTTGCTGAGTCAGCAAGAGCTTGAATTCAGCGCCCTGCCGCGCCGTCGTGGTTCAGCCCCCGCCGCCAGCTCAGCCCCACGCTGCCGCTCGCTCCCCCCTGCGAGTGGGATGGGGAGTGAGAGAGTAAAAAGTGAGAAAACGCGTGGGCTGAGACAAAGTTTAATAGGCAAAGCAAACCAAGGCATCCATTCCCCGCTTCCCACGGGCAGGCAGGTGTTCAGCCATCTCCAGGACAGCAGGGCTCCATCACGCCGAACGGGGACTTGGGAAGACAAACGCCATCACTCCCAACGTCCCCCCTTCCTTCTTCTTCCCCAGCTTTATGTGCCGAGCATGACGTCCTATGGTCTGGGATATCCCTCGGTCAGTCGGGGTCGGCTGTCCCGGCTGTGTCCCCTCCAGCTCCTTGTGCCCCCCCAGCCTCCTCGCTGGTGGGGTGGGGTGAGGAGCAGAACAGCCCTTGGCTCTGGGTAAGCCCTGCTCAGCAGGGACCAAAACAGCCCTGGGTTATCAGCACTGTTTCCAGCACAAATCCAAACCACGGCCCCATACCAGCTACTATGAAGAAAATTAACTCTATCCCAGCCAAAACCAGCACACCTACATGGCATCTGCTGTTACTGGCAAGAAGGGTGATGTTGATTTTTCTAATCTATGATTATGCAGGCTTTGCGATGGATCTGAACAGACTGTTCTGGAAAGCATCTCCAAAGCCCACTAGTTAGTCAGAAGAGATAGTTCAATTGTATGTGGCTTAAATGAGTCCGATGTTTCTCAGAGCTGGGGTATTTTGTCAATATGTGACACATTAGTGAATCGACACCAGAGAGAGAAATGAAACCAGATCTTAATTTCACAAAAGCAGAGCTATTGGTCAGTAGTTGTCTCTCACAATTCCTATTTTATCCTTAAAACAAAAACAGAGAAGAAACAAAAAAGATCTTTCCTTTCCCACAGGATAAACAATTGTATTTTTTAAAATACTACTAAAATCCATTTGTTCTTTTAAAACACAGATCTTAAAACTGGAATACTTTCCACAGCAGGATTATTTTACAACTCAGTTTCCTGCGGTAATATTTTCTCTTCTTTTTATTCTAATTGTGTCTGCACAGAAGTCAATAAATTCATAAACAATGCTCGTTTTGTATTCTAAATCATAAAAAAGACATAGTTTAATAACAGAAACATTGTCCTATGTGGTAATGAAAACTCTGAGATTCAATAATGAAGCATGCATGCAAGTTACAGTGAAATGTACTTGCAGAAGAGCTCACCTAATTATGTTTGAGTTCACTGTCAGATTTTTAAGGTGCAAAATCACTGTGCTGTAAAAGACCCACTTTATGTTCATTGCATATCCCAAACTCTCACTAAAACTCTCAATAAAGGGGGAAATAACCATTGGACCCAAAGGACTTTTGCATTGGCTCTCTGGTGAGTTTTAAAATAATACTGGGTACAGCATGTAGTGTATCATGGAAGTCTAATAAAGTAAACAGAGCTTGCATTTCTGTAAAATTGAAGGGTTGCTGCAGAGTAATACATCCTCCTGGTCTGAAAACACTGTAGCTTTTTTTTTTTCCCCTGCAAAAGTATGTAGAATTCATACAGGTTTGCTATGTGAATGTCATCTCTTCCAGCATGATGATTTAGTCACATCATTCTGGTAGCCAAAGGAGGATGATTACTATCCCATGCTCTGATTTTCACTCTGGCTAATAAGGAAGAGAAAATCAGACAAAATTATCTGAGAAATAAAAAAAAATGTACTTTTTTTTGTTATGGACATATTTTACATCATGCCCTTGTATTGTGTGTATACAGTATACAGCAACATACAATAGTGTGCTGCATAGGAAGGAGTCTTATACCAGCAGAAAAGTTCTGGCAGTATGTGGATACAGCAAGGAGCAGAATAGTAGGATGGAGTTTAACAGCTTCTGAGTTAGAGGTGGAAACTTTTGGGAATGAGCTAGTGAGAGGGGACTTGCATGATGAGAGATGAAAGGCAAAGTAAAATGTCTTCCCCTGTCAAAGGCTAAACTGTAAAGCAGGTTTCTAATATAAACCAGAGGTTCAGATAGGGAGAAAGTCTTCTAGGATATGCAGCATGGTGCAAATAGAGGAGATGGAGGGGAGGGCAAGATCAGAGGTATAGAATAAGCATGGAGGACAGTGTAGAAAAGAGGTCAGAGAGTCACCTGGGGATCCTTGAAAGAAGGAGGAAAAGTTTTAATTTGATTTAAAAATACCACAAAAGCTAAGGAAAGTGATTGATAAGGTGCAGCTTCCGGATTATAGAATATATGCCACTTGACATGCACTGTACTTACTGGGAAAGCTTTAAGAGAAGATGAGTAACAGTCAAGATGAGAAGTACTTTAAGTCTGAAAGTGTGTAAGGAGACAGTTAAAGCAGACAATGGGAATGCAGGAATGAATTGTAGTAAGATTTCAAGGGTGGGGATAGGCTCCCTCATAGTAAAAATTATATGAAGGAAAAGCATTTGTTAGCTGTGAAAGCCTCTCAAGGCTTTCCCAAAAAATGGGGTCTAAGAACAAAGTCAGAGCCTGAGATTCAGACCCTAATCAAGGTGCTCAGCAGAAAATAATACCAGTATCCTGTGACTGACTAGCCCTCTGGTTTATCCAGCTGAGATGCATAAACAAGAGCAAAGCTTAGTGGAGAAGGAGACACGAGAGAGTACATCAGCCTAGAGAAGAAAAAACAGTATTGTTTCTGTAAGTTCTCGCCACTCAAAATAGACCTAGGTTTAGAGAGCTAGATCCCATACGCAGTGCAAGGGGAATGCAGTTTTAAAATTGCGGCAGGTGAGGGGTGGAGTCACCAGGATTTGGAGGAGAGCACAGCTGCGTAAAATGAACAGGGGAATGGTGCAGATCAAAACCTGAAAGCCCAGTCCTTCTGACCTATTCATCGTTTGGGGATTCATGGCTTGAATGCTGTCTTGAATTTCTATTCCCATTTTTTAAAAAACTGAGAAGGGCCCCCTCAAGTGTACGACAGCTGTTCTATACCAGCGCTTGCAAGACACCACACCAGGTAACTCTGTCTCGACTGACTGTGGAGTTTGGGGGTTCCTTTTTCTCCTCTTTGAGGTTTCATGCAGAATAATTGGAAAACAGCAATCCAGATTTTCCCCTAGGATGTTTAATTTGTCCAACCCCTTTTACCACCACTCTCCAGTGTACTAATCACTAAGAGTTTTTGCAGCCTCAGCAGCACTAGTAATTTGTATTATCTTTTGCCTTGCATGTTAAAGAGCGTTTTCTCCACGTGTCTGGAGTAGGTGCTAAACGCAAAGGCACACAGCTATCACAGATGTTTCTTCATTCACCCACATCTGAGATGACAAAAGGATCTAGGAATTAGACAGCTATTTAGGAAAAATTTGGAGATGACTGGAATAAAACAGAACAGCTGCTCTCTGTGGAAGCCGATAGCATTATACCAGAAGTAGAATCAGCTCCCTTTAAGCCAGATGTCTCTAAATTAGGAAAAGACCCAATAAAGGACTTAAATATTGATGTGCTATATTGAGATACTCTAATGCTGTAATTTGGATTTTGTTCCTGACAAAGGAACCCAAAGCACAGTTAGGTACACGATCATAATAACCATCGTGTGAGGACCGTCTGGCACGTCAGAATGAGATCCAAGTGGCTAAAGCACTGAGCAGGGGGCTGTTTAAAACCGGCTATCTGGAAAGGCTGGGAAGAGGGCTCTATGTTGAAGTTTCTCCTTGATGTTCCAGAACAGGCTTCTTACAAATGCCCATGTGGAGGCTCTTCTCTCTGGTCTGGTTACTCTGTGTGTAGCCATCTCCTCCGGGCGTGTGTCTATGATTATTCGTTAACAGCAGGGCAAGGCTTAGCCTTTTCCTTTAAAGGATAGCTCTTTGGTGGTATTGCCTACTTCTTATGTACAATCAAAAAGCTGAATATTCAAAGAAGGAAGTCTTGGGTTCAATATTCTTCTTAGCCCCCCATCTTCCTGGCTGGAGTCCTTCAGAAGATTATCTTAACCACCAGTTTAGAGGTTACAGTAGGCAGGGCAGAGGGGCACCTTTTAAACTTTTTAAAACCGAAAGGAGTAGGGAATTCATTGCCTGGCACCACAATGGTTATCACGGTAGCCGAGGCAGTTGCCCTTTTTGGGGAGCAGCACCGTTCTGCAGGGTCCATCAGATGCAATCACAGCAGAGCAGCTCTGCTGACCCATACCCTCTTTGCTGGGAGTGTATAATATTAAAAGATTAAGTCAAAACGGTGAATAGAGATTGATGATAACGAGGTAATTTATGAGATGTTAATTGGCATATGGTGTATGTCAAAAAAAATGGATTACAGAATAGCAGGAATACCAGCTGTGTGTGTTAATACTGATGATACAAAACAAGCAGCATCTGACCGTGTAACAGCCACAGCTGGGTGACTCGAAAGGAGCACCTGCACTGTGCTGCTCCGAGGAGTCCGGGCAAATGGAATACAATCCATGTTTCCTGTAGTGAGTATAATCACTTGTCATCGGTTATTCACATTAGTAGAGATGGGTTGATAGAAGAAAATTATTATATCCTTTGTACAATACCATTTCTCTGAAAAATAAGATCAGCTAACAGGCAAGTCAATATTTATATGGCAGGAACGGACACTAGCAAAAAGACTAATTTACTTGATGAATTCAGAATGATCATGTTGTGAGTACTGGTATAAGTGTTACATAGTGCTAATTAAAAATGCAAGTGCTTCAGGTTTTTGGGACATAAATCTTTGCTTTTGAAATGGAGTAGGCACCTCCTTGACTAAAGTGATCAACCACCGGCTATACCCTGTCTCTGATAGTTCAATCCCTAACATGCAAATCAACATGCTCAGACAATGCATTATAATCAAGCTAGAATAGTAACAGCAGTTAAAATATTTTAAAAGAAGAGTAACCTAGCATGTATATTGTCAAAAGGAATATGAGAATAAAATAAAATAGCAGCAAGGCATGTGTTTAATAATGAATGCCAGCCTTTGTCATAGATACATACAAAAGTATTAGAAGTGCTTTCTCATTGTTGGGGTTGTCAGCTGGAGTGACCCGGTAAAAAGAGAATGCGGCTTATTAAAAATAGTACATTAGAAAGTTAGTTGTGTACACTTTATATGCACACGTGTACTGTTTGTTCATATTGTTGTGGAGATTTGTACATCCATGCTTGTTATCCATGGGCCAGATGGTACTGTGACTTGCACCAGGTGAGGAGCCAATTCAGTATCCTTTTAAATGAAGCAATCAATGTAACGTTGAAATGCATCATTTGGTAGTGTTTGTCATCCAAATTCATCAAAGGAGCTATGGTACAAAGTGCAGATAGTTCTGACTGTCTGTTTGTAAGGGAGAAGATGAGCGTATGTTGTATAGCAGCAGGTAGATTCCAGTTCCCGCCAGTGCTGGTGTTGTTGGAGCTGCTAAAGTTTTCTTGCGCACAGAGTAGGTACAGGCTACAAAGGATTCTGTGCATCAAAAATCATCTAATGACTTGAAAAACATGAAGTTTACACAAATATTTAGTGTTCTGACATAAAGAGGAATGAAGTAATGATTAGGGAGATGTAAGAGTAATTGGCCTTACACATGGCAGAGAGCATCCCAGAGGGTCTGGGTCAAACCAGCTAGTGTTTAGGTGAAGGACTGTCACTGAGACGTTCCCGCTTTCCCTCCCTCAGTCGTCTTCTGTCAGCTCGGTTAGCCTATTCATCGGTTTATTAATGATAGTCAGTTACTCATTCTGATGCCAATTTTCTTGTCTGAGAACTTAGAGGTAAGGTGTTTTAGTCTGGTCTTGATCAAAAGGGACAATCGGACTCTTTCACTCAAGTCCTTGTCAACTGGTTACTAGGGAACTACTTTAAAGCGTGTTACTGTTAATTTGACACAGGCAAGAGAGAACAAATGGCAATATAGAGGTGTTTTCATGTGGCAAGTTGTGCTCCACTATTGCAAGATGCCATTGAAAGCATCATACAGGGGACGCATCTTTTCTAGCTGTATCTAAATATGAAGATTGTTTATCTTTGTCACCAGACTAGTGATTAGTGCATCAGCTTTAATGTTGTTCATCAAGAAGCTCTAAATAAAATTTTCAAAATCATGACCCAAGACTTGTGATTCTGAACCATCTTGGCTTGTGGATGATTCACAAGACACCTTGCATTCCTGCTGGAAGATGTAGCCAGTGTGTCATTTTGGAGAAGTACGGGGTTTTTTTCCTCCAGTAAGAATGCAAACATCTAAAAAACTGTGAAGAAATCAGAATTGGATTGTTAGGTTTCAGTTATCTGCTGTCCAAGATCAAAGCTCTGATTCCTAAACAAGGAGAAGCTGCCTAAAGGTTAATTCATAATTCAGCTAATTGAAACTTTCATTATAGATGTGATGAGGATGTGCACCAGAAGGAGTACTGATGTATGGGGGTTTTCACCTGAAGACCTGAGGTGAGGTTGAGAAGATCTGGCAGGGATCCAGGGAAAGGCACTCAGGCAGGCTGAGTCCTTCTTGGAGGGATGCATCCACAAAGTAGTGGTGAATTAAACCACAAACTGGAAAGAAACATAGTATGACAAGCTACGTACAAAAAAGAACTGCAGGAATGTGGAGTGCAGATTATGAAGGTTATAGTAGCTTCCTAGGAAATCTGTGGCATTGTTTACTCTTCTTTTTTTCCCCACTTGCTTGCTGACATATTTAAGGAATTTACACCATCTCAATCATTCCACTCTTCCTGGGAGGAAAAGAAAAATAATTTTATTAATTCAAGTGTCTCCCTGTGCTGTTAGTCCAATTCTATTTTTTTTCTAGCAGACCATGTTTTTTAGTTTCATTCTCTTGTAATATTCTGGCCTACCTTGCTTTAATATAGTGCTATTGATTATAGTCATTTTACTACATCCTTTGTAAGAGCTAGAAGAATTTCTTACAATGTGCCAAATTCTGAAATACATTCATAAAAGATGTAGTGTTGAAAGGATTTCCCATGAGTCAACTGATCCCACTGGTGCAAGCTCAGCAGATACCTTATGATGAATATTTCTCTAACCTGTTCCTAAAAATCTTCTGAGCTTTACTATGTGGACCTATTCTTTCTAAAAAAATTTAAATGAATAAAAAATGCAGTGTACTAAAAAAGCTACATTGAATTAATGAGGTTTTTTTCCCTATAAATTTTTTAGTAGCCATTTCAGCTTCAAAAACACGTTTAAGTCCTTTCACTTTAGCATTATTAGATAAAAGTTGTATTCTGTCGTCTTTGTTCACCATAAACAAGTGCTTACTTCTGTGCTGTATAAAGAATTAATAAATCAAATGGATGAAATCCCTGGATAAAAAAAAGAAAAGGAATTTTAGCAGATATTGAGGAAATTATTTGACCTTGTTGGCAATGAATGACTTTCTAGATGACAGCAACTACTTTGAGCTGTAGAACTTACAACTATTCTCTATCCTTGAGAAGAAATAAGTCAGTGCTTGCTCACAATTGTGGCGCTGTACATGTGCCTGTGTTGTACTGAAGTCATTTCACTGCACATGACAGATAGATTCAACAGCCCCATTTTAGACCGTATAACAGCCGAACCCCACTGGGACAGCACGCCGGTACCGTGGAGCTTCAGGTGTCTGCATGGCCCTTTGGATGCAGATATGCCCTGGCCTAAATTCTGTTTGCAGGGATCTCATAAGCACAGCTTGAGGTGGGACATGTGATGGGCTTCTTGGCTGGAGAGAAATTACCTGATATATCCTGAAACTGCATTACATGGCAATTCTCGGGTTTTATAACCAACCGGTCTTGTAGCTCAGCCTCTGCGTTGGAGGCAAAGTTGTGTTAAATGGCCGATATAATTTGTATATTGGAATAGAACTGCAGCAGTTTGGTATTCTTGTTATTCAAAATGATTTACAGTTTTGTTTTAGACTTTGGTTCTGATCTAAGTGTGCATTGCCTGTAGCAACCAGGGAAATTCCCTTCCTGTTGGTTTTGTCATAGCACCAGTGGATTTCTTCATGTTTTGTTAAAAAATCAATAAGTAACCATCTGGAAATGCTCAATGTTTTTAACAGGAAGCAAGAGATTAGGAGAGAATGTGATTTCTGCAAAACAGAGTGTCCCAGTTTCAGCTGGGGTAGAGTTAATTTTCTTCCTAGTAGCTGGTATAGTCCTGTCTTTTGGATTTAATATGAGAATAACATTGATAACACACTGATGTTTTAGTTGTTGCTAAGTACTGTTTAGAGTAAGTCAAGGATTTTTCAGCTTCTCATGCCCAGCCAGCAAGAAGGCTGGAGGGGCACAAGGAGTTGGGAGGGGACACAGCCAGGGCAGCTGACCCAAACTGGCCAAAGGGGTATTCCAGACCATGGGACGTCATACCCAGTATACAAACTGGGGGAAGGCTAGCTGGGAACCACTGCTTGGGTACTGACTGGACATCAGTTGGCGAGTGGTGAGCAATTGCATTGTGCATCACTTGTTTTGTATATTCTATTATTATTATTGTTATTTTATTATTTTCCCTTCATTTTCTGTCTTATTAAACTTTCTTTATCTCAGCCCATGAGTTTTAATTTTTTTTTTTTTTTTCCCCCTGTTCTCTCCCCCATCCCGCTGTGGGGGAGTGAGCGAGTGGCTGTGTGGTGCTTAGTTGCCAGCTGGGGTTAAACCACGACAGTCCTTTTCAGTCAGATCTTACCAGTTTAGCTATCACCGCCCAATTATAAGGCACACAATTCTCACAATCAACCATCACACAACTGTGCACCCCAAAGCTCGCTCACTTTGGCTCATGCAAAACAATCAAGCCTTATAACTTCTGATGGAAACTTAATCCCAAACTTTAGGACATTTTTTGTCTATTCCGAATACCAGTTAAAACATCTGCTTTAAAGCAAGCATTGTAAACATCTTGCTGGTGTCATCTAGCCACAGGTGTGGCATTTGTTCGAATTCAAAATTTAATAGCAGGATCTGTTCTCTAAAATCATGTGTGTGTAAAGCTTAAGGTTTTACTTTGAGGTTTTTAAAAAATTAATTATTTTCTTATCCTTTCTTTACAGATTTTGTATCTTAGGTGCCATAAAAATCATACCAATAATTTGGATATAAACGTGCGTGATATCTTTTTCCTGGGCTAATTTATTTAATTTGAATATAATTTGATCACTGCCAAAGCCCAGCTTTTAAATGGTAATTTTACAATAAACTAACATGCTTAATAGCAAAAGAATATATGAAAAGAATGTGTTAGCACTGTCCATTGAGCATTGTTATGTTTTTTGGTTTGGGGTTGGTTTTTTTTTTGTATCGACCACGTTACTAGCTTTGTTTCTAAATTACAGCCCACTGACGAGTGAAATGATCCTTCGTCTCTATAGTTACACTTTAATCAAACAGCACTAATCTCGTTTCTGCTTGTCAGCCTTCTGCAGAGGGAAATAACGGCCGGGGCGAGCCGGGGGTGAGGAGAGGCAGGAGGAACCTGCAGAGCCGAGCGAGTTCTGTCGTAGCGGCTGCTGAAGCTGCTGTACGACCAGAGGATCACTTTGGGTAGGATTTCTGGAGGCACCCCTGGGATCGAGCGTAGTTTGTCTTTTCTGTGTTAATTCTGGGGCTGGGACGCAGCTTAGCTGTCAGCGGGTACGAGTTAAATGCACAAAATTGTCAGTGCTTACCGGTGTTTAAGTTACAGTGGAGAAGACCAGCCTGTGTCTCCCCATGGGACAGTAAATATCTCTCATTCAAGGCTCAGTCTAAAGAATATTTTGAGCCTCTGAGGCTATCTGGTGCGTGGAAGCAATTGCTCCTCAGTGTCAGCCCTCACCAGCCCTAACCACGGGCTGCAGAGGCTGGCTTACAGAGAATGAGCTTGCTTATTCTCTTGCCCAGACCTTTTTGAAGATAAGGAGGAGGGACGAGCTGGTTTAGAAAGTGTCTTCTCCCAGGTGAACGTCTTGTTTCCTGCGTCAGAAGTTGTAGCCGTGAGGAAAGTCCCCTCGGTGTTCGTGATGGGGCTCAGCGCGGCCGCGGTGCTGCCCTGGAGAGGTGACGGCCACCTCTCCCTGCGGGCAATGCCTAGGACAGACCTCCTGGGACTTTCCGCTAGCCTGTCCCTGCTCTTTCTCACAACGGTAGCTCTGTCAGTGAGATTTCTTGTCTTCTGGCACAAATTCATTGTCTTCACGGGACACTTTTTTTTTTTATGTCTGTTGCTTGACAAACATGTACAAGCAGAGGGCTGTAGGCAAGGGAATGTGCCTCTGTGTAACAGCAAAGGCCCAATTTTGCCATTCACCTCCAAAAAAAACCCCTTATCGCTGAGTGCTGCTAGCTCCAGAATACCTCTCTGATTGTCTGAAATAATCTTCATTTCCATTGCAGTCCCACACATCCTCCGAGATCCTCACCATGGAGGAGGGTGAAACCTCCTTCCCTTTGCAGCTCAGTTCTCACAAACACAAAGATGAAGAGCAGTCTCAAGTACGCAACACATAGACAGAAGATCTCTTTAATTAGAGTACGCTGCTCAATGGTTGTCTTCTCCTTTACGGCTGGGATTCATAGCTTGAGACAACAACATTTAGTTTTCTGGTCAGCCTGGGTTTTCTAGCCGACTAGGTAATGAGCATCTCTAAAGGGCAATTTGTCTAGTGTGTTTTACATGTGTTTTCACTTGTTATTTCTTTCCACTGACTGCAAAGGCTGGAGCTGCTGGCATAGTCTTACATAACTAGCAATTTGAATGTCTAAATTAGGTAAAATGGATTCCACCTGAGATGCTTGTCTACTTTCTGTTATTTGTAAGGGATTTATGCCTGTGTGGATGGGAACCCAGATTTCCTTTTATTTGTCGGTAGATTTCTGGTACATCGCAATGGCGTTGTGATAACTGAACACTCATTTCTCATAAAAATTTGATGTGGCAAGATTCACTGATAGTATCTTAGAACTATAACTCTTGCAAATAAGATTTTTTTGTGGTAGGTTTCTTTTTGCTGAAATAACTTGCATGTTTGAGTTCTCTAATTCACTAAGAAAAAATGACACATTTTTATTTGAAAACAGATTTTAGAAGAGCAATGAAGAGAGAGTAATAAGTGGAAAATAGCATGTATTTGCTTGTGAAAGGCAGAAGAAAGTCAATATTGGTCATGCTGCCAAACAATCTTCTTAAAGTATTGAAGGCTGCCAGAGCTGTCATGCTGAAACAGTAGTGGACTCCTCGAATTTGTTTCTCAGGTAAGTAGGGAAAATCAGAATAGTTCTTTCTGCACATCGGTTTTCGGTTCTACGCCAGTGAAAATTTTCATTCCAATACTTCACCTTGTTTAGTGTTCAGGCTCTTCGACCATCCCAAATCTGTGCATGCTCGTGAGCTATCACCTACCATGGGAAATCATTCCTCTTGCTCCACGGTGAATCCATCTCTGCAACTGCTCTGTCCGTGCTGCCAGACCCTCGTGTGTCTCTGGGTTCTCCCCCTTCCCAAACCAGCTCTCCCTCACCCCCAGCCCCTGCCCTGGCTGCCGCCAGCTCATTTTAGTCCTGAGAATGGCTGAAGAAAGAGTGAGTGGGTGAGAGCAAAGGAGAAATGCTGTTGTCAGTGGGCAGGCTTGGGAATGGAGGAAACTAAGCTTGAGATCTGGGGCTGATCCTGCACCTCTGGGTCTCGCCTCCTTCCCTGTGAACAGTGCTGGGTTTCTGGGAAGAGGTGGGAAATGACCCAAACTCCTTGCTGTAAGCTCCTCTCTTGGCTCTGGGGATAAGGAGGCCACTGCGGGTCTGGATTCGACCAGGCTGGGGATAGAAAGAGCTCTGTGGCACCATCTGTTGCTGAACGGTGGAGATTATGAAGATTTTATTCTTTTTTTCTACCAATCATTTGAGGCCGCTATAAATACAGGCTGAGGGGCTGCGAAGGAAGCTCGAGACTCCTGTATGCTCCCGTTCCCCTCTCCCGCTGTGCTTCTACAAGGAGTTTGGAAAGGTGGTAGTTAAAGGGTTATGTCTAGAGCTAAATACTTATTTTACTGCTTTGGCACACCACAGTCAGACATTCAGTAGGTTCATTTCACTGGCTCCAGTGCCCATATCTAGTGAGTGTGTATGTAAGGGCAGAGACTCCTGAATAGTTTGATCAAGCCTCGGAGCTGCCAGTTTCTTAGCCTTAATACGTATGCCTGTAAGAGAGGGAACTATGTCTTTCATGGGATGCGGTGACTATATAATATGACTATAGAAAGTGACTCAGATATATGTGAGCTCTTGCATTTTGTTATCCATCTATAGCTATTAAAAATTCAGCAAACTGTGGTCACTAGTGTAAATAATGTCAGCAGTATCTGTTCTAATACCTTAGAATATACCCAATTGCTTCCTTCACAACCAGCAAACAATCCAAAGTCGATAAGACACTGCTTCATACCAGCCAAAGCCTATGCAGCAAATTTCCTTTTCAGAAGTCCTTAACAGCCACAGCTGCCGTCTCTTTTCTAGGCACGGTGTCTTCAGTTCTCACCTTGAAATGTTAACGTCATGTGGGGCAGCCCAATTGAGTGCATCTGCTAATACCTCCATGCCAGGAGAGAATGACTGACTGGTGTGGGATGGAAGGGTGTTCAGCTCAAGGATGTCTACTGCTTCCATTATATAAATTATATTTTCATTAGATACATAAATATATCATATATAAAATACATAAATGACATAAAGCTTCCTTTCAAAAGGATATTTTGACTCAAGTAAAACTATTCAGATTGACAAAAAGTAAGAGGTCTACTCATAAGAAATACCTGAGCAGAGCAAACGCAGTCTGCTTCAGGTCTTCTCTGCAGACTCTGAGAGCTGAAATGCCAGTCTCAGGCTGCAAATGCATTCAGAGGAAATCAGTACAGCACTAAATTTGTTCTTCCTTAAAGGTTTTGAGTGGCCAAGGCTAATGAAATAGCAAGGAGGCTGCACACCTGGAAAATGCCAGGGATGGTTCAGCACTTTGAAAATTCCTTTCCACTATACTGCAACCAAAGGCTGGAGTATTAAAGCAGCGTGATTAATCTAATAAATTATATTCTAAGCAATGCCAAATTTAACTCAGCGTCAGAGATCTAAAATTGCTTTGATTTAATAATTAAATCTGCAGAAATTCATATCGGCAGTGTGTTTTTTCACTCATCCCCTTGCAATAAGCTGTTATAGGAAGAGTTGCTTTGAGGAAATAAGCCACAGCCTTGAACAAACCCTAGCACAGTGGTCCGATGGCTTCTGTCTCTCTTTAAGCCCTGCTTATACAGATGTAGCTAACTCTGAGCACATAAAGAGTCCTCTTTCCTTGAAGTGGTTCCTAATTAAAAGAGGGGAGGTCTAAATCTTCCTGTCTGCATCTAGTGCTTTTGAGCTTGACGCTCGTCATCCTTCTAATTAAGAATGAATATTTGCAATGAGGTATTGATATTTGGGGTGTATTTCATAAGGGGCCAAGGGTGAAAAGCATCAGACTGACTGCTCTGGTGTGCTGAGGAGCTGAAGTACATGATGTCACCTGTGTTCAGAAAACACAACAAGAACTGGGCATTAACTATTAGCAAATGTTATGTTAAATAGCAAAATATTTGATTGAAGTTGTCAGTAAGTAGAAACAAGTTGAATCATTCACAGGCTGCTATCTAAGTGTCTTAGCTATTATATTAAAACAGAATAAAAAAGAAGTTATTACAGGAAGGCCTTTCCCTGCATACCCCAGGCCTCCCGTTCATGTGCACGCATGCATGCAAAGAGGACAGGGCGTATGAAGTCTTGCAGTCCGACATACTTCTCACTGAACACTCCTAAATTGTCACTCCTGTGATTTTTGTCCATTCTCTCATTTATTCAGGCTGTTCTGCCCCTCAGACTCTTTCTAACAGTGTGGCTTTGTGTGCAAATTGGATATAAACAGGTTTTGAAATTTTGGAAGTGGAACGTGTCTGAGGCATCTTTAACAGTAAAAACAAAAATTATTCGGGATTCTTTGTTAAGGTCCTTACTACTGCCCACAGAAGTGGTGGATGAAATCACAGTTATTACAAATGTGCTTCTTCGCTGCTTTTGGAAAGACTGGCCGTTGAAGCAGTACCCCCTCAAGCCTGGCAACTGTCTAGGTAAAGATATAAAACCTCCTTTATTTATTTATTTATTTATTTTTAATTTCACTCTTCTATCCCTGATTCAATCACTTGACTGATGGGCTCAGAATAGTCTTCTTTTGCGGGGCTTTTTTCATATTCCACTTGGAATAGTTTCCATTTCTGCACTGTATTCTGAAGGAGAAATTTGTCCTTTTAGGTAGTTCGGACATTTCTGGAGTGACAAAGAAAGTAGACTGGAATGGACCAGGGCAGGAGGGGGAGGTTACCCAGCCTATGCCACTGCTCAGAGCAAGTCTTTTCTTATTTCTGCTCTTAAAACCATCCAAAGATGGAGGCTGCACCAGCCCCTCAGGTTATCGGCTACAATGTTTCACTCTCCTTAGCAATTTAAAGTTCATCCTAATATTTAACTCTAATCGTTATTGCTGCACATTAAGCCATTACCTTTTGTCTGGCCACCATGGACAGAAAGATCAAATTGTTCCTTTGTACTTCGCACAACCTTCAAAAACTGTCCCACCTTGGTCTTCTGTCCTGTAATAAAACAACCTTCGGGTCTTCCCATATATTTTCATTGCCAGTCATGTTCATGTAGTTGATTTTTTTCATCTAAATAAATCATTCCTGTGGGATTTTACCCATTATTTTTTTTTCCAGCCTTTTCTGCCAGTTGGTCAAGATCACTTCTTTTGGCTTAGGGGTTTTCTTGTTACTTCCTTCCAAAAATCAGAACTTGTGACTATTATCCTGTGGTTTTATGTAGAGTAGGGAATGAGAAGCCAAGAACAGATCTAAGTGGAAAAGGATAAAGAGGATGAGAAGACAGATTCTCTTACATATTATTGTATTAAAATAACCACTTGTCTGCAAGTCTTTTGTAAAACTCTGCAGCATTAACCTCATGAGAGCACAACAGAAGTCCAGGAAATTTTGGAACAGTATATATTATATAGTATCATAAAAGTATAATAATTATTCTGGCTTATTTTCTCCTTGGATTTACATTTTTTTAAACAGCCACAGCTGGGCTATTTTGGGGGGAAGGAAGTATGTTGGTTGTGTATTAGTCGATTGATCTTGCAAGACTCTTTCATTACCTGAGCAAGAGTTTCAGATCTCCTGGGTGGGCACCACAAAGGCTGCAAGACTGGGACGGACCCCTGCAACCCTTCCTTCCTTTCCATTTCCTTGCAAAATTTTCTTTATTCGGAGTGGACCCAGACCAGAAATGGCTTTGTTCTCTGTCCGTTTTCTTTCCCCAGACCTCCATGACTGGCCTCTATGCCTGCTTTTGCATGAAAGGCTCCGCACAAAGCGCAAATGTTGGGCGGTGGAGGTGGAGGGAGAAGGGTCCCTTTCTGGATGCCTTTGCTTTTGCCACGTTCAGTTTCTGTGTCCTTTCTTGAAGCCACTGGAGTCATGTTAGATACCACTGGGTTGCTCATAATAAAATTCCCTCAGATAATCAATGCTCCCCTTCTGGTTTAAAAAGCTCACCCCTGCATACCTTGAAAGCCTGTCCTGATTTTGCTAGGTTAATAAGGGATAAAACTGTTTTCTGGGAGGTTTATATACACCATTCAGTCAAGTGCTGCATGGCTTGCTCATCTCCTTAAAGGATATTTAAGAGATAATCTCTATTGATTTGAAACATATAAAACCATGGGTAACCCTGAGATAAATTAAGAGCTGACACAGTAATAAAGCATTTAATCAGCCTCCAAAGCTATTTAGGGTACTATGTTATAAAGCAATTTTTGTTATTCTGTAGCAAGACATAAAAAGAGAGGGGAAAAGTACCGAATGCCCTTTTGTGCGTGACATCGAAGTGCTGAGGTGACCAAGGTGTTTTGAGCTGTCTGCTCTGCGATTCCATCGTTCAATACCCGCTATGTTTGTTACACCCGTGTTTGACAGACACTCTGGACCCAGGTCAGACCTGTAAGTATGCAATTCCCCTCAGAGGCAGAAGAGTGACATCTGTTAACCCTGGATCGGCTTAGCTCAAGGATATATTTGTCTTTTCACAAGGCTGAACTGGGTGTTGATTTCATTTGGACTTCCCTCCCATCAAGCTCATTGTCTTCTCTCACTTACGAGTTATTGTTTCTGCAATAGCTGAACTCTTCTGTGTTAGGAAAATTTTAAGAACTGACTTATTTAGACAGTGCTGACATCATCCTGCTTCAAAAGAAAAGGGAATCTGGATGACTATGAGGGTAAGGCAAGTGAATTAGCTTTTGTTACTGGGTGAGGATCTTTGGCTAACAGAGAACAGAAAGTCTGAGGATGCTCTTCAGTGCCAGATAGCTGCCCCTTCAGACCCTGTGCCGGAGCAGAGGTTGTGTCTCTTTGTGTGTCAGGCTGTCTGCTAAGACAGGCTCTTGCCAAGCTTGTCCTCAGAAAGCTGGTAGGTGCTGGCAGCAACCTTGCTGGCTTGTGTGCAGGAACGGGGAGGCCTTTTCTTGACCTGCAAGATGGTAGTGTGTTTGGAAAACCCCATTGCTAAAGGGAGAATTTTCCCTTGGCTAACAACAGGTACAGTCCTCCATAACCCTTCCAAGTTTCCTTGAGAAATTGAACTCTTTCTGTGTGCAATGAGGAAAACAGATGTTTTACTTATTAGGTCTTAAGTTATCACCTATGGCAATGTTAAATTAGTCTCTAGATGACTCCCTTGTTTTTTAAATAGGACCTCCCCCCCCAAAAAAAAACAAAGACCAAAACACCCAGTACCAAAAGTGGAAATTAGATGCAGACACTCCATATCTCAAACAAATTTCCTACCATAGTTTACACTGGAGTCACTGCCCAACACATTGTTAAGATGGAAAATTGGACAGAGATTCAATGTCATTTGACAAAATAAGATATTTTTTCCTCCACTTTGCTTGCTATTTCCTTTAGAATTACTGTGTGCTTACTGGAATAATTTTGTAAATATAGTGTTGAAGAGATTAAATATGTTCTTATAAAAGAAAGGCATAAAGTATGGTCAGGGCAGATTTTCCACTTCACCTTTGCACTCAGTTCTGGGTAGGTAGAAGCAGATCACTTGTTTCCAAGTTGGTAGCTCTTTACTGATACTTGGCCTTGTACGTTCCTGCTTTTTGTTTATTTTTCACCACTGCATGTTTCTTGCTCAGTGTAAAGTCTTGGTAGATGATTAAATCACTTTCCTGCAACCTTTGCTTTTTGACCCATGTTTCCAGCTTGTGTCTCTGCTGTATGTCTCTAGAGCAAGTTTTATTGTCATTGTGTCCCACTTCTATGAACTAGGTTTCCTAAATTTGATATTTATGACACGTGAAAGGAAAACAACAGACTAAAGACTGAGATTCAGATTTCTTCAGGAGCAGTTGATAGTAATCAATACTTGAGCTTGCTCTGAATGCATGAAATACTTGTCAGTTCAGCATCTGACATTCCAGCTAGGATTTTTTTTGTTCCTATAGTGATAGATTTTTCAAGCTTCTGCCAGATCCTGAAAACTATTATGAAAGTTCAGCGGAGTCAAGAAAAACTGTAATGAGTGTGGCAACAGCACTTTTAGCCGGATCTCTTCTCTTGGTCAAGAGAAGACCACCACTTAGGATGCATCTGTGGGTGCTGATGGAGCACCCATCAAGAGACCGCTTTCTATCATGCCAATCAAAAGATGTCCCCAGTGCCTCGAAAAAGGCAAATGTTATGTCCATCTTCAAAAAGGGAAAGTGGGAGTCCAGGGAACAACAGAACATTTGGCCTCACATTAGTCCATGGGAAGATTATGGAGAAAATCCTTCTGAAAGCTGTTTCCAGGCAAATGAAAGACAGGACAACTGGGAACAGCCAGATCAGACCTACCAGGGGCAGTTTATATTAACCAACCTCATTGCCATCAGTTATGAAACGATCAGTACGGTGGATGAGGGGAGAACAGCGAATGTCATTTTACTGCACTTTAGCAAGACTTTGATATTCTCCCATAGCCTCTTTGCAGCCAAACTGAGGAGATGTGGACTGAACGTGTGGACTACAAGTTGTGGGAAAAACTTCTCGAACCATTGGGCTCAAAGAGTGGTGGTCAAGGGATTGAAACCTAATGGATAGCTGATAGGAGTAGTATTCCTTAAGGGTCAATCCTAGAGGTTGCACTGTTGAACATCTTTATTAGTGACCTGAACAACAGCAAGGAGTGCACCCTCGTCCGTTTGATGCACGACACCAGAGTGTGCAACTCGGAAGAGTTCAACGTGCTGAAGGACAGAGCTGTGATTCAGAGGGATTTGAACAAGAGGAAGGAACTGGTCAATGGGGACATCACGATGCTCAGCAAAGACAAATGCAAAGTCCTCCTCTTGGGACTGAACACCCCCATGCAACAGTACAGGCTGGGAACTACCCTGTTGGGGAGCAGCTCTGCAGAAAAGGGACCGAGGATCCAGGCCTTCCTTATTCAGAGGTTGACAAAGAAAGGACAAAAGACAGAAAAATTCCAACTAAATAGAAGGAAAAAAAAATCAGAAACGTTGGCTAAACACAGGAGCACATTACTCAGGGACACTGTGGTGCCTCCACCCCCCAGAAATTTTCCAAACTTGACAAGGCCTGGAACAGCCTGATCTAACACTGAAGTTAGCCTTGCTTTCAGCTGAGGGCTACACTAGATGTATCTGAGGGTCCCTTCCAACCTGAAGTATTTCATGATGATTTTTATAATTTGCCCAAAAGGAGCTGGCAGGCTTCTCTCTAGCTGAGAACTGTCAGGATTCAAAATATCCCTCCTAACCATTTTTCACCAACGCACTTCCATCACTCTTTTTGTCTTCAGTGAAGCTATTTGTGACAATAATTTCCTTTTCTGGGCAGCAAGGCAAATGTGCAGACCACCCTTGGAGACCTGGCGCGCAGCATAACCAAAGAGATGCGGGAACAGAGATGACTTTGCGTGTCTGTTGTAGCTGCAGTTCAAAACAGAGGTGTTAGACCTCGCAGACTCCTCAAATGATGTCAGACAGATGTGACAGGGAGAAGTTAACCTGGGAGATCCCTTTAACCTACTGCAGAAAAAAAAAGTAACTGCAGAAGTCAGTAAGATTTATTTATTCTGTGGGGAAAAAAAAAAAAAGTAAAACCTTGGGCAGGGGGGGAGAAGTGATTTTTAAGTTGTAATATTTCTCAGCACTGGGAAAGGAAGAAAGTTTTAAAGTCCATCCATCTGCTCTACCTTCTCTTGAAGGTCTTTGTCTTTCCTAACACTCTGTCCTTAGCAGCTCCCATGGTGGTTTTTTCCTGTCTCGTGAAGATCCTCGGCAGAGTTGGCAGTGAGAGGTTTTTTGAATGACAGCCTTGATTCTTACCACTCAGAGCATTTTCTTGTGGGTGTGTTTTGAAATGTTTCTGCTAGAGCTGGAACTGACAAAAAATACTCTGTGGCTGAACTGTGTGTAAGATTGCATTCTGGTTATATTCTCTAAAATTTCAGCCTTGTGAGAAAAGGGAAAACTTACCACCACAGTTTCACTAGAGGTTTTAATGTCTGAAAAGCACATCTGCCCCTTGGTCTTTGTTGGCTTTCGAGCAAGGACATGCCACCTTCTCCACTCCTTTGAAATTCCTCGAGTCTTGTGTACCCTGTTAATTTGGTGATTTGGGGGAACGTGCCTATTCAACAACAGCAGTACCCATCTCTTCGGCTCACTCCCAATCACGCCAAATACTGTCCACTTGTTCCTGCTGTGTTTCCTGGTTTCCATCAACTAGTTTGCAATCTGTAGCAATGCCCGTTACCACTCACATTAGCTCTGGCCATAGGGTTAATTTGGTATGAGCAGGTTGAGCTTTGCCCACACGTCAGTGCTCAATGAAGGTTCGTGCCGTGGGGTTGGCAGCACAAGCAGCTGCATCCCACCGCGTGAGGAGCAGCCGAGCTCCATCCCTGTCTCCTGCGGCTTCTGGCTGAAGCCCTGGTTAACTCAGCCCAGAGCTCAGCAGGGAGAAGTGCCTGAGCTGTCCCCTGACCTAGCTCTACCAAAAAGATACGCTTGTCTTATTTTCTTGTGTTTGGAAGAAAAAGAAGTTCATTCACTCTCTATAAACATTCCTTCCATTTTTTTTGTTCTTGTTTTTCTTCTTCTACACAAGTCCACCAGGCTTGTCTTTACTCCCAGTGTGCAATGCTGTATGGTTTAGCTGAAAGCAAGGACGTTTTTTGTTACAAATGGGTGTGTTAGCAACAGCAGGAAGCTGCTCTTCTGATAACGGCCCACAGAGCCGTGCCACCTTATAGCAGAATCTCTACAAATCTTTGGCCCATCTCCAGATCCTCCCCCCAAAAAAGGGCAAAAAAATACTTTTGGCACATAAAGAAACAGGCTGTTTCTCAAATGATGGCTTTGAGGACACTGCCATAAGCAAATCAAGTAGCTGCTCTGCAGCATCCTTGTCCTCATTCGACCTTCCAGAGGGGAAGAAGCATGGCTTAGGCTGGAAAGTGAGTAGTACTGAGATGAAAGGTTTGATAAAAGCTGTAGAGATAAACTAGGTGGGTAAATAATGAGGTAAATACTGAGAAATTAATCCAAAGTGACACATATACACCTCCCAAGGAAGCGTCTGCTCTGCCTTCCCCGTCAGATATTTCAGACTATACCCTTGCTAATCATGCATGGCCATCTAATCAGAAACTTCTTATGTTAAGGGCATCTTAACAGCTCACAGCAGCTGAAGCACACTGTTAATTTCACTGTAGCAAAACATGACCAACTGCAGTTGCGGAGACATCTGTTAGACTACACTTCATTGTGGTTTTGCCGAGTAGGAGCAAAACGAACCTCCCTGTAATTAATGCTGGTGACAGCAGCAGCTGAGGCAAATCTCAACCAACTGCAGAAGTACCCGGGATGGGTTCATTCAGGCAGGCTAGTGAATGCCCAGGTAAAGATGAAAATAAGCATCTAATTTGATTTTCTGTCTTTCATATCTTCTTTTGAAGGTGCTTGAGGTTGTTAAAGATGTATCTTTTTGAACTGTGTTTTATAGCCACCCTTAACTGCTTTTCTATTGTACCTAACCCCCAACAGTCTCAGTCACTTTTAAACACTGAGCAAACAGCTAAAGTACAGTTCACGTTTCCTTTTTCTTGGCAGTACTTATCCTCATTTTCTCAGATGAGACTAGCTTGATTCAATATAGTGACTGCAGCCAACAGTCCATTTCAGAGCAGTTCAGTTTTGTACCAGTAATGAAGTTTCACACATGGGTTTTGTTCCATTTGAGGCTTTTAAAGCCTTTCCGTGAAACTGGAATCATTCCTACATTAAAAAGCAAAGCCTGAAAACCCTTTTGTTTGGAAGAGGTAAGATTGGACGCTATGATGGTACATTTCCCGGGAATGTAAGAAAGAGGCTGTCAGCCCCTAACAGAAAAATATCTGCTTTAACTCTAACTCAGATGACTCGAATTTAGCTCATCACGTCACAAACTGCAGGGAGAGAAGGAAAAATACTCCCACCTCATAAGGGGCACTAAGGCATACTTTGCTGAGGTCTGCTTATATTTGTTATGTAGGAGATTAATAACACGGTGACAACTGAGAAGTCCGCACCTCTTTGGCAACTTTATTTTGCACCCTTCTTATTCATCTATCTTTAGCTTAGCAGCACTGCCACGTAATACTGTGTAATTTGACATGCTTGCTCTTTGGAGATTACTGTGAAGATCTGCTGAGTTGTAGAAATAATAGAACCATGGCCAACCCAAATATGAAAGCTGAGAGATGGAATTTGGAACTATATACTGATCTTTTGTCTCAGCTTAGTTTCTCATAGGTAATCCTTGAAAGATAAGTTGCTGGGAGTTTATATCACTGCCTTACTGTCACGCTGCGAAGGTTGAAGCTGTGCTCTTGATAAACAAGAGTGCTGAAAAATTAATGCTGACTTATTTGCAATCAAATAATATATTAACTTGTGTGTCTCTGCCTTATCACCTCATCACAGATCTGAAGAAGGTAGCCAGAAGTGAATGTATTTCTTTTTGAACTGGTAGATATATTCAAGGTTTGAAGTAAATGTGTTCCTTGAAGAAAAGAATCTGAAATGCCTTTTCATTCTTTCCAAGACAAAAAAAGGAAACAATAATACTTCTTATCAGGGCTCACCAGGTTTATAGCATCAGTAGGGTCTGTAATGTATTTTTTCTAAGTATAGCATCATATCTACAGAAATGATTCCATAGCACCAAAGGGCATATTACTAGCTGACTTCTTTGATCTAGGATAAATTAATGGGTACAAAAATATGAATTCAAAACACTTGTACTGCCCTTGAGGTGTAGAAAGGCATCATGTATCTTCCAAGTTAAGACACTATCTTATTAGATTTCTTCTACTGGCAGCTGCTTTCTTGAAAGTAATTCCTTCAAGGAACTTGATAATCCTGGTACTTAGTTGGGAAAGCTTCATATGGCAAATGGGGAGGCTAAAAATTGCCTCTTAATCTTGCATTTCCATTACAAAAGTCCTTTTCAGTCTTCCCATACATGGTGCTGGAACAAGTGTAGTGTGATGCCAGTATTTTATATAACAAACTAATGACTGGAGTCCTCACCATGGAAAAGGTTGGACTCCATTTGATTTGACTTTTTCAGTGCTAGACCATTCCCTTCTTTCCAGGAGCATGGCTTAACGCCCCGAGCAGTGCCCACTCTTGGGTGAATCTGGGCCAATGCTGAGACCAAGATTCGTTCTGTATGTGTGTGTGTGTGTAAGTCAGAGAGAGAAGTGAGGAGGCAGTAGGGTGGCTGGCTGCAGTGCAGTAATGCAGGTATTCCAACAGCAGCTCCCTGGAGCCTTTCTGTATTTTAGCCAATGGCTACTGAGAAGTGACTATTTAGAAGCCCTAGTTTAAACATTACATTATTAAGAAGGCGGGCACTGCTTACTCTTGTTGTCTGTGCATGTTAAGCATCCTAAGGGCACGTGTCCTTGGTTGTGCCTTTGGGTCAATTCGTGTCATGCAGAAGGTAAGGAATCTGAAACAGCCTTACATATGCTAAGGTGGCCCAGGTGCTTTTGTGCTTCTAAGGCATAGTTAATGTCAATTTTCCTTCTAGGTCTTTTATGTCCAACAGGACCTTTCATAACTATCTGTTCCTCATGATCAAAGCCTATTTATAAACTGAGGACAAGGATTCCTTTCCTGCCCTACAGAATGCTCTGAATTAGTCCAAGGATAAAAAAGGATGAGTCAACTTATACTGTTTTCATCTTGCCACATGATGCCAGTATTCCATTGAATATCTCTTGATTGGGGTTGCAGGCACAGCAAATGATAAGTAGCTTTATGTATTTATTTAAATGATACACCGTTGTTCCTGTCACCGCCACACCGCTGCTTGCATTGCCTTTCTGCAAACCGCGTGGAGGAAGGTTCTACCAGCAGAACCGCTGTCAGAAAGCAAATGGGAAACTTTGCACTGCAGTCCTTGTGGGATACGCATTTTCAATTCCGTTTCTATGAGCAGTGCCACCTGCACATTGAGCACATCCTTCAGTCTAGCCCTTGTCAACAAAACACTTAAGGATTTGGCTGAGTGCTCTCCTCGACTGGGGCCTTCAACTCCAATTCTGAGCTCGCTGCAGTCGGTGTAAGCTTTGACGAGAGCTGCAAGTAGAGCAGCCCCAGCCTTCCAGCTTCAACGAAGAAGTGAAGTGTCCTTAAAAGTTTTTATTCTACTTTCCTAACCTTGACTGTCAACATCTCCTCCTACTGCAACTCTCCTTAAAGTGCTGCACTTTGTCATGCCTTATTGTTTTTGCCTCTCGACGTATTAAGTGGAGGAGTACCGTAACGTTGCAGGACGGCATTTTGTTTGTTTTCTGGGGACAAGTATTTTTTTGGTAGCTGATTCCCTTCCAGATGCATGCAGAGGCCCTGCAGGTACCTGGACAGAGCGCTGTGCAGCCCCGCGGTCCTCACACCTAATCTCTTCCAAGGCGTGTAAGCGCAGCGACTCGTCCATCACCGCTTTGTATCACACCTCAAACTGCGAGGAACAGAAGCCGCTCTCTCTTTCTCTCTCCCCCTCAATTGTTTTACACCATTTTCAGCTACTGCTAACTCTAATCACCCCAAATCTTCAGAGAAAAAGATGAACTGTTTATACAGCTGTAGCCTGTTTTCCCTATTTCTGTTAAATATGAAATAGTTACTTCTAGGGCTCTTTTATTGTTGAAGGCTGAGAATGACACGGGAAAGGAGGTAAACACAGACCTATCCTGAACCAGAACACTCAGCCCTCATTGATTTAAAAGAGAATTGAGCATGTGCTTAAATGCCTTTATGAATTAAGGCTAAAATAATGTCCCAGCAATTGAGTTTAAATTTTCCTCTGGACCCACAAGGAAGAATCTTGGTAAAAAGTAGGGAAGGAGGATACCATGGCCTAAAATGTTAAAAATAACGGCATTTTCAACTTGTATAGTTCTAAAAGTGCATTTAAATTTACTTCTGAGAGTGCTAGTTGTTTCAAAAATAAGACTTAAAAAAGCAATTACTCTTTGAGTTAATTGTCTACTGTATTTATTTAATATGTGAGTCAGATCAAGTGCAAATTGCCTTTCAGAAGCTGCCGGATCAAAAAGCTTGTTTTATCTAGGGCTGACTTTTCCCCTCAGGTTTAATAACTTTCTACTCACCAAAAGGTGTCAAAGTTCCCCTTTTCCAATGCAACTAAGGCAAGAAAAGCCATAATTTTGTCTTTCTTATCTTCATTGCCACTGAAATAGTATCTACATACCAGTGTTTTTAGTCTTGGATATAATTAATAATGATTTACACAACATTTAATAATAGTATATTTAATAACAGTTTAAGAAGATGAAAGTTCATGACCATTATTGAATTAATCTCCCACTTTCAAGTTCTGTATCACAATTGAAGTGTTGATTTTAACATGCAACTTGCATCCTCAGCAACATATTTCAGTCAATTTATATTGATATTCTGAGGTTATTCTCATTCTACATGCCTCTGCTTTTATTCTAATTTAGAAGCAGCAAGAGGTTAACCAGGATTTAAAGGAAATACAGTAGACAATTATACATTCCATTGCATGCCTGAACCATTTGCAATTACGAGTGGTATTGAATTTTTGTAGACTGTATTTCTAATTGAACTTCAGGAAATATTTGCCATCGCTACATTTTATAAAAGATAAAAAGTGTTGTGGAAGGTTCAATTTTTTTTAATTAACTATTAAGCAAGGTAGACAGTGTTACCTTTCAATCTTCAGTAGAAAAGTCAGCAAGAAGGAGAGATTAGCAAAGTTAATACCAGCAATAAACCCTCTGCCTCAGTTAGAGGTGAATAAGATACTTCGATAAATAAGTTATTTTTAGCTCTTCCAGACCTGATGAATTTCATTCTTTGACAGAAAAAGCACTGGCTGAAAAGGTCTCAGAGCCAGCAGCAGCCATCTCTGGGAATTCACGAAGGATGGATGAAGTGCCATAAATTGACAACATCATTGCTGCTTCCCCCCTTTCTTCAGAGGGAACAAGGGTGAGATGAGAAGCAAGGGGGCTACATGCCACTCAGCATAACTTTAACACCCAGAAAAACTCAGGAACAAATAATTCAGCAACCTATTCATACGTAACTGGAAAATTATAGTGAGATGAGTTGCCACCAACTCTCTTCTCATGTAACTTGTTCTTGGCAAATCCAAGTAGCTCTCGTTACAGTGGGATAATGGCATTTGTGGGTAGAATGGGAGCCGTGAATATTTTATAACGTGGTTCTTAGCAAGGCTTTTCACAATGTTTAACATGATATTCACAAGCCAGCTAGAGAATCGTAGTTTAGATGAAAGAACCCTAACCTGCAAGCAAAATTGTGCTCAAGAAATACTTTTCAGCAGTTTCTTGACAAAAAGGGAAGATATATTTATGCAGCTCTGCAGGGTTTTGTCTTCACTCTATTCTAGTCTGTTTTCACTAGTGGTCTGTGTGAAGGAACAGATAGGGTGCTTATACTGAAAAAGACAGAAGTACTACAGTTATGTTGCAAGGCAGAAAAGAAGTAAAGATGGAGAAATAATCGGAAAAAAATTGCACATTCAGTAGGGACAACTGGAAAGTGTTACACATGCACAGGAATAATCAAGTAAACTAATAGGGAGTGGGGAGCACTGGACTCCAGTCTCCAATCTGGATAGATCGGAGCATTGGGCAATCACCAGTGGCATGAAATTTAACAAGTCCAAATGACGGATTCTGCACCTGGGATGGAGTAACACCAGGCACACGTATAAACTGGGAGAGGGGTGGCTGGAGAGCAACCCTGCAGAAACGGATCTGGCCATGCTGGTCCACAGCAGCTCGACATGTGCCCTGGCAGCCAAGAGGGCAAACCGCATCCTGGGGTGCATCAAACGCAGTATGACCAGCCGGTCAAAAGAGGGGATTATCCCGCTGTATTCAGCATTACTGAGGCCTCACCTCGGGTACGGTGTGCAGTTCTGGGCCCCACAATTTACGAAGGATGTTCAGGTCCTTGAATGCGTCCAGAGGAGGCAACAAAGCTGGTGAAAGGGGCTGGAAGAAATGTCCTGGGAGGAGTGGCTAAGGACTTTTTCAATGGGCCCTATTTCTGCAGAATGCTGAAATTAATCTCTTTTAACACTAAAAATATATGCTTTATTTCTATTGAGTTTGAGATCATGCAGAAAATGAGACTCCTTAGGTGTCAAATTTCTCATGTCGCTTAGTCACATATTTATGGGTCTTTTCTTATATCTCTTCTGAAATAAGACATGGTATTTAGAATTTTGCAGATGGCAGCAACCTCTGAATCAGTCATGCAAACCACTAGCTGTTTTCTCATGTAGGACATAGATCTGAGACCTTTGCAAATACTCTTTTACGTGTTAACAAAGAAATTGGCCTTTAAAACAGTGATAAGGAAAGGAAGGGAGTTCAAAAATAGCTGAAAAAAAAAAAACAACCACCAAGTGGGTGGTGTCATTTTTGCAGGATTCCTGGATCCTTCTGTGGTGTGGGATGCTTGAAATCCTAACATAGACTTTACTCATCTGAAACCTTACTCAGCCTTCAGTCAGCGTCAGCGCTGCGTTAGCAATTGCCGCCTGGTTTTTCACGGTGAGGGGAGAGCTGGTCGCCTCCCGTGCTTTGCCGGGTCTCATGCGAGGAGTTAGGGCAGACCCAGCAAGAGGGGTTGCACCGGGCGTTTAGGACCACCTGAGCCAGCTGAACACTTACTTGTGCCACGTTGGGAATACCCGCCCTGACGCTATTCCAGAAGAAAATGTAAAGCTGAAGTGACTCTCGCTATGAAGTGTTTCCAATTTTTTTGACATTGAACAACACACTGGACAACAAATGTCTGTTGAAATTGGAAAGGGGGAAGCCTGCCTCTTAGATCTGCTTTGTTTTTGCCATGCCCGTGGCGGCAATTAGAGTGATGGTGCTCCAGGCTCATTAAATATTTACTCATGCCCAGGACGGACTTGCAAAGTGAACTGTCGGTCTGGCAGATTGCCTCTCCCAAGCAGAAAGGGATGAGAGCCGTTCTCAGCAGAGAATTTAGGGAGCCTTTCCTTCAAAAGCGAAGAGGATTTGGAGCCAGGTTTGAAAGATATTTAGGAATCTGAGGATGTAAGGAAATGTTTTGTGGTTTACCCAGGGCACCTGGGCCATTAGTTCGGTGCCTAACAGCCCAGCCTGATCCCTAGAATGAAATACTGAATACAGGTGGGATGTCTGCACGTTGTTTGCATCTCACAGAGAAATTAACTGTCTTGGGGGGACCCCTTACTGCACAGCTATCCTCACTGGGTTTCCAGGGGACTCAGCTTGAGGTGTTAATTGTCAGTTGGAAGCTTTCTGATGGTTGTCATGAGGCCACGTGGGTCCCACTTGGGACCACGTCACCCAAGCCCACCCTCTTAGCTTAGCTCATGGCAAGGCATCCTGCTTCTTGGGAAGGGGCATGCGGGTCAGGGAGAGGATGGATTGATATTGCGGCTATACGGCAATGAATAACACCATATCAAACTGGTGTAGCTGGGCAGCTCGCATCAGCCCAGGCCAAAGCTTTGACAAGAAATGCTTGGGTCTCTTCGTATGGACGTTTGGAGATGGGCTCGGTCTGTAACTCCTTCCTGCAGAGTAACACCTCCCACCCAAACCAGCCCCTCTCCGAGACCTGCGTTCCTGACTTCGACGACGAAATATTCGTCATCAGGAGAGCGGGACCATGATTCAGATTTTTTTACTCATTAGTTGAGGGTCTTGTTGCCGACTGTTGGGAACCTTATCAGCTTTCTCTCTCACTCATGCAGCCCACTTGTGTCAAAATGAAGGCTTTAATAGAGTGTTTTGCATTAAAATGGAGATAAACAGTGTGTTTGCTTGAAGCAGAACAAGGCAGAATAAGCCAGATCTTCAGCTGATATACATTTGTCACAGCTCTATAAAGATAATGAAGCTATACTAATTTACATTACTTAAGAAGCAGAGCTGCTGTGTCTCATACAGACTCCTCTGCAGATCTCCTTCATGCAGATAAGGAGAGACACTGGTGACGATTTGCAGCCCTGACGTGCCTCGGATAGGTCAGAAACAGCCTGAATCATGCCTCCACTGAAGATCGCTGATAGGCAAGAATTAGTTGTAAGTAAAAGGTTGAATTCTTATACTTTTCCCTGGACTGGCTTTTGGTACTCTTAGATACATCTACTCCATCTTACCTTTGCCTTTAGGACAAGGGGTGTGCATTTTTTCATGACGGCTTGGAATTTCTCATGCGCAATTAAGAATCCTGTTACTCCAAATCTAGCTGGGGACCCTACTCCATCCTCTCCGGTATTCACCTCTTCCCTGTCTCCTCTCGCCTCTTGATTGTTAGGCAGGGGGAGGTTTTTCTTAGCTCTTCTGCCTCTTTTAACACTCTTTCGCTCCCTGGCTCACTTGCTTGACTCAATTTTTTTTGTAAGGCTACCTACTAAATAAAAGTCAGGTACTATTTACCTTATCTGTATATATTTCCAGCTGATATCACTCTGCCTTTTAAAGTGACAAAAGAAAATAGATTTCAGTAATTTGACTTTTGAGTTAGTAATAAACATTGAAGGGATTTCTTATTGTTGTATTATTCTGAAAACACAGACAGCCATTGGCCTTCGGGAGCCCACGAGGTGAGTCTACAGCACGGGGGATTCTCCATTTGGGTCACAAGTATGCAAGTCCCACTTAAATACCAGCTGAAGCTCTCAAGTCCTTTTCCAGATGTCGCTGTTTAATTCATGCAAACTGGAAGCAAAACTGAATATAGCCAGAGAGAAGTGTATTTGTCCCTCCTGTTTCCTTCACTGGGAAGTTCATACAATTTTCATGCCTTGTGACGTTATTTTGTGTTCCCATGGATGGCTGTGTAACCAACAGCCTGACAGCCGGGGGCAGTGGGAACAGAGACGCTCGAAGCCCCCTGACTGCGAGGCTCTGGGACAAGCAATACAAAGCAGTCAATGAAAAATTTAGCAGAAACACAACATTTTTACTCTTTTCAGTAAAGCAATTTGTATTCCCTCCCAAACATAAGATCTTTCAAGAAATTAAATATTTTTTTTTAAATGGAAATTTTATGTGGATTTGTGTGTGTGAGTGCATGAGCCGTATGAACTGCTTTTTCTTTCAAAATCCAGTGTGGAAAATTCCTGTAGCTGCAGGTAGTTTTCTGCCTTTGAGTCAGAGTATCCACTGAGATGTAATATTCATTTCATTAGGCTCATCAGTGTTAATGCTGTTCAGCTCCATTTAATGAAAACAGTAAATTAGCATGTGCAGTAGTTCTCTTTCACTAACTAATTGATATATGATGAAAGTTCCCATGTTACTAGCTAGTACATCTTCAAGGAGAGTAACTAGAAACAGTGGCTTAAGGGGTTTTAAAAATGCATGGTTTTAATGACAGCAATAGCCAGTATATGCTATTTAAGAGATAAAAGCAAAAAAAAATAAAAGAATCGGTGCTGCCTGATAACAAAATCTTGTCCAATTCATTTTCTACCCTGGGAGTTTGAGTAACTATTGTTCTTATGCAGGAATGGTCTTTGAATATGTATTTCAGCAGCATTATGTACTTTAGCATAAGGATTATCATTCTGAAGTCTGCTCTCATAGTCATTTTTTTGGGTGGACTTCTAACTTCTGATCGTGTGCTTGCATCTAATTGAAGAAGTGCTCATACGACTGCCTCTGCTGATGGTTAGGCAGGAAAGACTTGAATTACTAGCTGTTTTCCAGGAAGTTAAAATGGAGCACAGCAGATTCGCATCTGATGTTAACCAGTTGCTCTGTTGAAAATCGAATTGAACTGTGCTGATTTGTATCAAAGGATGGGGAAGAAACCCATCGAGGAAGCACTGAAGGACACTTCTGTCAATGGCAGAGGCACCACAGTGCTCCAGAAACCCAGGAGACTTTATCAGGCCACAGCCAAGCACCTGTTTCCAAAGGAAATTTTGAATGACCAGTAAGGGGAATAAATGAAAAATCCTATGCTTCATCAGTATTGGCTTGTGGATGGCTTCAGTCTTCCTAAAAAATCATCTACTGACTTCTCCTTCTGTAGTTACATATGCCTACAAAGCCTTCAGAGGGAAAAATCGGAGACAGATGAGAATGAAAAATGCAAAAGGAACTGAAAATAATCCATTCTGCTGGAGGAAGTATGGAAAAAACCTCCAAATATGAGCTTGCACATCATCCAAGACATCATGTTTTAAAAAAGGGAATGGATCGGTGTGAAGAGAAAAGAGTTTTAGCAACTTTGTCGCCAAACTGATCTGCTAAAATTGCAAGAAATCTCTGACCAGGTCTCGGAGCACGCAAGGCACCCAAACCCCATACAAAGTGCGCAAGGTGCCGAGTCACTTCAAAGTCACATTTCCCTTGGCAAGTAGGTCTGCAGCGATGAGATGCTGCTCATCTGCAAGTGATGGAAAGCCAGGGCTCGTAGCAATTGTATTTTCGGAGTTCACACGTCCTGGGAAACACATTGCTTTCCCAAGAAAAACGCGCTGCTGGCTTCATCCTGCTGCACATCAGCAGCTACCCAAATTTGTGCAGTGCCAAACCACGAGGCCCTCGCAAATGAGGTTTTTCTTGGCAGGAAAACACAGGGGTGCTCGGTGAGGTAACCTGAGGACTGCTGTGCTTGCTGCATTTGTTTAAATTGGGCTGGACCGCCATAGCGCTGTGCAGAAATAGGCCTTGCAGCGACTTCAGAGATCGAACAGTGTGGTAGATAGTTTTCATTTAACTAGAAGTTAACTTTTTAAATTCAAAGTTTTTATTTTATTAACCCAAACTTGATTTCTCCCAATTATTTTTTAACAAGTATCTCAGTGTTGTTATACTCCATATGGGCAAGCCAAAAATCCTGTCCCATAGACAGATGGAGCAAATGAAGGAGAAATTATTATAAATGCAAACAAAATTATTTAACTGGAGGCTTTCTCATGGTTTTAGGTTCTCAATTTTCTAGTCTGTGAAGTGTCTTTCTCTCATATGTGATAGCTGTTATCATAAGGCAGTGGTCTCCTATTGCATTTCTTACTTTTCTTTATCATGTATTTTTCAACTAAACATTATGTATTTTTGAACTAAATGCAAGAGGATTGTATAAAAAAAAAAGAAAAAGATGAGTCTATGGAAGTATCTCTGAACTTCTTGGATATGTTTTACATCTTGTCATGAGGAGTATAGTTTATCATTTTCCTGCCAAGGTGGAGTATGGGGTGGTACAATTTCTGCCCCTGCTTTCCAGATATAATTAACTTTTCTCTTTATTTTGGAACATTCCAGAAGAATTTTATATGGTGGGGACTATATTGATTCCATTTTAAGTTGCAGACATTTTGAGTACCGCATTGTGTTCATCTGTATCATTTATATTTGTTGAGTGATAAATTGCATATCTGAGTGATACTTCCAATTGCTGAAATTTAAAAGGTCTGATAAAAATGGCAAAGCACAGGACTGCTTCAGGTCATATATTGGCTTCTTTTCACAAACTTCATGTTGAATTACCACTGAGCAAGAAGCCACAGCGATGATATTGTAAAAGATTCATATTGTTCTGTATTTTTGGAAGAGATCAATGATGTGGTGGTAAAGAATATGAAGGAAGATACTTCGTTTTCTATGTCCTCTTTTAAATGTTATGCCAGGTGATAAGTTTTCCTTTTATTTCTGTCAGCCAAACTCCACTGCCCAGGTAATGGTTTGTATTGTATTTTTTGACTTGCAATTAAAATCTCTAAACGTGTTAGACTGGCAGCAGCATTTCAATTTATTTAGCTGACTTTTTATGGAACTGCTGGGTCAGTTGCCGTACAATGGCCAGGACAAAATAAAATATAGGCCTGCCTTTATTTTTCTAGGCATTCTACTTAAAATTAGCAAAGGTTTAAAAAGTTCCCCAAAGCCTTCCTGGATGAGATGGAAACTCTGGGATCTAGAGCTTCCCTGGAGTGATTTGGAGTGTTTCATCCCTACCCGGTGCAGAGCCCTGGCCCCAGCCTGCACCAGCCATGCCCTGGTTTTGAACAAAATGATTAATTATTTTTCTGTTGCCCTGGGCCCAGTCAGGCAGTGTGTAATCAATGCTGCAGCTCGCTAATGGCCTAGTGGTAAACACGACCTTGCCTTTTACTGTTTTTCTTCTTAGCCCACAAGTAACATTATAAAATGTGGGATTCCCAGTCGTAGCTGAACTACAACAAGGTCGGCTGGAGGAGAAATGTAGTTCCAAGTGCCTCCCCGCTTTCCTTCTCCTCATCCTGAGACACAGTGCTGGGTAATGCAGTATTTTGTGTACTCTTACATCATGTTTAACTTTAATAGGTAATTTAAGAGCTGAATAAAACAATTGATAATTTTCTCATGGAGGAGGAAACAGGCTCTTAACACTTTTCTTCTCTTGCTGTTCATTTTGGCAAGAAGACTAGGGAACTCATGTTCTAGCAGTATAATAATGATGGGAATGCTGCTCTTAAATCCCAATTATCCTCTGGATTTATTATATAAATGACCTTTTCTCTTTGTTTGTGGGTTAGTTGGTTGGTTTGGGGGGGGGGGCACTGATTTGCTTTTTATCCCTGTTAACAGCCTATTTCTTATGTCTGTTTCAATCCATTTCCATGACTTGGGTTTTTTGACTGTGGCCTCATTGCACTTGCACATTAACAACATTGTATTTTGAGGTGAGATGCAGAACAGAAGGCTGGATCATCTTTAGCCACTCTTTTTGCTAAATTTCATTGTGGTACCCTGGTATGTAAAGAGGTTATAATTGTATCCCTGCTCTAGTCTTATTTAAAGGGACATTTACTGTTGAGTACAGGACTAGATGCACTGTTCACCTGACTCAGTACAGTCACTCTTGTGTTATTATTGCTAAGTAAAGGTAAAAGTGTGAACTCTCGTTTTTTGTTATTTTTGTTGTTTTTCACTGCTCCTGAAATCACAAAGCATTAGACTGAGCATAGGAACCAAGCAAATTATTAGAAGTTGGTTGGGATCCATGAGTCTCAGACCAGTCAGCCTGTGCTTTAGATGCTGAAAAAGGACTCAGACATACCCTGTTCCTCTTCCCATTCCTATTAGGCTGCATGGAGATGTTATTTCACCCCTTAGTGCCCCCATCTGCCTCTCATTTCTCAGAGAATTGAGCCAGGGGAATTGCCATTTAGCTCTTCCAAAAGATTTAAAGGAGGTGAGAACTGCTTTCCACTGAAAAGATCAGGGGATGTCAGGTAGCCTGCTTCTCCAACATTTCCCTGATGGGGTCACCCTGGAGAAAACCTTATTACTACTCAAATTAATGATAGAGTGAGTGTACTTAAAAGCTTGGGATTTTCTCAGTGCCTGTAATACCAAGGGAAGAAAAACAAATGGTAATCAGCCTATGTGATTTGACTAAGGTCAGATTCTGGAGCTGTGTTCAACTTCAAATGGAAATAGCTTATTTTCCCTAGGAGTGTACTGTTCAGGGTATAAAACCTTGCTGTTTGCAGATTCTAGCACAAAGGGAGAAAAGACACGTGGTAGCCTTCAGCTTCAATATTTCCCCAGGAGCTCAGGGAACAGGTCTGCTCCTGAGATCACAGCAGCGCTGGCTCCCGAGGAGAGTGCCCCTTTCCACCTGTGCCTGTTCCAACCTCTCAGGGGGAAAGAAAGCAAAATCTCTCCACCCGTGTGGTTGACTGCAGTTTCCTATTCTTTAAATTGACTTTTTTTTGCCTACTTTGAATACTGATGCAGAGCATCCCAGCAGTCTGCTGAGATCAAAAGCCAGCACCGTTTTCCAAAAAGCCTACCTCAGCAGAAGCAGGTCTTCACCGGGCAGTTGGGAGCAAGGTGCTTAAAGGTGGTTCCATGGCAAAGCTATCCAGAAGTCATCAGCTATGTGCACATGCAAATTCTTGTTTTGAAATATACAGACAAACATGCTTTATATCAAAATAACTCAAGTAAGAAGAAAACAAGGCATTGTATCCATCCCAGGGCTGTGATTACAACTAGAAACTGCATATAGCACAGCTGATATAAAACTATGCAATATATATTAGATCAGGCTGAAGGCTGACCTTTTTAATGCTAATTGGCAAAGATCAAAGATAAGTTAGTCGGAGCCATGCCTATCCACCCACTGTCCTGACTCCCTCTATCTGGGGAAATCTCTAGCCCAGTTCCAGGTGCACGGTCAGGAGTGGTTTGGTTTGTAGGGCATGACCAAAACGCGGCCACTTCAGTTGCCCTGCTTTTGGCAAAGAGCAACCCTCGAGGTGCAAGGTCATGTCCTAAATCACTGCTTTCTGACGAGAGGATGCCCAGAGCTCCCTCCTCCTTGTCAGGAGCCCCCGTTAGCTGTGGGTCTGAGCTGTAACGTGGAGCAGACAGCCTGCATTTGCAGATCCTTTATTGCCTGTACGTGCCCCCTTCTGAGAACTTCCAGGTGCCTTTCTGATAAACTCTTTTTTGTTTAATAGTGAAACAGCTTTCAGGCAACCTTTAATAATAGAGCCATGAGGTAGACCGCTCTTACTTTTTTCCCTATCTTTTTACTAAGTCATGTTTATGTATGAAGCAAATTATAATATTCAATAACTTTACAATCCTATGAGTTTTTATAAATATTTAAAATGGTTGCACTCTGTTTAAAATTTCCCATGCATTAGAAATGCAAGAGACTGTAAATTAAATTTATATTGCATGTTTGAATATTGGATGTCAGTATACTCTAAAGTTATTTGGACTAAAGCAAGTGAAATAAACTACCTAATACAAATGCAGTGATTTGCCTTGACATAGTTTCTTGATTCATTGGCAGTTTATACAAGTACAGAAAAAAGATGACACACATTTCAAATTGTTCAGGGAAGTTAACAATCAGGTCAAAATTGTAATTTGCAAAGCTAAATAAACTGATGGTAGGCATGGAACAATATCAGATTTTGAGGTTATTTCTTTTCCTTTTTTCCCCCTTTGGCTTCTGTTGCTTATTTCCTTGCATTATGGATCTCTTTTCTCTGTATCTTGTAATGTAACTGAGTCACATAGGTACTGGGAATACAATATGTGCTTATTTCCATCCAGACTCTCTCATACAAATCATATTTCATTTGCTTCAATATTTTGTCCTTGGAAGCAGAAATTAAAAGATCCCCTGAACAATCTTCAAGAAGTGTCCTAGCTACTGCTATCTCACATCAACAAAAATTGTAGTCAATACAAATAACAGAAAAGTGAAACAAAGCAAAAGCACAATTTGCAGTGCTTA
Source organism: Buteo buteo (assembly GCF_964188355.1). NCBI lineage: Eukaryota > Metazoa > Chordata > Aves > Accipitriformes > Accipitridae > Buteo > Buteo buteo. The sequence continues at coordinate 7,601,465 of NC_134185.1, forward strand.
AACTATGTCCTTTGTTTCCCTTCTGCTTCTTACTTATTTCAACACTGTCCTCAGAATAATACTGATAAGTATCTTCGAATATGGCAAGGCAAAAGCGTTGCTCAGCCTTTCTAGTCATGCAGGTTCTTCAGTTTCCTCTTGCCCGGTCCTCACAATCAGCAATCAGGTAAGAAACTAGCAATTCTGTTTCTTTGTTATTGTCGCTACATATTTCTTTTAAACAAAATTAATTTTGTTTAAAGAGATGTGTAGGATGGAGGACTCATAATAATCAGAAAAGTAATCAAGGATTCTGAAGAAAAAGGCTAGGAATGTAGAAAATTTATGTAGGTTCAAGATTTTAAAGAAAGAAGCGACCATTATCTGGTTTAGCTTCCTCACTGCAGAAGTCGGAGCATTTCACACTTTGCCTCATACTGATCCACACACTTTTAGTCCAATTTCAAGCAGTCTTTCAGAAGGCATCCAATCCTGATGTGAAGGCATCTAGAGATGGAGAAACCACTTGTTCTGTGAGTTAGCCTTTCTGTTCTGGAATGTACAGAGAATTTCAGTTAAAATTTGTCTTGTTTGGGTATTGCTTTTCTCTATGTTCTTCTTTTCTCTTAGGAGATGAGCATCTTTAATATAATATTATTTTATTTCTGTGATGGTAATCAAGCTGTCTTTCATCCTTCTCTCTTATGGACTGAACAGACCGCCCTCTGAAGCCTGGCCAAGGGGGTGAAATGCAGAGGGTGAAGGTGACACAGCGGTATTCAGCACCAAGAAGGCCAGTGGAAATAGAGCGACAGCCACGCGGTGCATGGGTGACGTGCAGGGGCTGGAGGGAAGAGGTCACAAAACCCTGACGGGTTAATCACGGGCTTTGGGAAACAGAAAATCAACTGACTATATCCCTGCGAGACACGTGTGCGGTGTTTGGTTCACAGCTCTTGCGCTGCCGAAGAGGCAAGAAGTGTAGTTCGGAGGTGATGCCCAGAGTTACGGATTAATTAACCCTGGATGGAAGTCCTTATGGTAGTTGCCAAGTAGCTCAGGTCTTGCTTTGCCACACTGGTAAGTAATGGGAAAATAACAAAATGGGAGTAATTAAGAGAAAATGTTGAAGAATTTAATAGAAAAGTACTGTTGTACAGCTGCTGCTACCTAACTGGTGCTAATAACTGTGATGATTGTGAAAGGCTAAAAGTGATCCTTAATGACCTCTCCTATAAGAACACTGATGGCCATTACAGAAATTACCCTGGTTAGTAAGGGAAACACCATGTCCAAAAATCAGCAGAGTAAAAAAGAGAGTTTAAATTTATTTGGCTATCAGTAGCATGACTGAAAAAAGGTAGTTGAGTATGAGTTATGGCTCCATTCCATGTACTACAGCCTGTAGCAGTGGATATTTTAATAAACTTCACTAGGAAGAAAATAAAATGGATTCTGTGAAAATACCTGAGGTGTTTTGAAGATACTGGAATCCAAGGAAATATATTTTATGGAAAGCATCCCTGTAATGCAGAGAAGTAGGGGACATGTGAGTACGTAATGAATTTAGAACAGGCTTGGGAAAATAAGTGCTGGTGAATTTAAGCAAACCATGTGCCTTGAAATGTAAAACAACCAAAATATATTTCTTCAGTACAGCAGTGAGTAGCAGTACTCATTTATTAGCTGCAGAGTAACTGAACTCCATATCACGTTGAATGCAACCCCCTGAAGGAATAAAACGTTTTGATTGAAAAGGAATGGGACTTTCGCACAGCGCAGTCAATCCCATTAACAACCAGTTTGCTCTCCAGTCGCCTTGCAGGGGTGCTGTGTAAGCGTCCCCCAGCAGGCAGGAGGGCGGTGGATGGGGGGGGGGGGTGATGGGAAGGGAGGAGATGCCGGGAAAAGGCTGCCATGAGGAGGTGTCCCCTCATACTCCAAAGGCACCGATGGCACCACTGCTTGCTGCTGCTGTGACAGGCAACACCGGCAGCATGGGAAGATAAACCATTTTTAAGCACAGCAGCCTTAGAAGTGTGGTAGGTCCAAGGCTGCCTGGCAAAAAAATCTTCTTTCTTGGGGTTCTTTTGCTGCCACCGCACCAGGTACCTCCTTGCTTGGCTTAAGTCTCAAACCAGCCCCAAGTGAAGGGTGTTTTTACCTACTGATGCAAACTTTTGTGTGGCACTCTGTAGGCAAATAGAAGAAAGTCCTTCCTGATGAAGCAGCCCGAATACCATAACGATACCTGACAAATAAATGCGCTAAACAGAGGTAGGTATTCTTTAGCATCTGAAATTAAGTTAATCAGTTTACACAGGTTGTTGAATGTGAAACAAGAGCAAAGCAAAGCATGGCAGGGCTGTGGGCAGTTCTTCAGCTCTTGTGCAGTGCAGCAGTGCTCTAGGGACTTCAGCTCCTGGAAGTTATGGAGAAGAGCACTCGTCATCAGCTGTTCTTCCAGCTCAGTCCTTAACAACATTAATGGGGCTATGCATAGCTGGACACTCATTATGTGCTTTTTTTCCTAGGAGAGCACAACATTTTAAAAACTGTGTATTGTTCTCAGGGAGGGAATTCCTCAGGTAACCACTTGGTATCTTTACCCATCTCTTTCCCCTGTAAACTTAAGCAGCTTCAATGACCGTTCTCATTGCTCTTTTTTCCATGAGGGAGCTCATCTCACTGCTCTGGGGACCTGGATGATCACCTTGTCTATGCTGTAGGAAATAATGCTGCTACGCTGTTGCTACAAGCTCCATGTGAACCCTTATAGGAGGAAAATGTAATTTTATTTTAAAAGAAATCTTCTTTCGCTCACATTTTCCTGCTCTGCCTCTCATAAGCACAAGGAAAGGTGTCTCCAGGTGGACACCAACTCTGATTCCATGCCACGCTGCCTGGGCTGGGGAGGGTGGCTGAGCTGGGAAGTGTCCTTTGTGCCCTTTAGGAGCTGCTGATGGGTTTTGCCTCTCCGTCCCATCCCACCTCTGTGAGTCCACAGGACTTCCTCACCATCCTTGCTCATTTTCTCTGGGCAGCCAAGGGCTCCAGCCTGTTCTTTATCTTCTCACCCTGATGGGAACCCTTACTGGTTTGACTTTTTTTAGTTTGGGTGTAGGCTGTCCCGGGATTTCTGGTTGTCCTGAGAAACTGCAGATAGCTGTGCTGGGATGTCCATCACCTGCTAATGTGGGTGCCACCAACATGCACCGTTCTTACGGCCCTTCTCCGGTTCCTTCTGGTGCTCCCACATCCAGACCTCCCCATACAGTCTCTGGTCATGCCAATCTTAATGTTTCTGGTACAGTTCTCTAAAATAGTCAGCAAAGCTCTTCAATGACCTGTGTCCCTACCGCTACTACCCAGCATTATTATGAAGTGAAATGAAAGCTCAGATCCAATCTTACCTGTCCTTGCAATTCCTAATAATTCAGAATATAACATTCAGCATCTGCCTTTGCAAAACAATTCAAGTTGTTAACGATTTGAAATGAAGAATACCTCAGGAAAAATACTAAGCTGCAATGAATATATATAGTGAGAGGAAGCAGAAAACGTCTGCGTTCGATGAACTACTTAATTTTCATATTTGTTCTGTTACATGTTACAGTGAATCTGCAAAATAGCTTTGGTTTGATATTTTCCATGATTATTCTTACCCCAAGCAGATCGATGCGTCTCCACAGGGTTTTTAGAGCTGTTTGCTTTTGTTGTTGTTAATTTTGAAACAAAGATTAATGTCGTTTTCTCAGCCAGAAAAAAATGCACTGCAGTGCATAACTGGTATGCATATGTAGCTATCCAAACAGAACTCAAAGAGCAGACGCTGCAGCCTGGCTCATTAGGGATTTTTATGTAAATATAATGTTGATACATAAAGGAAAATGAACTCAAACTTTCAAGGGTCTGTGAGTTAAATTAAGTAGACTCACTAGTTTAGCAATATTAAAATCTGGTTAGTAAAAAAGTGTTCAGGTGGAATGTTCTAGTTTTAACTGGTGTCATTCCCATATACATTTACATATTTATAGCTACTCTGCTAGTATTTCTTCCTGCCATGTTCCTGTGCTATAACAGAAAATGGTTTCTGAAATGTAATACCATACAGCCTCTATGGCCAGAGCTGAATCGTCTCTCAGTAGCAGTCTAGGATGTTTGACGTTAATTTAGAATGCAGTGTCATTTCCCAGGAGTTATGGGTTAATTCTGGAAAAAATTAAATGACCTTCAGATACATGTTTATAAACGGTTCTCACTCATCTATATTCAAAACAAGACTTTTAAAAGAGGCTCCTTGTAGCTCATATCTGCAAGTGTGATCTCAGGGAAAAATAATTGCATTCAAAATTGCAGTTACTCAACTAGAGGCAAGATTTAAAAAATGTCTACCTCTTTAAACAAACCATCTTGCATTTGAAATTTATTTTCAACTTCCCAAGTGGTTAACTTTGTCAGTGTTTCAAGAAGAAAAATAATATATATGAACCAATAGGCACTGGATAGTTGAGGCGTCCAATAAAGACAAACTGCTGTGTGTGTAAACACCTCAGCAGTACCGATGTAAGTGAAAGTGTGCTGAAAAGCATTTTTATTGCATGCCAGACAGTCTCAGATAATTGTTTTCTATGAATTCATAAGGAACAATGTTACTCCATTTCATGAGACTTAAATATCCACTTTATTTTTTGTTAAAAATGCTTTTTTGCGATCTTTAATGCCCTTCCAGGTACTCTTGGAGAACAGAAGAACTGTCTTCAAGTTCCTTAAAAAATCTAGACCACTGCAGAAAAATGCCTGAGTTTAAAACATATACTCATTTTATAATGAGAGTAAATACACATTTTCCTTTTGAACAAGGAGCAGCAGTTAACGAATTCCTGGTTTCTAGATGAAAATAAATGGATAGTATCTGTTTAGATGTATAGGTCCCTCAGCTGGTTAATATAAACCCCTGAGTTTGGATAGCTGGTTTTCCTTTTTCTCTCTCTGAAGACTTCGGGCCAGACTCTTCGCTCGCAGAAAAATATGCCTCTGACATATTTTTTCCCCCCCAATACCTCTTTTTCCAGGAGGCCGAGTCAGCATTGTAAGTCCTATTTGAGAATTTATCACACTTTTAGAATAGCTTTTTCGATTTTATCCCATCCTTGCTCCCCAGCAGCTCTCTCTGGCAGCCTGAAGGTGCAGAGCAAGCCCTTCACTTTTGCACCATGCGAGTAACACAGGGAAAATAGGTAGGTAAAGTAGAAAAGTGTTGTGTGTAGGCTCTTTGATACCTATCCCAGGATTGCATGGCAGGGCTGACGGCAGAGGAGCATCATGCCTTGCTGCAGGACCATCGGCCGGGATGTGTTCGGTTGTCCCCGGCCATCCCACCCCGGAGCGGTCGCCCTGAGCCAGGTCTGCGGTTGCTGCCTCTGTCTGTCTGCTCCCAGGTTTGCTCCCTGCGAGCAGCAATTTCAAGACCGCTAAAGCTTGTTGTTCTGTACCACGGGCACCACCAAACCCCAGCAATGCACCCACGCTTGTCTCATGACGCTGAAGAGAAGGTGGAGCTGCACGACATGATACATTTTTGTAGGGAGGGAGGAGTGTAGCTGGCAGCTAAAGGGAAAAAAAGAAGAGGAGATGCATTTTGATTGGGACAAACCTTTTCTTTCATTTCAAATACATTTGCAACAAACAACAAGAAATGAAGGTCCAGAAAGTTGTCTGTAGTCCCCTTTTCTTCCCCAACACACAGGCACAGTTCCCAGGGCTAAGGGACGTACCCTCTTCAGAAGGCAGGGGCTAAAACCGGTTTCAAATCTATCCTGAATTTAGCAAACGCTTCCATCTGAAATCACAATTGAAAATTATTTGAGCTTTTTTGTTTTCTTTTTAAAGCTTTCCCCTTATGAAAAGTCTAATCTCACTTATGAAAAAGGTCAAGGGTATGAAAGGAGTCTCTTGTTGTGTAAGTGTCAACCCTCTGCACCCAAACCAGGGTCTCGGGGGGGCATTAACCACCAGTCAATCTTTTTCTCTTATGTGATCCTTTTCAGATTCTCCTCATGCTTGGAAATGCGTGTGACTTGGTATAGAGAGCGCGGTGCTACCTGCGGGACGGTAAGGGCTGGGAAGAGGTGTCGGCACCTTCCCTTGTTTTACCAAATGAAACAGCGACCGAACGCGAGAAAATGAGAGAGAGAGATCCCGCGTCCTCCCGGACGGTGCTGGGAGATGCCCGCTGATGCCAGTCCGCTCCAAATCAGAGCAGATTTCAGCCCCTGCCTTCTGAAGAGGGTACGTCCCTTAGCCCTGGGAACTGTGTGTTGGGGAAGAAAAGGGGGACTACGGACAACTTTCTGGACCTTCATTTGCTTGTTGTCTGTTGCAAATGTATTTGAAATGAAAGAAAAGGGTTGTCTCAATCAAAATGCACCTCCTCTTTTTCCTTTTTTCCCCTTTAGCTGCCAGCTACACTCCTCCCTCCCTACAAAAATCAACAAAACCAACAAGAAAACCAAACTCTGGTTACTGGCACCTACTTGTACCTACTTTTCTGTTTTACCTGCAGATGTGTAAAATTACCCAATCCTGATTTAATCCTTTATCCTTTTGTAGCAGGTGATATGATGGTGGTTGTAGAGGCAGAGACATGGACATATAGACATACATGGATTTGAATCCCTCTCTTGTGTTTCCCAAAGTAGTTTCTTACTCAGGTCCCAGCTCCCTTTCTCTAGAACCACGTTTTCTCTCAGTTAAGGGTGTATTGAGGACAAAGTATAAGCCCTTCACTCTGGCTCTCCTTAGTATGTGTCATAAGCTTTAGTATAAATCTATTAGGAAAAAAAAAAAGAAAACTATTTATTGTCTAAGGCCTATTCACAGGGAATAGGAGAAGGCCCAAGACTGGGACATGTGGGTTATCTGTACATGTGTTTATAAAGAGAGGGGAATTAAATGTGTAGAAGAATAGGGCTTGAGGTATTTACCCAGGAAAATGCTGGAAAATGCAGGTGGCAAGGAGAATCTGGTGTATGTTGCCAGGTAGTAAGCTCTGTTTTCCTGAGCAATCTGATCTTTCTGTCTTATACTGGTCATTGTTTCAGGCAGAAGCCAGAAGTTCTGTTCAGAAAGTTGAAAAAAAGCAAAAGTAGGAAGGAGCCAGTGGGAGAAAATTCACAACCAAAATGAAGTTTGAGACTTCACATCTTCAAAGAATAAGAAAAATCCCACGGTAATGGTTCCTTTTGGTTTATTGCTTACTGTTCATCTAAGAAATAATGATTTTTCATGGTTAGCTTGATTTTTACATAGCTAAACTGTGCATAATTTAAAAGTACATTATTGCCAAGTGCCCCTTTAGTCTAATTTAGGGCCGATAACTACATAGTCACAACAACATTGTCCCCAAAGCAAGTATTCTAAGCATAGGAAATTCAGAGTTAAGCTTAAATTTAAAAGAAAGTGAAAAATGTTTTAGTATGGCATCTCAAGACCAAACCTAAACTTATTTGTATTCCTGTTAGTACAATGTGTGGGGAAGAAAGAGGAAATCTGACTATGAAAAAGCTCTGAAATGATATTGGTGATCATATTGTTACTGCTCTGTGTCTGTGGATAACTAAAAAGTATCTTTCAATTGTACTTTTTATTTTATATTTTTTTAACATAATCCTTGTCCAGGAATTCACTTTACATATTGATATTTTTGCACCCTATATTTACACCTGCCATTGATCTGTCAGTCAAAGAGAAGTTGAATAGCAGAAACAACACACAGTGAATTTCTCATTCTTCTGAATAACATTTTAATAACCAGATTGTTAACTGTGTTGTTCAAACACTGCACAATCTACTTAAATATTAAAGTTTTTATTCTGCTAACACTATTTTTCTATATTGAGGTAATTCTTATGAAAGTCTTGACATTTTTCTGTTAGATAGTTTCCAGTAAGTGTGCTTTAAAGGCTGTAATAACAGTAACAGTTTCATATGTGTATTTACTGCCAGTGTATAAAAAAGAATTTTTTAAAATGAGAAGTCCTTATCCACTGGAATGATAAAATGAACCTCTTCTCTGATAGCACCCTGAGGAATTCCTCTTTTAGTATGCTGGAAAGTAATGGAAAATCTTTTGTTAGCCTTTAGCTGAGAAATATTACTATGCGCTATAATTATAATCATTTGCTGATTTGTTCATTGATTTTAAAGCTATGTGTTCTTATTGCCTTTTTGCAATATTTTCAATTCAGGAGAGTAGGTTAAAGACAAAATAATAGAGATATCTATTTACATTGGCTATCTCTAGATATTTCTGGTTGATCCATTGACTTTAGCTCTCTGTGTAAGTTTTACCATGAGACCCATCACCTGCCGTGCAAATTCCTAACAACCAAAGTAGCAACAGCCGTGCATTGCCACTGCAGTACCAGCCATCCTGGGACGAGCAATGAACCAGGGTAGAAATAGTGCAAGGAATATTGACTTTCATCTGAGAAGAAGAGTCAAGCAAAGACTTATAATTTCCATGAAAGTGTTACATCTATATTTTTGATCACCTCCCTGTGACTTGAGTATAATGGTGCTTGGAAACTCTGGGCTGTGCTAGATTTAGGATCCGAAACAAAATAGACCACCAAGAGTATATATCATTATACTTGCTAGTGGCTTAAAGTCTGCATTGTAGGTTCCTTTCTTCAGTCCCTAGTGAGACTGTACCTTGTACTTTTAGGAGGTATCAATTTTGCAGAGGCTTCACCCTTTCCTTATCGTAAATACTCTTCCTTGGATAGAAATTTCAGAAGTGTTGAGGCATCAGTTTTTGCTTGTACAAAGAAATCATGTGTACAGCCATGGACCCTGTACACTGCAATATTTATTTTATTTATGTGACATCCGTGTTTGCAAAATCTCCATTGTTTTTTAGTCCATGGGATTGTGAGAACTGTCTTGCAAGAGTGGATTGTACATTATTGATGCTGTCTATAAACAACCCAAAACAACATTCTGAGGAGTGTAAATAAATCTGGAGCTCATTAATCCATATAAAGTGCTAATGCTGCAGTATTGTCAATGAGACACAGCTCTATTCAGGAGTCCAGGTTAAGTCATCTCAGTACTCCAGGAATTTTGCCTGAGGCACAGCTACAAATATCCTGCACAAGATTTACTACACAATTAAAGAGCACAAGGCTCTAAGAGGAAAAATACTTCTGAATACAACAGGATCATTTAAGATGGTGGATGGAGCAGAAATTTTGGAGGATATGGCACAAAATTCATGTTCTTCTTTCATTGACAGCACAGGCTTAGGTTCCTTTGTCCATCAATGGAAGGCAAGTAGACCTTGGCAGAAAAAAATGGGCTGCAATGTTTTGGTCTGTTCAGGAGCAGAAAACACAGGTAGCATCCAAATTTTCCACACATGCCATTTGGAGGTTTCTGTAGCAGTGCATATAGGACACTCAGGGTTTCCAGGTTCCCAAGGGCTGAACAGCTGAACAACTATTTGTTGAAAAAAATTCCCTCACTGAATATAAAAGGGTGTCTAAGGGCTCACTGAGATTGAAAGTTTGAAATTCATGAGGGCTTTATGCATTCTGCAGCTTCTCACTGCCAGCACTTGTGACTTGGGCTAAGGAATTGCTAGCCTCAGAAATGTGACTGCACATGATATTTCCTTGTTTGGAGAAGATTCATAGGGGTTTTTTTCTCTTTTCTCTTTTATTGCTTTAGACATGGCGGGAAGCTGACACAAAATGTGATCATAATTTACGTAAATGTAACAGGTATAGACTGTGTCAGGGCAAAGACCCATCCCATTGACCAGCCTGCCTTTTGGCAGTGCCCAGCAGCAGTTGCCTGGGGACCAAATGTAAGGACCACAGGTTGTCTCAGTCCCTGTTTTAGTAACCTGGGATTAGTGACTTCACACTTGTATGCAAGAACATGCAAAGACCACAGAGAATGGAGGGGAAGAGGAAAACACTTGTAAAAAGACACTGAATTTGGTTTCTTGGAGTAATTTGGGACAAAAAATCCTCCTTACCTGACACTTTGATCCGAATCGCCCGTTTTCACCTACTTCTGACTAATGACAAGTACTTGGATTGAAATTTTCTTTTCCAGGTTTCTGCCTAGCACAGAAGGGAAGGAAGACCTCCCTCGACCTACTGGTGACACTCTTCCTAACGCAAGACAAACTCTTTCTGAATGAAGACAGCGATTAGACCTGCTTCCACTTCAGCCTTCTTTTCTCCAGGCTAAACAAACCCAGGTACCTCAGCCTCTCCTAACATATCACGTGCTCCAGTCCCTAACCATTTTAGTAGACTAAGCTATCTTTATTTAGTAGACTAAGCTATCTTAAATTATACAGCCTTTCTCCACAGGTTGCATTTTGTTACTTTGAACTCTTTACAGTTGATCCACATTTTTTTGGAGTGTATTTATTATTATCTGAAACTGGGCAGAGTACTCAATGAAGGCTGAGGCAGCAAAAAACCCCCAGAGAACAGCCAGCTGTATTTGGTAGGTTATATTCTTGTGTGCATACTTATGCGTATATATGCGTGTGCATGTTTATTCTAGTAGAGTGCTTGTCTATTTTTCCCAACAGCATGACTAGATTCATTAACGTTCACCTTAAGATCAAACCTTCTTCTCAAGCTCAAATCCTTTCCTTCAGAAGTATTACCCAGCCTTCTGCACATGCAGCCTGCCTATTTATACTATAATACCTTTCACATGTCTTTATTGAGAAGGACACTGTACACTATTTCTTAAGTTCCCATGTTCATCTTCAATTCTAAAACTGTTCTTCTGTGGCCTTTCATCCCCTCTCAGCTCAGTGTCATCTGCAGACTTCACAGGTATATGCTGCTGTACGAGTCCTTAACAGAAACATGGAGTAGTATTCATCTCAAGAGAGACCTCTACAAAATTCCACTGGCACGTCTTCCATTTTGACAAAGAACCATTAATTAATACTTTTAGTCGTTTCCAAATAATCTAGCTTTATACTCGTCAAAATCTGAATCCGACAGGTGTTTTTTCCTAACTTGTTTTCAGGAATGTCATATAAAAGTGTCCAAACTTGCTAAAGTGAGAATACATCTTCTGCTTCTGCCTCTCCTTTATCCACAAAGCCTATTATTCTCTCATGGAGCCCTTAAATCAAATTTACAAATTCTAAACTGGCTGGTTTATACCTTCTTGTCATTTTCCAGGTGTCTATAAATTACAGTTTGATTATTTGTTACTATATTTTTCTAGAAACTCCATCCTTGCTGGTGTCTAACTCCCCAGCACTTCCTTCTTTAAAACCTGCAATATGTTTGCTCATTTTCAGTCTTTTGGACCACATCTGTTCTCCATGAACTCTGAAAATTGTTCGTGGTTGTTGTTTGAGATTGTTTTAGTCGGTTTTCTAAATGCTTTACAGTGAAGCTCATCAGTCTTAGACAATTTCAAAATATACAGCTTATGTAGATCTCTAAAGTAGATGGAGATTTTACTATTTGGTATTTATGATGGCAGCTGTCTGTTGAAAATGACCTTTTTAGTCAAGGTAAATGTAAAAAAGGCATTAACCACTTCGGTCTTCTCAGCACCCTTTTGCTATCTTGCCCCCTTCATGCCTGACTCTCTCCAGCCCCTTGCTACTAATGTAATAGTGCTCATGGCTTAGTCAAATTAGCTTCTTACTGTATATGGTATCCTGCATTAGGGTAATTTGTGCTTGCACCCTTAATGTCATTACTTAAAGGAATTGCCAGCCTTTAACTCTCCTTTTTTTTTTTTTCTTAATTTGTTTCCCATTAGTTTTTCTTTGAGTTTAATGAAATCTATCTTCTTGAAGTCCATTATACAGTTTCCAAGGAATTGCTCCGCTATAACGGAGAACATGACTTTTTTTAAAATTAAAAGCAACTCAAATCTAACTTTTCTATTTGTATCTTTTAGTAAACATAGGCTTAAATATTCAGCTCTTCTTTCAGATGAAGGAAGAGGAGTTGCATCTACAGATGTTTTCCAGGGAAAGTATTCAGCAAAGAACTGAACAATTTAAGGTTTTGTTGGTGGTGGTTTTGTTTGGTTTTTTAATGATCCTTACAGGTTTAGGTGTAAAAAGGTGGGAAGAGCACCTTTATGAAAGGTGGGACACTCTCCTTCATCAGCTTCATTTTATTCATAGTGGTCTGTCTTTATTATCAGGTCTACAGTTTCTACTGACATATGAAGGTTGCTGTAAACGATATATATTTCAAGAAGTGCTCCTTGGCTGGATGCAGCAATGAACCCCCAGCAGGTTAGGCTGCTGCAAATCTATGCACCTACTGAGGTGGCACAGCAGATCTGCTGCTGCTTTTGTTTATCTGTTCTCTGGCAATTTTTCATCTAGCTAATTTGAAGCTAACATGGATGCATCTATATTTAACTACTTGATCACGTGTAGGTATACCAGGAGCTGCAGTACCCAAGGATGGGTAACGAATGACTAACCAGTCTGTTCCACCTACTACTGCCTATGCTGACAATGAAACTATACGTGTTTCTCTGAAGTCCAGGTGTGCCAATGATGTATCAGAGCACCACTATCAGAGCATCATGTTGGAAGACACCTCTTGATGCAATTACATGCACCACGGAGGAGTTCTGAAGCAGGGATCTGAAGGTGGTAGAATAGTGAAGTAACATGGAGTCTTACTCACAAGGGTGAGGGAAGGCATACAATAGACATAAAGATGCCATTAAAAAAATTAAAAGGAGAGGCTGGAGCATTGCAACATAAGCTGACTGATGGTAGTAGCTGTCATTGTAAAATAGGAGCAGTTGGAAGTAGAAAAGAAAAAAGGCTTAAAAGGAGTGAAACAATTTAGTAATAGTTGTTTTGGAAAACAAGTAATCAATGTGGAATGCAAAGAAAAGCATAGCATGATCAGAACAATGCTGAGAAATTATCTCAGTAGTAATATGAACATGCTGAAAATACATGAAGGCAAGGCTGATTTGTCAAGACCAAAAGTAATCACATTTATTCAGTGTTGCAGTAATCAAGACTGACATGCTGAGAACTGAGAGGAGGCTCATACTTGTGTTGACACAAAAGTCATGCAAAACAATCAGCAAAGGCAAGCTATAACCCAGCTGTGAGGAGCCAACTTAAACATGAGGACATACAAATTAAGTGGAGGGCATGTAACCAGGGTTTAAAAGTGGGGGGTGATCTCTGCACCACTCAAGAACCAAATAAGAGGGAAGGATTAAAAAGGGGGACTCACATTTCAAAATTTCTTTTGGTGGGGTTTTGGTTTGGTTTTTTTTAGCCCAGAGATGTTGACAGAAAAGCCTTAAATACATTTTCTGTACCTAGAGTGTTTTATTCAAATGTAATGTAATTATGTTTTCAAGTGTTGTGAGATGCTTCCCTGGGGGGAGATGGACTCAGGAGACCTGGTGCATCTTCAAGGACAGCCTCCTCAAAGAACATGAATGATCCCTTTTGATGTGCAGAAGAGGTAGGGGTGAGAAGAGGCCAGCATGGATGAACAAGGAACTCCCGACTGGAATCAAACACAGGAAAGTGTACGGTAGGTGGAAGCAGGAATATGCTGCCCAAAAGGAATACAGGGATGAAACTGCAAAAATGAAAGCTAGCTGGAGTTGAAACGAGTCAAGTTTGCTGTTGAGCAACACAACCAGCTTATCCACGTACGTTAGCAGGAAAAGAGAAATGTTAGCTTGTTGCTGAATGGGCGAGCAACCCACTGATGAAGGATTTGGAATGGGCTGAGGTGTTCAGTGCCGCCTTTGCCGCAGTCTTTACTGGCAAGGTCTACTCTCAGGCCTCCCAGGTCTCCACGCCTCGTGGCAGTGTAAGGGGGAGAGCAGTACTAACCAAAACAGGGGAGGATTGAGCTATAGTTAAACTGGACATGCAGACGCCAAAATGACCAGACAGGACAAGTCTGAGGAAGCTCAGGGAGCTGGCCAATGTCATTGTGAGGCCTCTCTGTTATCTTTGAAACTGAGAGCAAATGGGTTGTGCGGGTTTCCAACAACACGTAAAAGACAAATTTATGTCTGTCTTCAAGAAGGCCGAGAAGGAACTTCCACAGAACTTTAGATGGTCAGCCTAACTTGGTCTCTAGGAAGACTGTGGAGCAAGTATTCTAGGAAGACACGTCCAGCACATGAAGGTGACTGGGAACAGCCAGCTCATATTTACCAATGGTAAACCAACCTGAGTGCTTCCTGTGATGAGATGAACCAGAGGAGCATGGCAGATGTCTTCTACCTTGGCTTTTGACAGTCTCACAGCCTCCTTTTAGCCAGAATAGGCAGATTTGGACTGGACAGGGGGACAGTGATGTGGGTGAAAACCTGCCTGCATGCTGCCTGTGAGAATAAGAGACGGGCACAGGAGGGAGACCAGTGGAGGACTGGTCTCTTAGTAGATGGTCAGGGGCTGGAGAAATGATGTGTGAGGAGAGGCTGAGGCAGCTGGGTTTCTTTAGCCTGGAGAAAGGAGGGCTAAACTGAGGGTAGACAAAATTGCTGTCTTCAGCAACTTGGAGGGGAGGAGCAGGGAAAAAGAGTTAGACTCAGAGGAGTGCAAGCAAAAGGCAAGAGGCAATGTGTACAGGTTGCAGCTAGACATAAGGAAAAGAAGTTCCCGCTAGAATGGAACAGCCAGAGTTCTCACTAAGCCCTGGAACAGGTTTCTCAGTGAGGTTGCGGAGTTTCTGTCTGGACAAGGCTCTCAACAACCTGAGAAAACGTTGAAGCCGGCTTTGCTTTGGGAGGGGTTGGAACTAGATGACTACCAGCCACCTCTTACAGCACACGCAGTGCTAGTAGTCTGTATTGATTTTATCACTTCCCTTTTTTCCTCTGAAGTTCAAGGTTAAACAGAGTTTTCTCTCTGATGAGTGAACATAATCAAGCTAGACATAAGCATAACAAAATGATGGTTTAGTAGCAGCTGAACTCTCATAATTTTCTGCCATTTATGCTCCTTTCTACTCAATGGCAGCAGCCGTGCCCAGTCCCTTTGTGTCAATTGTTATTACTCATCGGCTGGGTTCCCAACTGTTCTGGGAATAAAATGGGTAGGTCACATGAATGACAAATATTTGTAAATCGCATCACCATGGTTATGGTGTTTCATGTCTCCAAGAGCTGCTCTTATAAATTGCTTTTGCTGTTTTTTGTATCCGTCTCATATGTCTTTTAATTAATTTCCAGCACGATGCTATCATGCATAACTTGTATGGCAAGAAAAGGCTTTTTTTGTGTGTTTAAAGTCTAAGTGTGCTGTATCATAGGCCTGGGCAAAACAATAATTAGTATCACTCAATTAAACGGATGAGCCAAAGCACTCTCCTTTATCTGTAAAAGGTCAGCTATCTCGAAGCAGATCTCTCCCTCGGGAGGTGCGCTGGGAGGTCAGCCCATGCTGTGCCGTGAAGAGATTCATCACTTACACGGTAAGTAAAACCAATTGATTACTTCCTCCATCTTTGGTGCACTTTTTGTCATGGCACAAAGGGGGCCTGTGAACTGCTGGGTTTCACATCTACTTGTTCGAGCCTTGAGGCTTAACTGGGATTACGCTGTTTTCTGCCCCTTCCATTTCTCTGAGCTGGTCTCCGCGTTCTTGCTGCGGTCAGTTTTTAGGAAAGAAGACAAAGTTGTGTTTTCGTTCATCTCCCCACGTATCATGCTTGAGCCCTTACCTTTCTGTGCGTGAAACCTGCAGCTGGTCTGCCTGCTAGATAGCTCTTCCTTTTGTGATAGCGGCCGTGTACCTTGCTGTAAATATAACAAGCCTGACCAGCATGGTCATTGCTTTATAAACCATTTGTCATGGCCCTCAGTGCATTGTATGTGTCCTTTACGATACTGAGCACACAGAGGAAGCGACAAAATAATGTATCTGATTATTTATTCTGGAGAATAATTTCTACCGATCGAGAGAACAGCAATGACTAATATGTCCTGCCAGCTCTTGCCAGGCTGACCAGCCCGGCGAGCTGACCGACCTGTCAAACCCCTTTGTGTGTCATCATCCGCCGAGCGGAGATGCCTTTCAAAACCTCTTTTTGAGCACTTTATAAGTCCATCTATTTTCATTCTCCCTTTAAATTTTCTTCCTTAACATCTTTCTTTATCTGCCAAGAGCAAAGCTGTGTTTTTTCCCAGCTGTACCTCTAGCAAAACGGGAAGTGCACTGTTTTGGGGTGGGGTGTTGACATTAAGGGATGAAACAGCTTTTCTCCACTGAGCCTTCAGATTTATTTTTATTTTGTTAATAATTTCAGAGTGTGTACATATATAAGAATTTTACTAATATTATACATTAACATGAAAGGACTCAACTTTGTGATTTATGTCACTTTTCACTTGCATCTCTAGAATCTGGTAATTCAAGTTTTGATATAAACATTCTATTTATGATTCTGTATATCGTATTTGTTATGAAGCTTATTAGCTCGTAAATCGAACAGCTAGCTTGTCTAATGTCTTATCAGCAGTTCACTCAAGTGATTCACATCTGTCCAAATGTCTAACTTCTTTTTTAAATTATGTTAGGTTTCCTGAATCATTATCTTTATCATATTCTTTTCAGCATTCCTACACTCTGCCATGCTTGAAGAATGACACTATGCTATACGAACATGACTGACAATTGTTTCAGCATAAACAATGCTTAAAAGAAACATTAATACCTTAAAAAAGGACCACTCCTTTAAAAAAGTTATCCTAGTACAGGAATTTCTAAGTAAAGTCACACGTATATTTCTGACTTATTATCCTAGCTCTAACATCTCAAACTCCCTTTACTCTTTTTATAAAAAGTAAGGATTTCCCAGGAATATTAAGCTTTGTATCTCTATTTTGAGGTAGTAGCATGTATTAATTTACAGATGCAAAACTCACATCACAGAGGCATGGGCAATCAAAATGTTAAAGCAGGTCATTATCAATGCACTGAAGTAGATGTTCTTGCACCCCCTTCGCTGACCATAGTTTGACAGATATATCCATGTCTTTCTACTCACATAGATGCAAAGATAAATGATGTTTTTTTATTGTAGACTTTAGGGAAAATTCAAGAAACAGGGAGCAGAGGTAAAGGATGCCAATGGTGTATCCTAATGGAAGCATCGCCTTTGGTGCTCACTGGTAATTGTGAGCGACTCTTCAAGCAGCATATGGACTCTGGGAGCTCTGAGCAGCGGATTTTCCTGAGATGATGGACCTCTCGAATCACCCTGGTACACTATGTGTCCTCCAGGGTATCATAATGAATGTAATATCAGAAAAAGATATTGAAATAGATACTGAAGAAAAGGTGGTTCGCTAGAAAGAGGTCGTAAAAGGACTTTCAGTGGTGTATAAAGGCACAGTCTGGAAAAGCAATTTATTATCCTGTGCATTTGGTAGCCTGGCATATATGCCCTTAAGCGACAGGTTTGGTTGTTTCATGTAGAAATGATCTCTGATTATTATTGTTTTTATAATACCTCTTCCAGTGGTTAGCTGAAAGTGCTCTCCACAAGCTATCCATTCTACTAAGATTTCATATTCATTATGGTCATTTTTCAGAACAAGGAAATCCATTTTCTATTACCCAGAAGATGTTAGCTTCATGTGTTTCTGAAAGAGCACAATTGTGGTGGTTGCTGATGGTGAGTGAGTAATTGACCAGAGAAACTTTCTGTATCCACTTCAGCATGATAAAAAGCTAGTGCTGTTCAAAGGAAACATTATAGGCTTTTTCTTTGTCCAGAGAAATCATTCTTTGTCCAGGTAGTAAGTGCAAATAATTCCATGCCATTTAGTTGAATAAAAAAGATAGAGGGCAGGAAATAGAAGAATACTGTAGCAAAGAGAAGAAAAAAAAAAAAGACTGTGTAAAACTTAGAAATCATTTTTACCTGGACAGAGTCCTTGAGATAAGAGGTAGTAGTCTGCTTAGCTCCTTTAAAAGGAAATTGATCTTACAATTAATACCACATCCTTACAATTTAAAAGTAAACAACTTTTTTATGTCCTGCTGAGCCCTCCCTGGTATGAGCTGTCATGGCTTGAACTCTTCCCATTGCCGTGCCATGGGCTGTGCAGCACAGCAGGGTTGGTGCAGCCCTGCTAATAGCCTGGGGGGAGTGGGTGTGGGGGGAAAAAATCTCACCAAGCACAGAAAGCAAGTTGAGACCCTGAATTGCCACATGCGATACCTCAACACCTGTGTCTGGAGCTGGGTTACGTATGCTTCATCCCTGACACTTGTCTTTCCACTCTCTCCAGCCTAATAGAGATGGTGGTACATGAAGGTCACATTTCAGATTAACATATATCCTCTGAAGTGATTGTTTCAAATTAATCTTGTTATGCTTATTTTTTTTGACGGTAGAAAGAGAGGAAGGAGCACAGGGCCCCATGACATGAAAAGCATTTTTAGCGACCACAAGTAGGGCAGACACAAAGTTGTTAAACAGAAGCAAATCCCATAGGCTCAACCTATTCATACAGTGAAATGGTGTTTTTGCATTTTATGCTTTGCAATTCATGACTCAGTTTCCTAGGTTGGGAGTACTGTTCTTTTCCTTTACTTAGTAACTGAACATAACAAAACACAAATGAGCTGCTCTATTGCAACATAAATTTGGTTTTCCTAATTTGTAGCAAAGCATAGCCTGCAATTTAATATTGAATAAATGCTGAAGTCCAAACACATCACAATCAATTAGTAGAGAATAATATATTTTTGCAAGGTTGTGAATCTCAATGATTACGTCGAAAGAAGCACTGAGGGAATTTAAATACCATTGAGGAGGATTTTGCTAACTCATTAAACATGAAGGACAGTACAATAGGAAAGAAAACTGCAAATGACATTCCCAAGTGCAAGACAGAAGAGAAGAACAACAAAAACCAAAACTGCCACTGAATACAATGCTGAAAGTCTGATTTCAGTCATTTGGTAGACAGGACACTTAAAAAAATGTATAATTTAATAAAAGCTAGTCAGTGTAGATCCATCACTGGAAGCCCAAGCTTCAGAAATTGGCTTGAATATTTTTGTATATACTACAAGAGAGATTAGCATGCAAGAAAGTCATAATGTATCTGTATTTCAGGAAGTATTTTAAATCGTACCAGCTATGCTTCTCTGCCGAGCGCTCTGCGTGTACGTGTCCTGCGGGAGGTAAAGGCAGGATTTGTGCACCGCGGCACGCCCTGCCGTGAGAAAGGATGCGGATTGCCTTGGCAGGACGGCCTAGATCATCTTCCTACCAATAGACAAAATCACGTCCCTCCTGCCCCGGTCCAGCAGTGGGGCATTTCATCAGTCTTTTCATTGAGGTACCACGGGGCAGATTTAGTCTGCTGAGACACCTACCTTAGAGCTTTAGCTTTGGTTTTCTGGTGAAGAACTCTTCCTTCAGCTGAGTGTTGCTTCCTTAAGCAGTCAATGAAACGTGGTTAACTGTTCGGAAGGCCTCCAGGGGTACATTTGTTCTCCTGGGGCTGGCTTCTGGGTCAGACTTAGGAAGAGATGAAGCTTCCAGTCATGGGTTGTATTTGTGATGCTTACTGACTTGCTTGGGTAACTTAATTCCTCTTTGCCGCACTTACCCTATGCAGAATAAGAGAAACTATGCCTTGAATCCCTTCTGGAGGCTTTTATCCCTTTCTATGACAATGACAATATTATTACTAAGCATTTTTGGTTTTGAAAGGCCACAATGATCATCAAGGAAGCTCAGTGTTAGTGCGATACCAATAGATATTAATCAAAAAGCTATGTTGTTTTTATTATGGGTCATGTGCAAAAGCAAAGCTCTTTATATGCTTGAATAAAGGAGAAATATTTTGCCTTTTTTGCTGTTAGGATTTGTCTCACTGTCTCATTCTTTGAACAGATTTGAAGAGGTTGACTTTGCCAAAATTTTAGCAACATTAAATGCTTACTAGATATCCACCTCGTGTTTTGACACCTCGCATGATACGCATCATTCTGTGCTCATTTAATCAAGGTCGTGCTCATGCAGATCGTAAAAACTGTCTCTGATAACAGATTTTCTGTTTGAGGGATTTTTGTCATTCAAATGCGTGTTAGACAAAAGAACAATCCTTTTTTTCACTTCTAGTTTTCTTCATAATATGTTTGATTTGAAAAACACCTGGAACTGACTTTTAAATCAGGCTCAGTTTGGTTGTTCATGCTATTGCTAGGATGATGTGAACATTCACATTACACAAATGATAAATTAATTGTAGCCAACTGTTTTGTGCCTTTCTTCCTCAGTGAAAATAGAAAATTCTTGGGATTTAGCTGTCTGTCACAGTGAATTATAAGCACAGAATACTATGTCTGAGGAGACTCTCTCTAATCAAAACGGTGGAAGAACTCTGTCTATAAACTGCTATCCAATAAAAAAGTAGTGCATCACTCAGAAATAAGGGTAAGATGTAGAAGAGTCAATCACTGATACCACAAGAAGTTTTGGTGCTTGAAGCTGGAGCTTCTTTTCAGCCTCTTCTGTGCCCTGTGTAGCAGAGTAAGTCATTGCTTTTGAGATAGTGATGGCATTTACATGGGCAGTTTGTTGCCCTGAGTCCCAAACATATCTTCATGTTCGAAGAAAACGGAACTCTGATTTCTGATATTCTCATACTGATTTCTGCTTATTGGCATATAATATAATGCTTCCTTTGGATGAAGACTCCATATTCTCTTACAGAGAGTAGAAAATGATCATAAGCTGTAAGAGAAAGACCTTGTACAGGATTCAGAGTGAAATAGCATATTACTGATTCAGTTGTCACACTCATTTACCATATTACAGCTGTCAGTGAAAGCTAGTCAGAAGTTCATGTTGTACGCTGTGTTTGTAAATGGTGATGCTATCTCATTATTTTCTGGCCTGTCTGCAATTAACCTTTTACTTTGAGCGTGGTGAAAATGTGCAGTAACAGCATACAACATTTCAAACATATTTCAAAGTGCATCTTTGTCACTTTAGTCACTCATGAGGGAAACAAATCCTTCCTTACTGATTTGCATGCATGCTGGTTATAAATAATTCTTATCTTTAACATAACATATTTGAAAAAAGGAATAAAATTCATTAATGCATTGGTTGTGCGTCATCATTGTCTGAATTTTGATAGCTCTTGAATCTTGAGTGTAAGTAATGCAAGCAGTAGTAAACTGGTTGAGAGCTCTAAGGAGATCATCCTCACTCCAGAGCTGCCTGTGATGAAGACTGGCCAGATGCTAGTCCCAAAATGAAGTCACTGTGCTGTCACTCAAACCCTCAGGGGAACTTGCAGTACCCCAATTTACTAGCACTTTGGGTGTGCAATATAATGCAGAATTGCTACTTACCTTTATTTTCACCCTCGCACATACTGCGTGGTAACATACCTGTTTCAGCTTCTATACCCTGACTAACCCAGGTGTTTAAAAGTTAGTCTTATGGACCTAAGCTAAGCACTTTGCCCTCCCTCTGTAGCCAAATACAACACTCCTTCAGAAGGCAGTTCCTCTCATCCCTGGGTGGTGGTTAGAATGGGTAAGACAAACTGTAGCTCTGGAGTTGCCTATTCTCCCTAAGAACAAAGCTGGGAATTATGAGCTTCAGCTGGGGCAAGGAACTTCTAACCTCTGGCGTTGGTTGGGGTTTGCCCGCTGGTTTTTTTTTCCTTTTCTTCTGTGAGACAGCTATTCTAAGCTAATCATCTGGTTTCCCACCTACAGACAGCAGAGAGCAAAAAGACTCTCCAGGGGATGATTCATCCTCTCCAAAGATAAGTATCTGACACAGGTGGGTGTTAGTCAAAGTAGAAAATGTACTGTAAATTCATTTCTGCTGGTATTGTTCACTACTTAAGCAGTCTCTCAGGAGGAGAGCTTCTTATCTGAGTTTTGCTTTGGAGAATAGAGTCCCCCACCCATTGCATCGCTAGAGGATGAGATCTCCTGGATGTTAGTCTGAGCGCTGTTTTGGTGTAGACCACATAAATGAGGGGAGCACATGGAGGAGAGGAAGGCCCTTGGGAAAGGCATGAGCAATGAAAAGTAATTTGGGAACGTAAGGGGGTATGTGTGAGAAGCAGTGCTTACTGAAGCAAATAAAAAGGGATTTTTTAGGAGAAGAAGAATGGTGCAGGAAATCAAATAGAGCGGAGATTAAAGAGCACAAAAGATATGGGGAAAAAAAAAGATAATGAATGCAGATGCCATCAGAAATGGATGGTAAATACGGGATGAAACTAGTAAGGAAAAAGATGCCTGCAAAACAGGAGATTTGGTAGAAGTTATTTATAAAATAAAAAAGAAAGCTGCTATCAGCTAAGTAAAACAGATGCTGGTTTATTCCTTCCATTTCAGGATAGGTTCCTGACAGAGGCAGGTAAAATGATTGGGAACCATGCCTGTGTGATATTCCCAGGCTAGGCTATTAGAAACAGGTGAATTCTATATTGCCTGAATTAGAAGTCAATAAACTCCATTTACCTGTGCTTACTCTATGAAACCCATCACTGGGTCCTAAGTATACAGCTGTCTAGGGTTTTTTTAACTTGGTTATAAGCCCCAGTTCTCAAGCTAGTATGTGTTAGGAGTGTGAATAGCAGAGAGGAACAGCATCAAGTGATACAAAAGACCTACAGGTAAAAAGTCAAGTATCTTTGTCAGGAAGACTGAGGTCTCCAGGAAAGTGCAAGCAAAACTCTGGATGAGTCCCAGGCACTAATTCAAAGGTAAGAAATCAATTAAAAGGGAAATAGTAAAAATCCAACTTTTGGAATTACTATTGTTTAGAAAATCCTGTTCCCTTTCTCAGGTCCTTCTCGGATTGTGCTACCTCCAGAGTGATATGGTCTTTCTCTAAAATGTGTCTATATCTGAAAATTGTTTATTGTGTCCTAATGAAAAAGCTGTTAGTAAAGCAATAAAAAAGAAAGCCATCCAGTGGTTAATGCCTAGTTCCAAATAGCAGTTTGCAATTTAGCCTGACTGCATCATATGGAATATTTCAGAGACTCAACAGCATAACAGTATAGCGGTACCTAGTCAGATGTGAAGAGACAGTGACTTATTTTAACATTTGAAACAGAATTAAGAGATAAGACTAGATAAAAATATGGCTTCAGGGAAGTGACATTTTGAATCTTAAAATTACTTTAATATCACACATTTGAACAATTTCGTCTTTATAGTGAGAAGACTGTTTTGTCATTTTCCTTTCCCTCTTTCCTTCCCCAACCACAAAACTGTCTGGCTGAAGAATGTCTGAATGTCTGATGAAAAACAGTCTTCAGAAACTAGAACTGAAAGCAGGCTGTTACTCCAGCTAGATGCTTCAGTATAAATAAGCAAGGGTGTGGATATCCATCACATTATGTGGTTTCTTTCTAGGTTTCTTCCCAAGCACTCCAGGGCAAAGGAGGGGACCATCCTTAGCATCCTTTGTCTTGTTGGTCTTGTAATGGCTGTTTCCCAGATCAATGGGAGGGAAAAATAAAGAAAAAAAAAAAAAGTCTTCTTCCACTGGGAAAATTTTTCTCACTTTCACAAAGCATTTTTAATTACTATCATGAATACATGGAAATAATATGAAAGGACCCATGTCTTCTCCATCTCCAGGGACTGGGCAGCTGCTTCTGTTTTACTCAATGCTTCTAATAGCAGGCAAGTTACTCCTTTGGGGTTCACTCCTGATGGGAAGGAGAATTATTGGTTTCTCGATTTTTGTGCATCTATTATGATTACACAAATATGTCCCTAGAAAGAAAACTGGAAAATGGGGCAGGTATGGTTCTGGCAGCAAAGAGAATGTCAACCTCTCTTTCAGCAGTGTGAGGAGGAAGCAGGAAAAATGTTCAAATACGGACAAATACTGTACTGATTTATTTTTTTTAACCTGAATGGCAATCCCAGGCACAGGTGTGCATTCACCTGAACAATTTTATCAGTAATATGATGACCCTGCAGGTGGGATTCAGTTCAGGACTACAGCATCTGAACAGAGATGACCACGTTGTGTGCGTAAGTTGGTGTGACAGTCGGTGGAGGTTTGGTTAGCCTGGGGAAGGATGCAGCTGGCCAGCCATCTGCGTTGGAGCTAGCAGAAGCACGTGTGTATTGGGTGGATCTCCATTCACCAAAGTGGGAGTTCAGCCCCTGATATGTCTGCGAACACCTAGATGTGGAGTTGGATGTGTTACTCTGGAACTGAATCTTACTCTTCTAGGCTGTGCTATCCCGCTCAGGCAGACAGTTAACAATTATTTTTTTTCCTTTCCTTCATTCCTGTTCTTTGTTACCATAACGATTTGCTTTCTTGGGCAGTAATAATTATTTAGCCACAGCAATCTGGATTCACAGTGCAGCAGCTGTAATGTATTAAGCCCATGTGGAGAAAGTATTTTACTTCACTGTAAAGATGGAATAAACTATGGTTCGTTAAGACGCATGGATCACTTTTAAATAAGATACATCAGGAACATGCACTGGGAGTCAGTTCACCTGATTTAAGCACAACACTAGTCCTAGCTCTGAAGACCTAAATGAGGCTCTTCTAAAACAGATGTCTTAAGTGCTCAGGGAGAGAAGTCACTCTAGTCCTCCAGAAGAAGACCCTACTGTATTTAGGCGCTTCACTTTAGAATACAGGGCTTAACTGGGTGGCTACAGTCCACAGTATTCACTTGAGCAGTTTGGACAGCACAGCCAGAAAACTAGACTTCAGCTGCACCTACAGTGTGAGCTATAGTACAGAGCTGCATTGTAACTCGATTAGACTAAACTAATTATTCCCAGGCCATTTCTTCCTCCCTGTTGACATTGTTTTTGACACAACAAGAGCGCAGGCCTGATTGCTGCCCTTGGATGCAATTATAATACAAACAAAACCCAACAGTTTGACAATTGATCACAGGAGGCTAATGGAGCAGGGACTCTGAGTTCTTGTTCATGTCAGAAGGCACAGAAATGAAACTGCATTCTTCCCCCAGTATTAAAAGCAAATCACTTAAACTCCCTGAATGCCTGTAAGCCATTTTTAAGTATGCTTTAGCTATTGGTATTTGCTAGGACTGCTCAAAAGTCTGAGGAAGAGCCTCCTTAAGCTGCCTATCAGAAATGCCAAATGGTCAGCACAAACCTACATCAGTGTTCTGTCAAAATGCTGAGAAAAGTGGAAAGTTCTTATCTTTTTGTTCCAGGCTGGCAGCTGAGTTTTATCCTTACTGAGAAAGACTATGCTCATACTCTGTTTTAGAGCAGAAATCCGAACATTCGAAGCCTAGCGATGGCTCTGGGCTGAAGCTGATCCATGAACCAACAGTAGCTTCAAGAATAACACTGGTTTCCTTATTTGAATTGAGTCTTTTCATCAGTCTTCATTGGGACTGCTTTGTACTGTTTCTATTATACCTCTGGCATAACAAATCCTCTATTTTAAGCTTATAAATCACTCCTGAGTACTGAACTGAAAGTTGAGCTCCTTTCTCTGCACATCTGAGAGTCCAGCACTCACATAGGTGAGTGAGTTCCTTCCCCTACAGAGCAGAGGATTAGACCCCCTTAAGACTCTGGCAGCTCAGAGAGTGAAATAAAAGGCACCTTTTTAGGTGACTTCCATGCACACATCATATCTAGCCTAACTAACCTCTGCTATTGGCTTCAAAGGGCCTGAATAGGGCAATGAATGTATATCCATATCAAGTTATACATGTAGATTTTCAGATTCTTCCTCGTTTCAAAAAGGACTCTCTATGTTGGTATAACTTTTATAACAGTATGACAGCAGGGGGCTGCTGATCAAAGGTATTGGGTCCAAAAAAGTGGGATGCTCATATATAAAACTGTCTTGCAACAACATCTGAACCCAGCACCACATAGCTAAGTCTTGTCTGAGAAAATCACCCTCCACATACCCGGCTCATTTCAATGTGATGGCACGTTGGAACAATACATCAGGAGCAGATGCTTGCTAGCAAAGGACAATTTAAACAAGGTAAACAATTTTAAGAGAAAGACTTTTTGACTCGGATTTGCCTGATTCTTTTGTATATATATTTTAATTCCTGAGAAGAAAATATTAGATAAATTACTATCCATTCCTACGGGATCTTTTTTTCTTCTTTTTTAAATTCCAAATGCAGCAGAAAATAGGCTTACATTCTGGAAATTATGTCATAGAACCAAATGCACACATAGTTCGTGTTCCAAAAGGCTTGTGTCTTACCTATTTTTGCTCTGTTAATGGCAAAGATGGGTGTCAGAAATCACAGGAGTACCAAGGAGCTCCAGCGTATTACACATTAAAATAAAGCAAAACCAATACATTATTTCTAAAGAGAATTACACATAACTCTCCTAATATACCAACTGTAAAGCTCTAAGCATATCCCATCATCTTTCAAGAAATATGTGATTTTTTCCCCCTATGTTTTCTAGTCTACACTGTTCTATTATGTCAAATTCATTCATGACTTTGTTCTTTTCAGTTCTGAACATTTGTCAACTAGAATGTTTTTTTTGTCGGAGTTCTTCACTGGGTAGATTAAAGAAACTTTTTTCTCCCAAATTCTTCAGTAAAAAACTCTACATTGATTGTGCTCTCCTTCCTTAATACACTGTTGTGATGAGTTCTTACTTCTTCCAATATGATCTAACTATAGGACACAGTAAAAATATTGTATTAAATTCCCCCCTTCCAAAATAACATTAGATCTAGTTCTGGCCTAATGTGTTTCCTTGGGTGAATGGAAGGTTATAAAGATAACTTACTGTTATATTTCAACTGGTATCTGTATTCACTGCAATCTGAAGGAGGAATATGGTTGTATGGTTCAGTCACAGAATATTAATTTGAAATACATCGATTTCCCCCTTAGATCAATACTCTTGTAGCATACATATTTTAATATATATGCAAAGTTGATAGTATCATTTGAAAAGCAATACAGGCACAATTTATTTTTAGGTAAGTCTTGAACGTTAGATATTTTATTATGGCCACCAAAATAATTGACCATCATTTTTTCTCATCTATTTGTCTTGTTTCCACACATCTGAAGGGGAAACCATGAAAATACTATGTTATACCCCATTTTAATTAAACTTCAAAAGTGCTTTCATATCCTTGTTGCTTTCAGGCAGCGGGCCTCAGTGCAAACAATCCAACTGAATTATAAGTTGGTTGTGTTGAAACACTTCATAATAAGAGAAATGTAATGGAACTAATCAATTTGTCGTACATGTGACTGTTTTGCTTGTTTTTCCCTCTCCTTTGGGTAGTAAAGGGGGGGAAGGAGAGGGAGGTGTCATCATCTTGCTTATTCATTACAGATACTAGAAATCACATTTCAAAAAGGCACATTTACTGCAATGTGTTGGTAATCATTGTAATTTATTTAAATGCTTGAATTGACTGAGAACATTCATAGATTTGTTCATGAACTGACTGCATAATAATGCTGGCTAAAACTGGAACATTTTGTTATACTGCACAAAAGGCCTTAGGAAATTTTCTGTGATGAACAAATTTGGTTTTTTCAGCCTGCTGTTCTGAATATTTTTCAAGTGAAGGTAAAGATTCAGGTGCATCAAAAGGTGAATGTATTGTGTTACCTTAGGATTCACTCTATGTATTTTAAGGGAATGGTAACCTAACAAAATCCAGGATTTAAATAAGCAATGAAAACCAATATTTGTCAGCACATTTCTACAGCTTGACGTTTCCTCAGGATGCCACAGGAATCACCACGCTCTAGTAACAAATTATTTTCAAGAAGTCTAATGTTCTTCTTTGAACACTGATAAAACCTTGAAAATATCCACTGCTGTTTTCGTCTTTGGTACTGGGACTTTCCCAGCTTTCTCTGGGGGGGACGGAAGAACACATTTCAGTCTACATGAACTACAAGCATAACTGGGGCTTTCTGGTTTTAAAGTGGTCCCTCACTTGGGATTTTTCACAGGGTAGTCACAGGATGTTAAAAGTCAAACTGTCCATCTTTCAGTCTGGTAAAAAAATACCCTTTTCCTACAGCAAAAGCATGGGGAGATCAAAAATAGGAAGAGACTAAAGGTCAAAGTGAACAGGCTACAATTTGGGTTCCTTCTCCTCCTAGAAACGTAGGAGCAAGAAAACCAAGAGGTACAGGAGAAGACATCTCTACTCCTAAACTTTAGCTCTTTACAGGAGCCAAAAAGCTGCTAAGTGAATTCTTCTGTGTACAGCAGCAAAGGGAGAAAAAATCTTGGCGTCATTAAAACTCAAATTAGTATAACTTATTAAACTTAACTTAATGACTCTTTATGATAAGAAATGTCAAAACAAGCATAGCTGTGATTCTTGGTATGCAGATCAAAGTTTGTCCCTTCTTAACTTCAGCATTGCCAATACAGAAATCTGTTGGGAGTTTCTGAGAGAGAGCTTAGGAAAGACTGGCTGCAAATGCAGACCTGCGGGAGGAGAATGGAAAAGTTGAGCCTGGTGGCATCTAGAAACCAGGGGCTGACAAAGTGGAATCAGCCTGCTACAGTAAATCAAATTGTTTTTATTGTTACACATTGAGGTCAGTTAGTGATTTCTATTTATGTAATAAATTGGTTTCCACATAGACTTTTCTCTTTATTTGTGCTGAGCAGCTGTTATATTAAAGGGTTTTCTTTTGATTTATGAATATTGACAGGTCATGTTCTGCTCTCAGTTAAACCAGTAATAAATGTGTTATGCCAGTAGTTAACCTATACAGAAATAGGTGCAGCCGATGATGGAATTTTGATGACTAAATGTAACCTGTGGTAATGAAACACCTTTATGCATTTGTTAGAATCATAAACTTCCCAGTTAGATCTACACCTGCCAAGTATAGCTATATGCCTCTGGTACCTATCTCGGGTGTTACAAGGTACTGGATTCAGAAGGCATCAGGGTTTACTTTATATGATAATTCCTATATTTTTAAGAATCACTGATATTAATCTGTACTTGTTCAGGTAAGTATCTTCATAAAACCCAGTCAACAAAGTGAGAAAGGTTCTAACTAGCACAAATAACGCATAAATTAGTTCTTTGCTCTTTCAGTAGTAGCTTGTGTTACTTTCTGATTGCAGAACTTTTCATTTATACTTGAGATTCAGTCATTCCTATCATTTATTGTCAAAGATATTTTCATGTGGAAAAACTTTTGAACACTGGTGATGATTTTTAATGTTTAAGATTTTCCAAGATATTTTAGCAAAGCCCTCTGGATTTTATTCTGACTCTAGCTTTTGTTTAAGCTGCCCTAGTGCACACAGCCCTAATTAAAAAATGTATTGAATCTCAAACTATTAGTCAGAGTGTTCTTGGGAGAAGACTCTCTCCTCTTCTAAGCATTTATAAAGGAATGATTAGAACAATAACAATATCCATAAAAGTTAGAAGTAACTAAAAAGTCTCTGCAGAGGATTAAGAAAATTCTCAGAACTCAAATTCTCAAAACTTCAGTGCCAATGCATGGCAATATGGGTTACTTAAAAATATAAAGGCAACTTTTATATTTGCAGAATCTTTCCAGCATGAGACAGTTGTAAGTTTGGAGTGTTTATCAGCCATGTTCAAGTAGGGGGTAGAAATTTCCCTGCTGCACCTCTTTCCTCTGAAAGACTGTCTGCTGGGGTACAGCACTGATTTGCGATGGACAGTCCCCTCTATAAAATACATATGCTAATCTTTAAAATACTTCCATTCCCTTGCTGATACCTTCAGTTAATTCATCAGTCCTTTACACAGTTCAAAGATAGGATATTAGTAGGTTACTTTTTGCCCAGCTGTGACATAGGTATCACTGCAAATACATACTTTTCTCCACTTGGCAAGAAGAAGAAACTTGGCAGTTTCTTACTTGAATCCACCAATGCAGTTCTTAAAGAGTAAGTTGAATAAACGTCTCCCACCAGTATTAGCTGAGGTGTAGTCAGTCCTAGTTTGGGATGGAGGAGATATAGAATTTGTTAGCGTCTCTAATTCCCTGCCATCTCTGTCTTGCTATGGGTCTATGATAAGTCCTTAGCTGTACACAGTGCTCTATGTATTGCATGATATTGTTGTTTATTAATCTATGAGCCCACCTAATTGCTGGATTACGGAGTTCTAATTTCCTAAGGAACTGTTCCATGTGCCAGATTCCTACTCGCAAGGTAAGCTTGCATTAGCTGGCACAAAATCAGTGCTTGTAGTCTTGCTTCAAAGTTTGGGTTTTAAAGATTTTGCCAGCTCAGCTGCACTGAGAGCAGAAGTGAAACCACATAATCCTCCAAGCAATAATTTGGGAACTCCTGAGAGTTTCCTGACAGCTGCACATCAATTCTATATCGACCTGTGGTTCAGAGATCCAGTGGTCTCCAAGCACATGCAGGAATAAATTGGTCATTGCTAAGATTTGTGATCTGAGGTAAATAAAACTTCCTCTCATCATTGGCAGTATCCCAACTCCAGCAGAAGGAAGCTCAGGTAGTACTACAAACACACAGGAAACTTCTCTTACAGCAAAAAAAAAGGAAAGAGCTGTTTTCCCCTACATTGCTTTATTTGGGGAACATGTTGCTGGATTTGGGAGCAGAGTGAGGGAGCACAGGAGCAGTTACAGAGATGGAGGTTCCTTGGCTGGGGGAGGTAAGGGCACCCGCTGAGCAGGGGGGGACAACTCCTGGGTGACAGCAGTTGGATGCAAAACTCTTGCTGAGGATGGGTTTCAACTGCATAGGACCAAACTCCCTCAGTTCTGACTCTATTTAATAAAAAGCCTTCTTTTTAAAAAAAAAAAAAAGTAAACTGTGTTTTCAATTGACAATACTTATAGCGTAGACTGAGCTGCAATGTTTTGTGGCTTCAAAATCAGTGAGGCCTGATCCATATGCCATGTGTTGGTGATGATGTTAATCAGAAAATGGACTAATGGACTGCAGGGGACCTCATAAAATGTCCATTACTGAGTTGTAGGGAGAGTTCAGCTGATTTTAGTACCTTTTGACTTCAGTCCTGACAAACACATCTTTATTGCAAGTCAAAAAGGACAGACTCCAGTCTTAAAAAAAAAAAAAAAAAATAAAATTAAAAACATCTTCAAAGTACTCCATCACCCTCCAAGCTGAGCACCTTAATATTCTTTCAATCCACCTTGTGAATTTTCCTAGCAATCCCTAGTTTTGTAGTGCCTAACAAAGACCAACTTGTGGTACCAGTACAACAATCAAGAGAATGTTTGTGTGTGAATATGTATGTATACATAACAGTTTCATTTCCAGGACATACATGCATAAGTTGATGACCATCATCTAAATACCAGATATTGAGTGTGTGTGCGTTTGTTTGTTTTAATATAGCTGAAAAGTCCCGTAGGGTCTCAAGTGTAATTTACTAGGAGATTTTCCTTGATGTGACTTTCAAAGAAAGACATTTGCTTGATGTTAAAAGTAGTTTTCCAGCTCCTTTAAGAGAAATCTGAAAGTGCTCAATGGTTTGGTTTTTTTTAAGACCTTTCATCCCAAAGGCAAATCAAGGATTTTTTTTTCTTGAAATTTCACATTACAAAGGTGGATGCCAGAATAGAGATTTTTGTTTGAGTTTATTTACTTCAGCATTTTCTTTTGAGGGTGCTTAACACATCAGTTGTAAATTGATATTTTGTGAGACTGTTCAGTGTAATTTTTAAGTGCTGGAATGAAACAGATAAAAACTGGGAGAGAAACTCTTATATAGTGACACTGGATAACTAACAGTTTCTCATAACGTAAGGACAAAGAAGCAGCCAGTAAAATTACAAGCTAGCATGTATAAGCTAAAGAAATATAAAATACCTCTAGCACAAGAAAGTCATGGAGGTTGCTGCCACAAGTTGGGTTGACCCTAGCTGGACACCCAGTGCCCACCCAAACCACTCTATCCCTCCCCTCCTCAACTGGACAGGGGAGAGAAAATATAACAAAAGGCTCATGGGTTGAGATAAGGACAGGGAGATCACTCAGAAATCACCGTGGTGAGCAATTGCATTGTGCATCACTTGTTATGTATATTCCAATATTATTATTGTTGTAATTTTATTACTGTTAGTAGTAGTAGTAGTATTTTCTTCCTTTCTGTTCTATTAAGCTGTTCTAATCTCAACCCACGAGTTTTACTTTTTTTTTCCCCAATTCTGTCCCCCATCCCACTGGGGGGGGGGGGAAGTGAGTGAGCGGCTGTGTGGTGATTAGTTACCTGCTGGGGTTAAACCATGACAATTTCTTATCAAAATACTTAGGGATTTTAAAGGATGTTTGCCTTTTTATACACTTGCTGTGATATTAATATTAAACTATCATTTACGGGTGCTTACAATTGCAATGGTTGTATCGTAATCCTTGAAAGAGCATTGTGCTTTCCAGTAAACTAAGTGAGGGCATTTGGGCAGGTGATGAGCTGAGCTAAAAGTCTACCTCGTATTTTCCTCATTTGTTTTTTCCTCTACAGTTATGTCATTATTATTATTATTACCATCACCATCCCTATCCATAATAATCATACCTCTTATCGTATAATCTGAAACTAGTATAAAATAAACTTGATAATGTGCCTGCTCAGCAATTTGGGAGTGAAAGGATAGAGCAATTTGCTTTGTGTTTCCTGCTGCCTTTGCAGATACTCTGCAGTCGAGTCCCCTGCCTTCTCTGCATAATTTGAATCTCTTTATTCTGTGTATTGCTGATACCATCATGGAGCTGGAAAAGGGACATACTGCAGAAAACAAAGAAGCTTCCGCATATTCAGTTCCAATGGCAGTCTCCCTTGAGTCTACCTGCTGCCTATACTTTTTTCTCCATTTATCTGACTCCATAATACAAAGTCTTTTTGAGGCTATTTCTGTCACAGGAACTCTGACAAAATCTACTTTAACTAGATGAATAGGAAGAGAAAATAGTTCAACAAAATGTTTCAAATGTGTGATGGTGGAAATCTCTGTGATTTGCTTTTAACAGTTAATATTTAGAACTTGCATTCCTTGAGTGATATGTTGCTTTTCTATGCTCTTGTCTCACTAAAACCAGCTCAGACATGGCAGGTGGACAGCAAAAAGTGCTTCTCTAGTGTAGCGCTATACAGTGATTTAAAGGCAGGTAACTTACCTGTCCATATCTAATCAGGTTTGTAAATCATTAGCCTGACAGCTATGAAAGGATGTGAGAACATAGCCCTAGAAAGTAAAAACTAATACTTGCAGACTTGTTTGCATAATTTTTTCTCATCTTTGTTCTACCTTGGGCCCCAGGTCAGTGGTCACTTCAGTTTATCCAGCAATATGAATGTCGAGTTGCACTAGAGTCAGTGAGAATTATTTGCTTTTTCTGTGCATAACAACGCTTTTTTCTTCAGCGTAAAGCTGAGATTAAAAAAAAAAAAAATTACCTATGTCTGTGCATCCGATTGTTTTGCTAGCTTCTAAAAGCCTTATATCAGTTTTACCTGGGTTACTGTGGAGTTCTCTGTGACCAGTACAAACCGTCAAACAAAAGGATCCTACCTGTTTCTTAACTGTAGATTTCAATTAGACTGCACTGTGTATATTCACTGGGTTGTACAAACTGGAGAAACTGTGATATTTAAAAATAATGGTCTGTAACAGGATTCCCTCATGGACTTGCTGCTACAATTCAATTTCCCTGGAGAAAGAAATAATAAAATCTTTTTTACAATCCCCACTTTGTCTATGACTTTCCAAAATGCTTGGTTGTTAGAAAAGCATCATTTAATTAACATCACCTCGTCAAAGCACAATCTTCCAGCAATGAGAACATGCGGGATGTTCACCATGCAGGGATATTGCTGTGCCCAGTGTGCAGCAGCATATCTGTAGCCACCAGGAGCAGTATGTCTCAGCAGGGTTTATGATCTGGAGAGGCCTAGCATACTGTTAAAAAATAGTTCAGTTAAAATTTTACTGCAAATAACCAGATGTAAATAAGACAGAAAAAGCTTGGGCAATTCAGGCTTCTTAACAATCTGCATAAAGTTTTTACTTTTTGTTCAGTAGCTTTTTCTTTCTATTTTTTTCTTTGCATTTGTTTTCTGGCTTAAATACAGGCAGTCTCCCTGAGCCTTGTCCTTATTTTTGCCAATTTTTCTCAGTATCTACCACAAATCTTACGCTGTGGTCGTTGGAGTGGTATCTAAGGAAGGTTTTCTCACAAAGGTGCTTCAATGGAAGGCAGGGGAAGACTCAGACTGTAAACCAAAGTGTGCCCGAAAGAAATGAAGAACATTTGTTAGTTTGTTGTGCAAAGTTACTTGAATTGGATCTGTCTGGGGCAGTGTCCCAACTTACTTCGTTCAGAAACACTGTGTGAAGATGGAGTTAATCTCAGACGGAACGTTGCAACTGCAACACCCCTTGGCAGTTCTTAATGAATACTGACTCTCTACTTTCCCTTTTGCTTTCCTCTAGTAAAAGTGGAAAACAAGCTTATGATTGTCCCATCAGAACTATAAAATACAATCCCTCCTGGCTCGAAGATATTCCTAAAGGAATACAAAGCATTCCTTCAAACATTGGCTGTGTAATGAAAACGAGGACAAAGAGGTAGAATGAGTATAGCGCTATCTAGATTGTGCTTTATAGCTTTAAACGGCAGTAAGGAACAATAGAGCAAGCTATTAGCAGCACTCAGAATATTTCAGAACATCAGAATGTGTCAGCAAATAAAGGCATATGTTTTCATTTGAAAATGTTCCCTTTTTTCTGAGCTCCTCTGTACATAATCATAAATTTTCATTGGTAGTGTAACTTGGCATAGACAACACTTGTACATTAACGTCGTGTATGGAATGGTTCAAAAACTTAAGTATCAAACACACAAGTTAAATTCTTCATTTTCAGTGCCAAGACAATGCACATCTCTAGACTTCTTAATATACTCTGAGCCTGAAATGGAAAAAACAGCAGCTGCTTTTGATGATATGCATTGCAACTCTGACAGATGGTGATGAACAATGTGAAATTACTGTTTCCCAAAAACATTTTATAATTGAGGATCTTTACTGCCTGATTTGCCACCAGCACTTCAGTAAAAACATGTAGATTTATGCTGTAATAGTACAGTTGGTCTTTGTGAGATGTAATTCATCAGATTCTTTCTTTCAGTGATGTGTGTTGGAGTGGCTGACGTCTCCAGCATAGACTGGAGATAAGTGATACTGGTATTGTTCTTACAGATATGTGCAGGATATGGAAACAGAGAACAAATTTCTTTAAAAAAAAAAACACCAAACAGCTGTGACAGCAGAATTTTGCTGCTTTGCCTGGGGAGTTATGAAATTTTACTTGCTTCTTTCTTTCACCTTGGCTGTCTCAATTGCCCCGTCTGGTGCCACCCTCTCGTTTTCACTTAGTCTCAGTAAAAATGAATCCTTCAGGGATGATTCTAACACTCCCAGCATGACAGGGCAGAAGAATTTTTCCAACATTTCTGAAATGTGGTCTGACATGTCAAAACCCATCGCCTGTCCAGAACATGAAAACACACTAAGCATTACTAATAATAATCCTTACTAAGCATTTTGTGCTTAATACGTTAAAAATAGGTTGCCTTTTGAAGTTTTTACAACAGTAATTCTACTATATTGGGTAATAATTATATCACCTAAAATATAAATAATAAAAAAAACCCAATAAATAGTATTTACTTAATCTGCTCTGTGATGAGTACCAGATGGGTCTCCTGCAAGTGGAATTAAGCACTTCAAATATGTTCTGCAGGATGATCTTTTCTGTTCTTGGCCTGGATATTACAACAAAGACCAGAGTACTTTGAGCAGAGAATAATGCGTTTTCTTTTTTCACATTCCTGTCCATTAATACTTGGATGTTGGTTAGATACTGGTTATAACAGTGCTGGAACACAAAAGCTGGGGCAATTACGTTCAGGAAGTGGGATGTAACATTACATAGAAGAGATTATTTTCATATTGTGTGTAGTTATTTCTGTTGCACTCACCTTATAAACAGATGTTGAAAATTGGGAAGTGTTTAAAAAGAATTATTCAAGGCCTTGGAAACTTGCACTGTATCAAGACCCTAAAGCAGCACAATCTATTTAACTTAAAAAAGAGAAAGTTAAGAAGGCAGCCAGTAGTTATCTGCACAGAGAGATTTTTGATGGTAAAAAGCAGACAATGTATAATAAAATTCTCTGGTTATGAATGGACGCTGGATAAATTCAGTTTGAAATTGAGGTTCAGGTGTGTAGGCAGGTGGCTGTTGCAACAACTCCATGAGAAGTATAAGCTCACTTGGTCTCAATAAGTCTCAACTTGGGATGTGTCTTTGAAGTATAAATGATTTACCTAATCAAAGCTTAAGGAAGAGCTATTAGAATTAAATTCTATGGTCTGTATTTTGTAGGATGTTGGACTGGGAACATTATCTGTCCCTCCTGGACCTAAAATTTATGAACCTAGAACTAGAATATTTAAGGGGCTGGTTTTAACATAACTCACAGGTCTTTAACACAGTTGTGGCAAGACAAAGTGTCCTTTAAGTGAAAGTAAGTGTAATTTATGCACACTTAAAAGGCACTTTACACTGCCTCAGTAGTGTGAAGAGGCCTTGTTATAGTGACAATAAATCCACAGTTGTTTGGGAATAAAAGGGACCCTCATGATCATCTGGTGTGATTTATGGCAAAACACAAGCTATAGAACTTCATACAGTATTTCCCACATCAAACCCAATGATGTGTGCTTGATCTTTTGGAAGGGTATTCTGTTTTATGTCTTCATATTAGCTTCTTGATTCCATGCACTCAAAATCTAGCACACCTCTAAATTTCTTTTTCAAAGAGAAGCCTGTTAGAGTGCAAGAGTGGAAAATTTTTCACTGCCTTTGACATTCACAGACTGACTTTATCTGGTGAATTTTGAGGAAAATGGGAGTATAAGTAGGTGATCTGCTTTTAAGAAAGGGACTGAAAAATGCACTTTCTCCACTGCATTAATTTTCCTCTGAATAATCCCAATGTGTTAGGCTAGGATATCTTCCTAAAATTTGTAAAGATGATTGGTCATACAGAGAAACATGTTCTTTTTGATTCTGATTAAAAAGCTTGCTTATGTTTAACTAACTGAGTTACAAAGATGTAAATCATAGGCAGACCTAACAGCATGAATGGTTTTGAATAACTGTTATATCACACTGCATTGCCTTACTCTGGGGCATACTACAGTTGCCTTAAAACATTATCAGCTTTAGGATTATGTTCTGTTCCAGTACAGCCTAGGGGATCAGTTCATCTCCTCCTGAATGTAGTTGCCATGTTGGGGGAGCTGGCTCTGGCCCTAAGGTAAAAATCTGATGCCATTAGATGGGCCCACCAAGGTTTCTCAAAATGAGTTTGCCAGACTTGTCTGGCAAAGGTCCACAAACATGAACACATGTTTGGCAACAAGTCTCTCTGCTCAAACATCCCTTTCAAGGAAGAAAAAATGAATTTCTGCTCAAACATCCCTTTCAAGGAAGAAAAAATGAATTTTAATTTAATCTTTTAATTTAATTTATTGTAGTTTTTTTACTTCCGTTACATCTGTTTTGTATTGCTGATGTGTCTTGTCTTTCTGCCTACTGGCTTCTAAGTCATACTTTTTTGCAGAAGAACAGTCTTTACCTGGTGTGTGAAAATAAATACTTATAAGACACTTGTGAGTGGTAATGCTGGAAACCACATTATGCTGGAAATCACATTATGCTGAAAAGTTATTTTCTGAAGTGAAGTAACAATATCTATGTCAGCTATAATGTTTATTGGGTGTCCACCATCTGCTTTCCTGAAGCTGAAGGAAGTTGTGAAAAGCTCAGATTTGTTGAGGAAAACAGTTTTAGTTATAAATTTAGTTATAAATTTAGCTATGAATTTAATTACTTTTCTCACCACCACTGAAAAAACCTGGAAATTAATGGGGAAGTAATTTGTGGGAGCAGCACTTTTGCCTTTTGCTTTACTATAAAAGTGACATAGATATCTGTGTTTATGGGGAACAAGAGAAAACGAGGCTTCTTACCATTGTCAGGGTGAAGGTCTGTGAGACCTTCACTGAATGTTATCTTAGTGACCGTGGTAAATATTGGAAGATACGGGGAAAATAATTTTTATGTGCAAATGAAAAGGTCAAGGAAAAACACAGTGGAATGAGGTCTTATCTGAACTAGACCTTTGAATTTTTTAATGCATTAATAAACATCAAATGTGAGATTATTAGGATCTTTTGTTTTCATTTACTGACTAGACTAGCTCACCTTACTCTTTTTTCTATCTATTTGTGTAGCCAAGATATTATTAATGTTACATGTTTTGAAACTAGTTTTTCAAATCAGCTGTTAAAAGAGTAGGTAGATATAAAGATAAAAAATGATCATAAAGAATATGTTACATAGAACTTGAAAATCTCATATGCTAGGGATTATTGATGAACTTCTGAAGTGTTGCCAAACATTTTTACCTCAGTGATGTTTATGGATTTAATGCACATACAGGATACTTTGCTCGGGAAAATTCAATAGATCTTGCTGAAAGTTCCTGAATCCCTAATTAGTGGAGTACTTTACAGAGGCTTTTTGGCTGAAGGTCTCTGTAGGAGAGAAAACTGCAACACGCTTCTCAGCAAACCCTCATGAACTTTCCCAGAATTGGTCTCAGACAAAAGCAGTGAAAGAAAGGCCCTGTCAGGGACGGCGACACCTCTCGCAATGCTTCTTCCCAGCTTTTTCAAGTACCTAAAACACCCTGTTTGGTCTCTGATGAGCAACGTGCTGAAAAAAAGCTTGGAGCTCTTTGCAGAAGTTCTTCCTTTCCTGTCCACCCCAGGTCTGTTCTGTAATATCAGTAGCTTTTAAATCTAGTCGTGGGATACTTGCTCACGTTTTGACTTGAACGGTGTGGCTTGCTGGATATTACTTAGTATGGCATTTCAGATGTACATATACCAGATAAGCAACGGACAAAAAGTACAGTCCTTAGTGAAACTTAGAAATATCTCTGGAAGGGAGATAACACAGAGAAAAGATTGTATAAGGATAAGACAGACAATGATGG
The DNA here is from genome assembly GCF_964188355.1 of Buteo buteo. Taxonomy (NCBI): domain Eukaryota; kingdom Metazoa; phylum Chordata; class Aves; order Accipitriformes; family Accipitridae; genus Buteo; species Buteo buteo. The sequence continues at coordinate 7,640,577 of NC_134185.1, forward strand.
AGTTGTAAGAATAAATGAGTTGTTTTAGCTAGGAAAGCTTCTTCAAAACTGCAATAAAAATTGTATTTTAATGTTAGGACTAAAATCAAGTGTCAATAGCTGGCCTCTGATGGCAGAGTTTAAAGTCAGTGCACTGCAGAAGTTCAGCAGTAGGTTGCTTTCTGCATATTCCCATGCGTAACAGAGTTAGTTACTCAGGGTGACTGTAATAGTGATTTATACCTTGTGCATTACATTCATATTTATAATTATTACAACTTCTTAAGTATCCCATTTTTTTCACATAGATACAGTCCAGAAAACCAAATTCATGTTTCAGAGTTTTATAGTTCATACTATGGTGAAAGTGGGTAAAAAATATTTCATTAAATACTTCCCAAACAATTAACTATTCCGCAAGAGAAGGCTCAATGTATTCTTTCTCAATCATTCAGTATTAAAAATCCTTTTATACCTTTATTGAAAACTTCCATCTACTATCATCTAACTTTTTAAGAACTCTTCATACAACATGTATTTGCCTTCTGCTTTGAAAAAGAACCCTGCTTCAAACAACTGAAACTAAGATAAAAAAATGTTCAGATAAAACCTGGTAAAATGTAAAGAAAGCATAGAGAAAGAGGACTGTCTGACGTTTATCCAGAAAATATGTACTCAGAAAAGCGAAATGACAATGACTTTAAGTAATTTTTAGTGGATAAGAAATAGCCATACTAATCACTTCTATAACATTTAAATAGGAGAAATATATACTTCTATTTGTCTCCTAAAACACTGTGTCAGACTGCTTGACTGAACTCTTTAAAGTGTGACAGATTAAGACTAACACCAAAATATTGTATTCTCTTAGTGATTTAGAAATTGGGGGATGAAAAAAACCAGTAAATGCATGCTAAGTTACAGAAGTCATCAAATGAAAAATGACATATGTTTTTGGTCAATGTTTCAGTTCAAAATATGACAACAATAGGTCATCAATCTAATAAAAATTATGATATTTCACCTTTTTTTTTTTAAACACATTGCAAGATTTCTATTTTAATCACTACAACCTCTTTGCAGTTGGAAGGTCATGAGCTCATGTTGATTAGGTTTAATGAACAATAAGCAAAACGCATTTTCAGATAGTTCTATCAGTAAGGATGGAGGACATTGAAGTATTTAAAAAATATTTCATTCAACAAAACTAGGTGCAAAATGAGGTGTAGGTCACCTCATATGATTTTGTAGATCATTATTTGTATGTTATCCATCCTCCTTACTTGAAAATTAACTACATGACACAGATTTGACACAGAAACCTTTTGCTAAACCTTGGTGGAATAGTGAGTACACACTGCTGCTCATTTGGCTTAGGGCATAGATCTGCAGCACAGGGAGCCACGACGAGATGCGTTACAACATTTACAGAAGTGCTAAAAAGCGCTACAGCCTTGCAGCTTCTAACTTCTTTTTGATTATAGATCCTTAACACCTTCCTCAAGGAACTATGAACATGTAATGGACATAAGACTACTGATAACAGACTTATCTGTCTTGGTTATTTTACTCCTTAGAAGTGATTCACATACACACACACACTCTGCAGATATGGGATAAATCTCTAGAATATATTACAAAATTATGACTGTATAAAAATGTGAGCGAAATCACTAGGTGGCTACCTAGACTGGATGAAGGAATACTGCAGCTAGAGTTTAATTTTTAGCACTTCCTTAACCCTCAGCATGGCCTTCCGCAAGAGAAAGGACACATTTGTGTAGGAAAATTTTTTTTTCAACTTACACTTGCCTGGGAAACGTCCTGCTGTAGCCCAGGTTTCCTGGCATCTTGCCTGAGGTTCCTGCCACTGCTGAGGAGCTCTGTTATGAAAAGTGGGAAGAATTTGTGACTTCTTCTAAGACCTGTCTGGGTTTTTTTTCAGAAACTTTGCACTAAGTAGGATGTTGAGACTATCCCAGCCTTTTGATAGTGCACTCCTTTGTCAACCTTTAAATCTTTTTTTCTCCATGTCTTAACTTCTCTCTGTGGGACTTTTTATTGTCTGTCTTTGTGGTTCCATCTCCTTATAGCCCACACACTAGGAGTTGAAGACAACTAGTTCATGATAACTGCTGTCTCACCCATGTGTTTAGATTACATGTATAATTAAATTATTTAGGAAGTCTATTTATGCTGATTTTGCTAATTTTATTTTCCAGTGTGTCCTCAGAAATAGAAGTCTAAAAAAAAAGCTGTGCCAAAATAAATCCTTCCAGTGGTCTTTGTAATTACATTGCCCCTCTTTTTTTCTTTTTTTTTTTTTTTTTTTTTTTTTTTTGCTATTGGAGAGATGGATGGTTTGTTTTGACATAAGAGAAAGATGGATTTTGTATGTAGCAATAACTATGAAGAACTGGAAGTTTAAATGAAGAGTCTAGTGTTTCTTACTGGATTAAGAAGAAATAGATATAATTTAATGACTAAAGGAGTCGGTATACTGTTGTGGAGAAAAAATATTTGAGTAACATATCTGACTTTTTCCATGGATTGTTTTTAATAATGACATATTGAATTTGTTCTCATATGTTGTGTTTTATTTACCAAACCAGATTATTTTATTTATGTCTCTGAACTATCATAGAATATATACACTAGTATGACTTTTCTCAAAGGAAAACAAAACTAAACAGAAAAAACTCCACAGGACTATTAAACCAATATACTAAACCCTTTTGGAAACACAGCAGACTGAAAATTGTTAATATTTATAGTAATTTCTGGCGGGGCTTGCTTTTATATTTTTCTCTAAATACATCTGCTCTAATGCATTTTACATGATTGTTAAGTATTTTGGAATTAAATAAGACAGAAGTTTGCCTTTAACATAAAAGTGACGTTCTCAGAGATGAACTTTGGTTGTGATCGTACTTTTCCTGTATAGGTGTCAGCACCTATATTCTAATTCCAGAGGGGCAGAATGCCTTTTAACTCCTCAGCCTTAACTCACCAGGAAATGTAGTTGTCATCCACTATCTGAATGCATCACACAAGGTTATGATGTTTCTAAGTTATAAGATAATGTAAATGCCTGGCAAATGAACAAACAAACAAACAAATCTCTGTTCAACGTTCTTTTAAACTCATAACACAATGAATCTGAGAAAAAGTTCAAAACCTAGGGGACATAATGGCATAAAATTACCTTAGAGCTTTTTGCGTTTACATTTTCTTATGCAGGTCTGACTTCTGAGAAGAAGGATGTTGGCTGGATGGTAGTGCCTTCCACTGTTTTGCAAGTAAAAATACTGAAAGGCTGGTCTTAAGCCTACCTCTCTGTGCATTTGAATCTACATTTAAAATATTCAGAGAAGCTAAGTAATTTATTATACTTCTGCTGATCTCCCCTCCCCCTGCAAATGTTCTCTGTGAAAGCATTTAGTGAAGCCCTAAAATGCTTAAACATAAATAACTAAGGATAAGTACAAAAGGTTTATCTAGTATAGCACATTTAAGGAATCAATAAAGACCATTAGCTGTTTTAATTAAAAATAGACAATAGATGGCTTTCAAGTAAAAAATTCAGCAGCTTCACTTATCTGTCCAGACTGGTCCCGCCAGAAGAAATAGTACTTTCAAAATATGAACAATTGAAAACCCATTGATTGCCATTACTACCAGAGAAATGAATCCATGAAACACCAGTCAATGCCTGTGTGTCTTCAGAAGATAATCACAATTGCTAAATTTGGTTATTCGCTTATTTTCAGTACTGTATCATATTTGTTTCTTGTTAGAGTTGTATTGATCTTCCATCACACAACAATTTTTCAATTACTTAGCACGCTGACAGGGCAGCACTCTCACAATGGATGCGGGCAATTAAGCAGTCAACATTGTGAGAGGCATGCAATTTACACCATGTCACTTGTTATAGATAATGTTATTGGTGAGGTGCATGTACCTTGAAGCAGAATTATTATTTAGGAATTCCCAAACCAGCAAAGTCATATGCTCATTTTGTGACTGTTAGCATCTTATTAGTTCACTGTAACTTTAAAGGCATTGTTTATTTTGCTCTTTAGGAGATAAATATGTGTTTATCCAGCATTGACCTAGAAACCTATGAAGTACACTGGCTTCTTTCATAGCAGAGCTATTTATAAGAACAGTTTGCATCCTGCTTAAACTTTGCCAAAGAAATTGAAGCGCTAAAATCTTGTTATCCCTTCATTAAGATGTTCAAAATGTTGGCAGGGTTCATTAATGCCATTTCCATACTTCTCAGAGACTTTTGCAATGTAAATAGGAAGTTTCATAAGCATGCACACACATCGCCTACCTTTTTCAAAAACTAATCCAGAGTTACAATTCCAACTCAGGCAATTTTCTACCTCCAGCAGTATAAATACCTCTGCCTTCCTTCTCTGAAATGGACCATGCCTCTTGCACTCTCTGAATATATCATTAATTGAGAAAACCACAAAAAAGAATGCATGCTCAAAAACCCTGCAATTCGTTCAGTGTAGTAACTCTGAACAATACTCCTGGTGTATCTCCAAGAGTCATGAAGAGGAATGTGCTGAGAAGTCTTAGGAAGTGATGGAGCCAGTCTAGGTCTACAAGTTAGACACGTCAACCTGGCTTATGTCCCTTCCCCTTCCAAATAAATGGCTGTCTGCACTCCTGGTCTCTACGGGTTAGCATCTTGGGGGCAAATCCTTTTCTGTCTCCCTCTGTTCCCAGTCCCCAAGCTCCAAATGTTCCCTCCTCTCTTGTAGTGGTGACAAATTAACACCAAGTGAGTGAGGACAGGTGGAAACGGGCTCTGAGATCCTGAAGGCTGTGATGAATCCATGCAAGCATGGCAAAACCAACGTTGACCTGGTCCTGATGTGCAAGGAAAGGCTGCCTGAAGGATGTGGCGACTGTAGCCTGGGAGTTAGGGCACTGGGGTAAAAGCAGAAAGTTTGGGACACTGGTCCCTATTCCTAGGTTTATTGCTAGGGGGTTTAGGTATCTCCAGAGCCAGGCTCGTGTCTAAGCTTTATTCAGGATCACTTCAGACTTTTACATTCTGCCTAGGTCTCAGTTTAGAAATCTTTCTTCAAAAATATGTGCTGCTTTTAATCCTGGGTGTAGCTAAACTGCCTCCCAAAGGGAGGTTTCAGCTGTGCATTTGCTGGCATCCAGGAGACAGCCTGTGTGTGCTGCTGCAAGAGAAGGCGAAGGATGAGAAGCAAGGCTATGGACGAAGATCCTCTTTTTCTTTCCACCCAAAGAATTAGAGCAGTAAACATGTTATTTATTCTTTCCTGTGAGAAATTCTGTCAAGACTTCGAGACAGACTGACTTTTCCGTAACCTTTTTCTGATAGACTAGTGTAGCTTCAATAGTCCTGTTGATCAGAACATGGATTGTCCTGGTTTCAGCTGGGATAGAGTTAATTTTTTTTCTAGTAGCTGGTACAGTGCTGTGTTTTTAAGTTAGGTACGAGAAGAATGTTGATAACACAGTGATGTTTCCAGTTGTTGCTAACTAGTGTTTACACTAAGTCAAAGATTTTTCAGCTTCTGATGCCCAGCCAGCAAGAAGGCTGGAGGGTCACAAGGAGTTGGAAGGGGACAAGGAGTTGGAAGGGGACACAGCCAGGACAGCTGACCCAAACTGGCCAAACCCATACCACGTGACATGATGCCCAGTATATAAACTGGAGGGAGTGAAGGTGGGGGGATCACCGCTCGGAGTCTAACTGGGCGGCGGGTGGTGAGCAATTGCACTGTGCATCACTTGTATATTCCAATTATTTTACTATTACTATTGTCATTTTATTAGTGTTATGATTATCATTATTAGCTTATTATTTTCTGTTCTATTAAACTGTTCTTACCTCAATCCATGAGTTTTACTTCTTTTCCCAATTCTCTCCCCCATCCCACTGGGTGGGGGGCAGTGAATGAGCGGCTGTGTCGTGCTTGGTTGCTGCCTGGGATTAAACCACGACATGGATCTATGACCCAAACAATAAACTGTTGTGACTATGAGCTGAAAGGAGTATGGAAGCATCAGAGCTGCTTCATATCTCAGAGGTTTTCAGCCGTTTTTCACATGGCGGTTTTTATGTTTGTTTTGTTGGTACCAGAAGCCCATCTAAAGTAGCTCTTACCACCCACCTACAGACGCTGACTTAAAAGGGGATAAGCCTTACCATGCTCCAAAATCCACTCCTTCAAGTGCAGATGTCCTGTCTGCAGCACAAGGTGGGGAGAAATCATAGGGTGCAGTAGAGAGGGTAGGCCAACATGGAATTGAATTCTCCAGTTTTGCACATCAACTCTAAGAAATAATCATCTTCTAGCATCTCCTCCTATCTGGTCTTTAGCTGGATTTGTCCCCACAAAAATCTTCATCCCTGCTCATGCCTTGGCAGGTCTGCAGGTGACCAAACATGATTGAGTGCTGCAGCACGTTGAATAAGAGATTGATTGCTTTGGCAATGACTGCCACGCACATGATTCCGCTTATTGAACAACCTTTAGTTAACAAACCAGCATGCTAAGATGGTGTTAGTATTATTTCAGCATCATTTGTCATTTGCTCATGTTCTTTTAACAACATAAAATCTGTTCACTCTGCAATTCTTATTGCATACGATTCTTTACAGCTCCTCGTTTTAAAAGTCAAGTGCCTATTGACCTTGCTGAACAGAGCTACATTATTGTAAAAATTATTCTAAACATTTACTACTTCTGTAGGTCTCTTAATACATACCACAACTCCGCAAGCTCTGACCTGACAAAGGACAGAAAAGTATTTTCATCCCCCATTTTACAAAAAAGGACATTGAAGTGTGAAGAAGTTATTAGTTCAGTCATGGGACTAGTCATTGACAAAGCAAGGAGTAGTATGCAAGGGTCTAAAACCCGGGCTGCAGTGCTTACAAAAAGATTGGCAAGAAAACAAGTGAAAAGAAACATAGCAAAGTAACGGAAGGTTGTTGTTTATCTTCACTGGTGACATAAATGAGGAATGTGTTGGAGTGTACAAAGCAAGAAATTTCGGTGCTCATCCACTCAATTAGTCTTGGGACCACTTCTTTTAAGAGCATTTGGTGCAATTTCTAGAGAAACAAGGATCAAAATAATTGACGCTTAGACCTTCACAGACCATCTCACTGAAGAATTTGAACGGCTGATGAACAATTTGCCAGTTCATTTGTTTATAGTCTCTTTCTTCCATCTAATGGTCAGCAAAACTACTCCTCAAAAATTCCATTAAGTTTTATAATTACTATTTATTATCTACCCTGGATCCTTTGCTTCCAGCCTCTTCTGTCTCTTGAGTAATTGATCTTCAAAATGCTTCTTTTTGGATTATGTATTGCTCCAATCCATCATCAGAGAGTTGAATTAGTGCAAAACATCATAAAGGAGTTGCTATTCAATCAATCACTAATGTAACTACCCGACAACAGCATCTAGGGAATACTCCAGTTTTATATCTAATGTTTGGCTTCAGCGTTCAAGTATTTAAGGTTATTTTTTTAAGGATTTAATCAATAAAAAGTCATAGTGAAAGCAATAGATCATTAGTGGAAGAAGCCATTCTCAGCACAGGAAAGACATGGACCTGTTGGAGGGGGTCCAGAGGAGGGCCACAAAGATGATCAGGGGGCTGGAGAACTTCTCGTATGAGGACAGGCTGAGAGAGTTGGGGTTGTTCAGCCTGGAGAAGAGAAGGCTCCGGGGAGACCTTACAGCAGCTTTCCAGTACCTAAAGGGGGCCTACAGGAAAGATGGGGAAGGACTTTTTACAAGGGCATGTAGTGATAGGACAAGGGGTAATGGCTTTAAACTGAAAGAGGGTAGATTCAGACTAGATATAAGGAAGAAAGTTTTTGCCAGGAGGTTGGTGAAACACTGGCACAGGTTGTCCAGAGAGGTGGTCGATGCCCCATCCCTGGAAACATTGAAGGTCAGGCTGGACGGGGCTCTGAGCAACGGGGATCTGGTTGAAGATGTCCCTGCTCATGGCAGGGGGGTTGGACTAGATGACCTTTAAAGGTCCCTTCCAACCCAAACTGTTCTATGATTCCAATGAGAATTTTTTGTGAATAAAGTGAATTGGAAATTATTTATATAATATGTCTTAGAAAATACAATCACAATGAAGGGCTTGAAAATTTAAGGAAAACACTTTGGCTTTGCTTTTGCAAATTTGTGCTTTTTGTTGGTGCCAAATCACTAAAGTGCAGAGATTTCCAGGAACTCTGTCTCACTATGCACTTGCGTAGAACCCAGCATGGTCATGTTAAAACCAGCCCATTAACTAGGACAAAGCCATAGTGTTAAGAATTGGTTCCTGGCATAATTTAGTCTGGACCAACTGGCACTCTCACCAGCCATTCTCAGACCAACCGCAGGATTTTTCATGGTCAAGAAATCATTCCCAATAAGTTTGGATGTACACCCTCAGTTTTGGAGGTTAAGAGAGTCAAAATATTATGGATATGGGCTGACCATGCCAGCTGGCCTCAGAGCCAGAGAGCAGACCTGGCTGCTGTCGTAGTCCTAGGCAGAACTGTCGGCATGTAAAATTTCTTCTGAACACTTTCCAAGTAACCTGAGGAAAATAAAAGCTAAATTCTCAAAACTTCTTGAAAGAGCAGTATTTCAAGAATTGAGAAACAGTGTCAAGAAAGTAGCTTAGAAACAGTGTTTGATATTTTACAAAAGTAGCAGCCCAGTCCCGCATGTCTGTAAAAGCTGATACATAAACAAATATATTGAACCTCTTAAAATTAAAAATTGTTTGCTGTAATTGCTTATGCCTTTTGCATATTTCAATAACTTTTTGTATTTATATTGCACAGACCAGAGGGAAGAGTACGCAACTATCAAAATAAACACAGTGCAGGTTCCCAGCCAGAGTCCTTTGCAGAGGGGGATCTCCAAAACACCTATTTTCAGATGAGCATGCTTTTCAATCTGGGATGTGTGGATTGGGTTGGGTTTTTGTTTTAGAATTATTAGGTGACTACCATTCTTTCATTACTACGGCCTTATTTAGTAAATTCCAAACACAAAGCACATCCACACTCTGTTGACTTGAACGAATGAATATTCCAAATATGGCTCACCTTGAAATACATAAGTGACTTGCTACAGGTCACCAATCAATGTTTGCTTTCCTAGAGGTCGTTTTCTGTCTTTGTATCCAACTACGTATCCAATACTGGGTGTTCTGAGGAGGCTTCGTCTGACAATTCAAAGCTCTTTTTCACCTTGGCCCAAGGATGTAAAATCCTACTGTAGACCCCCTGAAAAATAAAGTAACTTGTCATTATTCTTCTTCAGTGTCTTTGTTCTTCACAAATAATACAATAGTCTACCTCTAACCTGCACTGAATTTTTACAATCTGGGTACCAGGCTCCTGAAAAGCAACCGGTAGACAAGATTTCAGCCAAAGCAAGACAGTAACCAGGGGAGGGTGACCCACATTGGTGGTGGCAGGGGAGGGCAGGCTGCGTGGTATTTCTGAGCCCGAGCAGAGCACACCAGTTGAGTTACGAGCCCTTTATCCTGCTAGTCAACATAGAATTCATAGCTGAAAACATCCTAAGCTTTGCACTGAGAATATATCTGCTTCATACCAAGTCACACTGAATTTGTATAAACTAGGATTTGAGGGAGTTTTTTTTTTTTTTAATTTATTTTTACATAAATACATCATCACTTTACACTTATGTTTTGGAATAAGGGTGCAATTAAAAGATTGCCCAACTTCATTAAAACAGAGAGGAAATAATATATTGTAGCCATCCTGATATTTCACCGTCGGCATCCTTGGCACTTTGAAAATTTTTAAGAATACTAAAAATTCTGGCTGAGTTGCCTACATTCCCCAAGGACCACTTGTAAAACAAGATATTTGTAACTTAATGAGATTGACCCATTGCATTTTTAAAAAATAAATAGATACAACAAAGAAATTATGGCTTGAGGATTTCCAAGAAAAATAAATCTGTCCATGCAAAGGTTGTGTCCAACTTGCATCAGCTCCCTGTGCTCCGAGTTAGTCTTTTATATGCGAATATTGTCTGTTAACATTTTACTGCTATATATTGTTCTGTAGTTTCCTATTGTAGACATAAAGAAACAAAGCTCTAAGTAGGACCACATTTAAATTGTGTTAGAAGTTTCATTTAAACCCAGTATTTATTATTCTCCTCCTCAACCAGCTGCAGATAACAATAAAGATAAGAATTAATGAATTAAATCCAAATGTAAACGGTATCAATAGGTTGCGTTAAGTTCCAGTAAGACTGTGAATTAATTCTGTTCATGGGGAAGATACCTAAATAACTTGTGGCAAGTTATTAAGTCTTCCTGTCCCTTGTGGTGTAGTTTCCATAACTCATGGAGTTCATTAAAGGGTTTGCATAAATATAGATCATCCACGGAAAGCAATTAATCCTGTTACCTGTTTGGTAGCCTGTGTATTCTATCTTATTAAATATGCCATATAAATATTAATAGTCAGGAAAAATGCTTATGGGAAAGGTAAAATTTCTGATTTTGCTTTTATATTTTACTGTAGTGTTTAGCTGTTGTTTTTGTTTTGGTTTTTTTTTTTTTTTTTTTTTTTTAATAAGTAAGCAACTATGTGTTTAGTGTCAGGGCATAATTAAGGTAGCAAAACCAGGCATTAATAATAATTCATTACACAGTGAGGCTAGTCATAATCCATTGAACTCTGTGAGAGATTTGCCATTGATTTCAATGAAAGCAAGGTCCAGCCCACTGAGTTTCAAGATAATTGCTGTAAAGTATCCATTAAATAATAAAGGAGATTATGAATAAGTGGACACTAAGATGCTTTCATTTATCATTAGATTAATATTTTAAATTATCTTGAATGCAAACAGTACTCAAGAAACAAAGCATTGCAGCTTGTCTGCCAGAAAGTATGTTGTTAAATAATTAGCCCAGCTGAACCTGGATGAATGGTAGTTTGTACCACTAATTCTAGAACAACTTAAAGCAATAGGTAATTGTTTTTCAGTATTGTCAGAAATTTTGATAAGTAAAATAATTGCTATATATTTATACAATACATGTTTGCAAAGAGAGCAAACTAACAAACAATTCTGGATAAAGAATAACCCCATACATAGAATCATAGAATCATTTAGGTTGGAAAAGACCTTCAAGGTCATGGTTCTTTTTAGGCTTCTCTGAGAAAATCCTGCATTTATCCAAGAAACATAAATTCCTTAGTATTTTGTACTGAATGCACAGGGAAGGACTTCAGTTTCGTAAGACCATAAAGTAAGAAAGACAACAGATTAATAAAAAACTATTTAAAAAGAAACTTAAGTAGGGGTGACTAACTTAAGGGAAAGATACAAACAAAGGCTGCTTAAAAGACTCTTTAAAGATTGCAAAGACTACCCCCCACAAGCTCCCCGTGACAAGGGGGTGGCTCCAGCCCCTGAGCTCCCCCATGTCTCTACTGGCCCTCTGCCCCCCCCAAGATCTGGAGGAGGATGAGGAGGGAAGCCGAAGGTCATTTCCATGCTGCTCTCCACACACCTGCACTCTTTCCTTTGCATTTTTCTGACCGATTTAAACTAATTTTATACCAGTGAAACCAAAAGTCTTTGAATGTCCCCTTAGGCCAAGTACGGCAGGATGATGTGATGGACAAGAGCGACACTTACCTGGTACAAGTTGCTGCTTTGTAACAGAGAAAACAAAACAGCATACTTGCCCGGTTACAGCTGTCCCAACTTTCAATCACCTAACTGATTGTCTTGAATAGTAATTCAGTAAATAAACTTCAATTACCTGACTGATTGTCTTGATCAGCCAGTAAAAAAGCTTTCAGGTGTTCAAATTGTGCTGCTGACTTGCGAGGTGAAGCTGACCGCCCTTTCTGTGGGACGGTCAATGCCAGCACGAGTGAGGCGCAGGAGGCAGATGGGGCAGTAATGTTAGAAATCACCGTGATAGCCCCAGGAAGGCTACGGCCCCAGCAGGAAGAAAGCCATGACCCTCAGACTAGAGCTGACCAGCGCCGTGAAATAGAAATGAGATGTGTCCCAGGGTGAGAATTCACTCACTGGGACTTAATCCGGACAAGACTGAGAGTGCGGTAGCAGAAGAAACCAAGGAAGATATGGCAAAACATGGGCTTAATCGATGTGGTTTCTAATATCCTGCTCTCCAGAATAGACCCAACTCCTTCAGGACAGGACTGGAAGAACTTTTTATTTGATTCTTTTTCTCATCTTTTAAGATAGATGTTCATTTGTCATAAGATAGAAGAAAAATCAGTCCTATATGTTGCACTCTGAACTCTTTGATTTTTTTTTTTTTTTTTTTTTTTTTTTCCTTTACAGCCCCAGTAAATTTTATGGAAGTGATACTTAGAAGTAAGTTCTCTGGGTTTTCTTTTTTTTCTTTTTTTTTTTTTTTTTTTTCTCTGACACTCAATCTACAGTGAGCTGGCTGTGTTACTTATTTTTATTTATGGATGAGAAGTCATTTCATTTAATTCTTTATTGGTTATACAGTATATCAGTAATGCTAAAATACAGTTAGAAATACTGTTTTTTTCAAATATGTGTGTATTGCAGTATCAAACACCTGTAAAACCACATAGTATTGAGAATTTCCATTAGAGAGGTTTTTATGTTAGCTTTAGACTGATGTGTGGATGAATCTGCATTTCATTTTCCCTTCAGACACATGAAAGACACATCTTTGGGTTGTGTCCTCAAAAAGTACAGCAAATAATTGTGTGTATTGTGTCCTTGCTTGTCTTTAACTGTATACCATTTTGAATGCAAGTACAGTGAAAATATGTTCTCCTCATGAGAGATCATCTGAGAATTAACCATCTCAAAGCCCTGTGGACAATATTATTACTTATTATATTCAAATATTCTTCTTAACAGTAATTCCGTTCATGACTATTTAGGTACATCATTGCCAAGGATTCGTTCCCATTGGTGCCCTTCAATTGCATTATAAAATGGTCATAAAAATTGCATGGATGAGAGGAGAAGCGTTCTATGTGGAAAAAAACATCAAAGGCAAGAAAGAATTTCATATCTCTTTGAAGTCACTCAGCTTCAGGTGAGAGCATTACAGATTGCAGGAGTGCTAATTAAAACCAATAGTTATTTGATTGACTTGACACGCCTTTAAAATAGCTTGTAAAACTTGCCATTCCTGACAGGAGGAAGATCCTGGGTCCATGAATGATTTACAAGTCTAAGTCTTCCTCCTTTCCCCTTACAGACATAAATGTAATGATCTTTGAATGTAAGAACCAAAAGATGGAGCTGTGCATACTAATCTTGAGAGCACGACAATTCACACTAGGGAAAAACCTTTTCTTTTCCTGCCATCTTTGGGAGATCAGTGAAGGAGAATTGATTAACCTAAGTGTGATATTGACATTGTTTTCCTTACAATTGTTTCTAACAATGTCATTTCTAACCTAGGACAAAGCTGACGCTTACTAACATCACCTCATTGGAGAATGTCACCAGCAGTTCTGCCTTGTTACTCTTTCCCTGAGTGGCAGCAGTCTCAGATACACCACACGCTTTCTCTAATCCTCTTAAGGAGATCTTGTTGGAGGGAGTGATGTCATATTCAGTCTTGGATCAAAATCAGTAAATTATTTTATTTTTCTTTGTTTCCGTAATATCGGTTATTTCACTACTGACAGCCCATATGGCCTAGAACAGATTAACAGGCAAAAGACGTGAAGTGCTCATGAAAGATCATTTTTGCTCTGGGAAAGATTTTCCAAAACGTGTGAAGTATAAAAAAAGAATGTACATGAAAGTAATTCCTCTTCAAAAAGTATTTGCTGGCAGCTTTCAGTTTCAGCTATCATGAGCCAATTAGATAGGGAAAAAATAAACATCTTCTTGACACCATGGAATATTTCTCAACAATGAAGGCTTGGGCCATTGAGGGTAGTGTCAAAACATTGAGTGTCTTTGCACTCAAAAGGGATGTAGGACTTTTCCTGACAATTTGGGGGGGATTCTGCTGCTTTCTGTGTGTTGTTTGTAAATACTGTTTTTCAGCTAGATAGGTTTCTGTTGGGTAACTTTAGAGTAATTCCATTGCTTGTTTGATTTTTATGGTAATAGTCCAGACATATGCAACAGTCAACAAAGGGGTAATTTGGACCAGTGTGTGTTAACCTGCTATCCACCATTAGATTGTACTGTATATTTATGGCTAAATACCTTGTCCTTCACTTTCACTTCTTCCTTTAATCTCTAACAGCTGGTTTGCTGTTTCTCTTCTTCTGTCTGATCTAAGGCTGATGAGTATATGTAGAGAAATCTGCTTTTTATATGTCCTGACTCAACACAAAGAACTGTTTGTCCTCACGTTTCAGCATGCTGCCCTGTAAAAGTTTGTCTGCTGGTATATACAATAATCTCAGACTAAAAGTTTTTAAGACAGATTGTGTAACATGTTTCTTTTTTTTGTAATAAGGTATTTTCAAAGATTGATAGCACCATGGATCCATACAAGCTGGAAGGAACCTCAGGAAATTTCTACTCCCACCTTCTGCTCAAAAACCAGGATCAACCATGAATTCAGACCAGGTTGCTCAGGGTTTGATGATCAGATCTTGAAAATACCCAAAGGTGTTAAACAAGACGCATCCCAGGATAACGCCCTGTGTCACTCTACTTGCCACAGCCATCCAGGTAAACTATAACCCATTAACCACTATTCTGTAAGCTCAACCATCCAATCATTTGGATACAAGAATATCATGGGAGATAATGTCAAAAGCCTTGTTAAAGTGGAGGTAAATGATACTCACTACCCTTCTCTCATCCACAGATCCAGTCATTTTATGATAGAAGTCAGTGACATTGGTCAGCATGACTTCTCCTTGGTAAAATCGAAATCGTTTCCCCTTTGAACCCTGTTCCTAAGCACAGAAGTGTGGGACACCTTGTTGTTGAAGACTGAGACAAAGACATTGACTATGGCAAAGCCCTTATCTGCATTCGCTGTCACTAAATCATGTCCCATTCAACAGCTGGTCCACATTTTTTGTTTGTTTATTCTTTTCCTACTGAGGTAGTGGTAGAAGCTCTTGTTGCCCCTGCCAGTTTTCCAGATACCATCCCTTCATGCCTGGTCAATATTCTTCCATTGTAGCCTGTCCTCACTTTTGTCTCCTTCATACTTTTTGTATTTTAATTTTATTTTCCCCCTTCACTTTCCCTTTTCACCTTGGAGCATTGTCACAAGTACTTTCTTTAGCCAGGCTGGTCTCCTGATGCGTCCACTCAGTTTTCTGAGTGTCAGGATGGACCATTCTTGTGCTTTGGCAAAGGATGCATTTGGTTTCCTGAGGTCCTTTGAGCTTCAGAGCTACGTTCCTTGGGATCCCATCTACCAGTTACCTGAATAAAAAAAAGAGATACCGTGGTCATAAAAGGCAAGGCACTGCCTGCAACACTAACCATGCTGCCAGCTGTTAACTTGCAAGGTACATCCACTCCCACTTGAGCCTTTCCCCTTGACCTGAAGGATTAAGGAAGACATCGGCTCAGTCCCTGCGTCTCACTTTTCCCCCAGAACTCTCTGTAGGCACTCTTAATTTGCTCCATGAGCTCCTTGGTAGCGTCAAATTCAAATTTGAGGGCAGAGAAGAAGCATTGCTCCTGCTGTCAGAAGTCACAAATCTCCAGCTTTCCCCATCTTAGGAGTACTCAGCCACCACTCGTTCAAGCCTCCAGCTGTCCCTCTTTCCTTGCACCATGTGGCTCAGGATGTCTGCAAGGTTTCTGTGAAGACCCAGCCTCTTATGAATAAGAGGGAGCTATTTGAGGCTTACCACTTGGAAATTTCTGAAATATCAAGTTGTTCTGAACCATACTGTGCTACCTCAAGAAAATTGCTTTACATATATTAAGTATATCAGAGTAAGCAAAAGCATTTTACTTCAAAATCTGTTCATATCCAAATGCCATCTGCTGCTGGGTGGGTCCTTCATGAAATAAATGTTGATATGCTACAAAGGTCATACTTGCTTCTCTATTGATAACTCAGCATGACACCCAATTTCGAAGAGAAATCTCATGCAGAAATGATTTGTTGTGCTACAGAGTCTGGGTGTAATGTTTAAATGCCCTGTCATAAAATAAAGGACAGTTTCTGTACCTTAGCACACTGGAATGAGTACATTCATTGATTTTAGGACAGCTGCATGCTAGTGTTACAGCACTGGAAGTTACTGCTATAAGGAACCTGTGGAGAACACAGGAAGAACAAAGCAAGTATTTAAGTTGTGTGGTGCTAGTGATCAGTACTCCTTCTATAGGTAATTTCCATGATCCTTATATTGTACTTTTGGACATCCAAGTAGTAGGTAAAAATTCCTATCATTCTTTTCCTGTGATGCCTTAGAGTACGTCAAAATGTCCCTTTGCAATGGTGGTTATATTATTCTTTGTAGTAGCAGAAAATATCATTCTGAGAATGTCCTAATGTGAAACATGAACTTTAACACTTCAGTGTAAACATCTCTGTAAAATACTCACGCCACAATCCCTGTTCCACCTATTAGTCTCTGACACTATGTGTTGCCATCTGTTAGAGAATGGTTCTGTCACTCATTGCCGGATCTTAGGTAAATAATGAGTAAAAAACTGCTCTTTTAAAAAAACAAAGAAACAAACAAATAAAACAAAACAAACACTACCTTGGTCTTATTTTTATCGTTACTAGTACTGTTCATGGTCAAAGCTAGGCTCGGATAAATGACGGCATTTTTGCTGTTGCTGCCTTCGGCCACACTACCCCATTCAAGGGTGCTCCTAGCAGGCTGCCTGTGCTCTCCCTGTGCCTGGCGAGGCGCGCACAACAGAAAGCACAGCCTTGTTAGAAGGCGCTGCGACACCCCAGTTAACCAAGGGGGAAACGCTGAATGCCATGTTGTGTCTTAAATCCTGCTCTGCTTTGGGACCTCCATGTGTTATTCGGTGCTTGCGGAGACAGCTGCTTCTGCTGAGGCTTCACAGGTCTGCTCTCCTCCTCGGTTAGTGGAAGCACTACCTATAACCGCGTCCCGTTCTTCTTTCATGCTTCTAGTATCAAATCTGATTTCTTCTGGGCAGAACTCGCTGATGGAGAGGAGGGCGAGAGCGTGAGGGACAGGCAGGGGTCCGGTGCGGAGAGCCCAGGAGGGGTGAGGACGTTCCCCCCGCGGGAGGCAAGCGTGACCGTGACTCCCTGCGGTACAGACACAAGCTCTCCCGTGGAGCCATCAGGAACGGCTGTTTCAGGGACAGCGTGACTGCCGTGGTGATGGCTGGAAGGCTCGCTCCGGGAGATGGACACGAGGGAGCCTGCCAGTCCACCGCCTTCAGGGAAAGAGCGCCCACTCTCTTGGATCCACCGCCGGCTCAAGTGTAAGGCTGATTTCAAGCTGTTCAGAATTTATGATCATTTGTGCGTGTGCAGGTGTGAAATGAAGGTGCTCGGGCATTAAGATGTCAAATACTGAGAAGGTTACAGAGCCTGGGAAACTCCGTAACTGGGAACAGCAGAAGGTTTTTGAAGACTGTATTTTTATTAGGCTTCTAAATCACTGGCTTCAATCTCTCCACAGAAACCCTAGTGGAACAGTTACAAATGGATCTGGAAACATCTGACAGCTAACAGTGGCACAGCCTAGATCCTTTAAGAGACAATTTTCAGATGCTCAGAGCTCAATTTTTTCAAATATTTTTTTAACAGAGTCAAGTCTGTGCAGTGAGAGAGGATTAAGATGAGGAAAATCTGAGTGGTTTAGAGTAACTAAAGACAGCTTCATAACACAAATGTGCCAAATAGTGTTCATCTTATGTTGAATCTTCTTATGTAGGTGATACCCACCGTAAGTATATAGCCATCATACTCCTGCCTCTTTGCAAGCATTGAGCCATTGTGACTTAAGTGTTCAGGGGTGCAGCCTGTATTGTATTCTTACTCATATATATATGTATATTTAAGAAATACTCAGTGTGAGGTATTAATATGACAGCTACAAACTGGGAACTTCCAGCTTAATGCTTTTTAAGCAGTACCTAATGATTCCTCAAGTTAGAGAACACACGATTTTCACTCCCTCCTTACTTTAATCATTAAATGGATACTTTCAGACAGCTTGTTTTAAGTGCATGCTACTTCTACTAATCCATTGAAAAGTAACAGGGTAGAAGTGCCCTCCTCTGTAGCCAAATTTTTAAGACCAACGCACCTGTATACCTTCCAAGCCTCAACAACATGCTGAAAGGAAGAAAAGATCAAAGTACTCTGTTGAACTGTTAACATTTGCACCACCAAAAGATTGCTTTGGTTTTTTCTGTATTTTAGCTCTTTCCCTCTTAATTCTGGCAAAGCAAGGCCTCAAGGAAAAAACAAATCAAGCAGATTTCTATCCATACAACCACAGTATTCAGAAATCACACCATCAAAAAAACAGTAATAGAACAACCTTTCCACTCTAATCTTGTTACATTTGCAACCACTATGTCAATGAGATGATTGAAATCTGAGTGTCTCAACATGATGTAGTAATCCAAAGACCACAGACAATGTTGCTCCCCTGACTCTTTTCTGTTGCTCACAGACTCAAAAAAATGAATACTGATTTTCAGCCTTTGATACCATTGTGCTCTGCTTTAATATTTTTTTTTTTTGGGGGGGTCAGTTTGAGAAAGATTCTCATTTAGCAAGGATACATTTGCAAGTCAGATAGAATACTTACTTCAAAAGAAAACAAAGGGTAGTTTTAAAAGGTAGTTGGTAAAAGACCTGCTTGTCTTGATTTTTTCACAAAACTAAAATGTTTAAATATATAGTTTGCATCATAAGGCTGATGAACTGTCTTTTGCAGAGCTCTGCTGTCAAGCAGTAGCTACAGAAATTTGGTGCTGTCTTGCGCTACTTGCTGAACGGTGTCATCTCCTTTAACTGACTGGCCACCTAAAACTTGTAGTTACAATGAACTTACGTGGGCAATATCTGTTCAATTTCATGATTCCACAAGTTACTTGGGGCTACAGCTATCGAAAAATGGGAGGTATGGCAATTATCAGCCCTGCAGCAAAATGTTAGGTGTTTTGCTGCTTGGGTCCAAGCCACCGTCTTGAGCGGCACAGACTTGATTGAGGTCAGTCACCTATCATTACAGCAATGGGAAGCGCAGGACAGGCTGGCTGGTGGAGCCTTGAGTCATGGTACGCATATCTTATTACTCAATATATTGCACAGGTTTCTTTGTTGGAAAGAAAACAGGCTTTTTAAAGGAAGTCTGTCTTTAAAAGGAAAACCACAGTGGCCTGTTTACTGTGACTTCATTTAATTCTGCAGCTATCTGCTATTTTAAATGTTTTTTTTACACAGGAACCGTGCTAATATGCTTTCACCGCTCAGTAATTCTTTCCCAATTTTTATACTCTACAATATTTCATATGCTGTTACTTGCGTGCATTACAATTTTTTAAAATGTACATTTTGTTCTCATATTCTTTTTTTATTTGATACTAGCAAAAGATCACTTGTTGGTCATGCATCTGTTTATTTACCTTATGCAGTCTTCAAGTATTTCTTTGCAAATCTCCTGCTTGTAGGCCAAAGTGAGTAGTTTAGGAATATGTGCAATGACCACAATGTAGAAAGGAAGCACTTGCTAACAGCTACCACACGACACATCGTATACCAATATGGATCCAATTTTCATAACAGAAATACATGTAACATTTTAATTACTGCTGCCACAGGTTTTATTGACAAGTGAATGCTAGTTATAATAGATATAGAATCAACATGAAAAATTAATCTTTTCTAAGATAAAGGGAGAGATATATGTATTTCTACATTAAGGATGTTGCATCTTCGAATTTTTAGAACTGGACTCTGTTCAGAAAAAGTGGCCATGTAATCAGTAATACTACTGATGCCACATGTCAAAGGAGAGAGCTGCATCTTGTTCTGTCTCAGGGACTCTATTTTTGTCACTTCTCGTTTTGTGGCTTTCCATAGTCCTAAAAATCAGGTACTTGTAGGACTGAGAAATGCAATGGTATTACCTGAAAGAAGAAGGTTTTGTCATTGTTCTCAGGCCAGTATCCAAAGCAAAGACATCAGTAACAAACAAGAAAACACTGCAAAACTATGAGGAACTGCTCATCTTTCAGGTAAACTGAGGCTGGGTGTACTTTAAACAGAAGGAAACAATGTTCTGAGAATTAAGTTCTTATGAACCATTTAGGATATACAAAAGCAATGCCTACAGATTTCACATAGAAAATTTTAAACATCTCACCTTCACTTCAAAACAATAAATCCGATTTTAGCTTGGAAATTAAATTTAAGAAGCTCAGAGGAAATAACAACTTAGTGTCTTACCTTAAGCTTTTAATATTCATTGTTTGTGTTCTCTGGGTTCTCAAATACAGAGAGGAAAAACTAGAGTTGCAAACACAAAAATAAATTACAGAAGAGTGGTAATACCTCTAGCCATCATTTTGTACCATCTGTGCATCTCAGTACTGCACATCTCACCGAATTACTTTACCTTTGAGTAATTTGTTGTGTTTTCAAGAAAGAACATTCCGCCTTTGCAAGCAAAGTGGAACTTAGGTGGTACTTTCATCTTCCCAGGTGGTACTTTAATCTTCCCATAACCATACCTGTTTGGCAGAGGTCCCTCCTCCAGGTTAGAGCTCTGGGTCCACGTAGGACGTGGAGCTGCTCTGTTTTGATGAGACCTGTCTGAGATGCTGACCAGATCCCAGGCCTTGGCACCATACAACCGCCAACTGACCAGCTCTTCTGTGGGACTGCGATCATTTTACGGCACTGTTGTACGAAATCCTAAAATAACCTGGAAATGTTTGTATTTTTATTACTCTTCTTAATTCCTCCTCAGAATACCGTCCATCTCTTTTTTTGGGTTGCGTGGCAAGGTTTTGGTGGCAAGGGGGCTACAGGGGCAGATTCTGTGAGAAGCTGCTGGAAGCTTCCCCCATGTCTGACAGAGCCAACGCCAGCCGGCTCCAGGACGGACCCACCGCTGGCCAAGGCCGAGCCCATCAGTGACGGTGGTAGTGCCTCTGGGAGAACAGGTTTAAGAAGGGGGAAAAAACCCGCACAATTGCATCCAGAGAAGAGAGGAGTGAGATGTGAGAGCCCCAGCCCTGCAGCCCCCCGGGTCAGTGCAGAAGGAGGGCAGGAGATGCTCCAGGCGCCGGAGCAGAGATTCCCCTGCAGCCCGTGGTGATGAAGACCACGGTGAGGCAGGCTGTCCCCCTGCAGCCCAGGGAGGTCCATGGGGGAGCAGATCTCCACCTGCAGCCCAGGGAGAGAGGAGCCCACGCCGGAGCAGGGGGATGCCCGAAGGAGGCTGTGACCCCGTGGGCTGGAGCAGGGTCCTGGCAGGACCTGTGGCCCCGTGGAGAGAGGAGCCCACGGTGAAGCAGGTTTTCTGGCAGGACTTGTGACCCCACGGGGGACCCACGCTGGAGCAGGCTGTGCCTGAAGGACTGCAGCCCGGGGAAGGGACCCACGCTGGAGCAGTTTCGTGGAGGACTGTCTCCCGTGGGAGGGACCCCACGCTGGAGCAGGGGACGAGTGAGGAGTCCTGCCCCTGAGGAGGAAGGAGCGGCAGAGACAAGGTGTGATGAACTGACCCCAACCCCCATTCCCCGTCCCCCTGCGCCACTGAGGTGGAGGAGGGAGAGAAAACCAGGAGTGAAGCTGTGCCTGGGAAGAAGGGAGGAGTGGGGGGAAGGTGTTTTTAAGATTTCGTTTTATTTCTCATTATCCTAGTCTGATTTGATTGGTAATAAATTAAATTAATTTTTCCCCAAGTTGAGTCTGTTTTGCCCGTGACAGTAATTGGTGAGCGATCTCTCCCTGTCCTTCTCTTGACTCATGAGCCTTTTGTTATCTTTCCTCTCCCCTGTCCAGCTGAGGAGGGGAATGATAGAGTGGCTTTGGTGGGCACCTGGCCTCCAGCCAGGGTCAATCCACCACAGCAATAAAACAATTCTCTCCCCTACTTAGCCAATGGCGCTTTTTTTTTTCTCGGAGGAAACCTCCTTTCACCAAAGTCTGACATAAAGCACAAATCCAGACATCTTGAACTCTGTCAAGTCCACTATTTTGGAAACTTATTCTTCGTGCTTGGCTCCCCTGTACCCTACAAGTGGCTTACTGTATCCACTCAGGTGGCTTCACATTTCAGTTGATGCTGAAGCTTCACAGATCCTCTCTTGCATCTTGCCTTGCCTTCTACTGTATAGTTCAGTATCTGCCTACAGTATCTGAAAGCAACGTTATTGGAGATGTGGGCATTGATGATGGAGATTTTAGTCTCATTTTCAAGATCCTTATGCCATGTGCTTATCCCAAGGAATTCCACCACCTCTCTGCTCGAGTCATTCTAACCCCTCCAGCTTGCAGCCACCTCCTCCCTGAGCTATCCAATCTTTCTTGAGGGCCTTCTACTACTTTCATCTCTTTGGTGTCACAGTAAAGAATAACTTCCATGTCAGTTAGATGAGTAGAAACAAATATCTTCAAAGGGGAGCAGTCAGAAATAAAATGTTGATATTGACTGACCTGACAAGATTTGAGTGATTTGGGTTTTCTCCCGTACACAGTGATCCATAAGAAATGGAACAAGTTTGTCCACCTCACAGTCCTCCTGTGATGAAGTGGGCTGCCATGACTGTTTTCACATGTCACTGTCAAGAGTTTGACAGCACTGACAGTCAATCAGAAATCTCCCCTCACCATCTAAATTGCAAGGCTATTTTCTTAATTTCTTCATTAGGGTATGGATTGCCTTTTGTAGTGAGAATTTCATTTTTCCTCTTGTAGGAAAGTAAAACTACCCCCCAAATCCTTATGCAAATGGAGAGCAATTTAAACACAGTTATTAATACCACCTACCCAGTAGCTGGAAGAAATACTAACCTCAGGGCTGGAAAATGAGTCTGTCTTGTTTAAATGCTGGAAGGACCTCTCTGTTTTTGTGCTTGCAGAAGTAGACCAAACAAGAAGGATGAAGGATCACATTATCACATTCCAAACACAATCCTAGGCTTGTCTTTTTTTCCCCTCAGTTTCATGTTTTGCACATTTTCAGTGTTTCATGGAGACAAAGAAAGCTCAACTCATTGCTAAAGTGACACAAAACATACTTGAGAAATTTGTCTTCCTTCTAGGAAAAAAACCTTTCCGTTTAAATATTCATTTCTTCTCAGCATCTTTGTCTTGAGGGATTTCTTGTATAGATTGTACAGAGCTGAAAACTGAAAATCTGCATTTAGATAGAAATCTCAGGAAAGGCCTTCTATACAAACTAAGCAGTATTGTTTTTTTCTTGCTTCCAGTATGATATGAAATAATTTTTCTCTTCGATTCCTTAAAAAATGACACTAAAGCAGGGCTTCAGGGTCCCCTAAACACTGACAGTGAAGATGCTGTAATAACTCTAATTTTGTATGATGAACCAACCTTCCTGCATCAAATGCCCAAAAAGCTGTGATTTTTTTGTGTACTATAAACATCTTCTGTTTTTCATTCAAGTATGATGACCATATTAGAGGTCAATGGAAACAAATGGGAGAGCTAGGGAATAAAATTCCTATTATATTTGTGCACAAGGTCTTGCTGCAGTCCATGTACTGTGAAAAAAAGGTTAAAAGTGACTGATGACATTTTAATAGGTTTTCCTAGATTTCAGTGGCTGTCATTTGTTTTCAGTCAATAATTCACATGGTTACAGAAGGCAACACCATTGATTTTTAGTGTAGCAGTACTTGGACAAAAGGATTGTAAAATGCTTCATAACCTTTTACACATGCTGCCCCAGCTCACATCCCAAGTAATATCACTGATTTCGCAAAGGCTGGATGAGACCCAGAGGAATGACGTTGGAAGCAATGTATGTATAATCTGTACGAGAAGAGAAATGCCTCATTTGCTCATGGAATACCAGGTGCAAGGAAAAGGGGAAGAACACAGTTTGAGAGCAAATGAAAATCTTAGGCTCAGAACGATCCCATGCACTCTATTGGAAAAACACTGACCCTCTTGAAAGGAATAAGGATTTTCCCGTTGACATAAACAGTGAGTTTATTGTGGCCTTCTGTTTTTCTCCACAAATAACAGTCTTCGCTTAAAGGGCAAATTAATGAAAGTCACTTCTGTAGCACCGAGCATATCTGTAAGTTACAGCAAAATGTCTTTAACATGGCCATGGTGGTTCATACCAAATCTACCAGACAGTAAAATACAGGCAGATTTAATGAGGTGAATTCACAGTCAGCGGTTTTCCAGGAACCACGCACAACTCGATACTTATTATGATTTCCAGAGGAAACAAGTCAGTCATGTAATTGTACTTTCAGTTAATAATGGTATGTGCAAAGCAGCTTCCGCAGAGTTGTGTTTTCAAGCATTATGCTTATGATAGGGACGTATTTGCAGCAGATGGCTCCCAAAAGACCTTTGTTATAGAAAATTACAGCTTGGTGATCACAATTTACTTTACTTTATGAAAAACATACAGAAACCTCATGCCGTTTAATGTGTTTCCATGTAAATTAACCTAACGAAACTTGTGATCTGAAAGACAGAGGATAAGGCAGCTTGAGTGGTCAGACCCCAGAATGACGTACCGTGATAAGTAACGCTGACCCTGAGGATCCCGGTGTCCTGGATGCATCAGTAACAAGCTGCAGAAGTTGAAGGATCTGTTGTAGTGCTGCTCTTTGAGTGAAGGAAAATGATTTAATCATCTTCTTCAGAAGACTTACAACCTGGTGGATCCAATTTGAGTGCGCTGGCCAAAACCTTTGAAAACATGTTGACGTGAACATATGATCCTAGGAATCCTTACAACAATGAAAGTACACAAGCTTTATAATGATCTTTGGTTTTCTAATGAGCCTTATTGCAAGTTTAGAAGCAAGGGAAGGTGATCGTTGTTTTGCTGGCTCACTCCCATTTGGGAAACAAACTTGAAGTAGTCAAAGTTCAATTTATCTACCATACAGGGCCAGGAATGAATGGAGTTCCTGCATGGATTTACTAGGTTAACGGAATACTTTAGTTTAAATTATCGAGTCAAGACATTCACCATTCACTTCAAAAATACTGTCACCTGAAAATAAAAACTAATGTAATGAAATTCAGTAAGTTTAAAAGAATCTGCAAGGACTGGGACTGCACATTATTGTTACAAACTATTCTTTATTTATCCTCATCAACTTATTGCTTACAGCAGCTTGGTGAAAGCTCTATGGTACCTGAGCTGATATTGAGGGAACATACCATCATAGACAAGTCAGGAGGACATCGCTGACTTCTAGGATCAGTCGATGGGCTGAACCTCTCTGTCCCCCCCATAGGGAAACCTATAGGGTAAGATTCGAACCCTCAGTTATACCGAGTGCTTCCCCGGGAAACTTAGAAATCTTTAGAGCTCTTTTCTTTCATAATTTTATGCGCTTGTAATTGACTGTATTATCATTTGCACATGCTTTGCAGACAGTGTATTTATCACCGGCAATCCTTAAGAACCTGTATTTCTGTTGGTTTAATAAACTGCACTATTCATTAAGCTTCCCGTAAGAGTTTCTCACTGGGCGCTGCCAAACTCTCAAAGTCTGGCCGTGTGAGTCCATGGACCGCGACTAAGCTGAAAGTGCAGTGCACTATTAGTGCATTCATAATCGTGAGAGTTCAATCAGTTGAACGCGACCGGACTAATAGTGCCAAATTGGATATCACTCCGAATCTAAACCTAGCCGCCCCCAGCCCCTATGATATCTGAGGATAAGCTGGAACACAAAGGGGTTTATGATCTGCCAAATTACTTTACCCTTTCATGTGACACAGGCTGAACAGTCCCAACTTTCTCAGTCTCTCCTCATATGTCACATACTCCAAGCCCTTTATTATCTTCATGGCCCTTCGCTAGACTGATGGCTCTTGTATATCCATGTCTCCCTTGTGCTGGGGAGTCCAGAACTGGGCCCAGCACTCCAGGTGCATCTCACCAGTGCTGAGCAGAGGGGAAGGATCACCTCCTTTGACCTGCTAGAAGTGATCCCCCTCCTGCTGCCCAGGAT
The DNA here is from genome assembly GCF_964188355.1 of Buteo buteo. NCBI lineage: Eukaryota > Metazoa > Chordata > Aves > Accipitriformes > Accipitridae > Buteo > Buteo buteo. Next base: position 7,666,748 of record NC_134185.1, read on the forward strand.
GCTGTTGGCCACCTTTGTCATGAGGATGCATTGCCGGCTCATGGTCAACTGGTTATCCACCAGGATCCCCAGCTCCTTCCCAGCAAAGCTGCTTCAGCCACAGCAGTATTATATAGTATTAAAGCTTTAAATACTATTAAAGAACCTGTAAATGGTGCCATTTCTTCTGAGTGGGTTATTTTCTGCACCAGGAGACAGTTGCTTTAATCGTCCTCTATTAAGACACATAAAGAAGATTTTAATGTCAGTTAAAGAGTAAAGACTGTTTAATTCTTTAAAATGGCATCATTTGTGATATTATACCATAGGCTATATAGAGAGTTCTGCTTTCACTTAACCTACTAATATGCCTTTTGATTTACTTAAAGCCAGAATTGCTCACTAGGGATTGAAGACATCTGAACTGGAAAATGAGCCTTTCAGTCACTCAGTCTTGGCTCTAGATGAGAAATTAGTCCAAAGCTTGTTCACTGAGAACATCTTTCTAATTCCCCAGAGCTTCATTTATAGGAACCGAGAGCATTAGTGCCCAGTGCGAAACTGTCTAGATGGTATTTAGCCAGAAATTAAACACTCTGTGGTTCCAAACCATTCTATTCAGTACAGGGTGGTTTTTTTTCAAGTAGTGTTTTTGCAGGAAACATAAGTGGAGGGTAGGTTAGCAGAGTACTGCCCCCTCTGTTAGCACTGCTCTCTTGTTCTTATGTCCCAGTATGGAAAACCAGTCCAGTGTAATGTCAGTTTTGCTCTGGCTCTTCTGTCCCATGTACAAGTTGCGAGGAGCCAGCTGTGCAAGAACAAGGCAGTGTATATCCTTGCTTATTTGAAGTTTTCTGCCCCATGACACATCTGAGTACAAGTGGGAAGGGGATATCCCTAACACAAATGTGTAAAAGCACACAGCCCCTATTCAGGTAGCAGTTACATCGAACCCAGACCCTGTAAAAACCCAGTAACAATCAAGAATATAAAAGCACAGTCTAGTTTCTACCCCTTGGACAAGAAGTGAGACCTAAGTTCTTCAACAACTAGCTGACTCTAATTGTTTGAGCTTTCCTCCAGCTTGCTGTGGTTACCATGCCTTGTCTGGATTTACCCAATTCCTTCTCCCTTAGCTGTGTGGAGGGGGGACCAGCAGGGCAGGTCGCTCCAGCCCTTCTGCTCTCAGTCCTCAGGGACGATCCTGGCTCCTTACATTGCAGTACATCTCCTGTGGGCATTTACTGGTTTCTTCTATATGCCCTTGGCTTTCCGTCTCAGCCTGGAGAAGTAACCTTAGAAATTTGGGCTCAATTGGAATAAGAAAGGTAGTTTGTAAACAAATTAGGACACCACTGACCACAAATGATGGGACAGGTTGAGACACGCAAAGTGTGTCAGCGTGTGGGACATAGATAGATGATGGGACAGAGTTTACCTAAGAAGCTAAGAAGAAATGTTCCCTCCTGACCTAAAAAGTTGTATTTCCATGCAGAAATGTGTCAGTATTGGCTCAAGAACTTTACCAGTAAGCAGCAGAAATGTTTCCATGATGACCTTGCTTCGCCCAGTGTCCTGTTTTCAGCTGGGATAGGTTAATTTTCTTCCTAGCAGCTGGTATAGTGCGGTGGTTTGGATTTAGGATCAGAGCACTGTTAATCACACGCTGATGTTTTCAGTTGTTGCTAAGCAGTGTTTAGACTAAGGCAAGGACTTTCCAGGTTCTCATACTGCCCTGCCAGCAGAGGCTGGGAGTGCACAAGAAGTTTGGAGGGGACACAGCCAGGACAGCTGACCCCGACTGGCCAAAGGGATATTCCAGACCACATGATGTCATGCCCAGTATACAAACTGGGGAGATTTGGCCAGAGGACACCACAGCTCAGGGATTGCCTGGCCATGAGTCAGCAGGTGGTGAGCAATTGTATTGTGCATCACTTGCTTTGTATATTCTTCTATTATTATTATTATTATTATTATCACTTCCTCTTCTGTCCTATTAAACTGCCTTTATCTCAACCCCTGAGTTTTAACTTTTTTATTTTTTTTCTTCCCCAATTCTCTCCCCCACCCCACTGAGCAGGAGAGTGAGCGGGCAGCTGTGTGGTGCTTAATTGCCAGCATGTCTGGAAGGGGAGTTTTTTCAGCTGTCTTATAGCATTAGGTCTGAAAAGCACATGAAGCCACTGCTCACAGCACCTCAGAGTACCTCCACATTTTCCTTGTTTAATTTACCAAAGTTCCTGATTCAGTGAGATCTGGTTAGGTTCCAAGCCTTTAATAATCCAGGGCTCTTCCACAACTATCCTTTTAAATTTCCACCGCAAAGAGTTTATTCACTGACAGCTTTAAGCCGACTGATACGTGAGCAGTGCTCTCCGGGTGGTTGTCTGTCTTGTAACCTGACACATAAATGAACCCCTCTCTGTGTATTTATATATATCAGATTGCTTTTGACAGGACATGTTATTCTGAAGTTCTTCAGTAAATACCGTAAGCACCAGCTGCTCACTACATTCACTACGCTCTCGTCTTAAGAATTAGCTTATTGTTGAGTGTTGTAAATAATCACTTCAGAGCTTTGGGGGTATTTTATTTGTTCTGTCACATATACCAGCATGGCAATATTCATGCATAAGACAGATGTTTAACCATGATAGTTTACGTAGACAGAGCTCCTGACTTCTGCAGTTTTGAGAAACAAAATGCACTCATGAGAGAACAGTAAGCTTTGATATTTCCTCTCCCCTCACCTCCCTAAGCCTTTCAGGAAGATGGTTTCCAATTACGAAATTCCCATTGAAGCCCTGCTTTTGAGGCAATTAAGGCCGCTCCCAAGCTAAGTGAAAGGGATCGCTAAAAGTCATAGACCCAGGCTGCTCACAAAGACAGTAAAATCTTGAGTGAAAGCAACTGAGGAAACAAACACACATTCTTAAGACAGCAAGGATACTCTGGTGTGATAGGAAAGAACTTCACATGGTCTCTAGGAGTTGAAGTATCACAAAGGTGCTCAAAATCTTTGTTTTGAAAAGAGTTTGAAAATGGAACAATGATGCTCTTACCCCTCAGCCTTAGAAAACCTCTTGATCTTTAAGTAAATACATGAGGAGGACACAGACAGCTCTTGCAGGAAAAGCTGTTAGGTTTCTTTTTCCTGATTCAAAAGAAGAAAAAAAAAGAAAATGGAAATATTGTTACATGTTAGGCTTCAAATATTCAAAGGCATACAGAGTTTTAGTATGGTATCCTCAAGAAATGTCACAGTAAAGATTATTGGCAAGTTTTCCCCAAACTTCTGTTTCCAGTGCAGGATATTTGTAAACCTGATCACCTGAATCTATTATCCCTTCTCAACTTGAAGAGCACAGATGAGAAGTTAATAGTCTTACTTCTTGAAAAAGTCTCTTTCATCATCACTTAAGACTGCAGGATTGGATTCTCAGAAGACAAAGTGTCATTCAGTGAGAACCACTGCATAAAAGAGGGTAGATTTAGATTAGATGTAAGGAAGAAGCTCTTCCCTGTGAGGGTGGTGAGGCACTGGAACAGGTTGCCCAGAGAGGCTGTGGCTGCCCCATCCCTGGCAGTGTTCAAGGCCAGGCTGGATGGGGCTTGGAGCAACCTGGTCTAGTGGAAGGTGTCCCTGCCCATGGCAGGGGGGTGGAACTGGATGATCTTTAAAGGACCCTTCCAACCCAAACCATTCTATGAGTCTATGAAAATCTTGTCTTCCCCTGCTATATAATGAAATCCCTTGAATTTTCATATGTGTTAAAAGTGTATTTTGTGTGTAGTCTTGGACTGACAGTGTTTTGGATTCAGAGTCACTGGTCCTGCGTACTGCACATCACTTTGTGTGGCCAATTGGAATTCATGACACATTTCTGACTCTGAGTCTTTTCATTCAGAAAACTGAAATACAGAAAGCAATCTTCCTATGTAAAATGCTTTGGCAGTAGAAATGGAAATAGACTAACTAACCGCTAGCAGCAGAATGGTAATGTTAGTAACACACAATTTAATAAAAATTACTCCAGAACTAATAAACATCTACTGTAGTATTTCTCAGCAGTAAACTTTTGCCTAACAGCTGTAGAAATATAAACACTAATTGCATTTAGAAAAGGAAGACATTCTGATCATTCCATGAATTCCATCTAAATGAAATAGCACTTCTTCAAAAAATTAAAATAATTTGCCAATTTTCAGTGATTACACCAAATTATGTAGTAAATAGGTAGTTAGATTCATTCAGTAAAATCCTAATACTATTGAACTCAGGGTGAATTTTGACACTGACATAAAACCCAAATATTTTTTCTCTATTATTCAGAAAGATCCTGTCTGTTGCTTGTACAAGATTATAAGCATTCTTGAATTAGTACCATCGGGTTATTTTGTAACTGAAATGTCATATAAAAACAGGAAAAAAAAATTGAAGTGTAAAATTGGGAAAAAACAATAATGCACAATCTTATTAAACATTTCATCAATACGAAAAATGTGAAAACTTTGTGTTAGTGTTTCTTTAAATCCACTTAAAAGATTCAACTAATCATTTAAATCAATTTAAGATCCCCATTTCCACAGTATCTGGCTCTCCAGAGTGGCGAATCTTCCCAAAATGTGTTTAAAAGCCATGGAATTATTCATCAGACCTAGCATGAAATCCTAGTTACTGTACAGGGAAAACCTAAAAAATCCAATTTTCCATTGCCCTATGCTTCCAATTTTCTGGTGTTTTTTTTTTGTTTGGGTTTTTTTTTAAAGCTTTAGTGCTGCTTTACAGATGTGCTTGGAAAAAAAAAAGGAGCATGAGAATCCATTTTTAGACAGTAACACAGTATATGCAAACCCCAATAAAATAATACCTGTTAATATTTAAATTACTGCTTCTTCAAACAGAATGCATTTGTAACTAAGTTACCACACAGTGAGATACTGATTTAATAAGCTTGATTTAATTTCAACTGCTTAAAACTATTTATCATCAAAGATTTTTGGTTTTTACCAAGGAAGAGCAATGACAGAGGGAACTATCAGAACGTGAGACTGTCATTTCTCTGTCTCCCATTTATGGTGGCTTGCAAATTAGGAGGGCTAGTAGTCTGAAAAGTCTTTGATCGCAGAATAATAGAGTTTAAAAAACTGGGAGAAACACAACTCCAAACTTTCTGCAGAATGATGCCAGGCCCAAAGAGCAAAGGCTGTCACCATAAATACCAGACATCTTGTGTTTTACTTCTACTCTTTCATCTCTCCCTGCCAGAATTGAGCCTAGTTCTGCTAAGAAATGTTTTCATTTGCCCTTCAAACCTCTACACTGCCAAGAGAATTGTTAATATCATCATCTAATGTTTTTGTTTAACAATGAGAATAAGATTCTACATTTTTTGGATAAATGAATATGTACAAACACATTAAATGCAACTTTCAGAAGCTTGAAGTAAATTGCCATCTTTGCCTGCAAAATGCTCTCTTGACAGGGCAGACTTTTTTCTCTCATTCAGCTTTTTCTGAATGATACTGGATCTTACATTTCACCAACAGCTTTTTCCATTTTGGATCAACCCTAGTTTTAATTCATTTATCATCACAATTGTTGCAGTCACTACTATTCATACATATATATATATAAATATCTTCCATTACATATATTTCTAAACATAATTAAGGTGATTCATTAACTTCACTCTCTGAAAGTTTAGATGCAGCTGACTTTTTGCTTTACACTCACTAATATAGACATTAACTCAAGTAATCCCAGAGCCTGACCACTACAAATTTCATTAATTGGGCAGAATCCAGCATCACCTTCCTTCATTTTATAAAAGTCTCCACGGTTATTCAGAACCTCTGTGACTCCTTCCTAGCACTAATCCTTCATTTAGAATAAAATACAATAGAATAGAAGAGAACAGTTCAGTTGGAAGGGACCTACAATGATCATCTAGTCCAACTGCCTGGACTTGTCATGGTTTGATCCTTTTTCTCTCCAATTTTGATAATTTTAACTGAAGATCTAGATCCACTGTTCTTCAAAAACTTTATTCAGGGTGGTCATGCCATCCTTGCGCCACTTCAGCAGCAATATGACAGTATCATCTGTCCCATGCAGATTTTGCTACAGTTTCCACTGTGGATATGACTCTTCAATCCCTCTCTTCTGCTTGTCCATCTACCAGCAGATCATTCTACCTCTGTTATCTTTTGCTCTCCAATACGTTACTTTTTCTGTCCTTGGGCCTTGTCACTTACCCCTTTCGTCACGTTAACCTTGTTATGGACCTGATAACTTTTCCTGTGATTTTTTTTTTATTTATTTATTTCTACTTCTCCTCTTCCTTCTCCACTAAAAACTCTTTATCCTTCTACTCCATTTTCCTCCTATAAGCCAGTCTCTCCTTCTTTGTTCTCCTGGTCTCACAGTCATGTCTCTTCATGGTCTTTCTCTTCATCCTGTCAGGGATCCATCTTTCCAGTCCTCTTGCTGGGCAGGTGATTGTCTTTGCCATCACCCCTTTCTGCTCAGTTTCTCTGTGATATCTCCAAATTCCTCCATTGCCCTCACTGTCATCCCTGGCTACACCTCTTCTCCTCATAAGTTCTTGTTCATGAGTTCAGCCAGCAATGCTGCATACGTGTGAACTGTGATCTTTATTACCTTCTCATCCAATCATTTCAGTTGTCTCCTCCGATATCCAGGACCTCTTTAACCATCACAGTATTCTTTTCACAGTATTTCTTTTTAAGCAAAAAGAAGGTGACATTTCACCTGAATTCCCCAGTTCAGCACCCCATTAGTTATTTGATTTTTTCCCAGCTAACTGGAGAAGGCACATGACCGCCTGTTTCCAGTAAAGCAGTCCATACCACAGGGTCTCAGACAGAAATGCAGCCCCTTAACTAGTCCACGAACTTCGAATAATAGAAAATCTCTTAACTTCTTTGACCTGCACCTAACCTTTAAGTACATTAGGCTTGACCCTCCCCTAAGGAGCACCTGTGAGTGCAACAGTTCTTCTTTGGGCATGGTTAATGGTTGGACTCGATGATCTTGAAGGTCTTTTCCAACCTAAATGATTCTATGATTCTTACAGCTCTCTAGGATGTTCTGAGGGTGGATGCCCATGCCATGCAGCTGCAGTAATTTTGGGCTGCTTTCAGCTTACCCTAAGACATGTCTGTTTGCAATTTCTTTGGAAAGTCCTCCTTAAGACAGAGGCAATCTTTACTTCTTTTCCAAGGCTAATGCTCGTCTAAAGCATTTCCATCTTTCTTTCCACGTGGTCTGTGCACTGCCATGGCTTTGCAGCTCTCCACGGCAGGCTGGGCCAGGAGGGCTTATGGTGGGTCTGCTCCCAGCAAAGTGTTAAAAACACAAAACCTGGGCTATTTGCCCGTCAGCTGAACACGCTGTGAATTCAGTGGTTTGGGGAACCAAAGCAGACAAAAACAAATCAGGGTATTCAGGCATCTTCTACAGTGACTGGTATGGCTGAGGCACAGTCACAGCTCGCTTGCAGAGTCACTGGAAGTGTAGCATCATCCCCAATCAAAGCAGAAAGACATATTTCCCTAAAAAACACCTCTTTGCAATAGCGCTTCCATAGGAGATAGTTCTGAAAGCAGGACAGATAAAATAAAGGGGTTAACTTTATAAAAAAAAAATTGCTCCCTCAGTAAATGAGCTACTCAGATTGTTTGTAAATATACAGATAGTTTTTAGATTGCAGAGTGCCTCACAGCAACTCCATTTCATTTTTGGAAAAGTATCTTACACATTTTGTAGCACTATCAATAAAGAACAATACTTGGTAAAATCAAACAAGCTGGGAAACAATTTGGTATTGATAACACGAGACAGTGCAGTATCCAAACATACATTCACAGATTGTAAATCTCCCTGATCTGCCTGCAGAATCAAAAAGCTGAATGGACTTCAAAGACCCTAAACATTTTAGCTAAGCATTTAACAGACTTCTTACAATTTTAATGAAAAACATGATTTACCACAATTACGGTTTAATTACTTCACCCTCAGCATACTCTCTTATATGATAGCTATCAGATCTAATTATTTCCTTTCCATTTGAGTTTATTAAAAAAGGAATTGGGCCAATGTAATTGCTCAAGTAAATCTAGCTATAGTGGAGTAACACAGCTGAGCTTTTATGATGCATCTACTGGGGCACCACTAGCTTAAATTGGGGAAATCTGTACTTTGGAAGAAATCCAGAAATTTTAGTGCAAATAAGACCTACTCAAATACCTCTACGTTTTCGCCAAAGAGCTTCAATGCAGCAGATCTAAACCTCCATTTGAACCAATGAACACTTGCGTACTGCAATTGGAAAGGACAGTACACTATTCAGGACCTGAAAATGAAGATGACTTTGCTATTACAACACTATAACAAAAATGTAAATCACAACTGGTGGAAACAACCTGGTATCTTCAAATGTCTCAGTCATACAATGTTTTGATAGTGTTGTTGGTCGGGAATTTTCTGTCTTACCTGTTTTTACCATTGGTGCTGCTGAAACTCTGATATTTTCACTAGAATACATAAAATGAAATAATAAATTTTAAACTACTTGACTGTGAATCTACATCTGCTTTTGATGCTGCATTTCCTCAGGGCACTTTGGCATTCCCGCTGGCCCCTGGCTTAGAAAACACAGCACAGTCTGGCCTCTGATCGAGCAGTACTGCATGTCCTGCGAGTCGCGCAGCTGCAGATGCGCCAGCAGAGATACCGTCTCCAACAGCCACCTGAATTACGCTTTTCTGGAGACGAGGCAACAACAAAGATGCAAATTAGTGATGAAATTACTAGAAAAGAAGAATTTTCAAAGAAACCCTAGGAAGATAGCGGGAACAGTATTAAGCTCAAAATGACAGCATGAACTGTTCTGTTTCATGAATGTCTTAAGTGTGTTGTTTTGGTAGAAAATATCAAACAGAAAGTTTCACCATTTCCTAATCTTCTTTTTCTTCCCTGTAGAAATACTAGCACTTTCTATCAGAGAGAAAATCTAGTTTTCATTCTGCAGTAGTCATCAGTAAGTTTGGCTAAGAAGATTTTGTTTGCAGCACAAAAGTCTTCACATTGATGATATCCTTAACTTGAAGGGCCAAAGGACTTTGGTTTTGGGGTTTTTCTTCCTTGTCTTCAGAACATTACTTTCACATTCTTAAACTCATTTGGTGCTTTTGCAGATGGAGATGTATTAGTTGCCTTCACTCCCAAGCACAATCCCATTTTACTCTTGCTTATGTTGCCTCTCTAGTTTGACCCATACAGCTTTATGCCTTCCTTGCAAAGTTTTCCCCGCTGCTTAGTGGAGTTTGTAAAGATTTGCAAAGACCAGGCTCATTGCTATTTCAGAAGGAATGCCTTTTTCCATCCATTATGCAGTAAAATCTCTTTGCATTCTTCAATGGTCTTTACAACATTATTTAATCAGTCTATTATCCAGAGCACAAAGTCACTTCAGTCGTCTTTCTCAAACACTCTAAGCGTGGCTCAACACCAGCAGGATGAAAAAGCTGTATGAATCTTTAATCTCTGTATTACAACCCATTTGTCACCCTTTCATTCCTTCTTTTCTTTTGAGTTAAAACCATTGCTCTGTGTACTCTTAATCAAACAGCAAACAAGTATGACGTACTTGGCATCAGTTTCACTTGAAAAATTTTTGCTTCACGTTGGCTTTTCTACGCAGAAGTGAAATGGGTCACCTGGTCTTTAATAAAACTGCCTGCAGCTCATCAATCTGTTAAGTTTAAGATTAATCAACACTTATTTACTTCAAACAAGAGCAGAGGCTGGATTTTTAAAAACACTCAGCAGCAGCCCCCTCCTTGTCCTCACTGAAATCTATTGGCTTCTGCCACTGATTTCAATGAGCTTAAAAAGCCATTTTAGAAATCCCAGTCTCTTTGCTTTATGGCCAAGGTTAATGGTTAAAGAGCATCTTCAAATGATGACCTGGGTCATTTCAATATCCAGAACTCTGAAGCTTATAGTCATTTTCCTTCCACTGAGGTCCCTTCCAACCTAGTATTCTATGATGCTATGATTCATACAGAAGTGTTGATATCCTCTCAAAAAGGCTTTCAGATTATTTCCTAAATTTCTCCATGTACTGCAGAATCCAGTGAAATATGACAGTATGAACACTTCCGTTGTTATCCATTTAAACAGTATTTTGAGCCGTCTGCAGTTTTGATACCTCAACAATTTCTGTTTCAGTGCTTGCTACTGAGAAAAGCAAAATCTCTGCAGAAAAGAAGTCAAAGCATCCTGATAACTCTTTTGTCATCAGATATGCCTCAAAACTTTCAATCTGCCATAGCGATAGCATTGCCTTTAAGATGAATATTATGTGAGAATCAGAAGATATGTGAAATGGGCATATTTTACGTATTTAACACATTCGACATACTTAATTTTGTCTCTTACAATCATGTCCTTCCTTTTATCTCTAGCTATGCATACTCATAATGGCCAGCCTCCAGAAACTGAAATCATTTAGGCCTGTTAAGGAGTCCTGAGAGTAGCTTAAAGATCAGGACGTTTTTCTAAACCACTTTTTAGATTCTTTGTACCTGTCTTTTGGTGTGAGAACCATTTGGTTGGACATACCCACGATTTTGTCTCACAAACTGAAAAACTGGTTGTTTAAAAAAAAAACTGAGATCTTTATCTTGGTGCAAAAATCCAGAATCTGAAATTTTAGAACAACAAATACCGTAAAAAATTGTATGAAAATAATAAAACATGGAAATATGGTATCACGCAATCTCCAGAACCTGTCTAATCTCCCACATTGTCGGCTTTCCACCATTCTTCTTTCCTCTAGGTGAGAAAATATTAGAAGTTGCAGACTATGAATTTTCATAAGATAACAACATTCCATTCTAATATCCCTCCACATCCCCACCCCACAGAGAAGAAATACTTTCCAAATGCAGAACCCAGCTCTTACTTCATTCCCAGCCATAAATACCGTAAATGTGATTCTCTCCTAGGAGGAGATGCAATGGGACTTCATCAATGCCATCCCCAAGGCTTTTTCCAGGGAACAACAGCATCAGCTGTTCCAGGTTCTCCTGCAAGGCTGCCAGTGAACATTGTTCAGGAATTGCACTGAATTCCCTAGGCTTACTTGGGAGAAAAGGCAATCTAGTCCATTCCCTCTGGCTCCTTCATTAACCTCCATCAATCTCAACATTTACACCTGCCCTTATTTTCCTGCTGATAGAGCCTTGGCAACGCCAGCAATTCCAGGGTATTCCTGCTGGCTGGGCTTTCCTGACAGCATTCATTAGCAGGTAATTTGCTGGCTGCTCTGAAGGACCATGTTGTGTTCTGTGATTTAAAGATCTCTAACATGCACCTGTTGTGGCTAATTGGATTCTACTAATCCTTGCCGTAGTTACTTTCATTAAAGGATGCTTGCAGCCTTTTAAAGGAACTATTAAAACACATCCTTTTCCACTTGCAGATTAACAAAACCAGCCAGCTTTTTATCTAGCTATGCCCAGTCTCAGATGGAGCCACACAAGCCTTTCTTTTGTTGTGAGACTTCCAGCAGGTTTGGTTTTTTTACTTTGTTTTTACTGCCACTGTTTATTATTTAAGATTAAGTTTCAGAATTACAGCATTCTAGTTTCTCAGTCTGAGCGCTGAATGTTTATGTCCTTTATGTGCAAACTGTATTCTAAGCAATGTTTCATAGCATTTTTATTCAAGAACCACCACACCTTTGGAAAAAAAAAATCAGGAAATTTTAGCAGTGTCTTTGGCTGATGTCCATTCATAATACAAATTAGGCTACACTTTGAATTTTGTTTTCCTGCCACCTGGTATTTCTATTACATTGGTAGAAATCTCTGTGTTGGAATTTTTGCAGTCATTCCACAGGCCACTCCCCAGTACTGCATGGATCCGTGGTTCACTGAATACAGATTGAGGAATTTTTATCTGACATAGCTGAACCATAAGCCAGGCAAATGTACTCTTGCAAATACAAATGCAGTGCTAGATATGAGAAAAGCAAGTCCCTTCTGATTTTTGAAGCCCTTAAAGGGGTCTGTATCACAGCCCCTCCTATTTAAGAATATATTTCAATTTTTTTTTCATAAAGCTACAAATGCCTGATGCAGCTGAAGCTCTCCTGCCTCCAGAACAGAGGATTTCAGCCTCAGTGGGCACTTGATGCATCAGAATTTCTGATGTTGTTTTCTTCCCCCCCCCCTTTTTTTTTTAATAATTGCAAAGCTTAAGAAGTTGGTTTGAGTGTACAAGTTAGTTTAAATGTAACCATTACTATAAGACAATTTTTTAAATCTGCCTTCCTACCCCTTTATGTAATAATTCTCATTCTCCATGGTCATAATTTTTTGCCTGTGTGAATGATGCAGGTGGTGCAAAACAAGTTATAACGAGATCATTAGAATCAGCAAAACTTCTCTGCTGCTCTCCAGTACTGTGGTGGTCTGGTCAGAGTTGTCCCCAAAATACTTTTTACAACATCTGCACTTATCAACTAAACCTGGAGAGAAACACTCAGGATTATTTAGTGAGGACATAAAAACCGATATGGAAATCTGCACTTTGGCATGGAGCATGCTGGAGAGGTCTGGAGGCAAAAGCGCCTTTTTGCCCCATTCCAGTTTTTATACTTCACTGGCATTTCTTTAAGCATCAGGGACAGCTGTGTCCAGCTGTGCAGCAGGATTAGCCCACCCTTTTACTGCCTGATGCCAGCTCCGCTAGGAGACTCCGAGGTGCGAATGGTTTGGGAAGGGAAAGTCAAAAGGCTCCAGTGCCTTCTACGTCCTTCCACGTGGGGCATGCCTACGTTTGCACGCAGCGAGTGTTTCCCCTCACCTCTCCTACCTGCGGCTTGAGCCTCTCACTCCCAGCAAAGAGCAGGGCACAGTTCTTGCCCTGACGTGGAAATCCCGGCCGCTGCTCCTCAGGGCTCTGGTGAGTAATAGTTTAATAAAGTTACGGTTTCCTGCAGTGCCGTGTATTTTAGTGGTCCCACATTTCCCAGCTTCTGCCATTTCCTCTCTCTCAAAGTCACTTTCATGCTTGGAACAGGAATTAATTGCGATCCTTTTGTTAGGAGGGTGACTGCTTGCCAGATTAATTCAAATTCTGCTGCTTCTACCCAAAAACTGCCTCCAAGAGCCTTAAAGGAACAAAGAAGCAAGGAAGCTCTGCTCTTGGAAACTCCATCACCTGCTCGCATAGTACTGCAAACAAACATCAAGGCAGATTATGCTGCCAGAATTGAGAATTGTACCATTCTATCATAGCTGAAGAAATTCAGCTTGGTGCTAGGAATAAATGTAAAAACCTCAGGAGAAACGGAGAAGAAAAAGAGTGAGAAGGGAGAAAAAGTTAAGGGAGAGAAATTCAGCTGCAATGGAATAAAAATTGAAAATAAGTAAAAATAACATCCTGCCTTTGACAAGGAAGTTTGAGCTAAGGAAATGATTGCTCTGACATGCCATCTTCACTGGTGCCTGCTGTCAAAACTTCAAAATTCAGAAAATTATTTCCCTTCATAAGGAGACAGAGAAATTACATTTTAGGTTTGTTTCCATCTATAACTCAAAATAATAGGCCTGTCAGGCAAGGGGCTGCTTGAAGTTCTCTTTTGCTTCCTTTCTTTTTCTTCTTTACTCCTTTCTCTTACCTATGAGGTTCGTCTGCAAACACTTTTGTGAAGGGATGTAGGGACACATACGTTGGGCAGTCCATTTCCAGTCCTAGGGAAACAATAATAAATTCAGTACTCGAAGAGGTGAGTGAAATGCCAATTTCTGTTACAAAGACCACCAGAAATTCCAGGACAGCTGCTTCTGAAAAGAGGTGGTGACACCATGAAGTAATGATTTCTCAGACTCCACACAAAAAATCGAACAATTGTGCCGAGTGACTTGTGAAAGATTCAGGATAGTAATGTAATCCTTTACAAATTTGTCCCTGAAAAAACTCTATTTCCTATTGACCGCCTTTTGTTTTCAGTTTATGATGACATGCAGAAGACTTTGTCTCCCCTTTTTAGCTTTTAATGCTGAGACATTTGCTGTCTCTTCCATGTTCCCAATTTTTTGTCCTTTTGCCCCCTTCTTTTACGTTATGTTAATAGCCTGACCCTTCTGCGAGGTCTCCCACTTACTTACCACAGAGAAATAAAAATAAGCCAACCTCAGACCTTGAGTGGCCACTCCTGGTTAAGCTGGGCTTTCCCTCGCTGGCTGGGGCCGCGGTCTGGTGCAGCCCACTGGGGTGGTAGGAGGCAACAGCCGTCAGACTTTACTGCTCCTGGGATGGGGGAGAGGCAGGTCTTTCCGCTTCTTAAACTGTATTTTCCCACCGTGGAAGAAATCAAATGGACATGTGTATGCTATACCAGCATTTCTCCAGATGTTAAGAGAGTCCATCAGCATTTATTTTTCCTCTGAATATCAGGCAAGCAGGTTGTGCTCCAGGAATTATTTTTTTTTTCTCTTTTTTACCTCTAGACTGTCACTCTATGTTTGCATTTCCACCTCCACACTCAGGATTTCAGACTTGTATGTGACAAAGCCTTTCTCTAAAAATGACTAAATCACCTGATCTCCGTGGCAACTTGCCTTATAGGACTGCTAATTAACTGACGTTTGGGTTTATAGAGAACTGACATGCATTATATTTCTTTCCTAGAAAAGCCAGTATCTCCCAAGCCATCCTTTTGCCAGAAAAGGCTGCAAACTCTTCAGCTTAATCCACCATGCAGACTTTCCAAAATGTTCATCTGGAGAAAAATGAAGCACTCCTAAGCCACGGTACTGGCAAATTTTTCTTGCCCAGAAATCAAGGAAAAATCCCATACTTTATTTTGTAATGCAGCTCACAGAGTTCTCAGCAGGGGACCAATCCAGACCTAGTTACCAGTTACCTACACCCTGTAGGTGTATTTTCCAAATTAAATACCATGAGCCTTCTATGAGGTAGCCTCCAACAGAGAAAACAATGAGCCTCAGACCTTCATTAAGCAGTGTGTGGTTAAACACTAGTTTTTCTTCCTCAGCTCATAATGTGAGGCAGCTGTTTGGTGGAGAGTGCAGGAGAAACTGGATGAAAAGATGCCAGAGCTGTTTGCTTCCACTCCAGCCACTCCTAATGGATAGCTTTATTAAGCAAAGGAAACAGCGAGTTTGAACACAAGCCTGGTTTTGTCTTTTGTTTAAAATCAATGCATTTAGTGATACGCCAAGGCTTCTCATAAAAGCATTTTTTTTGCTTGTTAAAAAAAAAAGAGTCTAAAGGAACAGAAGCCTGAAAAGTTTCCTAATATTTACCTTTGCCTGAGCTGTCCTGATGCCATTTCTTCTGCAGCTGTTTTTCACAAGCTCTCAGATTTGTCTTTTCTTGACTAGGAAGTAAATCTCAGACCCACATTTGAGTCACATCTGGAAATGCTGTGGGAGTTCCGCAGAGTGTGAAAACACCTGTTTGGATCCTGAAAATAGTCTGAAAAGCACCTGTCTGTGGGCATCAGACACTGTAAAATCCATGATTCCAGAGCACTTCACCATCAATTAAAAGTCCTTTTAAATGTGTCAGCTGAACTTGGCTATTCAGCAAACTCCACTGGAATTTTCTTGGGAAAATTTCTATCATTCTCTGCACTTCTAATGGCCACATATAGATGCAAAAGAATCACCTTTAATTAAAGTTGTGTTTACTTCTTCTGACCTAAGATACCACAGTCCATGAACAGTCATTTTGTTATCCCACTCTGTAGTTATAAAATTGCTTGCTTTTTACAGCAATTCCTGCAAGAGTTTTAAGATGTATCGGTTAAATTTTTTTTTGAGAGTTGTGGCTTATAGGACCATATTTAAAAAAAATATTTATTTTAAATATATCCTGGCATTTTTTTGTCCTTCCATTTCTGGTCAGTATCTGTATCCTTTCCACCCTCATACAAAGTATGGTAATAATATTTCATTCAGCTTTTCTACCAGGGGTTGTATTTGCAGTATCTTCAGTATACTTCATTTTCACTCAGAATAAGATATACTGCTCAGTAATTTCATGAGCATCCTGTCTGTTATCTTCTTTCTTCTGAGAGGACGGTACATTTTTCTTTGTGAGAGGACTGTATACTTTTCCTTGTGACTTTGAGGAAGATACCAAGTGCCTAAGGGTGGTTGCATGGTTTTACTTGACAGCTGTTCAACACAAATGACAGAACAAACATGCACGCAAACACACACACATTATTTTAAATAATACTATTTAGTTCTTTTAGCCATCTTATACCATCACTGCCTTCTCTGTTGAAAAAAAAAAAAAAAGAATAGAATAGGATATACTATCTGTGTTGACTTTCACTAGAAAGCAGCATTTTGTAACAGAATCACAGTGCTAGTAGGAAAGCTGCAACTTAACCCATGTAATCCCATGAACTCCTCTCTCACCCATACAATTTTATAGGACAAAAGCTAAGATAGCACATTAAGGAACCCAAGAAACTTTGATTCTGATCTTGGAGAACCCAAAAATTAACAGAGATGTGTAAGCACCATAACAGCCAGCTTGCTGTAGCCCTTTGTGAAAGAAGAACGTGAAACATCTTCTGTGCACAGAGTGGATGAGAACACAGAGAAGAGCCAGTGAGGCCACAACTCTTCTAAAAGAAATTAGAAGACTCTGAAAGTCTTCAGAAGACAGGCAACAGAGCTGGACTTGTCCTAGATATCCCAAAAAGTAAAAGAAGGAGGGAAAGATGATTGGTCACTTTTACAGAAGGAGGGAAAGAGTAAAGTATCCCATGTGGAGAGCATTTAGAATCTCTTAAGACTAGATTGCAATGGGTACACATAAATCTTACAATGAGAAACAGGCCTGAGTCCTGAGTTAGATTTATAATAAGAAAGAGTGTGGGACAGACCCTGGCCAGGAAGCAGGTCCTGAAACCAAGAAAGCAATACTGCACCCGGGTACCTCAGACCCACATGAAAAGTCGGGTGTAAAGAAAAACCTCAGCAGAAAAATGAGCAAGGAGCATGAGATCGCCAGCAGCACTGTGGAGGATTTCAGAGTTGAGAAGCAACGTGCTCCACCTTTGGACAGACGTGTCACAATTTCATGAAAATATTTTGCGGAAACCTGCAGAGCAGAATTGTACGCAGCTCTGAAGGAACAAAATATACGCATTCTTCACAAAAAAACAGTCATCGACGATGGTAACTGACCCGAATAGCTATAACTTTTGAAGGTTTAATCACCTGAAAGCTGAGTGGAATATTTTTCTTTGGAAACTGGACACTGGCACACCAGTTCATGTGTGTCACTTGTGGTAACTAGCCTAAGGAGGAAACTTAGATTGAACTCAGGTCAACCTCACACCATACAAGAGGCAAAGCGTTCCTACTTTGAGTGCATTTAAACTAGATTTAAAGGTAAAACTTAATCTTGGAAACATGAAATTTATAGCTACTTCAGGAGATAGGATGTCTACTTGAGGACCGAACATACATCAGATACAAGGTCTCCTTGATGGATGGCTTACTGCAAAAAAATGGGAGCTCATGAAGAGCAATTCCTTGATGACTCCAGGGGCATTGAAAAGCTGTCAGGCAAATATAAAATAATGTTGACAGAAGCCAATATTTTTATCATACTTATGACTAGAATTATCTCTGTGGTGGTCAGACAAAAAATTAGATCAGGAATTAGAAAAACAGGATAAACTCAGGATATAAGAAAAATCAATAAAACTGAAGAACCTATGGGATGGTTTAATTATCTGATAATTATGGAAAAGAAGGACAGAACCCTTTCTTTGTGTGTCAGTCCTAAGGATCTAGTAATGGGTAAGAAAGGAACATTTTTCCTATATGCTGAATGAAGAGCTTTTTATTAAGTGGCCAGATGCTGCAACCTGATTCGGATATGTTCCCCTAGAAAGAAAATTTTTACTGGGTTATCCTCCATATTATGTTCAGGTCCTAAAATATTTTGGAAAAATATATTACTTCTATTTGAAGATATTAAAGTTACTGGAGTTCATACAGCTGATAAGACAATATGGTGTAAAAATAGATCAACATAGAGACTCCAAAATAACGGTGAATGACTTGTGATGATGAATTAAAAATCAGTAGACAATAAGTAAATTTATGGTTAGTGAAATAAACTACCTATGCAGGTAAAAAAAAAAAAAAGACTGTACAGCTTCATTTGTCATTCTGAAAAAGATTATATGTCAGTATTGGACTGTTCTACCAACTATGCAGCACTAGAATTACTAAAGAACACATCTTTTGAGCATGCAATTATCTGACATGATATCAGAAAGTTGTATTTGTTAAGTATAGAACACCAGCTGGGTATAAAAACTGATAATGGATTGCAATATGCTACATATTTAAAAGTTTTAAAAAGGAGTAGGATTTTAAGAACGTTTCTTCACAGTCAGGTATGCAGAAACTGGTGAGGATTTTGGTAAATTGTGTCAGAAACTGTTGAAAGTATGCTTTAAGAATTATGAGTCAAATTCAGCTTCAAATTTAAATTCACACTCCTAAATGAAGGCATCATCTTTGAATCCAGGACCACCATTTCCTGAAATGCAATGCATCATGCAGTCTGAGTCATCTCTTGGTGACCTGCACAATGAATGGAAATATGTGTTCTTTCATACCAGAGTGCAAACTCAATTACTCATTCAAAATAAAATAAATAAAGCCCCTTGCTTTCCTGAAAACTCATGCTTTTTCTTTGAGAAAACACAATTTTTCTTGCGGTACATTTTAATAAAAGACCTATCATTCTACAAAGTTGATTATATTCAAATTGAAACTAGGGTGGCATAAGGAACAAGCTAAGAAATCCCCTCAAATGTCAGTTAATCCAGGAGCGAGCTCGCAAGCCTCCTCGAATGAATGTCACTACGAAGCTGCTGGATCTGAGCTTATGGCTTTTTGGACCATTGTAAGAGCCATGGTTACAGCTTTTATGCTTCACAGGCTTTTATACTAACACTACGGCTCAACGTGTGCTTTTACATGCGGGTACATTAAATGCCACTTTTTTATGAATTCACGTACAAAAAATACGGGCTTGTCTGTCTGGGAGAGACTTCCTACAGGAAGCAGAGTAACACTGTGACCTGTGTCACATTCACAAAGTAAGCGTGATCTGTTTCTCACTAGCAATTAGCTTTCTGGTACAAAAATTGCTTTATCCCAGAACCTCAGAAAGATACTATATAAATGTTAATGCCTGAATGGAATCTGTCAACTTTTTATTGTAACTATAACCTTTGCACTAACATTTAGTAGTACATTTCACATGCTAAATCCAAAGAACTGATCTACGATGTGCACTTAAATTAAAACTGAATTTTAAATGATCTTTACCCACCAGCAAGTCAGAGGAATAGTGTTGCTAGTGCTGTACTTAAGCAGCTTGAAAAGACTAAAGATTAAGGTCAGAAATCCAGCTATGTGTTAAATAATTGAGCAAAGCGTGCTTTTTGGAATCAAAATGCTAACCGTTTAGTGTGGTATGGATCTCATGTTGCACAGCTCCCAAGGCAGTGGAAAGGATCCGTCCCCTTGTGAATGAATCCAACCTTCAGCGTTGGACTTCTTCCTTCAGAAGAGCCACTACTGGCCACCCACCCACAGCAAGTGCCTTGGAAAGGAAAAGCAAGGGCTTTGGAAAGTCTTCATATCTGCCCTGCTCTCCTTTGAGTGTTGGGGGCCAATATGGACCTACAGGTGCAACACATTTTTTAAGGGTAGGTAGAAGCGAGCATCTGGTTCATTAAGTTATTTAGTTAAGGACTATTCAGTAAAAAACAGATAAAAAGTAACAAGAAAAGTGATAAATGGAAAGGAAAAGTGACTGTCAGGAAGACTAGAGCTCTTTGGCCACTGACTGATGGCCATGAAGGGAACTGCTCAGGCACGGTCTTGAGGAGGGTCACCTGAACTCTGTAACTAATGAGGGGAAACATGGTTATCATGAGCATTTGGGGGTATTTCAGGGGACTTCTGTGAAACTTCTGATGGGCTTTTGGAAGGGTCTTGTGGGATTATGTAAAGCTTATTATGGGATGTTTAGGAAAATGGCGAAAGGAAGGATCATAGCGTAGCAGGGAGCAACAAGCACAAGAAAAAGGAGAAGAGAGGGGAGAAGGGGCCAGTCACGCTTATGCAGCAATATACCCATGGCTGGGTATAGCCACTATAGGAGGGGTATATAGTGGGTGTATTAGGCAAATTAAGGCCTGTGATAATATTTGAGGAATGCATGAATGTAGGTGTGCTGGCAAATTGGGAGGGAGGGGGGGACGCAGCATATTTCACCAGTGAATTTCAATCCTGATTCAGTAAGAGGTAAGAAGAGGATGGGAACACAAGCAATTAGAGAGTTTGTCAGCAAAAGATGCCTCATTTCTGTTGAGATGTAGCATTATAAATGGGATAATGTGATATGGTAGATTGCACAGCAGGGGGGTGACTGTGTTGACCCTGCGTGGAAGCTGACAGCCAAGCCCTGACGCTCCTCCTGCTCTGGGCAAAGAGAAGACACCAATTTCCATTGCTGCATATTCGGCATCATTCGGAAGAAAATTCTCAGCAGGCGAATTATAAATAAACATCTCATAAAAGAAAATATCCTTTCCTACATTGTTTCAATGAAAATATTTATTCTGAAGGAATGTTTCCTTAATCTAAAACAAATTAAAGCTGTTAAAACTTCCTGCACAAGTTGTCACAAAACCAGCACAAATCCTTTATCAACAGTTTTCATTAGCCCAGAAAGTCAGCGCAGCGAGAACCCTAACTCTCTATCCATCTGGTATTGAAACAAATATATATACATATGTATGTTAAAAAAATCAGATGACTTTTGTACTCCCCAGAGTCTTAATTTTCAGACTGTTGCTTTGAGCACCAGCAAGCAAGATGATACAGCCTTCACATAAAAGAGAAACATCACACCTTTTGTGTACATTTTTCTGTTCTGTACCTTACTGTGCCTGTAGACAATATGAAATGTAAGAGTGAAACTAGGCTTCTGCAGTTTGGGCAGTAACATCATCAGTAGGTTTAGGTTGCTGAATTTGAACAATGAAGGATCACCAATGTGTTTGAAAGCCATGACCTGCTATGGGGGATATCAGGAGGACAACCTCGGCCTGAGCCATCTATGGTTATAAAGCACTTTTCATCATCTCATGTAGATTGCAAAGGATGAGAATCCTCAGAATCACTGAGGCTGGAAGCAGAGCCAGCTAGAGCAGGTTGTTCAGGGCTGTGTCCAGGCCAATTTTAAGTATCTCTAAGCATAGACACTCCACAACCTCTCTGGGCAACCTTTGCTGTTTGACCACCCTCACAGTAAAAACGTCTTCCTTAAGTTAAAATGGAGTTTCCAGTATTTCCAGGCAATTTCCATTGCCTCCCAGCCTGTCACTGGGTGCCACTGAGAAGATCCTGGCTCCACCTTCTTTAGTCCCCCCATTCATGTATTTATATGCATTGATAAGATCCCCCTGAGCCTTCTCTTCTCCAGACTGAACAGTCCCAGATTTCTCAGCCTCTCCTCGGACATTAGATGCTCCAAGCTCTTCATCATTCACCCCTTCACTAGACTCTCTCCAGTATGTCCACATCTCTCTTCTACTGGGGAGCCCAAAACTGGACCCAGCACTTCAGATATGTCTCACTAGTGCTGAGTAGAGGGGGAGGATCACTTCCTTTGACCTGCTGGCAACACTTCTCCTCATACAGCCCAGGAAGCAGTTGACTTTCTTTGCTGTAAGGGCACATTGCTGGGTCACGTTCAACGTGGTGTCCACTGGGACCTCCAGGTCATTTTCTGCAAAGCTGCTTTCCTGCCAGTCAGGCCCCAGTGTGTACTGGTGCATGGGGTTGTTCCTCCCCATGTGCAGGACTTTTCACTTTCCTTTGTGGAAATTGAAGCTTGGACATGTGAGCTTCCATGGCCCATTTCTCCAGCCTGTTGAGGTCCCTCTGGATAGCAGCACAGCTCATATGATATATCAGTCACTCCTCCCGGTTTTGTATTGTCTGCAAACTTGCAAACTCTGTCCCACCATCCAAGTCATAAATGAAAAGTTCTGGCCCCAGTATCAACGCAATGGAGCACAATGCCAGTCACTGGCCTCCAGCTGGACTTTGTGTTGCTGCTCACAACCCTCTCAGCCTGGCCATTCTGCCAGTTTTCAGTACACCTCACTTTCCACTTATTTATCCCATACTTCATCACTTTGTCTGCATGGATGTTGTGGAAGACAATGTTGAAAGCCTTGCTTAAGCTGAGATAAACAACATCCACTGCTCTCCCCTCATCTACTAAGCCAGCCATCTCATTGTAGAAGGCTGTCAGGCTGTTTAAACATCATTTCCCCTTCATAAATCCATGTTGACTACTCTCAACCACCTGCTTCTCTTTCATATGTTTGGAAATGGCTTCCAGGATGATTTGGCCTATACAGACTTGTTAAATGGTGGATTAGTTCAGAATGTAAGTATACACTTTTAGGCAAACAAAATAGGCATGGAACTGCAGGTGGTCTAAGCTCAGCTGTACGTCAGTTGGCTAGGGGAGTAAACTAGACTGTTCATGTAAGGTGGTGGTTTGTTTTTGGAGCGCTCAAGACATTTCAGTTACCCTCAGACAGATAAATGGGGGGACTGAATATCCTTCCAATATTCATTACATGGAGACTTAGTCAAAAGTATTGAAGCCTTTGAAATGACACAAATGTATTCTGGTAAATTCTGTTTGTCTCTGACATAATTGAAGCCCTTTTGTTATGGGTATAAGATTTGCATATCATGAAATTGATCCTGGACTTTGGCTGTTTTAACATCCTTGTTGAACACAGCAATGAGGATAAGTTTGTCAAAGGACTTTTTAGTGCAGGAACTGAAGCAGGAGAGAAAAAAGAAAAATAGCTATAGATGTTTGTACATGAGGGCTTTGTGTCCACGCTCCTGTTACTGTCAGTGGTCACCTTATTTTGATTGCCCAAACGTAGGTGCCCAATGCTATTTGAGATGCCCTGAGCATGCCCACGGGCATGGATCTGGTAGATAAAGGAACCATAGAAGACCTACACCCTTTCAAAGCAGCAGATGGGGGGCAGGTAGGACACCCTAGAGCATCTCAAATGGCACTGGGTACCGACACTGGGGTGGTTGAACCCCACCCATGATCTCCACTACCTACAGAGCACACCACAAGCACTAATGATTAGGTGACATTTTCTCTTCAAAGCAGAAATGTTTTTCTTCCTTCTAGTATCATAATCAACAGATAGGAGACAAAAAGGACAGTCAGGTACATTGTTTTCCTTAGGCTTCACAAGCTGGCTGCCAAACCTGTACAATTTATACTTCTCCACTCCCACTTTTTAATGTTTCAAAATGTGTCTATTAAAGCTCTTAAAGGGGGAAAGTTTGGTGTTCATAATTAACAAGATAAATTAGTTGTATCTTTTAAATTAAATAAAAAATGGAAGCCACGGCTGTAGTGGCTCTTTTTGCAGGAATATTGCAGCTTTGGTTTTGTCATATCTGCCTGAAATTCTACTTCCCTCCTTATTTAGTAGCCAGCCAGGGTCTAAGGATTATATCCAAGCCTGGTTTAACACCAGTCCTAAAGGTGATAAAATCTAGTTTGCTAGGAAGAGAAAAACTCAGCTGAATAGGAATTCATACATCTATTTCAAAAGACTGAACTCATTTGCTCCGTATGTTCTTTCATATTTAGAAATTTACATGGGAACATTGCATTTAAGGGCTGATGTAGATAAATTATTTGTGTGCTCAGCAAGCCCATGAAGACTAAGAAAAATACATTCAATAAGAGCATTAATAAAATGCATGATGTAAACGGTAGGTATTGATGTAAAGCAATTTGCTCACTCAAGTGTTTCTGTTACTAAGAGTCAGCACAGAGAATATATTCCTTTCCTTTCTCTGCAGCTCAACAATAGAATGGAAATTGAACTTTTGTGTAGTATGAGATGTATGTGTCACTGATAGATTTTGGAAAGCAAAAGATACTGAGATACACCCTCATTTTAGAAAATTCTTGGGTGTGCTGAAAGATGAAAATGATGGTGGCTCAAAAAAATGGTTTTAAATGGCTCTAAGGTTCTTAATACTGAAGGTTATGCAACTCACCTGATGGGTTTTGGGGGCAGAGTTAATCTTTGGTATCAAACAGTTCAGCAAGGCAATTTCTTTGCAGCTTCTATTTGCCCCAATTCCTCTTTTCTAGAACATTTAGAAGTACCATGGTCTATCACGCTCTAGGGACCATCTTCTGCCTCAGATGCTATGCCAGGGGAAACGCCATGGTAGGAGGAATACAGAGAGGTGCCACCTGGGTTCACCTTTGGCAGCAAGGCTGTCGTGGTACAGCGCAGCACATCAGCACCTCTCTCCTTCCCTGCTGAAGAAGGGAAGGTGGTCCAGGCCCTTCTTTTTAACTCTTGCTTCTCAAGAGCAGGAGTTTTCATCAATCGTTTCCCCCATGCCCTCTAATCTACTGAACAAAGATTTTCTTAACCAGATTTTCCATACTTTACAACTTGATTTCCTTTGTTCGACTTTTCTTTCTTTTCTTCCCCAGTATTTTTTTCCTGGAACACTTAAACAAGTATCAACCCTACCCAGTCTTTGCTACAACTTTACTGCTCAAATATTCTACCAGTGAATCATCTTTTTCATGTAATTCCATTCATACCAGGAAACAGTATGATGTCATAACAAGGTAAAAAATATTCACCTTGAAATAGTGCTGATATTTGTAAAGTGAACCAACTTTTCTTGCCCACTCTGTGTTCTGGGATGTGTGCTGCAGTATTATTATTATACATTTTTACTGGTAACATCAGTAAAGGGAAGGAGAGGCTGATTCCTTAAGGCTGATGTTGTTCAGAAGTGTCTGGTTGTCTGTTCATTAACACTGTGAGACTCAGAAACTTTCTTCTGCTTTACCTAGTCAACCAAGATGCTAGTACGCATACCAAGAGATGTCTTGCATTCTGCAGATTGTATCATGAAATCAGATGGCTATTGGCAGTTGAAATACAATCAAATGCATTGTTTTATACGGCAAAATTATACAGAAATTTTGAAAACTGACTGAATTCTTCCCTTTGTCTATAGGGTATATACCAGGCAAGGCTGTTCCGGCTTATAAACGCTCACTGCCCATCTCTCACTGGAGAGTGTGTCTGCCACAGAGGGAAACACTGGCCGTTCTGGCTGAAGACTATTAGCTGGCTCATGAAATCAACACCTTTAAAGTCTTAAAAAGCTGCTGGGCACCCAGCTTTTGTTGCTTAAACACTCTTTTATGCAAGCACTATAGCGTGTTGGTCCCCAGCCAGACATACCTTTCAAAAGCAATGCGTGGGGTCCGTCTGTCCATCAGCAGAGCTCTCACTCACCGCCCTGGGAAGAGCTCCATCACAGGCATCCTCCTTCACTAGCTCTTCACTGTGAAAGTCTCCTGAACAGCCCTTAGTTTCTCTCAAGCACTGTTGAAAAGTTGAATTTAAGAAGCACGGAAGAGCGTTACAATGGGGTTAACCTGCATCATTTTTGACTTAAGAATCTTTTTCAGTTGGATCCAACCAAATCATAAATTCCTTCAAGGATTGGGTTTACTTCCAGCCATCTTATTTTCCAAGAACTGTGATACGTGACACCTGTGTCTCTCCTTTTCATGCATTTATTTAATATTGTTCATACTCCCCTCCTTAACAGCAGCCCTGGAGATTGTTCCAGTGCTTTTCTTTTCATACTTCATGAATCAATGAACTGGACACTTGACCATGTGCAGCTGTATTTGTCCCCGTGGTGATCAACTACTTCACCACTATGACAGAGTAATGACTCAAATACACTGTCCATCTATTACCAACTCAGATTTAAGAAGTGGTTGGTTAGAAGAAAGTGGGACTTTTTGCTTACAAGTAGGTACAACAGCTGAATAATCCCAGTGGGTCTTAAACTTTCAGTCCATCGCTCCAAAAGTCCAGTCACTCATTACAGCAGTGTGTGATAGTTTTCTAAGAAAACAATGGCTAATATTGGAGGCAAAAAACAACACCTCAAAAAAAAAAAAAGAAGGTGGAGGGAATAAAGATGTATCTGATCTGAGCTCACTATGTACAAAAATTGCTATGGTATTGCAAAGGGTTTTTTATTTAGTCAGAGAAAAGTCAGCATTTTCATCAGATTTCTGATCATTAGTTCAATGCTTTTGTGCTTAACCTAGGAATTTCTTTTCCAAAATACTTTGCTGGCAAAATAAATGCCAGTAGGAAATGATAGGATAGTTTAAAGAAATGTCTTTCCATAGGGCATATTGCTGATCACTGTTAAGTTATCCTGATATGGCAGGGTACCAGATTTTAAGAGAGAAGAGTTTTAATTAAGTAGGAGAGAGCACTTATTGCCTGCTAGAGACAAATCTGGCAGAAAGGTTTGTCATTTCGACTGGGGCCATGTTTCCGGCGCAGAGATCCTTTTAAGCCAATGCAGTTTCCTTAGCAAGTAATTGAAACACGCTCAGGTGCAATGCTGAGAGCAAATGTCGTGAAAAAGATTTTCTGGGAAGAGTCAAGCAGCCCTACTTCTGATCAGTAATTCAGACAGAGTCTCACACACAAATGGAGACATAATCATTGTACTGCTGAATGGAGCGATGTGTCGGTG
Source organism: Buteo buteo (assembly GCF_964188355.1). Classification (NCBI taxonomy): domain Eukaryota; kingdom Metazoa; phylum Chordata; class Aves; order Accipitriformes; family Accipitridae; genus Buteo; species Buteo buteo. Next base: position 7,693,526 of record NC_134185.1, read on the forward strand.
CAGAACTTCACTCCTGATTCAGTGGTAAAGGAGAGCACACAGACCTCGGCCAAGGCTCTGGCTGGCACTGGACAGGCTCACAGGTAGATCCAGACCCTGTTACAGCACGCTTACTTTTTTTTTCCCCTCTGCACATAGCTTTTCTGAGCGTACCAATGCCAATGTATTACCATATTTTATTTTTTTAAATGAAAATCACAGTCTATAGCTTTGGTATGGCTGCTTTAATACACCACAGAACGTGGAAATTTGCTTGAAAGCCTTTCACTCGATTACTGCAGGATAGCCAGTTGCCCTTCCCTCTTTGCAATGACAGAGAAGCTGTAGCAATAGGACGATCAGCACCTTTCCACGTTATATATGTGCACACAGGTGCAGCAGCAGCCCTCGAGCAGCACTTACTGCCTAGCAAGCAGTTACTCACTTTTAAAACAATGTTATGACATTATAGAGAGGCACACTGAAAGGCTAATTTCTCAGTGGCCAGTGCAACTTTGCATGTGAGTGTTATGCAAACATCCACACACAAGGAATACTATCTCATAACAAGAGGGTAATAGGAACAGTTTCATCTGCTGCGATGAAGGCTAGAATAGGTATAGCACTGGTGCATCATCTCCTGCATTTTAACTGTGGTATGATTGTGACATTAAATAACAATGACCTTGTAAGGGGTATCACAGATGTTATCATTAGAAAAAGGATTCATAACCCTGTAATTCTATTGTGACATGATAAAACAGATTATTTTTTCTTACAAGGAAGAAATATAAATATAGAAGTTTGTCCTGATGAATTATTCCATTTGAGGGCTCACCATGTTTTGCAAAGAACTTACTTTAAACAGCCAGTCTTCAGATTTTGCGCATACTTTGTTTTAACAGTTTGAAACGTGTAAAAGCAAATGTAGCATAAGCTTTAAGCTACAATTTACAGTAAAGTCAGCTTCCTCTAACTATGCATTGAGTTCCTGAAACTGGTTCCAGTACAATGGACATTTCTCTCAATTCGTGTTAAATTTTATTCATGTTATACTGGGGAAGAAGAGAAGTAGAATGTAATTTGTTTCGCAGCATAAACTTTATGGATGCTGGGATTTAACAGTTTGAGGACAGAACTGAGTGGAACTTCGGGAACATAATCTGATACCCTCTGTCTGCTGAGCTCACTGTCAATGACAGAAACAGCATTCTTTTTTTGTAACAACTCAGTTCTGAAAAAAAAAACCCACAATAGAGTTCTTTTGTGATACGTCCATAGAAATCCTCCTGAGTTTTCATTGTGATATGTGTGTTCACATCCACTTTTTTGGTTGGTTATTGGAAACAACCATCATTGCCATGCTACAGAAATTAAAGCAGGACCTCACACAATAAATAAAGCATAACAGGTAACAAAAACCAACATATTCCAGTAACCACATTAGCACACAAAACCCTTTGTCTCACCTGTCAGGCACTCCTTTGGAAAAGCTCAAACTGTAGATTCTGATTTAATGTAGTCCAGAAGCTGGATACAGCAGTGCCGAGACCTGACTTCTCATTCATCAAATGTCGAGAGCTTGTGGCTACGCAGACTCAAGTGGAAGTTTGCAATCTATGGAGATTTCATCTGCTGTGATCCTAATGCTGGGGTGTTGGGTAATTAATAACAAGTGCTGACAGCTGAGATTAATTGATTTGGATCCATGTTGTGGTTTTTATAGGAAGCACTGATTGGAATCTGGGAAAATGTGAGGGATTTGTTAGGTCATGCCAAATGAAGTTGTCCATTAACACTAACAGCAAATAAATCAGGTGTCATTTAAAAACCAGATAAGTAAATTTTGGCAGATTCTGAAAGATTAGCAAACTATTCATTATCTGGAATGTATTAGAGGGAATCATAAACAACCTGAGTGTATGGACAATGCAGAGAATTCAGATTTTTCCAGAGATCTAGGACACCTACACAAGCCCCAGATGGAAGCAAATTTTTATGTACTGGAGAAATCCAAGAGTGCTGAAATTGGAGCCTTTTATGATATAGAATCACAGAAGAAAGAAAATATGGCTAAAAAAGGTATAGAATATTCTACCAAGATGAGAGATGATAAATATTAAGAAGAGAGAAAATCTGCTTTTGGTATAATAGTAATAATTTCAATGTGTTATTTATCCCACAAATACCTCTCTGCTATGCAAATTCCAGTGGAGCATGAAAAATAAGAAATTTGAGCTGGAACTCAGAATGCGCAGAACCTTTCTTGACATTGCTACAGTGCAAAAGCTTTTCTTTAGTTAATGGCTCCACATTAAGAAGGCATATGTATCATGACTAAGTAATGTTTCGTAATGGAAGTAGAGTAAGCAGTAAGTAGATTTAATGGAATGAAATTAATCGATGGAAAATTTGGTCTGGTTACATGGCAAAATTCCTCCTGGGAGTTTAACTTATAACTGTCGCTCAGTAGCACCAATTCCATCTTTTTGTCTCTCCAAATTAGCTGTAATAGACATGTTTCTTGAGGAACTAACCAAATTGGTTAAATCACTAGCAAATCTATCCTACTAAACTATGTAGGACTGTTGGAAAATTATCTGGAAGCTCCAGGTTTTTTTGCCTGAAATTTCGCTGAAGTTACCAGTAAATTCGGTTGCTCTACTGGGATATATGTAATTGTAAGCTTTAAACAAGTGCCGCTGGTGAACACTGAGCTTTAAGAGCAAAAACCCAACAACTCTGGCCTCTGTGTTGATCCATGAATTACTTTTATCTTCCAAAAGAAGTTGAAAAGCTTTCAGTAAAATTGAGTGAAAGAACAGAAAATGTTTAAAATAAGAAAAGGCTTAAATATATGAAAATCAAAATAAAAGGATACCTGAGAAAAAGTATTAGTCCAAACTATTCATCTTTCGTGGCACAATTATGTATTTCAATGTGGTGTCTAATTTATATGCTGCTGTATGCACTCCTGATGTCAAAACAGAGAAAAATAACCTTACAAATATTCATACAACTGCCTTCCAGTAGGGAAAATGCAATTACACATGTTTCTGCAACCTCTGGCTATGAGGAATAGCGGCAGTGATTTGATTTTAACTTTCCCCAACCTTGCCTAAGAAGCATAAAGATCTCCCTTTTTACTGTGATGTGTGTCCACATGTCAGCTAAAATTCAGCCCAAAGAAAAACTCAGAATGTTATTGTGAGAAAGAAGTGGAGGTTCTGACCACTGAAAACAGGAGATACAATATCTTAAAATAAAATCTCATAAGAAAAGAGGAATTATAGATGAATTGAAAGCCTAATGTCCTTGGGTAAAATGCAATGTGCTTCGTAACTGCAACTGAAATGTCCATGCTCCCTCCACCTGCTCGGATAAATCACAGACTCAGCTTATGCCTTTCCAATAGCTGGACAAAGCATTAAAACAGGAAGCACCTGGGAGAATTTTGAAAGTATTATTTTTTTTATATTTCAAAGTAGTAAATTTTTAAGTAATTTAGTTACCCACAGAGAAAGCAAAGATTCAGTTTGGGGTTTGGGGGGGGGGCGGGTATGGACAAAGAAATATTCTTGGTCTGCCATAAAGAACATGTATTACTATTTCAGGCATATTGCAAGACTGTCCTTTCTCTTGGGCATTAAAGGAGACAGAATTTTTCTTAAGGGAAGAGGCTGGGGATGAGGGTAGACTCTTGTAGTGAAATATCTAGGCTGATTGTTTACCAAGACATGGTGTTGGTATGCAAATATATATAGATATATACATGCCTATTGATATGGACTAAGGGGAAGAAGTTTCAGGAGCAGACCTACAGGTCAAATTCACTGGCACTTCAGTGAAAGAACACTGCTTCTCCATAGGTCAGCTGAGATACCACAGGAGGTCCTACGGCTGATAAAAGGCACCAAGAGAATGGTAACTTGGGTCTAAATTACTGTGAAGCCATGACACAAGTTTTAGTTGTAACACAAAACTCTAGGATATTTTAGAGAGAGACTGCTTTCTAGAAACAGCTCATTAGGAGAGGGCTTTTTGTCTTCCCTCTTCCAGAATGTAAAGCAGAGGAATTAATTCGCAGAAAGCCTTTAAGTTAGATGACTATTTCTCCAGGAGAAACTATGGGAAAAGTTAGCTCCCTATTGTGAGGGCATCACGGAGTCTTTGCTGTGTGTGCTTCAGATGGCAGCTTTAACTCTTAGGAAGTGTGAGGGTTTATGCTAATTAATTTGAAGGTCAAATCCATGCTAATAACCAAATTGAACTGGTGCCTCTGTGTAAAGGTCGCTGGAAAGGAATATGATTATATACAGTTTTCACGTAGGACTATCAGCTTCATTGTGGCTTTGCCTCTCTCCAGCAGTGTTTCTGTGAGAGCCGTATTTTGCAGAGCTGCAAGAGCCTGAGAAGAGTTTTGCAAATTGGAAAACAGAATAACTGAGGAACCCCTCTGCTGGGAAATCATATTGGAAGATTGTTTTATATAGTCATGTCATCACCACAATATTTATTCCACTACATTCATAAAAATCCCTGTCCTTAAAACATGCAATGCACCATGTCCTCTGCAGGTATTCTCCAGGGCCAGCACATTCAGGAACCTGCAGCATTCTAAACCGTCTAAATTTTAAATAGATAAATATAGGTTTTCTTGTCATGGAAAACTAAGGGGAGATGGAGAGGGATGACTACTGTTGTATGAAAAAGCAATTTCCTTTGCCAGTAATCTTTTGAACTCCCATTCCTATTATTTGTGGTGCTTGTGTTTGAATAAGGTCTTTATCTTCCTCAGTACAGCTCTTACATAGATGGAATTATTTATTTTCCTATAAAAATGCCTATTTCCACCAAGAGTATCTATAATTCAGTCTGATTTCCTTTGCTAGGTTAGTTTTGTTAAAAGCCCAGGAAACCAGATGCTCCTTCAAGTGTAGAAAGGCAGAAGAAAATATTTCACAAAAACAGCTGGTCCCTTTGACAGAGTAGTAAAATGTTTGTCAACTTTCCACTATGAGTAGACCGACCCCAGAGAGACCTGTCAGGAAAGGATCCCATACAGTAAACACATAGGCTTCTCCTAAAAAAAACCAAAAAAACAAAAACAAAACCAAAAACAAACAAAACAAAAAAAAAAAACAAAAAAAAAACAAAAAAAAAACCAACCAAACAAACAAAAAAAAAAAAAAACAAAAAAAAAACCCAAAAAACCCAAAACACATTGAAATATGGAATAAAGGATCTACTTTGAATATACTATGGAAAGAAAGCAAAGCTGAGCAGGGTAGGAAAAACACTTCCACACAACAGAGTGCATATCATAAAAATAAAAATTTTGAAGTGCTCTGCATCTGCCATGCCACACAGGTTAGGGGTTAAGAACTCCAAGCACTTTCAGATATTTCACTGCTGGTATTTGACTCATTCACTGTGAAATTTTCCTTGGAAGATACCACTGTATTGAACATTTATAGAGAAAACCCAACCCTTCCCTACAGAGAGCAACTCAGGTAGTACACCCAAACCTACCTGAGGTCTGTCTGCTTTCTCTGAAGTGAGAAGATGTTGTGCTCTAGTGACCCTGAGCTAAATTCAGTTTGAGCATAACTGGTAGTCTCTAGGTGTTTGCACTCACTTATGTAGTAACCGCTGGCAAGCCTCTGGCTTCAGAAAATACACTTAAACAAAACAAGCATTCTAAGGACTTTTGAGTTTTTAAATTGTATTCCCCAAACTTAGCATCTGATTGTTATTCAAATTAAGAGCATATTGGTCTCTGAAGACATGAAATTAAAATGCTAGGGCAGTGCAAAGGAGTGTTAATAAAAGCCAAAAGACAAGTCCTTAAAATGTAAAATCAAAAGTTCGTAAGGGTACAGATCATTTGCACAATATTTAGTTTGCTACAAATAGTGGCAGTAGACTTGTTAGTATGATGCTAGTGCATCAGTAACTCTTCTGATTCTGTAACTGAGCTCCAGTTCCTGGTTTGATAATTGTGTATTAGATGTTCCTGAAACAATTGCATATACTTTCACACCAAACAAAACCAATAACCTCTCTTGCTGTGTGCTCTCACCAACTGACAAAAGCAGCATGATCTAGAATACTTGTCAGAGTTTATAAAATAAAACTGAGATCCTTGACTGAGATAAATTTTAACTTCTGGCACATAAAGTAAGGCTGGCATTAATCCTATAACTTTTAGTCAAAAATATCTACTTTACATTGCATTTGAACAAATTAAGAGTATGATTTACCAATAACTTATTGCTTATTTTCCATTAAGTTTTGCTATAACCTAGGGCTGCAGTTGGTTTATTCTTCCTCTTTGTTTAGATCTGCAAATACCCACTGGTGGAGGTCAACTGGAATGTCAGAAACAAGGGTGCAGGATAGTGTTCCCACTAATAAAAGCAGACATTTTGGATAAAATTAAAACATGAGCTGAAAATAAGTGGAAGAAATAGTTAAGCTGCAATGAAATGCTAAATTCAAAGGAAAATACTCCTGTTATTCCTCTATAAGAGTTCTTTATTTTGAAGGCAATAAGTTCTGAACAAGTAAGGGTTTATGGCTCAGTGAAGAAACTGATAATCTGCAACTGCAGTGAATCTAAATAATGAGCATGGGGGTGAGGGCCAGGATACCTGTATTCTGCAACCCTCCTCCTGAGTGACAGAAAGACTCGGATTCACTGGCTTAAAGCTGTCAAGAAGAAAGTGATGGATCTCAGCTTAATACCCAAAGTGGAGTAGGAAAGTTGCATTTGTTGTCACTTGACGCTGGTACAGCATCCTACCATGGCTCAGTCACAGACATCCGTTTAAGAGCCTGAAGACACGACAGTCCCTGAAAGCCAGGCTGCTCTTGGTCACTGCAATGATCACACCAGAATTACCCACATGGCCCTGGGCATTTAGAAGAAGGAAAATGTTAGGGCTTAGTCCTCTCAGACCCTGTATGACCCCAAAGACCTTCATCTCAACAAAGAGGCAGTTATGACCTATATGGATTTAGCCAATTTTAATGTTTGCACCAGTGTTCAAAATTGAGTTGTAATATAATGTTCACCAGAGGAAACGGTTTCGTGTGGAGCCGTGCCTACAGGGTCCCAAACAAATCACTCAGAATACTTTTATCTATGGTTGATGCAAATAGGTATTAATTAGCAAGCCCAGAACAGAAAATGACATCTGGTTTAGCAAAGAGATACTTGCATCTCGGGAAAGAGGAAGAATGTTTTTTCTGCTTCAGAGGAAACTCTAGATTATTGCCAGGTAAAGAGGAAATAAAATTTACTCCTGGAAGAAAGATTAAATCCGTCCAGAACTGACAAAGGACTTCAAGGGGGATATTAGCTAACAAGCTCAACTAGTATGGAGTCCTCACTAATGAATGCAATTTGAAACACGAGGCAAGTGCAAAAAAAAGAGCTTCTGACAGCCGTCTCGTCAGGAGAGCCTACAACAGGTCAGCTGGATAAGGAAGATAGAGAGAGGCACCTTTCTGATTCAGTCTTACTATAAGTAGATTAAGGCAGGTTTTTTTCCCTGTGTCTTTTTTAAACATTCATGACTGTATTTTGAGTGGTGTAAAACGTAAAAAAAAAACATTGAACCTGGTTTGAGCAAGGAGTGATTCTGAGGTAGCTGGGTAATGGCAAGGCACTTTGCCATTAGGAATATTGCTGGTGGTGCAAATCCATAAAGCTGGTTCCAGGATTCCCTACCAAATGCCCCAACTTCCCATCATCTGTCCTTTATGATATCCAAAGGGTGGCAGAGGAGCACCCATGAAAGCTGGCTAAGCCAAATGGAGAACTAATATGGTCGGAGAGGGAGAACTATTCTCCATTCCCTGGAATGGCTCAAGATATGAAGGAGGCAGCATACTTGAAACCCAGGGCCAATAATCTGTGTGAAAACACTAAACAAGGCCAAGGCAGAGACACAAGCTCTTGGCATGCAATGATCCAAACCGATGATGCTATTTCTGGTACAGCCTGAGGCCAGAATGGTACCTGACGTGTTTAGGGGTATCGGTGTCGCCTGATCCAGCAGGTTTAAACTCTTGCTGCAGGTCAGCTAGATGAGCCTTTCGTTCTAGAGATGAGTTGTTTCTGTCTCTGAGTATTTGGAAATAGCTACTCTGAGTAGAAACAAATGAGCAATGTCCTGAAATGCAAGACATATCGACAGTTTTGTATTCTTCTGCCAGGTTTAACTAATGGATTCCTGAGAACATACTCTGACCATGTAAATCTAGTAAAATATTTTAAAACTACTTACAGCACCACAATTTTAACAAGCAGCTCGGACTGATTTGGGGTTTTCTCTCAGTAGGATTATAAAAACTGGTTTTTAAAATATCACTATCTAAGCTTGAATTGCTTTCACAAATCCCAAACCTGAATTATTCTCGACAACCAGCAATCATCTGCCTAGACTCCCGTCAAACTACAGTTCACATGGGCCCCATTATCTGTGCACACCGGAGAGAGCAGAGCTTACCTTGAACTTTCACAACATACAATTTTGCTTCAGACAAACCAGAACTGTTTGCCCTTTTTTGTGTACTTGTTTAAGTATGTTTTCTGTGATGCCACTGTACAGATACCATATTGGTAGCATCAGGTGACCTGCTGAGCTAGTATGGATTTGGATCCACACGGCTGTTCTTTGGCTCAAACAAAATCTCACAGTTAGTGTTAGTTCTCTCTATTTAAGAAAAATGTGTTATTTGGGGTTGATTACTGTAATTTAAATCTATGGGTAATGGAGGCTGGAGTTATTATGCATTATCACAGCTCTTTCATAGCCTCTACAGCACAAATACTTTTTTTCCCCCTTTTGTTGAAATAGTGTTTTGCTGACTCCAAAGACAGGCTTATTTTAAATTTGCTGGTATCTGTAACAACCGCAATTTGTATTTGATGCACATGGATGGTGTTCACAATTGTTTTAAAGCAGTGGTGCAGAAGCATTCTCTATTATTTGCTGTCAAGAAAATCTATATTACCACTTTCTTGTAACACTCTCATTCTCTAAGTAGTCAAAATGGACATTGGCTGCAACCCACAGAGAGTTAATGTAAAAGTATGCTGAAGCTTCTGCAACTTTCAGAAACCTTTTTGCTCTCCCTATTGTAATATCACTTCCCTTTTTAAAAGCTCAGATGTCAGCTTTTAGTTCAGCAGATGTTAAGAATTGAACTGCTGATTTCTTCAAGAGAGGTGAACATTAATTTTGACTTCATAAGGAGCAGCTCCTTGGCTAGTTTAAAAAATGCTGTGCAAGTAGCAGAGGATCTTCGTCTACAGTCTCAAAAAACTATCAGGCACTTTCTTGTGTGATTACCAGGAAACTTCTCTGGCTGCTCCTCGTAATGCCTGAATAAGGACAATGCTGAAGAGAAAACAGAGCTGAAAATGATAGGTAGCCAGGAAGGGGGTCACCTGAAACAGAAATGCCATTATGCCAGCTCATTTTTCTTAATGTGTGATAAGGACTGGCTTTACCACACGCTAATAATGGCTCTCATTTATTTTCTTCATTTGTACATTGGAGCAGTGAAAGAGATCTAAAAAGGTGCTGTACTCAAACAGCATATGTCCACAAAGGTGGGATGGCTCAGCATCTCCTGTTTGTCTGACAAGAAGAGATACCATTGCCTAAGGTAAATAACCTGTTTATTGCTGACAAAGCATTAAGACTGGCACTGGCTGGTAGAACACTGCAAAAGCAATATTACGTGATTAAAAAGAAGCTGAGTTAACCAAAACTTCATATGACACAGGAAACAGCTTTATAAGTCAATTATTAGGATAAAAGATTACAGAGCCCCATTTGTGGATTTGTACTTGTGAACTATCCAAAACCATAGTTTTGTGAAACTCAAAATCATAACAGATGGGTTTCATGCAGGTAAAGATTATGTCAGTGTTGTTGTACTGATCTCCATGTCCTATCCTGCTGCTCCAAATGCATATAATAAGGATTTCTCTCCTAACCAACAGAGAGATGATGTGCATCCTGCATCTGTAGGGCATACTTTTTTTATTTGTTGTCAGTTCTAACATTAATTCAGTGGTAAAGTATCAATTAGCTTCAAATATTTACTAACTTAGTCTTTTACATTTGGCCAATTCAGCAATGAAAAGGACAGTAGAAAAACAGGGTTTGTAGGCCAACAAAATTTTCTCTGCGTAACAGATGTTTGTATGGAAACAAGCACATGGTGCCTGGCTTATTTTATGCTCAGAGCAATAGTGTCTTCCAAATGTGAAATGTGTCCATCCATTATGTCAAATGTGAATAGTGTCCATCTAATCCTGGAAGTGCCTAAACCCTTGAGTATAATCTTTTCCTTCATATATTCTCCAGAGTTCTGCTTTTTGGACCTTCCACTCTGAGCATTTACTGCACACCTGTAACTGCCAGGGCTACGGACACAAGGTGGCTTTCCATCTCGGTCGTGGAGGGTGTTGGGCCAAGCCCTCACAACACAGATGGGACGACTTCTTTTGAAAACTTGGGTGTTTCAGGAGTTGCTTGGACTCACCCAGGAAATGAGACATCTGAGTTAAATGATCTCTGCAGCTTGAGGGAATTAAAGTCTCGTATCCAGGTGTAACCTAACCAGGAGATACCGCTGCTCCTTGCTCTTTTCTATCTAGTGACTGACTGAGGCTCAAGTCTGAAAGCAAGCTATACAGCTCGTTCATTATCAGGGACGAGCAGTAGTTCCCCCAATTCCAGCTTCTATTTTAAAAGGCAACTGTGAACCTTGCTTAGTTCTGTCAAAGAGAGGTACTTCAGGCTCTCGCCCTGATCATGGGAAGACTCTGAACTCTTGATCCCAAGTGCGTGGAAATACCTGCCTAATGCCGGGGCTCAGGCTTTTGCTGGTGTACCTCCTGTCCTGCAGGTGATTTCATTGCCAGGCTGTTTCTGCAACGGGGAGCTGAGTCAGAGAGGGACAGTCAATCCCACGTCTCAGTGTGAAGAGCTAAGAGCAAGTTTCGAGCTACCTTGCAGAAGAGATACCAGTGTTTCACAGATGATTTAGGGAGGGACACTCTAGTTTCAAGGTTGTTGCATTCCTACTAAGAGCAGAGAAGGGAGACTGTGTGACTATGCAGTGGAAATGAAAACACAGACACCGTAATGCAATCCCAGAGTGAAGCTGTTGTCTGCAAAAATTGATAGGGGACACAAGCGGGGTTTATCACCTTAAATGGGATTTATCATCTTAATCTAACAGCACACTAACTTGTCTGTCAGCCTCCCATATCAAACCTACCTCGTGTCCTGTCAGCCCAGACCATGGGCTGGACCAACATGTGACAGCATTGCTCTGTATTCATCCCTCCGTATACTTGTTTGAATTTTATTAACTTCTGTCATACCCCCCTTCATTCAGTGCCTTTTCTTTCAAGCTCAGGAATCCTAAACCTATCTAATCTTTTCTCATATGGGAATGATTTCACACGTCTGTCCTTCATATACTTGTCCTTCTCTGCAGATTTTCTAGCTCTAAAACTTCCTTTAAAAGGAAGATGACAGATGCGTGCAATATTCAAGCAGTGGCAGGAGTTATTTGGCTGCTACTGTAATGATGCTTTTTTTGTTCTGTTCTCCAATCTGATTCTATAATTGCATTTGTCTTTTGACTGCCATTGAGTAACAAGCTCACCCATACAGCGTTCACAATACTGTCCACAGTGGTGACTTCTTGAGTGGTAATAATTCCCTTTGAGCTCATTGCCTTGTGTTCATATAGCAGGGATTATTTTTGCCATTGTCACTACTTTGTGTTTATCAACACTGAATCACATCAGATCTCAGCTCACCCTAGCAGCCTGTGCCAAAAGAAATTCCTGCAGCACCTTTTGGTAACTCTGGTTTTGACTGTTCTACTTCTGTAAGACCAGAAAACGTCCCTGTCCACTCCCTTTCCAGACCACTGATGAATGTGCTGAACAGCAAAGTCATCCTACCTCCATTGTAAAATGTCTTATTATCCCTATCTTTTCTTCTCTATCTTTTCATCCATGTTAATCCATGCATAGAAATATCTTCTTATACTATGACAGCTTGTAGAAAATAAGTCTTTTGCAACAGGTCTAATCAAACTCTTTTGGAAATTCCGTGTACAATGTATCAAACAGTTCACTGTTATCAACATGTTCACTGACTCTTTTAAAGAGCAATGCAGACATGTGAGGCATGACTATCTGCTGCAAGAAAATGCTCTTTTTCCTCGTTGTACCATTTTCATCCATATGTCTCCTAATTCTGTTCTTTATCATAGTTTGCATCAATTTGCTCGATATAGTAGTCAAGCTTACTGTCGTTTCCTAGATCTCGCCACAGTTTTTTTTTTTTAATGGATGTCATATTTGCCAGTTGACATTTCTCTGGTACCTTGGATGACTTAAACTGTTAGCAAGTCACAGTTAATTGGCAGTTGCATACACAGGATCCCTCAGAACTCTTGGGTGAACACCCTCAGGTCTCATAAATCAGTTCATATTATTTTCAAAGGCCACTAATAGTTTAACTATTTATGTAACATTACGAGAATTCTTCATGCTAATTGGGAGTGTTACCAATTCTGAACAAGGAATAAACACAAGATTTTATTTGGTGGAGTAACAGCTGCTGCTAAAGCTGCTTTGCAGAGTGACTGCATGTATCAGGAATACTGAATGGCTGCCAAGAAGTCAGGTGGTATTTTCTGGCAGTGTAATAGTGAGTGATACAGGTGGGGTACACGCATTGAACACCAAAGGAGAGAAAATCCTGTGGTTTCCTAAAGTACACAGCCACTCACAGCACTTAAAATTGTACAAGAGATTAACTTCTGAGGAGTTATTTTTAGAATCTAAAAAGAGGGTTCTTAGATTGAGAAGTCTGATATCCTCTGCGGTTACCTAGTAATAAATCAAATTTCACGCACCCCCTTCTCATTAGCCTTTTAGATGACAAGCGTCTGCCAGATTCCCCAGGTTGCTCAAACCAAGAGGCATTTTACCTACTTAAAATACATCATTCAGACGTTGACTGGACTGCCGTGGTTCTGATGCTCTCCAGTGTTTGAGCATAAATTTAGCCTAGAGCTTTATCCAAATAATCATAAAGAGTTGCCACTGTTGTCCTGCAGCTTTCACTGGAAGATACATCAAAGCAGCCTCCAGATTTGGGTTTGCCTGAGCAGGAGACCCGCCAGAATCACAGGATTATTATCCCAAATGAAGGAAGCAAGGCTACAGCTCAGCGGAGGAGGTCCGTGTGAGAGGGGAAAGGATACAAATGCCTCAGTTTCTTCTGGATCTTTACAAAAATAACCACAATACATTTTCCTCTTTAATTGATGCTGTCTTATTAGGCAAATTGTATCATTTTCTGTGCCCCAATAAAATACAACGTGGTTTTATATCATTGTATCTTTTATATTGCAGTGGAAGAGAGGAACTTTTACCTCTGAAAATCTCATTTTTACCTTTTCCCCTCTTCATCAGTAATAAAGGGACTATTGGTATTTGTATACTAGAAATTCATTAAAAATTGAGTTGTTCCGTGAGCCTATAAGAGTAATACAAATAAATCTGAAAGAGCTACAGTTGTGCAGACAGGTTCTTAGACTGGCACATGGAAGCGCTCTGCTCTGACAGCCATGTAATGGCCTCTCCACTTTGTTTTTTCTCTGCTCACAACAGTGGCTCTACGTTGACTAAATGCTTTTGCTTAGTGTTTTTTACAAATTCATGGTGTCCTAAATGAGGGAGAGTGGGATTTCCAAAGAGCCCTCAGTGTTGGCCAAACCCCGCTCCATGGAAGTTGACCGGATGCCTTATGGAGGGGCACGAGGCCAAACGGGAGTACGGACGAGCTCACCACAGTGGGGATATCGGTCACACACTTCTGGGGAACACCAGGGTGTAGGACACATGGCTGGACCTTCCTTCAGGAATTTTAGTCTAGTAGTTGCATTAATTTTCCCTATTATGCTCTGAATTACTTCATACAATGCATAGTAATTCTACATAATGTATAGTAGATGGGCAGGATTCAAATAATTGAACTAATGCCGGTCTCCGGTGTCTCACTTACAGAGAAGTGATGTTCCAGGAACTGCTCTAGATCTGGCAGCTTGGCAGCCTCGGTAGATGCGGGCCCGCAGACGCGTTGTGTGACAGAATCATGAGAGTTTCCAGCCAGGAGCAGGGGACACATCTCAGCAGCATCACAGCTCAGGGTCACAGGAGGAAAAAAATCTGCATATAAATACTCCGGAGCTCAGTCTTCCTTCTGGCTCCTGAGTGTTTCCTGTTTCCCAGACACAAAATCAGAGAGATTATTATTTATAAGATATAAAACTCAGAGAAATTACCGTTATGTTGGTACAGGGGTATGTGTGAAGTAGAGGAAGAGGAAGAGGGCAGGAAGGCCCTTATTCTTCCCAGCAAAGCAAGGAAGTGTGAGGTGTGACACAGGTTTTGATGGACTGCATGACTGTAAAAAGACGTAAATTATTCTGTCACTGTGCAACAGTAAAGAGCTAGAGGGGCTCTGGGTTGCAAGTTCAGAGATTTCAGCATGCCTTGTATAATGGTGACAACAACCATTAAAAGTCTTTACAGTCTTTTTTTTTTTTAAGACAAAGGAAAAATAGCAGAGTTAAAGCATTTAAAATGTATGGTATAAAATAGTTTATTTTAACCGTATTTTTAACATCTTTTCACTTTCTAAGTAAGGACAGAAACCCTTTGAGTGACAATCTCTTGTAGGCTGAAATGATCTTTAGCTACCCTCTGTCCAGAAAAACTCTATTAATCTGAGTGCTGTGGAAATTGCTGCTACTTTCAAAACCCAGTCTGCTTCCCAGAAGACGAAACAAACAGCAAAAAGGGGAGAAAAGAGAAGGAAGGGAGAGAACAGGGAAGGGAGGGAGAGGAGGAGGGAGACAAGGAAAGAAATAACAGCACAGCAAAGTCTGCAGCTCTGCCGTGGTGCGGACCGGCTTATTGCTGCAGAGAAGGCCAGTCGCAGCAGCATCTTATCAGCAGCCTCAGAACCTGACATATTTGTACCCAAGTCAGGTTAGGCCAGACTTTTATTAGTGTCTCTGGTCCCAGGCTCACGGCTGTGTTGAAAAAGATGCAGCTTTGACTAGCTAAACCGAACTTGTTACACAGAAGGCAAAAAAAGGAGAGATAGGGAGAGAAGAAGCCATATAGGGAAGCAAAAGGACACAGAAGGGAGAAAGCGATAACAGGAGTCCCAGTCTCATATCTAGGACTTCACTGAAGCCAGGCCCCATGGTGATGGCTTCAGCTTGCTCTTTCTCTGTCTTGAATTTGCCAAGACATCTCTGATCAGATAAAGTCATATACTGTCAGAGCATTTGACTTTATGCCAGAGTCGTGGGACATGTGAGGATCTGTGGTAGAGAAATTTGCTTCTTTCAGGCTAGGACATATTCTTAACTTTTCCCTTTTCCTCTTCCCCTTTCCCTTCATTCAGCTTTACAGATCAAGTGTTGCCCAATTTGCTGTACCAAACAGAGAAGATTTACTATCCAGGCTGTTCTTGCTGGACCTGCCTACGTGAGCTGTAAGACTCTTACGAGGCCACGCAGAGTTCTTGTGCTCTGGAGATGCAATCATCATTAGCCAATGCAGTAAAACTGTAATTCAGTACAACAAATACAGAGTGCTGTGATGTCACACGAACTAGATTTGTTAAGTTGATGCATGATGAAGTAAAATGACCACTGTTAGCACCTATTCAGTTCATGCTAGGTGACTGACCTCAATTAAAGTATTCAGAGCTCTCTACTCACATTGTTAAAGTCCATCTGGCAACTCCTTCTGAGCACCAGTGATATTAAATCTCTCTTCAAACTTGGTGCAATCAAGAAACTATTAAAAGGGTTTTCAAGATATAGCCACCAGTAAAGACCTGTTTCTACTAGGGATCTCAGTTTAGTCAGAATTTGGTGTGGTTTTACGTATCTACTAAAACTGCCTTCCTGGGAGTCAAAGCTTTGGCTGTGTACATGGTTGAATTCTGCTGCCACAGGAGACTTTTCATCATGTTTCACAAAGCTAAGGTGCTGCTCATCTATCTCTAAAGTCTTACTTGAAATATTTTTCATTTCTGCAACCAAACACTACAACCAAATGCAAAAATTGCCAAGTTTCACCTTTACATGTCACAAATGAAAAATTTCTTTACTGAAAGGGTTGTCAGACATTGGAACAGGCTGCCCAGGGAAGTGGTTGAGTCACCATCCCTGGAGGTATTCAAAAAGCACATAGACAATGCACTTCAGGACATGGTTTAGTGGGCATGGTTGATGGCTGGACTTGATGATCTTGAAGGTCTTTTCCAACCTAAATGATTCTATGATTCTATGAAACACAGGAGCTAATCAAGAAGTTCATACTCTAGAGAGATGGAGAGCAACGCGCACACTACCTGCAAAGTTTTCTTCAATTGCACAGATCACTGAGCTCTGTGTAATGTCAAGTTCCCACACACACAATCCTAAGTATCAAGCTATCCCTTCTAGATGGTGCACAGAGGAGAAAGATGACCAATCTGAGCTGTCTCAAGTGGTGTAACCTATGAAAGTCCATCCATACAAATCCATCACCATCCATAATTCAGAGTCCACCTGTAATACCTCAGTACAAATAAACAACCACCATTTACCTGTGTGACATCATTTTAAAGAAGGAAGAAAGAATGAAAAGAAAAGAAGAAAACAATCTTATTTACCTTCTTCATCCCTTCTGTCAACAACAACTTTTGTCGATGCCATGGTTGAACAAGGACTAAGATACCTGTTGTTTCTGGCTGGGTCCACAAGATATTCTGCTCACGGGGGACCAGAGGAGATGGAGACTGGCTGCCTCATGCTGAAAGGTGGAAAGGCCGTCAGAGTGAATGCAGCATCAGCCCTAGCTGTATTTATGTCTATGTTGTGAGGGTGAATTCCTACACTGCCTGAACTCTTACCCTTCTGGGTAGGCTTCAGTATGGCAACTATGGACTGAAGGAACTAAGATGAAGAACTGCACCATTTTACTTTGTGCTATAAATGAGGCTTTTCATCTCTTACCTCAGGAACGCATCTCTGTGAAGTAGGCTGCTTTGCGTAAATTCAGTCGCTACCATGAAACATTGTTAAAGAAGGCAGCATAAATATATCACAGCATTTTTACTTGCAGCCAGCTGAAGTGAGTTGGTAGGGTGAACAGGAAGCAGCAAATGAGGTTTTAATGAGTGATACATCTCCTGCTTCTGAGAGGAAATTTTTGCCTGAGAGAAGTAAAACCAATACCACTGCAGAGGGAAGAAAACCACAGCTCTCAGCTCTCTTGAGTGAAATCTCCGCTGTCTCAGCAAATAAGCAGTGTAAGACAGCAGACGATACTGGCATGCAGTTTAAGAGTAGAAGAGAAGTACAAAACTTATGCTGCCACAAACTCATCTTAAAAAAGCAGATAACAGTCAGGGGGAGAAAGTGAAGTCAACCTGACTCTAATAGAGCTCAAACGATGCAGACTTTGGAAAATAATCTGTGCCTTATTTGATCAGCTTGACAATACAATGTCTAAAATAAATCACCTAGTTAAGAGAAGAAACAGAAGAGCTGAAAGAGGGGAACTGATTTAATGGAGAAGTAAATCTCTGAGCTAGATTTGCGATGGATTAATTTCTTTGTTTAAAATAGGAAAGTCTCCGGAGACTCAAATGTGATAGCTTACAAAACAGAGTAGCTTAGAAAACAGGGTAACTTAGAGAATGGAGTGTTTCCGATCCCTAAGCTTAAAGAAAATAATGAAAAGAAGATAATTTTTGTCCTCCATTTATACAAAGAATTTTTAAGTATACAAAATAAACGTACTATATAGAAAATCTTTGGAGCAAGAACAGTAGAAGGAAGAGTTTCCACAAAGTCAGCCACAACCAAAATTGCCATGTTAAATAAGGAACATGGCAGAATTATTGAAGAAATTGCCTTATTACATGACAACTGTTAGGCCTAAATGTCCCAGCTGGTCCATATGCCTTGGGGACGTGAAGCTGGCAGCACCCTGGCTGCTTCCCAACCCTTCCCTGGTTAGAAATTTTTTATGGTGCTTATATTTATCAAGCATGAAGACCGGATTAGCCATTGCAAAGTAGTTGCAGAGCAGTTTGTGGAGGAAGATGTTGGTTTCCTAAACATTGTGTTCCCATGTCCTTCACAAGAGATATCATCAAGGGACAATGTTTCAGTACGTTTCAGGCTACTTCTAACTCTGATTTGTTTTAACTTGGGAATAAAAAAAAAAACAAGGAAAAAAGTTCAGTTTCTGTATAAAACATAATCTTAGCATTGTAAATTGCATTTTCCAGCAAGAAGCCAGTGGATAAATTGTAATCTCTTTTGAGTACGTGTCATAACAAGCACCAAGAATTTGAAAGCCTGAACTGAAAAATATAGACTTGATAATAATACAGTTGTAAGAAAATGGTCAAATATCTGTTGTTTGACAGTGTCTGTCACTGCATTTGATGAGTTATCTTTATATCTACTGTTTTTTCCACCTGAAGTGCACTAGTGGCCCCTCCAACATTTGAGGACAGTTCCTAGCTTTAGTGGCCAGTTGTATCACCTGAACCTGTTACGTCAAATCTGCAGCTTCAAGACTTCAGCAGGCTTGAAGTTGACATAAATTCAATGCACCAAGTTTCTGTTAGCCTGCATGATCATTCCTGTTGTTTTCTGGCACCATCTTAGCATTAAAAAACTTACTCCCATGGTTCACTGGGCCAGAAGAACAGGTTGCTCTCACTTGACTTTCTATCCAGTTTCTAAATTTCTTATTGGTGTTTTATAGTCCTGTTTCTCAGAGGCCGTTCTGATTTTTCATGTGTTCCTGGCTAGGTCCTTTAGCCCAGATAGAATTCCACCATTACAAATGGCTTTATACATTTCTACAACACAGGACTTCACCTGTCCTATTCTGTAAATGGAGGCAAGGATTGTCCTAGTGCTTTACTTTGCCCAGAGTAGTCTCTGCCTACTGCTGACATTCAAGTCTCAGGAGATGGATTATGCAGAAAGTGTCTCACACCCACAAGGCTGCACATCTGTCCAGGACAGCTGGATGCCAAGTGACCTGATCAGAGCAGTACCTCCAAGTGCCTTCAGGACACCCAGAAGTCCTGAACTAAGGGCCACAGCCCAAGTGCCCATCTCTGTCCCAAATCCAACACATAATGACTACCCATGCGACATGCTCACAGCGTGTTTGCCGTGTTCCCTGTGCCACTAAAGCAGAACTGCAGAAACCCTGTGGACCTGCTCCAAAGTCACAGCATGCAGTTGCATGGCTGGGAATGTTTCAGTGTTTTTACATAAGTTTCTGCTTTTCACATTTGGGAAAGCAGGAAACAAAGAAGGAAGGGAGAAAGCAAAAAAGAGAAGAAGGGGAAAAATTAATATTTTTAATACTTTTTTACTTACTACTTAGTGGAGAATAAAAGAATAAAAAATAAATCTAAAATACACTTAAGGACATCTCTGTTGATTTATGACAGCCAGCATACTTTACATTGTATATTCTAGTTCAAGTTCAAACTGATTGCCAGATTTGAATCCTTCACCGAAGTTCAGTAGGACAGAGCATTTCCCTTGCAGCATGGGGGATGCCTTCTAAGATCATCTGAACATACTAGATCCTGCCATTTAAGGGTCTCGAGGCTCCGTTCTCTCTTTTCTCTGTCTCTGGTACACACTATAGTCTGATGAAGACTGAAATGCTTTACTTTAACTGAAGCCGATTAAGCTGGTATAGAGTATCTGGGTGAAATTTAATTGCCTGTGAAATACAGGAGGTCAGTTTAGATGATCTAATGGTCCCTTCTGGCCTTAAACTATACAATATCTGTTAAACAAGCCATTAAAATGTTGCTGTGTCTAGTAATCATGAAGATAACTAGAGCTTTTATAAATGCCCCCTAATTTAAAGGGTACCCCTTATAGTCTGCATACAAGCTCTAATTAGATATTTTAATAATGTCCCTAAATGTGGTAAGTGGTTTGTATAACCTAGAGTTTAATAGTTACTTGTTAATAAGGCATAGTGTACTTCTGCCATCAGAGCTGCACTGAAAGCACAGTAATGTTTCTGTGTTATATGGTTCAAAGCCTTTCCTAACAAAACATGGTTAGAAGATAGGCGTAAATCACAAGCGGTAGTCTTTTACTCAGTACGTTTTTACGCATAGCAATATAGGCTTGGGGCTGGCAGCGAGCCATTTATAGTCCTGTCCACCTAGTACAACGGCGGGACAGCTGAGAGGGAAGGCAATGCGTTGTCTCAAGGTTGAGCTACAGAGAAGCAAAGACAGGGAAGTTTAAGTGAGGGGACCCATTCTGCTTTTTTGCAATAAAGCCCATCCTAACCATGCTAAACCCCTGGCGTGTGGGAGAATGGATCCTGTGCATGCAGACCAGGCTTGGGTGTCAGGCAGCCCAGCTAAGTTCTATTGGGGTTGCGTGGCAAGGTTTTGGTGGCGAGGGGGCTGCAGGGGTGGCTTCTGTGAGAAGCTGCTGGAAGCTTCCCCCATGTCCGACAGAGCCAACGCCAGCCGGCTCCAGGACGGACCCACCGCTGGCCAAGGCCGAGCCCATCAGTGACGGGGGTAGTGCCTCTGGGAGAACAGAGTTAAGAAGGGGGAAAAGTTGCTGTTGAACAGAAGCTGCAGCCGGAGAGAGGAGTGAGAAGATGTGAGAGCACCAGCCCTGCAGCCCCCCGGGTCAGTGCAGAAGGAGGGCAGGAGGTGCTCCAGGCGCCGGAGCAGAGATTCCCCTGCAGCCCGTGGTGATGAAGACCATGGTGAGGCAGGCTGTCCCCCTGCAGCCCGGGGAGGTCCATGGGGGAGCAGATCTCCACCTGCAGCCCGGGGAGAGAGGACCCTACGTTGGAGCAGGGGGATGCCCGAAGGAGGCTGTGACCCCGTGGGAAACCCACGCTGGAGCAGGCTCCCGGCAGGACCTGCGGATCTGTGGAGAGAGAGGAGCCCACGCTGGAGCAGGTTTTCTGGCAGAACTTTTGACCCTGTGGAAGGGGCCCGTGCTGGAGCTGTTTGTGAAGGACTTGCGTTGGAGAAATTTGTGGAGGACTGCCTCCCGTGGGAGGGACCCCACGCTGGAGCAGGGGAAGAGCGAGGAGTCCTGCCCCTGAGGAGGAAGGAGCGGCAGAGACAACGTGTGATGAACTGACCCCAACCCCCATTCCCCGTCCCCCTGTGCCACTGCAGGGGAGGAAGGAGAGAAAATCGGGAGTGAAGCTGTGCCCAGGAAGAAGGGAGGGGTGGGGGGAAGGTGGTTTTAAGATTTCATTTTATTTCTCATTATCCTAGTCTGATTTGATTGGTAATAAATTAAATTAATTTTTCCCCAAGTTGAGTCTGTTTTGCCTGTGACAGTAATTAGTGAGTGATGTCTCCCTGTCCTTATCTCAACTCATGAGCCTTTTGTTGTATCTTTCTCCCACTGTCCAGCTGAGGAGGCGAGTGACAGAGCAGCTCTGGTGGGCACCTGACCTCCAGCCAGGGTCAACCCACCACATGAGTGGATGCTCCCTGTGGCTTTGTGCTAAGCAGGGCAGCTCTTTAGCCCTGAACTACACCTAACTGGTGTAACAGGGCTCAGATTCATACAACTAAACACTCCTACCCTCCAAAGCTGAGAGGCCCCCTCTTTCAGAGCAGCATAATGCTTCCCGGCGCACATAAACTCAAATATTCTGCCCAGACATTATCCAGGTGAGCAGCAGCTGTCCCACACCAAATTTGCACTGAGAACTATATTAAGAAACTAACCGTAGGGATGATTGCATGGGCCCATGACCCCTGCTCTATTTAGTTTTAAAAATACACATTTTTTAATCTTAGGTGTAATTTACATTAATGTATTGGTAGCTTGGCAGGTGCCTGGAGGAACAGGGAGAAAGGAGGAAGAATGGCTCAGAAACAGAGTACTGCTCAGCAGGCACTATGTTGAGACAATGCCATATCTGTTGGCTTTTGTATCACAAATTTAGGATTTTTACCTTCACAACCTTATAGTCAAAGCTGGGGAACACAGCTTCTTTTGGAGGCAGTTTTGTTCCAACCAGATGAGGGTGACACCCAGCACCCCCCCGCGGGCTCTGCAGAGGCCAGGTCTACCAGGGTTCCCAGCAGGAGGGGGTAAGTGCATGGGTAAGATGGACATGGTTTTGAACCACAGCATGTTAAACCTGCTTCTGCAGAATACTTTGCTTCAGCTGCTAAATGAACATGCCGTAAGAAGTCTTTTTGATCAGTGTGGGGCTCTGCCAGCAGGTTCCTGTAACTGATATCCTGGCATAAGGCACTCTGTCTCGTTCTCAGTGTCTGCCTTGTGTGCGTCTTGCGGTACAGTTACTCTGTTCACCCATTTGTGACACGGTTTGGTCAGGCTGCAATATTTGGCTAATGAGGTATTTTCCTCACTGAGGTAACCCTAAAAGTAAATTAAGTAGTACCAAGGTATAGACCCAGGCATTTTGACTCCCAATTGCCTCCACTTCTAGATTATTAAAAAAGTACCTGATACCTACTGTCATGCAATAACCAGAGAGTCAAACAATTTATTCCTAATGGCTTACTGGATCTTTTTTCTGTTCACAGAATATCTGGAAAAATATGAAATATATAATAATTCAGGTTAAAATTCATTGCACCTAACTCTAACCATCAAAAGTAAATTTTTAGCTCCTATTAGTTGTCTGAGCTATCTCTATGACCAGCCTAGATGACAACTCTAGATTGGCAGTTTCCTTTTCAAATAGCTACAGTTAGGCAAGATGAATTATCCTCTCCCTCCCCTGAATTATTTATGTGAGCTATTTCCAGCCTTTGTAAGATACCGTATGATTATTTGCCATATAGGACTCTATATATGTGATGAGTTGCCCTGCCGCCCAGAGTACTATGTTTCCCATCCTTTTAAGGAACAGGAAACTGGAAAAATGTTCTGCGTAATTTTCACCTTCCAATCTTTTTTCAGGTTTACATTAGAAATTAAATTTAATTTCTCTATGCAAATGCTCTTTCTTTCTTACTTCAGAATAGCTGGCTTTCTTTATAACCACAGAAGAATGTGACTGAAGCCAGGTTTATCAGGCATTTAACAGATGCTGCACTTGGTTTTCTGTTGTCACGCTAACGCTGTCTAAATGGAGGCACCCTTGTGCACCAACCTGTTTGCAAAAATTATAGCCAGACCTCGTCTAGTGCCTTCCTGCTGAAATAGCTGTGTGAATGAAGCTGGTTTTATGTCTGCAGCATAATGTGGACCCCTCCAAAACCATATGGGAAAAGATGTCGTGTGCAAATTAAGCACACCGGGCTGCAGGTTTGACAGATTTTTCTGCTCACCAAGTCATCTGGGATTGCAGATTTCATCACCAGGGCCTCAGAGCATGCCAGAGAGGTTGATAACTTTAGTGCCAGTTCATGGGTGCTGAGGCCAATGTTGCAGCTGATATAAATATGAAAATATGTCACCTTATTCAGAATAGCTTTTCTCTCCACTGTCAACTTCAGTATTTCCAACGTAATTTCCTTGTGCTGCTCAAGTTATTTGTCTTCTTATTCCAGGACCTTAGAAAGGCTTGCAAATAACCACAGGGCAAGTTCCATTATAAATTTTGATTCAACTATTTGTTTGTGTGAAAATCTGCAGTACCAACTAACAGAAGCAAACTGTCATTATGCATAGAAATATTCTGAAATATATTTCAGAAGTACATTTTTTTGTATCTCTAGTAATAACAGCACTGGCTCATTAAATGGAGAAAATGCTCTATTCATATGCTCCTTAGTATTCATAACAAGATTTACAACCTATCACCATTAGAAGGTATCTTTTCAAATGATACAAAAAAGCATTTTGAATACTAATTTTCATGATTAATTATTTCCATGAAGAACAGTCCTTGAAAAAGACAAATTCCTCACCGTTTAAAATGACTATGCTGTAGTTGATTCACTGACTGTTTCCATGGGTTAACTAAATTAATTGTTTTCCCTATAGCAATGTTTTCTATTTATTTTATCCAGAAGTTTAATCCAGTTTTCATTATATATAAACCTGTGGCCACTGTCTTGCGGGAAAATAAGCTATTCCTATCACTAGAACTATGTATCTTTAAAAAGAAGAAACTTATACATTCTGCTCCAAACCCTGTAAATAAGAAAGTCTCCTGTTAGTTATTCTTTGTATTTCAGTTTTAAACTTTTCTGCTAAAAGGGGAGGCTTAAACTGAATGAAACTAAAAGAAAATTTAAAACAGCCAGAAATATCTGAATGTACACTTCATTATAATATAATATTTTAAAAGCCTATATTAATTTCTGAGGAATTGAGAATTTATGTTTTTTCAGATAGACAATGGTAATATGGGGTTAGATAACATAAAAATAAACACCCTTTTTCTTTTTTTACTTTTTAAAAATTTGTCTTAGCAGCTTAAATGCACTTCTTTTTTTCCCCTGGCAATGGTTTATTGTAGAAATCCCTCAGACAATAACAGAAATTGGCAACCGCTGAGTGTGACCTAAAACACATGCCATGAAATGTGTGTTCCTGCAACTGCTTGTGTCCATACATTTGGCACGAGTTTTGTGATGCTGTATTAGTGGTAGTGTTGGGAAGCATAAGGGCTTTTTGAAATTTGAAAAACGTGGAAATAGGTTTTAAAGTCATGAGGAAACAGTTGCAAACATTTTCTTGTGGCAAGCATGGAACTTGTTTTAAATTCCAGATGTGGTTTTACATTAATGTCTCTTGAGGAAGCAACCTTTCAAAATCAGTCTTGAAAAAGTAGTTATGGTTGTCATATCCCAAGGTAAATAACACGTTTGCTGGCTGTATCATCCTGGAGAGTAAGTTTTACTTGTTTGTGCAGCAAGAAGTCCCAGTCCTTGCATTGTTTAAACAATTCTTTCAAATGAACATAACTCCTATAACAACCGTATGGTTGCAAGGATGTGGATAGAACATGAGGAGAAGTGGAAGCAAAGGCTTCCAAACAAGGTGGCAGTGAATGAATGCATTAGCAAGGAGAGAAATAATGATAACTTGAAAGTCAAGAAAATGCCAAGCAATGAAAAGAATGGTAATATGATGCAGAAGTTCTGCTTTTTTTCTTTTTAAACTCATGTTGGTAAAAGTATTGTCATTTTTATCTGCAGCAGCAAATCTCAAATTAGAAATATATATATGTAAGTATTTGAAACTGGATATTACTTTTTTAAGAAACACCTTAAATACTAAAGGGAGAAATGTATATTGCCTGGACAAGTAAATGGTTTGTAAATACTTTATCATGCACCAAAACAAAATAGCATAGGAAAATAACATGGAAGGGTGTTTCTTACTTTTGAGTTGGAAGGGAACAGTTTTCCTCCTGTAGGAAAAACATGGCATCCTCTTATCCCAGAGGAGTACCCTAATTGCTCTCAGAGTGTGAGATGCCAGAGATGTTTTCTCCCATGGCACTCGCTGTTTTATAAGGACAATGTGGGAACTCAGATTTCTCACTCCTGGATTCTCCATTTGCTGAAATCCCTTCCCTGGACATGCAAATTCTTTTCAAAGGAAAGTACTTCCCAAATGTTATATTCCTGGAAAAAAAAAAAATCCTTTAAAAAAAGAAATCAAAAAATCAATTTCTTTTAAAAAATTGTAACTAGCTCTACCCTGTATCTCAGCCACTGATTTTTTGGTGCCAGTGGGAAATAACAGGTAAATACAAAGTCCCCTGGAAGAAACATCAGAAAGCTAAGGAAAGGCAGCAGATCTTATTCACTAGGCACTTGCCTGTGGCCTGAAGGTTAAGATTTAACATTTCCTTACCGTCATTACCCTCAAGCTCAGGGAAGCTAGTTTGGGGTCCAGAGGCCAAATACAACCCATCGGTTCTTTTAACCAGACACTTGCAAGATCTTGGATCATAAGTGGCATTGAAATGACTTGTCCTGTATCTCCTACACAGATGGTTGAGAGTTTCCAACCAACTTTTCCTCTACCATAAGGAAACTTCTGGGATCTCAGCCACTGCCTTTGAGCAGCTACCTCATAAGCCATAAAATCTCAGTGAAAAGGTGGCCACACATTTCAAACTAAGCTTCTCATGTGAAAAATAGGCCCTTGAGCAAATAACTGATGAGTGATAATGGTGCTGTAACTCAACATTAACCATGCTGCAAAGTTCTGTATGAATTCTGCTCCCAAAGGGCAGCAGACTTAGAAACCCTCTTTTAGCAAATCAGATTTTCAGAGCAGGTAGACGTAATTTTTTAAGTCACATCATCTACCCTCCACTGACATTCCACTCAAACCAATATGTGGCCTTTTACCTAAAGTCACCATTTCACATGTATTTTAGATTGTAGTGACTGCGTGATTTGCTTTGACAAGCATACTGATGACTTTGCCATTAGGTAAGGTAGGACACTGACCTTCTCAAAAACCATGTGAAAAGAAGCTCAGAAGAGAATACATTAACCCTCCTCTAACCCACAAGCAGTTCAAATGTACATTACAGAATAATTCTTCTCTGAAGCCTTTATGAAAGAGCAGCTGCCACAGGGCACCGTATTTTCTACATTCAAAGAAAGATGTAATGCGTTGAAGGAGAGACCATCAGAGTCCACTGGAGAGCAGGCAGCCCCTCAAGTCGCATAGCTGCTGTTAAGGTGAATTATTGCAAAACATCCCATTAAAGTATTGTCCTAATACTGTAGGTAGTTCAGTGGCTATTTTCAAGGAATCAATTACCTCAAGCCAATATGTTACGCCAAAGATTGTCCTGCAAGTCCCAGAGCACACAACGGGCCAGCAAAAGGCAATTTGCCTGCTCTCTGATGGGGGCTGCTTGCGTCTAATTTCATTCCAAGACCATGGATATCATGACTGGGTTTCATAAGGGAATACTCTATGGTAAAATTGGAATGGTGGCTGAAAACAGGGAGAGAAGCAGTTTCCCCCCAAACCTCCCAGAAATAAGCTGCAGGCAGTAAGAAGCAAAAACACCCACAGGGTCTTCCTTTTGAAGTTTGCAAGTGTAGAGGAGCTTCCTAAGAAAATCTAAAAAGGGGCAAGGAAGAAGAGAAGCAGAAGAAGGAGAGAAATGATAATAAACTCAAACAGATGCTTGGCGTAAGTGAAGGCTGTGCATAGAGCTGTGTAGTCTGTGAAGAGTACTTGACTTTGCTTTCGTGCTAACAACTGGTGTTGCGAAGGATACGTCAATAACCGATGCTGTCAGCTGCCTTGCACTAAGCAGCTAAACGAAGTTCAGCTTGCTTGATAAATCTCTTATCAGCGAGTTGCACAAAACTTCAGTGTTGCCTTTTTATTTGTCATTTATTGTCACCATTAAATACCACCTCAGTGCTGTTACGGTCATCTGCTTGGTCAGTCACCTGAACCTATCATTCCTGTGATAAAGCATCTGCCAAGCATGGAAGAAAAGGTTCACTTTGGTCCTACACTTATTTTAAGCACATCAACAAAACCTTGATAAACAAGCTTATTAGGAACCTGCCTACCCACCAGGGAAAGTTTCCACCTGAATTTAATAAAAATACGCAATGCAGTTCAGGTTGTTATGTTTCATACTTTAAAGTACAAAATGATGGGTGTTTTTCTTTCCCTTTTAAAGGATACACTCCAATTTGCTACCATAAAACAAAGGCGACTGTACAAATTTGAACAGTTTGAGAAGCACAGTACATCATTTTATTATTAAAAGTGCTCTGGCCAACATTAAGAAAGGTCGGTGGTGCCGTTAGTAAAAAACTAGTAAGGTTTAAATTGCACAGATCTTGAATATGGGCTTTATAAAATAAAAATACATTTGATTTGAGTGAGTGTGAATTAGGCTTCCAAATAATAGCATTCTCCAGGGTAATTGCATTACTGTAATGTAGTTTGCTCTTTCAAAAATAGCAGGCAATGGTCACTTATAAGGCAATTATTTTATTGAGATACGTCAAACACTAACAGAGGAAGCAAAAAAGGAAAGCTGCACTTTTACATGATATGTTTTGAGATCATTTTCAGACACCTTTTTTCAGCCATTTTAACTTTCTTGCAGAATCTACTGTTAGCAAAGCTTTCATATTTAAAACCTGCTAGGTATAAAGTATACACAGGAGTTCAAAGCTCCCTGTGTCGTGCTATCAGTCTTGCAAACAGTGCTCACACTCAGAAAATTCTCCAATATCTGAGATTTTTCCTAAGGAAATGAAATCTGACTAATGTGCTTCCAACTCTTAAGTGCAGAAATGTAACAGAATTCTTGGAATCTCAGATTCTCATTCTCTACAGTGTCCTAAATGTTCACATGCAGATTTCAAAGCAATATAAACAGATAAAGAAATGACTATTTTTCAAAAAAGCTGAGCAGTGTGGCAGGTTTTTTTCAGTTCCCTCTGTATACCATGATAACTAAGCATTTAAAATAATTTCTGTGTTTCTGAAGATTAAGGTCAGAGATTATTGGATCGTAAAGTCTGACCTTCTGTATCTCAAAAAACATTACATTTCACCCAGATACCTGCAAACCAGACCCCAGAACATTTTTCCACTTAAACCCTATACTCCGATTTCTTTGAGCCTTTGGGGACGTATAGATACCCAAACAACTCAGTGCTTCTCTTTTGAGGAGTTTGCTCTGACTGTCAGCTCTTGTTACAGCTGTTTCTTATTTCTAATTCAATTCTCTCTGACTTCTATTTCCAACTGCTGGTTGCCACTACGCCTTTCACCAGTCAGCCAAAGAGACCATTAACATCCAGCTGTTCTTCTTCAGTGATGTTGCTCCTTAATCGCTTTTTCAATAACAGAAAAAGGATGAGGAAAAGCTCTTCTTCGAGGCATGGATTACACTTGTGGCTCTTTTCCAGATGACATCCAGTCCTACAATGCTAATATCCTCAGTACATCTCACCAGGGCACTCATCTATTCACAGGAAAATCCCACTGAATTGCCATGGAACTAAAAAAGTCTTCTGAAGAGTCTGTTTCTCTCTCTTGACCATTAAGGGAGCTCTGAGTGGTTAGATGAGAGGTCTAGTGTCAAAAATAGAAGTCTGTGAAAAGATTCGCACCCCTCTGGCTGTTAAATTGTGCAGAGACGCCCCTGACTTCTGCTGCACCGTGTTAAAGAACAGCAGAAAGGTTGTATCTGGGGCAGATAATTTAAGGAGGTTGATTAAGATGTTGCTTCATTTTGTATTGTGGGCATTTTTAATTGAATTAAATATGTCAGTAAAATACGTTAATACAGATTTTCCCATGCCATTTATTTTCCTGTGAAATTCTATATACTTTAGGTTTACTTATTCCAGTTTCAGGTTGCTTAAGAAGTATTGTATTAAAAGATAGTTTTGTGGCAATAGTTGAAGGATGTTTAGATGTTTGCACTGGAAAATCAATGAATATATTGCATGGTAATGCAGTTACAAATATGGACAGCTAGAGGACTGATTTTGGATTTACTTCCCATGCCAATGTTAAGTGGAGCAACTTAAGTTTTAGAGCAATTGAATCAGGCTATTTTGCAAACATAACAAGGCATCTCCACTTTAGCAGTCTCTTGAGTCCACGTTAGTTCTGTAATGCACTGTGAAAGGAGTGTAATTTAATTTATTTTTTTAAATGAAAATATAGATTTGACAGTGCAGTTTTGCTTGAGAATGTGAATTTGACAGCAAATCTCCTGGCTGTGAGAGGCCTTGCTTGTAATAAGTCACCTCCTGACAACCCCTAAATCCCAGGCTGAAATGAATATGAATAAATTACATTGAATGCTTCTGTCCTAAAGCTGGGTGCATTTTGCCTTTTCTTCCTTCGGTTTCCTTTCCTTTTTTTAATTTCTTTCTCTTCTGTCACCTTCCACTTTTCCTAAGTCTTTTTCTTTGTTTCCTTGCAGAAAAACCTGCAGTTCTAAGAAAGAAAAGACATCTTAGCAGCTACTTTTTTTTTTTTCACCATTTAAGTGCTTTTTTGTCTCCAGAAAGATTTAAGACATGACTAACAACTTTGCCTAATAAGTTCTAACTTATTTTGTTTTGTTTCACCTGGTCACGGCCATCTTTCTTGTCTACCTCCTCTTTACTACAATATTTCTAACACTTCTGGTTATAATCATGTCTCCTACCCATTTCTTTCCTTGAGTAAGTCTTTCCTATTATTATTATTATTATTATTATTATTATTATTATCATTATTATTATTATTATTATTATTATTATTATTTTTATCTAGATATTCTTCTTTCCTACTGTGTCTGTTAATTTACTTTCCCTTTTTAGGCTTTTTTTTTTTCTCTCTTTTTGCCTCTGAGGTGGTGTTTTCTGCCTCAGCTGTACTGGCAAGACTTGAACCATCATCTCAGGTGTTTGGCTCTAAAATTCTCCGGGCTGGGATGCCTCCTGGCTGGAGGCTAGTTCAGAAAGTCTCAAAACTCTGTTCACTTGAACTCGCTCAGAAGAATCGTTGTGAATGACAAAGTCGTGGTGAAGGGACTCTTGCCCAGGCGTTGGGATTTTAAAGGCACACACCACCACCACTGCCCCAACATCCCCTTCCTTCTTGCCCCGGTCCCAAAACTGCTATAGCCAATTTTCTATAATGCGGGCAGAGAATTATTTACTGCTCTAGTTCCTAGCTCCCATAAAATACTGCATTATTCCTCAATCTTACCAATCTAGCATTTTAAACGGGAAACAATTATTGTTGATGGGTGACAAAAGTTTCATGCCAACAACTCTGTTGTATTTTCTCACCTTTGTCTTTTTGTTAAGAGAAAACAGCAGCCTAATTCAGCAGGCTGGTAAGCTGAACCAGTAGGAAAGGCTGCAATTGCAGCTGTTTCTCAGTACTCTTAAGCCCATATCTCTTTGCTTTTAGCAAAGTTTAAAGCAGTTCTGTTCAGGATTTTTTCAGATACTTTTTTCCCACTGGAGGACACATCATTTAAATAAATTTATGGTTAAAAAAAAGGATTCTGTCACTGTAAAGCATGTTAATTCAATACTGTTTAGCTGAAAAGTCTCTCTTGATTCAAAAGAACTTCCTTCTGACATCAACTTAAAGCAACAGAAATTAAAAATAAAATATTGAAACAGTATTCCTATTGAAATTATTTGGAAAAAAGATCTGGATTATTTTCATTAAAGTGTTCAGACTTTATTTTTATTGTGGTTTGTGGCAGGAAAATTTTACAAAATCTCGAAAATGCCCACAGTGGCAGATGCAATTCTGCTCTTTTGATGAGTTTGTTATATATGGTATTACAGAGAAAATTTTGTTTTTGTAACTATACAGCTGCATTTGTATCCATTTGATTCTACACCATGGTAATGCATACTAATTCGCTTTCCCCGCTTGTCATCCTCGTAATCATCGGCCTTACATTTATCCTGGTTTATTGCACAAAAGTAATTTAATACTTTAATAATGAAATAAATTATACACTACAACTCCAGCTTTAAATGCCTATTTCATTAACATTTTATAATTTTATTTTCCACATAAGATCTACCATATAACTCCCTGTTGCTCCAATAAATCATTTTACAACTCTATTCAGTGTTTGGTGATTATGTTAAATTTATTCCAGAGCTCATATGCTACATCATATTAAATATACCTCAGCCAGGTGTTGCAGTTTTCATTTGCTGAACCATTAAAAGCTCACAAATGAACATATATGAAAAATTTAGCTTCTGAAATAGATTTATTAATAGTTTGTGTCTATAACTAAACCAACCTGCCACAAATTGAAAAGGGCATGGATGAACAGGTAGTATCACCATTCCTACTCCTCACACCCAAGTTGTACTACCGACTACTTAAAATACAGAAGGGTTCTCACAGTGACGGTATATCTGATTTCTTTAACCACGTCCTGTGTTTCAGGATGTTTCCTAACTTCACTCTTGTTCTGTATGGGGACTATTGGTATATTTTCCTTTTCCAGTGGTTTCTGGCTGTTTCCAGCCAACATCTCTGAAGCCGGTGAGAGTCCCTCCCGAAACATCTAGCCTCTCCTTCTTGATCAGCTTACCCGCCTTAAGGTTTTGCTGTCTCCAAGGGCAATAACGCACTCGAGGCCAGAAAAGCGCCTAGGCACCTATGGGCAACGTAGGCATCTGCATTCCAGCACGACCGCCCACCAAACCTCTGGAACCTGCTTTGGTACCCACACAGCTTTTGGACACCCTGGCCAGGCCGAGGTGATGGAGCTGCCTGGGAAATGTCACGTTAGCACGGCTGGGACCACTGACTCCTCCGTGGAGCAAGGACTATGGCTTATGGAGATCAGCAAGTCCAGTCAGCTGGAAGGATGTAGTCTTGAGGTCAGGTACCCTTCCCAAAAACATGTTTCTGCTCCCCACTGGGCTCTAGGCAGGCTCTGGTTCGCTTCTGGCCTCCCTCTCCCAAACCTCGTGAATGTTGCACGTGGCCTGGCTTCAGCGGAAGGAGCAGACTCACCTCATCCCGGCAGGTCTTCCCTAGCAGAGGGTGATGTGGGAGCCATGACCCCTCAAGACGTGCAGCTGGAGGAAGGGGTATGTCCGCTTCTGGAGGTCCTGTGTCACCGCATGTCCCCTTGCCCCTTCCAGCACCACAGCAGAGCTCGGGTTCCTACCCCCAGTGGGCACCTCTCCGCAGGCACTAACACCCCTGGGGATCTGGGGAAACCTACAGCACAAAGGGAAGCAGCCACATGATCATAGACTCATAGAACAGTTTGGGTTGGAAGGGACCTTAAAGATCATCCAGTTCCAACCCCCTGCCATGGGCAGGGACACCTTCCACTGGACCAGGTTGCTCCAAGCCCCATCCAACCTGGCCTTGGACACTGCCAGGGATGGGGCAGCCACAACCTCTCTGGGCAACCTGTGCCAGTGCCTCACCACCATCATCATAAATAAAAGTCTTCCTTATATTGAATCTAAATCTACCTTCTTTGAGTTTAAAATCATTGCCCCTTGTCCTGTCACTACAGGCTTTGGTAAAAAGTCTCTCTGTCTTTCTTATAAGCCCCCTTTATATACTGAAATGCCACAAGTGATCTTAAATGCCTCTGAGTGTCCTTTTCTTCCCAGCACTGTGAAGGCTAAGTAGCTCCAAGTGAATGTACATGCTCTATCCTAGAAGCTGATCAAACAAATTACAGACGAATATATTATACAGAGAAAATTCAGCTTTACAGTATGAAATTCCAAGTAAGAATTCACAACTATTAATCTAACCCACAGTCTAAAGTATCCTAATCAATATTTCATACACATCAGAGTAAACATGGAATAAACTGAAAGTGACTCACTTGAAATAGAGGGATTTACTTCTTTGAAAAGACAGTAAGATGAGCTCCTGAATGAATGAACAGACAGTTGAAAGAAAGGACACGGTCTAAACTCTGGACATAAGGATAGGATTGCCTAAATGGCATTTCTCAATTGCAAAGTTTCTTATGTTCTTGTAAAAATATAATACTTTGCCCTCAAAAGAGATATGAAATTTGAGAGGAAATAAGAGCTGAGAAATAGTCACTGCTCTGTGTCTGAAGAGTATTTTAGCTCATCAAATGTAACCTTTGAGAAAGGTAAAGACACCTTTTATGCTCATCAAGGAAAAAGCTTACATGACATTTCCCAAGTCTCCTACTTACCCAACTGTCCAGTCGGCTGCAGCAGCAAGTGCCCAGGAGTAGCACAGAGCAGGGATGGCTGTTGTCTCCTGTCTCCCAGACTGTCACATTTTCAACTCCCACCGCTGCTGTTTCTTTGCCCTGTTTTTTATGTCCATTTGACAGAGCTGGGCTAGAATGATTTTCTATTGGCTCTGAAGAGAAGGCAGCATCTGCGTGGTTTTTGTGCTCCATCCTACATTTAAAAGCATGGTGAATAGTTTAATAGGTGGAAGAAAACCTGGGGGCTTTTTCTAAAGAATAAAAAGCTTCAAGGCCTGGGCTAGCAAGGTATTCCTGGAAAGACTATGGAGAAGGAAGAAAGGCGGGGGCTGCTCTGGGTCTCTGTCCCCTCTGTGTAGACCCATCTCTACCCTTGAGGCCACTGCAGTGAAGCCCATCTTCTCAGGTCAAGTCAGGTGAAGAAAGTCCATGGATGAAGTTCCTGAAATGAGGCATTGTCATCAGGGTTCTTATGCCTCTGTCCTTATGTCCAAGTGGATGTTGAGTGTCTTTATTTTCGGTCATAAGACCATACAGAAAAGGGACAAGAGCATCCACAGTTCTGGAGAAGCACCATTTTGTGGGTGCGTTCATACACAAATAAATGATAATATAAAGAATACTATTAGTCTTAATCAGTAAAGCCCACAACTTGCACAATCCACAATTAGAAACTATGGCTCCTTGCAGCCTATTATCTTGCTAACATTATTTCTCATTTCCCGCTTAACAAACTGGACTTGACATCCTTCCTCTTGCCATTTATAATCACAACATCCTTGTACCTTTTTTCTTTCAAAATCAGCTATTGAGGGCTTTTTTACCTATTTTACCTCCTGCTCAAATTTCTTATCACCCACTACCTTACCTCAGGAAAACTTTACCCCATTGCCTGTTTTCTCTAATTTAAAACTCAAATGTGCACATTCATTTTATGCTGATATCACTAGAGCAATACAGCAGTGTTTGCACACTACTAGCGGCCATATATTTGGTTTTCTTTTCCATTCTATAAATGCAGTCCTGATTTCTGTTGCTTCTGCTCCTTCAAAAGTAAAAATTATGAACTTAAAGAAAAACATGTTTATCTGCCAATGCAGATGGCAGCAGCCCAGTGCTAGCAATTCTGAGTACATGATTATATATTGCTGCTGTCCTCTGTTAGTGAAAGCAGGAGCACTGGGCTCTGTAGAATGAATATTTCCTAAACAGTGCTATACTCTGTACACCCAGTAGTACTATTGTGATTTGCATATCTTCTTTTTTTCCTTAGAATGAAAACATACCAGTTTGTTATAGCTCTGAAGTTGACAATGAACCATTTGTACACTACTAGAAATTACTACCTGTATTTCTTAGGGTACAAAAAAATATTTTATTATAAAGAAGCTCACAATCTATTAAGTGGGAGACACTTTGCCTGAAAAGCAAGTGTTAGCACAGATTCCTGAACCTCTGCTGGGATCTTATTTCATATATGCTTGAAAAGACCAAAAGTAATAAGTAGAAGTAGAAGTAGAGATACGAGGCAGAGGAGAAAAGTATTTTATCCATATACACAAGTATGCATAAGTATTCAGTAGTGATTTACATTTAAAATATATTCTATATTCTTACAATGAGAGATAGCATGGTTCATTCTGGAGTAAGAAACAGCTTCTCTAGATACAACTTATAGTGTAATTAACAGAACCCTAAAAATGCATGTACTGCATAAAGTGATCAGCAACTTTGGCTCATTTACACCAAGAGAAAATTTGTCCTTCATCATTCAAGTTCACCATTTCTGATTATACCACTTCTTTTCTGTTTTTCCAAGTACCTATTGAAGTTTGAAGGTCAGAAAATGCTTGACTAATGTAAAGTTACCTCAGTATACTTTCTTCTGACCTTTAGGTAACTGATGAGGATTTTAAGTAGCCACACAGTTTTTAAGCCATTCCCATGGCATTTATTCAGGAAGGAATTACTCCCGACATTCAGCATTGCTGTATTTCAGACTGCCAGCGCTTCAGCTATCATCATTGCTCCAGTTCACTGATCAGGCAGAGCTGGATGAGGTCTGGGGCGTCAGCTGCTCTCGACGGGTTCAGCTTATAAATTCTCATGATCATAGGTTTTAACCTTATTTCAGCAATGTCCTCGATTTCCCAGTGTCTGTTCCTTAACTTCAGGCTTGCGGATCTGCCTCCGTGACAAATGTCTCCATTAGAACATATCCTTTTATTTTCTCAGTCTCAGTCCACATGTTTAAAAAGGTCTTAGAGATTTAGGAACTAATAGAGCTAGGCAAATACTGCAAGAAATGTCAGTGAATTATTCGTTCAATATTTTTTAATGAACTCTCTTCATCTGTGTCCAGCGATAGTCCAATGCATGGCTTTCACAGCTGGCAGAGCTAAAGAACCAGCAATTTTTAAATGAGTGTTGGAGTCTAACATCAAGAGGCACTTTCCATAAAATACTTATACCAGAAATCAGCTTTTAAGAGCTCTAAGAATTTAATAGGGAATTGGAGCACTCCTGTTAGCATGAAGAAGTCAAGGAAGCATTGCAGCTGTGTTTCAGACAGGTGCAAGTCACCACTCTCAATGTAAGAATAACCGCCTAAAATTCAGTAACATATGCTGAGCTAATAGCCTGCTCTGGCCTTACAAATGCTGCTATCACTCTGTCACTGCCTGTGGCAGAGTTTATTTCTTTTCCTGCCAATGCCCTGCGAAGAGCAGGCTCAGCCGGAGCAGAAGACCCAATGCTGACCAGTACTGTGTCCTCTGCACACCCGGCGGCACGGTGGCCAGCGTGGTGGTACTCTACTTCTCTCCGAAGCAGCTTGCAAAAGATGCTTTGTGGACGGACTGTGGACTGGGACTTGTGAAAACGAATGATAACAGCAAAGGGGTCCCTCCCGTCCCCTTCAGAGATGGCAGAAGCGCGTTGGCTCTGCATGGTAGTTGGCTACACAAACACACCTACCTCTCATTTCCATTTCGGCTTAAGCCACAGCAAGTGGTACTACAGAATGCACTTCTTTTTTCACAGCAGACATTTAACTTGGTTTAAAATCTGCAGGCTACTCGAAAGCCATGTGGCATCTTGAGAGGTTTGTCAGTTTACTGCAAGCAAGATTTATTTATCTCCGAGTCAGAAGCAGCAGCGCTTCAGGAAGCACCGTAGTCATCTGATCTGCAAGGGCGTCTTGTTTAAAGATTTCATAAGTAGTTCATTATCTATGAATGGGCTATGGGCTATTTTCCAATTAATCTATCCATTTTATTCAGGCCTGCATACTAACAATAATAGATCAAAAGAACATGTATTCCTCTTGCTTCAAGTGCTTCTCTGTTGCGCTGGTAATATCCTCTCCTCTAGAGCGGTTTATTTCTTTGCTCTTTTTTCACTTCTGGCCTGCCCTGAAACATCAGTCCGATTAGGGTGTCTGAGGACTTGAGTTCCCCCATAACCGATTTGCAGCGCAACACTGAAAGTGTTTTTCTTCTCCAAACCAGAAACATTCTCTGTGGCTATAGATAGATTAAAGGAAATCTGAGGAGTAGAGAATCTCAAATTCTAAGAGCAATAAAATAAAGCAGCTCTTTATTGGCAACCTTGATCAATATCAGAAGGGAAAAGAAATCAGCATTCGTTGCTTTTGCCAATAGTTTTTCATGAGTAGCCCAGTAGCTCATTTCTTCCTGACAAGGCAGTGTATCAGATGTAAATGCAATCCTCAAGAAAACATTCACTTAAGATGCCAAAACCTGTCGCTGTCCAAGTGAAATACAAGTAACTGTATAATTAATTTCTATTTTTAAAAAAGTGTCCAGGCAACCAAATAACATACTTATCTGCTTAAAAAAATTACCAAATTTAAACAGAAGGAATTCTGCACTAGTCTGTTAATGCCCATCATAAAAATGTCACCATCATTTATTCTATTTATGACTAGACATCCGGTGTTTCATCATGTTTTAAACACATTTTCTCTAGTCAGACTCAATCATTTACAGGAATAAGTCACAGTACTTTGACATAAATACTTTCCTGGGGCTACACCTGTAAAAAAAGTTCTTGAATCATTCTGATGGTGAGTAGTGACAAACAAAGAAAGTGAAATAAATGATAGTGGAATACTATTTTTACCAAACTGAGAAAATTTCCTCAGAACACTCCTTGTTTCATTTTTTGCCTAGTTAGCTGTCAGACAGGGAATCTGCCCTGTGCTAGAAACACAGGAGGTTTTTAGCTACTCTTACAAAGCAAGGGAAAATGGGTTTCATACCAAAAATTGGATACTCAAACTTTGCGTGATTTTGCTATGTCTGGGTGAAAGGCTGAAACATTTAAATACGCAATTAAATATAACATCCTGCAGTTGATACATGCTGTCTGAATGGACTAGGGAAGCTTTTCCCATCAACTTTTCTCCTCATCATTATTCATACAGGCAAAGAGGTTTTCTTCAGAAAGATTCTTGGACGAATATCGTTGTAAGACCACAGGCATTCGCATGAACATGGATATTTGCCGGGTTTGACCATTTATCATTTATTACTTATTTCAGCTAGCTGCACAAAATAAGAGCTGAGTCTCACATAGCACCCTGTGTAAGTGCCAAAGTCTGAGATGTCAATATTTAAGACCACAGGCGCACAGAGCCACTGCCAAATCTGTGCATTCCCAGAACTGCCTCAATGTCCTGATTTCTCAGTTTATCAGCAGCGCTACCATTCATACAAAAAAGGATTCACATTAAACCACATTTGATTTTTCTTAAAAATAAGCAACTAACTGTTTGATTTGCCAAATAGAATCGGATTCAAACTGAGAGTTAGACATCTAAATGTATACATCTATGTATAGGGATCCACATATGCCCATTTGAGCTCCTACTAAAGTCTGTGGACACCAACTCAGTGCCATCAACCACGTACTGAGGTTGTAAAGTTATTTAACTGACTAGCTGCTACGGTAAGGTCCAGTAGCCTGAATATAGGTGTCTAGTGTAATTTTAGATGCTGGGAATTATCTTTCCTGCCTTTCGTTGCTGCCACAAAAGGGTGGAGGTCTGCTGTGCCTGCCAAACCTGCCTGCCCTGGGCAGATCTCTTGGACACCTCAAGCACTACAAGCAGCCTGTGTTGGAAACTGAGTCCCACCCTGAGCGAGTGCTCTGGGGTGAGATGGACTGGTCTCCAAACAAGAGTGACTGCATTGACTGTGACAGGAGCTTAAACTCCTGGCAAATGCCTGCTTGGAGAAACTTTAATTTGGATATCTTCTTTTTGAACTGAATCCCACCCACAAGCATCCCTTTGTTCTGAAACAATACGTTTCATTCCAAGACAGTCTAGGAAAATGAAATGCTGTATCCCCAGCAACGCCAGAAAAAGAAAGGGCTGTCTTTTCCACATTGTGTTTGGACTTACAGCATTACAGATTTGTTTTCTTCTGCTGCTTTTGAGGACTGGAATGAGTATTTCCCATTTGCAGATGTGATGTATTGGGAAGTACTCTCCCTCTTGTCAACCAACAGTTCCAGTAGTTGTAAATCAAACCTTGAAATCCATCATCATCCAGGGAGTGTCCAAAACAGTAGACAGGAGTGTCATTTTAATGTGCTTTTATACTGTTTGTGAATCTGTAAGTAGTTTATGCCCAGAAGAGTAACTTTAATAGGAAAGACTTAAGCTGAGGTTTTGCAAGATGAAGCATCCAGGCATTTTAAGATATTCATGACCTACAGCTCACTCCTACCTGGCACTGTGAGTCTTTGCTCTTCTGCGGGGCTGGACTAGCTGTTTGTGTGGCTGCACCGTGAAATGACTCAGGGAACTACCCGGCTCAAAAATAAGCCAGTCATTAAAAAAAGTCATTAAAGAAAAGAGGGTGTTATTTTAAATCCAGATCAATGGATCCAGTTTGCAGTGTAGCCCCAGGAAGCAGAGCTGGAAAGAGGGTGCATAGGGATGAGGATGGGGAGAGGGTCTGCGGGAAGGATGAGAGGTGGAAGAATGGAGTAAGAATATTTCAAAATGTCATGCGAAACCGCAGTCTGAAGTAACCTCATTTCTAAATAGGCTGTAGCCTGGTGGTTGGTACAGGTACCTGACAGCTAAGATACTCTCACTGAACTCCAGTCTGCAATTTCGATCAGGAAAGGTTCTGCCCTCTCAGATAAACCCTTTAATGGAGTGAAAATAGATGGGGAGCGTAGTGCATTTGCAGAGATTTCTGGTTCTGAGGCATCTCAAGGATCGCTGGAGTTATCGAGCTCCTGTGCTAAGGCAGGCAACAGCCTTGCTTCTCTGCAGGAGATAAAAAGCCCAAACCCATACAACTTGGCTGCATAGAGTGATTTTAAATTCCTGGGGGAAGGTCAGGCTGGGCAAGCCCACACCTCGCACTGTGTTGGCTTAGCCACATGCCTTGCCAGAGGCTGATTCAGCTCTGGTACTAATGTGATGGTGCTGGGTGATGGAGGGGCACCCTGCCCTACACAAAATCCCTCCTGTCTGTCCAGGACACGCTGCACCCAAGGTGTATCGCTGGTCTCTGCGATGACAGCTCATGGGACCAAGCTGTCAGTCACCTAATTACCCAGCCATGCAGCCAAGCCCTGCTTTCTCAGTCTGGAGAACACCTCTAGGCAGTATTAATGGAATTAAATATATATATATTATATGTTTCCTTCCTTCCCACCCAGTAACCCCACACCTGCTTGCCCAGATGTCACATCACAAGGAGTGATGAGACCATGCCAAGAAGTAAATGGTTTAGAGCCACGAGGGTCCCAGCTCTTTTGCTTGGCCTTGGTGGGACCCAAGGGGGTCACGGATGGGTGATGTGGTCACACCTGAAGCTGCTGCCCTTTGTTCACATGTGCTCTCCTCTGCTAAGCTGATGCTGTTGCACGAGATAAATTTGACAGTTCCAGAAGAAAAGCAGATTTGCCTCCAAAATCATCATCTGTTCCTAATTTCCTCATCAATTAAAGAACACCTCACAGGCTCAGAAGGGAACAATAGACTCTCTCCTAGGCAATAACTTTACGACATGCTGCACCCGTTCAACCACTTGCTTTGTTATCATGGTGTGCATTTTATCTTGCCATGAGCTGGAAGCTTTAATTACAATCTTGTGTCTTCCACTGTTTGAGGCAAATGACTAAGTGACTTATAAAGACAATTAGATTTGGACCTGTTCCAACTAATCTCTTTCCAAGCGTGGTATCCTATTAGACACACCAGGTCTTTTTTGGGGTTTTTTTTGGGGGGGGGGGAGCTGAGGGGGGATGGGGAGGGGAGAGTTACCTTTGAAATACTATTTCAAGGACTGAAAAGCTAGGTAATTAATTGTCACTGCTCAATCTTCTTTCGTTGTCACCAGCTACACTTGTCTGCTCCTCCCACACTTAAATACATCCAGTTAAAGCTAGAGCTACAAGAATCACAGAAAGTAGATGAGAAGGGTAACTCCAATACACTGTTGTGTGAAAAATACATTTATCAGCTGCTTTGCAGGAGCTGGACAAGATCAAATTCTGTGGTGCTTTGCTCTGATCGGGAGGTTCTTGTATTTGGGGAGAGAGGAGGGTGCCTGGCCATTCATTCGCTTTGAGCTTGCCTTATTGGCTTTAGGATCTCATGACCTGTCTGTGCAGTGGGACATTTATATACTTCCATATCACATCAGCTTTGCACTGAAGAGATCATTAACCAACCCATTACACCAAAATGGAATAATACCTTTAAAAACGGAAAAAACTTCTCATTTTTCTTCCGCAGTCATTCCTACGACTGCATGTTTATCTTTCTCCACTCACAGCTTAGTGCTGCATTTCTTGTCCCCTAGGTGGTCTTTGTGGACAAGCAGATTTTTGTCATAGCCCATAAGACCAACCTCAGCTGCATGACCAATGATGACAATTAAGACCATAACAATAAAGCATAACAATTAAGACCATATGCAACGTAAAGCATACATGTCCATCAGAACTTTCTAAAGCAGTTTTTGTGGTTAACAAAGCAAAAGGTCGTTACCAAATAACAACGTTTGTGGATAGCAATGGGGCCAGCTGTTTTGCATGTCCTTTCAATTTGTATTCACACCTACCACAAAGAGCATTTTAGACGTGATCAGAAGTTAGTGTAAGAGACTCTGGAGCTATATTTTGCTAATAAATAATTTAGCATAAATAAATTGCATAAACAGACAATTAAAAGAGACCTTTGTTTGCTTTGTGTATTGGGATAGTTAGATACTAATACATTACTTAGTACTGAGACTTCTAAGCATGAGGGATAGACAACACAACTATGAGGGCATGTGTCAGTGCGCATTGTGATGTGTCAAGTCTGAATTATCTGCTACCCTGAAATAAATGGAGTGCTTTAGTCTCAATTACAGAAAACCAAAGAGAAACACAATAACAGTCTTCAAAACACTTCAAAGCTTCCTACTAAAAGGAAAAGAATAAATTATTCTCTGGGTCAACTGGTAAAAGAATTAAGCGTAACAGGTTTACACTGGAAATTCAGGAGACAGGGCAAGAATAATTTCCTAACAGCACAGGTGGCCCAGCACTGGAATAGGTCACGCGGGGAGATGACGAGCTCTTCTTGACTGACGGGTTTTGAGAAGAGTTTGGGCAAATCTCTGTCAGAACCGGTTCAGACACAATATTTCCTGCTGGGAAATGCCAGAGGACAACTGGGGAGACATCCCAGGTGGGCAGAACTCAGTCTGGCCCTGCTCCAGGGTCAAAACCAGTGCAGTAAATTATTGCCAGCGTCCTCCTCCCAGCGGTCCTGGGGCAGTTCCCCCCATGTCCCAGCCAGGAGCAGCAGGAGAAGACCGAGCAAAGGTGTCCCCGGTCTGTAAACCGCTCTGAAGGGCTCTGCTGTCCAACAAGTGGGCTTGACAAATGTTGCTCAGATAGATTTAGCTGCTGGAATCTGAAATAACTCTCTCCCCCCCACCCAAAACTAACATATACTTAATGAATTATGAAAGGAAGTAAAAATCAATTTTCCTTGCCAGCTACTGATGCCCTAAACGATTGCTTTCCTTTTTTAAATTGTTTATAATTAGTCGTCTTTATTTATGTTATCTATTAATCTAAAGATGGCACGTCTGGTTATCCGAGTGTTATTAAATCACAGTAACAAAAGCTGAAACACTGACAGCCTACTTCTTTTCAAGAACCATCTCTAAGATGGTTTCTAAAGTTAGAAGAAATTTTCCACATCAGATTAGAACTTATTTTAGTTACCATGTGTTAGCTAACATGGTACTGCACACAGCAAAAGGCCAAAATATTTCTGATACATGTCTCTAGAAATACAGTTTTCAAAAATACCTTATAGTGAGTGAATTTTATATATCATAAAACAATAGTTTACGTGCTCTTCTGCATCTCACTAAACACCAACTTGGATCTTAGACTATCTTTGCAACTTTTGTCTATATTCTTAGGGCCCACAGCATCTGTTTCCCACACTCAAATAATTTAAGAATAATGTATTTTATTCTCTTTATTTATATCACTAATCCTTGGAGATGCGTAAATGTTTTCTAACTTTGAGAGGTATGTTTGCAAGTTAAAATTGATAGAAAACTTAGATTGTTCTAAATGTAATATAACATAACATAATATAACATAACAGAGTGTCTGGAAATTTGTGACCTACATAAACTTACTTTATGAAGCTTAATGTACTAATGAAAACATTTAATAGAGCCAATTTTCATTTCTACTTGAGTAACCAAAAATGCACTTTAATCTTAGGAAAATAACCATTCGCTTTATACTGCTTTGATCACATATTTTTATAAATTCCTTTTATAGACGCAGGTGAACATCTTCAGAATGAGAACCCTTGGGAATTTTAAAA
Organism: Buteo buteo; assembly: GCF_964188355.1. Classification (NCBI taxonomy): domain Eukaryota; kingdom Metazoa; phylum Chordata; class Aves; order Accipitriformes; family Accipitridae; genus Buteo; species Buteo buteo. The sequence goes on from NC_134185.1 coordinate 7,737,214, forward strand.
TAACTTCATGAAAGACCTTTCCTTGTAACAAGAAGTGTTTAAGTTTCTGGGCTGGATCTCTTGCTCTGCCAAACGTTTCAGCAATTTTGAAAGACATTTCAAGCATACAAAGAAGGACGAGTGTTCTCCTAAATATAGGTTTTGAGCGATTCTATAGAACAACAAGGAGTTTGGATTCTCTTCCTATCTGGAACTACTTAAAGGTATCTCACCTACCTAGTTACGCTTTGCAGTACTTTAAGCTGAAACTAAAAATATTTTGCAGCATATTATGGTGGGTTGACCTTGGCTGGCCACCAGGTACTCATCAAGCCGCTCTGTCACTCCCCCTTCTCAGTGGAACGGGAGGAGAAAATAAGATGAAAAACTCACGGGTCAAGATAAAGGCAGTCTAGTAAAAGAAAAGCAAAGGCTGCTCATGGAAGTGAAGGAAAACAAAAAGATTTAGTCTCTTCTTCCCATCAGCAAGAGATGTCCAGACACTTTGTGTGAAGTAGAGCCCCAGACGCATAGCGGTTGCATCAAACGCCTTCATAACGAATGTCCCCCTCCTCCTCCTTTCTCTTCGTTTTTATTGCTGAGCACGATGTCGTATGGTCTGGAACATCCCTTTGATGAGTTGGGGTCGGCTGTCCCGGCTGTGTCCCCTCCCAAGCTCTTGCCCACCCCCAGCCCACTGGCCTTTGGGCTGGGGTTGGAGCTGCAGCCTCCGCACCGCGGGGGCACTGCTCAGCAGAGGCCAGAACATTCCTCTCCTATCAACTCTGTCATAGCTACAAATACAAAGCACAGCACTGTGACGGCTGCTGTGAGAAAGGTTAACTCCATCCCAGCCAGACCCAACACACGTATTCAAAATCTTCCCAGGAATTCCCTCTTCAGAAATGGCTAGAATTTCCTCTACAGCTAAAGCATATGGCTGCTGAAATGTTATTTCCTTAGTTCCTCAAATATAGCAGGTGGCTACTCCAAATTAGGAACTTAATATTTCCTTAATTCTTTCGTTGTTCGTATTCTTATTTTAATCCAGTAATTATTTAAGTGCCTTATTTATACTTTAGGCTTTTTCCCCTCAACTTTGTAGACAGAGAGCAGACTGCATCCTTGGTATATCTCGAAGGGATTGTACGTGCCCATTGCTATCTATATCCTTCTGCTCCAGTGCAGCACTTGGAAATTCCCCAAATGAACAGCTAATCCTAGGCAGAAATAACGTTGTGCTTTCTCTGGGAATTGGCTTGGCTCAAGTTCTACGAGGGCTATCAAATGAAATAAAAAAATGCCCCAAGAACACAGAGCACCAGCATCTTTAAACTACACCCTAAGAATGTGCAATAAAATGCTACAAAGCTGTATCTAAACACAGGCATGGGGTAAATCTTCCTTTCCACACTGGTCAATATTAGTCGGGAAGAAAACCTGTCTCAACAACAGTAAACTTTTACCACAGGAAAAAAAAAAAAAAAAGAGAAAAGAAAAAAAGCCTTGGAGCAACTTTAGAAGGTTACTTGGGGTCTTTGCTTCTTTACTGAAATGTGGGCTCGTATAAATTTACCTCTTTTCTTCTCAAAAAGAACATTCCAGGGCTGGCAAAGGTATGACCAGACCTTTCTGGTTTAAGGGTCTTTAACCCTTAGAGAATAGAATTGTTATAATTCACCTTCTTCAGTGTTTTTTAGCTGATCTGGGACCTGTATCTCTCTTTGCTGCCACTTCCATGTTTCTTCCCAGAAACATGAGTTGTGCATTACCTGTGACCTATCAGGTTTTTCTCTTCAATAAAAGCCACAAAGCATGCTTTTTGGAGCCAGCTTGTAGACTTGAATAAGGTGCTGGCATCTGAACTACCTAAACACAGTGAAGAGGTGGTCATTTTGTGTGCATCTAGTTACTACCCAAACCCATTAACTCCACAAAACTGGTTCCTTGCCAGTTTTCAGCCCCCCAAAGGATGCAGATGCCATGAACCAAAGTCAAGGCTCCTGGACCTAAGCTTGCCCCTTCCTCAGTCCAGAAATATCAAATGCTCTGCTTTCTCAGCAACTGTGGGCATTCAACCTGTCGAGAGACTACAGCAACGCAAGTTTGAGAAGCTACTTTGGCATCTCTGACCAGCTCTGCTCCTGACATTATGCGGCAGCAGCAGCTGAAGAGGAAGACAAAGAGCATTGCAGTTTTACGTGAATTTGCTCCGAGTAAGGAGTCTGAAAAAATGCAAAGGTTCTTAATTCCTGAGTTTCTTCTGAAAAACTTTCCTTCTTTATGTAAAACTGCAGCTGATATTATAAATAGTGCTGTCCAATAGATCATAATTTCTGCAAGCTGAAGCATACCAGCGTGGCATTAGATGAAAATAGGCTGAGTGCAGTTTTTCCCTTGCAGTTTATGGAAAATGTAATTGGCCTTTTCCTTAAAAACAAAACAAAACAAAAATGAACAAAAAAAAAACCAATCCCCCCAAAACCCCACCCCACCTTCAGATGCTGTAACAGACAGAAACAGGTTCCTAGATACAAACCTTGTAATTTTTCTTTCCAATGATATATGTCAGGGCACAGCGTGGTCCAGCTGGTAGTCGCCCAGTTTCAAAGCATCTCTCCCAGGAAGGGGGGTCAGCCCTGGCTGGGGGGGTCCCCACGGCACCGGCTGGGACCCTGGGTCGGAGGTCACCAAAGGAAGAGGGTGCCCTCAGCAGCTGGTACCCCAACCTCCAGGAGGGGGGATGCGCTGGGGGCCCTGATTCTGCGCTTCACGTCGCACCATCCAGCCGTGCCGGGGAGACGCTGCACACAGACAGACAGAGGGAGGTCTTTCCTACGCACAAAACACATAAGCCAAAACTGAACTTCTGCTGGCCACCCCTTCCCTAGCTGCTCACTGTTGTATTTCATAGCTACTCATCTGTTAAGCTAAATGCTGTCTTCCATCTGTGCTTTGTCTTGACAACTGTCATCCCAGTGAGCACTAGCTATATGTCAGGAGCGGAGAGGTTTTTTGTCATTTTAATTGCTGTCTTAAGTCCTGCTCCTGAAAGGAACCTCACACTGGCCCAGGCTCCTAATTTTCTGTGATGGAAATACCTGAACAGAGGTTTATCATACGAGTCACAAATGTAGCCATCATTCTCCCTGGGGACATGAAGTACAAACCAACTCTCCAGATCAAGGCCAAGGACTACAAGCACGTTAAGGATGGTGGGCGGCATTTCAGACGTGCCTGTGGAAAGGTCTTCACGAGTGAGCAGTAGGGAAAGGAGCCACGGCAGGATTCTGAACTGCAGCAGCTCCTTCACACCAGCTTCTCAAGGGCAAGTTTTGCTTCATGCTTAGGATGCTGTGGTCTGGCTTAAGCTTCTTCTAAAAGAGCTTTTAAAAGGCTAGGATTCAGGAGGCTACTCTCTTCAGCCTTGAGATGGTAAAGCATAAGAAAATTTTGTCAACATGTGACTGAGGACACTCTTATGCTCAGAGAACAGCAAGCGTTTAGCAAAGCACTGAGTTTTGACACAATCAAAGCCACTTCAGTCACAGAGCAACTGCTCGGTCAGTCTGATTTAATTGCAAATATCTAGCAAATAGCAGGGTGTTAAATGCAGAGGAGCTATGAGCCATTCAGTTCTTTGTAAATGGTCCATTTACTGCAATAAAGAAATGAGGGTCAATAGGGGACTGCTGGTACTTATTTATTTATTTCATTTTTAATAAAGTCAGTTCATTCAGGACCATTAGGTTACATATCCATCCAAACCTAGAATCTTACCAGCTTCTTAGAATGTCCTCCATTTTTCCTATTGCTTTTAACAAGTTTTTATACCTTGGTTTACATATAACTGTAAAATGCTCACAGGGGAATTTCTTCCTCTAAGTTCAGATATTACCCATTGTAATGAAGTTCCAGTCCTCTCTCAGGTGCTACGATAGTACAAATATCTATAATAATAACAAGCCAAATTGCTTGCTTCTGTAACTCCATTGATTTAAAAGTGCTAGCTGCAGATAATCTGGGATAATAATTCCCTTCGTGTGTTAACAGATAAAACCACTAGCCAAAAAGCTGCCACAATAGCAGCAGAGTCACTATCACAATATACAGGACTAAAACTATTCTTATTTATATCAGCGCAGGGTGATCCACCTTGAATCATCATTAGGCTAGCTGTTGTTTGGAAGCCAGCCGTAGGTTTTTGATAATGTGGTACTTCTTGAGATAACCGAAACAGAAGATGCTGATTGGAACTGTTTCATGGAAAGCAAACAGAGGACATACATACCCAAGAAAAGTCACTGATCTTCACCTCAGGAACATTTATATGGGTGTGGGGTTGGTTTTATCCAGGCTTTAGAAACTGGTGTAGTAAACAGCTTTAGACCTGATCAAATTCTGCTTTTGGATAGAGTCTATCCAGTTCTATTAAAATCAGTGGAATTTATCCAAAAATATATTGCATGATCAACCTCACCACATGTCATTTTGTCTTACGCTTAAGTTGAATTTGGCACATGATTTGGTCGGTGTTGCCTTTGGCTTCTGCTTACTTTCCTGTATGCTCGGATGCTCAATGAGGGTTGCCCTTGCTAACCATCTGCACAACAGTCCAGGCTCAGGAGCATTTAGTGGATGTGCTTTACTTTGCAGGTGATGACTCAATGTAAAGACACAGGCAGCTCCTGGAGAAGCTGTCAAAAATGCTTTTCCTAACATAGATACCTGTAAGCTGAGAGTTTAAGTCACATATTGTTTCTTCTGACCCAAAATCATTACATCTGGTCATTTTCTTCTGGCAAATTTGAAGGGATTTTGTACACAGCTACTCACAGCTACAATTATTCACATTTTTTGTACTGGTATTAGGAGTATTTTAACAAATATTTTGTATGGGAAAGCTGAGTTGTAAAAAGGTCTTTTTGCGAGGTTAATTCCACCATGCCACAAACCCACTGACTAAAGTGTGTTTATGCCAAAGATGATTATGTACATTTTTTTACGTTAAATTAAATACAGATGATAATTACAATGAATCACTGCAAAATGGCTGTACAATTTGAAAATGTAATTAAGTGAAAAGTGTATTAGCTTTCAAAAAACATTTAGATGGCTCTAAGTGTGCTGCCATGGCTTAGATTATTGCATTCCAGTGACCACGACTGATACTAAGGACCATGTTTTAATGGCGTTCTAATGATTCATCATTGAGGATATTCTGATGACTCGATATTCTGGCAGATGAAGTGGATTTACAGAAAGATGTCATTTGGGGGAAAAGCCTCCGATAAATCTGAATAAAACTGCAAAAAGCTTCAGAAAGATAGATGACTGTCATCATTTTTATATATGTTTTGTTATGTAATTGCTTTTTCACTGGCGTTGCAAGTTTAAGTCTGCAAAAATAGGATTCCGTCTCGCATGAGGAATCAAAGCTTAGGGAGTGAAATGCCCTGCACCCAAACATACAGAACGCGTTACACTCTGTGGCTCCTGTCAGGGGGGTTCAAAAATGCATGCCCATGTCCTTTCTCAACGCAAAAATGCATGCCACGTGTCCCTGGCACTCATCCGCCCCAGGCAGAGGGCCAAGGAACACCTCGAAAGTGAGGGAGCCGCGAGGAGAGAAGCAGGAGTGTGTCCCCAGGCAGGAGGAGAACTCTTGGGAGCGGGACTATAACCTGGTGGCACGGGGACAAGGATTTTGTGTGGTTTAGTCCCCACCATGGGCATCTGGGTCGGGCAGCCCCTGCTCCGTCCCCCACCCACCGTTTGTGGGGGTTTCACCGGCTGAGAATGTGCAACCGCAAACCAGCCGGGAAACGGAAAGCCCGGTTTTGGGAGCAGCCCGCACCCTGAGAAGGTGACTGGGAAAAGAGACGTCGTTTCTCATCACCCTCAGCTTTGGACAGATGTGTGCCGGAATTAAATGCACTGCTCAGACTCATTACCTAAAGCTCCTCGCAGACTAAATGAGGAAAATACCAAAGAAAAGGTGGACATCTGCAGCGATAGAGAAAATTGTCATCTAAATATCTGTGCTAAAATAATCAGAAGTGTGGTACAACAGGAGTTACCCAGAAGGTATTTGTGTAGCTGCATAGAGCAATGAATGGACTGTAAGGAATGGATTACATTAATTGCAGTTAATACTGCTCCTGTTTGCTCTACTCACACATTCCACAATGCAAACCGGTGCCTTATATATGCACCGAGAAAAGCATGCTGCACCCCCCGCCACGGGCCCACAGCGGGGCCGTGGGGTCTCGGCTGACCCCATCACCGCCTCCGTCTAGCCCCACTGTCACCCTCAGCCCCCGCGAGGCAGCCGGAGCCCCGATGGCTGTGTTACAACAGCCTGTGAAATTTGCTTTGTTATGTTATTTCTCCATTATTATACTACGGAGGAAAAAAAAATAAACTGCTGAGAATGTTAGTATCAAACTGCAATAACTTCCCTTGAACTGGATAGTAAATCTTCCTATCTTTTAACTCAATATAGCAGGCATAACATTAAATAAAATTAATACTGCTACTGCTTGCTGTACTCATACATTCAGTAATGCAGACCTGTGCTTTATTGGAGGTTATGTATAAATTTAATATACATACTATTACAACAAGGTCACTTTGGAATAATCTCTTTGATTGATTCCAAGGAGGAGGCATGTGGGGGGGGGGAAGTAATCTTGTATGGAAAACACACAATATCAGCCTACATGGGAATGGCACAACTGCCTGTTTTCACGTCACAGTATATAAATGGCAACTATTACAGTTTTACTTACACTGCACAGCCAAGCATGGTTGCAGCTTTGCCAGCTGTTTTCCATAATAAAATAAATTCTGGATTCTTTTCAGTGCCGGCCTTCGTGCCATGTTTGTCACTCTAGTATCGGAGTACTTTACACACACAAAATCACCTTTTGTTTTTTCTCTTCAGATGAATTCTCTGTACTAGCTCCTCCACTTTGTGCTATCAAAATAATAAGGTATCAATCAGGAGGAGAATGTCTTATAAAAACAAGAAAGAACAAAAGTAATATTCTCTAGAACATTTCTCCTCAGCACAATATTGCGCTTAAAACATCAGAAAGTCCTGTCTCATCACTGATTGAAAAAAGCAGCCATATTTTCCACAGAAGATGGGTACAATAGGATCTGAGAGTACCATAGGCAGGAGATGATACAGAAAAGATGTGCTTGGTGCTCACTGTCCTTACCATTTGAGTACGACGAGCTGTTGTGAGTAAGTAAACTTTCTGCCAAGGTGATGCACAAAATCACTTGAACTGCATCAGGCCCAAGACTGCAGGTGGCAGATCGTCTTGGGCTACTTTGGAACTTGCACCTAGATCTACTTTTTATAATTGCAAGTTCTCAAGTTGGATACCTCAGTGAGCAGCTCTCACAGCTTTCCTCAGTCATCAGTTTGTGCCACAATACCTTTGACAAATAAGAGAAACCTTTCCCTTTTTCTTTGTTATATGCATAAAAGAGAAAATATCATATGTGTTTGTCCTCCATCCAACCTGACTGTCTCTTTTTTTCACTACTCAATGATACATTAGATTTAAAATGCCAGATTGTTCAGGGCTCAGCCCTCCATCAACTTTTGCCACGCTATTGATCTTCCTGTACAAGCTGTAATGTGTAGAGGTTCTGTGGATGAATGATGCTACCAGAATTTTTTCTTTTACTGTTGGTATCAACATTTTTAAATTTATGTCATTTGGTTTCCCGTGTCACTGCTTTGCTAACAGTAGTTCTCCATCCATAACAATGTTTTCCTGAAGAGCCCTGATTCAGCTCTTCTAGTGTGAACATTTTTTTACTCCTTTAAAAAGCTTTTAGACTCTTTAGAAAAGTCAAAAAGCACTCACTATAACTGCCCTCTTCCTTTTAAAAAGCATTTGTGGTGGACTAATATATTGCCTCAAACATGCTAATTACATCTGATAATGGCTGGGTATTGCATTACAGGACAGGTGCAGTAAACTCAACAGCAGCACTCTACTCGTTGTGTTCCATCATGTTAATGAAAGCAGTAAATCAATGACATGTTCCAAACCTTCGCTTGCCCCAGAAAAGAGAAACACTAACAAAATTTAGCACATCCCGCTTAGAGAGAGATAGCTCTCTTTGCACCCTGGAAAGGTTTAAATTCTCCTTTCAGCGTCAGGGCAATCCTCCAAGATGCTGAGCATGCAATGGATCTGAATGTACGCTTTTGGGGGGGGGACTGTATTAACTTTGAAACAGGTACGATATTCAGATTAATGATATGAACAGCACAGGGCTGAGATGAATGATATGAGGGACAGAGGGCTATGGAAGATGATTTTACAGAGATAATAGAAAACAAGGAAACTTCAATTCAGAAAGCCAGGTAAGTCTGTTTTCCCTGTTAAGGTACAAACATGCAGAAAATGTCAGTCTCCAGAGCCAAAAAAGTAATATGAAAGGACTTTGAAACATTGCCAGCTCATAGTCTGGAGAATGAAGGTAAAATTAAGGCTAGGTTTGAAAAATCAAAGACTTAAATGACTTCCATTAGAGCTCTACTTCATTTGTCTAAAGGGTGAATTTTCAATGTTGTGCAGTTAAAGTCACTGATGACACATATCCCTGTTACCTACAGGGTGTGTACACCTCAGTCTGCATGCACTGAACAGATGCTTCTCCTCTGACGTTTTGGTATTCTTTCTTAAGTGCTGTAGCATATATGGACATTCATTTTATAAAGCAAAAGGTAAACAGAAATAGCTACTAGTAATGCCCAAACGTCGCTAAGAATTAAATTTGCCACGCTGAGAAAGGCCAACATATGACCCGCCTAGATTTTTAGTGTCAAATCTGGTCAGTAGGCTAGATGTTAAAGCCTTCAAGGCAGTGACACATAGATACTAAAAGGCTGCAGGCATTAGCCTACCATAGGCTGGCATGAGAAGCAATGAGAGTAACCAAGGATCCACGTTTCATTTGTGGGAGGATCTGAGCATCTCTTACAGGTAGGGCAGGACTGAAGATGTTGTTCCAGTTCTCCGGTCAGAGCTGTTTTTATTTCAGTGGACCCTCTGCATCCATCTGCAAGGAGCCTGTTTATACAGAATCTGTGGAAATGAAGTGGATTCTTTGCTAAGGGCTGAAGAGAGGTGACGAATGTATCACATCACAGAAGAGCCTTCAGCTGGCTCTGTTAAACTCTTCCACTAGCTGATAACGGTATCCGTAATCACTTGTTAGGGATAGTGTTCCGACACTGTGGCACCTGGCTCCTACACGTCTTTAACTCCGAAGCAGAAGAGTTTTGAAGTAGGTCAGCTCACAGGACAATGTCTGAAGTAAGGTCATTCAGCCTCTGTAAGGTCTTTGATGAATATACACAATTTATAGGTATGGCAGAAATGGCAGTTGTAATACCCGAATTTCAGTTCCTGTTATAGCAACACCGCAGTACTTTATGGTATTTATGACCCCTTTTGTTTTTTGTTTTGGGGGTTTTTTTTGTTGTTTAGGTGCTAACAGTGTGCAGGAGCTAAACCAAAAAGCAAAGACAGAATTTACCTAGAGAACTTAGTGTAACTGCATTGTAATTTTTCTTCATAGTTCACACAGAGAAGTTCCAACTACATGTTTTTTTCCCAAGATTTTTATTTTAATAATATCTTATATCTGACATCCTTTGACATTTGGGAAATCTGTCTAAGCATTTATTGAGGTACCATTCTGTCTGTCCTGACTTGTACAAAGTTGTTCCATGAACTTCTCAGTTTGATGAATGTGTGCTGAGTATGGAGTGGCTCAACAAGAAATGGGTTGGCTGGCTTTTACCAAAAGAGTAGATTTAGGCAAAGGGTAAATCAGACTCTTTTTTGTAGAAGATTTAAACAGAAATTCATGAATTTTCCATACAAAGTTGTATTTATATTAATCACTGTCTTAGAGAAATTTAGGCACAACACTTGCCTCTGTCAGCCACCTCAAAAACTGCCAGTCTGACACCAGTGCTAATCTGTGTAATATACTGCTTTTAGCTGCCATTTTGCAGGTGTTCAAAAGACTCGGTCTCAACTAGCTAAACCAAAGACTCCTTAAACAGAGGGCGGAAGGAAAGACAGGAATGAGAAGAAACAGGGTAGGAAAGGCTGGTAAAAAAAGCAGTGCATGAGGACAGTTCTGGAACCTGTACCTCTCAAAAGGCATCTGGCAGCCAGAGAAAGCTGACAGTGATCCTGGGATCATCTGCTCTCTCCCTCCAGGACTGCCTGGCCGCGGCATCTCTCGGAGTCGGGATGATAATGGCACAGGGGTATTAATACTGTGGGCTCTGGAGTCCAGGGCACAACAGTGAAACTCATTTGTCTTAGCTTCATATCTTATCGGTATCCAAATCAAATTGTGATCATTCAGAATAGCCATCTGCTCATTATTTTGTCCACTAATTGACGCTAATTTTAAGTGGAACAATTTTGAGCAAAGAAGGTCATCAGTTTCTATTCTCCTACACCTCCTACTTACAAGCACAATCTCAGCATTGCCACATTTGTCACATATCCAAAAGCCTTTCATTTATTAGATTAATGCAATTTTTCTTTCTTTGGTAAATTTTTATAAACATTCTTCTGTAAGGGGGTGAATTGGATTTCTGTTACTTGGAACAGCTCCTCTGATCTGTGTTCTAAATGCCTCTCCTCCTCTTTGTTGTGTTTAATATGCAAGAGAACTGATCTAGCTGAGACACAACTCCAGGATATTTGTGTCTGTAAAGCTGAAGAGTAATTAGATGCTTTCTTCCGAGGCACAGAGCCTATGCTACACCTCCACCTCAGCTTTTCCTTATGAGTAACTTCAGCAGGGAGTCATGACAATTGAGATTCGCTTTCCAAGACACCACCCTCTTTGGGACGGGAGGTTTCCCATCACCCTGACTGGGAATGGGACTTGACTGGTTAGCAGGACGATGCAAAGGCATTTCCACACTGATCCTGTCTCTTTCCCCCATGCCTGCAAACTTATCTCCAGACTGACTTGTAGGTTTTGACACATATCGGTAAAGTCAACTTGGTGAAGGTAACTTGTAAACTGCAGTAGCCAAGAGTCTTAATTTATTGTATCCTCTGCCAGTGCATTACCATTTTAAAACTCTTATTGTGTCATTCACATTCCAAGTAATAATATACAGATTCATAATAGCTGCCTTAGAAATACGTGTGGTAATTTTAACGCATTTGCAATAATGAACTTCACTGCAAAAAAAAGCCAAAAAAAGCAGTGGAGACATCCAAAACCAGAAAGGTAACCATTTTTCAGAGATGACAACTGTAGTACATCCAAACAAATAAAGACAATCCTGGAGTCCAGGCATGAGATGAGCTCAAAAAGGGCAAAGATTTACTCTGCATCATACCTCAAGCCAATCTGAATTTCCAGTCACTGGAAGGGCTCAGACCGCTGACCGTCTGTCCCAGGCATGGGGGGTTGGTGCTGCGCAACACCCAGTAGATGAGTCCATCCAGCCAAGCTACTGTGCTCGTAGGAGACTTTGCGGGGTTTGAGAGTTTATCTTCAGAGTAGTTTCTCTAGACACAGCAGCAGTACAGTAACTTTCCCTTGGTCTTTCTGCTTCAGTTCACTTTCAGATTATTTGAAGCTGATTTTGCTCCAGCCAACCCACATCCAGTCCCAGCAGGTAGCACTGTTCCCTCGATACTGAATGACTTTCCTCCCTTTAGACTGCTTACCCATTTCTTTCCATACTCTTCCTAGTGTTTGTTTAAATATATATGTATATCTCCTGGTGTTTAAGATAAGAAGAGAGATTCTGCACTTGATCATGCTCTCAGTGCTGTCTCTGAAAACCTTGAGAATTTTGCAGATTATCATATCAGGTTAAGCACTGAAACGTGCCACTGATTTCCTGCTGAGCTGCTTTTCTCGCTCCCCCTGGGCATCTGATCTCTAGGTGCCCAAGTATGGGGCTCCATTTAAAAATCTGAACGTTGTAAGAAATTATAAAGGGCATTGACAGTATTGTTAATGTATATAGGGCATTTTGGCTGGCAGACTGGGCGCTGTGCATTGTTGTACGAGTATTTGGACTTCAGGAAGACTTCGTGATTTGGAGATCATAAGGAAGGAGACAAACAATGCAGCAGCCACAAAGCTGTTGAGGATGTTTTGGAAATGATGGAAGTTCACACAGGGCAACAGGGATATGGAGGAAAGGGGAAAGGGGGTGGGATGAAGGAAGGGAGGGAGGAAAGAAGGAGAGAAGGGAGGGAGGAAGGGAAGAAGAAATGTCATCCTTTTCACTGCTTGGTCTTCCTTCTCTTGAAATAACTGAGAATTTTGTGATTGTCCTAAGAAGTAACAGGAGAAAAACATTTTATACACTCACCTGCAGGTAATAATATCTCTCTCCTTAAAAAGAAAATAAAATAAAATGAAACCCAGATATCTCCCAGGTGCCAGTACTCAAGGAGGGGGGGATGTCCTATACAAATAAGGCTTCCTCGAGCACTGCCTATCTCTCGTCTCCTGTCTGTAGCAGAAAGCAGTGTGTAGACTGCAGAGCCGTTAATTCACACTGAGGCCGATAATCACAGATCTCTTTCCCCTCAAGGTGCTCCCTGTCCAGCGCCAGGTTTCACATGGGTCTAGCGCATGTCACCACAGCCTTACTTTGGGTCCGTGCTCTCGTTTGGTGGCTGGTGGGACTGGTGCCAGGACCGAGGAAGCCCTGAAAAGAGGGCCACTAACCAGAGCACTGCAGTCAAACAGGGCTTCTAAGGTGGCACACCTCACCACATGCCACAGTCTCTTCCATCACCCATCTTCTTCCTCGTGGCCCAATGCTCCGGGCACCTCCCCTGCATATGCCTCCTCTCAGGAGGATGGTTTGCATAGCTTCATTTTGGCGTCAAGACATACTTGTCACTTAGCTGGCTAATCTAAATAAATGAATGTGCTCCTCTTCATTCCGTTCAGCCTCTTCTTATTATTAGAGATATTATACGGTAGGCAAAGACAAAGACTTGAGCTAGTGTACCCCAGGAGTTCAGCTGCAGCAGTCTCAGCTACAAAATTTGGAGTGTCTTCAGAGTCATCCAAGGAATTAGCACTCCAGCTTGTCACTTCAGACACACTTTAGGTACCGAATATTTCCAGCTGTACGTAAGGTCACTCTCATTTATTTATTTTAGTCTCCAAATACTGCAGTACATTCCTTTTTGCTGTATGTCACACTACTGCTCCCTGCTGCCCAAGCCTATTTCAGATCCATAGATCCATTTTATGCCACCTATGCATGAGACAGATCTGTGGATAACTGGCTTCCTAGAAACCGAGGGGCTGCTTGCTGTCAATGAGATGTTTGTCTCACCATGATTAATTACTGTGAAATGCCCACAGAGATTAAAAATCATGATTAATTACTACAAAATGCACAGAGATCTTAAAGACTAAATTCTACCACTAGCTAAGTTTACCCAAGAGCTCCTCTACATCCTGCATCTGGGCACACTTCTGCAACACGCAATCAACCGATAAAACTCCCGCAGAACATACGGTAATTGTCAGGAAAAGGCTAAATAAAAAGAGCTGTAGCAAGTTCTATGTCAATATTCATACATATTCAATGACTGAGGTGTTAATAGTCTATTCCTTTAAATGCTCCTTTGTTTTTTCATAGAAAATACTAATTCATTTGGAAAGGAAAATACCCTTTAAAAGAAGCAATTATATTGTTGTTGGTTCTTTTTTCTTGATTTGGTGTGCTCAAAGACATAACAGTTCCTAAAAGGTTAACATTCCTTCAGAGTAAAAAATGCTAGATCCCATCTATAGGATGCATTTCTTTCCTACTTTATTCAGCACAGAAGCTGAGAAGATTAATAAGCTCCAGTATTTTACACTAAGCTTATTAGAGATAGAAATTTTAATAGGTTTGAAATCATCTTCTAAAATGCCACATTAAAAGAACAGCTAAGAGCAACTTACTCCCTTTTCAGGGAACTTTCCCAAAGACCTTTATCGTTCACGTAAAACCCAGATTCCAGACCACACCGTACCACGTGGCAGGGAGGGAAGGGTTGGTCAGTCCACCCCGACTTCTGCCACGTTTGGTGCTTGTTGGGTTCACGATAGCCTCCTCCCTTCTGGCAGATGAGCACTCACAAGCACACTCATGCTTCACCAGGCAGAAGCAATCTGGTGTTACGCAGGGAGAAATAAGATGGGGCAGAGGAGGTGGCAGCCGGGGTGTCTGTCACCTGCACAAACAAGTAACCGCAGAGCACTGCCGGCTGTGTTGGCTCCTCCAATTGGTAAATCCCCATCAAAAACACAGGCTCTTTGAATGAGAAAAATGTGTTATGCTAATCACTTCAATCCTTCTTCAGTTATCCATGCAGAGCTTCACTGCATTATTAAATATTTTTCAGTCTAATGCACTGAATTAAGTCCTTTTTAAAAAAAAAAAAAAGTTTTGTTCCTGTAAAACTTGAAATTCTTACTGAATTTTATCTTTGGGCTTTCTGGGAAAGTATTCCTTTCACCATTTCTTTCTGCTAACCGCAATCCGTTTAACAGAGCTTTGCAATGTTGCTGTCCGGCATGTTGCAGTTAAAACCACAGGGAAAGAAAGGTGCTCTGAGCAGTGGGGTTCCTTGTCAAGGTAATTTACCCAGATTCACCAACGTACATAAACCCAAGAACTGTAGAGACCTTTAAATACACACACACTACTTAAAAGGTCTAGGTGCAGAGTAATGGTACCTTTTGGTGGTAGGTATTTTATGCATGGAGATTTCATTCTACACAGAGGTTTGGTAGACACAGCAATTTTTTTCCTTTAGCAGACCTCTAAGAGAAAGATAAAACAATCAGACCTGCTAAAGCCAAAACAAACTCCCTCTTTCCCTTGCCTCCTCAGAGCTTTCCACTTCTTCTGGTTTTACAAGCCTGGGTGAAGACAAACTGCTGCGAGAACACTGTGAGCCATCAAAACTGTATTCCTTTGGGATTATTATTATTTTAATAAAGCCAAAAAGAGATGTGGATTCAAGTGTGAAAAAAGAACCATCAAAATTTGACCTGGGAACATCCCACCCTCTGCTGCTTCAACATTTTCACCCATACAGTGTTCTTCTTTCAGGAACAGCTATTGAAAAGGCTCCAACTTAAGCCTAAGGATGAGATAACCCATGAGAGGGCAAGCTGTAAATAATGTTAGAGGAGATTAGCTTTATCTAAGAAGTGGGTCAAAGACCAGGTATACCTCTCTCCAAAAAGTACCTACGAGCTGACAACACAGACCTGAGCAGAGAGTGGAGTTAGGATTGATGAGGATACTGAAATTTTCTAAGACAAACAGAAAAGTCAGGATATCATTATAAATGCAAAGATGTGACCCACTGACACGTGAATTGATGTCCTTCTGACAAAGAGCTCCGGACTGTGCCAGCCTGGGAAACTCAGTCTGTGTATCAGAGTATTGGCATACCTAGAAAGCTGGCCTTGCTCCTCTACTTCTAGTACAAGCCAGTTGCTAAAGTTGCAAATGCCCCTTTAAAATGCTTAGGCTGTGGAAAAAAAACCCACAGATTGGCATAATGAAGTGCAGCTATGAGAAACAGCTTTTTAATGGGAGAGCACAGATGTTCTATGCATGATGGCTATAGTCTAAATTGAAAAGTGCCATTGTTTGGCCATCATTTAAAATCATGATACCCTAGAGGAGACATTTCAGGACATGCACACTTGAGGAGCACATAGCTAAGGTAGAGCTAAATTGTTATCTCTGCTCTGCTCTGAGTAAAAAGAAAATGGTTCTCATGTGCATGGAAAGCAAATGATGGAAAATTGTAGTTGGGGTAGGAGGGGACGGCAGGAGTGAAAGGCAAAGAACACGGACAGCAGCAGCCTCTCATCAGCAACTGCAAACTGATTTTTTTTTTTTCCCCCGAAGCTGGGACTGCCACAGCGGGTGGGAAGTGCTGCCACTGGGATAGGAGGAATTGGGAATGGGATATGGACTCCCAGAGCTTGTTCCGCACGGCAGAGGTGCCCAAGTCAGCCATGCCGTACCGCCGCACAGATCCCCTCCAGCAAGTTCTCCTCTGCCCCAATACCACAGGCATCTTAAGCAACATTTGGGCTGCTGCCATAACGGAGCAGAGCCTGCCTCGCTGACATGGTGAGCACTCCCACTCCCCTTATTTTTCCTCCACCTCAGAGCAACCACTGTACACGCTCTGAGTTAGGGATGCTAGGTTGGACCTCCCAGGTGTGGTGGTAATAGAAGTAATACCTCGTATTTCATCAGTCAGTAAATAAAGAGTAGAGACTAGCTGGGTGCCCACAGCTCTTCTCCCAGTACCTACCTTACCTTGGGCATTTCCCATCAGCTGTGGATGGCAGCCCTTCCCTCCCCCTTGGAAAAACAGTGACACCCTCCGGATAGTGTGTTTATAAGGAGGGACAACTGCCAGTCAGACCCCCATTGCTGCTTAAAGTAGGAGACTTTGAAGGCCTCCGTAATATAATGCTTCTGGGGATTTTACCTTCCAAGACAGCACTGGCCGCTAATTCTGATTAGCCAGGTCCGTTATACAGCAGCTAATTACGTCCAGGATTGCAAACAGCCCCATGTGCTCCCCAAATCTGTTTCACCAGCACTTCTCCCCACTAACTATCCAACAGAAACAGGGGGATTCCATTTAATAAGCAATAAATCTGACTTTTCCACACACTTCACCACTATAGAAAAAAATGGAACAGAAAAAGCTGAAGAATCATGATAAGATGATGAGACAACTACAGTGAAAAGAAATCCAGGCGTATTCTGATTGCTTAAAAACTGTCAGATTTATCCCATGGCAAATCATGGGGAAAGAATTGCCAATCAGAGCCACTTTCTTCTTGAGACAGCAGGGAAGAGGGGGACAATGGGTAGAACCTATAAGAGTTTTCACTGGTCAGGAAAAATACAGAAAGGAGGAAAAAAGCCCATTTAGTTCCTATGCTTCAGGAGAATGCAAGTGTCCTTTTTTTCCCTTTCTTTTATTTATCTCTCTTTCTGCTCCCTCCTTTTTGCAACCTTACATAGGTGTCAATTTGGGAGTGAGAAAGTCAAGATTCTTTTCAAAAGAGTCTGATCCCACTCAGGTGTGGGAAATGGTCAAAAAGCCTTGGCTAAAGAAGAAGAAAATCCCTGGCTCCCACTTCTCAAATGCATACTTTCATCACTAGACATTATGGAAAAGGTATGTTGTTGGAGACAGGTATCTGCATGCTTCAGGAAAATTAATCCTCAAAGGCTAGCATAAAATACAGTCACAGATTTTTGTTGGTTTGTAAAGTTAGCTCATAAAGTTGTGTGGAATTGTTTTATAACACACATTAAATGAAGCAGAAAATGAAGCATGGGTTCTTTTGGCAAAAAGAACATCATCTGCCTGTAACAGAATTTCACTTTTAACATTTTTTCTGTGACTATAATAGAAATCTGTTTCCATCTCTGCTACGATTCATACAGATATGTTGCTGGGAAGGCCATTCTCCTTGCTGAGCTGTAGTTAGGGGCTGGGAAAAAAAGCAGCTTTACGAGATTCATTATATGAGATTGACTGGGCAGAGCACCGGTTAATATTATTTTGGCTTTGGAGTCTGCATACATCATTGCATGTGTCCAGCTAAATTGTTCTTAGAAGCAA
The DNA here is from genome assembly GCF_964188355.1 of Buteo buteo. NCBI lineage: Eukaryota > Metazoa > Chordata > Aves > Accipitriformes > Accipitridae > Buteo > Buteo buteo. The sequence goes on from NC_134185.1 coordinate 7,754,913, forward strand.
GTAGATGTGACACAATAAATAACACCATTCTGTTCTGTCCAAAACTATCTACACCTAAATGGTCTGAGAAGCACAAGCAGCAGGTACAGCACTGACTAACTTCTGCCATTAAAGTCCATGTGCCACAGTCTTCGGTCAGTGCTTCAAACATTTCAGTTCTGTTAACTGCGGTAGGGTTGCCTAAGCTACACAGCCACGCAGAATTTCGCATTTCTATTAACAATCCCCTGTCGGGCAGAGATCTCGTTAAGGTTCATCACTCTTTATTTATGTTTTCAAAACCCTGTAGCTGCAGTAAATACTGGTAGTTTATAGGCAGCTGTGAGAAGTAATATTGACCGCCAGTCTACATACACCAGTCTGCTCCCGTACATTAAGTCCCCAGCACTGTCCACTTTCTCTACCGCTTTGCCTTGCACACAACTTCCATCATCTGATGTCCTGGTTTCAGCCGGGATGGAGTTAACTGTCTTCCTAGTAGCTGGTGCAGTGCTATGTTTTGAGTTCAGTATGTGAAGAATGCTGATAACACTGATGTTTTCAGTTGTTGCTCAGTAGTGTTTAGACTATGGTCGGGGATTTTTTCAGCTTCTCATGCCCAGCCAGGGCACCTGACCCAAACTGGCCAACGGTGTATTCCATACCATGGGACGTCCCATCTAGTTTAGGAACTGGGAAGGGGGGGGGCAGTGATTTTTGGCCGCTCGGGGACTGGCTGGGTGTCGGTCGGCGGGTGGTGAGCAATTGCCCTGTGCATCATTTGTACATTTCAATCCTTTTATTACTTACTGTTGTCATTTTATTAGTGTTATCATTATCATTATTAGTTTCTTCTTTTCTGTTCTATTAAACCGTTCTTATCTCAACCCAGGAGTTTTACTTCTTTTCCTGATTTTCTCCCCCATCCCACTGGATGGGGGGGGAGTGAGTGAGCGGCTGCGTGGTGCTTAGTTGCTGGCTGGGGTTAAACCACGACATCTGAGTACTGTTAATTGGTACTTATACATACGACTCACAGCATAGATATGCACACAAAATCAGGGGTAGAAGGGAGTAAGGTAAGGAATAATAAAGATTGGAATAAGAGACAGAGGCAAATGAGAGGGTGGAAGGACAATACAGTAGAGAACTGTTCCGTGGGGGCTAAGGGAGAAGAGAGGATGCTGCAGTCAGTTACCTTTGTATTACCCACACTCATTTATAACTTGAATGGATAAATAAAAGGGTATTTTTTCTCCCAGCTATCCTGCTAGGTGTAACTGTGAAAATATGGTAAATATCCTCTCCAAAATGCATTCCCCGCTTCTCAAATCCCACTGTGTGCAGAAACTAAAGTTACATTCATTTTAAAATACCTCTTGACTGAGTTCTTTAGCATCCTCAGGTATGGGAGCAGAGAGTTAATCACTGTTTAACTTCCAAGCTGGTTTTGTCACTTGGTTTAAACATTAACTCTCATAAAGCCTAATCACATAAGATCCAAATCCGTGAGACACCGAGCACCATCCTTGATGCTTAATGACCTCAGCTGACTTTGTCTTCTGGAGAGGTTTAGGATGAGGTCATTAAAAGCAATCACCAAGAAGTCATGCCTGATTAACCTTTCAATTAGGGCTTGGTCCCACAGGCAGGTATGTGCTGTAAGTGCAGAAGCCAAAGGCTGGTGCTGAGTACTCAGTGTTTGCTTAGTGCCTGGTCAGTGAAGCTCAATAACAGAGCAAGCGAAGGCAGAGAGGGGAAAAAAAAAAAAGCGATTGGCGATATAGCCAAATTTGTGCGGCCTCTGTGCTGAGCCCTGCAGAGGAGGGGGAGGTGGGCATGCCCAGCCTGAGCTGCTCGGGATGAGAGACAGTCACCCCGTTGGATGGGATTGAGGAATTTCAGGTCCTGCCTGTGTGACAGGACAAGCAGGTCACTCAAACGCGACCACGCTGGAGATGAATCCAGAATAACGTGAGACCAGAAGTAAGTGAGGGGCCAGTATTTGGCAGTCAGTTGGCCAACTCCACACACAAAGCAGCTTTTTTGCTGTTCCAGGAGATCGCAGCCTGTGCTGGGCTGCAGCAGCAAAGTCTACCCGGCAGCCCTCCAGCAGCTCGGTGCTGCTCTCCCACCCGTCCCAGACCCTGTCTTGGTTCCTCACGTATTGGCCTGGGAGAGAGAAACAAACATAAATGACATCTGAGAAAATAATTTTTCTCTTCTGCTGGTATTTTCACTCTTGTTTTGCCTTCATTTTCTGTGTCTGTCTAGCCAGCAGGTTTATGTAGGAGCGTTTGCTGAAGCAGCAAATGCTCAGGCGAGCTATAGACTAAGAACTTGTAGAAATTATTCAATGCATAAGGAATAAATTAAAAGAAATCAGATGATTAACAAACAGAAAACAGAATCCAACGACTCGTTAGTCATCAGCCCTCCCTAGAAGTTCTGACCTCGGAATGGTTGGTGTCTGTTTTGCACACCTTAACTGAGTCTCCCACTACCTCCAGAGACCTTGCCACAGCTACTGTTACGTCCCTGAGGAGCTCTTCGACAGCCATCAGACCCCAACAGTCACCGCAGACAGGCAATGCAGCCCAGCTGCCCCGCAGGGGACGGTGGGGACGGCGGCACCGGCAGCGATTTTGCCAGCAAGGTCCATCCCCACCACCCCATGAGCCCATCAGGGCCAGGCTGGGGTGATAATGGGGTTAGCCCAGACCCCCAGGGCCACCACATCGGTCAACAGCCGCTGGATGTAAACTCCCAATTTGTAGATTTCTCACAAACTCATTGAGAAACTCAGCTAAAATTCATTTGCGCTACTTAGCTCAGTCAGAGACTTGGCCGGCGTGATCTTGCTGTTCCCAGGTGAGTTAGACTTTGGGGACTACTAACTGCCCTCCCCGGAGTCACGGGAGAAGAGCTGTCTTCGGTCAAAATAGCCGTAACGTTGAATGAAGGAGAGGATCTCCGTCTACTTTGTCTCAAAGTCAGCCATCAGTTAACCTCTTTCGGTGTCCCTAATAATGTTGATTATATCTATACCACTTTATGCCACTGAAAAGGGACTTTGGTTTCCCTCCAAACTCCAGTACCTCCTCTGGGCGTTCATGACTAATATGCCAATCACTCTCTTTCCCGGCTGCATAGCTACACTCTTTTTTCCACGCTTCACATCTCCTCTGCTTTGGGAGACAATTTTTGTCTCTCAGAGCTGCCCTCGGTGGAACTCGCCATATGCCTTCAGACGCCTGCTCTGTCAGCTGCCGCCCTGCCCTTCGCCTCTGAGACTTTCTCCTGGGGATTTAATTTGCAAAACATAAGGAGAGGGGAAAGCTGCCACGGTGGTGCCAGCAGGAGAGTCTTGATCTCTACAGGACTTCGGTACCTGAGGATAAGCTCCAGAGAGGGTACCCGTGTACTCAACATGGGTCTTCAAACACCAGGTATGGAAAGCCAAAAATACGTGGTTTTCAACTGGGATTTAGTTACTATTATTTCAGGGGATTGCTGGAATCCATCCAAAAGACTACTTGTGCCATCAAGCACAGAGAGCAGTGGACATCTCTTGGTGGTCATTTGCATCCCCTGTGGACTCCTAACGCTTTCACCCTGCGTGTCATGCCACAGGGAAGGAACCGTTCCCCTCCAACGGCGCCGACATCTCCGCTCCAGCTGCCCTGGCGATCACACTGCAGGTTGTGTCAGGCTTCCTCGCTCACTCTCTTCAGCCCATTGGAAATTGAACGGAGAATGAAATGATGTCACCCGGCAAGATGGAGAATACCAGTCCAAAAATACTTACTACTCTGGTGGCTATCATTGCCACCCAGAATATCCTAGGGCTGGGTTTCAGGCCAGATGTCTAGATTTTCTCTGGAAAGGAAACTGGAGCAAGAAGCACCAGTTTTCAGAAAGGTGTCATTCAGGTTACCCGCTTTGGCGTGAGTTTCAGGTTGCAAACCCCAGGGAGGTGCAGATATTCCCCAGCCACTTGGCTCAGGGCTTCTTACTGACCGAGGAGACTCTCAACTCAGCACACACTTCCCTGGATCCCATTTTTCGGTACCTAGCTTTATCACGTCTTACGGCAAGGCGCCCAGGCGACTCACGCGGGGAAGGGGAGGCATCCTAGTAGGAGTCAGCGCATCTACAAATGGGGAATTGCCCTGCCCTGCCCCTGGGGACCCCCAAACCCCGCTGTACCTGGCAGACAGCCTCGAAGAGCCAGCGTCCCAGAGCTGCCGCTGAGCTCGGGGTTTGCCTCTGTCGGGCTGAGCAGCTCGTACCCACCGGAGCTGCGTTAGCCCGCCCCGCTCTCTATGCCGGTATAAAATCATGACGAATTATCCAGTCCGTTTTGGCTCTGCGCAGAGCTATCAAGACTCTCAATATGCAAATGGGGTCTTGTTTATCATATGATAGATCCTGTGTAACGCAGCACCTAAATTACACTGAGTTTGCAATACCATCTGGTTTCATCTTTCAGTACATTAGGGGATAACTTTGTGATATTTGACCTGAAAATTGGCACAGGGATAAAGCAGGGCCACGGCTGCAGTTCGCAGGGAGAAAAAGCCCTGCTCACTCACATGAGGCAAGTGTGTCTCAGACATAAATCTCTTTTCTCATCTTCAGGTCCGGAAAAAAGCAGATACCAAGAAGGCCACTGCCGAGATCTAGCATTATGCAGAGGTTTACCTGGAAGCAGTGTCAGACGAGACTGCCATAGAGGGGGACTTCCGTTCAGATTTTCTCACGTGACAGAAAAAGGCTGATGTATGGTGGCTTGAGGAAGAAGGAGACGCCAGTGAAGGCTCAGAGGAATGGCCCACAGGTATTAAGTTACTCTTGGTTTGACAGGATTCTAAGACAGAGAAAAGAAAATATTTCACTTCACTTTTAGCAAGCTCCAAGTCTTCCTATGACTTCAAAGGAACAATAGGCTAATATATTTATTTTATTGGTCATGCAGGGAAGCTAAAGGAAGTTGACTATTTCTCCTTGTTGTCCACATTTTACTCAAAACACTTTTTTGAGCTCCTCTTGCAGAGCAGCTCTCTGGCTGATTAAACCACAGTATGATGATTCATCATTGTCCATTCCCACTTTACTGATGGTCTAATTAAAACGATTTTTATGCCCAAAGATAATTGCTTTCTTCTATTATTACTCTGAAATGTTAATATAATCTAGCTCACCAGTCTCTGTGTCTATCACTAGAGACAATAAATAAATTAAACACAGAAAAATGATGTTTAAATAACATTAGGATTGAGTTACAAAATTACAACAGCACAGAAATTCCAGTTAAGGCCACACAGTGTTGCCAAAGACATTTGCTGTACATATGGCTGGTTGTTTCTCAGAGTCCCAGCAAAGGTGATGCTATGCACTCTGGGTGCTTCATTAGCAACACATTACTGGCCTTATAGAGTCCAGTGAAGCAGAAAATCATTTTACAGCGGTCATTATTTTTATAAGTCAGTACTTAATGACAGTTGTTACCCTGCGGCATCTGAAATATGTGGAACAGAAGAAGTTGGCAAATGTTGGCTTTCCAGTGGAAACCTCTTCAATAAACTATCTCACTAGTTTATAATTTTTTAAAAACTGCTTTTTCTAGTGACTCTCTGATAAAGGTAGTAGCACCAAATTACTGCCCTCAGAAGACAGAAATAATGATCAAAAATAAAATTGCCATAAATGAGCTATTTCTGTAAAGAGCCATCAAGTCAATATCAATATTTGATGTTTTGATTTTAAATACCCAGAATTTTTTTTTTTCCTTAATGGTTTTTAACTACCACCACCCCCATATTCAATCTGTCACTATTTCCTAGTTTTCAGCACTTTTCTTTCATCTGCATTGCTTATTCTGGTCCTTCATCAGCCCCAAACATACACGTGTGTAAGTGTACATGCACACACGGGCATGAGCAATGTCAGTTTGATTGTAACTGATATTTGGGGTTGGTCAGATGCATCTTATCCAGCCTCAGAAAGCTACAGTGTGCAGATCATCAGGCCCAGCTGAACAGCAAACTTCAAATTTATCCATACGCTTTCTGTCTTTTCCTAACCTGAAACTTTACCCTGTGCTTTTAGTGATAATCGTGTTAGCTGCCTGATTTCAGCTGGCCTTTTTAGTGAAGCCTGGAGAAAAAAGGGTGACAAACACATTGGCCTTTCCTGAGACATCTGCTGATAACTTTCCATCCCTGCTGGACTGAGCTGCAGAACTCTGTAGTAACCAATATTATCACCTAAATGCTTCACCTCCTTCTAGGCCTGATCCATGTTCCTGAGGCTTGCTGTAAATTTCCATAACATCAAAAAAACTTCAGAACTTTACTTCTCATCCAAGCTGATCCCACAAGCAGAATTTTTATTTCATGGGGAGAATGTTGGACTTTAAATATTTTGAGATATCAGACTGAAGAGTGATGTTTTTTAAGTCTAGAAGAGCTACTTGAAGTTATTCATAGAGATTTGTGTGGTATACTTTCAACACCCTATGGTCAGATTCATGCCAACTATAAGGAACTTGGTTTTAAAAGACAAGGTCAGTGAAAAGCAAGGGCAGATTTACAGGAGATATGAAGGGTAACTCGCTGACAGCCTGACGAACACCTTGGGACACAAATGACGAATGGCCATCCTGCTGTCTTCCCTTCCCAAACACTTCTTCTGCAGATGCAGCTAGTCCTGAAATGGTCCTCACGCAATGCTGCTCATCTCAATCCCACCAGTTTTCTGTCACACTTGCAGCACCTTTAACTTCAAAAACAACTGTGCCCCTGAGAGACCTCGGTGTCCCGTCCTTGTCCCTTGACTCCTTGTCCCTCATATGGCCACAGCAAATTGTGGGCTCAGCCAACTCAAAATTGTTTGGGACGTTTGCCAAAATAATTTTCAGGTGGTCCTTAACCAGCACCAAGCCGCCGGTGAAGCTGCAACTGTAATGTGCCTTTTACAACACAACAGACTTTTTTTCTAAGTAGGGCAATACTCAGCTTGCATGAGGAGCAAGGGAGAGCTCTCTTGGGGAAGCTGTACCATATGCCTGTTTCCTCCCAGCATTATCAGCCTCTAAAATTTAAATGCTCAGGGCAAAGGCTTCTGACTTAAAAAAAGGAAATGCCCCCGTAAGCCCTTCCTGACCTTTTTCTTCTCACATGGATGCACATGTGTACTTTCTGGGGACTCCATTTCATTTCCCACTGCTGGGACCACCCGTGTGGACACAGCACTCAGCCCAGCTGCTCCTTGAATTAAGCCTGTGCTGCTTCATGAATGCATTACCTGTAGTAATCTTTAATTAGTATAGATTACAGCTTGGTATTACCGATGTCCCATTCTGTGTGGACTAGTTTAAGCTCTCTCCTAGAGCTAAGGAACTGAAGTGTTCATTGCTAAAAACCTTCACTGACAAAAACCAACAAAACAAGCAATACAGACAAAAACCTGAGACAAAGCAATTGTAAGAATTCAGATTCAAGTTTTAAATTCCCAGCCCAAGACCTCCAGTGGCAGTAACTGAAGACAGAAAAGACAGATCCCATAGAAATTCCTCCCTGTCTTCATCAGTAAATGGATAGGAAGGCAATGCCTTTTTCTCACACACACCAAAAAAAAAAAAAAAAGTTGGAAGGGCTCTACCTTCACATCAGTTTGCTGTCCATCCTCAGAAAAAGGCTTGATTTTCATAGTAGACCAGCTGTTAGCTGGAAGAGATTTATTATGTAATTTCATCTACATAATATTTATCATGGACCAGACGCTTACAGTGTCTTTCTATCTATTAAGTCTTTATCATCACACTAGACGAGACAGGGACTTATTCAAATGGTAATTGAGACACAAAGAAAGCAAGTGGCTTGCAAAGCTTATAGGGAAAGTGTATCATGTCAGGACCTGTGGACTGAAATCCAAACCACAGTTCTATCCTCTCCTCCCTGTTTTGCTTGAATATCTGCTTAAGACAACCTTGGAAACTGCCTTGAAAGATCGCGTCAGACATGAAACCTAATGCTGAAATGGGAGTTCAGTATTTAGTTGCTTTTCTTCCAAAATCTGCAATTTCTTCATTTACAGTTTAAGCCTCTGTGTTGTATAGGGCAAATTTTTCTTATTGGCCATTGACTGTAGAAGGATCCCTTGGTGGGAGATACATGCGCACGCACCCGGGATAGGTGGGATTATACGTCTTCTTGAACAGCCTTTCTCAAATCTAAGACAAAACACTCTGCCATGATGCCAGAGTAGCTGACATGAGGCTTGCACAAATAAATGCTGGTCTGTCTGCGGAAAAGGGAATTCAGCTGTATTGCTCCTCAGTCAGTCTGTGGAATTCCTTTCAGCTTTAGTCTGTAAAACACTGCTACTCTGAGGCTACAGCAGCTATTTTGTGTATTATTTGAAAAAGTCTGTAAGATTTCATTATCAAAAGCAGGATCATAAATATGCACAAAAGTAAACTTATAGAAGTGTTTAATTTAATACTGCAGTGTCTCTTTTGAATCCTACAGGAGCTGGCCAATGAAAGCAGAAGGAAAACAATCAATTTAATTTGACTTCTTGCTTTTTTTTTTATTATTTTTTAATTCCCTCCTCTAAAAATATCAATTTTCTCCTAAATTGGACATGTATAAGACAAAATGCCCTAAGTGGGGCTTTCTGAGTTTCCTAAGCATTCTGCTGTTGCCTTTAATCAAACATTGGTCTACATGGAGTGCAGAACTACCTTCTGCAGAGCATGGCCTCGCTATGTGAATAGTTTGGATTGCATTGGATTGGGCTGGATTATAGGTTTCATGAGGAGATTAAGGTGCTTTACATTTTCTGAATATTTTCTTTTTATGGTTTTTATTTGTTTTTCATTTTTATTCTTTTACTCAGCATTGCACAAATAACATGTAAATTATCTTCTCTAACAGCAGCAATTAACAGCACCATCCGAATACCGAATGAATTAGCTGGCAAAGACCGACTTAATTTTCTTTGGTCATGGTCTGAACTATTTTCTTTTAGTTTGTGAAAAACATTTGCTTTATTCCCTTGGGGAGTGAGAGAGAAGCGCTGGGCACCTCTCCTTCATGCAGGATTAGGTAGGAGCTGCAAATTCACTTGCAGCAGGAGATAGCAATCCAAAACAAGCCTGCACACAGCTGCTCAGAAACTGAGCTGCATGAGCTGGGCCCTGTTAGAGGGCGACGTGCGCATCTGCGAACAGAAACAGCAACAGAAAAGCTTTCCAAAAAACCACCCAAGTCACAAGAAAACAAAATGCGCCCTGAAACAAAAGAAGCATTTTGATACAGTGTTGCTTCTAAGGAAGCTTGAAATTGGGAACAAATAAATTATTTCAATTTTATCTCTTCCCTCTTCAGGCGAGACTTTGTGAACATGATTTCTCAAGAAAGAGGGCGAAGCTTTTCCTCCTGCCAGAGGGAGCTGCCCACAGGTCCTAGACACTGGCTACCCGCAGGAGTCCCAGGGAGCACCAGTATAACAGAACTTCAAAAAAAGCCAAACACTCCTATCAGTGCAATCCAAAGCAATACAGTCAGTCAAGAAACAAGGGTATAGATTGGCAATCGTGAGTCCTCCTGCTGGAAGCGCTCGTGTGGATCCCATGAGATGCCGAGAAAGCTCCATTCAGTTCCCTGCCCAGGCGTAAATCACCAGCGTATCCCCAGCAGCAGCATCGCTCCTAGGCCTCCCAGGTCTAGGCATGGATCCCGGGCAGATCAACAGAACTAGGTCTATGGTTGAACTGTTTGGAATTACAAATCAAGACAAAGAAATTAGGATACGCTCAAAATTATATTCCATGAGCATAAAGGGAGGACATGTTGCATATGTTATTTTTTGCAGATAAGTCATTCTATTCCAGCTATGAAATTAATCATGTTTCACCAGAACAGTTTTGCATATCAATAAAGTGCTGCATTGCTTAGGAATTCAGGTATTTCATAAGAAAGCGAAAATCTGTAGCATGTAGAGCTCCACATCAGAATAGGCTCTCGCAGTTTCATAAGGCAAGATTAAATTTATAATTGAAAGTTGCAATCATTGTGCTGAAAAGAATGTCGAGCTGAAAACCTACCTGCCCTGTAATATTGCAGGAAGGATTTCTTAGCCTGGAGCTGAAGTGATTGATCTGTCATTTAAATGCCAGGGAGAGCTTTTAGGACTGGAGAGAGAAGAACAATAATGCAGGTTGGTGTATCATTGAAATGGGGCTGCTCAACGGAGTTAATTCAAAATGCTTGTCCTTTTGCAACTTTAGTTACGTCTCAGCTTAAACAATTTTCTTCTGCGACAGTGCAGCCTCGGAAAAAACAGAAGGAAAAAAAGGGCCTGTTTCCTCCCTTAAAGTGTTTTTAGGAAGTGCTTGTGATTTTTTTACTGTTTGGGGCTTGCTTTACTGCATTAATGCAAATGTGCAACAGTAAGGTCATAAACAAACAGCACCAGCCAGAGCATGCTAGCCAGATGTAACAAAACATCCCGATGCAAAGGCAGATCACAAAGGAAAACTAGACCAAGGATCACATCACCTTGTTGGGTCTTAGTTGCCAAAAATATCAAGCTGTCCCAGCTCCCTTCCCAGAAGCTACAGAGGGAGCTGATTTTAGCCCTGAATAAGCTGCTTCCCATACCCCTCTCCGCTTTGCAGCCTTCAGTACCAGCAGGTTTTTTGAGCACAGTGAGCTCAGACCAGGCATGTCTTTATTTCTCTCCTCTTCACTTTTTTATTGAGGAGCTGGTTTTCCTCCTGAAAGAGAGTCATATTGTGAAGTGAGCAAATGTCAAGTGTAATAATGTATTGATAGGCCTATTAATGGTGTCCGAACAGCCCTAATTTTTGTAGCCCTCCTAATCTAAAGCAATAGGTCCCAAAACTGGGACACACAGGTTATAACCTGAGAAACAGGAGGACGGTGGGGACGTTTGCTGTAAGTGTTTCTTGCACATGATGTAAAGGATGGATATTAAAGCTATGGGAGAGGCCGTCCGACAGAGCAGAGCATGGATGGTACGAACATGGCTACTGGGAGGAACTGGGGGAGAGAGGCAAGCAGCAAAACTCACAGGCCAGAAGAGAGCAAAGGCAAAGGGGGTCACGCCAGGGCAGCCCACGGGAGGAGGAGCAGCGAGCAGGAGCAGCTCCATATTACCTCCCCTTAAATCAAGCCCTCCTACACAGCAAGACTCAAAATTGTAGGCTGCTGCTAAAAGTTACAGCCGATGGGGGAAGACCACCAGCTGGCCTGCCCCATGAAGGAAAGAGTGTAAATGGCTGTTAATATAACATCGTAATACTTGCCGTCACCCTCTTGATCTATCAATCAGATTAGCGTTTTCCATCCAATAATAAAAATATTGGTTGTTAAGGCATTTGACTTGTATTTGCAAGTGAAGACAATTAATTCACTCATCACCAGAGTATCAGTGTAACCTTCCCACGCTTCTGGTGAGCACTGAGATTCTATTTTTGTGGTCACGCCTTTCAACCTGAAGGCAGCCCTTGTTGCTGCCAAGCAAGTCCTGAAGAAAAGCTCGCACGTGCGTGCCGTCTGCTCTGTCAGGGTATTGGGCAGAGCACCAGTAATTCCCAGCCAGAACGCAGGCTTTCGTGGCCAGCAGGCTGCTAAAAATGTGCATCGCTTCTCTATTGGCAGCCAGCTGGCTGGCAGGTCAAACAACATACGTATTTTCGCTGGAAAGTCAGTAATCACAGAGAGCTAGCTCTTCTCAACCAGCAGCCAACAGCGGTCGGTCAGGAACAGGGAAATCTGTCACACTGCGGTGAGAACGTGGAAGAGCCAGGGGCTGGGAGTGGGGAATGAGGAGGACCACAGGGTAGGCTGGGGTATTGGTGGTTGAATGAGAAATAACAGGGGAAACTGCAGCAATTTTACTGGAAGACGTTACAAGAGGGATTGGATCAACTGTGAGGAGGACCTTCACTGACAGGTCTAGAGGTGTGATGGTGAAGGCCACTAGGACGTGGCAGCGTTGAAAGCCTAGTACCTGCAACAGGCTATATGGAGGGAACAAGAAATATGGAAGCGGAAAAACACTGAGGGGCAAAGAGTATCCTGAGGGGGAACGTGTGGAACTGAGGGTACTTCCATGGGCAGAGGGAAGGTAGGAGGAAGATGCATTACGGTACATTCCCTTGCATCCATTTGCATTTGAAACCCAAACCCCTCTTTGATTAAGTTATGACTTAATCAGTAAAATATAAACACTGGTCTAAATTAAAAGTGGGCAACGTTGCTGGTCCCAGTGACATTCTTCACAAGAACTATAGATCATGTTTCCAAACTAGTAAGCTCTTTCAAAAGAGAAGCTGTTTGTTTATGCCCGCAGCATTGGCTGTTTTTGCAAAGCAAGGAAAGAAATGCCTAATTAATTATGTTTGTTACCTATCCCCTGGAAAAGGAAATGGATAGAGGAGAAACTGTGCTTACCTTGAACGATCACCTTCTGTGTCAGCTCAGTAAGAGGGACTTCTTTGTGCTTAACCAGTTCAATCTTCAGTTCATAAAATGAGTGAAATGTGTATCTCAGCAGCTGGTATTCTGTTGCTTTGTAGCCGTGTGGGCTAAGCAAGGGTTGCACGTTAGACTCCAGGTACAAGGTTAGGATCAGTCCTCCATGGGGTAGGGGATGGGGGAAGAAGGTCGAACCCAAAACCAACTTGCAAAACACATCTCTCACAAATAGGAAGGTGTTCACCAAAAGTGGCATTCAAAGTTAACCATGTAAGGGACATACCACCAACAATCCAGGAAAGAAGCATTTAAAATTAAAAAAAAAGCCTTGTTTCTGGTGGTGTCTAATAACAAAATAATACGCAAATGACACCAAAAAAAATTAATGATGGGGGATTAAACTGAAATCTCAGTCAAACCTGACTAGAATTTGAAATTTGGTGTCAAAAACTACCCTTGATACAGCTGCCAAAAAGCAGCAGTTAGCAAGACAGTTACACACCTAAGAGATAAAATTTAGGCTTGTTATAAGTGATAGGCTGGATAATTTTCACAGCACTTTTCCATCTCCCTTTGTCTCTGACAGTTCTTTTATTTTAAAGAAAGCTACTGAACTTTCTGTAATGCATATTTGTTTAATCAGTCCCAAAGTAAAATTAATATTTAGATTATTTTAGGTAACACAACATTTTCCCCTAAAAATTTCAAGTAAAATTTGGTTGCTACTATGTTTACAGAAAAGCAATATAAATTGGTTCATTTACCGATCAGAGACAAGCTAAAGTCCCCTGTGAACCAGGCACATCTAAATTAGTGCTTTCCTGTGCAGTGTCCCTCCATGATAAATTATTCATTAAAGCTGGGACTAAAGAAATGAAAAGGAAGAAGTAGTTTAGAACTCAGATTACAGAAAGGGTACTCAAGTTGCAAGCCTACAGAGTTTACCTGAAACCTTAAAAAAAGAGGAATGTAACATTGCATCTAGATAAAATGTTCAGATGTTTATTAACAACCCGTACAGACTTCTTTGATATGCATTCAGATTATAAAGCCTCAGAGAATAGGCATTGCTGTGAAATACCAGCCCTTCGTGCTTCCAATTCAGAGTGCCATGGTAAGAGCAGTGATCTGGTTATATTTCTTCAGTGCCCTCTACTGGAAAAAAAATTACTATCCTCCATCACATCTTTCCCACGGGCAGCTTACTAATCCTCTACTGACATTGTATAAGGTGTGCAATCGTTTTTACTTAACAATTTAAAGAAAGTTTAAAGAGTTTTGCTTTCCCATGAGTAAAATCATAATCAAGAAATGGCCTTGGCATCATGTAAGTGTGTCTAGATTGAGAATTAAAAACTTTTTTCTTTTTCTCTTTTCCTTTATCCCTTTTCCTTTTCTTTTTTCTATTTCTTTTTCTCTTTTTCTGTTTTTCTTTTTCATTTTAGTGCAAATAATGCACAGTGTCTCACTTCTACAGAGAAGATACTTTAACAGATTGAGTCTCTAATCATTTCTCTTTTAATTACTAAAACCAAAGCAAAAAATTTACTGGTGCCAAAGAGTTAAGACTGGCAATAATAATAATGAAGAGAAGGGGAAGTAGTTAATAACAGATCATTAAACACTGTGTCCTGAGAAGATAATTGAACAATTTGCTTTTCAGTTTAAAGAAACATGGGAGGGTAGGGGTTTGAAGGTAACTTAAACCTCTTCCCTAGTCTCAAAGTACAAACAGAATAGAGGATATTCACTATGAGTTGTCAATCTCCTGCCTAAAATTTATTTTTACAGACTAAACAATATTACAAAGGACAACATGTACTTTTTTCTACTTAGCACATTTAAGGCGTAGGTGATCTAGTCATTTTTGCATGCCCCAAATACAGTGGTTTTGAAGCCAGCAAAAGGATGCTGTGAAGGGAAGTCCTGCCATCAGCATTTGGTCTCACTCTTCTGGCAGTCTGGCCTGCCAGAGCTTGGTTTTTTTCATTCAAAATTCTCTTCTTAGTCACGACTTCAGATTTTAGGTGTTATTGTTCATACCCTCGCTGGCTTTCTGTCTGCAGAACCATTATTGCTAGGTACAAAGCAAAGTGGTGCCATGGTGACAGTCAAACTGTAAATTATAAAAGAAAATTAATAAGTGGATTGGACACAAAAACTAACTATAAATGCTATTTGGCACTAGTGGAACTAATATAATTACCTTTGTAGTAATTTCAGAGATATTGAAGCTGACTTCTGCTTTGCTTGTTTGGGAAAATAATCTATTATTACTAATGAAACAGTCCAGAAACATTCTGAGAAACATTTTGTATTGAGTAACAGCATTTAACAGCCATGTAGAGATAGAAAATAATTACAGAACAATCCTGGCTGTCAAAAGCCCAGAGATACTAATGGCCTGAGGAGGTGTGACATGCTAGTTCACTCAGTATCGGTAGACCTGCTGCATTTTCAAGGTCTCAGTGGATAAAGCTGGAAAAAAAAACATCCAAGCCAGCAACTGCAAACAACAAAGCCACCGTTCTGGAGCTGACAGTTTCACTGCTTGTTTAGCACCCTGCAAGACAAAGATGCAAAATACTAGTGATGAACTTTTACGTTTCTTCTCTGAAATCTGCCAGTTTTCTGACTTCCCCAAATGTTCCTGGAACAAGCCACCCTCCAAAAAAAAAGATACAAAACCCGAAACTCTGAATAGAATTCAGTGAAACCCCTTCTGTTTCCCTGTGGTCCCTACCGCTGTCACAGACACCAAAGGTCACCAGCTCCTTCCCAGTCCCAGTGTCGATTTACCCACGGTCCCAGTAACCCCCATTTCTCCCTGCGTCCACCTGCAGCACTCCCAGCATGGAACGTGCACGGACCATCTCCATCCTGCTCCCTTTCCATTTACCCTCCCTCAGCGGCTGTAGGCTGTTAATTTTATTCCCCCAGCTCCTGCCCAAAGGTCAGGGACCCCCCCCCCCCGAGGCTCTGGAGGGGCACAAGCAGCACTGGACCCCAAATGGGAAGGCTTCTACCAACTCCCCCCTGTCCATCACTGAGCATTCGCCAGTTCCTAACAATGGGGGGAAAATTTTTGAGTGGCAAAGGATAAGCTTGTGAAGGTGCGACCCTGGAGACTGTGAGCCCTGGGAAAGGGCTGCCATGGTTGCAGAGCCCTGGCACAGCGGGACTTGCTGGGGACGGGCTACTCCCTGGTGAGGCAGCAGGTAAAATACAGAGGTCATCTGCCAACAGATCAGGCAGATGAAATCACATCGCTGAAATCAGGTGAAAAACTTGAGACATGCATTGGCGAAGCACGTATCCAGCCACAGCAGCATCCCTGCCGGGAAATACCATTTTCTTCCCAGAAACTGCAACAAAAGGCACACTGGAAGGGCAAGACCAAAGTCCATTGAGTGGGAAAGAGCTCTGCAAGGCAAAAAACTCACCTCTGCTCACCTCCAAGAGCAACCAAGCTCTTGTCCCTGGGTCTTTTCCCACCTTTCTTTTGAGCACTGAGCATCCATTATTTGTAGGAACCAACTTGCCCTGCAAGTAACAGCTCCTTTCCTGAGCTGAGGCCAGGCAGAGTGTTTATAAAAATTTCCCACAACACGAAGAGCCACGTCCAGAGGGAGAGTTGTACTCACAGCAGTGTACGAACTGTACAGTGGTGAGGGAAAGGACACTGAAAATAGACACGGAAACAGCTATTGTTTCGGCTTTCCCAGCTTAGACCAAACTCTTTAATATTTCAAAGTGATTTTTTAATATATGAATAAATACTGCTTTAATAAAAGGGGTAATATGTCTGTAACCATAGACTTTGTTTGTTTGTTTATATAGCTCCTCTCATGCAATATTTATAAACCTGTTCCCATTCCTTTTCTGATAATTTCACTAGCACGTTAAAAGACTGCCTGGCAAGTCATAAAATGCAATTGCTGTTTTCACATCATATTGTGCACTTCCAAAAGAAACTTTTGGCCTCAGATGAATGCTACTCACTGTTTTGTAGCAAATTACAACACACTGGGAGCACACTGGGAAATCAAATGTCAGCCTCCAAAGTATCACTCTTCATTTAAAGGTCACATCTTGTCTTAATGGGATAACTGGAACGTCTGCTGTGATTTCATATCCCTAAACCCTCTCTTCTTTGCTCCTGCAAATGTTGCCTTTTGACAGTCCCTTTCCGGTAATACGTCACATAAACGCACATAGACACAAATGCACGTGGTGGTGCTGGGCAAGTAGATGAGACAGCTTCATTGATTCAAAGAAATCAACTGCTTTTCTCTGTCTTTTCATTTCAGGGAGAAAAAGGTACTATAATATAAGGAAGAGGACCTTATCTGTGGTAGTTTGGGGCGCAATATTGTAGTATTGTATTGTATTGTACTGTATGATGGCTACAGTATAGGCATAAAATCTATATTGACATAGTCTAAACTCAGATCATCTCCCCAGGCCTTTATACATGTTTCAGCAAATACAGCAAAAACAAATTAGATGGAAGTATAGTTGGACCTTTGCAGGGTATGCAGTGAAAACTGTCATAATTTGGTTTTCTTCCATTCTGCCCATTTCTGTCCAATCAATATAGTCAATATGTTTTGAAATACGATTTACTGTTTGGCTATTTACTTACTGTTTGGGGTTTTTTTATTAATAATTGTGGTAGCATGCCATTTAATCTGGCTTTTCAACTGAATTTATAGCAATATAATAAAAATATTTCTTATTTGCATATAACATTGAAAACAGGAATTCCTAAGGTCTTGCTTCTGTACCAGCAAATCACCAGCAGTTTTATTACTAACTTAATGTCAATAGAACATAGCTCCAGATAATCTGTGCATACTACATAAAAGTTTCTGTCCCACTGCCTCTGTACATGGGATCTCTAAAGGTGTTGTGAAGTGGGCCATAGAATAGGTCTGCAGCAGAGCTTGGATCCAGCCTCAGGAGATTTTAATTCACTGTCAGTAATATGTAAAATCACAAGACGAAGAATATGTTCTGCTGCACTGGAGTCTTGCTAGCTGCTATGATGTTGTAGTTTTACATGTCAAAGTCACCACTAGTTTCAGTGGTAAGTTTGGCATATGGTTACTTTAATACTAAGGTATAAATAAGGGGTATAGATTAAAAAAAATAGTTTTGGTTTCAGCAAAGAAATCAGCCATTAGACTTTTTCAAAGGAATGTTTCTTCAGTTTACAAGAACTCTTATGGTATATTTTGGCTTCACTTCAGTATTTTACCTATGGCCTTGGGAAAAGATGTGGATGTTGGTTCTGTTGTTCTCTGACAACTCTCAAAAGAAACACTTTTCAATGGAAAATTATATATGGACAGCAGAAGCCAGGCCAAGGTAAGGGAGCATGTATTCAAGATAGATGTCTTGACAGATGGAACAAGTTCAGAACAACCTTTGTCAAAAACTGGGAGATATCTTCATTGCATTATGGAAACAAAAGAGGTTTGCCCCTGTGCATGTGTGTCTGGGCACCGGAGTGTGCCAATGTTCAATATCAAAGCTCTTGCTGAAAAAAGAGTAACCAGTGCGGATGGTAGATAATCAATCCCAAAAAATCCCCCAGGTCATCTTCAGACAAATAAGCTCTAATTCTTACACAGAGATTCAGCTAAGTGCTGAATTGCTCTTCCCCAAACCAATACTTCCCGAACCTGGGTTTTAATTCTTCTTTTCCGATATAATGCAATATAATTGCTGATTACCTATTCCAAATTCAGCAGAATACTTAGTAAGCCTCTCCTCTCCAAAGAGCATTTACGGCAACCCCAGAGTCCCAGCACCTTCCTGACTGTACACATGCCCATGCCCAACATCAGCCGTAAATAAACAGCCAGCTTGCATCACACCTCAGACCTATTATAGGTGTCCTTCTTTTCTGCAGCTTTCCACTACTAATGAAGACTGAGAAGAAACATGGAATCCCACAAACTTCTTGCACTTTTAGTACAGAGGAGGAGCTCCACTTGCTTTTGACAGCTCTTTCTCAAGTGCTATACCAAACAGAGGGAGTCCAGTGCTGGAGCTGCTATTACTCACAGAAACGGAAGCTAACATTTCTGAAGGTGGGCATAAGATTCAGAGGAATAAAATAGTTTTAAACTGGAGAAGAGATTAAACAGATGGAGCAGATGATCCTTCACCAGGGGGGTACCTGGGTGATGGGAATAAGTGCCCCACACCTGACCTGGCCATAGCATGCAAACCACACTGCCTAAGAAGGTCTGAATATTTTTTAGCTTGCAGCCATTACATTCCGGTGTTTCTGGGTGAACACCAGGATCAAACTTAACATCACTGGGTTTTGTCTTTCAGCTCCTCGCTTGGAGAAATTGCTCTTTTTCTTGTTGTAATGGCAGCCTAAGAAACCGCTGTTGGAAAATGACTTAATCATGAAAGACAATACGGAACAGCCCATAAGGTTTGCCTGATTTCAGCAGCAAAGACTATTGATTTGTGTTCACTCTTTGAACTGGCTGTAATATGAATGGTACTGGGGGAAGAGAGAGAAACTCTGTCGCATCATCTCGAAGGAGCTCCAGCTATCCAACTTCTCTGGGCTGGTGGCATGACTAACCTGGGAAAAGCAAGGCAGGAGGTGGGGAAGAAGGTTGTTCAGAGGCAACATCAGTCACACAGATGGGACTGCAACTCAGCCTGGGGAGATAAATGAAGAAGCATGAGTGATAAATGCTTCTTTTTTAGGATTCTCCTAAAGATTCATTTCTTCCTTGTGAGTGATTCATTGTTTTCCTCCTTGATTCTCAGGTTATCTTAATAAGCATTTGAAAAAACTTTTATTCAGTAATAAAAGGAAATAAGGCTTGAATTCTCATTTCATAAATCATATCTGACATTCAATATATGCTGAAGTATCAGGCTTGCTATTGCAGCAGCTTTTGGAAGAAAGTGTGTCCTGTGGCTCATGCAAACTCTGCCTGCGTGCTCTTGGAGCTCATCTCAACAAAGCTTCTGAGGATCTGAGAAGACAGTGTGATGGCTCTCACAGACCTTATGGCCATTCTCCACACCTTGTTCCCTTCCTTCTCTTCTGCTGCTCTGTGCACATCCCTGCCTTGTGACAGGCAGAGAAAGTGGATTCATTCTTCAGCATTACTTATTTGGCGACAAGTCTCAGTATCACAGGCCACAGATGGAGTAAGCGTATCTGATCTACCCTCTATGCAAATTAAATTCTGAAGAATTTAAATTTAATTACAAAAATAATTTAAATCTTGTAGATTTTAAACTCCTTTTTCATTAAGCCTACACCAGAGCTACAACGTGGCTCCACATAGGCAAAGGGAGATGGAGCTACTCTGATCTGTGAGTGTTTCAGCCCAGCCCAGCATATCCTCTCCTTTTCCAGGACACACTTTCAAAAGTTATTATACAATCTAACAAAATAACATAGTAGGTACAGCTTGTACCAAACCCCACCCGTGTTGCCCAGCTGAGCCTCAGAAGGTCTCAGAGTGAAATAAAGTACCTCCATAGCTGTTGTTTTCCCAGTCAACGCAGTCACACCGCAACACCGGCAGTAACTTCAGAGATTCACTTGCTTTGATGAAAGTTCCCAAGGCAGAAAGGAAATTTTAAAGGACTAGAAAGATAGTTCTTATTATTCATTTGCATGTATATTACTTGTTTGTTAAGAGTGAAATACCTACATAGAAGCTACTGTTTATGCCAAAGGTTGTGAGAACATTTCCAGTTGTGAAGGATCTCACGCAGCCTCCGCTTGCCCGAAACATTTCATACCTCAGAAACCCCATATGTAATACATTTTTTATTGGCAATAATGTCAGTATGGCCAGGCATGTGTCTGGGCTCTTCCACCCACGTCCCGTGTCCTTCCCTGGCCACATCGGTACCTGGAGGCATTCCTGCACCAACTTCTCCTCATGTAACTACATAGTCAGCACTTCTGTCACCCAAGATTAAGTATATGAACTCAAAAATGCTCAGTGGCAAAACAGGTAAATGTGGGGGGTTGATAAGGGCGTCTTTTCTGACTAATTGAATAACCCAGATGGAGTTGCCATAGTCATAGCCAAGGTCAGGAATTCTTATAGGTATTTTCTGCCAAGGGTTTTTGGTGTTTTTTTTAAAATCTGTTAGCAGATATTTAAAAAGGGAAGAAGTTGCTAATGAAATGAGAACTTATAAATGTTGTCTTTCTTGAAATGAAAACCCAATTTCCTGTAGAAGACAAAGGTTTGCTTTTTTCCCCTCAAGAGTCAGAGTTTGATTGATAATGTGGCAATATTTGTCCCATCAAGGCCAAAATAAACGATTAGCAATAGCACCTCACTTATATGCAAAGGTCCAAATGCAGCGAGCTATGCAATCCCAAGAAATTTTAGGGATTGCATTACCATTGTGATAACCCAGTAGTGATGCTAAACTCAGGGGCCAACATGGACAGCGAAGTCTCGAGGTTGGAAACACCAAACTGGCACCACCTGAGGGTGGCGATGCTAATGCCAGTGCAATGGCAGCAGGTCCGTGACCAGGCCAGCACCCACCCCTGGTCCTCTCAGGGACAGCGGCAGCGTTCAAAAAAGGCAATTCAGCTTCCCCGCAGCAAAATACTGCTTTTTCGTAGCATCTCCAGGCAAGTACCCATCTTCTGCACAGGGACTGGGGGGGCACACGGATCTGTTCACCCCCCATTCCCCCCTCTCTACTCTAGGTCAGTCCAGCCATTTTGCATAGGTTTAGGTCTTGTAAGTCCAGTTTTGGACCAGGTAAAATTAATCTGAACTGGAACTTGTTGCCTACATTCTTTCAGAGTGGAGCTATGCATTAAGCAATAAAAATTGTCTTTTAGATCCATTTCCTCGAGAGCACA
This sequence comes from Buteo buteo, assembly GCF_964188355.1. Classification (NCBI taxonomy): domain Eukaryota; kingdom Metazoa; phylum Chordata; class Aves; order Accipitriformes; family Accipitridae; genus Buteo; species Buteo buteo. Next base: position 7,776,291 of record NC_134185.1, read on the forward strand.
GCCATACCAAGCCTATAAAAATAGATATAGCAATCATAATGCTAATTCAACGTCTTCATGTTCTGTCATTCCACAGAATTTTCTGCCACAATGGGTAAAATTCAGGAATGTCAGTAATCAGAGGTGCAAAAATAACTCACAGAAAATACAATGTTTCAGATATATTAAACCATCCGGAGTGTACAACTGTACACATTTCCTCTGAGATTCCAACTGGCTGTGTTTTTCTCAGATAAACATGTAGATGCTCCCATTTTTTTAAAAAAACTTTCTGAAAACATACAGACCCGGAAAAACCTTTGTAAATTTATGTTTTGAGATGAACTTCCAGCTAAACACCGAGGTGGAACAAACTCTGCAAACTCTGTAGAAACTGTCCTATCACTATAAAAAGCTCTCAAAATCAAACTGATTTATCACATCAAAAACTAGAGCAGCCTTAAAAATATGCATTGGTGCTTGGTTGTGCAGTGACATTTTTTTAAATGTTAGCCGATTTCAGAGTACTATGAACATAGAATATTAAACATCAAAATTCCCTGTGATGCTGCTTACACTTTAAAAAGTAGCAGGTTGAAATTTATTTATTTTAGAAGAAGAAGTATTGCATGGGGTTTTGTTTTTTAAGAAATATCTGAAATGATTACCTACCACAGGCACTATAAATATTTTTCTTTATGGATTTGTGGTAGAAAATTAAAATGCATCCTGTACTACAGGAGCCAGAAAAATGACTGTGAAGCCACAGAAAGGAGTAACTCTTCACCAGCAAAGCCAGCGTCCACAATGACTTTGAGAATCCGTAGGATTTGGTCTTCTTTCCGTTAGGTCATACTTGCATCACATTAACGCTACCGATAAAAGTCAAGGAAAATACAGTCTTTGATAGCTTGTTCATACAGTGTGGTGGTGAGTTGTATTTTCTTTCTCCTGTTCATAATAGAAATGCTCTCAGACATCTGAGATGCAGACCATGTCCTGAAAGCAATGCCAGGCTCCTCTCGCCACAGACTCAGGATGAACAGGACTGAGCTCTTAATGTCGAGGTATTTTTATTTAAGATCAAAAAGCATAACAAGGAATAAGGTTGGATGATCTTGTTATTTCTCAAAGCTCGCCCATGGCTTCTCAGGACAAAATTAATTGGGACAGAACAACAGAGGAGGGCCAGGTTGGAGGAGGGGGCTCAGTGCATTTTGGGGGTAGGACAGGTAGAGAGCAGGGATCTCTCTCCTCTCATCAGCTGAAAAATCTCATCTTGGGTACAGACTCCTTCTTCCTAGCAGAAGCCTTTGCCTCCTTAGCTCTCATGTCTCCTTCAAGAGCAAGCCTGCTCCACCCCTAGCAAAGTAGGCAGCAGGATGCTGGCTTTCCTTTGCCATCACCATTTTAGCACCACGTACAGCCTGTTACCACAGACGGCTGCGTTTCTGCCTGTGCTTAAATTGGACCCGCTATTTTTATTTACTGTGCATATTGGGACTGTCAAACAACGGAGCGGTAATGGATGGCCAGGGAATAAAAGACAAAATAACAATACTGTATTGTTAGCATGAATAAGAGGGAGAAATAGTTCAGCATGTTGTTATCTGTGTTTATAAAAAGAAAATCCAGCCCCAAAGGTATGCACCTGCGCATGAGTATAAGACAAGTTTGGCAACTAGCCAGTTTTCTAATTAGGAATTAACTTCTCTGAAGTAATCACAGTGAATTAAAAAGGAGCGCTTATATGCAGGGTCCCAGGTAGTACAGAAACTAGAGAGAGAGCCTCAGACCTGAACCAGCCTGGTTTCAGCAACGCAGAGCTCTGTGGGAGTCACTTCACCCTCCCAAGAAGAAGGTGACCACGGTGACATGTGTCCTACCCCCTTCTACCTGCTTCAGGTATTTAGGTCCCTCGGGGCGAGTTATGTGGGCTAACCCCACAGCAGGCTGCAGACGGCCGCAGCGGCATACGTGGAAACCACTCATAATAAAACAGCGGTGGGCATTTGCCTCCCTACCGTCCGTAGCCCAACAGCAAAAGCACTCAAGTGTGGGAAACCTAGCTTCCACCCTCTGCTCCACCTAGTTCACAGCAAATATTGGGGTACAGCACTGCCACTTCCCAGAAAGGGTCTTACAAAGCAGTGGGCTTCTCTTCCCTGCCCTCTGTACTACTGTCTATGAAGTGATGTATAAAGTGTGTATAAGCACTAATCTGAGCAGGCACAGGGACCCCTCTGTAGTCTCAGCCCAGACTTCCCAATTAGGTTACAAGTTTTGGCCTGACCTCTGCCGAGCCATAATAAAATTGGCATTTTGTTTCCCCATCCTAGCAGTGAGTAACGGGAAGGAAGCTTGCACTGGACCAGAGCAGAAGGTCAGCAATGCCACAAGCCATTACTCATCTCTGGGACGTATGGTTTTACCTACCCCTTTTTCTCATTATTCCATCCAAGCAGAGAGAAGGAGAACAAAAGGGGGTTCCTTTTCTCTCTCTGCTTTCCATCAGGCTTCTGTATTACCCCTCAGCAGGGGTGAACACCCATCTTTTATCACATCTTGAGTCAGCTGGACAAAACCCGTCCGGCAACATCCACCAGAGAGCGTGCAACACAGAGTGACAAGCGATGGAACAGGTCTGCGTGCTGCTGGTGCTAAACAGCTGACAGATCTTACTCCCTTTCTGGTGAAAGAAGAGTCACAAACGTGAAAGAGCTATTGCTTGAAAAGTTGCAGAAAAAGCTAAATCCATCTCTGGGCCTGCATCCAAGATCCCAGGACACAAAATGGCAATGTTAGTGCATAAAATCTGCAGAGCAAAACCACGAGCTCTGTCCATCTCTAGCTGAAACAAGCTCTGTGTGAAGCCAGCCAAGCCCAAGCGCTTGCTAGCACTTTCAAATAGGTCAGATCTCTTGGCTGCTGCTTCTGGGATCAGTCTTAGGGGCATCGGAACTCCAGCCACCAGCTGGGCTGTCACTGCTAGCCTGGCCGTTTTCTGTTGAGTCAGTAGTGCCAAACAAGTTGGTTGCGTGGTTTGGAGCTGAGCGAGTTCTCAATCACACAAATACTCTCTGCGTTGCTGTTGTTTACCCCAGTTTTCAGACCAAAAACCTTTCACGTAGGTCATATTCAGTCTCCTCCCATTCAATTGTGCCCTGAGACTTGCCAGTAAGCTCTGTTTGTTACACAAAGCTGACATTTCTGAAAACCGTTCTTAATGGGCCAGCCTCATCATCATAACCTCAGCAGCTGGATGCACAAAGGTCAGAGAGATTTGGGAGCAGTGATCAGCCACTCATTCTCTTCTGCAGAAATCCTTGCAGCTTTCTCATTCCCAGAATGTCAATGTCCCTTCTGCTACTGCATTAAGCAACACACTGGTGGGTGTTTGTTCACCCTTACTCCAGGCAGAAGGCAAAACTGTGTGCCTAATGCAATAATTAGCTTTGCATGTAGGGCACGTAACGGGCCTTACGTGAGGACACAGAAAAAGCTAGCAAAGGAGCTGCCCCATCCACAGACACTAAAGTGCTAGAGGAACTGTGTTCGCAACCACGCTTCATCTTCTAAGTTCACACAATCTTTCAGATCAGCTTAAGTCCTAACTTCTGAGGGGCATTTTAAAGATAAAGCCCAAGATTTTGACCAAGATTCAGTACATGGAAGAAGTCACAGTGAAGATAGCGGACCTCCCCACAATGTTTGTGCTAAGCCTTGATTGTTAAATCACTACGGCGAGATGCCTTGAGTCTGCAGTCTGCAGGAAGGAAAAAAGGTTTATTTGGGTCAATAGGAATGTTTTTCTGCTGTCAAATGATGGTTCAAATTTGGCTCCTCAAATGGGACAGATGCAAGTGGAATTTAGACTAAGATTAGGCACTAAGGATATATTTCAGGCACTATCTAGCCTTACTGTATCTCCTTCCAGTTCTACTCTAGCAGATAAATAATGCCTGTTTTTCTCGTTTTGATAACTCTATGGTATAGCCATTTATGTTCCTCCAGGGCCTGAATCTACAGCCATGGATCCACATTAGCACCAGGCACTTGAGATTATTGTCACCACATTGACAGTTACCCCAAAGCCCTGATTACCGAAACACCTAGGAGTTTCAGCATTGCATTTAATGGGGGAAGTTTTAGATCTCGTAACACAGAAGATTCTTACCAGAACCAATATAAGGAAGTCAAACCTCAGTAAACAAATGTCAAGTGAGGTCGATAAACAATCCTTAGAAACTAAAAATACAGATCAGCCATTAAGAGAAAACAGTTTAAAATTATGGGGGGTTTTACTATTTTTTTTTTAATTAATCATTCATTATATGAAAGGCCAAGAAGTAAATAGCACGCTGGCTAAACTACTTCACCATTGATTTTTAAACAGCCTCAGGTCATGGCCTTCTTCATCTTTGAAGCCCCTATTGAAATAACTGATGTGCCAAGTATGGGGACGTATCAGTCCAAACTCAGAATTATGCCTCACTTAGCGTTTCAATGATTTATCTTTCTGGTTTTGAGGTGCTTGATTTTACTTTATGCTTCACTTTGGACAGATGCTATTGAATTTGCCTAGAGGGGCTGTATTCAAGGAAGTGAAAGATGGCACCGAGCAGATATATTTCTTTATTACCGTGCTTCTGAAACAGATCAAAAAATTAAGCACATGATTGAGTAGCATATCACTGGGAAATGAAGTATAGAGCCCCGCTGACTTATGTTTGATGGCACTTCATACTTCAGGGGCGACTCTGCCAGAGACAACAGTCTGCGCGTTGCTGTGTCAGCTTCTGTCTCTGCAGAACTGAGGCTGGCTCAGAGCAGGGCTGCAGAGCAGAAAAACCTCTTTCCCCAGGGTCCCTCCCCAAGGCGTTCGGTCTTCGGTTGTCCACCAGCCTCAGAGCCAACTGATGGCGCCTGGGGAGCACTGCGCCATTCTGGTGTCAAATGCTCGCTTCGTCCTAGCTGAGGAGCAAAGTAATTAAATGAGCAGAGTGCCCGGCGTGGAGGGGAGGACAGGGGAACTGATGTCCAAAGGGCTAAGAGTGACTCTGCAAAAAGAGCTCCCAGAAAGCTCCCAGGCAATTTGGAAGTTTTAAACACTCCTCAGGGGAGAAGGGAAGCTGAGCTGAAGTTTCAGGTGATTCTTACCCGGGAGTTTTGCTGTCATAGGTGTGGAAAAACAAGTGGGATGTTCACACTTATTAATGTAGAGTGAAAGGCTGCAGGAGCTCATTCAGCAACCACCTTGTGAGCTTCAAGGGAAGGAAGAATCAGCCAGAAAATTTTCTATTAATTCTCTCTGATTCTCAAATCTTTTATCCTTCCATCTTTGACAGGATGGGTGTGAGGTTGTGGATGCTACACTATTTCTGATATCCAACCTAACGATTCAAACTGAAGCCTGGGAGAAAGATTTTGCTCATCCCATACAGGGATAGTTCTGTCACCATCTACCAGCTGACTCAGTAAGTGCTAGCATGGTGTTTCTAACTTAGCCAGCTTCTGATTTTACCCAATGTTTGGGGTTAGAAGAATTAACACCAAAGAAGCTTTGCTTGCCACTAACCAGTAGGTGAGCAGCTCACCTTCTGGTCTGGAATATTCATCACATTTTACTAAAGCTATGAAAAAGTACCTGTTTTGTTAGGAATATATAGGCCACGATTGAGGTTCATAGATAATATTACTTGTTTCAGGACACAGGACAGCAAGGCAGGCAGCTGCCATCTGATGCTGTACCTCTGAGAAACTGATGTACCAAATAAAACTTCTGCACATTTGTTGCAGCTGTGTACATATGAAAGAATTCAGCTATGTTTCCAACCAGTGTCTCATCCTCCATGTTTTGGACAATAAACTTCCTTTCCATCTATTAGCAGCTCTTATTCCAAGGAAAAAAATTCTGAGTAAGGTTGTTTTGAATGATTCACTGTGAATAAATCTGACACATTTAGCCATTATCCTCTTTGGAAACAATCTTGTCTTGTATGAAAATGTCAGTTATTCTTGAGAATAAGAGAAGAATACATAAAGAAATGTCCGTTTCAGGTAATCCATAAGTAGGTACCTAATGTCTGCTTGGTGTGTGACTGGCTACGTTTCACACAATACTGTTTCTTCTCCCCAGACAGATCTTTTTAGAGATTCAGTGGAGAACAGTGGACAAATAACAACCATCTAAAAGCAGCCAGCATTCTTATTCCTCTGCAGCTACCACATTTTTGACATGAATACAAGTATTCACACATAGAAAAGACATTGTTTTGCAAACAAAGAATTGTAAAGAAATACTTTGTCTGAGCAACCATTCAAATTTCTAATAAATGTTCACAATGTTTTCCCTATAATTCTAGAAATGAGCATTTTAAGGTATTCTCATATTAGCCTGTGCACTTGCCTCTCTGCTCCTCTGTAATAAGGTAGGACAGGGTGTCAGATAACTTTTCAGTCTTGCCTATTACAGGTTAGCAGGCTGCTGATGCCGAGAAGTGACAAGGGTGCAAGTACAGGCAGTGCCTGAGGAGACTGCTGCACTCCCCAAATTCCCGCACTCCCCAAATTCCCACACTTCCATCCTGATAAACCATGAAGGACGTTAATACCTATAGAAACACATACTTAAGATGCACAAAACACTTAGACATGGAGCTTTTTTTGCTAAGCCACCTCAGTGCATCCAGGTTTCAAAACACTACAGAAAACACACTTTGACCTCAAGAATTTAAGAGGTGATTTAGCTCTTCCAGTGTATTTTTCTCTAGGCTCAAACATAGTCTTCTAAAAATTTTGGATGTTTAATTTAGGGTGCTATGAAAAACATGCTGAACTGAATAGTATCAGCCCCTTACCAGTTTGAGTAATGTTGAATGGCCTTTATTATGTTCTGCTACCCTCTGTGTTCAAGTATCATCTTCTTTTATAGCCCTCCTATTACTCTATAAAGTGGGGGAAGAGAATATGTTTTCAGAACTTTTCAGAACACACACGAGTCAGGTGCCTCTAACACACTTGTACCTTCTTTTAAAACTACTGATTTTAGAAAGGATGAGCAATTCTTCATTTTCTTTCTAGGGTGATTGACATGTTCATTTTCGCTCACATACATATGAACTTTGATAAGCATTATGATATAAGAATACTTCCCCACATTACAGCAGCACTTTCACGTGGGAATAAATGCAGTATCTTGCCTAAAATACCAATAATTACACCGTAGCTAAAAGGTAAGCAGCGTTAGTACCTGATATAGCATTGCTGCTGCATGTTATTGAACAGCCACTTAACCACTGTTCTGTTTGACAACTGTAGAGTATAATTATACATTACTTGAAAATGTTTCTTTTGCAAAGTGCCACTACAAAAAATCTTTTTTATTTTAAAAAGACTAAAACACCTCAAAAAAAAAAGAAAATGGCCTGCTGAGCTGAATGCTGCATTACAATCAAAAGTAAATCTGTCACTAATTGAATTAGCATACAGGATGATAAATGTGGCTAATACAAAAGACCTATGGGATTGAACTCGGACAGGGGACCCAATGACCAGTTTTCACCATTCTCCAAGTGGATGTGCTGGGACAAAGAAAATGGGAAATGGAGAGGGAGGCAGCACACTCTGCAGGGCTAAGGCTAGGGCTGGGCGCAGAAGAGACAGGCTGTAAATCAAACCCTCCCACTAACCTCCCCTGGGCCTTTGGAGAACATGTAACCTCACTGCTCCAACTTCACCAGTTCTGGAATGGAAACAGAAGTTTCTTCTTCAGAAGGATGTTAGGAGGAAGAGCTGGCTAATCCTGTGCTTGCACAAACACCCGCTTTTCTCAGTTTCAGCCTCAAATGGTAATCTGAGAACCGTTTGAGGCAGGACTGCCTGCAGACTTTACCCATAGCCTTGAGCACCAGCCTGTTTGCATGACCTTTTGCCCAGGGCCAAGCTTGCTCTGCCTCCCTTCCCTGTGATGGGGATGCCGGCCAGCTGTGCCCAAAGGCACTGTGGTCTCCTACCTCTTAGCCTGAGCACAGCACCCTAGAGACAGAGCTCATCTGCATGCAGCGTTTGCTAATGATGAACATCAACAAAAATAGAGGAGGCTTTTTGGATGCGATATAAACCCACTGGTAAAGGTCAGAAAAACAAGGTCTAAATGTGGTTATTGTGAATTTTCCTGACGTCTCACTCCAGACCCCTTGCTGCAGGGCTATTTGCAGGTTTTTTATTCACCATCTAGTACCAACCGTTGTGTCCACATGTTTCCAGAATCTCAGGCTCCCCCTGATGTTGAGCCCAGCCAGCATCTGTGACAAAGAGTTGGACTACATTCCTCCTGGTCTGATCCAGAAAGAGAGTTCTTGTGACCCCTCCTAGAAGTAAAATGATAGCAATATTTAAATTCTTAAGCACTGAATTACCACCTTGCTTACAGACACACGTAGCCAGGAGCCCATGAAGTAGACTACCCATGAACAAAGACTACCAGAGTCTCTTATTTATTTGATTGGAAAGCCCTCGACAAGAATTCAAGACAATAAACTTCAGGTCTTAGAGATCAGGTTATTATGTGACAGCACCCCCTCCTATTGTATATCCTAACTGAATTTAACATCGCACTACACCTCTATAGAGAAAGGCAATGACAAATTTTATTTTGCTACAGAATACTCAGAAACATATCTACAAGATCACAACTAGATTACCCTCTTGACAGCAGTGATAAATGATTATCATTTTCATCCTTTAAAGAACTTTTAAAGTAATAAACTACTGATCCTAGTGCTCCAGTAAATAAATGCACATTTTGTTAGCCCTCTGTCAAAACTAACAAAATGGCCACACTGTGATTGCCCTTACCAGAGACACAGCCAAGTGGAAAACACATCTGCACTGGTTGCCACTTTACATTACTTGACAGGACGTATCTATCCTAGGAAATTTAATTAGTTATATGTTTTCTGGACACTCTGACACTGACCCCAACTGGTACAGAATGGCTCATGGCTCATTACCATGCTATAAAATTCTTTTACCCTTATAAACAAGGTGGCACCATCCAAACTGCTTACTGGGAATGGGCTAGGCTAATTCCCAAGTGATGCCTGGGGATGGTTCAGGAGACTGATACTTGCCTCAGGCCAAACCCATTCAAAGGACCATTCTGACAATTCAAGAACACAGACAATCACAAAACCACAGAAATATTGTTTGAAGATGACTTAATCCAACTTCCTGCTTGAAACTGGACCATCGCCACCACTAGTTCAGGTCTGCCACGTCTTCATCCAGCCACGTCTTGAAAAGATCCAGGGTTGGAGATCTGACAGCCCCTATGAGCCACTTCACTATGCTTCTGGTGAGGTCATTTTTCTTACAGTCCAACCTGAACATCTGAATCACAATCTATGGTTATGACCCCTTGCTGCACTGTCTGAAACTACCAAGAAGAGCTTATTGAGAACTGAACACAATTTCATTTACTAATCTATTTATAGTAAGAGCTGAGCAGAAGCTCTGGTCCTGGGGTCCAGAAGATGGATGAGGAAGAGATGGAGCCATGGCAGAAATAAACTGCACAAATTGGAGAGGTAGATGACCTGAAAAGGAGCCCAAAATACCTCACCTTTGAAAAACTCCCTCTGAAAACACCATCTAGAGTGACTGCAACCACTAGAGATTTGAACAGAGATGCCTTTCAGCCTATGCTATGGTTTTCTCACAGCACACCTCCTAGCCCCTTGACATATTCCTTGCCCTTCTCCCATCTTTGGTGCAGGATGTCTTATGCCAAGAGAGAAAAGCTTGGGAAAAAGTTTGTCAGCATCAAAGCCAGCAACTACAATAACCCCAGAACAAATTACAAGCCACTGTTTAGACTGGCAAAGCTACGCATTTGATGTTGTCCAGCAGGTTTTATTGACAGATTATGGAGCATTGACAGATTATGGAGTACAACTGAGACTGTCCTGCAAGTCACTGGTGGCAAAACTACTGCAAAACAGGGTGTAGTTTGGTGTCAGGAGGACACTGAGCCCTGTCAAGAGCAACTTCAATGGCCACAGGGAGACACGAGTCAGGACGCGCAGGTTTGCCGGGTTCAGGGCGTAGATGCTGTCCATCGTTCCTCCACCAGTCACAGGCTTTGACATTAACCCTCTTAGCTCAGGGCTTTTTTCCATGCACATGACCTATTGCATCAAGTTGACGGGATGAAGAGAAGAGAGGTAGGACTGAGCACGCAGCGAGCAGCTGCTGGTACCCAGTGCTGTGAGCGTGCCAGCATCACTGGGAGGAAGGAATAAATCACGGTGCCGTCTGGCACGGCTGTGCCGAGAAGCGAGTACCGAGAGCTGAGACGCGTGGTCACCTCCAGGTCTTCATATTCAGCTTTTTGGCTGGAATCCATTGCAGACTCTGTGTCTGCAGGCTCCGGAGTCTCACATCCACCTGCATCCCTCCTCCCCACGCTGCACAGGGAGTCCTCGGAGCCGGCTGGCACTGGCTCTGCCATCACCTCTCCTCTCTGCCGCTACGTCAAGCAAAACCAGTACACCTCAGCCTGCACCAGTCCCCTCTGCACCCATCCACCGGGCATCCTCTCAGAGAAGATTTTGACACCTTAGAATAGAGAAGGGGGAGAAAGGGGCGGTGGGGGAAACTTGTAGAAAATAAGGAGTCACCAAATCCATGTTGTTAAGAGCGCTGGTGAAATGCACTGTTGCTGGTCTTCTTTGTGGGGTGCTTACACTACAAAGTATCAGTCACTACTGTCAGGCCTTAGGTATACATGTCGAATTTCCCCATATATATACACACTCACTTACTATATGAATGCACTTTAATTTTGTGCGAGTCCCTCTAAATTTAGCTGAACCTGAATATTTCAAAAAATATATAAAAGAAAAAATAAAGTCTAAGCTCACATCAGCCTAAATCGCTAAAAAAAACCCCACAACTATATCTGCAGTTTGCCACTGGTGCTCTCGCTGCAAGTTAATTCTACACATCAGTCAGTTAGGCATCAGAAATAATGCCATGTGATCTGCAGAATTAAACACAATAGTATATTTCATTTTGACAATACCTTACAAGCATTCTTCAAATATATCAGGCCCAGTGGAGACTCACAAATAATCTTTGACAAATACAGTGGAAAGATTAATTTAATTTTTTTTCCCTAGCCCTTTGGGAATATGAGGAAGAGACAGCCATCAGCTGTTAACCTGAAATCCTTTACCCCATTCTGCCTGTCCACATCAATGAGCTGCTCGATTTCAACCCGCTGCTAGTACAGAAGATACAAGCCTCAAATCTTGAAATAATCATATGCACCCAAAGAAAGCTGAGCTCACATGACAAAATACTCACAGCCATGCCTTAATCCAATGTAACTAAAAAAAAAAAAGAAGCTATTAGTTTGGTTTTCTATCGTCTTATTTCTGGGAAATGTGTCCATCAAATTTCAGTTGCTGCTCAGTGTTGCCTTCACCACAAGACGATCAGCATGACATGGGAGCTGTCATTTGTCTTTCATTTCTAGACCGTATTACAGATGTGATGTTATGTGATTACAGGAGATCAAGTGGGTGAAATCCTGTTTCATTTCCCTGAAGGCTGCAGATCATCCTTATATAAGTTGTCACGGTTTCTAAGTGCTTCTCCTGCTGCTGGCTTTCATCCTGTGGTGTAAATGGACCTTCCCTGTCCCACGGGTACCCTGTGCAAGGATGCTGTGCAGGCATGTGTCCCCAGCAGCCAGAAGGCAGCAGGGGGGAAAAATCGTATTTTGCTCTCCAAATTCGGATTTTGGACATCTTGCACAACGCTTCCAGCACTGCACAAGTTCTGTGAGATTCTGGCACTCCGTGGGTTGTCAGCAAGCCTTTATTAAACCTATTCAAAAACCACCTGTGAGCATAAAAAAATCTGAGCCAAGGGAAAACAACAGCCAAATGGAAAAACCATTTATCCCTTCATAAACTCTCATGGGGAGAAGCAGTTTCAGGTGTTCATAAAGTCCTCCCACCAGGAAGAGAGAGAAAACCGAGCTTCGGAAACTGGTCCAGCTCATCACCTGGAATCCAGGTATGTCAGTGCCCTGGCCACCTGCACAGCTCCTGGCCCCCCTGCCCAGCTCACTTTCTTCTTCCAGTTGTGTGGTGCAACACAACGAGCCACTTAAATCAGGGTAGATGCAGATAACAGACCGTGTCTTCCCACAGCACGCTCGCACACGACTGCCACCTGGTAGAATTAACCTGTCTGGCAGCAAGCGGCGCAGATGTGGCCCTACTTTTGGGGCAGTTCTCACATTGCTGAGCATGACCAGCCCTGGCAGCAGAGCACCAGGACCCTTTGGGTCACTCCGTCTGGGTGAAAGTCACGGCCACCTGATGACATCTGCCCAGCTTGAACTAACCGAGGACAATTACATCCGTGCAGAAACAGAACCGAGGAAAGAAATAACAGCCTTTCCACAAAACAGTAAATTGGAACTTGATCGAAGAGCCATGAATATGAAATCATTTCCACAGAAGTTACCTGGATTTGGGTCTGAAAAGACAGTAGGAGCAGCCTGCTGGACACACATATTTATGAAGGATGACTCCTTCATTTTTATATATGTATGTAAATCCATATACTTAATAATTAGTGTAGCGCTACAGAAGCAGTCTGAAGTGGAAAGCCATCATTGCCTAACTAATTTCTTGACAAAATCTTTTCTGAGGAAGAAGAAGGAAACTAGGAATATGAGGAAACAAGGAATATGGGCCCTTCATATTCCTTCTCCACCAACATCAATTACAGGATAATCCTGCCCATTCCCTTTAGTATCTGTTCATGAACCTGTAGCCATATTCTTTTTTTGCCTAGTCCCTTTTTGAAGCTGCTCATAACCTTCTGCCTCCATTAACTCCCATGACAATGAGTTCCAGGTCACTGTGCACTATATAAAGACATAACTTCTCTTATGTGCTTCAAGCTAGTTTCTCACCAGTTTCAGTGACTTCCCCAAGTTCTTGTATTGAAGAGAATAACATTTCTGCAGTCACCTCAACCACTGCCTCCATGATTTTGTAAACCTCAGCCATATGCCCCAAAGCTTCCCCAAACTGAAGGCCCAGCTAGTCTGCAGCTCCTTCATCCCCTTCATCATTTTAGTTACCTTCTCTGTACTTTTTTTAAAGTCCACTCTGTCCTTTCTGAGATGCAAACATGGAAATTGCCTACAGTATTCAAGTTGTGGGTGCTCTAAGGCTCTGTATAGCTGCAAAATTTTGTTTTTCCTTTTGTAGTCAATACCTGATATACAGTGCTTTAGGGTAAGATGGGAAGGATCCTTATCCTGTCTTCAGACCTACAACGGAAAGCTTGAAAACAGCTCTGTAAGTCTTATTTACGCATTCTACAATATTTTTGTGTGTGTGTTTCATGATCTGGAAGCACATAGGGCGCAGTGTCTTTTAGCAGTATCTGTTTGTTGCCACTTTACAGCAATCTATCTTGCCTACAAGTTTCTGAGGAGTTTCTGAGCCCCCGTGGTCCCAAATCAAACAGCAAGGCTGAAGTTTGGAAGTGAAGCCCATCTTCTTATCCTGTGTTTTTACTATGTTTCTGGTCATTTTAGGCTAATATGCTTGACTTTGTAAATTAAATGAGCTAAGAGACATGGCTCAGCAGACAGGTGGTAGCTCAGCATGCCTCAATAAGCCGGTCCCTCTGGCCCCAAACCTGTCCAAAATTGGAGAGCTTAGCCTCTTGCTATGCTTTATGCACAGCCCATTGCTCACAGAAGCAATCACTTCTTGTATTTTTGGCTCTAAAATGTTCAGATTCCTTTGAGCTAAACCTAAGACCTACTGAATAAGTATCTGTAGATGATGCCTTTATAATGTTTGTTGCACAGGAGGAAAAATTCAAGCAGAAAAATAAAAGCATGTCAAAAAGGATTTAGGAGTTTGCATGTATGCATATATGCATGTTTATGCAAAACTTTGAAAATGTGGATTTTAAGACCCTATTTTTCTTGGCAGCAGAAATATTTGTGTTTACAGGTCTTAAAGGACACACATCACTGAAAGTCACAGTACTAATAAGAAGCCTAGGACCAACAAAGGATCAGCCTTGAAGGAAAATAAAATTATTCTCAAGCAAAGGAAACAGTTAAGCTAGCATTTGATGTACAAATCTTTGAAGGTGTTTTGGTTTTTTTCCTTCAAATTCCACCATAATTGGAGAACCAGGCATTAAAACCCACAATACGCATTTCTATTCCTATCTAATTTTTCAAGAAATTAGTTAAGCAGTGATGGCTTTTCACTTGAGACTGCTTCTGTAGTGCTAGACTAATTATTAAATATATGGTAGGCATTGAGCATTCCCCGCCATCAATATTAATGATGAATTGAGGTTAAAAAAATCGCCAGTTTTGTACCTTGTGTTTCATGAGCAAATGCACTGACACTTGCTTCAGGATTCTTGTTCTGCACTCTGTGGCTGAATGCCAGGTATAAATAAATTAATCAGGTTATTAACTTGGCCCACACTATGAATTACAACTCAGCACACAGCAAGCAGAACATCTGAAACTTGCCCTTCTGACCTGCAGAATGGCTAGAGAATTGGCACGGCGGCTCAGAGGCACGGGTACACTTTCCAAGAGCTTTGAAAGTCAGCCAGCGCAGCAGCTCAGAGCACATGCCTGAATCCAGTCAAGCCGAAATATTTTATCAGAAGCCCATCAGCGAAGGCCTTCACTCCCTCCTCTGACCTTTACCCCTTAGATGGGAACTGTCTCCAGTCACTGATCCCTCCAGTTCATAAGAAGAAGCATAACTGACCATGACTATTGCCGTATAAAGAATCAAAGTTTCACCTGGTGTGGCAGGTGCTTTTGATGAAGGTAAAGTTAAGGGCGGTTATTTGGGAAAATTATACATTGTCAAAACATAATGAACATGTTTGGAAAGCAGAGATGAAAATAAGCCACTCAAGCCTACCAAAAGAGTCAAAGGCTTAATATTAATCACATTTGGCATCCCAGCAGCAAGACCAGTAGATGGACTCCCTCAACCTGTTGCTGTGGACTTGGTGGTAGCACCCGACCAAAAGCTGGAAGAGGATGGAGCTGGCGCTGAGAACGACCCCTCTGTCATCAGCAGAGAAAACGCAACAAGCAGGCTCAATAACCCACCGAAACGGTGTCGATAAAGCACCACCCGTTCACCAGGTGGAGAAGACATAATACGGAGAAGACCCAGGAGGTGCAGAGAGCACTTCTTCTTGGCGCTGGGCCACTGGCCAACATGTGAGGGGGCTTAGCCGTAGGGTCCCCTGCACCCCCCTTCTCCTCCCTCGCTGCAGGGTGAGTGCTGGGAAGCCGTCAGGGCACAGCAGGGGCTCAGAGAACAGCTCGACGCTTCCTTTGCCAGTGGGAAGAGAAGTTACGGTTTGGTCCACACTGTGGAAGCAGTCATTTGCAAAGAGGAGCAGGGACTAAAGCTGGAGTCTAGAAGCATCTCGTGGAGTCCAGGAAGAGTTAAAGTGTGAGGGAAGACAAAAGGGCTGTGAAGGATAATGGAACAATATTACAGAACATTTCTGCTGATTTTTGCTTTGCTTTCTGTTTGCAAGGTCTGAAAGACTTCACACTCTATGCTAGTCAAAACCACAGGACCTTGAAAGTCTGATTTACTACAGAGCCAAAATATAAGTTCAGTCGTTTTAAATGATAACTTTCAATTAGTTTGAAACTGAAGTAGGTTAGACTCCAGCTTTAAATATTTTCTCATACACAAGCAAATATATAAGTGATTTACTGTGTATTGCTTTTATGATGTAGTGCGATAGTTGTGCATAGCACTTTGATATATTAAGTGAACATTTCTTGCCTTATAATTTTATGCTGTAAAATGAAATATCTGTATGTATAAATAAATATATGTAGGCATATACTTTTAAACACATAGATCCCAGTGCTGACAGCACAGAAGTAATGAAGTTGGCTTCCCACCTGCTTAAAACAGCTGGCTGGTCTGAAAAAATCAAGAAGAATGTTGAAAAAATCAGAGGGAAAGTTGCTGCTATTGATGACAAACTGAAGTCTACGTTGGGGGAAGAAAATACGCCAGCTGAAAAAATAGTTTCTGAATTCTTGTGAATGAGTTGCTAAATACAAGCTCAGTCAATTAACAAGCCATTCTTCAGCTGCACAACAGATAGCTCCGCATGGTCACAGCTTGCCTTGGCCCTCACATTACGGCGCGGTCTGTTTCCCAAGACAGTGCATGTGCAAACACACGCACGTTCTACCAGCTGCCTTCAATAAATGAACACAAATAGTCAAAGGCACTGAAAAGGCCGGGGGAACCTGACCAGAAATTAATAGCTTAGGTCAGGTTACCTTCAAGCTTTCCTTCCAACATGCAGTACAGGAAATTCACGTATTTCCTCCCAGAAGAAAATTGCCTTTGATGGGTGAAATACACTCCGCGCGTTCTGATTCAGCATCAGTTACCATATGTTGCAGGCTTGGTTGATTACCCCCTAGCTGGACTCTTATTAAGCTGCTGTGAAGAACACCCCAGTCCTGGGTTCTTCCTACATGTCTCTACACCAGAAGTGTGGCGTGGGGCTGTTTGCCCCATTAGTGTGCCTTGCAAACTCCCTGGGTAGCTGCCCCTTCTCTGGCACCATGAAGTGGACAGACCTGCAGTCAGTATTTAATCTGGGATGGGAACATTTGCAGTATTTAACATATGAGCAAACTTCACACCACTCACCCAGGCCAGTCCATCAGAGGGCAACTTGGATCCTTGCTCTGGTTGCAGTATCCCATATCCCATGATGTGACTGTGAACCCATCCTGGTATGTTCTCTTAAGAGTCTTCTCAGAGTTTTCAGGACTTTGACCAGAGGTAGGACTCCGTGCTATTCACAAACTGGTAAAGAAGAGGAGACCTCAAACTAAAGCAGATTTGCCCTTGCTCCACTGTCAGACTTTTCAACATCTCCAAGCTATGCAGCAGTTGAATAGAAGTTTTCGGAAGGCTAGTACGGATGTCAAATCTAATGATGAATGATGACGAACACTTCTGAGCATTTCAGCTCTCTATCCCTAGATCACTTTCTTATCTCAAAGAGGTACATGCTAGGTTTCACAATAAACAAACTGATGTCTGATAGGAATGTTTCTTTTAAAATTAGGAACTCATGGGAACAGAAGGACATGGCATAAATAATTTAGTAGCAACATAGGAGAAAGAATATGGCCAAGACTCCATGGGAAAGCCCGCGCTGGAGCAGTCTGTGACTGAAGATCGGCCCGCGGAAAGGACCCAGGCCAGGGAAGTTCGGGAAGAACTGAAGCTGGTGGGAAGGACCCACGTTGGAGAAGTTCGTGGAGGACTGTCTCCCATGGGAGGGACCCCACGGCAGAGCAGGGGACGAGTGAGGAGTCCTGCCCCTGAGGAGGAAGGAGCGGCAGAGACAAGGTGTGAGGAACTGACCCCAACCTCATTCCCCGTCCCCCTGTACTGCTGGGGGGAGGAGGTGGAGAAAACTGGGAG
This sequence comes from Buteo buteo, assembly GCF_964188355.1. Classification (NCBI taxonomy): domain Eukaryota; kingdom Metazoa; phylum Chordata; class Aves; order Accipitriformes; family Accipitridae; genus Buteo; species Buteo buteo. Next base: position 7,793,840 of record NC_134185.1, read on the forward strand.
TGGAGTTGAGCCAGGAAGGAGGGAGGGGTTGGGGGAATGTGTCTGAAGAATTGGTTTTACTTCTCATTGTCCTTGTTTTGATTTGATTGGTAGTAAATTAAACTAATTTTGTTTTTTCCCCAAGTTGAGTCTGGTTTTGCCTGTGACCCTAACTGGTGAGAGATCCCTCCCTGTCCTTGTCTCGACCCACAAGCCTTTCTTTATATTTTCGCCTCCTCATCCCAGCGGGGGGAGGCTTAAACCACAACAGTATGGAGAAAGCGTGTTGACAGAGAGGAGAGAAGGGAAATAGGTACAGTTCCTAACCTGTGGTTTCCCCCTGAGGTTAAAGGCTAGCCAGGGTAAGGCTTAGCCTAAGTTTCTTCTACGGGTACTTCCAGATGGTGACTCAGAGAACCTAAATTAGGCTCCAGCTCTGAATTACTGTCAGAGGATGCTCATTTCTCCACCAACCACAGCTGAAGTTTTGGAAGACAATCCTCCTAATCTCGCACCTAGGCATGACTATTAAGTTTGGTAGCTGTAAACATCTCCAGTAGTTTCAGTCAGTCTTCACATCTGCTTTCCTTGGGTCTGTGGCCAACCTACAGAGAGTAGTCTTTTCCCTAATGTGGGGAAGGAAACTACTCTTTGGCTCAGTAATTTGGACCCATTTATTTCAACGTTGTTCATCATCCCTCTTGCCACCCAGGAAAAAGTGGAATTCCAAAGAAATTGAACTTCATTAATTAAGCCAGAATATTTTTTTTTCAGAGCTATTACTGGAGTGCATGCAATAGGAATTGCAAATCATCTGTTACATGTCAGGAGATCTTGCCAAAATATTTTCAAAAATAATCATTTCATGGTGCCTGATTAAGTAACACAGTTTGAACATCCCTTTCCAAATACATGCTGTGCCTTTTTAGAATCAATTTTTCAGCCAAGTAAGTGTTTCTCTGTCACAAGCTCCTCAGCTCTTCTAGGAAACTTCTCTACATAAAATTATCCAACCTTTCTTCATTGATCACATGTGCTTATTAACTCTACCACATGTTAACTCTACCAATATGTCTGCATGACACAATGCAGTGATGCACAGAGAAATCCAAACCAGTTCCAAAGAAACCAGAGAGGCACCTGGGGCTGCATTAACTTGTTCTTTACTTTAAGACTAAGGCATCCAGCCTGGCAAGTGTCCTCACCGCTCCGCACTAGGGCTGCCACTCTGGCTCTGGTTCCCAAAGTAGATCATTCGTTAGATTGTACTGCGTACATACCTTCTGCCCCTAGATTTCAAATCAATGTTTTCTCTTGTATGGAGACAAAATAAGTGGGAGTTACCAGAATCCTGCAAAAAATATTAGGTCAATATTCATTTACAGGAAGTGGTGAGTATGAGACAACAAATCCCATGGAAAGAGCCTCCAGTCAAACATGGCATCTGGTGTCTCTGTGCCCCAGGGTGGTGAAGGCTTCTTCCTTTTCTGCATTTAGAGGCTTGGATGAGGGAGCCAGGCAGTGACACGCTACTTGGAGCTCTGCTGCGAGAAGGAAATGTGGCTGCGAGGCATAAATTAACACTAGAGTGAATAACATTAAATTATATTGAGAAACACTAACTTTAGCAGGCTGGAAGTTTAAGGCTGACATTTAGTCTAAGCTAGTTGCCTAAGCTCCCTCTTTCATGGGGACGGTTGGGTTCCTTAGAGCCTAATACTCATCCCAAAGTAAGTTGCTGAAGTAAATGGAATGAATCACTGCCTGTCTCTACATCAGCTAGAGAAAGAGCTTGGAAAGTACTGAAGCTGGTAGCAGATATCTAGGGGGGTGGAGTTACACAAAGTGGACATACGGAGGGCATCAGGCTTCATAGATGAACTATTCCCTTATTCTTCCCTGGTAAGGACTGCCACATCTTTCAGATCCCTACCACATGGGTTTTCCTCTAAGTCCCAAGGCAGAAAAAAGTCTACCTGCAGGTTCTCTTCTGCACTGGGAAGCATCACACCCAAACAGCATCACTTCTTATTCAAAAACCTTTCAACTGAAGCCTGCTTCAGACTTCTCTCAAGATGTAGACTGAACAAAGATTTTTTTTTTTTTTAATTTGCTTTTGCTTCCACCTGATTTCTATTCCTCCCTGGTAAAATGTTACAAGGCCATTAATCAAATCTAAGTTTAAATAAAAATCCTATTGCATTACCTTTTATTGTTGGTACTATTGCTCTCATAATGTTGAATAATGTTAATGATGTGTTTGTGTGCAACCAAAGGAAAAATTAAAAAAAAATCTCATAACTGGAACTTCTTGTTTCACATTGAATCTAGGAAAGCTTTTGCTGGATTAGGTATGGCCTGGACTATTTTATTGCAAAATAATTCAAATTTTCTTTTTTATTTGCTAGAAAGGCTACTGATAAACAATTATTTTATGCAGCATACCAAACAAACTATAGCCATATACATATCTACATAACCCCGTTATTAATACATTCTTGATGGCAGTAGAGCATATCAATCCTCTTGCAGATAATTTATACATTTTCAACAGGGGTGTTGCATTTTTCAATGCAGGGTCTAATTCTAAGGACTGCCATGCTTTTGTATCTGTGCAGTCAGCATTTTGCCAGGCTGGTCCTTTTACCTCTTTGCTTTCATCCACTTCTACGTGCCTTTTGTCTTTCTGTTTGATCCTATCAGCACTGAGATCAATCACAAAATTCCTGCTGGGAGCAGAAGGGGATGCTATCTCTGTGATGTCTAAATCCAATATTTGCCACCACTCTTCTCTACACACCAGCTGCAAACACACATCTGCTCTTCTAACTTGTCACTTTTAGATCTTTCACTGTTCAGGTCTTTTCGCCATTTAAAACAAAGTTGACAACAATACAAACATGAAAAACCTTTCAAATAATGATGCCTCTTATTAATGTCCTAGGATTTTTGCACAGTTTATTTTCTAATCCCATTTCCTATGAAGACAAGTGCACTACAGGTTTAGCTACAGAAACCCTGCAGTGCAGAAGGTCAATTTCTCCATGGTTTTCACAAAAGCTGAGCAAGCAAAGTTCAAGTTAGCTGGATGTTTGTGGGTTTTCAGAATGCCTAAAATACACCCACTTATAAAAAGCATCAATATGGCTATAAAAAGATATCTGACTTCAGCCCCTCAGATGAGGAAAACCGACTTGAAGATTTGCAGATTGTAAATTCGTCTATCTTGAAATTTTCTTTTTGTCAAACAGCTCCTTTGTTACAATACTGTGATGATTCCTCTTGAGAATAGACTTCTCATAGCCTTCACACAGGGCAGAAAAAATTACATTTTTTTTCCTTTTAATACCAGCTCACTAATAAAAGGAAAGTAATTAACAATTATGCGTATTCTCATATCATTTTTACCATCAAAGAAGGCATGATACAAACACGATTGCTCATCTCACTAAACATACTTGTAAAATCACTTTAATAATGAATACTTGCCACTGGATATTGGTTTTAATCCAGTTAAGATTGATGGTGGATGAAAGAGCAGCAAAGTAAATACCATTTTAATCAAAACAACTGTTGTAACTGATCTCTGCTATTTCACTACTGCCAACCCCTTCAGCAAAATGGAAAATGAAAACTATTTCTCTAGTATTTTCACACCTAAAATTCAAGACCACCACTTCTGTAAAATAAAACAGAACTCTTTTCATTTGCTTTTTTTTGAATCCACGTTAATTCTGGTTGTAAAACAGACACCATGGGAAATACAAAATTTTAAGCTGCATTTTCTATTGGACTGGTAAGTTAGCACACAATTCGCTGATGTTTTAAGTTCCTATGTTATCACAGAGTTTAAGATACTTCTCAACATGGCAGTCCATTTGTGTACATACAAACAGACCCACCTTCCAGGTACACAATCTTGTTTTTCCAAAGTTAAACCCAGGATTTCTACAGATTTCATTAAGTTTGCTTGGACCAGGACTGTTGCCTCCAAAGAAATGTTAGAGAACCAGCCATGAAACTGGTCTGTGGATATGAATTTGATATAATTTAGATCACTGGAGAACTTTCCAGAAGATTGGAAAATCACTAATTGTACACCATTATCCCAAAGGGTAACCAGAAATACAGGCATAATGTAATGCTCTGCAAAAAGATGGGATCATTTAGGAAGGAATTAAACATTCTAAAACCAGAAGGAGAAGTAATGTCCATCAAGATGGTTTTATGGAAAACAGTTCGTTATCAAAACCAGTTTTAATTCTCTAATGACTTACATGATTAGTAGATAAAAGTAATTACACAGACATAATTTTATTATTGTCTGTGACATAATATTATTTTTGGGGGGGGGGGGACACAACAACAACAGATTCAGAGGGTCACTCACAACTCATTCACAAAGTCCAGGAATAGAAAATAAAGAAAGATAGAACTGAAAAATATTTTAAGAAGTCATTTAGTCCATCCTCTGCCAAAATGCTTCACTGTCCCAATGTCTTTCATGGAAGGGGTTTGTCAATCTTGTTCTTAAAACCTTTCATTATGGAGATTCCTTCAGATCTTTCACATCATTTCTATCCAAGTTTTCACAATCTTTTCTACAAGAGCAGATATCCCCCCTACTTGCCTCAGGAATCTTTTTAATCTGTCCCCCTTTTTTTTTTTCTTGAATCTGGAGCTTCAGCAACGTGAAACAAAACCACAAGGTTACGCCAGAGGCAGTGTGCTTCCCTAGGAGGGACAGACGGATGAGGGGGTTAAAATGAGGACCACAATCCACAGGGAGTGTGTGGCTCTACAGAGCACTGTCCTATCAACATCAGCTTTGAACAAATGTTCAAAGGCTATAAGGCAGGCAAAGAACTTTTTTTTAAAGTTGTGTTAGAATTTGGGCTTTAAAAAAAAATAAATGCTGGTTTATTTTTATTTACATTCTAATTTGCCTTTGGAGTAAGTCTGAGTCATGATTTTGAGTTTTTCATTGCAATCACTATGACTAAAAACTGGTTGGGGGGGGGGGGGCGTTCTTCCTAAAATAAGGGAATCATCTCCTGTAATGACTTGTTTCCAGGAGCAAAGGCTTTGACTGAAAAACAAACCACTGCATAATTTGAAAACTATTGTTCCTCATAAAAGAGCTGGCAATTCTGAGATGCAGTGCAGCTTTCCGGAAATAAGTGGGAAGCTGGAACTACACAGACATTTTATCAGATAACAAGAAAGAAAACAGAAGCCATCTCACACTTCTTAGCAGGCAGCCGAGGGATGGAAATGGCTTCCCACATTTCAGGGCTGTCCGGTGTCCGGAGCTGCTCCGAGTGCCACGGTTATCCACCAGCAGTGCTGGACCTGAGGATTTGCTAATATATCCTGGCCCTCAGAAATTTGGGAACAAAGATGTGGACAGAGAGAGCCAACATCTCAGAAATAAGGGTGTCTGTTAAGCTTTCATCTCTATGCCTAGGGATCTCAGAAAGGCTTGGATCAAAAACAAACAAGGAGACTCCAGGAGCTCCTGCTGAGACACACAAAATTTCAAAGCTTATAAAAAGAAGACATTTAGTTGGCTCTCTCTATTACTGGTTACATGTTCATACCCCTTCAAAAAAAGACAAAACCTAACCTAATGGTCTTTTTAGCATACATAGTTTCTGACAAGTTTTACTACTGTCTTTCTTATACAACCTAAATGGAAAATGGAGTTTGACCAAAGCTACTGGAAGGGGGCTACTGCATGAGGGTGGGGGGCGGTGTACAACTGTCACCTCCCAGCAGGTCTATAGCACTGGTTCGTCCAACGTCACCACCTGGGGTGACTAGGAAGGGGACAGTCACTGAGCTACCACGTCGTGTCCGTGCATGGTGTAATTCAGTTTGACTGCCACAGCAAAAATGCAGCTCGTGCGAGACGCTAAAGACAGGCTCCTTCAATTCATTGCTTTCAACAACAATTTATTGGCTTGGATAGAATCTAGCAGGGAGTAAGGCATTTTACTTATGAGAATGTATAGAAATAAAGGAGAAATACCATCAAAATGCAACCATGCTGTTTTCATGACCAATCTGTGGGGGCTTCCACCTATTTAAAATTCTAAGACTTTTTTAGAGCGCTCAGCAGTGCTAGTGACTAAAATGTTGGAAAATGGCTCCTAGGACATAAAAAGGGCAAGGTAAAAAAGAGGGAAGACAACAAAGAGAGCTGTCACTCCTCCAGGCATAGTAGCACTTATTCCCACCTTGGGACGCAGTTTGCAGATGCAGAGCTACTGCTTGCCTTCCTTATCCACTATGATTTCCATCATGACTTTATCCTGTTCTGTACACAAAGCATATTTAAAGAGAAAACATGCTGAATATACACACAAAGCACTGGGCAGCAATTGTTCTTGCTAGTTACTTACAGGCTCCAAGTGATGTCCAGTACCAACAGGAGATCGTGCTGGCACTAGGGAGCTTAGACAAAAGAATCTTGCAAAAATGTTTTTGGCCACTAAAAACCTTCATGCTCCCCTAAATCTGAGCTGTTTTCATGTGAAAAGGCTTCAGTATTTCACAGGAGTGAGGTTTGCGCATCGCAGGCAGCTCCTTACCCCCAGAGCAGGAGGAGGTCTGGTCCCTGAGCATGCAGCACCTTGCTCCAGCCGGGGACCCCAAAACTTTCCCAGCAGACAGAGGAGAGCTGGACCATCCTGGCACACATCTACCTGGCAGCCACCCGGCTCACTCCCACACAGCAGACACCCAAACTGGGACGGCCGGCACAGCAAAGATGGTTTCAGCATCACTGAGGTGCTGAACAAATAACAGCATAAGAGGAAAAACCAACATCAGCTAACCCAGGAGGCTGGAGACTGTGGAAATTTTGTGTCATTTTGTGAATGACAGCGCGGTGGCAATTGCTGAAGGAAAGGTGGAGTGGACGATGGGCAGTTATCTCCTCGGCCCATCTAGTGTCACCATCAGCTGCTTACAAGTCGGCTCCCACCGTGGGTGCATGTCGTGCCAAAGTACCTGGAAAGAAGAGGATCCTTTTACGTTGTCCTGTGCAAGACCAACATAAAGAAATACGGACTTCCTACCCTTGCATCTCTGTACTTATAAAACTACCTGCCTTCAAATAAAAGGAAATGTCTCTTTCTTTAAGCTTTTGATAGATTCTGTTACAAAAAAGAACAATACTGAAAAGAAAGTTGTAATATGAAATTGTCTAACTGGAGATACAATTTCATCCTGCATCATACATGAGCTGAACACTAATGACATCTCAAGAGTTTTTAATTCCAGTCAAACCAAAATCATAATTAATTACCTCAGGAGGCTGCTAAATGCCCACAGCACTGGAAAGTCTGCGGGAACTACTTTAGTGCATCTGTGCCATAAGACTTAAGTACAAAATCTTAAACATGTAAATCATTAACGAGGTCTCATCAGCTCTCCTTGGAGTGCCAGGCTTCTCCCAGGTTTTCCTATGGAGCCCCGCTCTCCCAGCGCGCAAATACACACACACGCTGTTAGCATAACGTGGTTGCCATGGAATTGATTTTAAAAAGCAACATGCAACACAGCCCATTAGAAAATACTAGGAGACCGTGGGGGAAAAAAATCAACCTCAGTTCAAGCCACTAATGTTAGTGAGCTCTTGATGCAACATACATTTGCTGAAACCATCCACAATCAATTACTGAGACAGAAATAGGAGTGTGGAAAGCAACTGCCTTTAAATAACAGACTGTTAAACCACGACATGCGCTTAAAACTGTTTCTTACTTTTCTTTCCATGGGACAGAGCCTCTTCAACTGTTTTGTATACAATTAAACCCGTATTTCCTATGGGGTCCTGGAGGCTTCTTTAAGAAGCAGCATCGATCACTTTTCACACTGTGGCAGAGTCCTGGTTAAATAAAAGGTGTAAATTTAAGGTGTAGAAGTGTTCCAGCCTCGGGTAAAAGTCCGTAAGATTTAGGAGTGTTATTGAGGATTTTGGAAATGCCATGTTAGCATTTCCTAGCAGCTTGTTTCCCCGAGTCTCCCTATCCATAGATAAAGCAGGAGAGGTTGTGAAAGAGCAGATCTATCCCAGCCATTTATGATGCTACCTGCTGCCCAGTTCTGCCTCCACGCAGGGGGGCACCAGGTCCGGCCCCACATTTCGGCCACTCACCGGAGCATTGCCTTGGGACTGCCGAACACTGCACAAACTACATTAACACGATTCGTTTTTCTTCCCATCGCACAGGTTCTGTCATGCATCAGTTGAAACCAGCGTGCAAAACAAAGGCCAACTATTATGCAAAAGAGAGAAAAAAACACAAGGTTTAAATTTAAATCTGTAAACAATTACCAAAAAATCAGACTGACTACAGAGGGTAGATAACCTTAGAAGTATGATGCTTGTGTTCACTTTGAGTTACATCTTGCTGTAATAACCTGGTAAACCAAAATATGAAATAGATACTGGCAAATTAACAGGTTATTCAATATTAAATTAACTGATAATTAATATGATAACCCCTTGTTTTCAGACACTACTTCTTTTATAAGCAAGTTTTTTGAATTTTCAGAATATATATTTCCAACCCTAAACGGTTCTCTCCCATCATTTAACAGAAAGGCAAAGTGACTTGGAGCACAAGAGCAGGAAACCAGCACTACAGAATTCTGTCTTAGAAGGCATTTAAATTTTATGTAATAAGCAAGGCCTATGACAAAAGTACGTGTAATGTAATGTAATTGTATCATTTTTCAAAGTTTTACATAATGACTTTCTGTTTCTAAATAGTACTTCATTATTGGAAGCAGGAGAATGTAATTGTTCTCTAGGTGCTGCTGTTAGCTCCTAAGGGCACGATCAATCCTGCCGAGACATATAATTCATGCACTGTTTGCTTCTGATACAGCTACATTTACGAAAGCAATGGAGTGATTAGATTCCTCCAGAACAAATGTGTCTATAAATCCCTGTGTTGCAAATATTATTAACAGCTACATCCAGCAAAGGACTTGCGCCACTGGCATGAAGCTGAGGCAGAGCTAACAGACCTCCAACCAAACCATAATTTAAAAAAAAAAAAAAAAAAAAAAATCCCCTCCCAGCTATTGCTTAACCCTGGACACATTTACAACCAGGATGCACCCTCCTATCTAACTCTGGTCCATTCGGTGCCTGAGGTGCTGCTCCAGCTCCTGCTCAGCAGGAACTCTCCGAGCTCCGCAACCCCTTTTCCCACGTGAGGGAAACCAGAGTCACGACTTTAAGCATCCTTCTGCCACATTTTTGGAAAGATTGAATCTGATAGGCGTTTAACGCAGCAGGAGCAGAATTAAATGCCTTCACAAAAAGTAACCAAGGACACTCATAAAAAAACAATGGCTATTTTAGCAGTCAGCGGGTGCTCGTGAAGGGAGATCGCTCTCTGCAGCACCTCAAGCCAGAGGAGAACAGTGCCCGCAGCTACCGCAGGCTAAACGTGACCCTAAGTAATGAGCCAGGTACACGCAGAAATTACACAAGCTGAACAAAGGCTAAGATTCGTCTCTCCAAATTAAGACATCTGCATCGGAGCTAGCTGGAGAAAGATGAGTGGTTTAGGGCATAATTCATCTCATTTAAGGAATGTACCTAAAACTCATGATGTGCATCACTCCTTGGGATTGTTTTTCTCACACTGGCTATAAAGAGAGCCCTAAAAAGCTAAATCAGATATAAATGGATGCACTGCAGACTGCTAAAGTTAGCTGAAATCAGTCTTGCACCAAGCATTTATTAATAATTTAACTAACCAGAAACATGGATAAAAGTGAGGCAGTGCATTGTTTTAATATTATTTATGCTGCCATTGGACTGTGCAGAGAGCAGAAAGATGAAACAGAGACTGAAAAGACATAAATCTTTCCTAACCATGGAGAAAGTCATATTTATGTATGTCCTTGTACACAATAATACCGTATTGATTTCCATCAATTCCACATAAGCCATTAATATACAGAAACTAAATTCTGAAGCCAACAATTTAAACAACAACAAAAAAAGAGAGTGGGAGCTTTGATAAACCTATAGGCTCCTGTGACACTCCAAAGAGATTTTCACATGCAGCTTTGTAACCACTACAATTTTTATTGGGTTCCACGGACACTGTCAGGGAATCTTCCCAGGACATGAATATAATCAGTTTGTTTCAGTACATTTCCAGATCATTCTTGAAGAAGACTGATATTATTTACCTTACAGTACAGAAAGGCTGATTCTCAGAGCTTTCTTCCCATTTGCAACCGAGGTATATAGTGCTTACAACTGTACTGAGTTGCTCTTTGCACAATGGCCCTTTCCAACATGTATATAATTTAAGAAAAGACCACCTATATGAAGGTATATTTCCAGTGTTCATGCAGCATCCAGTAGCATGGAACCTCAATCCCACATTTGCAGAACCGATACCTAAATTTCCTGTAGGATGACATAGGCATTTTTATACTTTAAAAGCAAATGAGAACTACACATCTACTTTAAAAAAAAAAACAATGTCCCATACAAAACCTCTTGTTGACACTAGCCTCTAATCTGGAATATGTCCTCACCCGCCCCATGCATCTCACTAGTATATCTTTTGCTTTCTTTGGCACATAGTCTGCTTTCCAGGAAAGCATCACTGATTGTCTTCTGAGTGTTCAATTAGCTGGTACCTCAGACAGGCCCATATTGTAATTTTCCTGCAAATGACCCATTTAAGGAGAGCCAGAGATGATAACTATCACAATGTCATAGAGAAAAAAAGACAAAAGAAACAACAAAAATCAAGGGAAACGGTTGGTAAATCCCCAACTGGGTTTTGCAGTCCTCATTAGAAGAAATAAAGATAAGGAGTAATCCTTAATTGAAAGAAAGCAGGATTCAGAGACCAGCACTCGCAGTTCATCTGTTTCGTCTCTGCTTTCTCCCTGAGCACAAGCCAGCTGCGGCATATCTAACGTTGACTGTGTTGCCTATGGTCTTTTTTAATTACCCATATTTTAACTTTCCTCTTTCCATTACCTGTTTTCCCACATTAATCACAGCTTGCTACCTATTTTTTTTTCCTTCCATCTGCTATCTCCTCTTAAATTTCATTTCGTCAGTGTTTTCTTTTTCCTGCTTCAGCTACGCACCACCCGGTTTGGGCGCGAGCCCTCGGTCCGCGCGGTGCCTCCAGCGCGAGCGGAATTCAGTGGCGCAGCGGAGGCGGACCAGATTCGCCACCAGCGGAGGAAGGGGAGACGTCAGCAACAAGGATGAGCCTGTGGGCTTTGGGTGGGAGCTTGACACCCCCCCAAAAAGCAGGAGTGGGTGACTGTCCAAGCAGGAGATGGGGATAAGCTAACGGAGTCCCCGTGCCACTTTGGGACTAACCAGGCAGGAGGCATCTGAGGAGCTTGGCTGGCCGTTTGGCAGGAGGGTGGGATGCTCCCACGCAGCCTTCCATGCTGTTGTGGCCCCCGAGGCACAGCGAGACTTTCCCCCCCTTCTCTTTTTGGTGTCTCACAGCTGCTTTTGCTCTAAATCAATTTCCTCCACACCCAGCCATAAACTTCTCCCAGCTCCAAACATTGTCAGTGGCACGTTCTCAACAAAATTGCACAGGGAGGAGGAGATGGGCTTAATATATTTGATTCCCAGTTTGACAGATTGGGCCCACTCAAACCTCTGAGCAGTTTAACAGTAGTTATGTTGACAGTAACCACCCAGGAGCATAAATACAAACAAACACACTCACACAGCACTCGTTAATCAAATGGAAGTAATAATTTAGCTCACCCAGTGGACAATAAAAATTAAAAACCTCAGGGAATAAAAATTAAAAACCCCGGGGGAGGACTTGTGATCTCCCAAGTCATATTCAGTGGCGTACCCTCAACCTCCTCACAAACCCAACCACGGAAAGGTTAATTGTGCTGTGCTTGTCCAGATTAATGTGTTGCAACCCCAGGTAGCACTCTGAAGATTTAGCCTCCGAGCTTTCAGGCAGTAATTTTCACTCTCCTGAAAGAAAAGGAAAAGCCACACTGGTTTCTGCAATCCTTCCACTATCAGCAACATACAGCAGCACCAGTACCACACCAAATTCAGTCAGGGAACCACGAAGAGACAAAAAACTTTGTCAGCCTTCCCTGTCCCTCTGTATCGTGGGACCGCAGCCTGAGGGAAGTTGAGGGGTGAAACGATTTAACTAGAGCTGGCCTGGCCTTGAAGAACACAGGCTGGGGGTCCTCCCAAGGTCCTTCCATCCCTGTTTCCTATGATTGCCAACTGGTCAAAGTAGAGCAATTCCTAAATGCATGTCTAACGTCTAACTCTATCCTCTGAAAAAAAAAACCAATTTAAAATAGGTAAGAAAATAGTCTTAGCCTTCCCTCTAACTGGAGGATGTCCCCCACTTTAAAAAGAAGAAAAGATTAGCACTTAGATGACATTCCTAAGACAAGTTCAGACACTACATGAACTGCACTGTTTCCTTAAAAAAGTTATAGCACTGGTGCTTGTTACTAAAAATTGGTATTGCTTTTCATTTTCACAGGGATTTGTTATTTCTGGATCTCAAGGCCCTTGGCAAAGGTAAATAACCGCAAAATAAACCTTTGAAGGAGCACAGTTCTAGCAGCTATGTGTTGTATGAGAAATTGGTTATGAATGTATAATTTAGGGCTTCAAGGAAAATTTTAAAGCCAGGTATAAATTAAGGACCTAGTACTGCTCTCGCTGAAGTCTGTTAGAACATGACTGGACTCTAAATGACCACTGGAGGTTACTGTTTCCCCACAGAAATTCAATGAGTCCAGCATTATGCTAATTCTTTTCAATTATTAAAGACAGGCATCCTTAATATCAATGGCGGTTACAGGCAGATAAGAACCCATCAGCCGGTATTGATTGGTGTGATAGACAACAGCATCCGCGTGCCAGTGGCCTCCTTGTCGCCACATCCTAGCAGAAATTACAGACGCAGAGAGCTATTTTAAGGGAAGATCCAAGGGGGGGCAATAAAGCTGGTTTGCACATGTTTACAGGAGTTGCTCCGCAGTGCATTGGGCAGTATGAGCTTTACTGGTGTGCCCCCGAAAGCGGGTGAGCAGGTAATCTTGACCTTCTGGGGCGACTGAGGCAGCAACCAACATCTTTAGTAGGAATGAGAGATGCCAAGCTGGCTAATACAACTGATTAAGTCTGTTTTCATGTGTTAGCTGCTGTGGGTACCTTGTATTACTGCTTTAACATGCCACTTCACCTTAGAGGTTGTGAGAAGGTGGTTATTTTAGCACAAATGTACTATCATTCTCCTTTGCCGGTATTACTTCTATTCAGAGCTTGCAGAAATTTTCTGTGCAGCACTGGAGAGCTTTAGGTACCTGCTGCAAATTGGGGATAATAATTGCCTTTTTTCTGTCTCACTTGTTGTTCAAAAGCAAGCTCTGGGAGGCAGATGCTGCCTTTTAATACCCACTTGTGAAACACCTGTATGGCAGATCTGGACAAGGACCCCCAGAAACTCCTTCAGTACAAGTAGTGAAAACAATAATAAGGTGATTCTACCTCTCAAAATATCTTCAAAGAGTAGACACGGACCATAATATGATAAGTCATGTCAGAAAGAGCCTAATGGCGGTTTACCCACAAGAACCTGATCTTCTCCCTCACTATTGGCAGCCAGAGGTGCCTAATGGCATGTTAGAGGCAGCGCAACAAGAGAAGATCAATGTGACACAAAAAGAAAAAAAACCCAACCCAGTGGTGTGTGGAGAAAGCATTCAGTCAAGCACAGGGGAAGCAGCTGCTTTGTCATCCGTAAGGCTCTGTAAAATACCACCATCTGAAAAGAATAAAAGAATTTTAAAAATAGCACTCCGTTTTCCCTTCTTTAAAGGTTTGTCACTCCCATCATTTTCTCTTCTACAAAGTTCTCCTCACCATCAAAGCCTTTTAACTTTAATATTAAAGTGACATATCAATTTTTTCCTCTTTCCTTTTATTTGCAGGAGTGGGGGAGGATTTGAATATTTTCCTTCGTTGTTGGATTTATTTTCTTCAGTCTAAAACCGGTTTTGAAATTCTAAGCAGGTTTAGAAGCTCTAGTAGAAATTCAACAACCTTCTGTTTATTTAATAAAAAAAAAATAAAAATCTGTGATTTAAATCTCTGTCATACTGTGCAAGGGCATTAACATACTCTTTGCAGCTATTTTATTGAAAGTCTTTCTGCAGTTAAAGCAGGACTAGGCACAAGAGGCAGCTCACCTTCCAAGGTGTTGGGTCTGGTTGTCTCCCAAACACCTTCCCCTGGCACAGACTGGCATCCTCAGTTTGGTAGTGGGATACAGAGTCTTTCTCCTTCCAGTTGCCACTTTGCATCTGGGTGAGTTTGGCGGTCGTTAGTAACCATCACCTCTTAAACAGGTACCGGACAAATGCTGAAGGCCAGACTGTGGTTGGTATGAGCCATTTTGTAACCCTTCCACCAGGACCTGAGTGGAAACAGTAATAGGTGGGTTCACATTTAAGGGTAAATCACCACTACAGCATTGTTCAAGTCCTCACCCAGAGACCAGGGAAAATTATCCTGACTCAATGAGCAGTGCAAATGACTCAGTGAGCAAACTGTCCCCACTGGCAAATAGGAAACAAATGGCTTAACACGGAATATTTTTATTAAAGGCAGAAAAACAAAATGCCTCCAACAGGCAGATAAACAGGGTAACAAGAAGTCATTCTCAAAGCAGAACCATAATTCATAGTCTTTTCTTCCACGCCAGCCGGATGCCTTTCCCCTTCTCTGCCAGCGTTCACCGACGGCGAGAGATTTTTACAGCCTTTCAACGCCCCATCCCAGCCGCGCAGGCTGGTCGCGGGTGGCCCTCGGCTCTGCCCCAGTCGCTCCATCATCCACCACCTCCCGTCCGGTCCTTTCTGCTCCACGGCCGGGCGCGCGTGTCACCTACGGAGCACGGGGACATCTCTCCTCCCGCCCTTCTGGGTGGTGTAAAAGACTCGGCTGGAAGATGCCGGTTCTGCCTTTCTGAGCAGCCCAGGAAAGAAAGCAGATGTCACCCACCTCCGAGAGCAGAGACGGCCAGCGAACAGCCCCCGGAGCCGCAGGACGTGCCGATGGCTTTCCCGTGCCTCACGAAAAAGCGACTTCTGGGAGGGAGGCGAAGACGAAGCAGGCGGGGGCGAAGGGAGGAACGAGAGGTGGGAGTCGGTCCCCTGGCAGGAGCGAGAACAAACAATCACGGCCAGATGCCCGAGCAGAGTCACGATGCTGAAACTTGAAAGGAAACAAGAAAACTCAATTAGTGCCATACTTTTTCTTTTTTGCAGGTCTGGGAGCTCCCGGAGGGGGTGAAAATCTAGCATACACGCAGCCTAAACAATGTTGTGTTTTATCAAGGGCAGAATAAAAAAGAATTTAAGGATTCCTTGTTTCCAGTGGGAAAATCAGCCCTGTCTTGTACTGCAAGTACATCTCGACAAAGAACGCTGCTACCGATAAAAGCTCATGTAAAATTTTGAAGGAACGATCCCCAAGATCCTTGAATATTAACTTTATAGGACTTGGTTAATGTCTTCGCTGCAGAGAAATGTAAGGCTGATGGAGACAGGACTGGCAAGTTCTGAAGCAGCTCTTGTAGCAGTAAAGAGTTCTCTAGAGCAAATAGCATCATTATCAATAAAAATGACATTTCGTTTACTGCAGTTTTTGTAAGGATGCCTATTCTGTTCACAGAAATCTGCTGTTGATTGGAAAAGCCAGCAGTTTTCAAAGCAGTGACAGAAATTACCTGCCCTTCTCTGTATCTAGCATTTACTTCCCCCCCTTCATTTAGCTGCCTTGATAGCAAAACTGATTTAACTAAATTACTGCAGCCTGCTCCGGCAGACACAGTTATATCAACATAAAGGTGTTAATATATTTATAGGTGGTAGCAACTAATACATCAACATAGTGGTTATCCAGATTTAAATACATTTATACTTCTCCCACAACCACTGAGTAGAGGCAAGCCTTCTGAATAAACAACAGCTATAGTAAGCATGCACGATAGTTGGTAAACTTTTAAATCAGCTTGATTTGATTGCTAAAGTTGAGATGAAAAATGTCCTCCAGGCTACTAACAGCCAGAAAATTTTTTAAGGTGAAAAGTGGCATTTTGCTGGTGGATTTATTTTAACTCCAGAGCTAGACACGTTTCAGACAGCGCACACTGACAAAATGACACATTCAGTGGTTCCGCTTTGACTGTGACCATTACAATATTGCTTGATCCTGTCCCTCTTCTTCTAGCGATAATTTCTTTTATTTTTTTTTCCAAGCAGAACAAACAAAGAGTGTGCCTGCCGCCTTGTTCCACCTTTGGGCAGCACTAGGGCAGTGGGGGGTTGGCTCACGATGATGTGAAATAACCAGTAAACAGATGGATGTATTACAGCAGAGCTGGCAGTTATCAGTTGATAAGGAAACTGTCAAGGGTTATCTAAGAGGGGAACATGTCCGGCCATGCAGAGTCCCGACTAATCCATAACTTTTGATTACCTTGTCACCAAATAGTTTAACATGTATTCAATATCATATTAAACTTAGCTCACAATAGAGGGGCCATATGTCAAAGCGTTCTTCAAAAATTTGGTCTTGAAATTTTGATAACATCTTGATAAATTATGCAGTTAATTTGGCCGTATATTCTTACAACCGACAGCAGCGGCTGTTTGAAGCTCTGAGCATGCAGTAACCATTCTGATCTAGATGAAAGGAGGAGCAGAGAGCACAACTCACCCATTTCAGAGAATGCTCTTCCTAATTGCAATCAAAGCCTCTAAGAGTTCTTTGTAGAGCAGGTGAGAAATTTTTCAATTAATGGCTCCCGCCTACCCAGTGGCAAATCTTGACTTGCTAAAAATTTTTGTAGAAAAGACTTAGCCCTGGTAGTTTTCTTCATATTAAAAAAAAAAGGAAATGCAAGTTTTCAAATTGTTGTAAGGTTTTATTTGAGGAAGAAAGTTATAATTTATGTATTTAAAGTATTTTGTTTTGAAATTTAAGCAAAACCACCATATACATTCACCCGAGCTGTGTGCTCTAAAGATTTTCAACCACAAATGTTTCTGAGATTTTAATTTTGCCTTGTAACCGAAAGGAACATTTTTGAAACTTGAAAATCCTCCCACTTGCCTCTCTTTTTTTTTTCCACCCCTTCTGACAATTAAGTTTTGAATAGTTTGCTTCAATGGACATAGAAGTCACAGGTGGGGACAACTGTCAATGGGATGTTTTGACATGGTCTCATCCTTTTTCTCCAAAATGAGTTTTCAGCAAAATAAATAAAATTTGAAAAGACAGTGAAAATATTGCATCTAATTTTTCTTATCAGCTTTGACCATGTTATTTACCTTTTCTTCCACTAACATACTGCCTGTTTCCTATCTCTGTTTTGATCTCTTCAGGTTTGCTAAAAAAGCTTGGCTACAAAAATACTACACGAGAGAAGTCAAATATCTGAGTAAAAGATAAACTCAGCTCATTAGTAAGTTGCCGTGCAGGAGGAGTCACTATGCCCCTCTTGCTGAACCATTTCCACGGGCAATGTATTGCAAACTTATCACGAATATCTTGAGACAGAAGAAAGTAATTACTGTAGCATTTTAAAGCCACAACACTTTATGAAAATTGTAGTTAGTAAATGTTATTGGTCCTACTAAATCTGAGATCATGCAGGCTGCAAGTTTGTCCGGTGAAAAGCGGAGAGATGTGTCCCCATAACTCTGATAGAGTACAGCTTTACTGCCACCTTTTTCCACAGCGCAAGTTAGGGACCTTATTAAAGGAAGCACGTAAATTCATAGCTTACTTCACTTACTTATAAAGGAATAAAACAAGTCTTACTCTTTAACACGTTATGCCACTTGGAAGGACTCTGGCAGCCAGTAGATTTTAATCTGGGTTTTCCAGAAAGAAGATATCTACTCAATCTCTTTTGATACAGCTCTCAGTGGAAATAGACATTATGTCAACAAAATTACTTATTTTTATCTTCGAATCATGTCTTGAAAAAGATGTGATGTTAAAGGTTTATCTCTTAGCTGAGAAAGGAAAAAAATAAAAAAGAATGGGACTATAATTCCATAGTCAATCTGAATCTAACTGTTACCTTCCTCTCTGGGTTATGACTTCAGTTCTACCACCAATAAATTTCAGATGGTTTATCGTGGTTACAGTTGGGAACCTCAGCCCTTTTATGGCTGGTTATACCCGTCTCACAGTCCATTTGATAACAACCTAATCCATTAATAGTTATTTTCCCACTTTGGACCACAGCCGTTATTTCCCCTCTGGTACATGAACAGACATAAAAATAGTGAAGACAACTCAGGGAACAGACTCCACATCGTAGAGGTCATAGTCAGAAGTCTTCTATGCAATAAGCAGCATCAACAATACCTAAATTAATCATAACTGACAGCGCAATACAGTAAATAACTAAATGAAAGGTTCAAACACAGCAATGACACACTGGGAGTAAAGAAGAAACATTCAGTGTTTCTCTCAGGAGAGAGAAATTAAATGCCTAGCTCTATGAGCAGCAGAGATGATGAAACCTGATTTCCTGCAGATCTGTATCTCAGGGCTGTGCTCTCCTCCGGACTCTCTGATGTCTACGCAACAGGACTCCACATCCGCTTCTCCCCTGATGAATCTTCTCCGTGAACCTTCTGCCTCCTCCCCCTGACCAACTGTTTTTACAAAGCTTGTAGGGGTTTATTATTTTTCTTACATCTTTACCTTTCTGACAAGCTTGGATGAAATCAGCTCACATGTCCAAATGTTTCGGGCCAGTGTTGGCAGGACTGTGAACAACTGATTGACAGCCAGCCAGACAAATGCAGCATGTTTTTATAATTCTTGTTTGCTCAGAAAAAAACAGGCTAAAATAAAAACCTGTCCTTGAACCCAAAGTTGGACACGTCTGTTATTTGCAGGGTTAAATGGGAGAGGGGGGAAATAAAGAGAGACAAACAATGAAGTAGGGCTACATGTGAAATTATTAAGGGACTCAAAGAGATAGAGATTAGATACAGATATGGAAAAAAGCAAGTAAATTCTGAGAATACGAAGGTTGTAGTGGGAAAGGGTGATGGGGAAGGTGAGCTGGCTGATGAGATAAGGGGCTCAGGACCCTGCCGGCCCAACGTTGTCACAGCCTCCGTCACCTCACCTTTCTTCTGACTTGACTTCAGTGCCACAAAGAGCCTGCAAATCTGTTAACATCCAGAAAACGCAGCTCACAGATGTCACTATATGGAACCCAATGTGGGTCAGAAAATTGCCCAAGGACAGAACTAAGCTCAAAATCAAGGAGATTTGGGAATGCTTGTAGGGGTTATTTATTTGTTTTTCCTGTTGTTCACATCTGACATCTTCCAAACCATGCTGGTTTTGATTTACTTGTGGGATGGGGAATGACTTACATGTCAGAGGAAGAGGTGAGGGAGGGAAATCACCCGCTTTCCTAAAAATTACAGAGCAGAACTAGTGTGCCTGTGGAGGCAGAGAGCAGGAGAGGTGCTTAGCTGCCATGTCACCACGTGCCATAGGAGGATACTGAGAGGAGATGGCCAGAAAACAGCAAAGAAACCTCTTGCTCCACACCTGAGGGTTGGGAAAAGAGGAAAAGCCCTACATCTAATGGAAAAATAACACTGCTGTGTGAAAACCAGTTCCTTGCTAATGACAGCAGGAGTCTGCTTTCTGACAGCCCGAAAGCAAAACTCTGCCTCATCTACCCCAGAAATGGTCTCAATCACATTTGCTGAGAGTGAAGAAAGGAGTCGCAGGCACAATAGGAGCTGCTTATCCCCGAGCTCTTCTGTGACTCATCTGTTGGTACCATTTTTGTCTGAATGATTCTCAGAAAACTTTTGAAGCTTACTAAGCAAAAAAAAAAAATGAAAAGAGGCAATGGCATTTGCCATTTAACTAACATCTCTCTTTCTTTGAGCTATGCCATGCAAGAAGAGACAAAGCGAGCTGTCTGCTTTCACTTACCAATAAACTAATGTTGAGTGAAGAAAGCAACAAACAGTTTTTATGAACATGCATTCATTTGGGGTAATGGACTTTCTATACAGGATATAAGTGTGTTTGAATGCTCCCACTGGTGACGGTGCGGGTAGAAGCTCTGCCTCCCTGGGCTGTGGTGCTCCGGAGTTTCTCTCTGGCTACTGCACTGTACTTACCTGTGTTTCTTGCACTTCAGTCAGAGCAAAGGGGAAGGTTGTGGAGGACCGGTAAGTGACTGACTCAAATCTAGCTTGTGTTAGTGTCCGACTGCTGGCCTTTACGAAACTAATTTATCTCCATAACATTTCATTATCTCTTCAATGATTAAGCTCAATCTCATCTAGCTGGGTGTTTGAATAACATGTAAATCAGAGTATCACTCTAGTTAGAAAGGGGCCAAACTAGTGTCAAATTCTGTATTATATTAAGTTTTCAGCAGGTTGAATTTTGAGGCATAAATCCAGATGGGCCTCATCAATACTTTGCAGAAGATGAGTAATTCTCTTCTGCAGCAAGTCCTGGTAAGCCACATCCAAACTTAGGAGCCCCATTTCCACTTGGACAGAAATGTTGAATTCAGCCTCTCCTCCCAGGGAGGGGGAGCGCAAGAAAAGGCTCCCACTTTCATGAAAAAGGCATCCATAAATCCTTCCTTCAGCAGCGTGAGCAGACATAGGTGAAGGTATAAAAGACTAGATGTGAGCCCATGCGGATGTTCTGGCTTTGCCCACAGAAAGGAATGAATGCACTACTTATATCTGTGTCCTCAATGATAGGTAGGCATCTGCCTTGAACTGGAGTCAGCAGAAGCTACACAAATATTTACCTTTCAGATTCTAATCCCTAAAGCTGTAAAGATGAGAACCTGTAAATGAGATAAAAACACAAACCCTATTTAAAACAAACAAACAAATGAACCAACTCCTACCTGTCCCACCCATCTCTAACTAAAATTTACTACCTTGACCTTAAAGTCAACGCTTTAACAGGGATTTGAAGACTGAACTAAATTAACTTTTCTTGTTGAGATATAATCCAGTAAGAACAGCATCATTCGGTTCTGCGCAGCACAGATGTACTCCGAAAGGGTTTTTTACAGAGCTGAGAAATCAGGCTTAGCAACACGGTGTTTTTCCCCCTTAAAGTACTTCAAAAGCTTTGCCCTAGACCGAGGCTTGGCAAGTCCTGCTGCAGGACTTGCAGCTCCTCAGTCCTCTGCTTGCCAGGACTGGCAGCACCGACCTCCTCAGGTCACTCCCCCACCGCAGCCTGCCCCACGTAATCCTGAAAAACATTCCCAGGGCATGCTGAGCAGAGAAATTACATTGCACAGCCACGACTCGTTTACACACAACAGCTCTCCGGAAAACACGAGGCAACTTCTGGAAGAGTGAGCCCTTGTGTGGTTGAGCGTATGGCAAATCTCTCAAGCTTTAATTTCATCCTGCTCCCAGTGCTGGGGGGCTCTGAACTTTGTCAGAAAAGATGCTTATTAATGATTCAGCTCTGGGAACTCCAACTGATTTAAAGGAAAAAATGTACCCTTTGAAAAAGATCTGATGGGAATCTTCTCTTTCAAATCTCTCCTCAAGACCTGCTTCTGCTGCAACATCCATCAGCCAAACAACAATCCTCACCTGTTACCAGCAGTCAGGGACAAGCCACATTCCTTATTAAATACGTTTTCTGATGATTTAGAAACACCATGCTGGGCCCACAGATAATTTATATAAACTTGTGATACCATCCTCACCTTCTTTCCTTCCTTCCTCTTTAAACTTATTTGTTACATTTTTTACAAGACCCTGTCCTCCTCTGGTGTTAGGGCACCAGGAGATGCTACTCAGGTGGCACTAATCCTGCAACTGAAGTTCTGCACTGATATCGGGGGGAGGGGACTATGTATACATACTTACAGGCATGTATAAACACTCACAGGCAAGCGTGTATGTATATATGCATATACACACACCTTCACGTGTGCCCTCTCCATGATTCATGCTTTATTTATGTTTTAAAATCTTAAAAATCAAAAGTAAACAAGCCAAAATTATCTTCAGTAGATTTTTAGTATGTGATGGGAAGAATATTTGGGTTTTTAAGGGATATGAGTTAGTTCCCTTAAATATATGTAATTACATCACTTGAGAAATTAAAAATACTTACCAGGATCAAATAAGAGACTACTTGTGTCAAAAGAACTATCTTTAAGGAAAATGTTCGAACACAAAACTTTTAATACTTTTTTCCCTTGGAAGTCATACAAGATAAAACCAAATGTGTCATCACTCTAAGTGAATTTTAAGAGGTACAGAATCACTGCTTGTTTTACTGCCTCTATATACATTGTAGAATTGCTTACAATATGAAAGATGTTTGCCAATAAAGTGGTAGGTAAAGCATGACAAGCTAAGCTGAAAATGCTTTTAGGCCATTAGCGCTAGGGACAGGGGTTTTTTATTGCTATGGACGACAGCCAGCCCTCTTTGAAATCAGTTAAAGCTTTGCCACCTTGACTTCATCCAGGGGTCTCAGCTTGATTACCTGGCTTGACTACTTCAACCACATGGTGCATGGAAAAATCAAACATAAGCAATAACTAAATACCAGCTCATTATCACATCTGGGGACAGAAATCTTTCAGTACCCTGTCAAGCTCGCATGGATTCTGGCCCCATTTATGCAGGTGACCCCAATAAAGTCACTGGTGCGACTGAGGGCAGCTTTACTGATTACGCAGCAAGCTCCCAGTTCACTCACGAGTGCAAGATGCTGTTCCACGGGCTGCTCCCTACAGACAGCCTACTGCAGTGAGACTGCAAACTTTTCCGTTTGGATGCCCAACTTCGCGTGCTTCTTTAAGAGGCTGTCGACGACTTTTCTCCACTGCTGAGTAACGTCGGCTGAGCATCGCGCTTTGGCCACGAGCAGAAAGGACAGAGCAGCACAGTCCCAGTCCCATTAAGACCTCAGGTGAGAGCCTACTGGTCCCAGCTTTGAACACAGCACCGCTTTCCCTCCCCACCTGAAAGCTCTTTAAAGCTTTCACACCCAGCTGAATGCTACCTCGGTGGCAGATTACTTCTTAATAAAAGCAGTGGAGTGGAGCTGAAAAGAGTATGGTTGGGGGGTTACAACAGAGATTTGGAAAGTCTTTGGAGCTGCCTGCTCGCAGCCCTGCACATTAGAGCAGCCTCACTGCCCACCGCTTCCAAAGCCACCCTGGCACCGGGGACTTTGCCCACCTATAAGACTTTCAGCCACATACCAGCAATCAGGAGGGAGGTAAGAGCTGACGCAGTGGTTTCTTACTATAGGGAAGTTTCCTCAACAAAGCTGAATTCCCTAATGCCTGGAAAAAAAAAAAAAAGTGAGTTTCACACTGTCCGGACAGTATGAAGCTGTCTCCTAGAGGAGAGACCTCTGTTCTGTGCTGCCCTTCAGATTCCCAAATAGCATTTCCCTTATCAGGTACCAAGGAGCATTCTCGGAATTCACCGTTATTAGTCCATATGAGAGAATACCAAGGCCAGAGACGGCCAATTTGCAAAGCTGAGTTATGCTAAACAGAACACTATACTACAAATTAGAATATTATACTAAAACCCTTGCTGCTGGAAAGCCTCCAGACATCTTACTATGTCTCAGCACCGATCTGAGGGTAAGGATTACTCATCACCTGCTGTAAATCAGGCTAACAAATCAGGTGTACACAGTAAAACGGCTTTTTTATTAGAAGCCCTTGAGTGTCACATAGATTGAGCAGCTGCTCAGAGGATGGTAGTAGCTGCTGTGGCTGAGACAGTGTCATTCTCAGCTCCCGTTTCAAGCCATTTGTGGTATTGTGGAAAACAGTATCAAAAGTAAATGGCAGAAATCATTGCAATATACTCAAAGAGAAATAAAAACTGGAACAGCTGCACCAAGTTGATGATTTAAAATATATAACAGCTATAGAAATCAGATGTTAGGGAGTTAAAGTCTGGGGAGAAGCTTGCAAAAGCTGCATAAAGAAAGATCAAAGCTAACCTCTTTCCATCTGCTTTTATTCTAGTTGTCTACTTGCTTCTTGGACCACGCAGTGTGTTTGCGGTCGAGTCTTCTCCTGGCTAAGCTGTGGATTTTCTCTAAAGAGTGTCTAATCTCCCTGACCAAAATCTGAGCCAGCACCTTGGGCTTCCTGAGCCGTAAGCCACCCAAATGCCCGTTTCTGTCTCTAGGGACACAGAAAATAGATGCTGTCCAGTAAACTACTTACCACTGTTGCTAAACTGCAGACCAACTCCAAGTTTTCATGCACGCACTAAATATTTTGCATAATAGAAGAGTTCAAATACGCTGTTCCAATATAGTGGAAAAGCTCCCGAGCAGAATTTAAACAAGCTTATTAAACCAGACTTGACATGCCTCCAGAACAACATAAACCAAGTGGTGTTCCAAAATATGTCCTGAAAAATCACTATGACCAACAGAAATTACTTCAAAATTACATTATCTATGCATTTAGGTTGTGACTCTATTCAGACTGAATTAGGTCCCATTGAATGTAATGGCATAGACTCACCACCTTCATCCTTTATTTGCTATCTCCTAGAGTTTGGGATTTTTATTTTTTTTATATATAATCTACAGAAAGGGACAGATGTCAGTGTCCTTGTAACTAGCAGGCTTTCCATATATACTTATGCCCATAATGCAGCTTCAGCACAGCTTAAGTATTAGTTTTACTGTCAAAAAAAACCCAATAAGAACAAATTCACCTGAGGGTGTGCCAGCTTCCACGTCTTTACACCATCAGAAGGAGGCAGAACCATCTCCTGGTCACTCAAAAGGAAAACGAATTCCACAGATTCTCCTTCACTAGAGGGGAATTTGAGGGGCGTTAGGCATTCATGAGTCACACAGACTTCCACAAAATTCTCTCCTAACTATCTTGCAGGAAAGTCTACGTCCCCAGACTGCATCTGCCTGCCAAAGGAGTAAGCCATAGGAAAAGGATTTATTTTATCCCCACTTAAATGCTCATGTAAAATTAAATAAATATTTGCCACGCTCTGCTGCAACCAAGTACACGGGAAGAGCAGCGCAGTGCTCCCGGGGCGCAGACTGCCACAGAGGTGGGGAACGGCAAACCGGGGCTGGGTTCACCAAAGTCCCTGAAACTGGGACAGGCATGAACCCGAACTGTCCTGAGCAAGTCCCTGGCATTTACCACTCACCACCCTGGCGGTCCTTTGTGTACCTTATTTCACAAGGTATTCTTTTGAGGAAAAAAAAAAAATCTATCAATTTGCAAAAAGTGATTAAAGAAATCTAAAGGAAACTAAAGTTTCCATGTGTCTCTCAACTTTTGTAGCCTCCCTAAGAAAAAATAGCGTAATAAATGCCTACTATTTGGTGCAATGCAGTGTATTCCAAGGGCGAGAACTTTTGTTCTTCAGAATTATTTTTATAATGTCACCTCTGCCAGGAATGATTTAAGAGCTTCCAGATAAAGGAATGAATTTCATCAGAGGCAGAGAGATCACCTCAAGTCTCCCTTTAGCTTCTTGATGAATAAAACACCCTCCCCAGTCCTCTCCAGCATCTCGCTGCTACACTCAGAAGTAGGACTTTAAAGCAAAGGAAATTATTTGTGTCTCTGTCTAAAGGACATCTTTAAAAAATTAAGAGAGTAAACATAAATGCATGGAGTAGAGATGACTTTGTTGACTAAGCTTTAGACAGCTTTAAAAGTGAAACTATCTAAAACCAAGTGTATCCAATCTACTCCTCTGAACAGCTATTACTACATGACACCACCGTGCCTGCTGCGAGTGAGAACAAATAGTACCTCATATTTTCAGAAACTGAAGGCTGTCATATCATTTCAGGTGTCTGGCATGAAGGAATTGCTACTTGCCATTGCCAATGGCTAATTTCCACTCCTGCGTGCATGTAGGAATTCTCTCTCTAAAACTAACTTATACTTCTTCCAATGCTAGATACAGCAGAGTATCATCTGAAAACTTAAATAAAGCCAATTCCAAAGGGCTTTCGGTACAAATTTCCCTCTCTGAATAGGGAAGATTCCTGCTGAGACTCACCCACCAGGCACTTCCTTCTCCAGTATCTATCAGTTCTTCTTAGTAAATTCAAACAAATAGGCAAAGGAGAAATGGAGCTGGGAAATCATTTGCAATTCACTCCTTCAGCCAACAGAAGCAGCTGCTAAAAGAGTATGTGAATGGGATCTTCCCTCATTGTAATCCTTCTGCATAGTTCCAGTAAGGAAAAGGAATCCTAAATATTGCACAGTCCCAGCCACGAGTCACCCAAAAAAGCACTATGTTGGGTGGCCAGGGGCTGGGCTTGCAGAAGTCCCTTGGACAGGAGCAAGGATGAACCTGAAGTGTCCTACACAAGTTCCTGGGGTTCGAGAGGCACCAATCTAGCTGTTCTTCATGTAGCTTATTTTGAATATTGAGGTATTCTTTTCTATTCCATCAGGATCTTTTCACTCGGAGATGCTTGATCTGGAAGGATATTTTGTACAAGTCTCCATAATCTCCATAGTCTCCATAGTCATCCTACTTCTTGTATACAGACAGCAGAGGAGCAGCATTGTTGGGTTAAGCTCTGATAAGGAAGGTCTCAGCTCACACAGCACTTACATTTCCTAACAGCTTATGTTAGAGAAAGAGAAACTCAGACTGGCACATGTTCAGGGAATACCGGCTAAAGGACTGGAAAAATGGAGATTCATCTTATAAGGGGACACTATTACAAAATTACTTATTCAGCTTAAAAAAAGCAAAGACGCCACATCCTGAGACAGGGAGCGATTGTGCTACAAATACTTCGGAGAGAAAACAGAAGAGAACTTTCCAAGCTCACAGACAGTGTTGGCATATGAAGAAAACGGTTAATAAGAAATGAGATTTCCAGCCATATGGAGACTGAAGTTCTGGAATAGATTTCCAGAAAAAAAATTCTAGGAACCAAACAAAAACCCCCAATCACTTTCCAAGATAGGGCTAGGTGTGTTAGCCAAAGGGCATTATTTGGCATGGTTTCTCACAAGGAAATCCACTTCAGTACTGTACCTGCCGTTCCCAAGCTAGGAATAACCTACAAACATTTCTAGGGAATCCAAGCACCCAAAGGCTGTTCAACCAAACCGTTGGTCATGTCAGCCTCCTGTGAGGTACAACAAAGCATTATAAGCAAGTAGTGCAAAATACCTAGGAAAAAATGTATCTGAAATATTTAAGCATGATGAAGACAAAATGAAAGCTTTAAATGTTCATTTTAGGGAAAAGAGCTATCTACAGTGCACAGTGTATTGAAAGGCAAGGAATGCAATTAGTGCTCGCTGCTGTATTTCAGGAGTCCTTGATCATTTCTTCTTTGCATGTAATTTACATATTAATACTGGAAATGCCATTTGTTTGTCCATCGCATTATCACTCTTTGATAAGCATGTGTCATTAATGCATACAAATAAGGAGCTTCTACCTGTCTGCTAGGAAACACAGCCAGAAGTTATTTACAAAGAAGCCATATTCAGACCGTTTCATACCGTAATGAATCACTTGCCTCATTAGTGGACACCATTCCTTCCTCCACGCCAAGCAGGCAAAGACCCTGACAGCAGAGCTTGCACCGCTTACCGCACGCTGGGTAATAACGCAACAAGACTTTTGGCTATGAGGCCAACATACGGATGTGCTGGAATTGTGCCCACGTGCCTCCTCAAGGCACCACCTTGTACTTACGTTCCTTACAAAAACCAGAAGTTAAAACCCAGCTTGTAAGAAAATCAAGGCTTGGGAGGCAAAAAGAAAGTCCGAGGTGGTGAGAGGAGCAGAAGCGCTGGTGAAGCCTGGAAGCAGGGCTGGCTGACAGCTCACCAGAGCCACAACCTCCCGCTGGCAGAAGACGGGAGTCGCGGCGGCCACCTGAGTCCTCTGGCCCAGGCCAGCCTTTGGTCACCCAGTCAACAGTGAAGAACTGGGTTAACTCCACGTAACCAACAGAACGGATGTGAGCATAAATATTTTAAGCCACTTTGGTCAGACTAAAGGTCCATTTGTTCCTGTAGCCGGTCTCTGGCAGTGGCTATCAGCAGATGCTACCGCCAGGAAACATGGCACATAGAAAGCCCCGCTGACCACAGCTGATCTTCCCAGCAAGCAGGTGGCTGAGGCTGCTCTGTGCCAGAGTTTGTTCTTGATGGCCTTTCTTCTCCAAATCCATCCAATTCGCTCAACGCACGTCTGCTTTTTACATCTGACACATCATATGGCGATGGGTTCCTGAGCTGTATTCCAGGCTGTGTGGAAAAGTACTCCCTCTTGCTCGTTTCAAGCCAGATGTCTAACAGCACCATTACACTGCCCGTACTGCACCGGCTGGGAGAGGCAGGGAATGATCATCCCCAGCTGAACTGCACCACATACACCTCAGCAGTCTCTTTCCCAGGCTAAAAGCCATAACTCATTTAATCTCTCCATGTGCAGAAGCCATTTCAGATTCCTGGTTAACCTTATTGTCCTTCTCTGTATCTTTTCTATCTCTGCTATATCGTTTTGAGATTAAGAGATCAGAAATGAGCTTTCTATTCCACACCCTGTATATGTAACAGTGACAAGGTGACGTTTTATCCTCCATTCCTTTCCTTATAACTTCTAATGTTCCATTTGCGCTTCAATTATCGATTATTATAACGATTTTTTTTAGAAAATTATGTATAATAACTTCAAACTGTTATAGCTAATAGGAAATTATCATTTTGTATGTATATTTGGGATTGGTTTTCCCAGGTGCATTACTTAAGGTATATGGGCCCCAGGCTTCACCTGCCATTTTTATTTTATGGTCAACTAATATCAAGAAATCCTTCTAATGCTACTTGTAGTTGGTCTGAGTTTGGGCTATTCTGAAATATTTTGTCTGATCAAGCACCAGTTGTCACCATATCACTCACCCCCTTTCTCAGATCTCTTATGAATACACTAAACAGCACAGAGTCTGGGACTGTGGACACTTCTCTCTATTGTAAAACAGAGATCATTTACTCCTACCCCGTGGCTTCTTTCATTTAACCAGTTATTAATCCGTGACATCTTAATGTCATCAAGAGCCTTTGGTAAAAAGCATTGCTGAAAGTTTTTTGGAAATTTGTTATTATTAACTGCATCACCCTTACTCACATATTCTTCAAAGAACTAGAATAGATTTGTGAGGAATTACTTCAGTCTACGAAATCTGCTTTGACTCTTCTCCCTTATGTTGTATTTCACCTCTCTACTCTTTTCTGTCATTTGTTACAGCTTCTACTGATTTGTCCAGCACAAAAGTCAGAGGTACTGTTCTGTGGTTCCTCAAATTCTTTCTGCAGCCCTTTGATAAAAACTGGTGTTACATTTGCCACTTCACGACCATCCAAAAGAAAAAGAACATTTTAAACAATAGGTTGGAAGCTACAATTAATTGTTCAGCAAATTCAGCCCTGAGTTCAGTGGGTACATACTGGGCTCATGCTGCCTGATGTCATCAGTTTGATTCTTCTCTTTCCACTGACTTTTCTAAACCCTCTTCTGGTGTCATTTCATATTGAAAGAGTTCCTCAGACTCACCTCCTATAAAGAAAGGTTTTACAGTAGGACATCTTCCCCAATGAATGTCAATGAAAAGAATTCATTTTAAGCTTAGTTCCCTACTTTCACTGGGATCCCTGTAATTGCCTTCTGCTGAGTTTGAGATGTCAGTATCTTCATTTAAAATCACATACTCTAGTTCACACCTCTTCATTTTTAAACTTCTATTACTGGTAGAGAAGTACTCATATTCATATGAATTTTTCCAGTACATATGAACTTGATCAGGCTGCCTATTTCTGCGTCTCATGCTCAAATAGATTTATTTTTTTTTTTAATAATGAGCAGTGAAAGTAGGGACCTTATTTGCCCACACATGATCAGTTACACAGCCTCATGTTTTATAGCATCTTATACCTAAGAGTAGGAAATAGTCCATCCCAGAAGATCTAACAACCTCAATGATGAAAGACAACAACACAAAGAATAAATTCGAGACAGCTAGAACTTTTACTTTTCTGTAAATTAGTTGTTCCCCCTCAAAAAAAAAACCCAAACTGTATTTAAATTAGAAGGCTAGACTATATTATTTAGGCACAGTCTTAAATGCGGAATGAAGATTTATGTTTCTGCTCTGGGTTTATCATAGGTCTCTGAAGACACAGCAAATGCTCAATGTCACATTTTTACTGTCATATGCTGTGATTTTTCCTGCCTGAGAGACTCCAGGGAATATGCCCTCTGCTCATCTGCAGTTGTGAAAGTATTTAAGCTGCCATTTGTACGGTGAACCAGTAGAAGGGAATGAAAGCACTAAACCATCCTTCTAAAACCACACAAAATACCCTGGCTGAAATTAACACCATTTCAGTGCTCACTTACAAAAAGGAAACACAGCGTTATCTCTCTCCAGTGATACTTTTGCTTTCACAAGATATCAACATTGGATATTACTTTGATGATGAAGCTGACAAATGATTTCTATTCACAGTTCAGCATCCCCAAATATTTGTCAGCAGCTTTTGCTTCTCCTTACTTCTAAGTAAATATTTTCCAGCAGCATTGCGGCTAGATCTATTAACTCTAACGGCAATCTTATCCAGGCCTTCTAAAAAATAGGATGGTGGGTTTTTCAGACATATCTACTGAGGAACTTCTGGCTCTAAACAGGCGCTGCCTCCGGCACACAACCACCGAGCTGCTTCACCGCCTGGGCCAGCACCCCAGCGTCAGGAGCTCAGAACTGCTTTTCTGCTCATCTCTGACCCTGCACGCACCCACGTATCTGACAACAGCAGTGGGAAAAAAAGCCTGTATAGACACACGTATATGTACACGTGTATGTATATCACCCTTACAGCCCAACAACTAACATGCTGCTTGAAGGTTTGGCCTCAGCTGAAGCCCTGAAGATTTTCTCAATTATTACAGAGAAAAGCTATCTTGAAAGCAAGCAGAGCCCGGTCACCGTTAATAACTAGTGTGTGCCTGCATGCTTCTTGGGCAGCTCAAAGGAAAACCACAGAAGAGCAGCCCACCACCAACGTGAATGTCAGCAAGTTTGTACAGAAAGAGTGCCCGCACTTGGCATCACGGGGACACAGGTCCAAGCGCTCGCTTCGCCTGATGCGGGTCAGGCTGTATGCACACCGAGAGGGTGCCTCTGCCACCCAGCCCCTGCTATTTGGGAAGGGGAATCTCATTTTCTTTATGAGGGACATTGGCGTAACTGCATGACTGAGATAAGCCTCGAGGAGCAAGGCCAAAGGTGGGGAGGAGAAGGGCACCCATTCTTGGGATCTCATCCCTCAGCAGCACGGGCAGACATTGACTGAGATTGCAAAGTTTGGAGAGACCAGAGCTACCACATTGACCAACACTGGGGAAGCAGCAGTACGAGAGGTCGCACCAAAGTAAACGCTCCTGCAGATGCAGGCACCTTTTTGTGACTTACCCGGCTACAAAAGCCCCTGGCTGCCAAAATCTATGAACTTTTCTCACTACTAACCTCAGTGGGACTACTTACACAATTAAGGACTAATTGCATAAGAAGGGATGGCTTGATGAGGTTCTTAGAACTCCCTGTTTCTGGTTGAGTCATCAACTGATGTAAATTAGCACAGCTTCAAAGAAATTAGTTAAGTGATGCTGAAGGTCTGGCTCCTGCTATTTGTGTGTTTTAGAGGGAAGGTAACAGAGACAAAGAGATTTTGTATGAGAAAATTGTGTCTCTACTAACATATTAGAATTCTTGTCAGCAGACTAATAGGTAAAGTAGACTGGTAAGGTATAATTTATTTGGATTTTCATTAAGTTCTTTTCGAGGCTATTAGGGAAGCTAATTAGTCATGGGTTAAATGTCAAAGCTCTGTCCTGGGATTTGAAACTGATTAAAAGATACAAAGGTAGAGAATTTAGGCATGCAAATGGTGAGAATTTAAAAATAGCTGTAGAGGAGCAGTATTACTTAGTATATTTAAGTTATTGGTAAACAATCAGGAGATAATTTGCTGGGAGTCTATTTGGATGACACAAAAATGTTGAGGGGCATCAAGTCTGAAGGAGGTTTGAGGATTTAAAAAGGATGTAAGTACATAAGCAGATAGTTATCATTTCTAAGACAAAGGGACACTGGCACAACCTGCTCGTAATAAGAGCAAGCACTCTCACCAGTTGTCCTGTCCTTAATATACCTGAGGAGCAGCTTGAGCAATTTAAAATGAGCCTCGGCTGAAAAGTGGGAGAAGCCCATCTCCTTCCACAGAAAACATCCGTTTAAGTCTCGCCAGTGTTCTCCAGCAGCAGACTCTCAGCATTGCCGCCAAGCTCTTCATGTGGCCTGAGCTAGAGAAGAGAAGCAAAGCTATAAGCCAAGTGCTTCTTTCAAATCAGCCTTTGTGTAGGAGCTGCCAGAAGGGGAAATGGGTCACGGCACACGACAGTCCTGAAGCACAGCGGAGGGAACAATGTTTCTTCTTGCACCCTTCCCAGCACGCGAGAGCACTTGAGTTTTTCCTTCCTTCCTTCCTTCCTCCCTTCTTCCCTCCCTTCCTCCCCTTCTTCCTCTGCTTCCCTCTGCTATAAAATCTCTGTGGGCTGGACCACAACCGTTGTGCATCTGTTCAGAGAAACCTCTGCAACTTCAAGTGTTGTTCTGGGAGAAGCAGCTGAGTGTAAAGGCAAACAATAGTTCTTTTAGCAAATTTTCTCACCGCTATTTCACACTTCTTTGGGCACGAGGGCTTCAAGAAGATGAAGGAGTCTTGCATACCAGCATTTATATAAAAAATTTTGTTCCCCACTGACCTTGAGTCTTGCATATCTGTGGGAGATGTACGGTATATAATAACAGCAGTGCTGGGGGAACTTCCATTTAGCCAGTCATAGCTTGCACACAGGTAAATGCATTTTATCAACTGTAAGCTTTCATTTTCTCTCGTGGGTTCACAGGAGCCTCATATGACATTTTTCTAAGGAGAAAACAGAACTGAATGATCTGTCAAGAAAAGAACCCCATAAAGCTCACAATTAATTCAACTCTGTAATATGCAGAACACAGGCCTGAAAGCCAATTTAAAATCTTCAACATAAGATCAAAAACTACTACAAAAGGTTGTAAGTATTTTTAAACAGGAACGTTCTCTTTGGGAGTCAAACTACTCTGCAAGTTGACAACCTTCTGTGTTCATATTCAGTAGCTTCCCTTTGAAGCAACTTTTCACATTGAGATCTGACGGAAGAACTTAACATTACAAAACAGGAAAGCACTATTAATTATGCTTATTATTTTGAGGGTTACAAAAATACAGTCACAGATAAAGACCTCAAGATGTGCACAGCCTAAAAAAAAATGACTAGTCCCTGCCTTACAGAGATTATAGCTGATATATAAGAAAGCAAGTGGACAAAAATACACAGCAAAGCAATGCAATAATAAGGAAAAAATCCATTAATTAGCATCCTATTTCATGGGGTCATACATAAAGAAATAGCATGTCAACCAAGCATTTGTAAAAGTTCCCTCTTAAACCAATGTGTGGTTAGATTTGGGCAGGGACATTTGAAATAGGATGCATGCGCTGTCAGCACCTGCCAAATGCAGCCTCATCATCTGAGAACAGCACGAGATGGAGAATGAAGCAAAATTCCAAATTTAATCAATGTCGTCTATGAACCAAAAAGCACTGATAAGTAAATCAGTCAGATGACTGAACCGTATGAGTATAAACGTACAGTCAGACAGTGAGGGATATCAGCAGAAGAAAATTCTTGGCATTTTAACATTACTGTGATATTGCACACAGGAGGTATATTAGCTAAACTTAAAATTGCAAACACATAGCAAACCTAAAGCTCAAGTTCTCCTTAAAATCAGACAAGAAGTGGTGTTTAGACTTTTCATTAGCATGCTACGCAGAAGTGGATTTCATACAAAATTTATATCATATCCATATATCCGTTTCTCTTGCAAGTTTGCACCTACTGCAGAGCACTTAGTGAATGATAAAGCTTCCCAAGCACATGGGTGCTTTGCAGCTAACTCACAAAATACATTCCTAAGTTTGTGCAGAACGTGTGGTGAAATCATGGCATTATTTCTTCAGCATTAGTTAACAGCTCTCTGGAACAAAACACACACTTGTGGTTGCTCATGACATCTAACATACCACTAAGCCCTGGTCTGTGGATAAGTCAAAGGCATGAAGTCAACAAGAGACCCAAAGCAGCTAGTTAAATGTTAAACGAGAAAATTTTCATACTCATCAGTTAAAAATATAAAGATAAAAGTGTAAAGGAAGAGTCACTTTTTCTGACAGATAAAAAAATTGAAAACAATTGTTGCAAACTTCACTTTTGTCTGTAGCACCTCTTCCTTTAGTTCAGTGTTAGACTTGCAATTTTATTTTTTTTTAAAGGTGCTGGACTTTCAGAAAAAATAAATTAACTGGGGCTATTTCAATGACTCCTGTGGTGGTTGGAATTTACCTTATGGGATTAGCTGTCCAGACATGATATTGGAAATATGGGTCCTGCGAAAGAGAGTATATCTTTATTCAGATCCAATGGCATGATATATTCACTGCTTGGAAGGAAGGATTTGTTTAGTGACACTATGCAGTCTGATTTTGTGACACCGTGTGGTACCAGGAATAAACAGAAATCAATGACAGCACCATGAATGGAAGAACAGCTAAAAGCTTCAGAAGAGACACTCTGAAAAAAGGGGGAGAAAGGATATGAAGAGCCCTAAACAGCTTGTATCTCTAAGTAAACGTGTGCCAGAAAAATGG
Source organism: Buteo buteo (assembly GCF_964188355.1). Classification (NCBI taxonomy): domain Eukaryota; kingdom Metazoa; phylum Chordata; class Aves; order Accipitriformes; family Accipitridae; genus Buteo; species Buteo buteo. Next base: position 7,828,771 of record NC_134185.1, read on the forward strand.
GAGGATTGTCAAAGGAGAGGTTTAATTCTGGCAATCTCTAGCTGTGAAGCAGCGGATGTGTTTCATGAGTTTTCAGTTAATTTGGACAGATGAAACTACAGTGCAAAGGAACTCTGCCTTCCATGCAAAAGTGATGCTCCTGGCTGGCTGGCCCCAGGCTGGACACCCCAGGGGTGGGCAAGCTGTTTTGCTTTCCCGGGACCCCTGTCCTACAGAAATACCTTAACAATTAGGTCAGTCCCATACAATTTTAGGCAACCTTTAAAAGAGATGTAAATAACAGCCTTTTTCCTTCTGCCCCTCTTCCTTCTCTTTCCTTTCACGTGTGCCAGAGCACCCACGCCTTGCTGGCTGGGACACCCACCGGGGCGGTGGGAGGTGATTCGAGTCCTTTGAGGTGGAGAAGGGAGTGGAATCGCACCCCACGTGGAGTACTCTGCCCACTCAGGATTTCACAATAAAGACTGTGTGTAAAGAAGACACTACGACTTTCTCCGGTAACGTCCTGCAGGAGATGACTGTTGCTCCACGTCTGAAGAAAATTTCTGGGGCAAACAATTTATTCCAGCCTGTCTGGAGGGAAGCACCTTCCTGGAGGCACAGCTTACTCCCAGTTACTCCTCGCAGTGATCCAAGACAACTTTCCCCTCCAAGTGCTGACCGTGAATCCCTTGGGAGGCAGAGGACAGCCACCACCAGGCCCCCCGCCGTGGATGCCTGTATGGCAGCAGGAACCCTCAAGCTAGACTATACGGAGAGACCCCCAGCTCTCCAGCACCCAAATCTGTCGCTGGAGGTGGGCTCACGTCACCGTGCTGCGTCTCCTGGAGAACCCCTCGGGTTGGCGTTGACACACGACGAGAAGAGCGTACAGAAACCTACGTTACTGCGGCTGGTGCCATGCGGGGATTGAAAGGGCTTCTGTCACCACCGGGGCCAGGCAGTTTAACATTTGCTGTAAGTGTTGTGTTTTCCTTCTTAAAAAATATTAGGATACTGACTTTTAATGCTCCCTGATTTGCATTTAACTAAACTATGTTGTGTGGCAATTTTTGCTTTGTTTTCTTACGTATTATTTCTGTTGTTGCCATAGTCTTTTGAGATTTGCAATCTGCGCCCTGAGCATTAAAGAACTCACTGGGATGCCACTTATCTTAATCTTTTTTTGACATTTTTCATATACAAAGTTCCCTGCATAGTGACAGGTTCAGTATTGTTAAAAAACATCAGGACAAAAACCCAATTAAACTTGCAATTTTCCACGGAGCAAGGCACACATGCAATATGCCTGCCAGATGACTTGCTCTGTCCTTGCCTGTACAGGACATATCTACAAGAAGATTTTCCCCTTTGGGCACAGCACGTCCCATTTCCTTAAATTCTGCTACCTTTCTGCAGAAGAGAAATATAAATAAAACATATCCATAATGGTTTTCTTCACCTCAAATATATATACTGAATTTACATGAAGGGCTAACATTTCAGAAGGCTCTCCAGATCTCTGAAAGCCACCTGCGCTTTCTGTTGCAGCTTCCTTGTACACACAAAAAGAGTTACTGCTGACCATGTCGTTCAGGCTATTTTGGTGTGTAACTCCTCCATACATATGTAATAATTTCATTTTCACACATGCAAGAGGAAGACTGGACAGACATTTATGTTCACAGACCTGGACTCCCCCTTTGAGATCCCATCTGCGCTTCAAAATCAATCACATTAAGGAACTCCCGCTGTGATTCACAGTGAACCCAAGCTCTGATTAGCAGACCTAAAGTGCAATTTGTCTCCCACCATTTCAGCTGTCCACAAGCTCAACACTCAGGGTAAGCAAGTCTTCTCCATTCCTTCCATACTCAAAGGAGTATTTTTCGACAGAGGTTTCTTTCTGCTCAGTGATTCATCAGCACCTCCTGTTTCAGGATGGGCTGAGTCATTTTCTGGCCATCTCTCTCTCTGTCCACTGATTAAGAGCCTAGATCACTTTCTTACTAAACAGCTAACTTCAATTAATGTTGGGACAGATTAATCTTACCCCAATTAAATTGTTGTTCTTCAATTCAGGTACTGGTTTTATGTCAGGGATGACACTATGACATAAATCCCAGGGAACTTGGGTAAAGTAACACTCCTCTGAGAGTCAAGAGTCCAAGAGTTTTGGTGTTAATCTCTGTTCCAACTATATTTATGCACTTATAACTAGAACGCAATTAGATAAAAAGCATGAATACTGATAGGAGTGATACCTTTGTCCCAAACTGTGGCTCTTACCACTACCCAGCAGTGTCAGGTCCCTTTTTCTCTGTGTCCATGGAAGCTTCAACTCCTGGCTACCCAGTGGTCCGGCTGCAATGGGAAAACTGCAGACAGCATTTGCTTAGAGCGGTAGTAACCCAGCGGAAAGGCACTTTCCATTTTGCCTGGCTGAGAGTTGAATTATTACAAAAAGGAAAAACCATCTCTATTACTCCCCCAAAAGAGCATTAGTTTCCTATCTAAAAGCTCATCACCTGAGTCCATGAAATAGTTTTAGGCTGCAAATCCCACTCTCACCTAAGCATCAAGAGGATGAGGAGGCAGCGAGACAGTTCTGTTTCCACAGGCTGTTTCAGTGTATCCCTGTGGGCTGTCTATTGCTGACACCAATCCTAGATGCCTAAGGGTCCCTACTAAATTCAGAAGGAAATTAAGTATTCAGCATGAGCTTACAAATAATATTTCCAGAACAGGTGCTTAACATTGGGTCCAGTGTAAAACATAGTACAGAATTTGGGTGCCTGGTCTGTTCCTGAATTGCTGAATATCACTTCCCTAGGAGTCTGGAGACACCTTGTGTGGAGATCACAGATAGGTACTGATGATCCCTTTTACAGACAGTACGTGCAAAATCCATGAAAGAAGCCATAGCAACCATATTTTCAATGGATTGACTTTCATAGTTAGATAGAACATTTCTTTGGATGGATTATCACGTAGGCAACCTACTGATCTTTGGATTTTTTAAATAGAAATTTCCTTCAGCCATGCTAAAGAAAAAGCGTAAGTATCCAAACTGAGATGGATTTGCTCACTGCCCTCCAACAGACTCATACCATGTAAGTGAATTTCTTTTCTTTTTAACTTAGTGTCATGATTAGGAAAGGAATTTGGGGGGGTCTGTTGACTGGCGGTCTATTGGCAGAGGGAGGGAAAACAATTCTGATCACTCTTCCAGACAGGCAAAGAATAATCAGATCTACAAAACAGTGGTATTTTAACCCTCCCAACAACCAGGTGTTAGACAGCTCATTGCTGCACAACCTCAGGGATATTAAGGCATAAAATAACCTTTAAGATGGGTAACGCTTTTGAGGATCCTGCTGCACCAGACACAAGGTTTTCCTCCATCCTGCCTGCTGGGTATGTCTATGGCACAATTCAGCACAGTGGAACCCAAATTATCAACCTAGCCTGTTCACCGGTAACAACGAGATCCTATTATCATTACCATAGCCCAGATATTCTGCTCCTCAGCAAGAATGGCTCCCGCATCATCCCAGCTATCCTGCTCGGGAAACTGCAGCCCTTCACCCAGGATATCTGGCACAACGCTGCTTTGTGCCCTGCGCACAGACCCCACAGTCATAAGGGAAGGGGAAATAACACCCCCCCAGAACAAACTCTTACCTGATAGCAGAGAACAAGAGGTCCTAAAAAAGCTGTACACACAGGGGGAAATCTTCCCGGAGGTTTCTCCTGGATGGGCAAGGGCAGAATGAGCCAGGATCGCTTGCTGTAAATGACACAGTCCCTTACCAAGTTCTCCTTACTTGAACTTTCTCTCGCTCCTGGAAACTTGATATAACATCACTTTTATTAACCCAAGGCACAGCTCAAGAGTGATCGATAAAATAGACAAAACACATAAATCTTTATTCAAACATCTGAATCTGACAATCTACAAATGAATAGCATAAAGTAGGTGAAATCGGGCACCCACGCTGGCATGGAGAAATCCCCACAGAGCAGCGTTCCTCAACCTACAGTCTATAAAAGGTAAAATATACATCACCAAAGAAAAAGGGACGATTTCCATATTATGCATTCAAAAGATGAGAATTGCATTTCAAAGGCCTGAATGGGCTCCTAGCACAAGGGAACACAGCTCCTCTCACCTTCAGAAAGTGAAGCGTTCATTTATGCTGAAACCTTTCATTTGTGAAGCCCCTGCTGGAGTTTTATCAAGCATTGGACTAAGGACACAAAAGCACATGAATCCCTCCATTCAATATTTGGGTGACTATGCTTGCTCATGCAAATTGTATCCAGCAAACTCACTCCCAGCTTTTGTAAACATCAAGAAAAATGGTGTGTTTTGGGGGAGCTTATAACTTCAATATTCAGACACCTTGTTCTGCGACTTTTACTCCCAGTTATTAACCCTTACGAACGAGGGTTGTTTGTATTGGTCTGAGATCCAAAACTGAGCCAGCAGAGTCGGTCTTCTATCATCTGCCTCACCACAACATTGCACCTGCATTAAAATAATGGCTCAGCATAAGAGTGGGCCTAAAGTTCCAAGCAGATCAAAATTATATATAGATTTTTTTTTACTTATATATTCATGTTTAATAATTTAGTTCATCTACTGTGACTTTATTTAACATGTTCGCTGAGTTACTAGAGTTTACAAAACCATCTGGGATCAGTTCTACTTTGTGTATTCACATTATTAATAAACTATTCAACTGCGTTTTCCTTTGCGCAGGGGATATGTGCAGGTGTATGTTTGAATCACATATTCGTATTTGTGCTCCAAATCCATGAAGATACAGACACAAAGACGAGGACCCACAGTCGTTCTCCTCCAAACTCTAAATCCTTCCATTGGGCACGACACGAACAGCAGGCTGTAGCTACACCAAAGGTAAAGTGTGGTGAGTCAACCCGGGAATGGATATAACTGGTTTACATAAAAGTATTTCCAGCTTCCTGCTTAAACCTAAGGAGGAAATTGTGTATGTAATTTGCAGAGTTAAATTGCTGAAATATGTTCTTCTTTCCTCCATATTTCTCAGTCCAGGAAACTGCACGGATTATGGGCAAGAGCCTGTTCACCGAGGAGAATCGCTAGTGCTTTCTCAAGCGCTAGCCTCAAAACCAACTTAAGAGAGAAGGGAAAGGATTATTTCTTCTTGAAAACACATGAAACGGTATTTTAATTTTTCTCTGGCATTCTTGCTTTTGGCTGATTCATTGTTGTACACAGATATGTTTATAAGCAACAAAGAACAATATTTATTCAGAACTCAGTTTATTCAGAACTGAGTTTATTAGTCAAGCTAATCCTCAAGCTTTGGAGGAATTAGTGCAGGGATTCAGAAAGGATAATGAAAGACTGTTTTGATGAGTACCAGTCAAAATATTTCTGGAGACCAGAAATCTAGGCATCTTCTTAAGACAATGAAACAGATAAAGAAAAATTTATCTTCATAAATTTTAACACTAAAGCATTCCTGCAACTGCTTAAAATTCTGGCTAACCCAACAGAGAACTGCACTGAAAAGAAACTAATTTGTTTTTATATTTGGCAAAAGTTTTTACTAACAAGCATTTTAATTAATTAATAATAATCTTTTTAAATATTTTACAATACGCAGTGGACTATTTTATTATTTTATATATTTTGCTTTCACATTTTGCTGACAGCTCATATTAACTTCAGTACGAAGCATGGCTCTACAACCATACCAAATAGCTTACTGTATTTTTTAGAAATACCCATAAGAGCAGAATCAAACATTAAACATGTAACTAAAATAAAAGTAATATTTCTATTTGTCACAGAGCTGACCTTTTCTTAGTAGACGGTGTAGGTAGGATCCAACTCCACTTGCTACAACAAAAGTGGCTTTAATTTACATATCTGATTCTAGCAAAGAACCTGGCTCCATATATATTTAAACTACTGTCAACTTCAACCTACATTATGTCCCACCATAATGTTCACAGTATTTCATGAGCAGATGTATTTTATTTACAGTTATTTCTTCTCTTTTCTTGCCTTGCTGTAACAAACACTTTGTTCTCTCTCAGTGAAGAAAAAAATAAAGGAAAAAAGTACAGAAACCAAAGCCTCTATCACAAGTGATGATCATTTCCAAAACAGATCATGTGTATGTTACCAGAGATGCCTCCATTTGGACTATTAATTTCCTGAGAATTTTTGTTTTCAATGAACCAAAATGTAGCACTTGAATGAAGAGATATAGTCTACTAAAAATAATAGTATTTCTATTCTAATCAAATAACTTTATTTCAAAACTGAATATGAAATCATAAATTAATTCTATATCCAAGTCTAAATTTTCAAAAACATCTAAAGATTAACTACCTTTGTAGCGCAAATATATTTTCTAACTAAATTTAGAAGCTTAAATGTCATTGATGATCAATGAGATTGAGGGTCCAGCACGAAGATATTCATCCTTAAAAATGCAGCATTATGGAAAACCCCACTATGTAACCACATACATTTTTAGAAGCCAAATACCTTTAAGAATCCAGCTACCAGTAAAAAAATCTCCTCTGAAAATGTGAGAAAAATGAACTCAGACAACTCAGTAACCAAGCTGTCTGAACAAATTAGGTGCCAGTTTTACTCCTCTATGGCAGTAGATAGAGGGTACCTTTTGGTTTGAAGTGCTTTCCTTCTGCGTGAAGGACACAACTATACTCTGTTCTTTATAATAATATGAGGAAAGAAATGAAATAATTTCTGTACGCATTCTCCTGAATAACTATTGGGCCAGATTTCTAAAGATATGCACTAAATCCAAGTCAACTTTGTCAGTCTTTGATTTCAACAAGAATGTGTTACCTAGACGCTGCCCTTAATCCAGTCTTAAGAGCAGCAGCTGCCATATAGGAAAACTATATTTGAATTCATGCTAACCTATTGTTAGAAGGGGTGGAAGGAATAATAGGAGATATTTAAACTATTCAGGAGGAAAACAGACGTGCAGCTGAACTTTGAGCTGTATTCTTACTGCAAGTAATCTGACTAAGAGTTTATTCAACTGCAATTATTACTCTTGAATCAGAATATTCTGGTTTTTCAGAGAAAGGAGAACTTATTTCACATAAAATGATGAGATATCTGTTTCCTAGCTTAGATTTTTTAGAGGAAAGCATAGTGTAGACATCCCAGTGTATGAGAAGGGTGCCTTTTCAAGCCAGCAGACCTACCTGCAATACTGTCTTAATGGCCAGGAGGAGGAAAGGGGAGAGAGCGAGACAGCACTAGCAACAGCTACTTCTACAGATTCCCTTGACAGGGATTTTCTAACTTTATCATCTAAAACTCAGCTGCCTAAATGTCAGCTAGTCCCCTGGGCTCCTTTATAGTCAAAGGAGAGAAACAGGCACCTCTAGAAGGCAATTCATCTCATCCTAAAGTAGATATCTAAGACAGGTTCAATGAATCACGATCTCATTTCTTTCGTATCCTATGGCTATGAAGGGAATGTGACAAGTTACTTTTAGATCCCCGAGTCTGCTAAGATAATTCCTGCCCTAGTGTCATTTTTCACTCCACTCTGAAACTGTTGGATTTTCTTCACCTTTGTGGTCTTTGGGTCTTGGTTCCCTTTCTTGCCACCGCTGCCAAGCTTCATGATGTGTGACCTGACCTCACTCACCGACCCGAGCCAAAGCCCGCTGGAAGATCCTCTTTGCTGTGACCGATCTTTGGATCAGACCTGAAGGGAAAAGTAGTACGAGGGCAAAGGCGCTCATCAAGATTATTACAGAACAGCAACTCGGTTTACCCTCGTCTCTGCAGGTACAGTTCTCCCCTGAGTCTTTAAGACAGGGCCAAGGTATTGATTAGCCCACTTCAGTCCAGAAGGTTAGCAGCTTTTTGACCTCATATCTTGTGCTGTCATACATAACTTGGTAAACTGCATCAAGAATTGCTCCACATGGTTGTCGTTCACTTCTGGCCAGTACAAAGGTCAATGAGAGGTGCAAGAGTCTCTCAGAAAACTGTACTGCAAGAGTCTTTCTGCAACAGTTTGATGAAAAATGGACTTTCAGCCTGAATTCTAGAATTCCCTCTATTCTAGAATTAATCAGAATTTTATTAGATTGGGGCAATATGCAAAAATGTTGTATTTAAATGTGTCCATGCTTGTCATTGAGGCAAAATCACATGATTAAGTGATATATACCTTCTCTGAAAACACATATGAGAAAATGCCCCCTTGACCTTCCCAGAAATATCATTATTAAAAAAATGCTGAAGTCATATCAATTGACTTTTGCTTTTTATTTCCTGAAATGTTAAAATCTTGATTGGAAGGAACCAGGTACATATGAACTACAGTGAAACAAGATATTATACCTCAAAGATGAAAATATTCATATCTGATTGTAATCCATCTCCCAGCTTACAGACCTTCAGGGAGCAGGACAAATCCACATCATCTTTCTAAATGCCAATTTTGTGTTTTGACCTCTGGCTTAGATATCAGATAAAAATCACACATAACCACATAACTCCCTAGCTATTACATTAATGCAGATGCTGAAAAGAATCATTTTGTTGAGTGAAAGTCATCATGAACTTAGGCAAACATAGAAATTTCTTCCACGTCTACCTTTCCCTGCTAAAACAGAGCTTAGGCAATGCACCGCAAGTCACGTTAGAAAATGTTTATTGCTTACTGTTGTTTTATGTTAATTTTACTTTGTTTGATCACATAAAGACCTTTTTGGTAAGTCATATGTGCATTTATAAGGCACTTTCAGATCTAAGGATGAAAAGCACTAGCTAAAAATGCTATCATGATTTCCACTGCAGATGATTCAGAAAATGTGAATCTTTTTGTTTGAGAGGAACATAAAGTATACACCGGAGCTATAGAACGTAGCTTTAAATACTAATGTAAAGTCATTACTGAAAATTCCAACACAGATGTAATTAAATTATTGATGCTGAGAAATTACACACCTATATTTTGCAAGTAACCCGTGCGTTCTCTTTTTTAGCAATGCTTAAGTTGGAGAAATCCTACTGGGATCAGCCTCCTGAAATACAGCCCTCTCTTTTTCTCCAGCTTCTTTCCATATAGTTATCACAAACAGTAATTATATTTATATTCAAAACTCATTTCCCTGGCCAAGAAGAGGCAGTTGCTTGTCTCTAGGCCATAACCCTGGACTGAAAGGTTACGAGAAGATCCTAGAGCTTAGGTGCTACTAGAGCACCTAACAAAACTTTCCCCAGGGCTCACCAGCTCTACCCTCCTCGGGCCAAGCACAGCCCCTGGCCTTTGGCTAGATCTGCCAACATGGGTCTAAGCCCACAATAACCTGTCCTCCACGCTGGAGTTTAGCAGTGGACGATCTTAACAGTCTCTTGTTCATGTTGCCTATGCTTCCCTGGGAAGGCTGTAAAGCTGCGTGTGCATTAATGACGTGGTTGTTTCGACCTACCTTGTTCCCATCAGCACACGATGCCGTATTTAATATGGCTCTAAATTTGGAGTCATTTTCATATAGCACAGATAAAAAAGTATGAGCAGTGAATTTCAAGCGCCTTCACACAGATGGCAATGCGGTGCGAAATACTATTCTATTTTCCCACACTCAGATACGAAAGTATAAATGTCAAATAAACTGGAGATTTTCCTCTGAGGAAAAGAAAAATGCAAAAAAGTTAGAGACCACTGCCTAGATGGAGCTCAGCAACCCCCATTTTGTCACTTGTTATACAATCATGTTTACTGCAAGCCAGTAGGTTGATTCACTTGAATGTGTCACTCCAAACTACTATATTTTGCAATCTCTTACTGCCATCTTATGCCATTTTTTGTCACTGCACAACCCATGGCATACTAAAATTTGTCAAAGAAATGCTTTCTCACATACAACATTTCCTTTTGTAAGTGTTTGTCATCCTATCAGCTCATTATCATCTGGCCCTCATTTCTGCACCCCCAATTCTGCAAGAAAATATTGAACACTGAATTCTCTTTGAAGTTGATGAGAAACGAAAATGCCCAGCACCTTTGAGGATCATGTTAGAAAGGCTAATAACAAGCTCTCCCCTTCAAAACTATTGCTTTTCAGACATGTGACTTGATTCTCATTTGCACTGATTGACTCCACATTTCCCATTCCAGTACTGCGTAAGGACTACAAAGTAAATGAAGGTAGGCCTGTAGCTTTCCTTCTGTAAAAAAGATGCCTATAAATGGTGAAAACAGATTTAACAGTATACATTATTCAAGCAAAAATAATTTACAAAAATTGCTGATTTAAACAGCATTAAATGACAGAACACCAAAATGAGTGAGGCACAAAAAAAAATCGTGGACTACAATGAGCTTTACTTTTAAAACAGGGGTTTTTTCTCTCAAAAACTACTGTAAATGACATATTGGACTTCTATGGGTGTCTTCTTTCTTGAATTCCACATCAGATTACCAGTTTACGGGTAAAGGAACGCTGCTGGGCACCTTACCAGCAAAGCATGAAAATTCAACCTAACTCTAAGAGTTAAAGTGGGTTTTCTCCTTTCCTGGTCCCATCAACTCTAAAAAATTTTCCACTAGCCAAGGTATTTCCCCAGCACTATCTGTAAAAAACACTCCATTTCAGTTCTGCTCTAGACATTGATGGTTAGAGCTCAGTAAAGAAAGTGTCTCGTGGCTGATATATTAGGGCAAATAGATTCATTTCTCTCCCGTTCCCTTCTCCCACTCAGTTGTGGTTTTGTTCTTGTTGCTGCGCTGGTGAAAATTAACATAGAGCTCAGCTTCTCAATACCACCAGTGTAAACAAACCTTCCAATTCATGGCGAATTCTGCAATCACATTTTATGCCACATAAACTCCATTTTCATAAAATGCACTGACTTCAACCATTCCCAGCTATTGTAATCCCAAAGCACAATGTTGCAAGACAACTAACATTTGTATTGATTTGTCTATATGTGCTACAATAACTCCTTTTAAACACACTTCAGTGATCACTCTCAATGACAATGCAATCAAATGAGAGATGCAAAGTATTTCATTGTTTGGCTTTCCCTAACGCTGGAGCAATTCCTGTGTCTCACTCAAAAATACATTCACAGGAGAATTAACTAATGCAGTGGGACCCTACCATCTAAAAGCAAAATTATCTTCTTCTGTGCTCAGTTTCCTGAGAGACTAATATTACCCAAAAAAGGACAAATTGATGTGATGTTCTCCACTCTTAGACATTGTTTGGCCCTTGTCACAACCCTCTGCTCTGTGGCGTACTCCCACGTGGGGAAATCTAAACAGTTTTAAGTCGCTGCTTTCTGCTTACTTGCAAGGAGAAAGAGTGCAGAATCAAACCTTGAAAACTCCCCAAACATGCCAGATTGGTATAAACAGAACCATATGGTTAATCTTGCAATTATCTATTTTCTTTAGTATTTGTGTAACTCCCTGTGGTCTGTATTTTTAAACATAAGAGACCTAATTCACCATTTCAGGTGCAAAACAGGGCCCTTACTGTAAAAAAGGCATATTAGAGTCATACTCAAGGTCATTAAAAACATTGGCACTCCCCCCCCCTCCAAATCTAAACCTAGTTAATTAAAGGTCTTATTACTAGAAAAAGAGGAAGAGTAAATACAGAGAAAAGTGGCATGGATTAACAAGGCCAACCTATTTCTCACTGATAACACTGGTCTCCTGAAAACTGCAGGGAAGTACAGTTAGCAGATATGAAGTTCAGCTAATATTAAAATAGCAAAAAATACTTATGTTTTTAAACAAAATGTAGTATCATAGAATGGTTTGGGTTGGAAGGGACCTTTAAAGGTCACCTAGTCCAACCCCCCTGCCATGAGCAGGGGCATCTTCAACCAGATCAGGTTGCTCAGAGCCCCGTCCAGCCTGACCTTCAATGTTTCCAGGGATGGGGCATCGACCACCTCTCTGGGCAACCTGTGCCAGTGTTTCACCACTCTCATTGTAAAAAATTTCTTCCTTATATCTAGTCTGAATCTACCCTCTTTTACTTTAAAACCATTACCCCTTGTCCTGTTGCAACAGGTTCTGCTAAAAAGTTTGTCCCCATCTTTCTTATAAGCCCCCTTTAAGTACTGGAAGGCTGCAATAAGGTCACCCTATAGCCTTCATCTTCTTCAGGCTGAACAACCCCAACTCTCTCAGTCTGATGAGATATCTATGATATCCTTTTATGTGCTGAGGAAACAGAGGTTATTCAGTGGGGAATTCAACTTCCAGCTAGGTCCATAGACATTATAGCCCAGAGACCTACAATAAAATAACTTGCTAGCTTAACTTCAATAGCAAGCAAACACATACTCTAAACCAAAGATGATGCATTTGTAAGGCTGAAGAGTATCCTACACATCCCTAGGTATGCATAAAGTAACCATGGAAATTTTAGGTAAAAAAAAAAGTTTCATAATACAGAGAAAAATAAGTCTCTCTATTGCACTTTAAAAAATACAATTTATTGTTTGAAAAAAAGAAGAAAAAAAACCCAAGTCTTTTTCTATGTATCTTGCGAGGCTTTTGAACTGATCCTGATTACATGCTACTTCACATAAGTGTTTAAAGATGTTAGTCCCTCAGGGTTACTAACTACAATGACAGTCTGCTCCACTTCACAGCTACTTCACAACTGCTTAAAAGTTTCTTTACAAATCAGTCGCCTCTACCTCTGAATTAATTTTACACTTAATAGCAATATTGCAAATCTCCAGATTCATAGTCCAAGCATGCTCACAACCTTCTCCTGAGATACAGCTTTCAGATAATAGACCTCTACCTTGCTAGAACTATCGCCCTGATACCATCTGCTTTGACAGCTCTTCTTCTGTCATCCCCTTTTCTGGCATTTGCTATGCATTGTCCTACTGTCTCTGCAGGTCTTACCTGTTCCATTTTCTCTCTCTGGCGCTTAGCCATTTTTGATTAGGGAGCCTCCAGAGCTCTTCAAAAGCATTTTTATAGGCAATTTTTCCTGTGGACATTTTCTCTTGGCTGATCTTTGAACTGTGATTTGGCTCTTCTCCTGCTGTATCATTTATATTTCCACTAACCCAGTTGCTGTTGCAATTGCAGTGGCTATTCTAAAACTATCTATCTCAGACATTCCTGCAAAATTATTGAGATATCATTTCTTTAAATCTTAGTTACTAAGTGATCTACATTGTATGTTTAGTTACTCATTGGCAAGTCACATTGCACTACTTCTTCTATTTCAAACCCTAGAAAAATCTTCTCCGCTAACCAAAAACAAGATCCGGAGACATAGTTCCCAATTCTTCCACCCACTGGCAGTTTCACCAGTGCCTATGGATGGAAGAAGAGAGAGCCTGTGGGTTCAGGGAGAAAAGCTTTTGGTGGCAGGCTCCTAACTTCCCCTTGCATTTAGAAACCATGCTGAACTGTCTTTTCTGCCAGAGAAATTGGCTCTAAAAACACATACAAAAAACATTCAGGAAGATGAATATTAGGCAGCGAACACTGGTATTACGGCTCTACAGGGTTTCACTCCAAACCACACCATCGGGTATACTCTGAGAGCTATTCTAAGTCTTTAATACTAGGCTTAACTTTTCCTAGGCAACAGGGCTAGGGTTTCTAGGGAAACCTCTTCTGAGGAAGGACATGAAGAAGAGAGAGGTAGCACAGTAAATTTAGTCCTCCAAGAAATTCCAGAAATGTGGGGGAAATCTGTAAAACAGAGAGAGGAAGGTGAACAACACATCATTTGGATTGAGTAGAGTGAGCTGGCAAAAGGAGGGAAGCAAAACCCACAGGAAATAGCCAAAACCCAGGGTCTTCAAAGTCAAGAATTTGAACTCTTGTCATGGTACATGAAAGCACACCAGTCTCTTGCTGTCACCTGCCCCGCTCTGAGTCTCCCACCTCTGCTTCCTCTTCTCATCCAAATTCTTGCATGATGTATTTCAGCTAATTTCTGGATTGTCACACCCTCCCATAGCTATTCTTTTATCTCCCCTTTACAGCACCTGCAGCTTAATCTTTTAACATGTGTATATTTAAAACAAGTATCTGTTATAAGCTTTAACATGCACCTTTACGGTCATTTAGTATATTCATCATTTCAGATCAATAGGCATCACTGACAATAATTTTAGTCATTAAGAAGATCCATAACAAAATCAAAGTCACACCTTGCTGCAAATATTAAAAAGCTGTGATGCCATGCACTGAAAAAAAAAAATTAAAAAATTATGGTCATCCAATGACTGACCTAGTTTTAAAGTGATCAGTTTTTACCTTTTCCTCCACCAACTGTGTACCAGCAAGATCTCATCTGAATTTACTTGGGAGCTTGGGAATGAAAAACTAAGGAAAGGAAATCTTCGGTCTGTGCATAGTCAAACTATGGATTTCCTTGATGCAGGAGATTCAAATTATAGGGTCAATTCTAAGAATGACTGCCTGTGTAATCCTATGAAAGCTAACATGCGCTGCATTGCATACCCAACTAATCTTATGATTCAAGACATTAAACTGTAACTTGCCCTGCTGAAAAAGAAGCTGTTTTTTCTCCATGTCATGGTGTTGTGACACTGGGATAGGCTCAGTATAGTTAAGTAAATAAATAATATGTAAGGGAAAGAGTACTTTTTAATTTTAAAAAAACATTCTCTAATTCAAGTTCAGATAGACAATTTTTAAGTACTGATTTTTAAAATTTTCTTTATCTATTTTCCATTGTGTAATTTCCATTACATTAACAGAAATGCGAGTGAGCAGACAAATTCCAGTAATAGGACAGAAAAAAGCTGCCATGGGGAAAAACAGCCCTGGGCCCACCCACTTCAGAGTTTAAGCCTTGTTGTCAAATCAGACCATACCCATGAGCAAAGAATAGGGTCTAAGAACCGAGCCCCAGAAGGAAATCCACTTGGGATAAAAACTCCTTTCTTTTGCATTTTGAAGCTGGGACAAAGGTCTCTGCAATCAGTTGTGAGAGAGGGAAGTCAAAGAGAGGGTATGTGGGGAACCTCGTCTGAAATTAAGGAACTGTGCTTGGAAAGAGGGAGACTACAGTCTCTTAAAGCAGTGCTTCTTCATTGTTGCTGATTATAATTAAGTGCTGAGACAGTGTATTCCTTCAATCTCCTGACAAAAAGGATAGAAGCAAACAAGAGACAGTGAGGACAGCTAAGGCACCAGGAAGTGAAACAAATAATATCAGAGGGTCTTTTTAGAAGTGGGTAGCCTAAAATCTGCCAAGAACTGCTTGGAAAAGAATAGACCCGTTAATTTCTAGCCTCTTCCAATCTGCATTTTCTGTTAATCTAGGCGGCATGTAATTTACTCTTTTTTTTTTAGCAATCAGAATAATTAATCAATAAATATCTGCCCAAGAACAGCAAGAGGCTCTCCAAAATATGACATCTTTTCGTTAAGACAACAGTCTTCTATAAGTTTGGTCAGCTCACTTCTAAACTTCTGAAAGCTGTATGGCCTCTTACAGATGTCGGGACACAGGGCTTCCTTTTGGTCTTAACACCCAGCATTCTGTAATTCTCCACAGTTGCATGCTTGCCTCCACAAAATGCCTTTCAAGTGTTTCTGCTGAACATGTAATTGCTCTAACAGCCAGGTTCCCAGTGGTGAAACTACCGAGGTATATTGCCTTGCTAAAAAGGAGTATTTATGGGCAGTTAACATTAAGATGATAAGCAGTGCATATATGTGAGAAGTATACATGTATGTTCATCTACAGTTATTGTTAACTTCTAAGAAAATATAAAATTATAGACTGGAGAAAATATATATTATTTCCTTCACAACTCACAAAAGCTCAGATAACATTTTAAATAACAACAAACTGAGACTCAGTATTAAAATTGTTAAGCATGTAAATTTTAATTGAGTTGCTTATAGTATCTTAAATTACACTTTAATTATCAGATTCTGGAGGATTACTATCTTTAAGTTATGAATTTATTTATAATTTATTTTTTAAATACTGCTCCTTTTGCCACCTAAATTTTTGGCAAAGATTTATTGCTTACAGAGAATAATTCCAGGCCATTTCCTCACAAATGCAATACTGAAGACCACTTCAGGGAGTCATTTAGCCTTTCTGTAATGTTCATACCCTTCAACAAAGACTGTGACGTTTTTCACTTTTAGGTGCTGCTGAGCACATAACACAAGACATTTCAGTGACATCTACCACAGAGACCAGATTTAAATCTTACTTCTACCAGTCTTAACCTAACTTTCTCTCTGACAGCATTACTAATATCAGTATGTTCCATGATTTAGGGCTTCATTCAGTTGCAACTGAAGACAACCACAGCCTCTTAACTGATTTCAGTAGCAACTGTATTAAGTTCTTTACAGTTTTACAGAAACGGTCAATAATGATGTTCTGATTTTTTTTTTTTTTTTGTACTGTGGGCTTTCAGCCAGTAGACTAAATCGACATCAATGGCTAGCTACAGTCAGAGAACAATTTCATTGCTCACATTGTATGTTAAAGTTGACCTAGAAAAACAGAGTAAAGAAATCTCCACTTTTATTAGCAGGACCAATTTAAAACTAGAAAAAGTCATATCACATCTGAGCCCAGCCTAAGTCAGTGGTTTTGTAATGGAGTCACCTCTAAAATCAGTTTATCTTGTCAAATTACTATTTAGGAGGAAGCCTGGGAGGCAAAGAAATGACAGATGTCTCTTCTGAATCTGTGAGATGCTGAGCTGTTTAAAGGAAAGTAAAAATGTGACAAATCCATTCATACTTTCCAGCAATACTGCCACTTCCCATAGTGGGGCTGCAAATCCTACTCATAGGAGTGTGTTTTCCAGCAAGCCACATCTAGAGCAGAGACTCACCAACCAACCTCCTGAGCTACAGAAATTCTTAACAGTCTGTAGGCAAGGTCAGAGTGAGAAGACTGCAGGCATTTCTCTTTCTCCACAGACCTCTGTATGTTGTTAAAGGGAAAACCTCTGTTTTGCTTTAAAATTCTCACCGGCCTCCCCTCCTGTGAGCCCTAGTATGTTCCCCTCAAGCCTCGGCAAGTCTCAGTTATTCTCATTAGTCCATGAGGGGAAAAAAGCCTCCTGAGGACACACGTTTCCTTAAAATAGGAGATTTCACAGAAATCATCTAAGTTCTACATTGGCTCCAGCTTATCCAGTAGATTTTGATCTTGGAAATAAAACACCAGCAGGGTCAGGGCTACTAATTTTATTCTTTCTTCTATGCATGTTTCTTCTTAAAAGATATAAAATGCTCAAGCAAATGTTTGGAACTCTTTGGTGATCGTTATCAAGTTAAGAATTCAGTAATTTAGAACTCTGACAAATTAATTTCAAATTTTGAAGAAGAATTTTCTATTTTCTCAGACCTAGCCTTCTCAATTTTGAGTCTCTCATGGTTTTGAAAAGGTAACAAATCTGGCTTGCAGTGGATATTTGCCCTACAGAGTGGTTGTCAACACCATGTAAGAAGTGGGTGACTGACCGACTTTGCATAAAACCATTGTAAGGAATAACCAAGTAATACATAGATATGACATAAGGCCTCCATTCATTAAATGCTTTACAGTGCAGTAAGTCAGCATCTGAGACACATGACAGAAAGACATCAGTCAACATGGCTACTGCAAAATGTCCTTTCACAAAAAAGCATTTGGCAGCAGCTTTAACAGAAATTTCCTCCTCACACACATTCCAAATCTCCAAAAATCTTACCTCACTAAATAAATCCAGCTCCATTGCTGAAAGTCATAAGCAATATAGCACTTCACTGCTACCACACAGAAATAGATCCAAACATAAAACCATCTGTTTCCTAAGGAAAAAAACAAATCCCACACACAAATTAGCACCTTCTCCGTCTCTTCATAGTCTTGTTAAGTTTTCAAATTTTTAATTCAACTATGTTAGCAGAATGATATTCACAATTAAATTAGCTTTTCCAACTCTGAAACAACAGTTTAATCCGTCATTTTCAGAAATGTCTCCTACTCAAACTGTAAGTCAGAAAAAGCTTATTATCCATAGATTTGGCTTTATATTCAAATTCAGAGCAACAGACTCTCAACATACCAAAACTGGAGCTTTGCAAAGTACCCTTAAAGAGTGCAAAGTAAAAATGTGGCTATAGTTATTAAATTATCCTTAGTGTATGATGTTCTTACAGTGCATGCTAACTACTCAATAACGCTTGACCTTGTTTCAGAGAAAACTATTTTTCCATAGATTAATTTGCATGCAATGTAATTTTATAACCAGCCTTAGAAAAGGTCTTCTAGGATTCATCCAATTAAGCTCTTAATTATGATAACTTTTTGTAGTATTTCTACAAGACCCACTGTGTTCCTGGAAAGTTAAGGATCATACAGCATTGAATTATGAAGTGCGTAACACATACAAGATTTCATTGCACATCTACATATACGCATGTAACTACTCCAACAGATTTTGTCTGATACAGGCTGTCTTTAGTAGAAGGCAAATCACTTTTAATCAATGGTTAAATCAGAATAGTCTTGAACACACAAAACCAACCTGGAGAATACACAATTTGGCTTCATAACATTATCCGACACTTCTTTAAAAGCTTTATTGATGATTTCTTGATAAGCAGCATTCAATACTTCAAGTGTATCTACTGATATTGTAACATATTTAAGTAAATCCTCTACAAATATCTTGGCTAAACAACAACAAAAAAAAGTACTGCTGTGACAGACTACTTTCAGAAGCATTTTTAACTCCCTGTTTAATGAAAGAATTTGTTTCTGAGGAATAGACATTTATAATTTCCTCTCTACCCATTATCCTTTTACATTTTATTTCTTAAAGTCAGCAATGCCCAGAATTTATTCACGTAAGCTCTGAAATTGATTTATGTTAAGTGGCTAGACACTAATATTTCTGGGTTCCGTTACAAGCTTCTTCCTTGTCTTGTCATATAACTTTGATCAAAGTCAGCTACACTCAAAATTTTAGGAGTGCCTACTTTTGGTTATTCATGCTGAGAAACACGGAGTGTCATCTCCAGAGGTAATGAATACCTAACAGGTTCAATCCATTTCATTTGAAGCTTTAAGTGTTCAGCAAATCTGGAGAGAAAACCAGATTCAAAGACAGAAGACCAAAAAGTGATGAGGCATGCAAAAGTCATTGATACCTCTTAAGGTAGATGTGACATTAATGATGAGAAGTTTGTACAGAATCTTCCTAATGATGGGACATGAAGCACATGGCGCACCAATCAGACTAATGAGGGGAAAAAAGACAGGGCTTCATTTCCCTTAGTATTTCTCTTTCCTGCCACCTCCAAGGAATCTGCATCTGACTTGTAAAATCAGGTCTTGATGTCTTTACATGTCATGTTTTTACCTAGAAGGAGAGTATAGCAATATTTATCTGTATCATGCCACGCAGATTTTCCAATGTTTGCAATGTGAATTCTGAAGGCTGCAAAACCTTGTATAAACATACAGTATCATCAGCTTCCAGCCTCTGTGCCAGTTTCGAGCTTTCAGGTAATCAAAACACAACGTACCACAAATGTAAACAGTAATGATATATCCAAAGTCCTTCCCAAGAATCCTCATACAAATGAGACCAGACATACAGAGCTAATCACTGAGCTAGTCATTTCATAGTCACTCGGACAGGCTGGAGAACTGAGCTGAGAGGCACCTCATGAAGTTCAGCAAGGGGAAACGCCAAATCCCGTGCCTGGGGAAGGAACAACCCCCTGCACCAGTGCACGCTGGGACCTGACTGGCTGGAAAGCAGAAAAGGACTTGGGCGTCCTGGTCGACAAGAAGTGGATCATGCACCCACATGGCAAAGCAGGACAACAGCATCGTGGGCTGGATTAGGATAAGCATTGCCAGCAGGTCGAGGGAGATGATCCTTCCCCTCTGCTCGGCGCTGGTGAGACACACCTGGAGTGCTGGGTCCAGTTCTGGGCTCCCCAGTACAAGGGAGAGATGGACATACTGGAGAGAGTCCAACAAAAGGCGAGGAAGTTGATGAAGAGACTGGAGAATCTCTCCTACGAGGAAGGGCTGAAAGAGCTGGGACTGTACAGCCTGGGAAGAGAAGGCTCTGGGGGATCTTATCAATGTATATAAATGCCTGATGGGAGAGAAGGAAGACAAGGGAGACCGGCTCTTCCCAGTGGTGCCCAGAGACAGGACAGGACACAAGGGACGCAGATTAAAACACGTGAAACTCCACGTGAACATAACAAAACACTTCATTTTTACTGTGAGCGTGGTCAAACACTGGCATGGGTTGCCCAGAGGTGTTGTGGAGTCTCCACCCTCTGAAATACTCAAAGCCCAACTGGACGTGGTCCTGGGCAACCTGCTCTGGCTGACCCTGCTTGGGCCAGGGACTGGACCCCCTCTCAAGAGGCCTCCTCCCGCCTCAAGCAGTTGGCGATTCTCTGAGAAGCCCGGCTGCAACCCTCCACCTTTCCTGAGGAGAGGGCAGCGTTAGCAGGGCTCGGCCAGCAGACATCAGCAAAGCCAACATGTCTGCCGCGAGACCCCTCGGCGGAGAACCAGCAGCATTGACGCCAGAATGGTTTTTCATCCGGACGTGCTGCGGCACAACAAAACCCATCCTTCCCTCCACAGACACCCACTACAGCCCTTTCTCCAGCACTCCTCCTCACACTACTGGGTTGCTCCACACCTTAATACGCTGGGAAAATACGATAACAGGTCAAAACCGGCAGAAACGGGACCGCTTCTCCCAGAGGACGTGCCCCTGCACCCCCCCTGCCCCAGCCTCCCTCAGGGCTGCCGCCCACCCGCCCGCCTCGCTAACTGTCATGGCGGACCCCCCTCGGCGGGCGGCAGCGGGACTTCCGCCTCGGTACCCATCATGGCGGGAAGGCGACCGGGAGCGGAAGGGAGGGCGTCACCTCAGCGCCTCCCCGGCTGCCGCGGGCGCCGGTTGCCATGGTGCCGTGAGGCGCCCGCCGCCATGGCGCTGCCCTCGCCGCCCCCGGCCCGCGTCTTCGCCGAGCTCCTCCCGGCCCCGGCGTCGGTCCCGGCCCCGGCTCCGGCTCCGGCGCCATCCGGGCGGGAGGTGCATGTAAGCGGCAGCGCGGAGCTGAGCGCCGGCCCGGACCGGGCGCGGGTGTCGCTGCGGTTGGGTAGCCGAAAGGAGGCGGCCGGGGCGGCGCGGAGCAGCGTGGCCCGCCGGCTGGAGTACATCGCCCAGAGCGCCCGTCAGCGCGGCGTCCCGGTGAGAGCCGCTGCTCGGTGGAGGGAGGGAGGGTCCTCCGTGGTGCCGGGCTCGGAGCGGGGGAAGCCGGGCTGGGGCAGCCCTGAGGGGAAAGGCGGGAAGACGAGGAGTAACGGGGGGTCGGGAGGCGGCAGGGCCGCGGAAAAGGTGGAATGTGGCCCCTCGGGGCTCTCCGACGGGTCGGTCGTTCGGCGTCTCAAAACCGCCCTGCTTCGACTGTTTTCGCCGGCTGGTGTGGTACGGCCTCCTCACGGACTGACGGCGGTCCGCGGCGGCGTCCCTTCACCTACACGTCCGCGGGAGTGGCGGTGTGACTGTGGGATGACCGCAGCGTAGCGGCAGGCGCCGACGCAGCTTTCTCCTCTTTTTCTTCTTCCCTTTAAGTAGAGAGGTATGAAAGGACGCGAGGCGTGATCAAGGTGGCTGAAGTGACAGAAGCCCCGTGTGGACTCAGAAAGTTCCTTGACCGTTACACGGTTTTTGGCCTCGGGAAGTCGTTTTGTGGCAACGAGAAAAGCATAGTCTTGCCTTGAAAGCTTTGTCCGCGCTGTAAATGCTCCGTAAGGGTGGTACTTGTCCTAGCAATCGTGCTGCTGATGGTTTTGGATTTTATAAAACGGTTTTGGGCAGTGTTCCACACCTAGGACCCTTAAAACCACTACAAAGCTGATCTTTGATGGAATAAGTGGTTGCTTTTGAAATTTACTTACCGTTGGAGGTCCCTGGGAAATTTGTGCTTTTTTAGTGTATTCACAAACAAGCTGGGGAAAAGGGAGGTGACAGACTTTGCTATCAACACCAAATTATTCAATGTAGTAAAAACGAAAAAATTGCAGAAGGGTTTAATGATACTGCATGATGTTACAGGGGAATTCAGTGTAAGTAAATGCAAAGTAAGAGATAAGTTACCTGGCCTGAACAGTGATATGCTTACAGTGAAATGGCATGCACAGGTCTCAAAAGCTGCATGCGTTTAAAGAGCTGGCTCCAACTCCTCCCCCCAACCCCCAGGATTTACTGTTTTCTTTTAAAACTGATGGTGATGCTGTCTTTTTTTTTTCTGCAGTAGCCTAGTAGAGCATTTGTTCAGGAATAAAGAAGAGAATAAAAGGACCCCTTAACCCCTGATTTAGGAAAAGGTGATATTGCAGCTATGGGACTAGAAGGCAAGGAGACAGGAGGCTGCTGTGGGCTAGCCATGTGATCCTGCTCCCTGCATTTTTCCCCTTTGCACAGTTGGGTGCGCGTCTGTCATGGGGAGCATGATTCCGTTGCCATCAGAATTACTTGTTCAGTCAGAAACCACGCATTTTTGTATGGGATTACAGGTTGAATGCATTCAGTTTCTATTAAGTGAGTTAATAGGAGTTTAAAGTCAGAAGACAAGGCAACTCATCATGCATTCATTTTTATTAGTAGAGAAAATTATAAGCTTTGTACCCACCACTGTGGTGACCTATCAGATCATGGGGTATTTTTCATCCTGGCTGCAATTAAATAGCTCCTCAGAGTGTGGATAGGTAAGAAAAGATAGTTGCAGATATTTAACCTACAGTGAATCTGAATAACTGACTTCCACGTTTGACGTGAGCCTGATTGAATTAGGATAGTATAGAGCATTCGACACGTGGCGGATGGCACACAAAAGGAGTAGGCAGGATGTGAAATAAGTGAGTGTGCTTTAGAGGGGCTCTGTGCACTACTTCAGGCTAGAAAAAAGAATTGCAAAATGAAGTATGACCTGGACAAGCAAATGGTTATATTTGGGTATATGCAGTCAGATTCAGAAATGTAATGGGACCAGGTAAGCAGTGGTGGTGTGACCTAGGGGGAGAGTGGACTATTTTTACAACGTCAGAGCATTCAGTGTCTTATCAGACTTATAATAATTTCACAGTAATCTTTTGCTGTTTCAGAGATGCCATGCATTGTAGAATGGAAATGTTAGTTTTTTCTACTTACTTGAGGGACTGTGAAATGCTGCTTAAGTTGTGGGTTTCTCAGTGTTAGCAAAGTGTTAGCTCTAGGGAACTCTGAGAAAAACAACATGAAGTTTTTTGGGGTTTGTTTTTCAGAGTAGTTCCCTGCGGTATAATTTTTAGTGCTTTGTTCCATCCAATTTTAAATCACTCCACTGCTGGAGCTTTTATTTGCCTTGTAGCTTTTCTACTGACAACTCTCACTGCTGGCAATTTGTTCTTAACTGCATTTGCTAACATCACTTGTAGCTAATACCATTCTAGACCACTGTAAAATTAATATCTCTTCACAATCTCCATACAGTTCTAGTTTTTGCAAGCTTATCTAAGGCCTCTTTAGAAATTGGCTGGCTATTCTATATATTTATTTTTAATTAATCTGTAGAACAATTTCCTTAACCCTTGTTGTTGCTATCATAGGAAGGCTGTGAGATCAGAAGTGCATAACCTTTGCAGCAGCAGGAGCTTGCATTAGCAGCTTGTCAGGATGCCTGGGGGCAGCACCTAATTTCCATATATATTTACACAGGATTTTAATCAGAAATAGATGCACATAGTAGCATTTATTTATAGAGTGCTGTAAGTATATGCAGCACTTCAGAGCACAGAATCTGCTTTGAAGGCTGCAGGGAAAGTAAAATCAATGGGGAAACCAATCTCTCTTACTCAGCCCAGCTGCTCAAAAGTAATGTTTTTTTCTCTTTCTCTAGAAGCAAACTGATTTTATATTTACCACCTGTGATTTATGTGGGGAGTGGTGTGGAGATGACATTTGTTTTCTTTACTCACTGTATCTAACAATTGGCATTGGCCATCTTGTTTAAAAATAACTGTGATAATATTTGTTGTACCGGTCAGAGTATTTATTTAACAAAATAAAGCAGTTCACAAACTATATCCAGTTGACTCCGGCTTAGAGTTTTTCTGTACTGGGATATATCCTTGGATATATGTGCAATATTCTCCATATTTTGAGCTTGTTATTTAGGAGTCACAGTTATGGATGCACATCCATACAGTCAGTGAAAAAAAAAGATTTTGAAGTTTTGCTCACTCAGTTACAAAATCTTCCAATTTCAATATCTCCTTGAATAAGAAATGTAGAAACCTGCATAAGGCGTCACTTTTTTTAGAGTACTGCATATTTTAAGAAATATCCCAAAGCATCCTTACATTTGCTGAGTACAAATCTGATTTTTACCTTTCTTAATGAATGGACATTAAGCAGCAGAAACTTCTTCACCGTAGATTTTTAGGCTGTCATTCTGTCCGTCTAATGCCAAACAGAAGAGTCAGAGAGGATGAGAGGCTGGGGTGCATGCTGACTGTAGGTGCTGATCATCCGTAACTGTCCGGGGACACTATGATGGATGGACTGTTAGGAGATACGAGTATACATCAAGACTCTCATTACCCATTTCTTTAGTACTAAGAATAAAAACGCTATGTTGAGGTGGAAGAAGTGAACTCTTTTATTTGTTTAAATACCTTCATTTTTTCATAATGTAAAGTTATACTGGATATATCAGTGCAAATGTACAAGTAAATTTTAAGACTTGTTTCCGGGTGTCTCCAGATTTTTTTATTTATAACTACACATATCAGCGTAGCTTACCACAATGGTGCATTAGCGTATGTTTCCAAACTATAAACACTTTCCCTTGCTAAGGCTGGTCTTGTGTTTCATAAAAAGGTCTCACAGGTTTGTTAACTCAGTAACTGGGAGCAGAACATATAACTTTATGTGCAGATAGGCTTTTCTCGTAGTGTATTGTTATATAGCTGTCTCCTTGAAGTGTGCTTTTGCTAAATTTTCTATTTAGTCTTTTCCCTGTTCTGGGGAAAGGAGTCATTCCTGTAAACAGCGATGGTGTCGTGAGGGTGGACACGATGGTCCTGTGAAGAAGATATTGTTCAGAAATAGCAGATAGGGAGGAGGAAGGGCTATGTAAGATTTTGTTCTGTTGAAAAGAAGGAAAATACAAGGCAAAGCACAGTTCTAGACTTGATATTATAAGCTCAGTGGGATATTGACTGTCTTTTTCATTTTTGTTTATAGAGTACCTGCAGTAGTGGTGGTTCATGTCACTGCTGGCTCAGAAAATGGGCTAAATAAGCAGAATGCAAGTGCAGTTCTGTTAAGGATTGTTCAATGGCTTCTGGGGTAATTGAGTTATCACATAACAATGTTATATTTATTTAATTTTCCTACTGTGATTCTTGGCCCACAGATTTAGAAAGTAGAGAAAGTTATTCCAGAAGTCCAGAATACCTGAGACATCAGAAGTATAGCTTTCCGTAAGTCACAGTGAAAACTTTTTTTCCTGTGGCTACTGCAATCAAATGGATAGTTCCTCAGCCAACATATGAACAGTAGGCATAGCAGTAGGAAAAAAAGCCTTTTGCTTTTGATGTAGTCGAAGTCCTGATTCCAATTTAAAATTCTATCATCACCTACCTGTCTTTTCCCTATCTTTGTCCAAACACCCCCTGAACAGGAACGAAGTATCTAGCAGAAGATGTATCACAGGAGGCCACCTTGTTATGACTTCAGCAATTATTTCGTCAATTTATCTTCAATAACACGTACAGCTACTGTCAAATCTGGTGGGATAAAAATTAGCTGTAAGGAAAATTTTGTAATGGATGGCACAAAATGATCTTTCACTCCGATTGCATTGATCTTGCAATAGTGCCTGGAGCCACAGGATGGCACTGTCCTTAAATACACGGGGAGCTTGTGGAGGGCAAAACCAAATCAAAAGACCTTAATCCGTTCAGCAGGAAAGAACTTTTGTTTAAAAAGGATTAAGGAGCGGGGACAAGGAAAAACAAATGCACTTCTGTGTTTACTTTAAAGTTTTATTACAGTATAGTTATTTCTGTAAAATATGAGTTGTAGAAGAAAGCTTTTCTGTGTGGTTAATTCTATGAGATACATAAGAGCTCTAGAAAAAACCTTTCTTGTCAATTGTAATTGGATTCTATCATAAATAGTAAGATTGCTCCATTTTGTAAATTAAATGAGGAGTTGGTGCTGGACTGACTTGAGCGCTCTTTAGCAAACCACAGCCAGCCACGCTGCCAAAGTACCTCAAACCTATGACTGCAAAAGGGGAAATATGTTTTTTAGGGACTAACTGGCCCTGATCCTTGCCCTTGCTAGAAGAGATTATCCAAAAATAGGACTGTTGTGCTTGAATATGAGCACTGCCAATCAATCATAAAATTAAAATTTCAAAATTTCTTTCTTGTAGGCTGCTGTGCAATGGTAATTATGGATCTAATTTCCATATGATATTTTAAAAGGAAAATGCTTCTCGTGATTAATGTCATTTATATAAAACTTACGCAGGCATGCTACATGATAAACTTGAAGATTTGAGCCTCTGTAGGAAATATTCTGACGCAAAGCATCTTTTGAAATGTGTTGACACTGAAAGCAAATACTGTTTTCCTGTACAAATAAATTTAGTAAGTAAAACTTTTTCAGCAATTGGAAGGCTTAGTATCTGCTTTCCTACGGTTCCTGGGTATTAAATGCAAAGTTATATTTACAGTTAAATTGAAAACTGTGCTTTTTGTTGTGTTATAGTAATTTTACAATAAATTGTTCATCCAAACTGTTTACTGAAGAGCAAAGTGGGTGAAAGAAATGTGATTGTTACACTGCTAGCAAGCTGGTCAAATATTCAGATGTAACTGGAGTTATTCTGTATCTTAGTTCAGTGTCTTATTTATAAGTTTTAACAGGATTCGCTAGTGCTCTGTGCAGCCATTATGTTGAATAATGTACCTGCTGTTAATGCAAAAGTGTCACTGGTGGAATAACCTCTTTTAAGGGTTACCATTCTGCCAGAATAACCAGTGCTCAGTCATTGTTCACATCACCTTGCTACAAGCTGCTACTCTTAAAATATCTTAAAATAGGGGCCTGAAAAGCACTTTTCACATACTAACTTTCTGAAAACAATTGAAGCTTCTAGTTTTTTGAACCAGGTGAATTTACTGTTACACACTGATACACACAGCTTCTAGCTAGCAGTCACTTTTAAGACCCAATTGTTTTCTTCAAGTGAATAGCAGCGAAATTACATTATAGAGCTACTGTATAATTTACTTTAAATAATGTCAAGAAGTCTTTAACACCCAGCTAATTCTTAACTGATGAGATTTGCATGGAAAATTCCAAGTTTCTGTTGCTAAGTCATAAGTAATAATCCCAAACAGTTAAACTTTTACAGGACGCCATGAACATACATTTCCAACAGATGGTTAATTTCTGTCTTTTAAGATTATATTCTTGTACTTCTGTTTTAGGAAGAAAATATGACTGTAACAGAGGATTTCAGTAGAGTAGAAAATACTTACCAAATGGAAGCAGAGGTATGTATTCAACCTAACCAAAAATAATAACAAAAAAAGAATAAGAAATGTTGCAAATTGCAGACTGTCTTTCCTCATACTGAGAAGTAGATGTTCTCTACAGTAACGGCAGCATAGTCCAAAGAAACTATTGAAGGACTGCAGTTTAAAGCGGAGTTCAGCTGCAGTCTTCTGTTGTGTGCAGAATCTGTTTTCTGCTACTATAATATAAAAGGAATTATTTTCTTGTCAGATTAATATGTGCTTTTTAAATATTATACGATGCTACAGAAGGGAATATTTGGTTCTGGGGCTCTAAGGTGGTTGTTCTGCATCAGTGTAAGCTCTCCTTCACCCATAGCCCTTCCTGCCCTCTGCTTTTTGCAGGGAGTTGTACTTAGGTGATCAGGTGATAGGTCAGTTCAGAAAGCTGCTCTAGTTAACAACTTTTTTTTTCCCAGGTTAGCTTTTCTTTTTTCCACTATTTTAGCTCCCTGAACTGGAGGCAATGCAAGGCAGAGGACAAGAGTGGATGGGGGACAACAGTGGCATGGCAGCCCTAATCTAGATCTGTTTAAGCCACAGTTGAACAGCACCTGGACTTTGATCTATTCTACACGACTCTGCCATCAGCTTGCTGCAAGTAAAGCAAAGCTAATTGTTTCCTAGGTAATTGACTTGGAATTCTGTAGGTAAAAAGTGCTGCGTGAAAGCTAAATATTATGGGAATAATCCCATTTACTTCAGAAGCAACTCAAGGGAGCATATTTTTGCACATTCATGCTATAGTAAGAAATAAATGCTGTGCTGGAAACATTCACTGAGGGAAATGATGTGTTTTCAGTCACTGGATCTTTTTAGACCATCAAACTTTAATCACTACCCAGCAAATTTACAGATTCTTATGAAGTAAACCTGGAAGCCTGCAATAAAATGATAGCTGTTTCATAGAGCTGTTGTTTACAATCCCCTAAAACAGGGTTCATCTTCTTTAGTTTGCTTACTTTAAGGCATATTCTCATGTAAATAATAGCAATAAATACAGAAATAACAATTCAGAGAACAAAATTTGGATTTCAAAATGAGACTTAAGATACTTAAATGGTATGCATCAGTGTCCTGAATGACTTTAACTTCAAAACATAGACACCTGCTATCATGAGAGCTTAAATCACCATGTTTTTTAGATGAGCTGTACTTAAAAATTAACAAATCTATATTGAATTATTAAATTATTATTTAGGCTACAGACAACCTTAGGCTTATAACTTCAGTCTTAACTGGTAACTTAACCAATCGTCTCTCTTCTGCTATTATTTTTTATACAACAAAGATTGTACGTGGAAAGCTAATCACATGGATTTAGTGTTCATTTGTAGGCAACTTGGACCAGCTGTAATTGCTGTTCAAAAGCTGTATGGTTGCCTAGGACCTGGGTGTCAGAAATTGAAAAATCTAGCCATAGTACTGCTGGTTTGGCTGCCCTGTACACTTAAGTAGCAGTATGGTCGCTCTTTATGCAGAGATTAGTTTCTCCTTGCTTCCCCCTTTATGTACGTACTTGTTTCATTAGTGCAGCTTCATAAACCAATGAAGTTCCATTGACCAGCGTGTTTGCATACTTTAGCAATATAAATGAATTTAAAATTAATTTCCATTTGCTTCTTTACTAGAGAGTTTGCCATTATATTTGTGTTATATGTAAAGTCATGGAAGTCATGCATTATTTCATTCTATAAACTCTTTTTACCATTTGTCTACTGAAAGAGTTTTGAGAAGACTGAAGAAATTCCAGACAAATAGCTATTTTAAGGTACAATTAAGAATTCAAGATGCACTTTCAACTGCAGGGAGATAAATTTTAATTCATGCTATAACAAAGGAAAATATGCAGAAGAATGAAGTTGTTTATGAGATCACAAAGCTCTGTAATTTCTTAATCATAATAGTTCATTTATTGCATAATGATCTCATGGGATGAAGATTATGTTGGTTTTGTGCATTTCTTAATATACTTGCCTCCTTATAGACCATAACTTCATGTCCTTTACAGCCTTACTCAGACCTTACAATGTCCATAATGGTTTTTTATACCCTCATATTCCTTTTTTACACTTTTTAACCTTAATCATAATTTTATTGAAGAATTTGAAACACTTCTTTGCACTTTAATTCTCAGGTATCCTCTGTAAATGTAAGTGGAATTTATTGCATCTAGCTCCAAATGAAAACTGTGATTTTTAGGAGGAAAAAAGAACAAAATTCACAGCTATTGCTCAGTTGTTTTCTGCCCCTGAGGGTATCTGATTACATGCTGCTTTTTTAACAACAAAGTTCCTGAGTGCCCAGAACTGCCCCAGTCTGAGCAGCTTATCTCTTGCCTTAGACCCACAGTTCTTTTGTTTGATCATTCTATGTCTCATCCCCTTGAGGGAACTAATCTTGTAAACACTGATAGCCATCTGGAAAACACTGTGACAGTCCTCATAGTGAGACTTTCAACTTTCCACAAAATGCAACTATGACAGTTTTTTGGCAAAACGCTACAAGAAGATGTGTGCTTTTTATACATGGCAAGAACTCCCACTAAAGAAAGAAATCTAGGTTTAGGCTCATCTTCAGTCTTTGTTCAAACTGGTACTGCACCCTCCAGAAAGTGATCCAACCCCCAAGTTATGGACAAAGGGTGTGCAGCTAAGATTAAGATGCAGACTTGGTGCAGTTTTGCACAACAGGTGTGACCCTTTGTTGTTGTAGGAGATGGAATTACCCTGCCACTCCATCATGCTCAGGTTTTAAGGACTTATGTCCAGCTTTGGCTCAGCTGTGTGAAGAACTACTGAGCCAGTTCAAGGATTCAAGCCAGGATGAGGTACATGTACTGTGCTGAGAGGCTACCAAGGGTAACAAGACGTGTGCATTAATTACTTTGTGATAATTGTTGATATCCATTTTTTACCTTACCCTGTATATGAAGTAGCTCCCTCCTCTCTTACTGGGAGATTCAACTTCCTTGAATTACCTCATTTTCCACAAGGTAAATCTATGGTATGCACACAGGAAGCTACCGCAGTGCAGCTGACATGCCATAACTTGGACTTCTGCACCATACACCTTTATTGGGATACATTGCTGTAAGGACTGCAGCAATCACAGGGGTGACTGGACGTCACAGGGAATTTGCTTTACCACGGCTTTTTTTCTTGCCCTCCTGTTGAAGCTGTGCAAAAAGAAAGGAAAGAGTCAGGGATAAGAGAGGTGAGCCTGACTTGGTGGTGAGAGCACTTAACTGGGAAGTGAAGATGAGGGTATAGTCCTATAAAAGAGTTTGGGACCCAGGATTTCTGATTCCTGAATGCTGTAGCAGCTTGGCATCATTGCTTCCCTCGTGGCGACTGTGCTCTGCCACAGAAAAAGGCTGGCTCCTGCCTGGAAAGTCACCACCTCGCTGGCACTTCCCTGCAAGGAAGGCTGTAGGGCTCTGGATCCAGGGCTGATGATAGTGATGCCTGCTTTGTAGTACTTGGGAAAGCAGCTGAATTCCTGCTGCATCTGTATTTAATGTTTCTTACTGCCAAAGCCACAGACCACTAGATGTTTAAACTGTTTTTAATCCAAGTCTGAAGTGCCCTGTTCTCTGTAGGCACTGGAGTGAGTCTTCAGCCAATACAGGGTTTTGAGCCCGCTGCAAGCTGGACTGGGCTAGGTTTAGTTTAGTCTCATAGTTTAGGTTTCTTGAACCTAATGCTTGGAATTAAAATCTAGTTGTCCTTCCTGGACAATGGTTTCCATATCATTTTGCTTGGGCTTCTGCATAATTAACATCTAGTAATCTGAGTAAGGAAGAGCCGGGATGCATCTAGTCACATGTCCCAAAGAGCACATTCATGCTTCAGATTGCCTACATACCAAGAACGCTGTACTTCCTGACAAAAGAGCATTTCTTAATCCTCAATTTTAAACTGTTTTATGAACTTTGTTCTGTTGCAAACCTAATGATAGACTTTAGGGCTATATAAAAGTGTTGTAAGTAAATAAATGTTGGAGTTATATACAGGACTAGTATGCTTAGTTAGTTTGTACATATCTGGCTTTATACTGGTTTAAATACAAGTGTTGAGTCATAGGGGAAAAATGAAAAAAAATTACTTCTGTGATGTCTGTGTTTACTCCCAGGTCTGTATTATATTCAGTGATTTTGGAAAAATGCAGAATGTTTGCAATCTACTCATTGAAAAGTTAGGAACCTCTGTTACCATCAGTCCACCTCATTTCTACCACACACCAGAAGCTGTAGACACCCTTCGGTAAGTTCTCTCTTATGTCACAAATTTACACCCTTAGATAACTGTTAATATGAATACATAATTTATACTGTTTGTAATAGGAGCAAATAGTTTCCTTCATACCTATTAAAATTTATGTTCAAAGATTTCAGTATTTGTTTTAAATATAACTTACAAATTAATGCCGTTCAACCTAGAAGATACAGCTTGTTCTTTTTACAGTGTCCCTGTGCAAAAGTAGAATGTAGTAAAAAATATTTTCCTGCTGATTACCATTGGGAGTATAATCTACTGTGAATATTAGGTCAACAGAATTTGACTTTGGTTACATCAGCAAGTATAGATTTAATTTGTATTTATTCATGAAGGTACAAGTGTGTTACCAGGTGTTGATAGAATAATTCTAAGTACCCTTGCCAATTCCCATTACTCTTAGCTGCTGACATGACCTGAAAAGAACCATGTACGGTGCCTGTTCAGCACCGAAACATGAAGCTCATGGACTTGATATTTTTGGCGTTAACTATTCAACGTCCTGCTTCTCACATTGGCAGGGCAGAGAGAAGTTTAATCTTGGTTTGGGTTTTGCCTCTTTAAAGAAAAGAATCATGCCTGCTCCAAGAAGCAAGCTCAACTAGCTGCTGCTAATGTTCTGGAGATGTCGGAAGTGTATCTGTCTGTCTCAAAGGCATCTACACAGGAGTCTGGAAATCAAGCCAGTGAGGTTTAACGTGCTAGTATGCCTTACAGCTGGGCCACCCAAACGCCTGGAGCAAGGGTTGAACTCTTGCTCTGCACCACACACCACAGATGCCTGCAGCATATAGGTGTTAGAAATGCTCGACCCTAGCTGATGAGGATGCTGATACTCCCTCCGCACACCCCTCCCTCAAACTCCGAAACTACCACCCCGAAGCTGGGGGAAGGTGATGTGCCTTACATCTATGCAGTTAGAAAAGCTGAGGCGTTAAAAACAAAAATGCTTGACAGGAATACTTGTACATCAGTTGGCCCTGCTTGTTACTGTGCTGCTTTTTCTACCTCTCAGCCGTCAAGTATGTGTGGCAGCTGTTGGAAACACACGGCGGAAAGCTCAAGAAGTCTGTCGACTCTTTGGCCAGTCATTGGGAAAACCTTTATTAATAAGAGAAGAAGAAACAAAAGAATGGGGAGGCCACATAGACAGTCATCTATCAAACTCCCCAGATTCACTGACTCTGCAGGAAAGAATCCAGAATGCTACTGCTTATGCTTCTTGTAGAGTGTTTGCTGTGTTTGAGATAAAGGGAAAAGAAAACAGAAGAACCAAGTTGCTCTAGGAACTTTTGAATCCTACACATTTTCTTAATAAAGTTTTTATGCTTTGAGTTTTTTGTTGTTTTTTACTTTATTCTTATTGTAGCAAGTATTGTTAAGAGAAGATACTAAGAATGAGGTTTGTGTAGTGAGCCAAAGTAGAGGGTTTCTTGACATATCTGTCCAGGTGCAAAAAAGTAGACTAACTCTTCTCTTGAGTACTGCTTTTAGCTCTGGGGCCCCCAACATAAGAAGGACATGGACCTGTTGGAGGAAGTCCAGAGGAGGGCCATGAAGATGATCAGCGGGCTGGAGCACGTCTCCTGTGAAGACAGGCTGAGAGAGTTGAGGTTTTTTAGCCTGGAGAAGAGAAGGCTCTGGGGAGACCGTATAGGAGCCTTCCAGTACTTAAAGGGGGCCTACAGGAAAGATGGGGAGGGACTCTTTATCTGGGAGTCTAGTGATAGGATGAAGGGTGATGGTTTTAAACTGAAAGAGGGTAGATTTAGATTAGATATTAGGAAGAAACTCCTTACTGTGAGGGTGGTGAGGCACTGGCACAGGTTGCCCAGAGAGGCTGTGGCTGCCCCATCCCTGGCAGTGTCCAAGGCCAGGCTGGATGGGGCTTTGAGCAACCTGGTGTAGTGGAAGGTGTCCCTGCCCATGGCAGGGGGTTGGAACTAGATGGTCTTTAAGGTCCCTTCCAACCCAAACGGTTCTGTGCATGCTTTTGTAGAGAGAGTAGTCAAAGTATTGCAGGATTTACCTACTACAGCCCTCCCCAGAAATATTTCAGTTCCTGTTACCCTTCATTTAGCTCTATCCCCTAAAATTAAGGTTACAGTTAATTCTGAAAGTACAGCTCTTAACTGTTTAGTTTCTTCCTCTGGCCCCTGTAAAAGGGCAAGATATTTGATGTGCAAAACCTTTGGTACTCCTCACTGAAAATGGGCTATATTTAAACCTTTCCTCCCAAAGCTGGAAGGAAATTAATCCCCGTCCCGAGTCATGGTAAACTGAACATGCAGTGTGTTTGCTTCTAATAAAATGGATTGTTCAATATATAACATGCTTAGGAATGTTTTATTTCATCATAGGAAAAAATATACATGAATTTTATCCTGGTGTCTTATTTGCTCAAGTTTAAAAAGGAAATACAAACACAAGTACTTCAGTCATGAGGATAGTTTTTTTCAACCATGGCTGCATAATGTATTTTGATCCATCATATCCACTGAAATAGGCTTTTGTATCAGGGTGATATACCTGAGAAAATATTTCAGTTGAATAAGCACCAGAATTAGCGATAAATACAAACTGATACTTAAAAGAATCATTAAAGTTACTACAGTTACCTTTTTGAAAACTCCTGATTAGTTTTTAAATACATTACATACATAGAGTTACTTTCAGTGGGATTTTCCATGTACCTTAACCTAATTTCTGTCATCAGAACAGTGGTGTTCTCAAAGTACTGTACAAACGTTGAACCTATCTCATGAGATACTACATGCTAGATCTACACCGGCATTGATGTTTTGAAGTTGGCACTATTTCTTATTGAAGTAGTTGCCACTCATTTGTTGCTGATAGAGCTATTTGTTACTTTTTTCAGCTGGATCAGTTATCTAATCCAATTAGGCAGCAGGAACAGTAAAGAAGCAGTTGGGGAAATGCTGAAGTCACACCAAGCTGATGGCCTTAGGTTCCACGATGTCCAACTTGAAGGTTCGAATCCACAAAGGGCAATGTGTCAGGATGCAGAAAGCCTACAGTGAGGGGGTTAGGACTGTCAACTGGGAAAGGGTTAGGACAAGTCTAAGCATTTTCCCATTAGTCTCATCTCTTCAGGAAATTGCCTATTAGGCTGTAGGAAAGGCTGAGTGAGGGCAATCCACAGACCTTTTCAACTTGAGATACAGGCATGACTCACCATTTGCAATTAATCGCAAGTAGACAACTTTCAAATACCTGATTTTGTGAACTTGTTACCATCAGTTCCCCTAATCTGTGGGGAGAATTAGCCCGTCATGCAGGTGAATAAAGCAGTCTGATATCCTAAAGGCTAGTTTACGCAAGGTAAACGTCTAAGGTGAAGTATCAGTTTCTCCCCATGGACTATAAAGGAAACCGAAGGTAGCCAGCTGACTGACATAATGAAAGATGCATTTTTTAGACACATAAGTTAGAGTGATCAGAACCCAGTTTTAAATACTTATGACACTTATCTGGGACAGCATAGTTCCCGCTCCGAAGTCAGGCACGTTAGCACATTTTGTATTACAGTCAGTGGCTAAAAAAGAAGCAAGGACTGGAACTAAGGCTTCTCTCAAATAAAAGGGGTAAGAGTGTCACACTGGTCGGCCCCATCGATGGAGGGGGGTCCTTTATGTGCAGTGGCACAGTTTCTAGAAAGAACATGGGGAGTCTTCAGGCCAGCCTAACTTACACCGTTCCTCTCGGGGGTTCTCCTGAAAGGCAAAAGATGCCAATTTGAATCTCCCGTGTTTGACTAGACCAAGCATCTCCCGTTAGATGAATGGTTCAGCTGCTTGCTGTTATTTTAAATACAGATACTGCCACTATCTACTATTTAAAAGAAGGCATCCACAATAGCACTGAATCACTTGCAAAAAGCTGTTTGTATGTGGCATGCATGCTTGAAGGCTGTTTTCCAGATCAGTCTCAGCAGCAGCTGAGCCGGAGCTGATTGATATGCAGATTTTTCAGAGTGGAACTGAAAAACCAATGTACTTTGCTACAGCCAGTACAGAAAGATTAAATGACTCGTCCAACTTTGATAGGTCAGTGAAGTCCTAAAACAAAAGTCCATGTCTGCAACAGCCTGTACATAACAGAAGTCTTGTTGCTAAAACGCTTAAAAAACTAAGCAGTCGGATACTCTGAAGTAGGCAGTACCTGTCTTTGGTCATTTATCACCTTCCAAAAACACATACTTGAAAGTAGAGTAGTAATTTGTTTATCTGCTTTCTCTATTAGTTTTCACTAACTTTGCAAAATAGACAGTATCTATTAAGCCAAAGGTCAGCCAACTTTTAAACGCACAGGATAACAAACAAGTTGGAACTGAATAAAAAATGAATACTGCCTCTAATCCCATAATAATTGTTATCTCTTCCTCAGGAATGTAAGCTGTAGATTTGCCAAATCCATTTGCTTTGTTAATTAGAATTCAATAGTGAGGAGTATCTTTTAGATCCTGTAAAAATAGAAGGAAAATAAATAGCCTCAAGGGGAGGTGATGACTGAAAATTGCATTATGTAATCAGTTAACTCTCACCAGGCATACAGAACCTAAACCCACTCCATATACACATACAGCAAGTTCATTTTTATGATCTCACCAACATCAGTTTGGAAAATTAAATATATAGCAATCAAACCTGTAATATGTGAAGTTCTTGGCGTATCTGAAACATTTTTTAATAGTCAAGATTTTAATTAACATTTTCTCCCATAGATCTTGCAAGAAACATGACTTAGAATATCCCTGCTTTTTGTATATAGGTCCTATAAGAATTTGTTAGTCACCCTTCTTCCTTCACAAGTGGCAAGAGAGAACACCGGAGAGAAAGAGGCAAATTCAGAACATAATACCACCTCTGACAATCTTGGTCCTGATCCTGGACAGCACTAAGGCAACTGACATGTTTATATAAAAATCTTCCAGCCAAGAAAGGAAAAGTATGGCTTACTATTATTTTTACAGTGCCTATGAAAACAAATCGTGGGCCAGGGTCCCACCATGCTCACTACTGTCCATAAACATTCCTGCCCAAATTAACCTGCAATCTAAATACAAAAAAATGATGGATGAATACAGACAGATAACTGGAGTTTATGAAGCAGTTTGTATCGATCAATGTGACAGGCAGTGGCCTCTGCTCAACAATTTAGTAAAGAACTGAAAGTCAGAGAAAGGCAAGGAAAAATTGGGCTGAAAGCCTGGCTAATGTTTAGAGGGGATTTGCAAGGACCGAGCTTAGTAGTTGCCTTGCAAAGGTCAGAAGGCATTTTGCATAGCTGATGCATGTAACATGATAGGCAAAGGCAAGTTAAAAAAACCCAGAAGACACATATTTAAACCACGTCATGACTATTGAAATTAAAAAAACAATAAAGATGAACACAAGGTCACTGGGAGAACGGAACAATATAAGGTACATAAAAAGAATCAGAACGCCATAATGGGGAATTCATGGGTGTTCGGTCGGTGACAACAATACTGAGAGGAGAAAAGAAAGCAAGGATGCAGGTGTTTTAGAAGCCAAAGATGAGTGGCAGGTGGATAAAATTACAGCAGGGAAGGAACAAAATGCACAAAACAGGACTGAATGTCTGCTCCCAGCTGAACATGAATTCTCTGCTACAGGCAGAGTTTCTCATTTTTTTCTCATTTTCAGTCCTCTTTGACTTAATGATCAGTGCCTTCCTGCCACTTAAGCAGCATGTCAGCAGCCAACCCACAGAGTATGCAGCACTGAATTATCAGACCAGCACTGTCAACAAAGATTTAGCATCTGATTTTCAAATACAACAAGGACTTAAGCTAGAGAATTTCAAAAGCTTCAAGAATTGTAACAAAAATAAGTTGTTAAATAGATTTACATTCCAAGTATCCAGATCCCCAGAAACATTGCTTTCTAACTGGAATTCATTAAACACAA
The DNA here is from genome assembly GCF_964188355.1 of Buteo buteo. Classification (NCBI taxonomy): domain Eukaryota; kingdom Metazoa; phylum Chordata; class Aves; order Accipitriformes; family Accipitridae; genus Buteo; species Buteo buteo. The sequence continues at coordinate 7,866,653 of NC_134185.1, forward strand.
AGGATTACTTGCCTTTCTTAGGTGCAACGGAGATGTTACCAGTTATGGATGATCAGATAAAAGATGTTAACAGCCTCTCAACTTTAGCAGCACACCAGGAGAAATCCATTCAAACATTGTAGGTTCACACGGCTACTGTAAATACAACTCTGTATTAAAAGTGAGTCATCTTAATTCGAGACGTGTCCAGTACAACCTTGACCAGCGAAGCTTAACCAGTCAGTGCTGCAAAAGCAAAGCTCTGCTGGGACAACAGCGCAGAAGAAGTGGAGGTACCGCTCAGCTGCACGGGTGATATGGGGCTCTTAAGTATTTTCCATTAAGTTAGCAGGAAGTCTGTCTGTAAGAGTGTTTCTGAAGGTTTTTTTAACCTGTGTTATTCTGTGTATGTATTACTAAAGCAAGAGTTTAATAAATTCAAACCTGTTTTGCTGGAGGATATTTGGTTGTAGCCATTCTTCTGGACTGTTAGCTTTTACATCCCATCCAACAATGACTCCCGAAGAGCCAAATCTTTTATGAACTATGACCTGTCCCCCACTGAACTGAATATATTCAGGCTTTGGACTGTGAACATGAGTTGATTCTAGTTTAACAAAGAAAGAGACTTAGCAAGGATAAGTGTTTGAGGAAGTATATTAAACATTTAAACAGAAAGTCTTCTGACTTCTGCCAGAAGAGAACTGACAATTAGGCTAATAGGTGAAGACAGACAATTAGACTAATAGGTGAAGTAAACAAGGGAACAGGTACTTTGGTTTCTTTTCCCCCCAGAATATTACCGTGATATTTGACAAAGCAGCATCCACTAGGGCAGGCATTTTTCTATTTGTATGCCTTTGGTATTACATAGGAGTCTTAACAGAGTTTGGGAAAGTATAAACACATGTATGTATTAACAATTACTTATGCCTTACAAACTATTTTACAGTGCTTACACATACTAACCGATTATGCCATTACTTTTCTCCAGTTTCCAGTTTAGGTCACAGAATTCTTCTATTCAGTCTGATTGCAGGGAATTATTTTTCAAGAGGCAGACTGATCAACTGTTTCTTTTTCTTTTTATGAAGTTGATCTAAATCAGTTCATTTCTATCAAGTGAAAGCTATACCACTGTTTCATACATCAATACAAAATAGGCACACTCAGATCTATTTGATAAAATAGATACACACATATAGTATATCATATTGATGCTGTTATACAACACACGGTGAAAAGGCCTTGGATTTTACATTTTCTGTTTTGCTTACTGAACATTATCAATAATGTTTAGAGAGGAAAAAAAAAAAAGAGTACCATTTACAAAGTATGTAAGGAAATCCACTATAGAATACCTTATAGATGACAATACCACAAGCACAATCCAAAAGGATTGCAAAGACTCCAATACCTGCAAAATAAGAATGGAATGGGTTTCTGCTCCATTGTTGCCACTTTTAGTTTTCTTTTCTCCATTGTACCAATTCCTAAAATGTAAAATTAATAACCCAATATTCAAACAAGTTCTTTAGAAACTGAGTTTTAGGATAATTGGCCTTCTGATTATTACTATCTTAAGCATTTGTCTGAATAGAGGGATACTGCAAAGCCTTCGATACAAAATTCTTCACAGTTTGAAGCCCAGATGAGAGTTTTACATTAAAACCACTTTTAAGAAAAACACAAGAAAAAGAAATTTGTTCCAACAGGAAAAAGAGTCTGAATCTAATTTCTTCGGATATGTAGCTCTACAGGTGCATTAGAATTTTGATGTTTTTTCATTGCCATTGTGAAAATGAGAAAGTGTAAAGAAACTATGAGCAAACTGAACGTTTCCTGGGGAGGGGGGAGCTTTCAAATATTCCTTCTGCTGGCAATGTAACAGGAGCAGTCTATGAAGAGATGTATTTGGGTTAACATTCTCCATCCATACCAGCCAGCAACCTGTTAGTGCCAAAGAACTATAGGTTGTCCTAGTCTCTTTCCTCTTTTATGGTGGTCACCAACTTTCCCTCTTTTCAGTCTTACTCCCTTCACCCTGCCCAGAAGAAGTAAGAGCAGGTTCCACAACTGTGCAAACAATGCTTTTTTAAAAAGTCTTGGTTTAGCGCAGATCTGTAGGAAGACTTAAGGTTGACAAATACCTTTTAACAGAAACAGGAATAGGCAAATACCATGACTTGTCAGACTGCATTGTTGAAAACAGCAGCTAATATAGTATGTTTGGAAGGTCTCAAATGTCACTGTATTTTTAGGATAACCGATTCTTCACATTGTAAGATATTCAGAAGACACAAGCAGCTCCAGCTATATACAAATAATCAAAAGACCGTTTGGTCTTTGAAGGCTTTATCTTTAGATAGGTATGCCTGGAGCTTTCCGTGAAGCTGCAAAGCAATTCATGGTGAACCTAAGAAAAGCACGGTTTCTCTTTCCATTCATACACCATCCCCCTAGGTTTTCCTGGGGGCAAAACTAGGTCTGAATCTTCCACGGTTCAGAGGACTTGACACCCTTGATTATTGTACATGGATCAATAATAAAGGATTTTTGAAACTCCAAACAAGGTAAAATCTTCGGAGTATTTCTACTGTACAAGAACTAAATCTCACAGACAAGCCCTTTAACCTCCCCAAACAAGTCCAAGCAACTGTCTTCTTAAATTAAAATGGCCTATATATAAATGGATATACTTTTACTTTTTCTAGACCAACTCACTGTCACATGTCCAATAATCAAATTTCACCTTCTTTCTAAACGCACAGATTTCCCATCTGCATTTTCTAACTAAATTTCAAGTTTTCTTGAACTACCATATGCAGCATAAGATGTCCATCTCATGTTGTAGGATCTGATCCTACAAACACGTAGCTGCTTACAATCATTAATGTGGTTGATTATCCTGACTTCACAATCAGATAAATTTAAGGTGGAGGATAACATGTACAGAAATACTGCCATGATTTACATTTAGTTTCGCATGGAGTTCAAATTGCATGTTTGTGTAGGATATAGGCAAAAGTTTTTCTTAAAACTGGTAGAAAGTTCCAAATCAGTCTCAACAAGCAAATGAGAGACACCTCCTCTTTGTTACTTACTTCACTCCTAGAGCACACCTTCCTGTTAAGAAGAGGCCGTGTTTGAAATTTATCTGTAAGTGCAGACAGTATGTAACATCCTACCTTGTCTGTGATAGCCACAGAGTTAAATGATCTGCCCACACATCCAGACTCAGGTAAGATTTTGTAAAGCTGCTCCAAGGGGCAATTATCCCTCAGTAGTAAAAATGATCATCGCATTGTTTTAAAAACCTTCTCTAGTATTTTTATATATATTTTTTAATATTTAAACTTTAAGGCTTCGCTTCTGTAGTGAACAGGAAAAAGAAGTCAGTGACGAGGAACAAGTTCACAACCACACAACCAATGCACTACACAGGCTGTATTGTTAAAACCAAGTCACAGAAGTCTCTCTTCGCATCGTTCATCTTCAAAATACCAACATTTGCAGTGGTTACCACTATCAGATATTTGGACCTGATGTAGTATTCTCCACTTTACATTCGGAAATAGATGCGGGCGACCGTGTCAATATATACTACTTAATTCAATGTCATACCAGGACACCATACTTACTCTATTGGGTTTGTGCGGCAAGGTTTTGGTGGCGAGGGGGCTACAGGGGTGGCTTCTGTGAGAAGCTGCTGGAAGCTTCCCCCATGTCCGACAGAGCCAACGCCAGCCGGCTCCAGGACGGACCCACCGCTGGCCAAGGCCGAGCCCATCAGTGACGGTGGTAGCGCCTCTGGGAGAACAGGTTTAGAGAGGGTTAAAAAAAACCACAACCCTGCTCAGCAGAAACTTCAGCCAGAGAGAGGAGATGTGAGAGCCCCAGCCCTGCAGACCCCCAGGTCGGTGCAGACGAGGGGAGGAGATGCTCCAGGCACCGGAGCTGAGATTCCCCTGCAGCCCGTGGAGGACCCCGTTATGACTGCCTTAAGTCATTTACTGTGAAAGAGTTTTTGTTGGTCAAGACTCTGTACTGAGTCATACTATGCAAGCAAACCTATTTTAACAGTAAGTGTCAAAAGGTAATGGAAAGCTAGAAATAGTCTTACTAATCAAACACGTCGTTTCCCCCTTTTCAAAGGGACATAACCCATAGTAACATATATTGGAATGTCCAAAAGCAAAACGAGATTAAGGCACAGCTGTGCGCTCAGGCAGATCATACACAGATTTTTATGTGAAGAAAATAACAGTTGTTATTCAAATTTTGAAGGACATCTTTAAACAACTAAATACAGTCAAATTAAGCCACAAAAATGTCTGAAGTATGATTTGAATGTTGTTTTCGCGGAGGAATGGCCAATGCGTCCCACCCACACTCCAACTTTCCAGGACAAAGCGTCACTGGGGATGAGAAAGAGAACTCTCTTATAAATAAATACAGTAAGGAAGGAGAGACTTACAACCTTTCTGTTATTTGGATGCGCTGAGCAGAGTCCGTTCTGTACCACCGGGACATGAAATAGCGCGCAGGAAGCGCAGACAGCGGCACGATTCCAACAGGAACTTTCTTCAAAGACACTTCCCTGCTCTCTACTCTGAAAAGAGGAAGGGGAAAAAAAAAAAAAGAGACAAAAAAAGCAGCCGTCAGCTTTGTTAGCTGTGTAGTACTTCAAAGTTTCCTTCAGATTGTTTTGTTGGTTCACAAGACAATATACAATCTGCACACACGCATTTCTGTTACAGCCAGAGCACACCTAAATTAGGCCAAACGGCATTAGATTTGAAGGTAGTTATAAAAAGCAACAGAAGACTAAAGTAGACAGCTTCACAAGACAAAGCAAACGGAAACCTGGTTAAGAGTTATACAGACATCTCTCTCGTCTGGAAAAAGAAAAAAAAGGAACCAGGAAGCTGTATGGTTGTCCAATTTGCAATGGAAAGCTGCCCTCCATGGACAAAATTCATTGGGTTGCTTTATCAAGTGCATTAAACTTGTCTGACATATCAGATTGATGGCCTCAAAAAAAACCTATTTACATTCAGTGCTTGTTGCGCATATGACAGAACAAAGGGGGGAAGGGGGAAAAAAGGGGGGGAAAAAGGGGGGGAAAAAGGGGGGGAAAAAGGGGGGGAAAAAGGGGGGGAAAAAGGGGGGGAAAAAGGGGGGGAAAAAGGGGGGGAAAAAGGGGGGGAAAAAGGGGGGGAAAAGGGGGGGAAAAGGGGGGGAAAAGGGGGGGGAAGGGGGGGGGAAGGGGGGGGGAAGGGGGGGGAAAGGGGGGGGAAAGGGGGGGGAAAGGGGGGGGGAAAGGGGGGGGGAAAGGGGGGGGGAAAGGGGGGGGAAAGGGGGGGGAAAGGGGGGGGAAAGGGGGGGGAAAGGGGGGGGAAAGGGGGGGGGAAAGGGGGGGGGAAAGGGGGGGGGAAGGGGGGGGAAAGGGGGGGAAGGGGGGGGAAAGGGGAGGGGAAAGGGGGGGGGAAGGGGGGGGGAAGGGGGGGGGAAGGGGGGGGAAAGGGGGGGAAGGGGGGGGAAAGGGGAGGGGAAAGGGGAGGGGAAAGGGGGGGGAAGGGGGGGAAGGGGGGGAAGGGGGGGAAGGGGGGGAAGGGGGGGAAGGGGGGGGAAGGGGGGGGAAGGGGGGGAAAAGGGGGGAAAAGGGGGGGAAAAGGGGGGGAAAAGGGGGGAAAAGGGGGGGAAAAGGGGGGGAAAAGGGGGGGAAAAGGGGGGGGAAGGGGGGGAAGGGGGGGAAGGGGGGGGAAGGGGGGGAAGGGGGGGAAAAGGGGGGGAAAAGGGGGGGAAAAGGGGGGGAAAAGGGGGGGGAAAAGGGGGGGGAAAAGGGGGGGGAAAAGGGGGGGGAAAAGGGGGGGGAAAAGGGGGGGGAAAAGGGGGGGGAAAAGGGGGGGGAAAAGGGGGGGAAAAGGGGGGGAAAAGGGGGGGGAAAGGGGGGGGAAAAGGGGGGGGAAAAGGGGGGGGAAAACAAGAAAAAATTAACCTGCAAAAATAAATAAAAGTAAATCATATTTGCAACTCCCTTATTTACGTCCTTTTTTCCTGTGAAGGTGGACAAGCGCCTTTAACCTGCTACGAACAGGAATCAGGAGGAAGTTCTCCAGCGTGAAGTTTATGCAAAAGGCGTCATGTTCTAAGATAAACTTTTAACCCAGGCTGGCAGCGTGGCTGTAACCACCCTGCTGGTGTTTCCCAGGGCACTTGGTGGTCCCTGGGCCTGGTTTGTCAGGGACGAAGGCGTCGCTGACACAGAAGCGTCCTGCGGGGTTTCGGCAGCGCCCGCGCCAGCCGTCAGCAGAGCGTCCCTCGGGGCTGCTGCGCGGGGGCCGAAGCCTGTTCGCAAGTCTCCTCTTCGTCAGGGATTTCTCTGGGGTAAATTGAATACCCATCAGATTTGTTGGTGACACCCAAATCAGAGAAGGGGCCAACAAAAAGATAGACTCGAACTGCAAATGACCCAGAGACGTGAGAGTAACGGGAACATTACAGACACCAGGGGAAATTCGGCAGTAGCAAATGTTGAGTCTTGCCAAGGGAGAGGAAATGTTCTGGCCGTCTCTTTTTGCTTACTGAGCACATCTCTGTAAAGGCCAGCACCGTGAAAAAAAGCAAAAATGTTATCGAGCCGTAGCTAGTTCAGTAATGTAGCTTTTCATTGTTTCCTCAGCAACATATCGATTCGTTATGTCTCTTCTTCATTAATAGGGCCTGTAGTGATAGGACAAGGGGTGATGGTTTTACACTAAAAGAGGGTAGATTCAGACTAGATATAAGGAAGAAATTTTTTACAATGAGGTTGGTGAAACACTGGCACGGGTTGCCCAGAGAGGTGGTCGATGCCCCATCCCTGGAAACATTGAAGGTCAGGCTGGACGGGGCTCTGAGCAACCTGATCTGGTTGAAGATGCCCCTGCTCATGGCAGGGGGGTTGGACTAGGTGACCTTTAAAGGTCCCTTCCAACCCAAACCGTTCAGTGATCCTGTAAGATGGGAAAAATCATGCAGCATCTCCTCCACTATGTCGGACGGAGCAGAGGAGTGGTGTGAGCTTTTAAGTAGAGCACGTTGTTGGCTTGAACAGTCTGACTTGGTGCTTGGGCTGAACCCAGTTGTCTTGGGCAGTGGTTTTGAGCCTGGGGCCCATGAAAGATAATTAAGAAAAGCAAGCATAGTATCAGGAGGCTTACACGCAGCATCCTGGGGCACGCGGTCAAACAAGGATAATCCATTTTTCTAGTGCATAAAGTGCTTTGAATTCCTGTGCCTTAGCTAGGCAGGAAGCTAAGGGAAAAAAGCATCAAGATTTGGCACTGCTGCTCTCCCTCCTCCGTTGCTTGTGTTGCCGCTTGCTGTTCTTCCTCTCTCCTGCCGTCTCAGGGTCTCCCCTGAGACCCTCCTTGCTTAGGGGGCTGCCTGCGTTCGTCAGCGGTAAGGCTGGACAAAGATAACGAGCAGTTGGCAAAAATTACAACAGTGATTTCAAGACAGCCTTAGTGGAAAATACATCATGTGGGAGCTAAGTAAGCGGTCTTAGGGTTTTGTTTGTTGGTGGATTTAAACCTGTGCAACATAGCAGGTACGCCCAGTTAAAAACTGACATTAATACTGACCTGGACTAGAACTACAAACTTAACCTACGAAAAATACGTTTTTAAAACGTAACCGATCCAGTTGTTTCTCTACAGATAAAATATAGTAGAAATAGCTTTGGTTGGATAATTTAACCATTATTCTTCCACCCCATTAAAATTCCATTATAGGGGGAACATAACAGGTTAAGTTTTCTGAAGATATTTAGGAATAGCTTATCACAAACATGTCACAGACCATGGCCACATCAACGCCAGAGAAGATGCCTGCTTTTCTCCTACACTGTCACTGCAGTAACAGAAGAATGAGTCTAGGACCCAAACAGGAAAAAAATTGAAATAATTTATTTCTTCTAAGAGCCCCAATTTCCTTCCAAGCCTAGGCAGCATCAAAAGGCAGAACAACTTTGAATAACAGGAAGGAAGAGAAACAGGGACAGAAAAGGACACTTGGTGTCTGGAAAGCCTTTCTCCAAGTGGATGCTCGGGGCTCAGACTGCTGTGAATAACGTTTCTAGCATTTAAATGGGCTAGCTAGGTTTGAAGGCAGCAACTCTCTGAGGAAGAAGTGATAAAGAGGTTGAGATGATACTTTTGCTGTTACTCGAATAGAGACAATTTCCTGCAAGACAGCATATTCCTACCTAGTGGCAGAAAGGTTATTTGTGCAGTGGGAAAGTCTCTCCATACATTCATGACATGAAAAAAAAATTCAAAGTTATCGGTGAGCTGGTGAGGAAGCTGCTCCAAGAGGAGTGTTTGCAATCCTTCTGCACATCTCTGGCTTGTATTAGAGATCTCTGCAGTCATCTTCTGGGCAATGAGGGTCTGTCCAGCAGGTGAGGAGCAAGGCTTCCACTGTAACATTACACTATATATATGCTTATATACTTTTCCTTTAAGAACGAGGTACATCACCTCATGTAATGGGCCGAATTATGTTTTATTGGCTTCTGGTGAAAAAACGGCTGTGACTTGACAGCATCAGCGGGGTGTCAGGTGGTTTGAAAGCAATCTAAATCCACAGACTTTTTTGTGAATGATACAGGAAGCGGTGAAGAGGTGCTGAACTAGTTTTTTTTCCCCTGCATCAAGTCTTTATCTGTTCTTGGCAATGGTATGATTTCAAGTTAAGATTGCTAAAGTCAACCTTTTTATTGTCCTGGACTAAATATGTACGTTTTCAAAAACTAGAAAACATTTTCTTCCTTTTTTTTTTTTTCCACAGCATGTGGAACTGTTAATCAGCGAACTGCATTTCTGCCATGAGTCTTCCCTGGCGATAACAATCCCCTAAGGAGAAGAGAAGAGGCTTAACAGGGAGTCAAGGGCATCAAGACAAGAGCAAAAATAAGGTCAAAAGCTCACAAGAAGTTTTGTAAGAATGTAAGTTTTGTAAAAAGGCTAGACACAATGCTACACAGACTGAAGCATTTTCCTGGAACATTTCCAAAGCCAGAGGAAAATTACAACTTGATGAACTAGCATGTAAGAAAACACCACTGTCCGTAAGACAATTTCAGATGTTCTACCTTTAAGACAAAGCTTATTTGAATTTTCTAATTATTTTCCTAAACAATTTGACCTCTCGTTTCCCTTAGAACTTTATCAGTTTAGTATTAACATACATTTTATAACCTGAAACCCTTTACAACCATTAAACAGAATAGAAGTTGAGTATTAGAGTTTTAATCCTTCCCAATGTACTTGTGCATTCCGATTAACCAATGTAAGTGAAAGACAGCAATAGTACAGAGAGCACATACATCCAGCTCTTCATGTTGAGATTCTAGTTCGGTAAAAATATGCAGCGTATTGAAAGATGCTGGTATGATCACTAATTAAAGAGCTTAACTGTTTTAAGTAATTTTGTTCTGTAAATGTCCTCAACACAGAACCTTGGTGAATGGGCAGGTTTTGACAGCTGTATTCCCTTTCTTAGCAGTTCATGGAAGCTTACTCTACCCTCCTTAATAATAAAGAGAATGCAAATTTTGAATTAGGATGCTCGAATATGAGAAAAATAACCCCACTAGATTTCTCTACTGTAGAATGTAAACAAAGTAATTCTTCCTAGTGTTTTAGTCATATTCTAACTACCTTTGCATTTTAAGTTAGTCTTTATTATTTTGAATATCCTTGTTCAAAGTCAAATTCAGAGATGTGAGACAAAGCACAAATTAACAGATGAGGCTGCCTGGCCCCTGAAAACTAAGACTCAGTTTGAACTTGGTATCTTCAGCAATATGCCTCTGCAGAAACTTCATGCTGAATGAATTGATTACCTGCCTCCACTCTTTTCCTCGTTTTTTCACTCATGTGCCTACACGCCGAAGTAAAATGAGAGGCAGATAGGACCAAGTTTAGGTAAACCCTTCCCATTTCTGAGACAAGAAAAGGAAGCACGAAGGAAATTTGTATGGCTGTTACCAGATTAGAAACAGCATTCCTGAATACTCTACCCTGTCCTCCCTTCAGCACACCAAGAGATTTCGAAGTACGAGAGAGAATTCATAAATCCTCACTACGCTCCTGTGAAAGAGCCTATTGTGCAGGTATCTAACACAAGATTTGTCTGAGCTAGAAAAACAACCTGACATTTTGGGCTTTGAGTTTACCGTCCACAGTAGTAAAACCCACAAAAATTGTATTTTGCATGCTAATTTTGTGTACAATAACTCAATTATATGCCATTTAAATTCCAGTCACCTTCTACGTTGCTTGCTGGCTTAGTTCTCTGGCTCTTGCTTTGTTTTCACGTGTGCTTCAACTAGAAACACTGATTAATTTTTAAAGCCTTTACATTTTGCTCATTTGTCTTTGGGAAAAATGACAAACACACTCTTTTGCAAAGCTCATATTGATTGCTAGAGCAGGAAAGAACACAGGTTTTGGTACAAGAACTTTTTGCTTTGAAAACAAAACGGTCAACTTCAAGGATAATTTCCTTCATTTAATAAGCATTATGATCTAACAGGAGTAAATGGTATTAACAAGGTAATGAAGCATTAGTACTGGCACAGTCAGCATCTAGCTGTCAGATACCAACATTTCACAGCATCTGTTAATCCTAAGCAAAGTCTTGATTCCTACTTAAACAACCACACAGTAGGTTTCAAAAAGACACCTGTCACACAAGCGAGGAGAGAACTGGGATAAAATTGTATTTTAGGGATTCTGTACAAAGTTACACGGAAAAAGATCTTTTCAAAACAAAAAAAACCCATCAACTGCTTAAGACTATTCACAGTAACAAAACTAAAGCCCTGGACATGGGGTGGCTTGTTTTTGGAAGAGCACACCACCATTATAATAATGCTGGAATACTCAAGATGTATACGCAATAGAACTACCACCTCCAGTACATAACAGAAACATGGAAGGAAGCATATATTGCATTTTCAGTATTCTCAAATTATTTCTCTCCAAGCAGAACATGCCAATTACTAAAACTCACACAGAGACTTGAGACAACAGAGATTTTTCCTCATATGCTAAAACAAGTTTTGGCTTTTCCCAGACTCCATGGTGGACATGTCTGGAAAGCTACAGGGAATTTGGTTGGTTCTGCCAGGACCATTCCCTGATCCTGCTGCTCAGCAGCACACGTACCTGCATCTGTGAGGCGAGTAAGGGCTTCTTCCACCGCTTCCTTGTGATTTCAGGTACGGTACATAAGCAGGAGAAGATCACCTGATAAAGCAAATAACACGTGAAGTTAAACAGAATCCACATGGTGCAGTATTTGAAATACCAAATATTTCTTTCGTCTCCCATCTATTGAGCGGAAACATGCAGATACAAGCAAACCAACCCCACAGCACTGCGGAAACACCTCCTGGATTGACTTTTCTGTGCATCACCCGTTCAGGGCAGCTAGACTGGAGCCCAGTGCCCTACCTGCAGGGAGGCGGGGGACTTCTCTCTGCTTGGCTCTTTTTACCTTCTTCTAGCATTGTTGGGAAGCAGAGATTTCCACATCGACTGGATGTAGCTCTGGCACAACATCTGAGCAGGGATGGCTCCTCGGGAGGACGAGGGGTACCCTGCCGCACACGGGGGAGCGAGCTAAGAGGACTGGTAACGGGGCGTCTTCAGTGCCACAGGCTAGTGCCTTTCTATTGCCTCCAGAACTGCAGGGTTTAGTGAAAAACGCTACAAAATAGCAAATTTTGGTCTCTGGCAGAGAGTGCTTTGGTTGTCATGATTTCGTCTGTTCCCACATAATACACTATACACCACACTACCATATGCTGCTATACCGTATTCCACGAGAAGGCAAAACAAGCCGCTTTTAGGCTGTTTTGAAGAACCCATAAGCAACTGTCCCATAACACAGTACATCACTAGATAGAAACAAACACTGTTGGACAGCTTAGAAAAACATGTTTTCTATTTATTTAAAAATAAGTTTGTAGTTACTACATTGCAGTGACAGTAATTCTTACACATACATTCTAGTTTGTATAAAAGGATTCAAAGTATTATGCATCAAAACTAACATAGAAAGTGTCCACATAACAGTAAAGAAATTTCCAATCCATATGTACAAAAAGAAAGGGCACTGTTATCCTGGTGAGATACTTCAGGTTATAACATGATAATCCAGATTTCTGGAAGAAAAAAACCTTGATAAAGCTAAAGAATTATAGTTTCCAAAACTGTTACTCATTACATACAACAGATTTGTGTTTTACATAATTCTGTACAAAATAAGCATAATTTTTAATCTGAAAATGTGTCAGTTTGAAAATTAACCTTTCTAGGTCATTTCCTTGAAGTTGAGCTCCATTCTATACATATTTAAACATTATGACAGAATTTAATTCACACAAGATCATTATCCAGTTGTCCACCACACTCTGCAGTTTTAGTATGGTCCAAAAATGTAACTTCTGTACGGTCTCAATGTATTAGCAAACCAACACACGCAGTTGTAAGCACAAAATAGTACATGTACATCATACAGGCATGTGTACATGATAGGTACTCATATTTCTTTCTACTCCTAATTTGAATGACCTCATTCTTTGTTCTTTCAGGGCAGAAATTCATAGTATAGTACTACCTTCCCTCCCTAAAATGTATCGTTTGCATTATTTGAAGTGAATTTCCTGATGTATTTATCTGCATTAAAAAGGATCCAAATGACTACTTGTCTTGCTACCTACCTCCTAAAAGCTATATTTATTCACCTTTATTTTATTGCAGCATGTAAGGTTCCTCTCTGGAGTGCCTTGAGGCTGTTATAACCTTGGGAAAAGGGGAGGTGAGAAAAAAAGGCAGCTAATCACCTTTTTCTGCAATTTGTCTTTTAATCTAGCTTTCCTGGCGTGTTTCCTCCTCTAACACACTGTAAAAATTACACGGCTAATTCCCACATTAAAATTAACACAAATGCAAGAGTACCTGGACGTTAGCTCTGGTTTAAAAGCTACCTGTTATTTCCCCCAGACATAGTAGAAAGTGTACAAGCTGTATTCCCGATTCAAAACCAGGAAACTACATAAGCTGTCACTACCAGATTTGTTACTGGAAACACATTGTCAAGCCTTGGCCAATTTTATGAAGTTTAATACGCTTTCCTCTGCATATGAACAAGCATGTATATACAATAATTTACAGCAGAAAACTAACAGCCCTTTTATCAGTTGAATATCTAGGTCCCCTTGGAAACAATCTGTTACAAGAACTTCAGGGGTAAAAGAAAATATATTATATAGTAATTTTACACAGTTAATTTGCCTTCATTAGGTAGTAAACAGAAAATGAGCTTTTGCTGTTTCTAGGTGAGGTTTTAAAGCCCTCTACCTTCTGTATCACAGCACTGTTGCAGAGTTGTATTTAAATTCTTGTTAAACACTCAACTCTCTTCTTAAAAAAAAAAAAGGCAAAAAGGAAAACCTTTGAAAAACTACTGTGGACAAAATATACTACATTAGAGTAAGGTAAGGACTCAGGACATAATGTAATTATTGTGGTATGGCTGTATCTTGACTGACCAGCAAGATTCGCATGCTTCAAATTAAATGCAAATGTTGATGAAAGTGAGCTTACAAACCTCTAACCTCCAATCTACTATGTAAGTACAGGGTGAAAGGGTCCCATCCAGTTAAGTCTATTGCTTTTACAGAACCAGTCAACCATTTAACATGTGCCTAAATTCAAATTACATGCTAAAGCATTTACTTGTAGTCCTTGGACCAACAAATGTGAGCAAAAGATTTAACAATGTGGTGTAAAAATTGTAACGAGCTTGAAGTTACCGAATGGACAGACTGTTTTTTGTTGTATGTAGTCTTTTGGTAAGACAAAAGCCTCTGGCACAGAATCAGAACTGGTACTTGAAAAATATTTGTACAGCAATACAGTGAATAAGTTGCCTCTACACTACAATTTTTTTCTTTATAGCTATTAATATATCCTACGTGCTGCATCAGGGTCCTTTATCAATTAATAGTTTTACAAATATTAAGCCATAGTAATACTTAACTCAACCAACTCAATCTTACAAGTCTATCAACAAACTGATCACATGTACAAACCGGACACTGTACAAATAAACATATGTAAATCTATATCACAGCAGTCTAATCACTGGAGGAAGACATTTTTCTGTAAAGTTGTATCACTGGTCATTGCCGAGTGACAAAGAGCTCTCTAGTTCAATATTGACAATAATGAACACTACTGTGGTAAAATTTAAGTTCAGTTCCCAGAGAACACACTAACAACAGAAACAAAATGGCTAAGAGTTGTTAAGTATGTTAGGCACAAATACAATGATTTCGGTTAAACATTTAGAGCACACTGGTATCACAGAAACAGAAGTTATTTCCTCATCAGTAGTTAGAGAACACACTGTTATTATTAAGATACCACTCAGCGGTAAATACCAACTTTCACTTTTCCCAGTATAGAGCAGAAATACCAGAACAGTATCCTCATATCCATGTCAAATATAAATGAATTTAATGAATAAAACTGCGTTAATTGCTGCCAGGTCTGTAAGATTGTTTGTGTGTATATGACTATGAACCTATGTTATTTACAATGCAAATGTGAAACAAGCACATGAGATTTTGATACTCTGTTTTCTGAACCAGTTGTTAGGTACTTGAGATGGCATTATAAAACATGCATATAACTATAGTTCTTAAATTATTTCAGAACACTGACCAATAGTTTATTGCTCACATTAAAAAACTTAAGACTTTGTAATCAAAAGCTCTTTTTCTGTGTTGATACAGTATGCCACAACAACCTCAAGTAATACATTTTTCCCCGACCAAAATGCACAGTCTGATGGCGACTAAAGTCTCATAAATAAAGTTTGCAACCTAGTGAAATTAAATTATAAAAATATAACTTTTAAATAAATCTGGTATTAATTTCTAATAAATTTTTAGTGTTGTTTCTGTAAAAAAATTTGACCCAAATTATCCACAATTTATTTTAAAAGGAAAAACATTAATGTGTCTAATATGAATTTAAAAATTACTGGCTAAAGTCACCGATATTAGTGGGTGGGAAGCAGTACCCATGTTCTGCAGGTAAGGCCTTCTATTCTCGTAAAATTAAGATGCACAATTTTCTACCTACTGTTAAGGGAACGTATATTATTTCAGTCTCCAAAACTTACATACAAGGTATTTTTGATATATAAATATATACATAAACATGCCATATAAAACATTATTACAAATGGAGTAAATACAGAAGCTGAATTTTAGATATAATCTATTTCATATATTACAATGCAGATAACATCAGGAAATTACACATTTTCAAATGATTGCCTTCATCAGTGAGATTTGACAAAATTAACAAGTAGAATCAGTTAGCTTTGAATTGTGAAGCTGTATTGCAACTGTACAACCATAGCTTGTTATCTTACCACATGTTTAGTGACTCCATTTTAATTGAGTGATAAAGAAATACTTGGTAGAACAAAAATAAATATACCAACAAATGAAATGCAAACTAATCCCTGCTCCCCAAATTCAGATCCATAACAATTCAAAGAGGATCTGGAAAATATTTTAGTCATTTTTTTGTAGCAAAATACATAATGAAGTACATAAAACTAGGTATGGTGGATACTAATTTGCTACCCACAGTAGCACATTTCTACTCCTCTTGGTGCCAGATGCCAATGTTCTTTGTTCAAACATTTAAGCTTTTTTTTGTAACAGAAAATAAAGAGTGAAGAATCAGGCCGCAAATACCTATATAGAATCTGTGCAAATTTTAGGTCTTAATTCTGTATGCCCTCCCTTCCAGATATTGCAGATGATGTTTAAAAAAAAAAGAAATATTATTATTAAGTAAGGGTGTACAGAATTGAGGTTTCATTTCACGTTTATTTTTTCAACTAAGTTAGGGTCACACACAAAAAAAATCTTTCACACTACCCAAACTTCCAAAATAATGTCTAACCAGAAAATTTTGGTTACATTTTTGTACCATACCAGATCTCAGAAAATATGACTACTTCTGTATTTTTTTTCCTTAAAACTGGACAATACTTTTTTAAGTGATAGAAAATGGTATTAAAGTTTGTTTGTAAAGGTATAAAATAACTAAATGTACCATAAACAAATAAATAACTGCTTTTCTTTTCCAGAGCAGTACATATAACAATACATTCCCCTAAGTCATATAGTTATCATTTACAATAGACAACTTAATTTTACTAAGGATGCAAGAAATAATAGAATACAAGGCACAATCATTAAATGGAATTTTTCTTTAGGGTGTATATTGACTTATGTCAGCGTGATATACCATAAAAAGTGCAGAAAAAACACAATGTGCAATGAGACCACTGTATAAAACATGATTGCATAAAAAGTGATTTGGCCTTTTAACCTTATTAATTGAAAATAACCAATCTTCCCCTTAAAATTAAACTATAAAGTATGACATTTTAAAATTTATTTTCAATTCTAGTGCTATCTAAAAAATCCTGAAAAAAATTTATACCTGGGTAATATTTTATATGTATGTGTTTATGTATATATTAATATATACACATACACTCTTCTCTGTAGGTCATTTTAGCCTCTTAAGCATGTCTAAAGTTGTAGAAACAACAATCAATCTGGATCAGAAAGTAAACATCGTAATTCCATACCTGTCCTGTAATTTCCTTGAATCCTTTAACCAATTATACATTTTGTCTAAAACATCTCTGTCAAAGGACCCCACCAGTGCATTATTTTCTACCAAAAGTACCAAAAAGGATACATTTCAGAACAATGTTAACAACTTACTATTTAAAACAATACACAGCTTTTATCACTGCAAATGGTATGCTGTACTGACACTCAAAAAGAAAGAAAGGCTTTCCACTGCACTGATTCTCAGTCTTTGGCACAATAAACAGAGATTTAGTGATTGATACAAGAATCAAGGTCTGAAAAATTAGACATTAGTCAAACTTTTTCCAATGTGGATATATATATATATTTGTGATTACATTTTTGCTATGTTTGGCAGAACTTGGATAAACCAACAGCCTGTGCTAGGCTGCTTTTGCAGTTGAATGTTCCATCACAACTGAAATTAAGCATTTTCAGATCAGCAAAGTTTGGTATTTTTGTACTGAACAGAAATGTGAGTGAATTTACTGCCACTTTTTGCCAAAATCTGCCTTCCTAGGCAACTTGACTTTACAATCAAAGTGTACCTTGCTTGGTCAAAAATAGACTTCTGTTTTCAGTTTGTGGCATTAAAAGTTCTATCACCTTTTTTTTTTTTAATTGTGTGGAGATACTACGCACTACTTGAGCAGAGTAGCTCTCAACTCTGTACGTCAGTCAGAAATTGCTTCAATTATTCTCAACTGTGAACAAAATGACTGTTGAAATGCATAACCTATTTGGAGGGCAATAAATAGCAAAAGTTTAAAATATATATTTCTTTCAAAGAATGTTCTTTCAGTTTATTTTTTGCTAAATTTTTCTCCCCAAATCAGAACATATTCTTCTAACCCATAATAGCAGCAGGGAAGCAGAAGTCTGTTCTGCTGTTCCTTAACTGTACCTGCTTCATAGCATTCTGAAGTAAAACCCTTGGTAAAAATCACCAACCAATTAAATTAGCTTTTGCTTTTTCAGTCAACTTCCGGACTCTGCCTCTGCTAGATGTTCCAAAAGTTAAGGAGGTGTCTTCAAACAATAGCTGCCTTTGCTCTTCCTCAGAGTCATCTTCATTGTAAAAGGCTGTCCTCCTACCCTGGTTTCTAGTTCTCATGTGAGGTTCAGAATCTTTAAGCTCTTCAGACCCCTCCTCCATAGGCTCATCTATCTTTTTCCTCCTGCTTCTTGTTTGCATTTTAACATTTGCAGGAACTAAGAGGTCCGAGCCTGGCTGATGGGTCTTTATCTTCCTTTTTGGCTTTCTACCCCCACGGCCTTTTTTTTGTAACAAGTCTTCCTTCATATTATTTTCAGAAAGAGAATTGCATGCAGTAGAAGCAGAGGCTTCTTCTGGTATATCCCTTGTGGTCTGGATTGTATTCTGCTCTACCACCTTTTGCTGTTCAACCATTTGTAGCTTTTTTGGTTTTCTGCCTCTTTTCTTGTGCACCACTTCACAGCTACTGTTATTAGTCTCCACCTTCGGTTTCCGTCCGGGACCTCTTTTAACTGGAGGTTTTGAAGGCTGTCCTCCATGTCCGTTTACCTGAATGCTTCCTGATGCCAAAGCATTATTCCTGCAATCTGCTGTAAAGAAATGAGAGTACCTATCACATAACAGATTTGCATTTACATACATTTTCACACTGCCTTAATAAAACTCAACTAAAATATCTGAATGGATTCACAGTGATTGCCAATCTGTCAAAATCTAAGAAACCCAAAGTAGAGCTCAAGGAGCTTCATTCTGGTATGCAATGAGGACTAACTTCTAGTTGCGTTTAGTTCAAGTTAGCTTGAAGAAACAAAGAAGAAAAAAGAGAGAAAGAGCGAGAAAAGAAAAAAGAAAAAACAGAAAGAAGCAAAAAAGGAAACAGCTCAAGTGTTTTTCTTGGCTGATACAGTGGACAGAAACTCCTATTCGGTATTTGCAACAGCAAAAAGTTGCTCAAAAAGCATTGCTGCAAGGATCAGGAATGCTTCACAGCAGGTCATCCCTGGAGAAATTAAAAAGTTTCTTTCAGCCTGAGGTAGCATCCTTTATAGCCAGTTCATTAGACCAGGGTTATTTTAACAACAAGCGAGGAAAAGGATAGAAACATGGGAGACTAAGACACACACACAAAAAAACGCATGCCACTTGCACAGATTTCTCACATTAACAGACACATGGCAGAAGGTATTTTCTTGGAGACTTTTATGGGCTATGAGTTTTTCTTAGGTAAGTGGTACTGAACCTCCTCAGTGAGGCACGTCACAGGACCTCTTATGGAAATGTTTTGCTACCACAGCCCTCGCCTAAAACAAGACCAGGAACAGACTTAGAGCCGGCATGATAGTTCATCCAGTCCTTTGATGGAACATCCACGCACAGCTCCTGCTGTGTTCAAATGTGCCCCATCATGCACTAAAAGCACAAGCCTCCCCTATCATACAAGTGGATGTGCAGGAGAGTCAGGATCACATCAACAACATGACCACGATCTCTGACATGACCAAACATCCAGTTGTACAATGGGTGCATTTTTAGCCATGCAATGTGGTAACAGCTGAGGCCTTTGTGAGAAAGCTTGCAAGGAACGGACAGATGATTTAACTTATCAGACCACAAGCTGCTTTTTCAGAAGCATGGAAGAGTAAGAAAGAACAGACAATCCTCAGGGAGAGGAGGACTACAAGGAGTAACCAGATTAATTAGGTGGGGCCCAATTTGCAGACTACTGTTTCTCCATCTCCAGAGAAAAGATGCTTACTGGATCTACCTGCTTCACAGCAGCTTCATAACAGTTCAAAGCTCCTTCATAAACAGGAAAGCTTTTACAACTAGGAGATTTTATTTCAGTCCCTGCAGAAGCTTTGAGTTTTAAGGTATCCAGACATCAAAAGACCAAGCAAGTTCAGTCAGAAGATTACATGATACTTGGTCCAATCAATCCATACAAATATACTAAACAAAAGCAGTAAACACTGCATAGTTCTATTTTGATGTGGCAAAAAATGAAAGAACGAAGTTGCAGCTAGGATGCTCTGATCTTTATGCTCGTGGTTGTGGAGACTGTCATCACACTCAGCGTTAATGACTCAATTATAACCCACGGAAGTTTTATTAGGTAAAACCCACAGGGTTTAAAGTGTGACCCTGCAGAAGTC
This sequence comes from Buteo buteo, assembly GCF_964188355.1. Lineage (NCBI taxonomy): Eukaryota > Metazoa > Chordata > Aves > Accipitriformes > Accipitridae > Buteo > Buteo buteo. The sequence goes on from NC_134185.1 coordinate 7,886,532, forward strand.
TGCTTTGTTATGAGTTCTCAGATTCCACAACCCTTGTAATAATTTAAATGAAGGTACAGGTACGTTAACATATCAAAATTGGCTAGACAACACAGTTATCACACCACAGAAATGGTGCTGAGTAGTCAAAATCGTGCTAATTTATCAAGAAGGAAACTAACTGTGACTTGAAGTTGTTCCACTAGACTTCCCTATTCTGCTAAATCATAATGCATACTAATTTCCCCACCCACAAATTATCACAACTAAAGTACAACACTAGAGCTACTATATCAGTAACTGGGGGGGGAAGTTGCAAAGAAACTTCGTACCTTGTTGATTAACAGTGGAAGATTTTACTTTGCGCTTGATCTGCTTCTCTTTCTCGGGATTTTCTCTTGTGGAGTTATTCCTAGTGTTATGACTGTAATCAGATTGACTAGGGATTGATACAATATTCTGGTTCTTGGAATGTTTGGTTGAATTCTCCAGTACTAGAAGGGCAAAAAGAAGATATTATTCAAGTTAAGTAGTTTATACCACATTCAATCTTATCTGGCTAAAAAGGAAGTCATGTTCTACTACAAAAAATTTGCATCAGTGATCTAGAAGAAAGCTTCCTGGATAAAACAACATAGCCTAACTTGTTCGGTTTTCCTCTGAAGAACCTCAAAGGCCCAGCAGCTTGAAAACAGAACCAGTCTTAATTGAGACAAATACATTAGATTCCCAAAAAGCAAGTTTTCTGTTTAAAAACATTCGCAGCTTAAAAAAACCCCAAACAATCAAAAAAACAACTTGCCTGACTTTCCCGACCCTGCAGTAGTATTAGGCTTTGTAATTAAAGGCTTTATTGTTAAAGGCTTTGCTCCTGAAGAAGTAGATGGTTGCTCTGTAACAGCCACATCTGTTATCCCCCTATTGCTTCTAGTGCGCACAAGGGAAGAGGTTTCAGCTGCTTTTCCATTCATCTGAGGTGGCGCGTGTCTCAGTGCTGTTGACCGTGCAGGTGCAGAAGATGAAGTGGCAGAAGTTTCTGCCTTCAGCTGAGGTTTTATTAATCTCCTCTTCCTCTCAGGGCTGCAAAAGGAGTAACAATTTGTATCCCAGGTGACCACTTTTTTATTTTACAGGAATAAATACAATTAAATGCTAGTGTCTGAGATTGTGGGAGTAAAACAATCATCTCTGTATGAAGTATGTTAAAAATATGACATTTACTGTGGAAATTCATGTAGTTGTGAGCCTCTGAAAAGTGAATCTTTACAATAAATGCTATAGTTACATGACAAAGCATGATGCCATCACTATCCTAACGATGCTGTTTTACTGTACATGTTTAGCAGTTATTTGAATTTCAAGCACTTACACTAGGATAGCTCTAAGTAAAGTTTAAAACTCTTCCACATCATAGGGACTTGCATGTCAAAGCTATCATTCTGCAATATAGGGAATAGTAAAGGAAGTATTAAGAAAAAAACCACACTGAATTCTACTGTTTAGGTATGTCAAACTTGCGCAGCATTTCATGAATACTGTAAAGGAGTTAATGTACCTGGATGCAACACTACTGGAAACTGAGCTGCTTCTACTTCTTTTTTTCCTTCGTTTCTTTATTGTATTTCTTTTGTGAAAGCGTAGGGCAGATTTATAATCCGATAAAATAGAACTTATGTGTTCTTCAAAGAAAGCAGAAAGGCGCAAACTCATGCTGTAAATCTAAAAAAGAAAACCCAGTAAACAAGTTTTATACTTTTCCGAAGCATCACTTTACTTATTTATCGTTGAACAATAGCTAGAGAAGTAAACTGATTAATATGGAAATGTTTTAAGGAAATTTACAGACTGTCTCAACAAATTTACACTAATCCCCGTGTAGGTTTGCTTTAACTATTTTCATGGTTTTGAGAAGTGTATTACAACTGAAGATCACGCACAAAAAGAAAATTAGAAAAGTCACCTTTTCAACTGCCTTTCCAGAACGCATCCCTTTATAGCTTCAGTAGAAACGACAGAGAGAGATCCTTAATGGTATATTACTGTATCGTACCCAGGGTAAAGAAATGTAATTTTCTTCTGTATCAAGCTGCGTTCTTATATCCTATATTTGAACATCAGTCTAGTCCTCTTATGGATGAATTGATACTATCAGTGAGTTGGTTCCAACAGGTACAATAAATGTATTAGAATTATGTAGATGCACATTTTTCTTCTTTGTTTTCTTTCCCTCTAGCCTTGGATGATTTAGAGAGAGACCCAACCAAACTCAGTTTAGATCACAACTAGTTATTTGAGCACAGTTGCTATTAATTCTGGAAACAAAAAACACGGGAGTGAACTGTCTAGATGCTTTAAGAGGGGACACGGCACCTTCTTAGAATATGAAACACAAAGACAATATCCAACAGTTGCCTACCTAATGACACACCAGACAAACTGAGTGCCAGACTAAACAGTAAGTGTGACAGATTCTGCTTGCATTACTGGAGAGGACATCCGAAGAAATTTCATAAGAAAATATATTAAAAAAACATATAAAAAATGTATGTCTAATGTGCCAAGTAAAAAAAAAAAAAGGTGACGGGTTTATGTTTACTCTTCAAGTAAGCATCAGTGATGTAAAGTAAGGTGCTAAAAATATCACTGAATGACAAGTCAGAGTAAAAACATCACCATTCAACAACTATGTGTTACATGCACTGAAAGTACATAGGTTCTAGAATATTAAAATTCTTGACACCAGAACTTTCCATTTCTAAATAAAATAAAAAAGAGCTACAAGTTTACTACTACACCAGTCTGTTTGGAAGAAACGTGAAAAAATACGAAAATGTCAGAAGAATCTGTGAAACCACACGGAGCTAAGATACTGTCAAGCATTTTCCTATCTTGGTTTGAGGAGATCAAGAGGAGAAAGAAAAACCACAAAAGAACTCACACCTGCCCAAAAAGCCCTGCCCTTTGATGCAACCAAAAGACAAGGGACTGATTCTTGGGCAGCCCAAACAGCGAGTGGGATTGGCTATTACTGACTGAAGAGAGATCTGTCACTGATCAGTTCTTCTTGCCAATCACCTACTAAGGAATTTTTCCCTGCGTTTAAGACAATAAAGTCCTGATGATTAATTTGCTATTTAGAACAGCCAAACATAAAAGCTATTAATAATTCTAGTCTAATACCTAATGCATATTAGTAGAAGAGAAGCTACACAGAAGCCTTGAACATGTGTAAGCATACATTTATAACTTTCACTGCTAACAGGTACTGCACCTACAAGCCAATTTGAGGGAAAATACCAACAACTATACCACTGGCAGGGCATTTCAGTAACAGGTCAGTAAGAATGGCTTTGTAGGCTCATGCTTTAAGTAAACAGTTCAGTTTCCCAGAAATCCTAAGTGCTTCATTACAATCTCACTGCATGCTGATGAACAGCAGAGAATTTCATTATCCTCTACTCTTTATACCTGGATATTTCAGCTTGGGGCAACCTCCAAAGTGGAGGAGTTTGGGGCTCTGTGTGTGTGTGTTTTGAAAATCTAGTTTCTTCCCCAAAATATCAGTTAAATTCCACTATTGTAGCCACAACCATGTTTCTACAAATCTTTCCTTCAATGTGGCTCTCCCTTTAGATCCATGTTCAAATACTTACTTTTGAAACACACTTACAGAATACCAGAACTTCAGGCATTTAAACAGCCTACATTTCTTTCCTTTAAAATACAAAGCTACACTGCTTTCTCAGAAATATTCATGTTTAAAGATCAGAAATAATTAAACTTGTTTTTATACTAATGAATTACACCGTCTCTCTGTTTTTCTGTCCTGTATTTTTCAGATGTAAGTATTCCTTCAAACAACGAAAAAAAAAAAAAGAAAATGAAGTCTTACCCTTGATCTTTTACTTGGTGTATAGGCCTTGGAATTGCTGAAAATAAGTCTCACATCTTTACATAACTCCATCGGTGACTCATAGTTGCCAGCTTCCAGTGTTTCTCTAACAGTAGCAAAATCCATAGGAGTGTCAATAATATCTCTATAATCCTGTTAAGAAATAGCAAAGCAATGTATTACAATTTTTTTTTCCAAGCCTTAATGTATCATTTTCATTAGGATTCATTGGATAAACCTGTTTAAAGCAAACGTCCTCTTTAAATAGGTATGGAAGACTGCTGAAGACATTTTACTCCCTTATACACAGCATAACTCCTCACAGACATGCTCAACAGGATCACGGTTAGAAGTTAACTGATACAAGATTTAATTCATTTTGTAAACAGATTTACTGAAATACAGAGCTCAAAATTTTGTATCCTAAGGCTTATATTACTGACACACTGTTATGAAGACAACCGTGATATGAAAGTGTGACTGCAAGCCTTCTGGGTGGCTTAACAGCTCAAACTTGGTACTAAGCCTAATACTGTTTTTACATATTAGCTTTAAAATACGAAGTTTGAATATTTGAACCTGATTAAAGGTTTAGCACATCCTTGCTGAAACCTGAGCAGTTTCCCAAATGGAGACCTGGCAATTTAGGAAAAGTAGTAATAAAATATGAAAGCTCCACAGGCTTAAATAGGACCCTGTTCAAGCCCATGACAGAACTTTTTTTCTAGGCTATGGAAGAAACAGGAATATACATATGACAAAGAGCTTAAATACCAAAATTAACCAAAGAGTTAACTTAATCCATCAGAGCAAATAGAACCTGTGTGAGTGCCTCTGAACATTGAACAGGTTTGTGACACCAGGGAGCAGTGTTTCATGCCCAAGCCTAGTAAGGTGCTCTCTTATTAGCTCATTTGAGGATCTCAGAGACAAAGGGCCGCTTGTGGTTGGCCACAGCACAAAGTTTAGGTTACTTCAAAAATCATGGTGCCTGAAAGCTGCGAAAGTCTCAGGACAGACCTCCTACTGACTTCTGAAAGAGAAGCATTTCTTTTCTCTAATTGGGACGATTAATTTCCCCCAAGTTCATCACCTTAGAGTGGTATTTTAAAGAAAAACTTAGGATATGCTAGAAGAGCATGCAAAACCCTTGCTTTGTTACTTAAAGTAAAACTAGCCTAAAAGGCTAAAAGAGATCCAAGGCAACAAGACTTCTGGTTCACTACAGTTCTTCAGTGGGTACTTTTTCTGCATCAAGCCCAGATGACTGTCATATGAAAATTACTTTTAGTTTTTATACTTCTGAAATTAAAACAAAAAATTATCCATGACAACATTTGTCACATGCAACAACCAAACATATGCACTTTATGTATGACCATTTTCCACTCAGAAAAGGAAAGATACGTCTTAACTGCAAAAGCTGCAATTTGCTTAACACAGGCACCCCTGAACATAAAGCATTTTGCAACTAAAGCATTTAAGAGAGCAGAAGTACAATTTCTTTTGCAATTATTTTAGAAAGACAATAAACATTATCAGGTGACAACCAAGCACTGAAAAAAATTTCTGTCAACAGAGCTTCTTAAAGTTTCAATTAAAAGAGTTGGAAAAATGGTCACAGTTGGAAAAAAAGCCCCACCTAACAACTGGATTATAACCAGCCTTCCTGTTCTAAAATACTCACTGGATATTCAAGGAGATCCACTGGTTGTCGAAACGGTTCAGAGTCTTCACACTGAAAAATGAGATTCAGCAGCTCCTGGCATTGCTTCTTCCATGACTGAATGTCATATGACTGAGCTCTATTACGTAGCCGCCGCTTTGGCTGATGATCCTGAAATGACAATATTGTCTGGTATATATTAAATGAACTAGCTGCTTTTACAAAATCAAATGGAAAAGGTACCCTGTAGGACATAAATTCTAACTAATGAATTCGTAACATGCAGCAGCACCGACAGAAATGCTTTTATATTGAACAGCTCAGTAGAACAACACATCACTAAGTTCAAAACTTTCCGAAAGCTGACATGACAGGATAATAAAAACATTTTCAGTTTTGCATTCCTTTGTTTACAAATGCATTTCTAATTATTTATAGCACTATAAATCATAAAAAAAAATGTTACCTTTCTTTTTCTAGTGGAAGTTCCCGGCACATTTGTATCTTTCTCTTCTTCCTTTGAGCAAGATAATGAGTCGCATAAAAAGGTTAAAAAAATACAAGCATATATGAGTAGGTGAGTTCTTTTATATTTCACTTATAATTTGAGTCTTTACAGTTCTACCCCTGTCCCTCTGCGAAGCATTTCATGTGACCGTCAGTTTTGAGAATGCCTCAGAAGTCTAAGAAGCATGTATATTCTCCAGTAAACTGTTAAAGCTCTCTGCACTAAAGGAGGAGAGGAGGCTGGATTTCTACCCAGTTTCCCAGCTGACAAAAAGAAACACTGAATTGACAGAAAAGTACACCCCACTCCCTTACATTGACTGAAAAAAGTACTTTCGTATCCAGTAGGAGACAGCAGACCTGTTTCTCCAGTCTTTCAATGCCAGTGTCTAAGACAAAACCACTTACCTCATCAGAGTCAGACAACACTTTCTTCTTCATTGCATTGTACAATGGAATTATGTCATAGCAACTCTGGTCTCTGTGTAAAAAGAAATACATGCTAACATTTATTTTTGATCTTCACCTATGGAATCAACTGTATTTTGCCTAGGATAAGGACAATGTTTATGAAGCCATTCCCAAATAAAATGATAAAGTGTTTAGCGCTATATAAATACTAAGAGGACTGCAGTAATAAGAAAAGCTAATCTTCTGCTCAAAGCTGTAAAATATTATCTGCACTTTGTAAAATATAGACCGCTTAACAGTGTCAGTGTTTTAAAATTAAAAATCATAATCCTTTACCATGAATTTATTAGCATTAGAAAAATCTAATACTATACCACATAAAGGGCTTTGGAGGCCACCTAGCTTTGTAAGAAACACTACAGTGGATTTAGTGTACAAAAGTGCAGTTTAATTATTTAATGCATTAGCACCCGCAATGTAAGACATTTGAAATGTTATGTTTGTGTAAGGCCTAACACTGTTATTGTATAAACCTGCATAATTAAATCAGCAAAACAAACACCAATTTTCAGTTCTTGTATAACAAGGCAAACCCCTACACGAAAGCCCAAAGGTGTTCTGCTATGTAGCAATACAAACCACCAGAAAAAAGGAGTAAATACTCAGCAACTCTACACTGGAATCATAATCCATAATACAGGCCACTGCAATTATCACTAGAACAGCTGGGGGAGAAGGTGAAAAAAAAATAACCAAGCACCACCACCCCACCCCATTTTCTGCTGTTTAAAAGACTTTGGTAACTTAAGAGACTAAGCCTTAGATTCTCAGAGGCATCTAGATGTTTCACTCTCATTAGGACCATGGGGGTTTGCCTTCCATGGTCCAGGACTTCTACCCTACAGTTAGAACCCTAAAAACCAAAAAGTCTGGGCTTTATATGCATTGCTAGTTCACTTAAATGAGTATATTAATAGGCACAAGCTATAAGCCATTATTAAATAAGAATATCCATGTGTTGCGCTAATTTAGCTAAGCCAATTAAAAAAACACACTTTGAAAAACCCTGAGCTGCTTAATTAATCAGAAAACCACCACATAGAACGAAGATGTTAAAGAACAAAATGAGTAATAGAGAAGCCCTTTAGATACACCTTTAGGAATAGATATGTATTTCACTAGAACTTTTAACATCTGAAGCAGTTAAGTATTTTTCTCTCTCCAGCCAGTATCAGAAACCACAGGCACTGAAGTTATCAAAGATTTATGTAGAGAGTCAAAGTCCTAGATCTCCAAATACATAATGCAATTCTCACGTTTTTAAGAACACAAAAAATAAAAAAGAACAACATTCAATTTAACACCGAGAAACTAAATCACTAAAAAGGTCATTATTTTTCTTAAACTAATTAAGTATCTTGCCATTTCTACAAGGTGGGAAGAGCGGCATTCACTGTGTACAAGCAAATCAAGGCAGTGGACACATTCATAAGCTCTCCTTAGAAACTTTAGGTCTGCAGATGTGTCAACTGACTGTGAGAAATCTGAAACATTGCTCATTGAGTTTTTCTACAGACAAAATAAAAAAGAACATTTGAAAAGACAACTACTATTTCTGTCGACTACAAAGCCTCCAAATAAATTTTAAAGACTTTGTAATTAAATGCCCACAATTATGTTAACATAGGCAGTATTCAAACTCAAAACGCGAATTCCTCTCTTACCTATAAATATATCACTCCATGAAGATACTCGGACCCATTTTTATCATTTAGCAGAAAGTCTCTTGAAATAAAATGCCATGCCATTCTATGCCAATCAATGTATTATAAAACTTCATCTTGTTTTGCAAACTTTTGTATTCTTTGTCAAGATAAGCTCTATTCTTTTCTGCCCCAACAGCAGACAACAGACTTATTCAAGCTGCAGAACTATCTCATTTTAAAATTCAGGTCTTAAAAGGCTAAACACCTTGCTAAGAGACAGGAATAACAACAGACCTACTAAGCAACTCACTTTATGAAGTGTAGCAGAAGATCTGTGACAAATTTGGCAGATTTGACGATAGGACTTCCAGGTTCATTAAACGTGCGAGTATTATGTTCTATGTACCGGACTTCCCACATTAATGAAGAAAGGCGCCTGTATATGAAAGGAGGAAAGAGGGGAGGGAAAGAAAACAAAACCAAAAAAACCCAGACTTATTTCTAGCAATGTATATGAAACAGGAGAAAAAGCTTTACATCCTTCTTCCAATGTATTATCCCATTTATCTTTTTTTTTTTTTTTTTTTTTACATTAAATCTGAAAACATGCACACTTTGATATGTTGCCCTGTGTGACCAGCAGAAGGCAGCTTCCTCAGGCTTCCTGCTCTCATGTTACGTCCTGAGTTAATTTATACAAATAGCTTTAAGAATATACAGCTGACACTCCCTGGGAAAATTCAGCTGTGATGCTTCAGCTTTTATTATTCCTTTATGATATACATAACCCACCCTATATGACCTCTTAAGCCACAGATGAGAATTAACAAAATAGTAATAAAAAAAATTATTAGAAGTATACATTTTTCTGACAGATAGACAAGGATCAGATTTCCTCACATAGCTCTGATTTAATGACCCGACTACAGAATAGCCACATTATGAAAAATGATGCACAAAAGCAAAAATAACTGAAAAAAATTAGATTCAAATCTAAAAAGATACAATAAAAAAAAAAGAAAATACATACTATTTCAAGTAAAAAGTCTAACAGCATAGAAGTTACAAATATATACAATCTTCTATTTTCATACTAGCAAAATATGATGGAAAAGAAATGCTGCACAAGTGTTTTATAGAGTGAAGTGGGGGATCATTTAACATGTTTAGCGTAGCGTAAGTGTTTAGATGGAACTTAATCATGTTTATGGGTCCAGCATTTAGTTCTATATAATGCCAATAGTGACTGGGAAAGATCGTATTTTTTCTGTTTTGTTTTGCATTTTTTAAAAACATACAGGCATGCTAAGACTACTGGTTCAAAAGAGGAAAAAAAAATACTTTTTAAGCTAAGCCTCATGAAAAGCGACCAAAATCACACGTGATCTGAACAATCCCTCCTGCAGAATTCCAAGAAAAAAAATGTCAATGGAAAGGACAACACAAGGTGGTTGCTTATTACCTAGCCAGGCCTTGGCAATACCACAAACTACTAAAACCAGGTTTACTGAAGGAGGTATGCTGATTACCAAAAATAACTGCTTACTCTTTTGACAAGAGAAACAAAATCCAGCAAAAAGTCTTTGCCACCTCTGATTGCAAAGTAGTACATTATAGAAGTGAAAGCTGGATTACCTTATATCACACAATAAACAGGGAACAATAAGTGTGCATTATTGCATTATAATGTGTAAAAAAAACAGGGCTTTTTTTGAAAAGGAGAAGTAATTTTAATTTAAAATTCAATCTTCAGTTAGCACGCATGAAGTACTACAAATTAACTTTGAAATTTGGCCCAAAACAAAATGCTATCCATGTTTATTCAAAACAAGTATTAGGAGGGACACTGATTTTCAAGCCAGAAATATCCCAAGAACCAAAGGAAACAAAAGTAATTTAAAGGAGCATACTCCTACGTAGCTAATATTTACTGCAAAAAAATACAGCAATTGCAATCATAGTTCAGGAAAATATCAAAACAGTGTCAAAAAGTTAAAACTTATTTTTGTTGCTGTGCAACGATTTAGAATTTCAAGGCTGATAATTTAAGAAGTTATTTTCTGTGTAGCTCCTTAAATGATAATGCAACTTTTTTTTTTTTTAAAAGTGCATTAGGACAAAAACACTTGATATATTTCTGAGGTTTCTCTTATTAAAGAACAGATTTAAAAAATTATAAAGTGGAAACTTAATTCTTTTGACTAAAAGTCATTTTACTGACCTCGTCTCTAGTCCTGCAATTTGAATCTCACATGGAACAAGTAATTTGCATAAGCAGGAAATCTGAATGCCACATAATTCTAAAATACATTTTGGAGAAGAGAAGTTCAATCCTTTTTTAAAGCTTTATAAAATGGAAACCTAGATCAAGGACAGAAGATGGGAGAAACGGAAAGTGCACACCTGTTCCCATCTCCTAGTTGGGTATTACAAGATAAAGAGCTACCAAAAATATGGTTGGCAGTATTTCACAGCAGGAACTGAGACTTGGATCTAACCTGTAAAATCTGCTTTCCAGTCTTTGTTTAATGGTACTGAGGTCTGTGGGATATGCCACAACAGTGCAATACATCGGGTAAGCTTGAAGATCCACAGGTGCCACAAATGCAGAAGCAATATCTAGATGAAAAAAAACCAACACAAACAACAAACAAAAAAAACAAACCCCAAAAGTTATATACCACAAAAGTCCCTTAGCAGTTTCAGGATTCACCCCCTGCAACACATCCATTTCTTCATGTTTGAAACACATAATACTTTCCCCAAAATAACAACAACTACTCCTCTAGATATTCCGAACAATTTGTGATGTTCTACATATAGAAGTGCTTGCGAAGGTCTATGCTGTAAGTATAATCCCTGCAGTGACTACCCATTCTGTCATGCATGAAGCACCACACTCCTCAGAGACATGGCAAGTGCATGCAAAATACACACACTTGAAAAGTAGATTTAAATGTATAAATTATACAAAAATGAAGACATGCAATTCAGTATTGTTATTTACAACACAGGCTCATTTAATTTGGTTTTATACTGCCACTCTCCCATCTTCAAAGCAATTCATTAATTTCTTACCATAAAAGTTACAGTACTATTTCAATCTCATTAAGATATGGGGAAAATCCACACTCAAAATAAAATAGAAACACAATCTCCTGTGCCTATCGAACAGCAAAGAAGCCTTCTAAAATCAATCCACCATAATGCTAGAAGACTGCTGAGCAATTTAAGTCTGTGCACCTACAGAAACTTGGTTTTTTCCTCCTGTGCTTAGAAGCATCATGAGTGCTTAGACACATCATTCTAACATTTTATACCTCAAGGGCCACTACCATAATACAAAAACATAAAAAAACCTTTAACGTCTCTCTTGAAAGTCTTTAAAAACAGAAAATATGTTGTTGCTAAACAGACTGCTCTTCTTCTAAAAGCTGTTTACTTACTCTTATGAACATTCTAGCAACTGCTACTTTGTACCGATATGCACCATATATGCTATAGTTAAATCTGAAGCTAAGCAGTACGCCATACAATGTAATGCAAAACATAAACCCACTACTCTTGGACACAGTGAAAACAACGAAAATTTCATTTCCTCACAGGTTTTTTTTTTAAATGAAATTCTGTCATTTGGATTACTACACTGTATGGATATTTCCTTTCTTTTGGAAGTAAAGGGAAGCTTCTTATGCAGTATGTCACCAAAAAAGCCATCATGTGGAACATTTAGGTATCAGAAGTATTTTGAGAGTTAACGAGTTTTCCGGCTTTTTTGAAACTTGTCTTAGCTTGCTTCAAGTACTTCAAAAATCAGTTAAAAAAATAATTATCTGTGACAATTTATATATTTACTTTATGACCATTGTTACCCCAAAACCTAAGACTGCTGACTTAACACAGTTTGCTCATCACAAAATACACAAAAGACTTAGGATTCAGCCTGTATTTCATTGATGGATCTCCATCTCAGACACCCATCTTTGATCATGCAAATGTTGCAGTAATGTGCTAAATGTTTTTTAACAATTACTTTTTCAGAAGCTGCCTGTAAAGAGTAATTGCCCTAGAACCAAATAGCAAGAGGCTTTTCCTAAGTTAATCAGTTACTTTTTCCTCAACATTTTGCACAACTAAAGCAAATGGGAATTAGAAAAGGGTAAATCTACACATAAATATCCATTCTACAAAAGTACTTAAGATTCCCCCCCCCATCTGCCTGTAATATAGTTAATATTCATCATGAAGTTTCAATTTTAACCCCAATAAGAGCTTGTGGCAGCTACAGTAAAAAACTAAGTACTTGTTTTTAGCATGTAAAACCCAAACCCCTAGCATATGTCAAATTATGTACCAAAAAGTAATAGTCACCTTTGAAAACAGTAGAAAATATAGGTTTTCTATGTACTCACTATATGAAAAATTTAAAAATGTGCAATGAGAAAGTTTTGTTCCAGTTAATCAAGTAGTAAAAGGTGTATTTTATCACATTCATTTTGGTAATTTCAGAAGTACACATGAGCATAGTCTGAAAAATACAACACAAAAAACATTTCCCATATTATTCAGGATTTACCTAGAGTCATGAGTTGGTTTATCCCTGCAATAATTCTGTCACACTCCTCGTCTCGGGTCCTGGAACCCCACTCTCCATCAAGAGGTTTGTAGAGCAGCGTTCTACGTTCATCATCTGTTAAAGGAACACTAGTTCCCAGTTCTTCTGGAAACACAGCTAGAATGTAACATGAAAACTAAATAAAACATAGATCTTTTGTATCTTATGTAATACATATACCTGTAATTCAAAGATATATAACATCATTTTACTAACAGAAACAAATGCATAGTTCTTGATTTGCTCAAAGATCTATTGGATGCATCCAGTATCCTTTCTGTATATTGTTGTATGTTAAATTTAAATCCTTACAATGCAGTTTGGTGTAAAGTCCTCCATGAAACAAGATTTTTTCCTCTTCCAAATAGCTAATTGTAGAATTTATTTTAGAGCCAAATAATACTCTCCTTTATCACAGTTAAAGTTTGTGTTTTGGTATCACTTTAGTAGTTTGTTTGTTTTTGTTTTTTTTAAACCCAAATTCTTGGTAATAAATTATTTTGGTAATGAATGGTTGATGATTTTCAGATGGAGTTTAAGATAATGACTTTGATGACGCTAAAACATTCTCCAGGTAGTGGTTCCACCTTGTCACAGTTTTGTGAAGTCAAATGCTACAAGCATAGCTCCTGAGCAAGCAAATTGAAAGTGCCATCACCCTAGCATTCTTGAGGACCTACCAACTTTGACAACTCATAACCTAACAGCAGATTTTCAGTATGACACAAAGTGCTCCTTTTCAAAAAAAAAACAAAACAACCAACTTAAACGAAGGTGTAACAAAAGTCAGTATCTGTGGATACAGTAAAAGAAAAAATCAGCTTCAGGTTTGGTTATCTGCCTATTTTAATTGACTATTTTAGTCATGCTATCACTCTAACTTCTGTATTTTACTTATGACAAAGAGGTCCCCATTAAAAGAAGGGTTGAACTGAAATGAAAAGTTGAAATGGACACGTTTACAGTTTAAAAGAATTAAGAATTATTTACAGTTACTTATGAGTGACGATATTATCAAATGTTTCCTAGGACACAAGGAAAAAATGCTGATCCTACTACATTTTTTTAACCAGACCCATATGAAATCTTCCAAAAAAACCTAAATTAGGAAAGAAGAAATACTACATTCTTGCCTGTGAACAGTGCCCATGCTATGCTGTCCACTCTGCAGCATGTCTATCTGCCACACATGCTGGGCCAGACAGGGAGCAAATCCTACTATTATCAAACTATCTCACAGGAGCATGTTGCATCTTCAATGCACTGAATGTCTGCAGGCATGCTGACAGGTCTCAGAGCAGCCAGTTTCCTCAAAGCTGACAGAGGGCACAGGTTTATCTTCAATCCCTCCCTAACTGTACAAAAAGTTAACTTCAACTGTACCTCATCTGTTAGAAGGTTTTGTAACATTTCTGTCTATTGCCAACATACATTAAGTATGTCTAAGTACAGCTGTATGTTTTTTCACAGTTCATTTATCTTGATTCGCTTTTAGCTTAATAGTTGATTTATAGATGTTCTTTAAATGCAACTGGTTTGTGGGCCTTCCCCCTACTCCCCAAGAGAAACAGGATTATTTAGGTGAAACCATACAACTTTTTTTTCTTCTTTAAATACACTCTTAAAGAAAATTATATTATTAATGTGCCATACCATTACTTGGTATCAGCTCCATGTCCCAGGGGCTCATCTTCTCAGTATCACCATTGTCCCAGCTTAAAAATAACCACATTTAAATTATCTACTAATATTGCTTCAGCAACGTAATTATTTAATGTTTGTAACATAACTTATTTATATACCACAGAGTATTTTAACAAACTGGTACAGTGAGATGCATGACTGAATTTAATGAAAGCAAGTTGCTCAGTCAGTACTTCAAATGAAAAAACTAATTAAAATAAAAGATTGAAGATAAATTTGCTAACCAGACATTGTAGCACTGAAATAAGCTATCAGGATAATCAGGCTGAAGAGGCTCCTGGCTTTCAATTGTTCCAAACCACCAAGCATCATCTATCACTGACCTGAAACGATCACCTAGGTAAGAACACAAAATAATTTCATCAATACAAGGCAACTTACTCCTCCCAAGAAAAGCAGGTTTTTGGATACCTTTGGCTTGATCTTGAATACAGAAATCCTTTTGAGCACTTGTAGCATCAACAGACAAACATGAGCCACTCAGTTTTTAAAAAAAAAAATTAAGTACTTTCTGAAGGCTGCTTTTAAACCAAAATGAAAGTTAATATGGCATTAAAAAACCCAATAATTTGCAAATCTATCTACATATTCTTTATATATGAATTTATTTCTTAATTTCATATAAAAGGCAAGACATTTCAATGGTGTAACTTTAAGACTCAAATCTACTTGCATTAAACACTACATGCTATCTTAAAATAACTGAGCACCGTGACACTTTTGTACAGGGAATATTTTACATGCTGCTGAGCTCCTCCTCCTTAGTTTCTGAAGTGCTTTTTCAGCTACCCAAATGTAACTCGGAGATTCATTCCCTTTACTATGGAGACAATCTGACTAATGAAAGAATAAAATTTATTAAAGCTTCTTCAAAAGGTTAGCAAAGTAATTTACTATGACTTGAAATGGTTTCACTACTGCAAAGCATTCGCCTAGCTGAGAAAAAAGGTCAAAAGCATTATAAAAAAAATTACACGCATGAATACGTGTATTACATGCCACCATAAATTCTAACATTTTCTATAACACTTGCCACAGAATTTAGAAACAATTTTTAGTGAAGTATTCAGTTCGCTCAATACAGGAACAAATGTAATTTAAGTCTGAGATTCCAAGAACTGTACATTTTTGTTTTCATGGGGTTTGAATATACACAGATTTTCTCAACTGTTGCAATGTTTGTTCTATTTCAATACATCCACACTCTGCCCAAATGCTTGCTGCAGTTGTCTGAATTTATACGAAGTAAATACACTATAAAAAATGTTCCACTGTCTTTACTGCACTTTTGGGTTGGGTTTTTTTTTTTCATTTAATGGATTGCAAGTAACTCTAGGACAATTACAAAGCTTCCATTAATAGTCCTAATTGTGCTGAATGTAATAGAAGCAAGTATACCAGAAATATCTGAAATGCAAGATCAAAAATGTAAATAAAGGCTGATGCTTTATTTTAAAGGAATAAATTATTCTGAAGAGCTCTTAAAGTACCGTCTCCCAATATGGCATTCCCTAGTGATCAGTTTTACAAAGAAATGTGTGTAGGCACAACTGTGAGTGCCTTCATGGGGCTGAACATTAAGCAGATCAAAACCACTTAAAGGAGTGTATATTGGCAGCCGCTTCCGATTTCTCAAGAGCCGCAGCATTCCTATGGACAGAATGCTAAAGCAGAAAACAACATGATTGCAGAAGCCCACAGAACAATTTCTTAAATCACTGTTTTTCCAATGTCCTCTGTGTTACCTCATCTATGTGGACAGACAAAATTCTTATTAGAAGGATTTAGCATAGTTTTCCAGAACTGTGTATCACGTTAGCTTGATGAAAATATAAAATGTATGTTGAACTGAAAGTGGCTGCTATGTAAGAGGCAGGTATGCACACTGGTCTAAGACATACAGCTAAAGCTGCAGGAATCCTACTGGAATAGCTTTCAGCCCAAGTATTAATCTTGTAGTTAAACTATAAGAAGACAAAGACATGCAATAAATAGAATCTGAGTAGAAATAAGAACTTTTCACTTCTCAAACTTTGTAAGTTTGTTCTTTCTGAAAGGATTCATACATTAACATACATTTAATATTAAAAAATATACATATCACAGATAAACAAATATTCTTCCCTAAAACAAACAAACCCCAAACAACAACAAAAACGCCTCACAAAACCCCTACAAAAAAATCCCACCAAAACACCAAGAATTGTTATTGGTTAAAAGATCAATGTTCTAATGACTTAAAGTGGAGTCAGAAAATTTAACATCCAGTGACTCTCCAAATAGTAGCTATAAATACATTGATTTGTAGTCTAAGTGCCAGAAATCATAAAAGATAGTAACAGTAGTCCTGAGAAGACAAACCAGCAACTGCAAGACATGAAAAAAAAATACCAGTTTGTTGATGAAGAGCTATGGTTAAAGTTCAGACAACTCGAGCATGTCAGATAAATTTGGGGGATTTCAGATTCATGTGATTAAATAGTCAGGAACAGTTTCATGTACAGTTCTAAGGCATTTCTCCTCATCTTGGTTGAAAACAGAATCTACTTTCAGGGAACAGTTTTATATTGTGTTCCACACTGCAAAAAACAGTGCACAATTTGTTCCAAGTACATAAGCATACACTAGTAAGACATCCAAAGTGTCAATGCAGAGAGCTGAGTAGCACTCTGGAAGACTCTTGGAAAAGCTGTAACAGTTTTAACAGCAGTGTCTTTGCTATCTCTGCTTTAGCATTTCATATGGTCTCAAAGGAGATGACTGTTTTACCACTATTTTTACCACCCAAACATGGAACTGAAGAATGAACTCTAATACACACTTCTCAGAGTTACAAGCTGGTATTAGACCTACTGGCCTGAAACTCACATTGTTTACACTGAAGGCTTGATAAAAGGTTCTGGCACTTTCCGCACTTCTTGTAGAGCTTTGACTCTTCCCACACCGCAAGTTTCTAGAAATACAGTTGCCAGCCCAGGAAGGAGATGCTGCTATCTGTGCATGTAGTCTTAAGAGCAGCAACGGTAGCATTTCAAAGTCCTCCTCTACTCCTGGATTTCTATCACAACAGCTGACAGATGACTTCTGCCGAGGCTGTTCGCATACAAGGGACGGCAGTCATTCTTCTACTGCTGGCCATGATCTTGTGTGAAAACATGTATGGCATGGACAACAAGACCACAGATCCATAACCAGCAGGAAAGAGCAAAGCTTGGTGACATATTAGTAGATGATGACCAATCTTGTCTCTTAAGGGATCTTTAAACTGAAATGATCTTTAAAGAAGGAATCAAGGTTTGCATTTCCTATTGAATCAGAAGCCTAGGATCTTTACCAAATTCCCTACAGAGCTGAAGACTAGCTGTCTTTTCAGACAACTTAATGTGAAGTATGAGATGATATGGAACATATTAATATGGCATCATCTAATTTATATATTTACTGCTAAGGCAGACATCCTAAGCAAGGATATCACAATGTACATCAAAGGACAGGAGATCAATTCACCTGTCCTGGCAGAAAAGTCAGGTAAGAAACAAAAAAAAGAGCTTTTAACATCCAGTTGTGCCACTTCTTCAGGTTACTTGGCTAAAATGAACTTAGGAGAGGACAGCACTTTCAGAATAGTGAACACAGACTAATGAGGCAGCATATTTGCAGAAACGCATGTCCTATCAGTTGTTTCTACACAGGCAATCAGATAGACCATCATGTTCTTGCATTAAAATCCTCCATTATCCTATGTGATGCTTTGCCTGAAGTGGCAAGAAATGCTGGCAAGTCAGCTGTGCACATGCTACCTACAGCTCCTGAATGGAAGAACTGCAGGAATTGAGTTGGTACAGTAATCACTGCTACTTTACAGAAAATGTGTTGAACATTGAGACCTGCTTTAAATAAAAAAAAAATAAATAATAAAAAAAAAATAAAAAAAAAAAAAGGAAGGCTATCAATATTTCACTTTTGGGAGCATGTGTCACTTCACAGAATATACCGAGATACTGGAAAGGACTTAACAGTGCCGGTAATTCTGTAAACATGGTATCACATACAAATTTCTCTGTTAGGGGAACAAAGTTCATCCTGAACTCTGAAGAATCAGTAATACTTACTTAATCTTTTAAGTTTCAGGGACAATCTAAGGCTATTCTTATGAATGAGAACATATGTATTTCCTGATCTCCTGAACAAAACCAACACCTTAAGAGGACCATTTTGTCATAACGCAGCTTTCTCTCCCCCTAGTTAGACTTCATTGTTGAAAGGTGATCTTTGTTATCATATGGAAAAGATGACCAGGAAATAGATCTGACTGGAGAACACGCCTGTCACGGACATTCTCCAGTATCCAACACTTCGAAATAACTAAGCACAGGCAAAGTAAAACGAATCAAAAACATTCCCACATCACACAGCAGTGAATTGTAATTATACACACTTCAATGAAGCTAAACCATATGCGGTTTAGAATAGAATTCAAACAAGTATAAAGAGATGGGAAGGGCATTCTCTTTGAAATTCATCATCTCTAGATTGTACAAGTGGTGAAGAAGGTGTTTCCATATTTCCAACAGAAATTCCAGAAATTGAAATAATAATAATAAAAAAATTCTAGTAGCAATGCAGTTGTAAGAGGGCCTTCAATCAAAAAAAAAAGTATTCTTAATTCCTCTCTGCAAAGACACAACTGAGATTGTCTTTGCACCTTCTTTTATAGATCACCTTCAGTATTTTGTTTGCTTGTTGTAGCTTCAGTCAAGGACAAAGTAGACTCCACATCCAAATATGGACAGAGTTTATTCTCCAATTTCAGCACAGGACTAGGATTTATTTACCATAACCTACTTTTTAATAAGCTATCATGAAAATAGGTAGACACTTAGAAAAACAGACAAGCAACACACCAAAAAACTCCCCGCACAACTCACCTATATTCCATCGCCTATGTTTTGCATCATCAAACTGCTGCCTCAAAACTAGGAAATCTATGACATCTGGCATATCATGGTACCTAATTACAACAGAACACACAACTATTAAGTGATTAAACAGCAAAAGCATAAAGTAAAGCACTTCCATAAAAAATTAATGCTTTGAATTAAACACCTCAAAAGCAAAACCTCAAGTCATAACATTAATGATAGCTTTTAACTTTCAACCTTACCCCACCCCACCCCCCGCAAGAAAACCCCCAATTTTAATATAATATTGCTTTCCTTACTTCATGGTGAATGATCCTCCAGTTAGTTTACCCGTATCAGGGTCAAGAAAAGCTAGTTTAAGACAGCAGAGAGTAGGCAATCCCACTTCATACTTAATCCCAACTATTTTCATCAGCTCTTGCTCCTGGAATAAACAATATGTTACGTACCACCACTGAAGTTAAGATGACTATAATAACTTTCTAAAACATGAAAATATGGGTATAGTGAAAAGACCAGGTTTCTGCCAGAACATCTTAAAATCAAGTATCTGAAATTTAGTCTTTTAAAACAAGCTATTATTTCACAATGTAACTTGTTTGAAAAATATTTTGCTATGATGTGTAACCACCTCATCTGCTCAAGCAGATGCAAAAAGTAGTACAGTTTAAGGTCTGATTTTATTTGACTATTTATTAAGTTAACTTTTTCGCCTTATCTTAAAATATTAAGAGCACAACATTAGAAACATCTGTATCAAGAATCTTCTTTCAGTTAGTTTCCAAACATGTTTTAATATTAAAGATACAAACAAAAATGAAAAAGAAGTCATACTCGTAATTCCATTTTATGCCATGGTTGTTTCTTGGGGTTAATACTATATATTTTGTTCTTCTTAGCCATTACAACGTATGCTTCATGACCTTGTCGGAAATAGTAGACCTAGAAATGAAATGTGACAGTTATCTAACAAAGACTCTGAGGAGCTGAAATGCTAGTATATCACTGCCATATGATGTGTGTACTTTCTATTTTATCATCAATTTTTTTCCATTCTGTTTTCCTGAAAAAGTCACAGGTTCTCAAAAAATTAAGTGGTGGACAATTAAAGCCGGTATCATAGAAACATTTACAGAAGTAGGAAAGATTTAGAACACCATTATCCCTATGAGCAAAATATCCTAAATTATGCATGTGAGACCAAAACAAAATCAGTAACAACATCATGTATTTATCATCACACTACAGAACAATTCAATGACAGTAACATGAATTCCACTAATCCACCTGGTTATTCATCACTGTAGAACAGCCCTAAGATGACAATCAGGTATCACTAAATTCACTATCTGGCTTATCATATCTTTTTTTGAACAAGAAATATATTCTAGAAGGAAAACTCAGCTGTTTGTTATTGTTCTGGTAAGATTTTGGTGTTCGCTTCCCTATCACTGAACAAACAGCCCAATAAAGACATGAACAAACTGAACATAGACATTTCAAGTGCTGATTAAAAGTTTTCAAATCCTTCCACTCTAAATTTCCACGGTTCAGACATCCAGAGCCTATTAGTTTTACTTTGATCTTATTGTGTATGATACCATGTGGATGAATGTTTTTGTTATAAACCATCACTGTAATGAAGTAGTAAGGTGAAAAGCTTGAACATATATTCAAGGAACATATCTGAAATGCAAAACAGATTTTCCTCAAACTAATTAGAACAAAGATCTGATAAACAGCTGTATTCCAGGTATGATGCATTCCAAATAAAAAAAAAAATCCTCTAAAAGTGCCCCAAGCCATAAACACAGGCTTTCCATCAAGTAGGATGAGGGAACATTAGCTTAAATGTAAAGGTCTAACACAACAAAAAAAGCAGAGTAAAAAGCCCTCAGTAAGTTTTAAAATACATTTCTACAAATAAACACACTAATATTTGTATTTCCACATGCCTTCCAAAACTGTTGTATCATAAGACATTATAAACAACTGTCTGTCAAGTTTCTACATTAACAGTTACTGAACTTTCTTAATTTTTTTGTTGCTGCTGTTGTTTTTTTAAATGGAGGAGGACAGCACCAAATCTTTTATAAACTCTTGTTTTTCAGTGTATTCGACATGCAAAATATCCTCATAGGGAAAAAACGCACAGTAGTTACAGAAGGCATGAAAGCAGTGAGAATCTCCTACACACTGAGAATCTCCTCCTAGTCAGAATCTAACTGGCAGGAAAAGGAACAGAGGCTACCAAGAGACAGATCTAAAATATCGCCAATTTAAATTACACTTGCAACGTTGTGACAATTGTTTCACATACCTTCCAGCGAATCAAAACAAAAAAAATCCACTTAGTGGCACAGGCTACAAACAATTCCTCCTACACTTACTGTTTCTGCTAAACCTCTACATAAATTCAAACCACTGTTTACAGAAGTAAAACATTTTTATTTCGTAAATGGCTCTAAGCATTGCATCTGTTGTCAGATGAACAAATTAGCAAGATATCTGTGGAAAAAAGAACTTACGCCTTTTTCCAGGAAATTATATTTTTAATCTTGATAAATTCCTGCTTCTGCATGTTTGTTGGAGTACCCAGACAAAACTGTTCTTTATCGTGTTAATGGCAGAATAGTACAATAAATATGCATTGTATTTCAATAATCAGACAGGGAAATTGCAGTTCAATGTGTCTGGTGTGTTTCCACTGTTCCTCAAGACACATCACAAAGGTCTGTAAATGGCAGTATTCAGAAAGGGAAAAGGGATGGTATGTGCTACTCTTATGCACTGAGCATAACTAAATATAGCACTACTGTTTTTTCTTACTTGTTTGTACAGCTGTAAGAGAACGAATTTGAAATATCTCTCCTCCCAAATCTTATAAACATACCAACCATCCACCAAAATGTTCGAAGGCCACACGAGACCTCTTCTCATCATATTTCTCTAAAACCGATCTTTTATTTCTGTGGCTCTCAAAAGTAACTTTCTAGATGAATAGCTTCTTTTCACATCTCAAGCAAATCTGGGAAGGGCAAGTATCAGAGATGGAATTTTAGACAGAGCAGCTTGATTACAAATGTACTCTCTATTGGTGTAACTACTCCTACTTTCCAGGCACAGGACAGGAATTTCCTGTTCACCAATACAAAGCATTTTTCAGCAAAAGGATGCAGCTTACTTAGATATTCCTAGTACACACTGCACATGCTATTCAGCAGGTGCCAAACCAAACAGACCAGTTTATCTTACTAAACCGATACGATGTTAAAGCCTCCAGAGTAATATGGTACAGATAAATCCTTGGCTGCTTCACTGTATCCAGATGGTATCAGGCACCAAATATATTTATTTGGACTTGATCTTCTGAACAGCACAGTCTTCAAAACATGCTTGCTGGAGGGTATAAATACATAGGCATTTTCTCCAGTTGCAACTCTCAACTTGAAGTGCTCCTTCCCTCCCTCACTAGCAATGCCGATGTAATTTTTGCATAGCTGTGCTGTGAACTGCATCAGCGAAGTGATCCAGTAAAAACAGAACTGCTTGCACATGCAACCTCTGCTCCCAATTCAGTTTCTAAGGTGGTGCCTACAAAAAGCTCTAACTCAGGGCCAAAGTTAAGCAACTTCACCACCATGTCAAGTATTTCTCCAAGTGCGTTCTGAAGGTGTGAGCTACACAAGAATGCTGTTTAGTACCTCAGAAACGCGCTGCTCCCTGAAGAGCCAACAGACTACGTGTTACAGCATAAGCTAGCTATTTCCTCTTATTTTAAGCTGAGGGGATTTTAGGAAACATGCACAGAGTCTGGTTTTCAAGACTGCCTTCTATCTGACACTACTTATTCATACAATTCACTGTAATGGTCACATGCTATATATTCCAAAGTAGAAACTGGTGGGTGTCCTTTTGCTACTGTATTTTGAGACATCTGGGCCATGTTTACAAAGTGTTTACAGTCTAGCTCATATAAAACACATAAATACAAAACTTCGCTTCTGGTTTTCTGTTGTAAGAGACCAGTAGAAGTTTTCTGATATCAGAAACACAAGTGAAAAGGACAATATTAGAGTTTTTCTTCAGAATAAATTAAAAACAAAACAAAAAAAAACCAAAAAAACCACACCCCACCCCACCCAAAAAAAAAACCAAAAAAACCCCACCAAAACAACCCCATACATAAAAAGCCACCCTCCTCACAGAGGTTTAATTCCCGTTTTTTACTTCAAGTCCCAAACCAAAGTTTTCCAAACAACTTAAGTTTGTATTTGCTTTCTTACCTATTCTTCAGCATACAAGACGCTCTACAACTAAGGACTAGTTTCACTAGATAAAGTATCTCACACAGCTTGTATACATGTGTCATTAGGAAATTAACACAGTAACCATAGTACGAAAAGGAACGTTAGTGCAACAGCATGGAATAAAAACAAGTTATAGCAACACTGTGCAGAGTATTTTTTAAGTATGGGAAAGACTAAAGGAAGTGAAAGCAAATTTTAGCCAGATCAAAGAATGTTTTGAAGAAAATCCAAAATATTTCGATAATAAATCTCTGGAAAAAATGCACAGATGAAAATAAAAAAGGCAAAAACGAGCTGAAAGAAGCAACAACACAGAGGGAAAAACTACAATACCTCATCTCCCATCTGTGGCACAAATGGGCACCGACGAGGAACAGTGTCTGTAATCCATGCTGAAGGCAGCCATTCTTCCAGTGTCAAACCATTTTCTGCCAGAACTCCTACAGCCAGCCTCTGAAGAAAAATGCACAGAGAAGATTAATATGAATAAACTTAACATTTGGGGAAGCCTTCTATTTTGAGAAGTGTTTTATTAAAATCAATTTCTATTTCTTAAGTATATTTAATGTAAAAAGGAAATTATTGCCAGTGTGAAGATAAATCTTACTTAACTGCTTACAGTAACACCAAGACCAAAACCACTAATAAACTGAAAAACTAAGTAAGTTTTTTTAGTTTTTTTTCCAGTTTGTTGAGTTTGGGGCTGGTGGTGGCGCTCTTCGAACGAAGACTGAATTCATTAACACTCCAGTAACTACATCTCATGCCCAAAAAGATAAAACTGAAATATGCCATTCTCTTTAACCAAATTCACAGTTGCCTTGGACCATAAAACACTACAACTATACAGCTGCCTCCAATTAAGAAACCCCACAAAATGAGGAGGAAGAGATTAACTAACATAAACAGAGGTAAAGCATGTGGAAATGACCCGGATCGGGTACATCCACGTTACCCACTGGCATATTTACTACTATGTGCTGTGGAACTGCATTTTCAAATGGTACATCCACATCATGTATTTGTAAGGAAGCTCACTGCAGTTGCTGCTCCTAGGCGCTCGCTGCATGTCTGTATCTAATAGGCCAGATAAAGCAGGTTTTTGTACAACCATTCAAGCAAGGTTGCTTTGAAGTTATTAACAGAATCCTGCGTGTGTACAGAAAGCAACCTTGGACAGTTGTACAGAAATGCACTCCATACAGCCACTGATGGAAGACTCTGCATCCTCAGACTGCAAATGGGATACTCCAACTATAACTCCAATGCACAAATTCAAATGTGGTTTCACCAGGATGGGAATGGCTTTGAGTGCACCACTGGAGCACCAGTGGGTACCACCGGAAAAAGCATACACACAGTTAAAAAACAAACAAACAAATCAAAACAGAACCTCTTCGTTGCAATAAATCACTAACACAGAAGCACCTTGTGGATTTTGAGGTTCAAGCAGTTCTGTCCTGTGAAAAACTGATGCACTGCATCAGAGCAAAGCCTGTCTAGCTCATTGGTGAATTATGGGAAGGTAGTAAGAAACAGCCTTTGAACAGAAAATCTTCCCTTGTTATAACTTCACACATTAATTATCAGTTTAAGACCCTCTGGAAGCCAACCCTGAACTCAGTTAATCATCAGGAAGAGACTAGTCCCAGTGAAGTTGTCTAATCATTTCTGAAACTCTACTAAATCCTTTAGTAATTAGTTCCACAACCTGATAACATGCTCAGGTGGTTTGGGGTTTCTGTTTGCTTTCAGGGGGTGGGGGTGGAATGGGGAAAGGGCTCTTTTTTGAGCTTCCTGTCTGTGTCATTGGGTGTTACATCTCACTAACAAAATAAGGAAGGAAATCATTCTGCATTTATTCATTTCTAAACCATTCATATTTTTATGTAAGTTTTTTAATAATATCTCCTCCAAACTCTCTCCCTTCCAAGAGTCAGCCTCTTTGTGTCTGCCCTGAAGAAAAAATACTCTGTACCCTTTGATCTTCCTGGGTGCTCCTTTCTTGCCCTTCTTCACTGCTGTATCATTTTTTAGATTGATTTTTGGTGGAGGGGGATTAGAAATGTAAACACCATTCAAAAGCTCGACAGCCCATGCATTACTAGAGAAGAATGACATTCTTTCTCTACTCCCTTCTTAACTCCTAAGATTCTGTGCCTAGCTACAAAGATGGTCAAAACTTCTTTCCTCAATGGAAAAGCCCTAATTTTGATTCAGGTTCAGGAATAACTTTCTACTGGTAAGGACTGTGACCTCTCTGCCCAGTAAGGAGATAGACTCTCCACCACAAGAAACTTCAAAGACAAATACCTGTCAGGAATGACAGGTATAATTAATCCTACCTAGGGGCAGAGGGAAGAGGGATGATTTTCTGATATTCCTTCCAGCCTAGCATTTTCTTGTGATTCAAGAAAGGAGCAGGTAATCTTTAAAAATCTGAAATATCCAAGTCAGATATTTTTGAAATCAAAGACCTCCTGTATCTCAATAGCTGGGACCAAAATGGATGCAAGATTCCCAAAACACTCAGTTCAGCTTTAATCTAAGTGGATATACTAGTCTCATATCTTAAAATAAAAAGCCATAGTAGACGTTTCAACCAATAAAAAAAAAAAGGAAAGGAAAAAAAACCTCCACCACCATCTATTTTCGTGATCTCATACCTTATTCTGGTTTCAGACTGTGTAAATACCAAGATACTATTAATATTGACACTACAACCAATGACTGCGTACAATACACAAAAAGTAGCTTAATCAGAGTAAAGACTACCACCTAACGTCCTGCACATCATACCAAAGAGTCACAGTAAAGCTGATACTATTCCAACCTGCATATTAAAACAGCTGTTTTGTAAGTCTGCCTTCTAACGAGGGCTGAAATAACCATCTTAAGGAATGCTGATGACTACTAATCTTATAAATATACAAAATACAGTTATTTAGTTTCTTAGATGTTACAGTTGGTTTCATTGGGTATTGCAAAAATAGAAGCTATGAGCTTATGAAAGCAATTAGTATCTACCAGATAAACCACTTCTGGGCTCTGTAAAGAAAGAATGAAGAAACAAAGTTTTCTGATCCAATGCTTAATTAAAAACAAAACAACCTCCCAAAAAACACACTGAAATTAACAAAAGTCACTGAAAATTTGCATGTACTGATGTAAACTGGAATGATATTGTATCAGAAAGCAAACAAAACACAGACAACAATAAAACCCTGATCAAGTGAAAATCCCCTTGATGAAGTATACTGGCAAGCATAATGCAAGTATCATACATGGTGGAATTGACAGAAAAAAATGACACGATTGCACAGACCTAAAAGAAATTGCAATTAAGCAGGAAGACAGTCAGTACAGCTGAAAAAAATACAGATACATGTTACACCACTACTAAATACATCCATAGAAAGGAAGTTTCTGGTCTGAGGAAAGATGGTGTTAAGGACATTAAAGTGTTCCTTAAGTGAAACGCATCATATTTAGAAAGCGTATCATTACAGCAATCTATCATTTGACTTACAAAGGTCAGTAATTATCATTTATTATGAGTAAAAGTCATGATGTGTTTTCAAATTAGACAATAATAAGTTATATACGTAACTGAATCATTCATCTAATTCTAAGACAGTAGGACTGAGCATCCTGTAATATACAAACAACTTCTAACCTTTTGTTTTCTCTCTTTGGGTTTCCTCTTCTTTGGTGATGTTGATGGTCCATCTTTCTCCTCAATACCTTTTTTCCTTTCCTTTTTCATTTGCTTCTTTTGTTTTTCAGGTCCTTCTTCATCCTCTGAACTACTTTCTGCTTTCTTTGTTTTAATTTTAGGAATTTTCTTTGGTGGTTGCAAATTGATTCCTGCATCTGCTGTCCAGTCAGAATAATCACTAGAGTAGTCACTACGTATGATATAGCAAAGAAAAAAAGGAAATTGAAAAATAAAAGTTAAAAAGCAATTCAGAGTGCATTGAATTATATAATATAACCCAATACAAGATTACAGTTAACAGTCTAGATAAATACAATATTTTAATAGTTAAAACCAGTGCCTAAAACCCTATATTGTATCTACAACTTAAATGGTAGTAAACCAAAAGCCTTGAGATCATTCAGTCTTGCAAGAAGCTTAACTCTAGTATCACTAGAAGTAAATCCACTGTTTACTTGGTCAATTCAAGATGATGCATGTTGAAGTCTGGATATTGTTGTCAGGACTTCTGGTTTTGAACAGCTTTGAACAAAAGTTAACAGAAAATAAATCCGCTAAAGAAGAAACAAAGGACGGGTTGCAGCTACATCAATCTTTGCTCTCTAATTTCAAACCAAGGGCCAGCAGAGGCAGACACATAGCTCAGACTGACAGTCATAGGAAACTGCTACCACTTGCCTGAAGTGTGCATGTGCCTGCAAAGAACTACCCTCCTGCAAAACCAATCGGAAACAATCTGCTTGTGGCAAACAAGGATGACACCTTCCCTAAGTTTTAGTTAGTAATATAGCTGAATATTACATCCTGAAAGTTTTAAGTTCTATTTCATCTTTTCTTCTAAATGTACACAAGTTTTAGTTATTACTTATTAACTGTTGACAGAGAAGATTATTTAAAATTTATCAGCAGGACTCTTCTCTGTAAGATACACTGTCACTCACCTAGAACTGCCGTCACTGTGCCACGCTCTTTCATCATCTTCCGATGTTCCACCACTGGCAACAACTACTTCCCCTTCCTAACAAGAGGGGGGGGGCAGGGGGCACAAGTGCAGAGGGGGAGACAGGGAAAAAGAAAGCATTTACTTTGGAACTCTTAAGTCGTAATATGTGACAATATGACTAAGACTCTTCTAGGCTTTTTACGCGTTACAAACACAAAGCACTATAAAAGCTTTATGTTGTTAAAAAGGCATTTTAGTTTGCAGGTAGTTACTTTACTTTAATGGACTTCATTAAATGAAAAGAAGTGAGAAAATATCTATGCCTGGACAGACACACAGTGTAGAGCAACGTTTTTTTTAAACACATAGCCAGTGGAGACCTGAGTGCCTCTTAATCTCCATTTAAAAAGGCTAGCTTACGTTTTTGAAAATTATTTCTAAACCTTTTCATATAGTATTTCCACATCTTTTCAATCAACATCAAAGAAAAACCCAGTACAAACTTTATATACTCTTATTACTCATTTCTCTACTGTACCTACAGAAGCACAGCATGCTTGAGGCTAGAAGGGACCTCTGGAGGTCGTGTTATCCAACCTCCCTGTTCTAGCAGGGCCACCTAAAGCCGGTGACCATACCTGCGAGGCCATACGGCTTATACTGATATAGGTTTACAAATACAGCGAAGATTTAACAAAGCACACATACACTTTGCAAAATGCCCTTACAAATGAGCAGTTCTCCCTTTTGTCAATTACTTTTTAGTCAAAACTAAACACATACAACAGCATGTGAAAACCTAATTCGACATTTCAACATAATTTTTTGAAGAGGTGAAAGAAAACGCACAATGAAAAATGTAACCCGAGTTTCCACTAGAAACAATGTTTAATTAGCTGAAGCAGGAGCTTAACGAGTAGAAATGGAATATATAAGACTGCCTCATGAACAAGGATCTTACATCTGAGGAACTGTGCCCATTTTCTAACTCTTCAGCAGGCCTTGCAGTTTCTTCTACCGCGTATCTCGTACGGTAGTTGTGCTGATTAGCTTGTTGTTTTCTTGAGTCGCTGTTGTCTAGTAAATGATCATGACAATGGTTCTGTGAAGACACAAAAGTCAAAATACATTGGTTTTTAGTATACATTTTATTAATACATAGCATTTTCTTTAACAACAGTATTCCAGGAAGCAACTTTTGCAGTAGCAAAAAGATAAAAGTCTCACCATCACAGCCTACAAGTCCAAAATTAAAAAGCTGCTGAAGAAAACACTCCACATGCATAGTTAGATGTAAGCACCAAGCAGTTCAGTATATTCTGGAAATAATTAAAATTTCTTCCCAGATATAATAGAAAATTTTTATCTTTGATTATTAGAACTCTTCGTTCTCTGCAAGGTATGTATCAGTTAACTACTGATAGGCTGCTAACAGCTTGTAACAGCTCAAAATTACACTAAAAATGTCCATTAGAGAAAAGGGGACTCTTACAGAGATCTCCAAAGTGTGTTATTTTGCAGCTGAGGGGTCTGACCTGTTAGAAGAGAGACCCATACAATAACAACATCCCTTAGCATACAGAGATGACTGTTAGCAAGTAAAGGCCTTTACATGGTATGATGACGCATGGAAGAGTTCAAATGAATGAGTCAGTTGGAAAGAATCTGAGTTCTTATGAAGATTAGAAGAGTGAAATAAGGCGGTAATTAAGAAACACTTCACACCCCAGCACAAAGAGATTTTGCCCCTCCTGCAGAATAAACATAACGCAAACACTTGCTCTCAACACAAAGTGTGTAATCTTGTATTAATCACCGACCCCTGGCGAAAAAATAAAGAGCTATGATCTTGATTTCAAGAGTTTTGTGCTAATTTTTTCGGCACGCATATTTGAACTTTAGCCTAGGTCAGATCCATTGAAATAGTTTCTGGAGACATTTCTAGATGCCACAAAAGGAGGTACACTTCCCCAGTGCTCTCTTTCTTCCATAAAGGAAACCTCAGGTATCTATTAGGTGCTGATGGTTGAGAGAACAGTCCCAGAAATGAAGCAAGCAGAACTGGAGCAAACCACAGAAAGATACTAGTATCAGAGCCTTCTAGAGGGGCAGACTGCTTGTACCTATTACTCTTGGATTTTTTTCTTTTGTAGGAAAGAGAAGGTCTTTTCTGTCATGTATGATGAAAGTTGGTTCATGAGGTTACATTTTCTTGTCAAGGGGGAAAAAAAAAAAAAAGAACACACCCACTTTTTGGTGAAAACCATACTGAAACTTGGCTAAGCAGCAGCAGTAGCTAAGATTTGGGTTTCCTTAGCCACAACAATTTTCATTAAAATGCAGAACTCTGATAGCTAAAGCTTTTCTTCTACCCTCCCTGTCAGAAGATACACACCTTTTTCAGGCATGACTGCAACAGTTTAGTAGGGTAGGCCAGCCCGCCAATCTGTGCAACTGCGTTACAGTTTTCAACAAAACACACGGGACCAACACAAACTGCTCTATGCTCTATTCAGTGAGCACTGTGTTTCTGTTGTTCTGTCCAGTGAATTCAAGCTGGGGAAGCTACCACTGAGAGCACAGCTACCAGAGACACTTCTAATGGGACTGCTCAGTAATCAGCATTTTAACATTGCCCAAGACTTTTGAGACCTGGGGCATTCCTTCTTCTGGATTCAAACTGGCAGCACATGCCAGATCTCCTGGAGCTGCTCTGACCTGACCCAGTACAGCTCTGAGGCAGCCCCAAGACTAGTGGCTGAGCCCATCACACAGCCTTCTGTCCCTCGGCCTTCTGGGGCTGCTCACTTCTCGTCATGCTCTCAAGATTCACTGCTGAAGCAGAGAGGTCACACAAGCCAGCGTTACAGCAACTTGCTGCTGCTACTGAATTGTGACTTTTTTTATTATAAAGCCCATCTGCCTCTTAGCGTCATGAAACGTGGTATGAGGAAGCATGGGCAACAGAATGTAATCACATAAGCCCAATGAAACAAATTAGTCAAGAATCCTTCACAATAGTGAGGATGTATTTTGCAGAAGCTACGTTACAGCCTGACTGTAATGCTTCTGTCTTCTCTCTAGAAACAACAGTCCTAAAAATTTACATCCCCATTTCTATTCAGAGGTGAGATTTCTCAAATGGTTATTATAAATACAGCTTCTCCCTACTTATACTAGAACTATGGATCCCTGGAAAACTGAAGCACTTTGCATTATGCTTTGGTTTTGGAAAGAGTTCTTCTCTTTTGGCAGTTCAAAGCTTGAGGGGGAAAAAAACCAAAACAACAAACCAGCCCCAAACCCCCCAGAAGATTATTCCTTCATGAAAGCAAGTAACATCACTGTATAAATACTGGGCCATAATGATGCCAAAGGGTACCGAACTGCTTTGTGAAAGATGCAATGCCAAAACAAGAATGGAGAAAAAAAACCCGCGAAAACAAAACCACAAGTAATTATCTGTAAGTAACAATGACAGAAAGATTGAAGTTGGAAGGGACCTCTGGATGTCACCTTGTCCAACCTCACTGCTCAAGCAGGGACCAGAAAAGGGACCATAAGGTATATGTAGATCTTCCACATCTTGTCAAAAAATGTATTTTACCATCACTCCTATTCAGCACAACTTTGCCAAAATCTGATGAGAACCTGCAAGTCAGGCAGTCCTTTACTTATTTGGGGGAAGGGTGGGGAACGTGGAGTTTTGACTAAAAAGATAAAGTATTACAAGCTTTTTCTGACAAAATGGAATCTATCACCAACATGTTCAACACTGACTGAGGAAACACAGTTGGTCTTCCCCATCCTCCAAGACACATATATATATATCCTAAAAAAAGACTTTGAAATTGGGACTCTCAACTCTAACGGAAGGCTCGGAAATAAAGCCATGATAACCTGTGATTTGAGGTTCAATCACCTCTTTCTCTCTCCGTACAATCTGATGAACAATGATATATGCTGACAAGTACCCTGTATCATATCCAAGGCTTCCAGTCAATATCAGAGCACATCTATAGATACATTAGAAATTACAGCTGCTGTCAGAACAGTTTTTCTGCAAAATACAAATGATTGCATTTCCTGTATTTGAGAGGGATAGATACAAACATGTCATCTGGACACTGCTGAGGGTCTTTGTAACACCATTTGTGAAACATACAGTGGAAACTCAGTGGTGTCCTGACAACTCAGACCACTGCATTCTCTGTCCTTACGACCCTGACTCCACCACAACACACAGTTTTGCTGCACTTTCATACAGGGCCACAGCAATTTTGGAAAGCTTTAGCTATAGCAGTTTCACAGTATTTCTTCACCAGCAGTATCTGTTCTTTATTTGAAAACGGTTCCTCCTTCCTTAAGACAGGAATTAGCCGCTACTACAAAGTTAAACAGGGGCAGGGCACAAGCATATGTCCAGTATCAGAACCCCAACATTAAACAGACGTTCACAGCCTCTTTAAGACAAATAAAGGAAACTTCGGCTTTTTTGTCTGCGTATACTTTTCAGAACATTACATTTGAAATGTTATGCTGAAAAAAATCAATTTGTCAAGTAGCCTACATAACTGTTTTCATTCTTGACTAGATACGCTATTTAAATTATTCAACCCAGCATTTATCTCTGAACTTAAATTTTTCCTTACTGAATTTCAGTTCTTATTTTTCTGAAAGGGGATATTTTTGCATTACAGATGTCATTAATATATTCCTTTGTCCAAATTTAACATTCTTCAATGACCATGAGTTCTCCCCAAACAACAAATACAACAAATCCCCTAAGCTGTCAGTGCATAAAAGCAGGTTTTATTTCACAGAATGGTTGAGATTGGAAGGAACAGTTGGAGGTCATCTTGTCAAAACCCCCTGCTCAAGCAGGGCCACCCAGAGCCATTTGCCCAGGATCACATCCAGACAGCTTTTGAGTATCTCCAAGGTTGGACACTCCACAGCCTCACTCCGTGCTCAGTCACCCTCACCATGAAGTGCTTCCTTACGTTCAGGCAAAACTTCCTCTGTTTCAGCAGTCTGTGCCCACTGCCTCTTGTTCTGTCATTTTCTCTTTGGCTAAAGAGCATCCTTCCATATTCTCCTCAAGTTTGGGTCAGTACTTGTAATTACTTAGTTTTTACTCTTACCACATCACATACATGTAATAAATTACTGAGAACTTTCCAAAAGCAGTGAAGATAACAGACACTAGGCACCAAGTGCTAGTCTTTTGGGTTTTACATTATTTTTTTCTTAACACCTTGCCAATTTATCTGGAAGCATTTAAATAACACGTAAGTGGAAAAATTACTACTTTTGAGGAACACAACTAAGCTACCTTCAGCAACACAGCACACACATTTCGCACCACTGGTTTCTGTTAGTTTCCAGTACAGTCATTTGCACCTGTCACAACAGAGGCCTATGCTTACTTTTGTCCATCCACAACAATCTCCAATCTTAATTCTCTGAAATTTCTGCTTCTAATTTCCACTTAATGGTAATTAAAATATTTCCATTTTTGTCTTTTTTTTTTTTTTTTTTTTACTACAACACACACCACATCAACCCTTTAGCGTACAGAAATTTCATGCTCTTCTAATATTTATTAAAATGCTCTGTCATCCCAGTCGTTTAATAAACTAATACTCTAATTACTCGGACTGGGAACATTTACCTAAGCATGTTATTTACCTCACTTCTCATCTTTGGCATGCACCTGGGAAAAAAAAAAATAATTTGAAATACAGTTCCACTTTGGAAATGCAAAAATTCCAATGCCACATTCTATCCTCTGCCATTAGGGTTTTTTGTTTGGTTTTTTAAAGTGTTTTTGTTTAATAATGATCAGAGAAAACCCTATTCCTCACCAATGACTTTGAAAGTCAAAATGAGTTCTTCATTTGACACCCAGATTAGTGATACTAAATACTATTCAGGTCAAAATACCCAAGCTTTTAGGCTTTCCCACACAACTCCATTAGTCCCTCAAGCAATCACATACAAACACTTCCAGTGTGACCTGTGTCAAAGAAATATGGGGCTTCTAACTTTAAATACCAGAACACTTATGTGACTTCCATCTAAGTTGCAGATACTGTTAAAGAAGAAAGACTAAGCTATAATTCTGTACTACTTTTAACATAACCTATAATGACCCTGGACTAAATATTAGTAATGGGACTTTGGAATCTCCTCAAAAAGTAATTACAGCTGCTCTGTGTTCTTCCTTACTGACCTACACTTTAGCTCATAATCCAAAATGCTAACATTTGTTCCTGCCCTCCTTTTCAATTTACTTGTGTATTTTTGACTCCTTTCAGTTAGAAGGGAACAGAAGAAAAATATTATTTTATCGTTATTATACGAACAGAACTGATAAATTTCAAAAGTTGATATAAAAATTACTACTTCTTACTGCTATGAATACAACTGAATTTGCATATCAGGACAATGTTTTAATACAAGCCCTGTTTCCTCTGTTCCCACACCAGCTGACAGTACTGTAGAATGACATACTTTCTAGAATTCTTGACACTGTAATTCTTAGGTCTATAGGTTACTAGAAGATAATGCTTTCCCCTGTATTTTGAAGTGTTCCCCATCTCTTCTAGATCAGAAATTCTCTCATTAAACCCTTAAGAATTCACTATGCAACACAAAAGGACTGTAGTCTCGCAAGACTACTGTAATTACAAGGTATTATTATGAAAACCTACTGCGTGCACTAAAGGAAAAGGAAGATTTGTACAGTACTTTCCAGTTCTATCTTCGACCTAACACAGCTTGTATTTAAAGTCACATCGCCACTGTAAAGAACAGCAACAGAAGAGCTGACATAATTAAGTTACTAATATCTATTTTTAAAAAAAACCTAAAAATAGAACACAACAGTTTTTGGAGTGCAGTGAGTCTTGCTTGTCTTCCAAGGTGTGTGTTTATTATGGACACTACAGAAGACGACAATTCCATTCACCGTTCCTATTGTTCAGACACTACTGAGCAAAAGCGTTGCTCATGCTAACAATAAGCAACAATGAAAATTGCTAAAATCTGAGCAGCTTTATTTATTTGGGAGATTCAATCACTTGGGATCAAGCACCATTGTCTTCTTGCAAACTTGCTTATTTAAAGCTCATTTGATACCTACTCATTTCTGAATCCCCCTGAGATTTATCTCAAAGGATTTGAATTACTGTACTTCTCAACAACCCGAGTCCTCTAAAAAGAGACAAATTTAATGAAGAATAAACTGTGGAAGAGTATGAGGTTTTTGTTCCAAGATGCCATAAAAAAGTATTCTGTAGGGTTTAAAAAGGATTTATTTAAATGTTCTGATAGTGTTAGTGAATTCTGCAATAATTTCTATATGGAAAATTTACTGAAATATTCAATTGCAGAGACCATGACTGTCTGCTTTTTGCTGCATTTCCTCAGGACGAAGGTGGGAAGTGACTAAAGGATTTACCAAGTTATCTTTCCCTCACATTCTGGGCATCAGAATCCAGATCACAGACCCTCTAGGGACTGAGATAAATGAAGGACACATTCTTCTCTGGGTAAATATATGAAACTGAAGAAAGGTTTTCCTAAGCTAGCTTTTGCTCTGAAGGATTTTAAGGGCATAAATATCCACAAAAAAAAAAAAATGGGGCTCAAAAGGATCCAGTGCTACCTTTCAAGTTTGGAGACTAAAAAAATTTCTCCTCTGAGGAAACATTTTCAAAAACATCTGTATTAAAGTTACTTTGTTTCAAAGATGGAATAAAAGTAATTGCTGAAACCAAAATACTGGACCAACTAGCTTACCCTGCTATTTTTACATCCTAGTGATATTTTAGGAAAATGGTAACCCAATTAGAAATTTAAGGGTAAGCTGGTATGAATTCACATTATCAGGAAGGATCTTTTGACTAGGCTGTAGCTCAAGAAAAAGAAAAAAAAAAGAAACCCTTGAGCAGTGCAATCATTTAATTAAGCTAAAAAGAAGTCTATAATTCAGCACTAAAACACATCCCCTCAAGACAAGAAATAACTTTGTTAAAATCTGAATTTGTGAGGCCCATTTTCTATTATTCCTGAAAGAAAAATAAGAGTTAAAGATTTCTGATGTCCTGGTATTTCATTAATGAGCCCTGCCATGGCCACCTCCAAAACTGTAAGTGGCATAGAGCTTCTTCCCTCTATGTACAAAAACTGGAGATACAATGAAAAAATATTTGTTTGCTTTATCTTGGGCAAACACACTTAATGATAGTGACTGCAGCATTGAAATTAGCATATCAGTATCATTTCTTAAGTTAGCAATGCACACAATTTTAATATAAGGAAGAAA
This sequence comes from Buteo buteo, assembly GCF_964188355.1. Classification (NCBI taxonomy): domain Eukaryota; kingdom Metazoa; phylum Chordata; class Aves; order Accipitriformes; family Accipitridae; genus Buteo; species Buteo buteo. The sequence goes on from NC_134185.1 coordinate 7,923,237, forward strand.
CTGAAGAAAAAATTAAGAAATTTAATAAAGAAATTGAAAATTATTAGAGGACTGTTTGGGGGTTGGGGAGTGTTCATCTCCCGTCTTTTGACAGCTTTACTTTGGTTGAGTACGAAAAAAGAAGCAAAACTTAACACTCAAATTTAGTATCAAGTAGAAACTTGCCCATCTCAAATTTGCTCTTTCAATTGCATATAAAATTCATTCATCATTATTAAACAATACAGAAGCACTAATTTGAGATGCACTAACCATGTGAAATTTACTTATTTTCAGATTGCTTTCAATCTTCGTCCCCTCCTCCCCAAGAAAGTGAATAATAAATAGCACAGGCATTAAGTATGGTACTATGATAAAGTTAAGAGCTGCACAGTCTTTTGTATACTTGTTCTTAAGTATTTCATTTCTTCATTTTTCCACCTTGAACCCCATAAGTGATTTTTACATTTCAATGGACAATTTGCAGGCATTCTCTAAGGCCTGTAGTTTACTACACTTTTGACTAAGGGTGAAACAATCTCATCTAAAGTAAGCGTACTACAAAACCCGAAGCATGGGTTCTTCTTTACAGTTGTTTAAAATTTACTTCCTTTATTACAAAATATAGTTGGTTATTTAGCTAGAAAAGCACAGATGAGCATAAGATGCATAGATAAAACTAATTTCTAACAAACAATATAAAATGACTTTTGTAAATATAGAATATACATCCTTCACATTTTCTTACCAGCATATAAAGGCATAAGATTACATTTTGCAAGTTATATGAAAACATCGTCAGTTATGACAATTTCCTTTTTAATACAACTCATTCCCTTCTATTTTGTCTATCCGGTTTTCTTCTTTTCTGAGAAATATACTCCAGCTCTAGCAAAAACTAGGACTTAGAAATACCCCATACAAAACCTCAATATGATTACTGGGGTACTATGAGAGAAAATACCTAATTCTGTATTTGGAGATGTATTTAAATGTGTTACGGTTAAGAACTGTGACTTGAGTTTTAATCGAACCTTTCCCTAGAACAGTATGTCAAACAGTAGACAACAGTAGCAGAATGTATTGATTAATAGTGACAGACTCCCTACAGCAAATCATGTCCCTAACACCAGATTTGGAGGGCTTCTCATTTAGGGGGTTCTAAAAGCAATCCCCATTGTTTATTCAGAATACAGTGAAACATCAGTAGAGACATGCTTCCTCATTTTGGGGAGGTAAACAAACCTCTGCTTTTTAAATTTAAAACTAAGAGGAGAAATTTAAATTTATATGGCCTAACACACTGAGTTAAAATTTAATGCTTCTTATTGCAATAAGTGACTATTTACCTTAGAGAAAGTAGGTATTTTGTTTTCTCTTTGAATGTGACTCGTTATGTGTTTTCTTTTCTCTTCCGACCGATACACCCTTACTTCCTCTTCTCCCTTTGCCGTTCTCCATTCTTCCTGCCTACTGAAAAAAGAAAATTGAGATGTTAACTTTAAAGCAAAATACTACAACTGAGAAGATCCATTCCAAATCAAGGAATAAGCATTCAACATTTGTAACATCCTTTGAACAGTAGTTCTTCTCTTTACAGTCAGAATATGGCTTCAAAATTACCCTTTCTGAACAAAGAATTCAATCTTATTTCAAAAAGCTAGAGCAGTTTATGTTTGACTGTGGCTAGTAGGGGATTTCTGACTTATTGATATAAGAATCATCACAAGAGTTAATTACTGAACAAAATAATGTTCCAGTTTAGAAACCAAAATTCACCTCAGGCACCTAATGGATTAGGTCAGTGTCCCAGCCATAAAATGCCATATAATGGCAGGAAAAAATGGAGTTGAAACATACTGTAATCTTATGCTACAGGTCAGAAAACACTGAGGCAGCTAGATACCATTGCATATACAAGTTCGATTACTCCATCATTTGTTAAATAGTCAATTTTTATTCACAATACTTCTGATCAATTTAATCAAGTTCACCAGACTAAAATTCACTGCAGACTTGTCTTATGTTTACCTGGCCACACCAGAAGACAGTTCAGGCACTACAACCCTTCGACTCCACGCCACAAGGTCCCGCTCAGTAGCTATTTCACTCCTTGGTGCATTGCTATGCATCTGACGCACACCTTCAATTTGTCCACTACGTCTTAAACCTATATTTGGTGGTGAATGTACTTCTGAGGTAGAACTTACAGATCCTAAAAAAAACCAAAAAGCAATAGTTGTACTTGATCTGAAATTCTAAGGCAAGAACTTAAAAACAAAAGCTCAAAATGAAAGGAAAGAAAACATTTTACTTAATCTATTACTTCAAAAGAAATAAAATATTAACTGATTAGAACTATTTCAGCAGTTTCTATAGTCACCACAACACACACACTTAAACAGCTACTGGGCTGCAGTACTCTGTTTAAAAATTCACACTGAAAAGGAGCAGATGTATGAACAATCTGAAGTGAAGCAAATGTTTCATTGGTTTGCTTTTCTTTGAAAATGCTTTTGAAAACATTTCTGTGAAGCTGACTATTGCTACTGCACTCTAGTTCTGTATTATAAAACAGTGAGTTGTCTCACTGAATCAGTATATTCCTTAAACAGTCTTCTACCTTCAAAAAAAAAAATGAAGTCACAACACTGGAAATTACTAGGAATCCAAGCTGTAAAATTTACAGACAAGAAATTGAAATGTTGAAAAGATAAAAACAAACAAACAAACCAAAACAAGGCCACACACACAAGATCCTTCATGCACCTACATTATAACAAAATTTCAACATTTTCCCACATCTTTCCACACACAAGCTATTCTTGCTTACTCACGTAGATTGCCAATCATGATTTTTTAAGGGTTGAAAACTACTGTGTAATCTAGTGCAAGACACTGAAATACGGAACAGCTGTACGGAGAAACAAGCAGCTCCTTCCTCTTTTCTCCCTCCTATTTCCTTATTTGAGACAATTCAGATTTCAATCAAGTAGATGGTCAATTCCAGATTAAACAGTAGGGTAGTTACTTCTAAGGGAATGCAGTTGCTGCAAGTTCCCTGTGTGAGCAGACAATAACTTTAACAAAGATAAATTTGTAATGTTAAGCACCCTGAGATTTTGCAGAAAGGTAAAAAAAGATGGGAAAGCTGTATTATTTTCTATGGCTCCATACCTCCCTCCTAGTTGTTCAACAAAGAGCACAAATCATGCACAATAATGTGATTAATGTTTTTCCAACTCTCAGCTGCTTCAGTAGAAAAGCCACAACACCCAGCCCCCAGTAATCTACCTCTGCTTATCCGGCTGGTACTACTGGTTCCTGCCTCCCCAGAACGTCTCTGGTCCTGCTCTTGCTGAAGTCTTTGAATCATGCTATCCAATGGACTAACTTCTTGATTTGCTTGTTGACTAAGAACTTGATTCAATCCTGTGAAGTAAAATATACAAGAGAACAACACACAGATGTTGATTTGTAGAACCAAATGTTATAAACAGCTCATCTAAGTTTTAGCTTGAAAACTTACATGTACAGTATATAAACACATGTGTAAGTATGGGCTAATACACATTTTTCTAACAGCCATTTTTTAAACAGGACAATTTTTTTCTTAATATATTGAGAGCATTATATATTCTGAAGCAGGGTCAAGATGATCATATGCCACTCCAAATAAAAGTTTAAATTTGATCAAGGGCCAGCAAGTCACAGAAGCTTAATACAACTGCTGTTTGTCGGCTCAGACAATGTAAATTGTTCAAATGCGTGCTTAGCCTGCCCCAAATGCGTCATAAAACACTTCAGTATAAGCCTCAATCAAGAAGGTCTAACTCAATTAGAAAAGAATTACCTATACTGGAGAACACCAAGCAGTAAAAATGCTTGATTGAGCTCCCAACAGACACAGTGATGACATAGGTTAAGTAATGCTAACTTTCATTGGTACGTAAAACAGTCAAGAAACCTCCTTTTGGGTAGATCTCTTGAATAAAAGACAGGAAATAGTTCTCAGAGAAGTGACTACAAGATGATAATATTGTTTCTGTGCAGCAAGCAAGATACACAGCATGCAAGCATAAACAACACAAAACCTCTTGTCATACTCACAATGGTCACAAAAAAATTGAGAAGTATGGAGAAAAAGGCAAGGGTTACAGTACTGATTTGAAAAGGAAGTCAGGTACCTCCACAGGGAAGTTAGATGGTGGAGTGGAGTGCTGGGAAGCTCTGGTCAAGAGAAGCAGAACTTGCAAAAACTTAGTAATGAGAGATGACAATGTTCGAAGAAACAAGCTACAGAAATTATTTTTCCAGCATGATTCCAAAGAGGTTTCATAGTATAAATTGCACTTTGCAAGATCAAAGACAAGGTATTACAGTAATTGTGCTATGAAATGAAGAGCTTTGATTATGTGGCTAGGCAGAAGCAGCCATCTCTTAATAGACAATGGTATGCAGAAAGAACATAAATATTTAAGATAGCGCTCTCAGGGCTTCAAGGTTATTGCAGTTGAAGTGAACTTCCCTGAAGCAGCAGAAGCTTGGAATCATGGAATGAGCTCTGGCATAACCACAGCTGGATGTCTTCTGACTCATGTAGTGAGACTGTCAGATTTATTTGGTGATCTCATGAGCAGACATACTGTCTACTGAAAACAATGGGAAATACTACTAATAACCGAAGAATGATCTTAAATAAGGAAACTGCTACCTAAACAAAATGAATGTTTTGTATGTACCCAGCTTGTGAGATTTTGCCTTTGCAAGTAACAGCAAGTTCTTTCTAAAAATGAAATAATAAAGATGCTGGTACATATTTGATTTTCTAAAAACATCTGGTTTAAAGGAGCTTCACATACATCTAAGCAGTAAATCAAGCATCACTATCTGAATTCCCTCTACTCTTATAAGCCCCTACAGAATACTTGACAAGAAATAAAATTGTCAGTGCTCTGAGGGAGATCCACCAAATCCCGTAATAAAGTTTCAGACAGAAATGGAGCTTCCTTAGTGGAAGGGAACATATAAAACACATGAATACAGTTTAGCTCTGTGTAAGACTGCATATATTGTTGCTAAACTGTAGAGAGGTAAACTGTCTTTCCATCATCTCTCTGGCTCTCTGTCAGCCTGGTTGATGGCTTCCTGCTATTAAACAAAATGTTATGGTCACCATCTTCCTACAGGCATTTACGTGTCATGCAGCCACACCATTAAATTTAATATTGTTGGGTCTGTGTGCAGAGTCTGACTTGTTTCAAGATATTATATTGGAGAATGGGCCCAGGACATTTCCAAATTTACAGAATTTCAGAATCACATGAATCCATGCTGTAACTGTAACAATGAAGTAAAATTGCATCCTTCCTTAGAAATCCGATTTAGCTTCAAAGCCTCTAGCTAAAAAGTTAGAGATAAAACACGGCACACATTCACTAGAAATTCACTAGGATTTTTTCCTTCTTACAGCTGCTTCTCAGGTAGCATTTATTCCTATAATTTTGGAGGAAATATGGAAACGCCTCTCAAAAATTATTATTTTAAGTATTCAGTGGCTTATAATCCTCAAGTCTACAAATGAGGATAAAGAGATCTTTTGGTAACAAAACTGTCAGTCAAACTTCCTGGAATGTCTGACACACCACAGGTTTAAGTATGGTGCGGGTATAAGCCCCTATTTACAGGCACAGGCAGTTTTCCTGTATTTTCAAGAATATGCAAATACTTAACAATGCTTATCTTGAAAACATTTAAAACTACTTTCACCAGTTACTGTTTGCTCATTCATACTAACATTGAACTAGTGACACGTAACAAGTAGGCATTGTTTTTACATCCCCACCCATGTGGGCTACATTTAGGCAGTTTCCAACAGCCAGCCATTGGCCCAAACTATGCACGTTCCTCCTATGTTGTATGCAAGGAGATACAACTTTCGAGGAACTTCTTAGATTGAGTCCTCATCAAGTCTTCAGAGTTCTCTAACCAAACCATCAAAGCTTAATTTGAATGACTGCCTTCATCTAAAGAGAAAGAGGATTTTTGCATGCTTCAGGTGTTCTCATTTTTCTCTTGTAGGTGTTGCCTGTTCTGACTGATCTGTGGAAGATCAGCCTATTTCCTAGGTTTTCTGAAGTAGGAAGTCTTACCCCAAAGAGATCAAATGAAATCTCACTCAGCAACATACACTGTTCCAATAATGAAATGAGCTCCAAGTTAAGTGGCATTGTAGCATCAACTAGTACTGACTTGATCAATGATAATACTGCAAGTGAAATTGTCACAAGCAATTAGTGCCAAGGACATTGCAATTCCTCCACACTACATGAACTACTATGCCCAGAAATGAAGAAAAAGGACGAAGTGAAAAGGAAAGTGTAGAACACCTGGAGTTAACTAGATAGGCTACTGTGTAGTGAAGTGAAATTTTCCATACCTGAAGATGTCACTCCCATCTGAGGAATAAGCTGTTCCTCCCTGCAGTTCTCACGACCAGGAACTAGTCTTTGATACCTTGCAGGATGAGGGTTGCCATCCACATCAACCAAAAATGGGGGAGGCATAAGGTGTGGAGCCTGCTGTGTCTGTTCATCCAGGACAAAGTTGTTGGCATCACGGATAAGGGGCCGATAATCACTATGAAAGAACATCTGATCTGCTATCTGTAAACAAAGTCATTTTGTAATTTTTTTAAAGAACCTATTAAAAAAAGCATACAGAAGATAACTGCCAAAAGTATTTTTAACAACGTTACTTGTGGTCACTTTTGCAAAAACAAGGTTATAAGCTGATCTGTTTATCTCATGTTAAAGGGGAAAATTTAGTGACTCTGTGGTTCTTTCTTTTCTCAGTACTCCTTTTCTGTATTATAGTGCAAGGAGAATAATCCACATGTTTAAGGGTGGGGAGCACTTAAAGAACAGGGGAATAGGGCAATGTTTAACTGCTGGACGACAATCGACCAAACACAGCCTGGAAGTATTAAATAGTTTACAAATTTTCTTCTATACTCTGAATATGAGTATATATTCTGATAACAAAAAGCGTGTCACAGGCTCAGGAGCTATGGTGTAGGAAGAAGAGGAATAGGCAAGTATTTATCACGTCATTGCCAAATATTTTAACAAGAGCAGCCAAATGTATATATTCCTGTTATAATGCTAGATATATGAAAAAGTTCCAGTAGATAAAATAAAGCTGATCTAAAGTTGAATTCTCCAGGCTCAAAGTTTTCTTTTTTTATTTCAGTCCACCTGCTCATAATTTATTCTAGATGACTTTCCACAGACACTCAAGACTGAGAAATTCTTTTGTCCAAATAGTATGTAAAAAAGGCTTATGCTCCATCCCTCATTAGCACATGCATCTCAGTATCGTGCAATCTCCTTGAACCACAAGGAGAAAAGAAAAAGAGAAGACAAGCTGACACATATACTACACATCCCAACACTACTACTGGCAAGCAAACCCCTTGGCAGCTCATGTACTCAGATTAACTTTGAACACGTAAAAATAAAATAATAAAATCATCATTCACGCAAATTAGATTTCCAGTGCAGTATAAAAATGATTAAACAATTGACTCAAGGCATAGAGATCTCCAAAAAAATCTTGTCTTCAGTGTTAAATACAGGTATTTGAGCACAGACAGAGGAATAACGTTGCAGAATGCACTCTAGTTTCTGAAGAGCGTGCTCTATCGTGACCAATACAGTTTCCAGTAACTTGTTATGTAGAAATCAGTAAGGCAGAGGTTATAGGATCTGCTCAGAGGTCTGGTCTCTCACTGACAAAGGTCTCTGCCCTGGGTGTGAGATGACCAGGAAGGGAAGACAACGACAAACATCTATCATTTACAACATCAGAAAGTGCCTACATGCATCCATATGAGGTGCATAAATACAAATTTTTAAAAATCATAGGAATCACAGGATCTGGACCCCACAAAAATTCTGAAAAGTAACAACAGGAAGAAATTGGGAAAATGCATGGAAAGATGCAATGGCAAACAATTTACTTCAAGGATTCAAAAGGCTACCCTTACAAATTGCACATGGACAAGGTGATATCCCACTGAATTACGAAGCCCTGACTGAAGTCTTGTTGCCAGATTCTCTGTTAACAGAGGCTGAATGAGAAAGACATAGAAGTACTTTCATGTGTCTGACAGAATCAAGGCCTGC